>NC_035108.1:422354947-423643447 GCF_002204515.2 Aedes aegypti | reverse complement strand
AAAATTAGGTTAACGCACGAACCCCTGGAATTGAGGGGAATGAACTCACTTTTGAGTACTTCATTTTCTCCGTGTAGGAAACGATACAGCACCAAGTGTTGCTCTGCTGTTTGCCAACATCTCAGTATAAATTTTATTTGCAACGATATAACATATACATATGGGGTTCCCGGTCCACTGGCCTGGAATACTTCTTTTAATATTCTAATCCCCGAACTTTACGGCCAATTGCTCAGCTTATCTCCGCTGCGTGCTATCCACTCCGTTGATTCTCTTTTTCTCCCTTCCCTGTCATCATCATCAAAGTCTCTCAAACATTCACAGGTATGCGGTAGTTCAAGGTGTATAGTAAAAGAGGTATGTGTGGTTTTAGAGCATGTATATAATCATGAACCCTACAATACAATGAATCCACTATCCATCCGACAAACCCATCCATAATCGCTTCCGTTGCATTTTTCCTACAGTAGACATTCAGCGCAGATGGGGATTTGCTCTGAGCAACATCGCTGATCGCATAAATCATTTGCCAACTTCACGAAATACATACCTCCATGCAGAAAACTTCAGAAATTCTTTGAAATTCTCTATTTTTGTTTACAACGGTGGGTCGTATGTACTTCACTTGACACCAATCAGTCCGATCGTACTTTGACGTATGGACATTTTCAGATGTCAAACGTCTGAACGCACCCGTTCGAAGTGCAGCGGTGACTAGCGTTAGGTCGTATCGATTAGGTCGAATGAACAACAAACAATGTTATATCGACGGAAAGCTTTTTTATGATCATAAATCAATAAATTGAGTGTATTTTCATGGTTTTGTTCGATAGTTTATTGAAGGGGATTTCATTTTGTGTCTTAATACGTATATTGAACACTTTTGAGCTATTTGCTTGAAATAGGAATTGAATTTTGTTTGAGAAACTTCATGGAGAGTTATCTCAGATAGTCAAAAATGCCACATTCGACCTTTTCAAATCGAGCTCCAGACATGTAGTTCAAAAAATTTCCAAGAGCCGAGAGAAATTGTGTACGGACAGCACGAAGGTACAATGCACCTGAGATCATTTTATTTAAGGTGAAACTCCTTTGAATCCACTAATAACTGTTTAAAAGTAGTGGTATACAAAACATATTCTCCTATTTGTTGGTAATAGTGAAATTATAATTGATAAGACGTTGTTGCCAGTAATCGCTACTTCAATTTGAGTCTATTTCCCTTCGACTAAATGAGATTGCTTGATGTCGTACGTAACCATCAACGTATCTGACAGCACTGCAAGCGAGCAGCCGGCGTAAAATTAGAAAAATAAAAAAAGTGAAATACTGTGTTCTAGTGATTGTTTTTAGCACGGTTTGGTGAAATTTTAAGTTGTTTTCATCAGAAATCAACCAGTAATTGTTCTTTGATTAACAAGTTGTGAAAGTAAACAGTGTTGGAGGTTCTACGTTTAGCAAAAGTGGTAAAATTCGGCGAAAAGTGTTTTTCGTTCGCAGGCGGATAAGTGTAAAAAATTGTAGCAAAGTTTACCGTCCGTGTTGAAAATTAGCACGGTTCGTGAAATTTCCACCAGCTACTAGTGTTGAATCTACGGAAATCGTAAGGTAATAGTGTTCTGATGTCTCGTTAGCAATTTGGGAGTGAACTTAGTGTAGGTAAGTGAAATATTTTGAGAAATAATATGGAATTCCAGAAGTGTGTTTGTATATGTGAGGAAGCCATTTTCACTGCCATGACAGGGATTCCTTCCTATATGTCCTTAAAGTGAGAAAAATGTACTGGAAAAGACCTCTTCAACAAGTTCATTTTTTATTGTAAGTCAACTCAACTCCATAACATGAATATGTAATGCATGCACCAACTCTCGACCATCGAATGTCCAGCTCAGCGTAATACGGTGACAGCTGCCCTAATGGCGCCCAACGACGATTAAATCAAAAGGCGACAAACTCAATAGACTTTCCTCGCTTGACAAATCTCAACCTTCCGCAAATTGGCCGGTCCAAATGGGTCGTAAATTAAGTTTACCGCCCCATAAATTGTGGCGTTATGTCAATCCAGCATTTTATTTTCTATTTTCGATGAATACAATTCGGAACCCACGAAAACTGAAGATCACAGCAAATAGACCGACGTTTCTCCGAGTTTGACAAACGCGCTTTTCCCCATTCCTATTCAAAGTCCCATTAGTCGACTGAAGTGTCGTGTAAAAAATTGACGAAATGGCCTAAAGAAACAACCATCAGTTAATTGATCATTTTGCTGGCGGCGAGCGCAAGTTTGCCACTAGTCCTTCTATCACACACACGCATACACTCCCTCATATAATTAGCATATATGTAGATAATGATTTAATGAATTGACGACCGCCGGCATCAGCCGACAATCATCCATCCTCGGCGATAGCGCTTATATTTTTTTTTAAACAGTTTCAAGATTCGATTGAGGACCGGCTCGAGCTCGACGGCCAATGACAGCTTAATCAGATTTTTACGCTGGAACTTTGGTTGAATGTTTGGCTGAGTGCATGCATCGTGCTCCCAGATATGTGATTAGTTTTTGACAGGTTGCTTGATTGTTTGTGTCGGTCGCGTCGCTCCCTCACGCTCTCTCTTTTCCCGGGCTTAATTGAATGTATAAAGTAAAATGTGGTCGACCTACCGCAGTCCGAACTCCGTCAGTCGCGTTTATATTTACATCGAGTAGTTAATTTTGAAATTATACAATTATACAAATAACATCTCGATTTGGAGCGGGGTTTCGTTGAGTTGCGTTGCGTCGCCCTCGACATGGGTGGTCTTCCCCGGTGTGCATTTTGAGAACGAGCCATCCTTGCTTCCAATATTCAGTTCGCTTCAATAAGGGATAGGGGTGGGGTTTCGCGAGCGTGTGAGGCAATTGCGCGGTGATCGGCGAGAGAGGGAGAGAATCTCAATTGAATAATAAAGTTGTATGGAAGGTGCATTCGGTGACCGCACATCACTCTCGCGACGACGACGGCCGACACAAAGCGAAAGTGTGGAGGGAAAAGAGAAACAAAACCGCATACAATGGGTGACGGACGGTGGTGTTGGTGCGATGGAACAAGTTAATTCTCTGAGATTCCTCCATTGCACTGTGTTCGTACGGGCGTGTCGAGGAAGACACGCCTACTGCGGGAGCGATGCAACCAATACAGACGCAGGTCAATTAGCGAGGATATATGTTTGTGTTGATGAATTTATTTGCGCTCGGTCTCGTTTGCTCTCGCGATTGTGACATAAGCAGGTCTCTTTTTTGCCTGTTTTGATTCAATCAAGGGTGCGATGGTGTGCGTTGTGTAAACTGATCGTCTTGATTAGGGCCTGAGGATTGAAAGAGCACGGAGCTACATGGAGATGGATGCAGGAACGGGATGGACTGAGAGTTAATAGAGACACCAGGAGAATCAGCAGCCGCAGCAAAAAACAAACCAGTCAGTTTGGTTGAGCTCTCACTCAGCTGTCAGTCACAGAGGCTCAGATCACAGGTGACATTTGACTATGTCACATCACAATTTATAATAGAGGATAGAAGAGCTCGCTCTCTTGGACCACGCGCGCGATCTTCGGATCATCGGTTCTTCGCATTCTTTCTTCGGTGCTTGGATCTTGTCGTTCGTTAATTGTGTTGTGTGGCCTAGCCTGGAGAGATTCCATCATTCAATTTGCTGTCGAAATCGGCCGGACGCGTGTTTGTTTTACCCCTTGGAGGGTAGTGATTTTTTCTCAGACGCCTTACACCCTCCGTTACACTTCGTTGGTGTCGGTCCTCATGGAAGCACATGAGCTCGTACAGCTCTCGGTTTGACGTTCGGTGCTCGCTCGAGTGTGAAGTGTAAAGTGTTGGTTTGCGAATGACGAGCCCTCAAGTGACGATTGATAGAGGTTTGAAAAATTATCGGAGAAAATTCTCCTAGTGAAATCGAAGAAAGATTTTTGTGCAAAACAATTTAGAACATCTTTTAAGTGAAGTGTTCAGTTTTAGAGAAAACATTTGGAAGACCATCAAGCATGGCATTGGAAGACCGTTGCAGTCCACAGAGTGCTCCAAGTCCGCCACACCATCACCATCATCACCACAGCCAGAGTCCGGTTCACTCCGCAACCGCAACGATGATGAGTCCGACCGCAACGGGGACCATGCGAGTTTCGCCTAGTGCCGGGGAGATGTCGCCACTGGTACCAATTCCTCCGATGCACATTAAGCAGGAGGTCACAGATCAGATTGCTCCACCGCCACCCCAGCAGCCCAGCATCACCTTCTCGATCTCCAACATCCTGAGCGATACCTTTGGAAAGACCCCAGTGGTTCCCATCGCCACTCAACAGCCCCCGAGCCCTATGGCAAGCCCTCCCTGCAGTTCGGACTCCAACAGCCCAAATGGCCCATCTCTGCACCACCGGAGAGATAGCCTCTTCCGTCCGTACGAAATCAGCAAATCCCCAAGATTATGCTCCAGCAATGGAAGCAGCAGTCATAACCCGTACCACACGGATAGCGAATCTCAGGACTCGACTTGCTATGAACCGCAAACTCCAAACCCTGCCGCCAGTATGCTAATGTTCAACAACAACCACTACCACCCGCGGATCCCTACGCTGTACGACTTTAGCACTAAGACCATCCCTAGCATAGACCCAAGAGCTGCTCTCCTGAACGGCTTCAGCGCCACCAGCTATCCAAAACTCCACGAAGAGATTATCAACAGCCATCGGAAGTTCCAGGCCAAACTGCTGGAGAGTCAGGTCAAGGCAGCGGCAGCAGCCTCCATCGGCCATCCGCATGCCATGCCTCCACTAGGTTCCCTGTGTAAAACGGTTTCGCAGATCGGTCAACCCGCGGCTCCGGCAACTCCCATCGGTTCCACCAATGGCACCAGTGGCAACGGCGCCGGAACACCCAACAGCATCGCCAGCAGTAGTGCCAGCAGTCCCAAGTTGAGTCCGAGGCCGATTCCGAAACCGACGGCCACGGTTGCGTCCAGTTTGCCGGGAAATCACGGTGGGGAAAGTCATAGGAATGGAAGTGATGGTGGTCATCATCACAATGGCGGCAGTAATGACGGGGGGATGTCCTCGGATGATGCCCGGTCGGAAACGGGCAGCAGCAAGGATGGCGAAAGCGGGAGCAATCTGTGGCCGGCCTGGGTGTATTGTACCCGGTACAGCGATCGACCGAGTTCGGGTGAGTTTTTTTTTCTTGGGTATTGGGGTGAGGGATGGTCAGTTTTTCCAAGCATTTGTGATTGTGAGTCTAAAGTTTACTATAATACGATTGAGTAATAGCCTCCTAAAATTTCTAATGAAATCTTGTTTTTATTAAATAACACGACAGAGTATGGCCAATTTCCTCGCTCAAATAAAGACTCTACCATATTTCAATTACTTTTTTAATATGACTTGAATTTAACTTGAAACTTGACACTTTTGATTATGTTTGATGTTCACTTCACCAACAAATTTTTGCTGAGGGTTAAACTTTTTAATAAGTGCTTGCACTGAGATTGTTCCTATCTGACATTTTGGAAGGGCACAGAAAACAAAATACACCCAAAATTTGAGTTTAAACCAAGGGTCGTGACAAAATAAATAATAACAGAAAAAATGTTGTTTGCAGGGCATTGAAACCCTATTGTAACATTCCAAGTAACATTAGCGACTGAAAAAAAGTTTGTTCAGCGAAACTTCGAAGTAGTTTGTTCAACTCTTATTTCACTTAAATGTTTCAACTGAATTGTTGTCATTAAACTCAGAGATGATCCTCTTTGATAGTTACTTGGTTTACTGTTAAAAACGATATTTTGTTATGAGCTTTCAAAAATACGTTCGAATATTAACTTTATTATCTCCGTGCTTAGTTCAGGAAAGTTCAAAATCTGTTTCCTTAGTGTTAAGTGACTTTGAATACTAAAGTTTGATCTATTGGAAGCTGCTACTGAAGCGTTTTTAAAATTCAGAATTTTTATAATTCAGTTCACTTTTTGTTTCACATGCAAATGATAGTTTAATGGAAGTTAATTTTCAAAGGAATCTGAAATCACGAATTCCAATAAAATGATATTCTAAACTTAACCGATACTGCTAACATGGGCTTTTATATAAATAAATTTTTACGTTTTGATGATAAATCAGCAGTATGACAATCAGTTTTATGAAGCTATCTACTGATCCAGTGAATCCATTCAAAAATCATATATTTTGGAGCAGAAAAAGGTTCGATCAGTGACCATTAACACATTTTTGCATCTATTTTAACCATTATTTAATTGTAACGTACTTATTTTAATTCAAAAGTTGCTCTAAAAATTCTTCAACAAATCGCTCAAGTGAATTAAACTATACGATATGTAATACACTTCATAATACGCTCATATTCCCTTAGGCATCACGTAGTAAAATACATTGAAATGTCAAATTAAGAATTTCACATTTGCAACAAAACAAGGTTGATTTTATGACCAACCGTGACTATACAACAGAACAAATTTTGATGTTGTTGTTTAAGGGGACTTAAAGGTCATTTGTCCCTTACTTATTTTCAAGAACTTATGGAGTGGAAACATTCATTTATAATTGATAAAATTGACCAAATTTTTCAGCTTACTTTCTAAAATCTATTATTTCCCTAAATAGTTCATGATTAGTATTTTATGATACAACAATTATCAATTTTGTCAAACTAGGTTCTCATGTAAATAAGGAATCCTTAAAAAATTTCCCAAAAAAATTTGTTTCTCTGTTGTCATCAAGTTTTAAAAAACTTAACAATAACAATTTAAATTAGCATCATCTTCAAGCAAAATTTTCAGATTTGATAATTCTTCTAGTTAAAACAGTGTTTTACAAAGTATGATGAACCGGAAAATGACGGAGACTATTTTTTTTGCCTACGACTAGGCTAGAATATTAGTTTCATTGTCCCAAAGAGAGAAACCAATGAGAGGCTTTTTTGATGCGGTGGATTCAAGTTTTGATGGAAATATGTTAAAAATTTCTTTTCGATTAGATTTTCATGCATTTATATTATTAAAACGCACAAATAAATAGAATGTTGACAAAGAGTTTTCAAAATGTCATCACTAAACTACCCAAGTTACATTAGTAGCTGAACAACAGTTTATTCAGCTGAAATAATCTTTAGAGTGGTTTGTTCAACTCTTATTCCACCAACATGTTTGTTAGCTATTGTTTTAATAAACGAAAGTCAAGATAATGCGTTCCATATGTGTCGATTTACATTAGGAGAAATTAAAACAAATGTGCAAATAAATGGAATACGTTCGAACTTTAGAAGTCTATACGTTTATTTTTAATCTGATTATTCTCTATAGTTGAATAATAAATGCCCTATTTTAAATCACTTATTGAACAATGTTTTTACAATACTTACATTTTTCTAGCAAAAAAAAACCCACGCAGCCCACTTTTCTTCATTTGCGAAAATGAAGCCAATGTTTTTGACAACTCGTGGACAAAAAAAGCTGCTACTATCTGCTGCCATTTGCCGCTTCGTGAGTTATCCAAGATTTTGCAGAGCACCGTTTTTGGAGTGTTTTTACAAAAGTATCATTTAAGCTGAAAGTTTCGCTAGTTAGAGTGGAAATTTTATTTTGTTATTGTTAAGCTTTAAAAAATTGATGACAAAATATCTTTTATCAATTTTTTGTACGAAAAAAATTTCAAAATCTATTTTTTGGCTGTTTTTACTAAAGTATAATATCAGTGATAGAGTGTAAGTGTCTTCAGAGGAAATGTCAAAAATAGCTCAAAATCCCTCAATAACTTTGCAGACAATTTTTATCAGTTTCTTCTTATCTAGATCAAATCCGAAGGAGTCAAAATGTAGTATGACTTATTCCAAAATATTTTGTCGAAGACACCAAACCTTTAGGATGCATATCCAGAGTACTAGAGGTTTTGGCCGTCGAAAATAGCGGTCTACGCCAGTGTGCGACGTAAATTTTTCATCGAAATCGCGTTTTTATTACAAAATCTGATTCCCATGGAAATACACGTATTTTCTACATCACTTTAGAGATCAGCTCTGGCTTACAGAATCAATGCTTACCATTGAAATGACATCGCGTAACTTCATCAAATCCAACAGATAAATGGATTGCAAACAGATTTTAGGAAGTTTATAATATTGAGTAAATGTTCGGAAATTTTAGGAGTTTTCACAAATATCGATTGTTTCAACATGAATTCTCAGATGTTGGTATGAGTTTCTTGTTTACAAAATTTAATTACTTCAAATCAATCAGATTTTCTGCGGCCAACAAAATTTCTATTTCTTAAGATACTCCAAAAATATCTTGAAATTCCAGCATTTTTGTAATGATAATAACTGTCAAACTGAATCAAACAATTTGTAATGTTTAAAAGATATTCGAGATAATCGATTGCACAGTGGAACAAGCATCAAAATACCGCTGTTTACTTGATTTGCAATCGTTGAATCTATTGACGTCTTCAAAAATGTCATAGCACGTCTGGTTTTGAGATATTCGATTCTGCACTCTTTTTTTTTTTTTTTTACTTATCTCGTTTATTTGGCAGGCTCAGGCGCCGTAGGGCATAACAGAGCCGAAATCTTTTCTTTTTTTACATTATTTACATTCTGAAATTTGAACTTATTTTAAAAACTATGTTAGTTTTCGGAAGTTCTAAGGTTAGTGGATACATTTGAAATAGGGAAGGAAAGGATTTTTTGGAATTTCTTAAGCTACTTAGACTACTAAGCTGATGAAGCTTGAAGGGACAGGATGTCCAGATCTGTAATGAAACTAAGCAGAAACGGTTTGTGGGAGACACGACGAGAAGAGGACAATTTGACGGAGAAAAAGAAAGACAGGGAACGAACACAATCAAACCCGGATATTGATACGCTTCAAAAACAGATGGATTAAATTCATATATTCTAAATATTCTGCACTCTTAAAAGTAATGAAAATTACTGCGGACGTTATTCACATTATTACTGAATGACACAAAATGACGTAAACATGTGTTCTGAAAGATGTATTGAACGAAAAATTTAATTTTACATGATGAAGGACATGAAAACGATGCCACTATGATTGACATTTTCCGAATCAGACACCCTCGTATTTAAAACGTGACGCAAATTCACGTCATTTGGCTCGCTTCTTTTATGTGCATCTAAAAGACGTAAAATCACATGATTTTTTCGGAGTGTGTGAAAATACATTATTCATTGATTTCTGTAAACTTGTAAACTTTCCCAACTTGTATGGGGCTGTCCATTAATTAGGTAAGGGGTTATGGGGGGAGGGGGGGTTTGAGATTTCTTACGTGCCATACAATTTATTTTGGATTTTCATACAAAAAATCTTATCATGGAGGGAGGGGGGTTGAAAAATCCCGAAAATTGTCTTACGTAATTAATGGACCGCCCCTATGCTAATGTATGTGCTTAATTTACCACAGAAATCAGTGTTTAGGTTCTTAAGAATACGAAACATAGAATTTTGTAACGTAATAACTAAGACGTTACTTTTGGATGCTTTTGAAAAATATTGTTTCTGGAAGAAACTACAAACTTTGTAATGGAAAACCAAAAAAAATTAACAATTTAAATCAAACTATGTCTCATAAAAAAGCTTAAGTCATGTCTGAAGACACATAGTTTGATCCATGAGACGCGTAAAAAAGGTATTTGTTCCGCTGTGTTGTCTATTCATTGATTGGAAACTCGACAAAAGATAAGAAAAATAATCGATATGCCTTGCAGAGCTCTCAGAGAAATTTCATTAGGATTTTAATAAGTTGTTGAGTTTTTACTTACAAAAGTTTCTCCTCACATAAGGAGGTCTTCCTGGCGAAATGACTGAACGAATTTCTAAAGCATTTTGTCTAAACATTGCTAGCTGAGCTAATGATGATATGATTGATGGAATTTCTTGAGATACTTTAGAAGCAATTCAAAGTGTAACTCATAATAAATACAGTAGTTCTTTCGGTGTATATTTTTGAAAAGTTTTGACTTATTCTTTAGAAAACATTTGGTCGGAAGTCTGACTGAACTTAAGATATATGTTGTCGTAAATTCTGTAGGATAACAATCTGGAGAAAATATAGTAGTATCTTCTCAAAGAATATACTGAGCAAATTCTGAAGGAATAAAGTTACAAGTGAAGTGTCTGAACTGATTTCAAGCTAAAATTTCTCGTAGAGGGCCTGAAAAAATGGTTAACCAAATTCGTTTTAGAATTTTCAGCAGACGTAGACATCTTTTTCTTCCACAAACGCCCTCAAAACGTGTAACTCTTGTATTTTAGTATGATGACTCTTAGGAAACCCAAGACTTATCAACTGAAGTAAAATTTGACGGAATATTTATAACACAAACTTTAGGTGGATTCCGTTTTTTGATGTATGATTTTCAGTTCAGTTTCTCATAAATTTTCTTAAAAAAAATCATGGTTAAGAATCTACTAGAGGTTCTAAACTCATGGCTGCTTTAACAGATTTGTGACAAAAATTCCTTTAGAAAAATATCTACACGTAATTTTGTGGTATTTTCTCAAATAATGCCCTGAAATATTTCTGGTGGAATGATGAACTGGTGGAACACCTGAACTAATTAAAAGTTGATATTTTTAGTAGAGGTCCTGGACGAACTCTTCTCCAAACAACCAAAACTTCGGATAGAAGGGCATGTTTTGGCTTAATCAGTTAACTTTTTAGGTAATTGATCGAACTTTGCAGTTCGTTGAAGTTGCGTATAGAAAATGATATTAACTTTCAAGTAGAAAAAAAATCAGTAGAAAAAAAATCAAAAGGCATTCAAATGTTAGACTTTTGGACTACACTACTAAGTTTAACCTAGTGAAGGTTCTAGACGGCTTGCTGGCAAACTTATCAAATAAAGCCTGCTACAGTAGATGACTGTCTGAAGTGAAAATCTTCTATAGAGGGATGAGGCGTTTACAATCATCTGATTTTAGAGCACTTTGATGTAAACAAATGCATAGACGGACCTGTAACATGAAAATGCCTTTTGAACGTTTGCTCGTATGGATGTTCAGTTCGCGTACTTTTCTTACGAGGGGCGATAAATGATCACATGAGGAATCCAGTTCTGCATATTCTGGTTCTGATTCGTAAAAAAATTAGCCAGAATTCAAAATACCCTGAAACTATTTTTAAAACACGTTTGAAGTTCGTATGGAAATCACTTTTCGACATATTTTACTATGGGACGAGCTGAATTGAAATGACATGGAGTATACAAACTGAAAACTACATCGATAACTTTTAGTGTTGAAATTAGGATATTGAAGCGCAATAAAATTGTGTTATACTTAGAAAACTGTGCTCTTTCGATCAAGCTACGAAAAACTGCAACTTTTTCATCGACCCAATTCAGATAACTTCTTAAGCAAACTTCTAAAGTGTAAACACGATTTGCAAATGATTTACGAAGGGTTATTTCTTATATAAATAGCTGTATTTTAAGTTGAATCTGTCATCAAGATTGCATCGCTAACGGTTCGATGCAGCTTATCATCGATTATTTCGAACCATAAAACGGTGCTTCAATTGGATCCTTAACACTGGATTATAGACTTCCATCTTCACGCTCATTTTCTACACAATGATCTATTTATTTCCAATCGGGGCACGCAGCCAAGACGAAGATAATGACGATCGCTATCTTTTCTATGGCAATCCAAAACAGGACCGCTAACTCATTTAATCGACACAATTCTCCACTTTTTATCCATCGAACGTTCCGTTCCTCGAAACGCATCCCTTCCAACAACCCAACTGAAATAAATAGTCGATTAATTGAAGAAATAAATAAATTCATTTGCGAAAGCCAATCTTACCCAACCATCCAATTCGCCCGGACAAGGCAAAAGAAGTATCGAAATTGACTGGCTGCCAGCAGATAAGACCGATTGCGAGCAACGTTCGCCGGAAAATTGCTCTATTTGAAGGTGGAAGGACGTGGCCATTGCCGCCGCCGCCGTTATCCCATCTATTCATTGAAACTGAAGTTAATTAATATCGCGTATCGATAACTCAGCCGAAGCACCGCTGCGAAGTAGGCATTGCAATTGCAAAAAGGCGCGATAATGGCGGACCCTGGAAACTGATCTAGATAGGTCGCTGCAGGGTTGGACTCCGGCCGAGCGTAAAGTCGTCTGACGTTTCAATCGAGCGCCGGAAGGGGGGCGATTCAATGGCGGTATTATTTTCTCCCAAATGAACACTTTTATTACGAAATAATTAAAATTTATTAACCTCCACGTACGCGCTCCCGTCACAGTGCATTAAGCTCGCCGCGGCTAGAGAATCTTGATCCATCCGGACGCTGCTGGTAGTTTTACGACCTCTCTTGGGAAAGGAGAAAATTTGTACGACACGCTTCCCTGATTTGTTCTTTTGTCTGACTGCTCCGAAGTTCGGGAGTCGATAATTGGAGACGATGATCGGCGCGTAGTTTGTTAGTTGTCTCTGATGGTCGGTGGCGGAACATAAATCGATCATCGCCCGCCATAAAATCCGGCCCGAGAAATGTTCCAACATATCATCAAACATATTAATTTCGATGGAGAGGGGGGATCGAGATAGACGAGGGGTAGACAAAGGCGCAACTGTCAACCGGGGTGCGGTTGACATCTGTTCTCTTCTGCTGCTGTTAATGGCCCCCTCGTTGAACTGTGTCATCACTTCTGTTCGGTTCTGTCGCCCGTTGCCTGTGTGTTCGAGAAGAAAAAAGTTCAAAGTGGAAATAACGAAAACAAATAAACAAATCCGTTGGATTTGGAGAGATGATCAAAGACAAATCACGGCTCTAATTTGTGGAAGTGTTGACACTCACGATCTGTCAAATTTCAGTTCAGTGGATCAAGTGTTTTGAGTGTTGCAAATGAAATCATGTACGAAAAATTAGGGGAAACACACAAGGTTGAAATCTAACACTAAATTTTTGACGTAAAAACCTTAAACGCAGATGAAATGGAAATTTTCCAGTCCAATTTGTTGCGCAACCGAAAGACGATTGGACGTATCCAGCCATGAAGTCGTCAAAACGACTGATCGTGACTGCTGATAGAAGTCATAATTTTCGAAGCTTGAAAGTCCTCAAAAACACGCAATCCTTTGACACAGAATTCTCAAAGCAAAGATGACGTGACAGATAATTACATTCCACTCGAAGTCACTACCGTCTTGTAGTATTCGTGCAAGAGACGGATACGCCCCTCCAATAGAGCCTCCCAGTTACGTTCACACAATCAGACTTATCCCCGCTTTGGTGCCATTGTTTACAATCGTGCGGGTATTGATAAGCCTTTTCAATTTCTTGAGAAGTTTAATTGCTTCATGAAAATCTAATGAAGTCATAAGCAACCACATGTATGCTACCGAGCCAATCACGTGAAAAGACTTCCGTTCTACTTGGCGACGTCCGTATGCAAATGTCAAATGCACACGTATATAAACAAACTCTGGCAGAAGGGGACAATTATGTCATTACGCCAACTGGCTGCTAAAGAATATAACCCCGATAATTATCCTGCCAGAGGGCGTTCTTGCCGGTGACAAACTAGACGAGTTTGTTTACCTACACTCCATTCGGTGAGAACTTTGACAGTTGGTGGCGCAACACCGTGTCTCGCATCGTCGATCGATGAAGACCTCAATCAATCGACCGATCGCACTGCCATCTGCGGCCGTTTGCGACAATCACTTTTCTTTGCGTCGCACATAAATGGATTATCGCGCAAATCTAGCTCATCTGTCAAAAAAGCGGATCATAGATAGCCACGCTTGGTCATGTGCGCCATATTTGTGCGCACTTCGCCGATAACCTCAATCGCGGCACTTCGATACGGCAGGATTGTGCGGTATTGCTGCGTGGATTTTTATGGCGCGACGAAGACGGTCTACGTGTCGGCATTCAGCGGCAATTTGTTTCCTCCGTACTCAGCTGCGGTTTTTTTTGTCGATCGCGAAAACTGTCAAGTTGCGCGAGATGGAATGTGCGCCAAAGAAGGGCCGCACACGCGGTAATTTGTTCAGCGGGTTTCAATTGCCGCGTCGTTATAGCGGAAGGGTTTGAATACGGGAACAGGGCAAAATTTGATTGCGGAGGGTTTGATTTATGGCAGGAGATAATCGCCAGCATCTTGCGAAGAATCGTTCTGGCCAGAAGAGGGTGATAATTTATTCATGAACCGTCATAATTCCGTTTTTGGGATAAATGGGGTTACAGTCATTACGTCTGATTTATGGTAAGTAGATAAGCGTGGAATCCAGAGTGAGGGCTCTGATTTGCTATCGCCAATGAGACAAATTTGATCGGAATTTCACACAGATTGTTGTACTTTATTCTTAATTTGTTGATTGATATCTACTCACATTATCACTGACTTAACGTATCAAAGCAAATCGCAGCGGACAACACTAATCATATGGATAAACCATGGTTTGTTTATGGCAGATCTGTTAAAACATAGCAGCTTCTTGAGAGCGAATTTGGTCGTCAAAATTCAACTCGATTTGGTTGGGGTTAAGGAATCGAACATTTGGATAAGGCTATACATGAGGACTTTCTGCGATAGGACTGACAGCTAAAAGTGTGCAAACAAAAAACCAGCTAATCGCAGCTGTCTCATGGATTGCCTTATTTTGTTGTTTGACCATTATCGCTCACTAAAGGCTGCACACTGTGATGTCAAATGAAAAGGCTTATTGACAACATATGCGCTCCGTATTACAATAGGCCTTTTCATGTGACAGGTCCGTCTATGCATTTGTTTACATCGGTGGTGGACCGGTGCAAACACGAGGCTGTCATTTCCATAGAAGAACTGTCAAAGAGCTTCCCGATCAGCTAATAAGGAACGTCATGTGAAAAGGCCTATACGTGGCCCATCCTAGACAACCATAAATTGCATAGTAGTTCACGATTAAAGTCGTTTATTTATACGAATTATATCACACCATGTAGATGTGAGAATATTTGATCAATGAGCTTCCTCTCATTAAACGTTATTTTATGAGTTCATATCATTAACAGTGTTGCCACATTTTTTCCGACTTTCATCTGTGTTTTCGGCTGAAAAAAACTTTTTTATCTTAAGTCAACCTTAAAAAATCTTGATAAAAATCTGTGTCGCATTAAAATCCAATTTTTTTTTTGGTTTAAAAAGAACTTTTGCGAACGTTTTATGGGTGTTCTTGGAATGTCAACAATTTTTATTATGAGCTTATTCTACCAAAAGTAAATTGAAGATGCATAATTGTTTCTAAAAATTCAAAATACGTAAGATTTTGAGAAAACCTAAAAATAGTAATGGCATTTCTGTTTTATATCTAAACCTTGTCATAAACTCGTGAAATATCCTAAAATCTTAAAAATCTTTGTTTTCTAAAAAATCTGTGATCTGTGATCACAGATATCTGTAAGCAAAAACAAGAAAAAATCTGTGTAATTACAGATAAATCTGTGTATGTGGCATCATTGATCATTAGGGGCCTTCCTTAGCCGAGTGGTTAGAGTCCGCGGCTACAAAGCAAAGCCATGCTGAAGGTGTCTGGGTTCAATTCCCGGTCGGTCCAGGATCTTTTCGTAATGGAAATTTCCTTGACTTCCCTGGGCATACAATATCATCGTACCTGCCACACGATATACGAATGCGAAAATGGCAACTTTGGCATAGAAAGCTCTCAGTTAATTACTGTGGAAGTACTCATAAGAACACGCAGGCTCTGTCCCATAGAGGTGACAAGTGTGCTAGAATAAGGGCGTAAGTCGCAAGATCGATTTCTCTCCATCGATCCACTCTTCTGTGAATAAAGGTGACAAGATGCGAGTTTGTTAGCAATTTTTCACTTCATGACGCTAGGCAGCGATGCAATCTTGCGTCCTGAGGTTAAAAAAGCGGACAAACCTGCATCTTGTCACTTTTATTCACAGAAGAGAGGATCGATGAAGAGAAATCGATCATGCGACTGACGCCCTTATTCTAAAACACGCTTGACTTGATGGTCCGTTCAATATCAATTTATCAAGCCAAGTACCTCGACAACCAGAATGTATACATTCTGGTTGTCGAGGTACTTGGCTTAGTGGAAAAGTTCGCGTGTACAAAGCAAGCTTGATACCGTGATGCATCAATACCCGGACGCTTAAGGCGACACAAATGTTCAAACTCTAATATGAGTGTGTTGTTTTAGGACATTCTTAATGTAATACTGTTTGATACATTGTTTCAAGCTGGATCTTCAAGAAAGTGATGAACTTTTTGGTAAAAACCATGATTTTAATATGAATATCATTCAAATATTAGAGCATGTCTTGTCTATAAATCCGGACACCTGATGGAAACGTTGTCTTTAAATCCGGACACTTTTGAATCGATATCCGGACATCGGTATTGTAGTATGTAATATTCGTTCAATTCAAATAAAACCATATCAACACACAATGAAATATCAATGTTTAGTAAGTTTGATGTCCACGTTTGCCCTACAATTTGAAAAAGAATGGTACGGTTGTAATATACGTGGTTTGGTTAACTGAAACGAAGTACATGTTGCTTGAACTGCACTCGATGTGACTCGAAAAGTTATCATGAACGTTGTGCACAATTTATTTCACATTAAATTGAATTCTGATAACTCACTATGCTTCCCCTAGTTATTTTTCAAGTCTTTTCTAATTTGTCTTTCTACAAACTCACTTACACTAGTTGTACGTTGGTCTTCTAGACGATGTCCGGATCTTAAAACAATGGATCGTAATCCCGGACAGTCTTTTAAAACACCGATAAATATATATATTTCCAACTTATTTATAACAGTGGAGTCCCCAAACATCCAAAATATCTCTTCTTAAACACTTATGGTTGGAACTTTTTATAAAAATATAGTTCACAAACTTTTTCTGCACTCGAACGATATTCGCGCGTTCATCGATCGCAAAATTTGAGTTCGAGTTGGACCGTATCGAGATGACGTCCTACATGAACAAATTATTTGTTTTTATTTTTATTAATTATTTGACGATGGTTACTAGATCAGAAATAAATGTAAAATGATTAGTATTGTTAAAATTAAAGGGAATGAATAAAAACCAAACATATTATCACTTAATTATAACTTTAATTTATCAATAGCACCAGAGTGTCCGGATATTGGTACCGTCCGGATTTTGATTCACCACGGTAGATGGTGGCAACCAGTATTGCACGCTAAATGCCAAAAAGGCCTTTGCACACAGTAATGTTAAACGAAAAGGCCTTTTGATAAAATATGAGTTTCATCCATATTCACGAGACGCGACGGAGACAAGACAGACATACCATAGGTTGATGATGGTTCATTTGCGGATAAAGCTTACGATATGTATGTTTTATATCCTTTGCTATAAACAAAACTATAATGTCAATTATTCTGCAATGAAAAGCTTCTATCAAACTTCTTGTCATCTTACAATCGAGAAAACCGATGAAGAGAAATTCTGCACATTACATTCACTTTAATGGTAGAACAGACTGAATAACTTGGAAATTAATGTTCCCTCAAAAAGAAGCTGAAACTTCAGATCGCTCCAAGCAACTCGCCATACCCCTCGTTCCATCGAAAAAGCCATTTCCGCTCCCGGCCTTTCTGTATTAAAACGTCAAATTATCGCTTCGGCTGCCTTCACCAACGTGTAAGTTTGCTGTGATAAATATTCATGCCCTCCGAGAGACAGGTTATACATTCCGACAGGTAACTACCAAGTCGAGAAACCAAGCAAAACTGTTTCAGTGTCGGTCAGCAGCAGCAGTAGCTCCCCGTCTAGCACAGCCCTGCGCACACGCCATTCCGAAAGTAACCGAATTAATTATCAAACATGTTTATTAATTCAAATAAAGCAATACGACCGACTTTGTCTACCAACTTTAGACTAAGAATGCCCATTTCTCGTTTTATTAATTTGAATCACCCATCTGCGAACCCCTCGGCGAAAAGGTATGCCGGAAAAGTTTCCGAAAAATTATCATACCGAAGTGATTAATATTACCGTCAAGAGTTCTAACAGCCATTGCGCGTGGAAAGTTTGACGTGAATAAACTTTCTTCCCCCCGACTAATTACCGCCGAAATAGAGCAATACAAACAAAGAAGCTAACGTATGCTTACCCCCCGTGCGCAAATTACCACCGAAAACTGTCAAAAGTTGAAAATTATGTACCGGTGGCGAGGGATAGGAATGTGCGAAAATCACGTTCTTTTGCCTCGCCGGGGGAAAACGCCGCGTGACACTTGAAGTATTGGCACAGTGAACTCCACCCCTGCTGTCACTCGGGAGGAACGTTCCAGTTCGCTGAGCGAGCTCCTATCTCAAATCATGCCTTAATTGAATTAGATAACAAGCCTTAAGTATTATTTATGCTTGCACAATACGCGCGATGCTGGTTGGTAACCAGTTATTAGTTATTTCTCATTTCGCAAACCGTTTGCTGATTCACACTCGGGCGCTGGCAGTGACATTTTTATTAATTCCAACGCTTTTTTCTCTCGCTCTTTACAGGTCCCCGCTACCGACGAACAAAGCCTCCCAAACAGAAGGGCGAAACTGAGGAAAAGCGGCCTCGCACCGCATTCACCACTGCCCAACTGCAAAGACTGAAGGTAAGCGCGCAACCCTGCGTTTGACAGTTATTTGTTTACATTCTCTGGTCCCACCCCTGAAAAAACCCTGTTCCAATTACACCATCTGATCGCGTTTTCTCTATTCTTCTCCGCTCGATTAACAGAACGAATTCAACGAAAATCGCTACCTAACGGAGAAACGCCGACAAGCACTGAGTGCCGAACTCAATCTCAACGAGTCGCAAATCAAGATCTGGTTCCAGAACAAGCGGGCCAAGATCAAGAAGACGTCATCGGAGAAGAACCCGCTGGCCCTGCAGCTGATGGCCCAAGGTCTCTACAATCACTCGACGGTGCCGC
Source organism: Aedes aegypti (assembly GCF_002204515.2). Taxonomy (NCBI): domain Eukaryota; kingdom Metazoa; phylum Arthropoda; class Insecta; order Diptera; family Culicidae; genus Aedes; species Aedes aegypti. The sequence continues at coordinate 423,624,443 of NC_035108.1, read as the reverse complement.
TGACCAAGGAGGAGGAGGAGCTGGAAATGCGCATGAACGGACAGATTCCCTAGACGGCGGAAGCTTCCGGAGCAACACTCACTTCGGAACAACGTGTGTTCCATTTTGTACCGCGTGAGTGACGTTTCGTTGTAAATCCTCTCGCAAGCGATCCGTCACCAGTCGTGGAAAGACGCGCGAGAACACGAACTAAGCAGGCGAGGCTTGATGTGAACGCGGAGGAGGGTAGGAATCGAGAAACAACAAAACCGGAGTACAATTACATTTAAATAATTGAATTAATACTCCTGGCGTCTCCGCTGGTTGTCCTTCCTTCTGCCCCTCCGTGTAAGACAAACAAATCCCGGTGATGAACTGAAATGCTAAACCGAGGCCATCGTGTTGATGGTGCGGTGAAAGATGCTGTATAATGTAAATATATAAATAATATTGAAATCGCTTCCTTTGCTCTCCAGTGTGAGGGGAAGGAAACTTTCTCACGCACAACTCTGAAGTCGAGCAAGTGTCAGAGGCGAAACGAGGGAGTGGAAAGTAGAGCAATTTTGTGAATGTTTGTTTGTTAAATTGGAAGCTGGAAGGCGAATGGACGGAAAGTTGTTGACCACACGAAAGAGTTTGGTTCAAATTAATGGTTTTGACGTATCGGATTCAATTGTCATGTTTGATTGGGCATAGAATTAGGCTTCTTTTCGGTAGTAAAAATCCGATTCATAGTGCAATAGAATGGTCAACCACTTCCAACACTTCATTTTCCTTCAGTTTCCCATCGAAATTGTGATTAGGATCAACAGAAACCGAATAGCAATAAACTTAGGAAAGTTATAGATGCGAGCTTCACCCCATCCAGTGTAAAAAACGAACTTCGCCAGAAAAAAGTGGCAGTTGTTCTCAAGCATGTAAATTATTCTCTTCCAAGTTTTAAATATTCTACGTTCAAATCTATACATACAGAGCACACTGTTCAAGCTAAGGTAGCAGAAGAAGAAGCCATTCATTGAAGCAATCACAAGCCTTTGCCGCATGTAAATAACCGCACATCCCTCTTCATTTCTGACCCCCCAGAAGCAAGAAGGTCGAGTGTAAAAAATTAGCTACTAAAATTTAATTGAGATTAACAGCAATCGCGTAGTAGGCTACCCCTACCAGAAGGCAACAGAAATCATCAGAAACAGATAAGCCTGCTTCGTCCGCCAGGTTCATTCCCACGCGGAAAAATTGAACAACTAGCCACCGTCGAAAAGCGGACCAGAGCTACAAAGTTGATAATTAATTCCCAAACGCAGCAACACCAGCGCCAGCCTGTCAGCGACCGATCCGTGAAACCAGTTTTGCGTGCGGAGGATCGCCGTCGCTACTCGTTCCTAATGCAAACCAGTGTTGCCACCTTTAATACTGCGTTTTGAGTTCAAACACCTCTATGACTAATTTTGTAAAAAATCTAGATCAAATCTACGCAATTTTCGAAATTTTGTTTGGAAATCTATAATCTGGTTACACAGAATTGTATCTGAAAAAAAAATCAATATGACCACAAAACCAATCTGTATATTTGGCATCACTGTAGCGAACCAGTGAAGAATCATCGTTGGAAGTGATCCAAAAGCGCGTAAAAACAGCAACCAGTCGACTAACCGAACGTGCGTGGTAGGAGTGTTCGGTTTATCGCTTCCGTCGTTGTTTTAGTAATCTAATCTAAATTATGTTTAATTATGCTTCGAAGCGGTGGTGGGTTTGGGATCGCTTCCAACGTAGGAACGGGGTGTTCCTCCTACTGGTTTTGAGAGACACTTTGCATATGATTGGCGAAATGGTAGGCTGGCAGATACTTTCCCCTTGAAGCTCAGAGGGCGAGCAACAGTTTATCGTTTCATCTATTTTTTTTTTGTTTCGCTTCGAGATTGCTATTTCTTCTTATAATACTATGATTAGGCTGCTACACGGCACACTACCAACCAATATAATTACTCCTAGATGTTAGCACGTAGGATTAGAGGCAAAACCCGAGAAAGAGAACTAAACTATAGCAGATTATCGCGATATATTGTAGACACAGAGTAGAAAGAGAAGACACAACCTATTATATATTATTTTAGCCCTTAGGAACCCGCATGAAAACTGCAAAAGAGAGCGTAATAAAATACACTCATGTGATATTCAAGAGATAAATGGAAGCTGTAGTTTGTATCGTTTTGAGCAAGATATCACAATTCCATTTTTTGAGATTAAGCTACTACAGTCAACTCTCCCTAACTCGATATTGAAGGGACCATCGAGTTAAAAGGTATTTAGTTACAGAACACAAAACCAGCGCAACTGCGATGCAAGGGACCATCGAGTTAGCCATGAAAACCAACTTTTACAATATCGAGTAAGGGAGAGTTAACTGTAATAAGTTTTCACTACAGACAAAAGACGAATACCAAAATAGCGCATAAATTTAATATTTGAAAGTTGACCAATAATTCACTCATAGCCCAACTTTGTCCTAGTTGTCCAAATTCAGTACTTTATGCATTGGGAATCAATGCTCGCGTGATTACGTTTTAAAATGAAAATTGTTCTAGTCTAACAACTACCGAAAAGCTAAACATTACATGTACTTTGCAATTGGATTAAATGGACAAATTGATGTGAAGTTTTGCAAAAAAGTTACACGTCTTCTCGGTGAGAATCGAACTCACGCGTTCCTGAACTCTAGTTAGGTCGCGTTACCTTTACCTTTCTATTGTGTGGGCTTTAAAAACCTCAGCCTTGCTGGCTAGTGTTGTGTGCTATTTCATTACCTAAAAAATAATGCGCTCTCGGGCTAGGCATAGGATTTATACAGAAAGCGTTGTGTTTGGATGGGCATCTAATTCTTCCAAAAGAGGTGCACTTATCGAGAAAGGACCACGTGATTATTGAGCTGAAATCGAATTCAGGTTAACTTCTGCGTTCATGAGTCTTCTCATGGCGTAGGGGTAACGCGCCCTAACTAAAGATCAGGGAGTCGTGAGTTCGATTCTCACTGAGAAGACGTGTAACTTTATCGCAAAATTTCACATAAATTTGTCCATTTAGTCCAATTGCAGAGTATATGTAATGTTTAGCTTTTCGGTATTTTTTAAACTTATACTCGGCTGGTTAGCCGTAAACCAAGATTCATAATTAAAAACAAGTGTTCTAGTCTGTTTATCTGTACCTTCACGGCATGCAAGCAAACGTTAAAGTGTACCTCTTTTTATTCCATTTTCAACTATACACAATCATAATCTGGTTGCTATGTTGCATTCAGTACATACGATTTTATGAACAGGTGCTATATATTCATGGGTAGTCAAGAACTACTCGAAGTACAGATCTCACAGATCTACAAGCAAAACCAGTGATCTCTCGAAGGTCTATAAATAACATTTATATCAAAACAGGCTTCAGTTTTTGTTTTGTGTTCAACAACTATTGAAGGTTAAACAAGAACTCTTTGACTCCAGGTCTTCAGATCTACAAGCGTAGCGTAGACATTTCAGGATCGTGAAAACAAAGATATATCCCATGCAGGCTTATATTGTTGAATTCTACCAAGTTTTAAGGCGAAGGAACCCTTGAATTGCCCCCCTCCCTTTAAATTGTGGATGACAATTTAAAAATTGAAGAAAAAAGAACCCAAAACAAAAATATAATAAACAAACGCGAAGAAAAATATGTTTAATCAATTTACATAACTCTTTATATTGACAAAAAAATTTCATTAGTAGATACATACGTTTTTCTCTTTTGTACAACAATAGTGGGAAAACTTTGCTTATCTCACATAGAATCAGCATGGCAGTTCTGACTTCCACAAACGTAACACTTAAAACAAATCTCGATCAAAATTATAGTCATGAGCACATGATCTAATGTTCAATACTAAAATCGGCGTGGATGGTCAACGGAACAACAGATGGCGGTAGTGTGTAAACGTCAAACATGAACAAATGATGCGAGCGCTGTTGGTGGCAGATCGACCATCTACCATATTTTGAATGGACCGGAAAATAGGTGGTCGATGTGCAATGATAAGAGTGTGATGTCTATGTGTCTGTGTCGTCCGGCTGTCGCACGATTGATTACTGCTAGAACCAATTTGTTGTTGTGTGTGATAAGTGAAATTGTTTGACATCTCCGATGCAACATACATACCATGCTACAACAAATCGTAAATATCATGGACATTTGTTTCCCAAAATCCGTTTTGTCTGAATAATGCGAACAATTGTGAATTATATAGTTTAGCATAGAGCAGCATTTTCACTGCATTATGATTTTCTGTGTTTTTTGAAGGATTCTCCGCTCGAGATGTCCGGTGATGATCATTTCCCTTATTAGAATTAACTAATTAAATCCATGCACTGATTGCTAGTCGAACAATATTCAATAAAATTATTTGTAAATTAGGCAAAATTATTGAAGGAATACCCTACGTAATGGGGGCCTTCCTAAGCCGAGTGGTTAGAGTCCGCCGCTACCAAGCAAAGCCTTGCTGAAGGTGTATGGTTCCATTCCCGGTTGGTCCAGGATCTTTTCGTAATGGAAATTTTCTTACTTCCCTGGGCATAGAGTATAATCGTACCTGCCACACGATATACGAATGCGAAAATGACAACTTTGGCAAAGAAAGCTCTCAGTTAGTAACTGTGGAAGTGCTCATAAGAACACTACGCTGAGAAGCAGGCTCTGTTCCATTGAGGACGCAATTCCAAGAAGAAGAAGAAGACCCTAGGCAATAAACAGCAGGATTTTTGAGAAATACTAGGTTCAATCAATATCATATGTTTTCAAGGTATTAATTGCGTGAGAATTTCTACAATGTTTTTTTTTTTCGGGAAATTCTGCTGCAAACCCTTTGGTTATACAATAATTGATCATTAAAATAACCAAATCGGCCGCTATTTAAAGATTAGATAACGCCACCGTAGTCTTGTGTATTTGACAGAGCAGCAATGCTAAATCCCATACATGGTGGTATCGCTATTTTGATGCAATGAGTGCCGAAAAAGTTACCTTCAGTGATCCGTTACCAACGACAATGTTTTTGAAATATCTTTTTAGAAGGCAACCTACAGACGAAATTTGTTGAAAATCACCTGGAATACTTTTGCTTCCAAAGTAAGCATTGTAGTAAAGGAATCTGTGGAGAAACTTATAGCAAAAAAACGGGAAAGGGATAAAAAATAATAAGGACAGTAATAAAGAACATTTTAATTATATTCCTTAAAATAGTACTTAAGAAATAATTTTACCGAGTAAGGAATTCTTCAATACTTCAAGGATGATATTTTAAAAAGAATCTGATGAAGAGAAATTTGTTTTTTTTTTTTAATTCATCAGAGAGATCATACATAATCATAGATCATAAATAATCACTTATCTATTGTTGCTTGTTGTGCATCTGATGTTTCTACCTGTGACAACACTTTGTTTTTCCTTTAACAGCAACAATTCTCTTCTCAACAAATTTTCAAAATGATGTAAAAACAATCCTACAAGATTCGAACTCCGTAAAATCCTCAATTATCCGTAATATCCTCAAATTTACCATTAGACATCTTTGGCAATGTTTTCGAAAAATACCTCCAATAATCTCGCGTTAAACTTTAAAAGCTACACCACAATATATAAAAATGGACCTTCCAAAAAAGTTGGTTTGGTATTTCGGCACGAACGAGAAAATCTGTTCACCATAGTACAGTGGTCACAGTATCATAGGTAAGCCACTATTATGGGTTATTTCCATTTGAAATGCGTGTGTGGAACAGAGTGACTAATAATCGTGACAAGGTGACCCATAATAGTGTGAGCAGTGTATCACGATATTTTGAAATTAATGTAAAAAAAATTAAGATGATCGATACTAATACTTTCAGCAAAAATTTCGTCCGTTTTAAACCCAATCATTTTCTATTCTAAAAGACAGCGAAATAGGAACGAGATTTTTTGCAGTAAATCCCACAAAAACCACTTAAGCTTTCCTGTGAGGTATAACGTCAGGAATTTCGTCAAAAAGTTTCAGTAATTTCTTGAATTTTCCCACAGATTTTTTTTTCTTAGTAGTTTTTGAACCAAAAACGGAGGGTGGAAAGATTACTAAATGTTATTTATAGAAGAATCCTTGGATTAATGTTTGGAAAAAAATCATGGAGTAGTTTCTATAACCTAAAGAAATATCTGACGGGGTTCCTGGAGATTTTTTTTTTTTTCAAAAGTTCAAGAATGAATTGCGAAACATTTTAGTAAATCTGTTGTAATTTTTTAAATCGCTGTTTACAAAAATCTATGGAAAGTACTCAGATTAATTTCTGGTCAACTTTTCAACAGAACCCTAGGACGACAGCTCAGGAGATTCTGAAGAAATCCATCAACTTTCTCTGGAAATTTTTGAGTGTTTTCGTGGAAGAGTTTTTGAAAAAACAGTTGAACGTTCACGAGCGGGAATTTTGAATGAGGAATGATGATTAAGTAATGAGGAGTGAGGAATGCGGAATGATGAATGAGGAATAAGGAATGATGATGATGATGATGATGATGATGAGGAATGAGGAGTGAGGAGCGAAAAATGAGGATTGAGGAGATAGAAGTGGAGAATAGGGAATGGGAAGTGAGGAGTGAGGAAAAAAAGAGCGATGAGCGAGAAATGAGGAATGAGTGAGGAGTAAGGAATGTGGAACGATGATGATGATGACGTTTATGTAGAAACAAAATGTTCCCAAATTTTTGGAATATTTGTATGTTATCTTTAGTATGAAAGAACTCAAAGGACAACATTGAATGAACGAAAGATTATATGAATTATTTTTTTTCATTGAAAGATGATACAAGAAATAATCTAACTATTATAAGAGTAGATCAAGAGGAGAATGTAGGGATTGGGAAGGGTACTATAGAAGATTTAAAATAAGCAGAAAGGCATATAGTTCCAGTAACAATGAAAAACTTAACAAACGGGAAGAGACGAATGACACGTCAGTCTTGTAAAGTGTTTCGAGCGATGAAGATGTGCTGGAATTGCTACTGGTGCATTTCGGCTGATCCAGCCATTAGATTGGCTAGTGCCGGTTCCTCTCCCTGGACACTACAATTAGCAAGAATCTTAGATTACCACCTGAATGATTTTTTTACTGCAGTCCTGGATTATTTCTGCTGTAAAAATTTCAAATTGGTAAAATTACGATATTCTATGACAGATTTCTGAAGACAAACTCAATACTTCCTAAAGGCAGTGTTGGAAAAAAAACTGTTGTTGAACTGTCTGAAAAATTTGTGGAAAGAATCCTTGCTTGGTGATGTTGAAGATAATTTTGGTGAGGCTCCTGGAATTTCTTGTATTCTGAAGCAAATTAATTTTGAATAAATGGATTTTATTTAAAACGAATAATTGTAAATTTTATGTAATAAGTACGTAGCGAGCCTTCCTGGTGAAATGTTTGATGGAATTTCTAAAGCAGTCTCTGGTAGAATTCTTCGAAAGATTTTTTAAGCAGTTTAATAGAGATTCTTTGAGAAATTTTCTAATATGATCAGAAGTCTTAAAAAAACTTCATTAAAAAATCTTTTATGTAATAACTACTTATTCTTCGAATGATTTCCTGTGAGAATCCCAGGGTAAACTCAGTGAAAGCTGGTATATATATATATGATTTATTGGAGAAAGCATTGAAAAAGTACGGAAATAATTCATGAAAAAATTCCAGTAGGATTACTCAGAGGAATCTCGTTAAACATATGATTAAATTGCCGATGAGATCGTGGAAGAATCATTAGAGATAATAATCGTGAATACTTTGCAAGAATTCTTGAATATTTTGTACTTTCAGCTGCATTACGTTAAGGCAATTTTTAAAGTAGCTGTAAATTGAAAATGGGCAATTATACGGTTTGAAATAATGGAAAAACATCAAGAGCACAATCAAAAATTGACAATAGGTGCATAAATATTGTATTGACACATTTGTAATGCACAGATCGATTGAGAATATCTGAGACTCAACGATACGTATCTGAAATTGGACTCAGAACAGATCAACCTTCGATTTGTCGAGACTGATTATTGTTCGGTAAGCTGCTCTTTTAGCATAAAAATCATATAACAGAAATCTAACAAAAAGCAAATTGTCATATCTGATCTCAGAGTAGAATAATTGTAGTAATTTAATGGTTTTTATTACTTGGGACCCACGTGCACTGATTTGTCTATATCTTACCATAATTTTGATACAATGAATGTTCGATGTTATTGAAGGACTCATTGATCATGGAACATACGAGCATAACAAGAAACATCACAGAACTTTGCATTGCTAGACCGTTTGGTTAAAATCTATTATATTCAACCCTTCAGTCGTCGCGCGGTTTGCTTCCGTCAGAAACACCACGCTGATGCTGTGCACGATAAGCGAGGTTTTTTCACCACTGTTGTACAAAAAACATCAGCGCGACGGCTGAAGTGTTGAAGTTCAACTACAATTAATGGTTATCCAACAGCTCCTTTGACTTCAGGTCTTCAGATCTACAAGCGTAACTCCAATGGATTACTAGTTACACTTGGAGGTTTAAATGTTCGTGAAGGAAGCCTAGACATATAATTGAAATCAAAACGAGTAGGAAGTAATTGTAAGATCCTACATAATTATAAATTTTGTCGAAACTCTTGAACAACCCCCGGACAGCCGTGAAAACAAATAACTTGAAAAATTATATTTATTCGAGTGTGCTTGAGTATGAATTCCATTCGAGACCTTATTCATGATGACCCTATGCCAAATAATTAGCTACGCTTGTAGATCTGAAAGCCTATTTTCAGGTACCGTAACCCAGGGGGCAAATTGATCACTATTTTTCAACTTTTTGTTCTGTTATCCTTTGAAATCCAAATATTGTCAAATTAATTTCGACAAATCGTCTACTTCATTGATCTCTTTCAGCTTACGTAATCGATTGTTCATTGAATAACATTTTCATTAAATAAGTTTCAATATCAAAATTTATAAATGACATATTGGGCGATATTGATATCATATTGATCATCATATAATCAATCAGGTTTTAGAATAATAAATCCCTATCTACAAAATTTGGGTCTCCTGAATCTAAAAATGATGTCAAAATTATTACATCGTGTATTTGATCATTTTATTCAAAAAAATAATTTGTAAATCTGCATAATGCGCCTAAATGTATGCAATATCCTTTGATATAAGCACATTATTCGAGAACAAAACGAAAAACTATTCGTTTAATGCTGTATGATTTCAAAAATGAAATCATAAGCTCACATTCAAGCTTATACAACATTTGTTAAACTCAAAGTTTGCATAAGGGCTTAGAACCAACAGATTGTTTAGATTAGACATTTCCAACAGTACTGGATACACCTTTAAAAATTGTGAATATTTCTATGCAAAACCGGCCATAACGAAAAATGAAATAGCTCAAAATCCCCATAAGACATCTACAAAGTAGAAACCATGGAAAGTCTTTGCTGCCAAAGAAACATTAGGCATCCTTGGAAGAAAATGCTACGTATTTGGTATCGATCTGATCATATTCACCCCAGTGATCAATTTGTCCCCGGATTACGGTACCGTAAAATGAGATGACTTTGATAGTTTTTAGAAAGAAAATCTGTATATTTTGCATTTTTTTTACAGAGATTTATAATTTACATTTTTATAACAAGAACTGGAATCTTAGAAATCGATTGCAGTTGATAGATTGCGTTTTTTTTTTCGAATGGGTCTATAAATCTTCATAGGCGGTATCCACAAATTACGTAACGCTCAAGGGGGAGGGGGGGAGTAGGCTACAGCGTTACGGCTCATACAAACGGCTCATTGAAACCAACATGTAAATCATTCTTATTAGTGTTAAAAAAATTGTACCAACAATTTTTTTTTAAATAGTTTGTGATTGTTTTTCATGTTTGGAATTCAACATAAATTAATCGATTTTGAAACATAATTGAATGAATTATGAAACATTCAAAGAGCGTTAAAGGTATAAAAATATAACTAGGCGTGTTCCCGCGGATACGATCCGGTAGGGAATAATTAATACGAAGAGAGATACGTTCGATTTCAATGTTTATTTCTGACTGATGTGATACAAAGTAATGGTGTCATATTTACACTCCGCTCTTCCCTATTGAACTTGCATGGAATATTCCAGAAGTGTATTGTTGTATACAATAATGTTTTGAGAGATAACTGTTATACAACCTAATTGTACTGCAGAATCTTCTGGAGCTGTCAGAGAATCATTGTATCGAAGGTAAACAATAACAATGCTTTTTCAATGTTGTGATCAGGAATGATCTCGATTGTAAGTATAAAGTTGATTGAATAACTATGCTATATCTAATAATATCTATTTGTTTAAGGTGAAACATCTCGGAATCCAAAGATGGCCGTCACAATGGCCGACTTGTGCCCCTACTCACGTTTTCAAAGGCACTAAACTGGAGAAATAGTTGGCAAACGTTTCTGATCTTCTTATTTCAAGCTTTCTGCTAGTGCACAAAGCCAAAATAAAAAATTCACTGTTGTTCGATGCTTTTTTCGCAAGATTTGTGCCTTTGAAGTTCCAGTGCAATCTTAGAAGTTGATTTCAAACTGTGTCACCTTAAGGTATGAAAATGAACGAATGTATGAGGGTGAGTAAAGTGTTGCCAGTATGGCAAATTTCTGGAGTGTTTGTGGCCTCAACATGAGGCATGTTCGTCCACCGGTGTGGTGCGATATGATGCACTCCGGTGGCTTGTTGTTGGCCACAACAAGGCGTTTTTTCTGACTCTGATTACAAAAACGTCCACAATTTGTAAAAATACTTTCCACTAAGAGATTTGAGACTAGGTTATAATAAATAATGACCAACTATTTGAAACTACATCATAGAACAGAAATACCAAAATCAAAGCGAGCTGAATTACGGACAGTTTCAAAATAACACGCATACCATAACCCGGTAAACTCAAAAGACTGATATGAGCGACGATAGAAGTTGTGCAAAATTGATTTGATTTCAGGCGAACTTTCGTACCTGTTGTTCAATATCCTGCTAAAAGTGTTATGTGGAGAGCCAGGTTCAACAGGTGGGGCTCGATTTTTAACAGATCCAGTCCAATTATTTACTTCGTGGATGATATGGACATTATCGGCCGAACATTTGACCTGTTCATTCGTCCTAAGCGCGAGACAACAAAAGTCGGCTCCGAGTTTGAAAAACATTCATATATACTGAATAATTTGTATATATTTTGGAATAAAATTTGAATATTTCAATACTTTGACTACTTTTATAGATACTGGTATCGAACATCTCTATTGTAGTTAAAAGTATTTTTTAATGGATTTTTAATTCATAATACAGGTATGTTCCGTTTTTATCAACATGATCGTCAATTTTCAGTTGACAAAAACGGAATAATTTTCTTAGACAAAATGTTTTACAAATTTGAAAAAAAAAACTGTAGTTTTGTCAGGATAAACCAATTAGTGAAATTATTTTGGAGATTTTTCTTTTAAAGTTATCACTACCATCTTCAACTGGGATTGCATCAAACTCCATTCTAGAACAGCGCCACCTTCGCTTTCTAGCTTTGCGTTGGATCACGAATAGACTGGCAACCAAAGTTGTAGTTTTTTGTTAAGTAACACAAAATCACAAAAGATCAATCAGTGGTCGCAGTGATAATATACCCAGAAAAAAAAGTAACACAAATATAAAATAAGTTCATCAAAATCATAAAAGTGTACAAACTCAAGAACAAGCATCAATAATTTAGAACTTTTTGGTCAAACTCTTGTTAAGTTTCATGAACAAGCGTATGGCAATTGGTAAAAGACTCTTATTTAACCCTTTGGTCTGCACGGGAAGAAAGGTGCGTGTCTACTCAAAGATCCTAGCAAATTTGGAATGAGAACATGCGTGACTTGGGAACGTCCAGCATCAACAGCTTTTCGAATTGTCAGCTATTTCAGCTCTTTTCTCTTCCTCGATGACAACTTATTGAATGGAGATTCCAAAAATTTCAGTAGATTGCTAAGTTTGGCTGAACCGCTTCCCCTACCTCTTGGAACAGCACCTAATCAATAGCTGCTTGCTGTAATCTGTACAATGCTATCGAGTTGGAGAGATAAAAGATAATCACCCCTAGGGTAATTGATCCATTAGTTGTGGGTGTTCATATTGTTGCGGTTGTGCCATTTATACTGATTTCATTGATTTAGCCACAAAACCACCACTTGCAATCGACGTAATCGTTGAAAACATCGTTCAAATTGCTTTAACACTGATAAAATACCACAAAAACTACTAAAACTTTTCTCACTTTTACCAATTTTTGCGGTATGCCGTTGGTTACTGCGATGAAATTATTTATATTTAAGTTAATATTTAACGCATTAAAAAAAATTGTTTGTTGATAAAAACAGAATAATTTGTTGACGAAATCGGAGCGTGACAAAATGGGGACGTGATAAAAACGGAACATACCTGTATAATTGAAAGTCGATTCAACAGTCGATTCTTAAACAAGTCCAAAAAACCATTATAAAGCTTTGAGAATTTGAACAAAGGAATATTTTTGAAAAGATATCGATAAATTCTTACATTATGACACTAATTCTTATAGCAAACAATCGTTTTTGCAAACCATTGCATACTTCTACTCATTAAGCGTAAAATTTCTGAAATCCAAGTCTGTCAAACATTTTTCTCTGACATAAGCAGACATGTTACGTGTTTGTCTGTTTACATTTATGCGCTGCTCTATTTCTCCTATCCTCTTTCGTTTCACACCGACAAACTTGATAAAAGTTTTTTGGAAACGTTTTTTACTACACTTCGAACATCTAATTTCAGTTTGCCTATTGTGGGCAGCCTTCCATTAGAACTGCAGGCAAATCTGTTCGACAGCTCCAAATCAGCCGTATTTTGAGACGTATTCATTTGAATTGATGACATCTTTTGCGAAATTATTAGTCAAAACTCGAAAATCTCGTCAGCGGGGAGCTGAGAGAACAAGGAATGTTTTCATAGGCGTATTTTGATAAAAACAAAAATATTGTGAATTTTGCGTTTTAATTTTTATTGCCGATAATAGATGCTGCAGTCATTATTTACCCTATAACATTTTTGAATAAAAAAAAATCTCCCGAAATGCATAGTCAAAGATGATCTATTGCCAAACGTCCAAATCCGGGGCAAATAAACACCTCATTTCAATATGTTAATCAATGCATACTGACAATCCATTTCAGCGAAACACGCTCTCCTCAAGTACTCAGTACTCACTTCGAACGGACAAAAATCAAATCGCGCCCCATTATGGCGGTCATGATTTGCATAATAAAGCGATCACCATGTTTTGATTAGTTATGTAGCTGTTGTAGCTCCCCCTAAAAAAGGCTTTTGCCACTCAGCGAAGGTCCCACCATTTCAAGACTATTCAATTAACAATTCACTCGCTGTCTAAATATTTCCTTCGAATCGTACCAACAGCACTTCGGAATTGGTCTCAGCACAATTCAGAAAAGTTTCAAACAAAAGTAGGAATCCGCACCGGTTGAATTCGGTAGCTCCTTTCACTTTTCCTTCGGAGAGGCGATATTTGGCGATGACCAAAGCGTTTGAAATCCCATTGAAATCGATCCACTCTCATCATTGATCGTCGGTCGTGTTCGTGTTTCGGAATCGGTCTCAAGAGGCCGATCAATAAAAAAGAATTATGACAAAACCACTGTTTTTGCTATTTTGCTGTGTTTTTTATCTGTTTGATGTGCTGCTACTGGGATTACTGAGAAAGTAAATATTTGCTTACAAGCTACTCGAATTCAGTGCTTCTCCATTGAAGGTATGTTTTTTTGGCAAAACGATTAGAGCAACACCTCCTCGGTTGATTGGGGATTAGGGTGCCCCAAAATTTCGCTTTGTTGGGAAACTTGAGGAGTCCTCAAATGGAAGGAGGAAATTGGCGATCCAAGGTAAAAGTACAAAAAATGCAATAAACGCAGTAGACGAGGTTAATGTGGCTTAGTTATTTATTGAAAATAAAGTAAACAAATAAATTCTCTCAATTTTAGTTAGGTTCTCTTGAGAAGTTACGCGAGAAATGGTGAAAGATCGAATGAGGGAGGGAGATTATTAGGGACCGATGAGGGAGGGAGTAGTGAAAAATTGGCCAAAAAATGCCACGTCATTTATGGACGCTGTCTTACTAGTCTATTTTTTGCGCTAGCGATGGCTCCAAACGTTTATGAGAAATATATGGAGAGAAAGAAATAAACAATAGATTGATAAATGCAACTATAAAGTACGATAAAACGTACGGTCGAGGGATCGAACCCATGACCTTCTGCGTACAAAGCAGAAGTGGTAGCTATTGGAGCTACATCTATAGCATGGAACTCAAGAAATTCTGCTGGAATCAAAAAAGCTTTCTTATTACCAATCAAAAACTTTAGACTTATTTAAGAAAATCTCAAGTAGAAATCCTCTAAACGTCGTTTAAAGACCATTTGAAGGTAAGGCCTCTTAATTTTCTGATAAAGCTCAATTTCTGTACACCCTATTGGGGATTATCTTCCTCGGAGATAGGTCGTTTTCGATTTGAGTTTAGATTCTCTTCGCTTTGTGCCTTTTTCCACGAGAGAGCTATTATGAAAGAAGCTGCATGTAAACCTCCAAAGGACATCCATTGACCAGCTGCCAAACAACCGGCAACAAGCTATTTGTGCTACCGTTTTGTCTTTGTACCCTCTGAGAGCTCGCCGCCGCCTGCCTTCCCGAAGAATAGACCGAAGAGAGATCGATTTCAAACGAACGGGCATGACTTGCATTGCTACTGTCAAATATTTTGACTTCCACTTAAATTGATGGAAATTCTTCTGCCTGCCTGCTTATCCCATTATTGTGAGCGCGTTCCCTGGTTAAAAATATTATTAAATTACAACAAAACTTATTGTTACAATACTATACTTGCCAACAGTTTAACCATTAAGCGAAACGTAAGTTTTACAATTCACTTCCAATGTATTCTGCTGTTTTGTGTTGAATGAATTGTAAATGTCATGTCAGAGGGATTTATAGCAACTACGGATATCTACAGCAGTTTTCACAAAATTCTAATTATTTTTAAACACTTTTACCAAAATGGGCAATTGCAAAATGTTAGCCTGTAAATTCGAAAATAATGACTTAATTAATTAAAATTTTTGTTTTAATAAATTATGTTTATTAGTTATTCCATTATTTTTTAACTATCTTTCTTGAAATAATTTCTTGGAGTTTACAAGACCATTGAAGATGAGCAAACCTTGAAGGTATGATTCTTGGTTTGCTTAAAACAAGACAAAAAATACATTTGATTGTTTTTCCACTCATGATGTGGAAATCATTAGAAATATAATGAAATTTATTGTACAATTACTGATTGAAACAAATGTGAATGTGAGCTAGAAATGTTTCAACCATGTTGAAGCTCTGTAGACTCTGTTATTAACCATAGGTTTTCTTGGTATTTGAATTGGTTCTACTATTAAATTAATTGTATTTCTTTGTTCGGGTTGTCCAGGTTGGATCTCGAATGGACAAACCGGATAGATCGATCGCCTCTGCTGCGGACGCGAAGACCACCACCCGGCTTAAGCTTGTTGACTAGTCGTTTTGATTTATGAACCATTTATTTAATTGATGAGGCATTTTTGTCCCCTTTATGGCGATAAGTTCCACGCTCGCATAAAGTAGCAGCAGCAGCAGCAGCGGGTTTATTGGAGAGTCGAGTAGTTTAGCCAGGGTTCGACGTTTCCCTAGAGTGGGCCACACATATTAAGTGCTTCTTTTTCGGGGGAATTAGCTCTATTAGAGTGATTAAACGGCTCCCGCTCGATAGGATCTCGTCGTTTCGTTACGATGACATATAATGTTGGGATGATTGACGTTTCGGGTACTGTTGGCTGGCGATTGCTTCGGAATGTTCATTGTGCTAGTAGTGATCGGAATAGAGATGAGTGTGTGGAGAAGTTGGATCCACAATTGGACCTAGAGAATCATTTTTTGAACAGAAAAAAAAACAAGTTATAAAAAAAGTTCTGCAAAAAAAATCATTCTATTTTTTAATTTACCCATTTGATTTGTAAACAACAAAGCCATTGAGTTTCAAACTTCCATATAAAATCAAAACAGCTGCATGGAGCTGCGAATACCTCGAAACCTATTACCGTAAGTGAGTAATTCGGGGGAAACCAGTTAGCAATCTGTGTGTTGAGAATGAAGGGCAAGCTCTTCAACTACAGTCTGAACAGCATCTATGCGCCAACGTACAATTAGCCCGATGACACGTAGGATGTGTTTCATGAGAGCCGAGACAAGGCGTACGGAGAGTGACCAAAACAAGTCGTCAAGATCGGCGACGCAAATGCGCAGATCGGGAGAGAAGACTTCTTCCGACCTGTCATTGGAACGGAAAGCCTCCATTCAGTTACCAATGATACTGCGGATAGTAACCTTCGCTGCTGGTAGATAGTTGGCTATCTGCAGTACCTACTTCGCACGCAAGAATATCCGCAGCCACACCTGGCGACATCCGACACAGTGATGCCTGCTTCCAAATAGACCACGTGCTGCTCGACATTTTTCAGATGTCATGGATGTCAGGACCTTCCAAAGCATTTATATAAACTCGGATCATTATCTCATTGTAGCTAAAATTCGCGCGCGGTTATCTAAGTTATCCTTTGTTATCACTAACGCATGATGGGGTAGTTGCACAGAACAACCGGCAGTTAGACGAACATTTGGGAAGAATCAATGTTTCTGAAGATGTCAACATCCTGTGGGACCCTATACACGAAGCTATGCAAACAACGATGGAAGTGATTGGCACTGGTCAACGATGCAGATAAAACGACTGGCTCGATGAAGAGTGCCAGAGAGTGACAGAAATGAAGAATGTCGCCAGAAGCCGTATGCTCGTGGCCGATACTCGACAGAACAGACAGCGGTTCATGGCAGCGAGAGCCAAAGAAAAGCGAATCCACCGCAGAAAGAAAAGGCAGTACGAAGAAAATGTGGTAGCTGAAGCTCAAGATAGCTTGAACCGGGACGATATGGGAAATTTTATGCAACAGTTAATGGCGCGCGGCACAATACCTTTTGGGCCCAGATAGCCGTAGCGGTAAACGCGCAGCTATTCAGCAAGATCAAGCTGAGGGTCGTGGGTTCGAATCCCACTGGTCGAGGATCTTTTCGGGTTGGAAATTTTCTCAACTTCCCAGGGCATAGAGTATCTTCGTACCTGCCACACGATATACACATGCAAATATGGTCAATCGGCATAGAAAGGTCTCAGTAAATAACTGTGGAAGTGCTCATAAGAACGTTAAGCTGAGAAGCAGGCTTTGTCCCAGTTGGGACGTAACGCTAGAAAGAAGAAGAACAATACCTTAGACGATGCCCACCAGTACGTTCACAGATGCGTGCATAAAATGAATACGCAAAGCGGTTCTATTTTAGCTATTCTTTCATTTCTGCACCGATCGTTGATATCAAGGTTGGTAGAGTACGACCCTGTTTCCGCAGCGGTAGTTGCCATTCTTGCTTCTTGTTTATCATTATTGACAGCTACAGTGTTTGCACGACATAACGTGAAGTGTTTGTTCCGCATTGTTTGGACATTTGGACAAAAATTAGGGTGCAGAACCACTTTGGCATGGGGGGTTCTTCTCGGCCGAATCGTCTGAAGCTTTGCAATTAGAAGTGCCTCAGTACGATGCATATTTTGACCAAATATAAGCTTTGTAGCTCACAAAAACCCCTCTGCCGAAATGAATCAAATATGCCAAGAATAGGATCTGGCTCCACCAGGAATTCCACCGGAATTTTCTTCAGAAATTCATCCGGCGATTTTTTCAAAAAAAAAAAAAATCCTCCAGGGATGTCCCAAGAACTTCAATTAAGGTTTCCCCTCCGGAGCCGAGGATTTCCTCCATGGAGTTCCACCAAAAAATCCTCCGAGATTTGTTTTTTAAGAACTCTTCCGGGAATTTTTTTGGAGCTCCACCGGGAATTCCTTCGGATTTTCTCCATAATTCGTCCTGATTTTTTTTTAGAAAAATCTCCAGAATTTTCCAGAGTTCCTCAAGTACAGGCAAACCTCCATGAATCGATTACTAAAGTTCCCATCGACTCATAGAACAGAAATGCTTTGGAAAGTTGATTGAGAGGACCATCATAGTAAACATGAAATGGAATTCTTCTGAAGTTGCTTCGAATAATTCACTACATTTCCTCCGGGCGTTTGTTCAGAGTTCCTCAGAAAATTTCTCAAAAGTTTCTCCGGGAATTTCTCTAGACTTCTTCTGAGCATTCCTCTAAAAATTATTCCGGATTTCCAAAGGCAATTCTTCTGGATATCATCCAGCAATTCCTCGGAAAGTCCTCCGGATTCAACCGGCAGTTATCCTAGATTTCTTCCAAAAAATTATCCAGCGTTTCATTTGGATTTCTAGAAAGTTCCTCCGGATTTTCCTTCCAACTGTGGGAATTTGAACTTTCTTCTTAGTTTCTCCAGGAATTTCTTCGGAGTTCGTCAAGCAATCACTCCAGTGTTTCTCTAGAAACGCTTCCGGACTTCCTCCAGTAACACATCCGGAGTTTCTCCAGGAATTGCTTTGTAGTTACTCCTTTGGAGATTTTCTAGGGTTATGTCCAAAATTCCTACAGGAATTTCTTTAGAGTTCCTTCGGAGCTTCACCGGTGATTCCTCCTGAGTTGCTCCAGAAATTCCTCTGGAGTTCTTTCAGCAATTTTTTTGGATTTTATCCAGCATATGCTTCGAAGTTTCTTCAAAGCTTCAGGAAGAACTCCGGAGAAATTTCTGAAGGAACGCCGGAAGAATTGTTAGAGCACCTACAGAGAAATTCATGGGCGAAACCCGGAAAATTCCTTGAGGAATACCAGAAAGAACTACGCAACAATTCCAAAGGAGCTAAGAAGGAAATCCAAAGTACTCCAAAGTAGCTCAGGAGGAAGGAACGGTGAAGCACCGAAGGAATACCCAGAGAACTTTAAAGGAATTCCTGTAGGAACTGTGGACAAAATCCTTCAGAATCTCCAAAAGAAAATCGTAGAAAAACTATGGAGGAGCTCCGGATTTGTTTCTAGAGGAACTCTGGAGGCGTTTCTAGAGAAACTCCGGGGTAATTGCGTGACGAACTCTAGAGATATTTCTGAAGAAACTAAGAAGGAAAATCGAAGGAATTCCTGGTGGAGCTCCAAAAGAATTCCCGGAGGAATTCTTGGAAAATATCTGCGAAGGAAATCCCCGGATTATTTCTTGGAGGGAATTCTCGGAAAAGTTCTTGGAAGAAATCCCATGTCTGAAGAAAATCCTCTAAGAAATTCCTGGAAAAAAATTTCGGAAAAAATCCTGTTGCAAATTTTCCACGAACTACCTTAAGAAAATTTCCAGAAAAATTCTCTGAAAAAAATCCCAGAAAGAAGAAAATCCCCGGAGAAATTTCTCTATGATTTTTTTTGGGTGAAATACCCAGAGGAAGTTCTGGACGAAATCCCCTGAGGAATTGCTATTGGAAATCCCCTTGGTAATTCCTAGAGCAAATCGCCAGGGAAGTTTCTGGAGGAAATGCTCAGGGGAAGGTGCTTCTGGAGGAAATTACCGAAGCAATTTCTGGAGGAAAGCACAAAAGAATTTTTGGACGAAATCCTCGTAGGAATTGTTATTAGAAGTCCCTTGGGGAATTCCTGGAGAAAATTCTCAATAGAGGTCTTGACGAACATCTCCGAAGGAATTGCTATTTGATATTCTCGGAGAAATTCCTGGAGTAAATCCCCAGAGGAATTCTATAAAATAATCTCCGGAGGATTTTTTAAGAAAATCACCGGAGAACTTCGTTGATGAAATCCCCGGAGAAATTTCTTGTTGCAAATCCCCGAAGGAATTGCTATTGGAGATCTCCTGAAGAATTTTTGAAGAAAATCCCCGGAGGAGTTCTTGGAGGAATTCTCCGGAATCGTCAAAGAAGTTTCTGGAGGAATTCCTGGACGAAATCCCTGGAGGAATTTCTGGACGAAATTCTCAGAAGAATTCCTGGAGGATATCTCAGAAGAAGTTTCAAAAAGAAAAAAATCTCTAAATAAATCCCAGAAAAATGTTTTGAAGAAAATCCTTAGATGATTTTATTAATGAATTTCTGGACGAAATTCCAAGAGAAAATTCTGGACAACATCTCCGGAGGAATTGCTATTGGCAATTCCCTGAGGAATTCCTGGAGAAAATCCCGTAAGGAATTACTATTGTAAGTCCCCTGAAAAATTCCTGGCGAAAATTCTCAGAAGAGTTCTTGGGGATATTGCCAGAGTAATCCTTGAAATCCCCGGAGAAATTCCTGGTTGAAATCACAAGAGAAATTCCTAATTCAAATCACAGGAGAAATTCCTGAAGGAAATCTCCGGAAAATTTCTCTGAAAAAAAATCCCCGACAGATTTTTTGAAGAAAATCCTGGACAAAATCCCTAGAGGAATTGCTATAGAAATCCCCTGTTGAACTCCTGGAAAAAATCTCCAAGGAGGTCTAGGAATACCCCCAGAGAAAATCCTTGAAATTCTCGGAGAAATTCGTGGAGTGAATTACCTGAGGAATTCTTGGGGGAAATCTCTAGAGAAATTCTATGAAAAAATCTTCGAAGGAATTTCTGGAGAAAATCGACGTAGGAATTGCTGGACGAAATCCCCAAAAGAATTTCTGGAGAAATTCTAGAAAAAAAATCCAGGAGAGAATTCTCTAATGAATTCCTGGTTTAAATCCCAAGAGAAATTCTCGGAGGAAATCTCCGGCAACATTCTCTGAAAAAAATTCCCGAAAGTATTTCTGAAGAAAATCATCCTAGAGAAAATCCTGAACCAAAACACCAGAGCTGTTGGAAAAATCTACGGAGGTATATCTGGAGAAAATCCCCGGCGGAATTCCCGGACGAAACCCCCGGAAAAAATCGTGTCTCACAGTGTTGATAGACTCATACTCAAAATCTCAATCAATACGCTCTCCCGTGAGAGCAAACTCATTCGGGATCTGCTTCGCAAATCTCACGATTGAGATTTTGATGCAAAATCAACTCAATCAACTCAAACCGTAAGAAATGATTCAGCCGCAAAACCCGGCAAAAACTCTTGAAATCCGAATGTTGTTGTTTACGTTAGAAAGGATTAACATATTTTTACCAGACTAACAAGAAATTATTGCCGTGTGTGAGTAAACTGTGGAAATACGAGACAATGAGTTAAAAAGGTGAGCCAACTCATCTATGATTTTTTGACTGCTGAGTTGCATGATTGACAACTCACGCATGAAAAATCTCAAGCTTGAGTTGTGAGAAATTGAGTTTTTCACAACACTGGTGTCTCAAATCATCAAAGAAATTTCTTAATAAAATCCCAAGAGGAATTTCTGGACGAAATCCACGAGTAAATTTCTGAAGGAAATATATACCCGACGGGATACCTGGAGCGAGTCCCCGGAGAAATTCTTGCAGCAAATCCCCGGATGAATGCCTGAAAAATATATCCTGAAGAATTCCTGAAGAAAATCCCTGAGTAAATGTTGGGGGATATCCCTGGAGGATTCCTTGAAATCCCCGGAGGAATTCCTGGAGGACATTTCTGGAAAAATTCCTGCTGCAAATCCTGGTTTAAATTCTCTGAAAAAAAAACAAAGGAATCCAAATAAGAATTTCTTTATGAATTTCTGGACGAAATCCTCAGAAAAAATCCTGGATGAAGAGGAATGGGAAATGATATTGGAAATCCCATGAGAAATTCCTGAAGAAAATACCGGAGGAGTTCTTTGGAGAAATTTTCGGGGAAATACTTGAAAAGAATGTCCCGATGTAATTTCTGGGCGGCAATTCATTTCGAGCTACACTGGGAACTCCTCCGAACATTTCTTTGGGATTTTATTTGGATTTTCGAGATAGTTGCTCCAATAATTTAATTGGAGTTTCTCCAGGAATGCTCCAGTAATTCCTAGGAAATCCTCCGAAGCTCTATTAGGAATCCTTCTGGAGTTATTCCGAGAATTCCCCTAGATATCCTGCAGAGTTTCTCCAATACATCCTCCGGGAAATTCTCACAAGTTTATCCTTCTATTGATTCAGAGCTCCATCTCCACCTTTCCTCTGGATTTCTCCAGGAATTCGTTACATCTGAAGCTCCCGAGAAAACAATACAGTCGAAGCTCGTTATAGCGACATCGCAAGGGACCGTCGGTATACGGAGATGTCGCTATAAAATTGTCGTTATAAAGAAGTTGGATGTCGTTATGGAGCATGGAGGAATAAAACGATCATAATATGTACTAAAATAGCTAAACGAATGTCGTTATATCGAGTGACTATTGAATATAACACAAATGTCGCAATAGAGAACGGTCGAAACAGAGAAATGTCGCTATAAAAGTTGAAATTAGTATGGGAATTTGAAGGGACCATCGGAAATGTCGTTATAGAGAGATTTGTCGCTATAAAAGTTGTCGTTATAACGAGCTTCGACTGTAATTTTAAATAAATGTTGGTCTTGATTTCTACCAGATACACAATAATAAATATTAAAAGGTTTAAATATATTAAAAAATGATCCTCATAACAAAACATGCGCATCTTGCAAAACGAACGGTTGCTGTTTTCCATACGTGTTTAGCAACGACCGGTGCAATGTCGCGTTATGATGGTCGTTAGCAATTTGTGTTTATTCACGTTGCGGTGGGCATCGTCTTAGCAACCAAGCTCAAGGCAGGTTCAAGCAGGTCAAGCTTCTCAAACACGGAAGTGAACAGTTTTACCAGTCGATCCACTGAGTACTTCTGAAGGTATGGGAGGACAACTTGTAGTAACTTTTTTTCCGCTTCAGAGCCAGTATCCAAGGATTTTTTTGTCGACGAGTACCTGTCTGGCGCCGAAGACGTCGATAGTACCATCCGTATTCAACGTGAAGTTTCCGCTGTGCTCGATGAAGAAGTGGGCTTCAAACTGCGATGAAGTCCTTGAAGACATTCCTCCCAAAGACTGATCAGTGCAACCATGGCCAGACCTCCAAGATCCGCAATCCGTTAGCATGCTCGGGCTCTTTGAGAACCGGGAAGCGATGTATTCCGATTCAATGTTCAGTTACCTCTCCCAGCTTCCGTTCTCACCAAGCGTAAAATTATGTCCTACATATATCAAATCTTCGACCCGCTAGGGCTAGCAGGACCAACCGTAACGAAGGCAAAGCTTTGTAACACTTGTGAGCATTAAACACTCCAAACAACGAGCGCCACGAATGGGACCACCTGCTACCTCCGAAGTTGCAACAAGAGTGGAATGTTTTCCACACTACAATCGATCTCCTCCTTGAAGTGGGAATCCCACGATTCGCCTCTGTCGTCGACGGAACGTGTTGCTACGTTTGCACCCAATCTGCTCACAAAATGTCCGTGAAACTTCTAGTGTCGAAGTTGAAATTTTCGCCCCTTTCAGCTCACCACACTATAGCAAGACTGGAGCTGTGCGCAGCCCATATTTCCACTCAGCTGTACAAGATGGTCACTTCGTCACTCAGAACCGTTCCGTTTGACTCCACCACCGTGATCCTGTGGCTCCGATCATCTCCCGGATGTTGAAAAACGTTCGTAGCGAACTGCGTTAGCCAAATCCAATTAAGCACCCTCAACGACAAGCTGAACCACGTAGCAGGTTCGGACAACCCTGCAGATGATATTTCTCGAGGATTGGACCCGTCCGATCATCTCACCAAAGCCGAATGCTGGTGTGGCTCGTCGTGGCTGAAGCTTTCTCCAGATCAGTGGCCTACCGGAGCACTTCCCGCTGTTGAACCACCAGAAGTCGCCCAAGAAATTCGTAAGGATCCCGTAGTCGCCATTACCTCCGTCCAAATCACGTTCACCGAAGAGTTGTTCTCCAGGTATTCCAGCTATTCCATGCTACGCCGTACTGTTGCATGGCCCTTACGCTATCTCCAATGTCGCTGAAACCGTGCAATCGCTCGACGGTGTAATCCAACAATCCTGAATGAACATCCGATCGAATACTTTGTCGTTAAGCACAGCGGGAAAACTTTCCTCCCGAAGAGCACACTGATATTTCAACTAGCCACTGGTTGAAGGCCACCGTCGACGAATTCGGATTGATTCGCTACGGTGGACGCCTCAACAATACCAAGCTACCCGAAAACAGCAAGCATCCCATCGTTCTAAGCGCGAAACATCCGTTGGCCAGATTGGTCACCACACCACACGGTCATACAATTCTACTCCATGCTGGTCCGTAGCTCATGCTGGCAAGCCTTCGCCAGAAGTTCTGGATTCTAGGTGGACGAAACTTAGCTAGGAACGTCTACCATCAGTGCATCACCTGCTTTCGAAGCTAACCGAAGTTGATTCAGCAAGCCTTCGCCGATCTATCAGCTTCCCTCGTTTTTCCGACGCGTTCTGCTCACTCTACTGGCACAGGTGGAAATGTGCATCAATTTACGCCCAGTTACTGCAATGTCGTCGGAATCATCAGACCTGGAAGCCCTGACACGTGGTCACTTCCAGTATTTTTAGCATTGGGCGTAAATGTTCACGTGACTATGTTTTAAATTGATAATTGTTCTAGTTGTTACATCTGTCTGTCTTTGCGATAGCTATAGTCTCTGACGAGATGAACTGAATAAAAAAAGTTATTCAAGCTTGAGTCGTGTTCAAGAGCGGGGTTAACCTCCTTAGAGTTTTATTTTAAAACGTATTATCACCATTATCACGAAGTGAAGAAGTTTTCTTATAATTAATGAGGTAAGGTACCGCTTGCAAATGGTTAAACGGGGTAAGTGAAAACAATTTGTATATTTCACTGAATATGTGAATTAACGTTTTAAACTCATGCGTAAAATTTTAAGGCCGTTCAGAAGATTATGATAGGTTAGAGATTCCTGAGATTGTTGAACCATTATTATTATTATTGCATTATACAGCATAATACATAGTCAAGTTGAGTGAGTCGTCGGGTGTAGACGCATTTTTAAGCGCTCCGTAGTTATTTTAAATTATTTTTTTTTTGCTGTTTACAAACATCGCGCGCGACCGGTAAAAATGCAGTGTAGTGTTGAATCATGCAATATCAGTGACGATCGCTTCCTATGGAAGTGCGAGTTCTGCTTTAAAAATTACCACGCGGCATGCATTGGTGTGCAACGCCATCAGGAGAGTTTTATTTTATCATTTATGGTACCTCTCTGCGGCGATTGCCAGCATAATTTGAAAACTGGAATTGACACCCGCAAAGTGCTCCATCAACAGCAGCAGCTAATCGATTCAATTAGGGCACAAACTGACGCCAATCTTCGAGTAGCCGCCGATCTAAAAAAGCTCAGTGCAATGGGGGATTTATTTGACCAAATTGAGCTTCAACTAAAGGAATCGGTGCTGAGTATTAACAACAGCACATCGTCGATCGTTTCGAATGCTGTGTCGGCATTATCGCGTGTGGCTGAAAAAAAACTCAACAATAAAAAATGATACGCCCAACAGTGATTTACTTGCAATAAAAAATCATTTGACCGGGCTTTTGGACATATCAATGAAATCTTCAAAACAGAACATTGAAGATTTTGTTGAAACGTTGACTACAGATCTAACCGGCGAACTAAAAAAGATCTGTTCTGAAGTCCAGTCACTGAGCAGTCTAACCATTGAGATGGCTGCTCATTGCAACGATCATAATGCCAGTCAACCACACATGACAACGGATGCGATAGTTGAAATGCAATCGATCGGCAATGAAATTTTGAGTGAAGTTAAAGTTTTAATCGATACTGTTAACTTACCACAAACCAACATTGACGCTGTTCGATTCGTGGTAGTTGAGTCACCCCCTAGCCTTTTAGATGAGTTGGCTGATCAAGGAATCGAAACTGTTAATTTGAACCCGGGCCGAAATTCGAATGGCACTGCAGGTTGGCGTTTGCTAGGAACAAAAAAGGGTTTGGCGCTCTGATTGGACAGAATATGACAATCGTCAGCAGCGTCGTGCATCGCAGCAAAAAACTAAGGAAAAGGCCCAAAAACGGAAGAAAGCGAATAAACACAGAGGCCATAACAACAGTACCAATCGAAAAACTTCCTGGTGAGTTCCAATCTCCAATATGTACCTGACAATTACCGACGATCCCGATAACCGTCACGACTATTTCGAGCAAACCCAGCGCCATATCCAACGAATCTGGGTACGATGGTACCCAGAATACCTGATGCAGTTGCAGTCCAGGGATGTTCAAGGCTACAAATCTCCATCAAAATTGGACATTACGTCGTGGTCAAAGAAGACTGCCTCCCGTCCGCTCAGTGAACCCTCTGCAAAATCGTTATGGCACACTCAGGGAAGGACGCCGTCGTCAGAGTGATCACTGAGTCTGCATCCTCAGACAACGTCGTGTGGGTTTTGGGAATTTGGGTGCAAAGCCGTATATTTTCAATCTTTGGTGGCTAGATGTTGGATAGAACTCACATATAAATATGCTCCGATCAATGATCCGATCGATGACCCTGATCGCTCGGCTATCTAGTGGTCATTGTGACTGACCATACTAAGAGCTCACGCTCTCTCATCTTTACCAATTACTATAATGAACTGATCATTGAACGGTAGGGAGCCAGATCCTATTCTTGGCACTTTTTATTCTTTTCGGCAGTGGGTTTTTTTGAAAGCTACAGAGCTCATATTTGGTCACAATATGCGTCCTACTCATTGCAAAGTTTCAGACCTTTCGGCCGAGAAAAACACCCCATACCAAAGTGATTTATTTATTTATGTATTTTAACTTTCAATTTGGAAAGAGGGAAAAGCCCCTTTGAGTGATTATCTTTTCAAATCTTTCTCAAAAAGGCATAAAACCTCTTTTTCTTTTCAAATGTCGTTATAATAAGACTATACTAAGGCTCAAATGGCATCAATCCATGGCAGAGCCAAAATCTTCAAGGATGACCAGGACTAAAGTTCACTTCAGATCATCAAAAGGTAAGTCAGTCTAGGAAATATTTTTTTTTCAATCCTGAAATGAAAGAGAAAAACAAAAACAACAGTATCATACAAATTAAGAAGCATCATATAGAAATCTATAAAGTATTTTCATAGATGGAAGGAATTTACTTCCTAAAATATATCGTACAGATGAAGGGATATAGTTATGAATTTGTTTCAAATCATCAATAAATCTAATTCTCGGAATGGTATATCGAATACATTGATAAACAATATGGTCAATATCTTCATAGGATTCACCACAGTCACATAAATTAGAGTCACTAATAATAATACGATAGAGATGACTATTACATATATAATGATTGGAAATTAGTCTAGATATTGCGCAAATAAAATTTCTTTCTACAGCTAAATTTTTAAACTAAGTAAATTGATTAACAATAGGAAAAATAGAATGACACCAACGAACTTTATCTCTAGAATTCCAAGAAAACTGTAGGTTGTATACAGAATATTTTTTAAATTCAGAATAACGAACAGCCAATTTCGCTAAAATATCAGACTACTCATTACCATAAATATTCGAATGTGCAGGAACCCAAACAAAGTTAATGATGTAACCCTGAGAATGTAACTGAAATAATTCTTTTTCAATTTCAAAATAATGTGATGAGTTTTAAATTTGAAATCAATGGATTTAATTGCATTCAAACAGCTTAAACTATCTGTACATATGATAAAAATATTTGGAGAAGATATTTTAATCAATGTACAAGTGAAATATAATGCAGTTATTCAGCAACAAAAATGGAACAAGGGGATTGTAATTTAAAAAAATATGCCGAATAATGATTATACACACAAAACCCAGCAATACCTTGTATTAATGAACCATCAGAAAAGTATGTATAATTTGTGTCAAGACCAACAAATTTACGTTTGAAAAATAAAGGTGCAAAACGAGATTATTCATTACTGGGAATTTGTTTCAATTCTTCATGTAATTACAAATCCATATTAGGTTGAAATGAATGAACATTTATGGCATAGTAGTGAAAATTAAGAGAATGATCTAAACTAGGTGCAATATTAACAGATGAGCAATAATTAAAAGAATCTAAAATCCTACAAGTCGGATTTATTTCATGTAAACATTTAAGAATATTTATAATTGGATGATTTCTTTTAAAACATTGTAATATTACTCTTTAATGAATGTTCGAATCCTCTGAGCAGAATCTCAAGTAGAGAAACTTTAAGTACCGTGTACCTTTTAATTCCGCTCCTAAATGCTTATCTTTGACAGATACGCGTATTTCGACTACCACTTGCAGTCTTCTTCAGTGTCAGTAATATGAATTTACAATTTAATTCATGTAAACGAATGTTTAATGGATAAACTCCATAAAACTTCTACAGATTTTGTGTGAGTGGAATTCTTCAATTTTCTTACAAGTTCTAAGGCATCGATATTAAATTTTTTCAAGTTTATAAAAAGGAGTCTGAGCAGCACTTGCAACAGTAAAACATCCATATTCCAGGACAGACCGAATTGTTTTTTTTATAAAGTTTAATCAAATAAGAAGGATGAGCATCCCACCAAGTACCTGTAATGGTTCTAAGAAAATTTATTCTCTTCGAACAAACTTTTTGAATATATTGAATATGTTTATTCCACAATAATTTCGAATCATACCATATTCCTAAATATTTATATTCATCAACCCTTTCGATTTTATATCCATTAAGAAATAAATTAATACTGACAGATGAACGCTTACGGGAAAATAAAATGAATTTTGTTTTAGAAACTGAAAAAGTAAAACCATTGTTATGAGCCCAATACCAATATTATCCAATGTATTTTGCATGAAGTGACGAATAATTTCTCTATTCTTTCCACTAACAGAAATCACGTCCAAAGTGATTCATGGAAGTGCCCAAGTAGCTCCGCACCATAGGTATATAGGCAATACATTGGGATGAAATTGTTAGGGTGATACACATTGGGTTTGTTGGTGGGATTCGATTGAATATTCTACTGGATATTCTACACCATCTGTTTATTGATTTAGAATTGGCGTACGATTCAGTTAAAAGAAGCTGTGGCAGATAATGTATGAACATGGCGGCGAAACTAATTGGGCTGATACGTGAATCGTTCGCAGATCAGTGGAGGAGGCCTTTGTGCCTCGAATATAGACCTGACCATAAACTCTACCGAAGTACATGGTTCCAGGTAGAGATAGAGGTAAGCTTGTTAGTGTAGGTGCTAAAGTGGTGTTTTATGGGGATGTGTTGGAAGATGTTGAAGAATGTGTGTACCTTGTGACATGTGACAAATACGTTTCCCGCGAAGTGAGAAGACATGTTGCAGTTTCGAATAGGGCCTTTCACGGACTACGAACCAGATTATGTCCCACAACTAGCAAGCGGAAACCAAATTTGTTTGCTATGAAACATTGATTCTTCCGGGGGCTCTCTACGAACATGAAGCGTGGACGTTAAAAGAGGTAGACCGGAAAGCCTTCGGCGTTTTCGATAGTAAAGTGTTGCGGATAGCATTCGGTGGAAAACTAGGAAAAGGTGTATGACGCAGACGCATGATTTAAGAATACGAAGATGCGAATATAAGTAGGCGTGTGAAATACGGTAAACTTCAGTGGGCAGGTCACTTAGTGCGGATGTTAGAAGAAAGAATTGCGAAAATAATATTCAGCAGGAACCAGGCGGAGATCGGCGACTTCGTGGAAGATCACGAATACGCTGGCTGTACGCAGTGAAAGAGAACCCTAAACGTTTAGGATAACAGGAGAAGTCTCGCCCAAGACCGACGAAGATGGAGCTCTACAATACGCCCGGCAATGGCGTGACGCTACGCTGTAGCTATCAAGATACAAGGAAGGTACCGTAAAACGGGGTAACTTTGATAGTTTTCAGAAGAAAAACTGCAATCTATTCAATAGTTTTTCGTTCAACATCTTCAAACAAGTACTCATTTTCAAGTTATTTGTGTAAAAAACAAAATAAGGGAAAGTAGTTCCACTTTTTAGATTTGTGTGTTCATTTTTTATTTACATACATTTTTTTAACCATTATTACCTAGTGCTGTGAATATTAAACATTTTATACGATGTTCGTTCTTTTATGATAACTGAAGATCATTTTCTATGCAAAAAATTACATGGATATCTCTAGAAATTTCCTTTTTCCTCTATGCAGGATTTTTTTTTAAATTAATGCAGAAACTATTCCAATATTTCTTTCAGGGATAACTGCATACGTTCCTCTAGAAATTTTAATATACATTTTGCTGTGGAATCTTTCAAGTATTCATCCATGAATTCCATTTGAGAAAAGTAGACATTTGGAAAGTAACGCTTGAAGTTTGAAGTTTGTCTTTTATGCCATCTCACAAATTACTCATTTTGCAAATATTGATCAACAAAAAAAGGTTAGCTTGAATAAAATTCAAATTCTGTTTTTGCTATTGGGACGCAAAGTTCAAATAGAGTCTGTTATACCTTTTTCAATATGGGACTATATTAACTTTATATTTTCCAAAAAAAAGGGTGTTACTTTTTATATGCATGTTGAAATGTTAAAACATTTATGTTGCAATAAAAAAGTGTAGGTTCAAGAATCCATATTGGACAGTTATCCTTTTATATGTAAATTTCCTCAGTTAGTAACTAAGAGTATTCTTTCACAGTTGCCAATTTTATATTCGTTTTGACGTGTGGAATGCACGAATATACTCCACGCCCTGTGAAGTAAAGAAAATGTCCTAAGCGAAAAGATCCTCGTCCGGCGGGATTCTAATCCATGGCCCTCAGCATAGTACTGTGGAATAGCTGCACGTTCACTGCAACGACTATATGAACTATGAAAAAGAGGTTCTGAAAGTTAAATACATAGGTCGTTTAAAAAAGTTAAGTGATAAAATATTAGGGCCAAGGATAGGTAAATTGTTTGCTTCACGGACGACATGGACATTATTGGGAGAAAATTTGAAACGGTGGCAGATTTGACAGGGCCCGCCTAGGAAGCAGTGTCACGATAGATGGGGATACCTTCGAGGTGGTGGACGACTTCGTCTACCTCGGATCCTTGTTGACGGCAGACAATAACGTTAGCTATGCAATACGGAGGCGTACCATCAGTGGAAGTCGTGTCTACTATGGGCTCCAAAAGAAACTACGCTCAAGAAAGATTTACCCCCGCACCAAATGCACGATACGTACAAAACGCTCATAAGACCGGTAGTCCTCTACGGGCATGAGACGTGGACTATGCTCCAGGAGGACTTGCAAGCTCTTGGGGTTTTCGAACGCTGAGTGCTTAGGACGATCTTCGGCGGCGTGCAGGAGAACGGCGTGTGGCTGTGAAGGATGAACTACGAACTCACCCAACTCTATTGCGAACCCAGTATCGTGAAGGTAGCTAAAGCTGGAAGGATACGCTGGGCAGGGCATGTTGCAAGAATGCCGGACAACAACCCTGTAAAGATGGTGTTCGCTACGAATCCGGTCGGAACAAGAAGGCGTTGGGCGCAGCGAGCTAGGTGGATTGACCAGGTGCACCAGGACCTAAAGAGCGTGGGTCGCAATCGAGGATGGAGAGAAGCGGCCATGAACCGAGTGAATTGGCGATATATTGTTGTCGAGATTTTATCAAGCAAATTGATGTAAAACCAATTAAATGAACAATAGGTGAAATGCCGAAGATTTTTCTTCTTCTTGGCATTACATCCTCACAGGGTCAGAGCCTGCTTCTCAGCTTAGAGTTCTTATGAGCACTTCCACAGTAATTAACTGAGAGTTTTCTTCGCCAGAGCTGCCATTTTCGAATTCGTATATGGTGTGGCAGGAACGTTGAAACTCTATGCCCAGGGAAGTCGAGAAAATTGCCATTACAAAAAGATCCTAGACCGACCGTGAATCGAACTCAGACACCTTCAGCATGGCTTTGCTTTGTAGCCGCGGACTCTAACCGCGGCTTAGGAAGGCCCTCATAGATATAGAATTTATATAAAATTACCTAACTTTAAGGTTTCCATTAATAATTATAAAAAATATCAGAAACCTAACAAATTATAAACAAAGCTTAAAGAAAGCGAACGTCCGTACATAAAGTCAGTCATTGGTCGGACAAGAAAGACACTCTGAAACAAAAATCCACCAATTTTGCATACCACCCAAGGAGATGAATAAATTTATTCCGGTGTTGTGGTCCACTGAACCCGAAAGCGTAAAAACACAGGAGAAAAATAATCAATCCTTCCCGTGTTTGGACAACATTCGTCCACTAGTCATCTTGGAGGGGTGTGGAGGGGAACCCAAAGCGCAAAACATCATCCAACGAGCATCGAAATGATAAACTAGTAACCCTTATAGCGGAACTTCTTGTGTCTTCTTGGATAGCGTTTGCTGGAGTTGATGTTGATGTCGAATCCGATGACGGTTTACTTGAAAGATGACCATGTTTGTGTGTAGACCAGTAGCAAATAATTCTGTTGAAGAGCCACTAAATTGGTGGTTCAGTCAACAATTGGTAAGTCGTGCGAGTATCGCTAATCAAATTTCGCTCGGTACGTCTTCGTCCATGCGATTTTGAGAAAAAAAGTGTTAATTAAAAAAGTTGATTATTGAATCACGGTTTTTTTTATGGAAATACAGTAGTTTTATTGCTAGGATTACCACTCGTGCTGATTTAGCAAGACATGTCCTGATTTTTAACTTTTTTCGGCTTAAATGACTTTAACATATCCAGTGAGTTTAGCATATTTTCTCGAATATACATGATATATCCTGATTTTCACAACTTATTAGAGTATCCTTTTTTATGAAATTTTTGGTGTACCATTGGATAAACCATAACAGCTTTCATAAAATTACACTTGAAAAATAAATCTATGTTACAGGTAAGTTTAAATATGCGCCGTAGTCATTCACAGGTTTTTGGGTTACGACTTCAATTGTTATATGTAGTCATTTACAGAAGCATAAAACTGCTTGACAGCTTGATATTTTTACGACTGACTCGTAAGGCCTGTCACCGACCCTTTAAATTTCCGGAGGACAATAGCACGAAGTTTTGCTCAGAGTTAAATGTTTTGTAATAATTGTGCAGTAAGAGTCGTCATTTTGCTAGTTGTTGAGTAGACAGTACTTAGATTTGCATTGGTTCGTGAAATTTGTTAATAAATTTGTACTGATCAAACACATAAAATCTCAATGTTTCTTGTATAATTCACCACTGATGCCTTCCCTCGGCTGCAAGTGCATAATTTAGTCATTCGCCACCGGAAATCGACCATAACCAACACTCTGAATCAAGTCTAATTCGTTTGAATTAATTAAAGCTCACACTTCATCGCTCTCGCAGCTCACCGCCGCCAAACTTCAACCAAGAAGATCACTGTCAAAACCACTTTATACAGAGGGAAGAAGCGGAATAAAAATGCATTTATAATGCCGCCCATGAATCAACCGTTTAACTCCATTAATCATCGCGCCTAGTGCAGTTATAAACATCGCGCATTTTGATTTGACGTTCGTTCAACGTATATTTGGCGTTTTTCTAACCAAGAATTGGAAGGTGGTCTCCGGACGACTGGGACTGGCGTTCGCAGCGCTTCAAAGCAAGGTGTTGAATTTTCGCGTCACTTGTCAGTGAGCTGCTAAATGTGAAAATTGTTGCGGCTTTTCATTTTTGCTTTGAGTTGTATAGAATATAACGACGACCTCGCAAAAATACACTGAAGCCTCAATTCATGTAATATCTATTTACGTAAATTTCACTTACGTAATTTCACGGAATTTGTGCCCATTATTACGCCAATATGTCATGTAACGGCCTACACAGCTAAAAATATGTTGTAAATTTAAGTTTATTTTCATGCACATATTTGGAGCATCAAAATAAACCTAAATTTCAACGACCAATCCATTAATTTTCAATCGAATTCACTTTAAATTGACACGATCAAGTAATATTCAATCATTTTAGTTGAAAATTGAATGTATATTTATTTAAATTTACATGACGCTGTAACAACACACGAATTTGATTTATTTTTACAGTTGACTTCAGTTTACATCACATTGAAAATTAAATATTTTTTTCTGTGTACTTTGCTGCACTGAAAAATGCAGTGTTTAGTATCATAACGCAAGTTAAATCAGTTGCGAAATGATTATTACGCAACTTTTTTTTCCATTACGCAACTGTTTTGAATTGTGTAATGACAACAACAATTTTTGAAAATATAAAAATAACGGCCAATGCATTCCAATATGATTACTGATAGCCTCAAGTAATCTTCTAAGAAATTTCAAAAAATGTTGTAAGTACTCGTTGTAGAACTCGATTTTTACAGCACTCGTCGAAATTATCCAACTCGGAATGGCTCGTTGGATAATTATACGACTTAAATCTCTATTCTGAAACTACAGTGATACCTCCATGAGTCGATGTTCCATGACTCGATATCGACTCATGGAACCATACTAAAATAGTAGTTTACGGAACAAGTTGCAGAATGATGATTTTTACAGCACGAGTCGTAAATTTATCCTACGAGGCTTGCCGAGTATGATAATTAAGACGAGTGTTGTAAAAATCGAGATCTGCAACGAGTTACGTACAACATTTTTTGCGATTTCGCAGAAGATCACTTGATGGTATCAGAAATCATATCGGAATGCATTCACCATTATTTCAAAGTTTCTGAAAAAATATTGTGTAATGATTCATTACGGAACTAAAAACAGTTGCATAATGAGAAAGCGTTGCGTAATGATTCATTACAGCACTGGTTTCAGTTAGGTAATGACTATTCCCGTACTGCATACTTCAGTGCAGGAAAGTAGGCCGTTTCATGACAGATTGGCGTGATGAAAACCAGCCTATTACGATGAGAAATTGCAAAAACAAAATTTCATGGTTACTATGATGGTCCCTAGAAGCAGCCTTCCAAAGGATTGCTGTTCCATGACTCGATATTTCCATGAGTCGATGGTCCCTTCAATATCGACTCATGAAGGTTTCACTGTAGTTGGGTAAACTTGTTTTAAGTACCCCCGACCCGTGACGTAATTGGAGGTTCTATTGCTATTTTTGTGTTTCATTTTAAAATTGCTGAAAATCAACAGCAAATCTCTTTCAATGACGAGGCCAAAAGGAAGCCAACGGCCGCAACATTAAACAAAATTGCCTCAAATAGTTTACCGCACATGAGGCGACTACCGATGAAGCTGATGATGAGATGGGATACTTGAGTAGACATAAAAGAGCATTTTCGGTGCCGTACGTCGCGATCATCATCTTGCCGCAAGAGAGCTGATTAGCAGAGAAGAATGAATGCCACCGACCGCAAGGAACGGCACATGGCGCTGAAGATGGGAAATTCAAAATAGGTGGTCCAATTAGAACATCTTGTTAATTAAACGGTTAATCATTAGCATAGACCGGCGAGGGGACGATGACGACAAAAAGTCTCCGTTTGCGGTTACTTTAATAGTCTTTGGTCTGACTTTCATCAAAGGATGAGTTCGCTTTGATCTATGAATGTGGATAATTTGCAGTTGTTTAGCTGGGGCGATGTAGATATATTTATATACAATTTTCCATATGGAATACTAATTGGAAAACTGAGTAAATGACGACCTCTTGGGATCTCCGATGAGTAGTCTAAATACAGTACGGAAACTGTCAAAACACGTTCATATCTAGGTTCAACAAAATAACATCCTTTTATAAAGAGCACGTTACAGGAACCTGTACAAAACTTTTGTTTATTCAGTGTCCAAAATACAAGTGATGATTTATTATCTATTATCTAGTGTCTTAGTCTCCAGAGTAGCCTACAATACGTTATCTCTTGATTATGATTTTATTTAAAATAAAAAATCTAATGCGCTGAGACCTACAGTGTGCGCCGATAAAAAGTGACTGAATTTTTATTTTAAAAAACAATATATCTTAAACACTAAAAAAACATACATCACTGAACATTTGAAAGTAAACGTAAAATTTTCTGAACTTTCAAGAAAAGCCATAACCCCGCTTTTGGTCCCGAGGCCTTCAAAGCACGAAAAAACGTTTTGTTTTTCATGTAAAAAAACTATTTTTGTGAATGTTTTTTATTTTTCTAGAAAAGTCAAAATCTAAAGCAATCATTTCGTCTAATAAAATTGAAGTCGGTCAAGCGGTTCAAAAGTTATGATTTTTTTTTTAATAAAAATTTAGCAAAGTCGCGAATTTTTGATCACCCTATTTCGGAAATGGTCACTCTAATCGAAAAATCCAAAATCACAGATGTATCCTTTTTTCGGATAAGGAACAAAATAGCAAATTTTGGTTGCAAATATAATTCCTAACCTCTGATATCACCACTGCACAATGGTTCGAATCGACAATATAGCAGGAATAAAGTGTTTTCTCTGTTCTAGTCAATTTTAGACGTTTGATGTCTTCAGAGAAGTTATTCGTAATTGAGTTTTGCATCCTATATAAAAAAGTTGAATAGGATGGCCCATTTTCAAGTTTCAATTTTGACTCAAACTCGTTTGTTTGATGAATTGTGAGGCTAGCCTCTTTTGCAAACTTTTAGAAAATGTTTTTTGAAACCTTTGTCGAAGACACTTTTGATCTTACTCTTCATTTTAGCTAAGTTAATTGATTTTGAAAGTTTTAACTTAGAATGAACCCAAAAAAATAGGTGCTATGGATATGCATTAGACCTGTTCATATTTGAAAAAAAATCTGAAATTCTTCCGGTCTAGTAATATTCTGAATTCTCATGCCAAGAACTGGTCAAATTTTCAGCTCATTTGATAAAGATTACACTATGCTTCAAGTTGAAAAAAGTTTTTTTTAGGCTTATTTTAAGGTTTGAAAAATCATAACTCAATACTCATAAATCAAAATCACTTGCTATTACCACCTAGTGAAAGCTGATTCTATTCTGGTAAAGTTTGTTGAACACGCCAATAAGATTTATTTAAGTTTAAACATTGTTCGATCAACACTTGTTCTCCGCGGTACCCGGAAATCACGGTTTTCTGAAATGTATGCTAAAAAAACACACATTGACATTATTTTTCAAGGCCCTAGTCCAGGGCAGGCAATCTTCAGATTCGTCACAGTGCGATGACGAAATAAAAACAGACATCGTCAACCAGTATAATAACTCTGGCAGGTCGTCGTCTCGTCATCGACGTCATTGCACTACGAACGTCAATCCAAAATCGTCAACAAACCACTTTGTCTTCATTCCGTTCGCTCCCCTTTCTCAAACGAAGGAAGCGTTTATTGTATATTCACTTGCTATGCACAAAACGGCGAATGCCATCCCAGAATTGCTTGTATTGGCAATTTAACCCGTACTCCTCAAGCTTCAACAATAGCTCTGTTGGTAAGCGCGTGACGTTGGCGATTCAAAGCTCATTTGTTCAATTCCAGACACGTTTTGTTGTTTTGTTTTTGTTTAATTTTTTTAAAAGAGGCTCATAATCTATCGACGCCACGGTTTATATTTTTAGTCGGCTAAGAGCTCCCGAATGACGATTCGACCATAACGAAGGAGGCTTCTTTGTTCGTCATGACGCCGAGCCTTTGTGGCGGACAACTGCAGCAAATCGTCATCCAACGCTGGTTGAGTGACGATGAAGATTCTCTTTTTAGTTTCGTCGACGACTTTTTCCATTTGAAGGTGACGATTGCCTGCCCTGCCGAGTTGTGTTCGATCCTTCGACCTTGACACTTGCTCCTGCGGGGGCCGGCGATGAGCGCATCGGTCGAGTAAAGTGAAAAAGTGCCGCGTTCGATTAGTTCTTTTTTGATCTTTCGACGTTGACGCTTGCTCCTGGGCAGTGCGTCAAGAAAGCCCGTACAGTCGTCAGTTGTTTTCCCTCTCGGGTGATGCGCCTATTTTCTCTGAGTGGTTTTATATAGCCGAGCAAACGAGTGAAGCTGAAAGTGGATTGTTGCTGCTCAAGGATAACGGTTCAATTGGTGAGCTCGTTTCATGCTACTATTTCTAATCTT
This sequence comes from Aedes aegypti, assembly GCF_002204515.2. NCBI lineage: Eukaryota > Metazoa > Arthropoda > Insecta > Diptera > Culicidae > Aedes > Aedes aegypti. Next base: position 423,586,343 of record NC_035108.1, on the reverse strand, counting down.
TAAAATATGTATGACTGCACCTTTAATCATTACAATGGTGAGACGTAAATATGATTTTTCAAAAAACTATGCAAGGTTCGTCACTGTGAGTGTCGACATAAACTCTGATTAATAAATTATGTATGTCTAATTTTCTTTTTTCAAAACACCTTTTTCTCTTTATCTTTATTTTTGTAATTAAAAAAACTTTGAATGGTTCAACACTGCCAGTGTAGACTTGCGAAAGGTTCACTTTATTCAACAAACTTTGAAAGGTTCGACACTTGACGGCATAATTTTTCTCTACATAGGTATTGTTCATATCAAATGAAAATATTAGGGGTATTCACTTAACAGCGTAAACTGCTGCGTAAGTCCTGCTAAATTGATTATCTGAAATGTTTCAAGATATTGCGTAAATAAACAATGAAGCATTTCAAAATGTTGAAAATCAATCTAAGAATGCTTTGGTAATATCAGTATGACAGTTTTGAGTTCAGTATTTATCAGGATTCTAACGCGAAATTTTGTTTTTCTTCGGAAATAATTTGTATGTTTTCGTTTATCCATTTATTACTTGAGCTTAAAAAAAATGAACAATCTTTCCCAGGTAAGTTAATTTGTGTCTTCTCGTGTATCGTGTAAGTGAGACAAAGATTAAATCATTTATAGCTCAATGCGGGTGCCGATGTCCTGTGGATGTAACAAGCAAGAGAACCTTCAATTCGGAGAAAGCGTGCCTGAGGTTCCAAATGCAACAATACTATTGCCTTCGGATTTATTTGGCAGTCAGAAATAAATTAAGACTAGTGCATATCGAAGAAAATGATTCGTGATTGATTTGTTATATTTTAGACAGACACCGGAAGCTACAGACCGAGAAGATCTTCGACAAACATTGCTAATGGTCACAGTAGCGTTGCTACCAAATGAGCTCCTAGGCAGTAATTTCCATTTACAAATAATTTTATGAAATAAAGTATTTTATAATGTTGCCGTAAATAATATTTGCCTTATTTTTTTCCTTGATTTCAAACCCACAAACATTATTTTAGATTCGAACCATACCGCTTAATGTCCAGATCTGTGGTAAAGCATTTTTTCAACTATCGCCGATTCCCGAAAACTTCAAACGGTTATGGTTGTTAGAACTAAGGATTTCCATTAAAGATGGTGTGGAGTTTTGTAAACGTAATTCAACTTTACAATTGTGTAAGAGGATAGGTTAAATTGACGCATCAAAAGCGTTTAAAGGCAAAACAATGCAGATCGGGCTGTCTCTCTCCCACAGATTACAAGAGCGAGTTGATGATCTGAAGCTAGCTGCAAGTACCCGATGAATTATTCCTGCAATGCATTTGGCCAAATCATGCTGTACATCGAACTTGGTCGTTTCCGGTAAAATTTCTATAAGCCAACAGCTAATTATTCAAACTCAACCAGTTCGACTATAAAGTGTGATAAAGATGAGTAACTTGTATTTGAAAGATTTGATTTCCCAAATTGAATCTAAAACATTTTTTAGGCTTGAACAACAACTTGACTTTCTCAGCGGACGACTAGATCATTCATCTCACATTTGACATTTGGAAGGAATATTTCATGCGAAATATTTCATTCCTGAATATACGCAGAATTACGTTTTACGCAGTTTTAAGTGAATACCCCTATTATATTTACATATAAGCATGTTTATATCTCACCAATATTTATTTATCATGGTCTAATCGCTTATCAAAGTGAATCCTGTGACCCAACGATCCTCCCCATTAACAAACATCCCTCCCAGTAACCTTTGTGGAGATGCAGAGGCAAACACGGTCTCCAAATAGCAAAGGTTACACACTAACATTCCTTCCCCAAATCCCACCTGACTGCAAGGACGTGGCCGGCGCCGTTATTGACCATGTATAAATAGAGGCACTGAATTATGCACACTGAAGAAGATTATGGCCAATCCCAGCCGATCGTCTAGTTGATTCTTTGTGCATTTTCACTGACTTCGGTCAATCACGGAATAGCAACCATTGATATGTGTTCCGTCTGGGGAACGAGCAAAGTGGACTGTAACACTTTTCCGGGAGGACGGCCGAAGCTAGAGGGCTTCGTGGCCTTGCGGTTAGCGGCGTCAGTCGTTTAGGCGTATAGTGCCACGAAGCGTGGGTTCGATTCCCGCTCCAGTCGGTGAAAACTTTTCGTCAAGCGAAAAATTCATCACTGGGCTACTGGGTGTTCTGTGTTGTCCGTTGCCTAATGTTCGTGATTGTTCAGTCTGTGCAGCCTTTGGCTGAAGACGGTGTAAATTGTCTTTTCTAATTGTCTTTTTACTTCTTCGATACTAGGACTGGGTTACTGGGAATTCAACTTAAACACTGGTTTTATACTTAATTACTGTGTATTTAACTAAATTAACAAGAATAGTTATTTTCTTCTCAAACACGTCGGTTGCTATCGACACTTTCTTCAAGACTGTACTTTTTCACACTTCCTTCCTCTGCACAGAGCCTTGCGTGGCGTGATCGTGCATGAAGGTGGGGCGTGGAAGAAAAGTCTCCACACGCGCGGGATAGAAACGGTAGGAAAAGGAAACACAAAAGATGTTCACGCATCGCATGACTTCTTCCGTACACGGAACAATATGTGTAGTCAGTCTAAGCTAAGCTAAGCTAAGCTTGACGGTGACGACTGCCTGCCCTGCCCTAGTCAATAGAAAACAAACATAATAAATCTATGAATCATTAATCGTTAACAGCTTACATGTTGTTTAAGGAAATAAATAACAAAAATGCCCAAAGATCAAACAACCCATCCCAACCTGATGATAGTTAAATCGTGCATGACACATGTACCGTCGAATGAATGAATTGAACAAGTTAGCATTGCTTTTTCTTTCCGGTTGATGATTGTTTTGATCGCATTTCACTGACTATTCAGAACGATTTGAAAACAATCATTATCATCGACTGAGAAAAAAGCAGTGCTAACCTAAAACAAGACGTGTCAGGTAATAGTGCAAAAATGAAACCAATTGCCTGTCAAAAAAGACCACTCCTCATTGGTCGTTTTGGCAAAGGCCTACTTTCACATCGTTGAGTTGAATTGCAACAGGGCTCTTTGTTGCTAGCAAGGCCGTGTTGCTAGTTCATAAATTAGGGTTTCCACCAAAAGTTTGAACATTTTGCATTAGATCCTTTTGTTTCAAATCTTTAAAAAATCGATGTCCAGTTTAGTTTGTAGTGCTCCTACAATGCTAAAATAATAAAAAAAAAGTTAATTGAAAGCGAAATAATGGTATTTGTTTCAATTACCTCTAAAAATATCGCCGGTTTCAATAATAAACCTGATTTTATTTAAAGCTAGCATCCTCTATTGTATTGAGTGAATGAAGCGTGTAAAAAACTAACTAATTATGAGCCTTGATGTTTAAATTTGTTCAGAAGATTTGCGTAAAAAGGATACTGGTAGCACTGGCTTTTGCATCGTCAAGGATATCGACTGAAAAACAACGGGGCAGTCTTAGTTGAGCTGTCACGTCCTGTCCTAGGTGCTAACGTGTTCATTTTTTACATTCCTTGAAGCTCATGGTGGTGTTCTTGTCTCACCCACAGCGGATTTACGAATGTGCTTCCTCATTACCAATTTTTTACAATTTATTTTCGAAAGATAAAAGGTATCTTTAAACGGGATTGAGTTTGAGAAATGCATAGTCATTATGTTCTGAAAATTCAGAATCCAAAATTCTCATACAGGTATGTTTTTTTTAGGGAGAACACTCTCCAAAAATAGTGATTTTCTAGAACCTTGAAGCACAAACCTCAACCAAACTATGTTTAAACTTGCTCCAACCATAAAACCGTGTTCGACAAAAGTTCGTAGAATTGAATAAAATACTATGTAGAGATATTTATGATAAGTTTTAATGTTCCGTTCAGTAGTTTCGAATTTTCAAAGCTTGAAAATAGTCCAAAAACACATAATTGATTTGAAGCACATCTATATTTTCTCCAAATTGAATTAAATTTTGACCAGAAGTTCATTTTGACATGAAAAATCAAAATATTGGTTGACTGAGGAACTTCCAGACATTTGAATAGGTCTAATATGCATGCTACAGGTTTGGAATCTTCGACAACGTATTTTGGACTAAATTGCACTTGTTATTTAACTTAAAACTGACCTAGATCACCTTTAACTCTTGAGAGTAACGTCCTACTAAAAAATTGCGCTGTTATGCTGTTCAATGAGACATTTTGACAATTCTTCGACACAAACTTGCTTGTACAATTGCAGAGAACTTGTACGAAAAGAAGTAAACATTTATATATAAATTGTACTGTAAAGGACTAAGAAATACCTTTTTTAACTGTTTGCCCATGAACCAAAATTTAAAGCAATGAAATGTGTTTTTTTCGAGAATAGTTTGGTTGCAGCAATTTTGAGTAGGAATAGAAATACGAGAAACTTATACTTCAAAAAACACCCCAAACTTATTTTGATTAAAATTCGATTGTTTATCAAACTGTTTGCCTGTCAATCAAATTTCAAAGCGATGACATGTAGTTTTTTCGACATAAGCCGGTTTGTACGTGTCCGGTGAACAACGTGTTTGACAAAGAATAGAAACTTTGGATGACGCTCAAAATTTCTTCTACGAGAAACCCTAAACTTTCATCCTGTCAAACATTTCATCCTACATCAATTTGCAAAACAATGGCGTGTAACTTCACTCATTTCTTTCACCGAAGAACTCGGGAAATACTTATTTGATTATTACTATACATCTATAAATCGAGTTTCAAAGCGATAACATGTAATTTCTCTGCATAGGTTTCATTGTGCAGAAACATGTTTGAGCATACAGATACATTTTAGATTACACTCAAACCAAAGACAAATTAAAGACCTCGATGTCCCTTGCAGTTGCCCAAAATGTTATGGCTCGTAAGGTAATCTAGAATGCCGTGAAAAGTGTACTGCGATCTGTCAAACTTGGGTACCTTTTGTACTACCGAGGGACCAAATGCAGTACTAGAAGTGGTACACAATCTGAGCCCGAGTGTGACGGACCTGCTCAAACCTCCATTCACATAGAAAGCTCAAAAATTGGTTTCGAGCCTGTTTGCTGCCATTGAATGATAAATAAAAGCAACTAGGGTAAGTGTACCAGTTATGGCCATAGTGGTTCCCTATTTCGCCATACGTGAAAACTTGAATTTATTCACATTTTTTAAAGTTTTGTGTGGTTTAGGAGTAAGCTAAAGGATGTATCTTGATGTTAAAACATTCAAAAAGCTAATGAATGTAAAAGTTATCGAAATTTCTCATATGGCCAAATAGGGAACCACTATGATCATAACTGGTACACTTTCCCTACATATACGCAAGTTAGTCGTAGAAGTTCAGTGCATATGTTTGGGATAAAATAGAAAGTTTTGATCGCACTCAAAATTTATTTCGCAAAAAAACTAAGCAGAACCCAATTTTCTTCAACTATTTGCCTGTAAATTCAAATTTGAAGCAGAAACATTTTCTCTGAACTCATTCAATCTAGTTAATGCCGAGAAAACTACACATTTTCACTTTTAAATTTGATTTATATGCAAACTAGGATATCTCGAAGTTTTCTAATTAAAATAAATTTTGAGAATTATATCGAATTTCTATCACCACATAAACATGTTCATTGGACTTTTGCAATATTTTTGTAAAAAACTACATGTCATTGCTTTAAATTTTGGTTTATAGGCAATCAGTAAAGAAAATAAGCATAAGCAAAGATGACCGTACAATTCGTAGTTGCTACTCCGTGATTGACCAGAACAATCGAAGTTGCACAGAGATTTAATGAATGGGGCTTGGGATTAGCTTACAATTCTCAATGTGCACAAATCGAGAGTTCAAATTTTAAAAGTCAATAACGGCACTGGCCACGTCCTTACGGTCATCGGGGAAAGGAAGGAATGTTAGTTCGACAACTGTTGATACTAGAGACCGAGATCATCTCTGCATCTCCACAGTTGTCATGGAAAATATCCTTAGTTGAATAAGGTATAGATCTGGGAGTCACCAATGTTTGGTGATGCGATCCATGATATAATCACGCCTAACCGAAAGTGTTCTTCACTCGCCCACGCAGGAGAAGGCGACACGATCAATAGATCAAACCCTACTAACGGACCACGCATTTTTCACTACTGTACTACCGACGCGTGACACGTTTGATCCTGCCCTCATCGCCCAAGCAGGAGCAAGCGTCAAGGTCGAAGGATCAAACATTACTAGTAGCTACTCCATAGGCAATCAGTAAAGAAAATACGGAATTTCTTGATTCTTTTTAGTAACATAAATTTTGATTGTAATCATTTTTTCATTCCTGTTCAATTATGCTCTCTGTAGTTATACAAGTAAATTGTTCTAGAGGAAAATTAAACATCCCTAAGTACATTTTTTTCAAACCATACAAAACTTGACGACCTGAATATGAGATACTTGAAAGAATTTTGAAAATTGGTTAAACCATCAGTAAGGTATAGTCGACAATCAATTCCGATATTTTTGATCCCGGGGCACCGCATAACTTTTGTGATCCTGGGGCTCCTTAAGTGTTAAGCATACTACCAGATTTTTATTCAGAGATTTCTACGTGAACTTTTCTCATAAGCCCGCAGAAAAGTATCAAGATTTTCTTCTACATTTGTTCTGATGCTTTTATTAACTTTTCATGGAATTCATGGGGAAATATTATGAGAAATTCCCTAGTTTTTTTTTCCTAATATATCTTTTGACGAATTCTTGGTCGAATGATTGAAAAGGTTCTACAAAAAATATAGCTAAAATGTATACGGAAATAGATTCCAAATTTAATTCCGCAAGAAATCTCTACATCAAACAGTTTTATGAGAGCCCTTTGAGTAGTTCCTTCAATTCGTCGCTCACATTCTTATTTATAATTTTAAGATAACTAAAAGTGCGGCTATCAAGATGCCTGGCAAATTTCTTCATAGTAATTTGAGTCCTTCAAAGATTAGTTGTGGATTCTTAATGGCATGTTGACGAAATCTTTAATTGAGATATGGTTAGACCATTTGTAGAAGCCTATTCTTTATTGGAATTAAGCAAAAACAGGTCTCTATCTCTTCTTTAGAGGAAAAATATTAGAAAGATGATATTTTTTTCCTAAGTGATATACCGCCCATACTCGCATAACAGTCCCATATTATATGGGATTCCCTATATAAATGGGACTGATATGCGAGTATAAGCAGTATAGCTTGAGCCACTATTGAAATACGTATTTCAGCCTTTGCTGTAGTAGTAGTCCTTAGGAAATTATGCGAGAATTTTCAAACAAATTATTACATTAGAATTTGATTTGCAATTGAAATATTGCATCTCTATCACTTTATTCACTTTAATATAACACGAAGGCGACTACTTGAGCAAACATGTTGAGACTAATTTAGTCCTACAAGTTGACTTTTGGATCAGATAAAAATTTTTTTTATAATTAAAGACACTTTACACCAGAGGGGTGCATTTGTGTCATAATAGGATGGTTATTTATTTACACACGGATAAAAATCTGATTCCCAAACCATGATTTACAAGTCATGAAATTCATGAATTGGTTAGGTCGTGAAATCAGGACGACAAATCATGGTTTCTGGAGTCATAATCATGATTCTTCATAAACGTAACATCCAGAGCGACACCACAAAGCGATGCACTTTGATTGAAGTCATTCGCATCGATCACTTACTATTCATCACGATGAATTTGTACTGTGGTAAAGTACGTGGCTCTCAATCTGAATGTTCTTGGTTCGAATCTTGAACTCGCAAATTTTGTTTATTTTTGTTTTCATTTTATCGGGTTGACTGACAGAATTATAAATAGATCCGAAATGGATGCTCGAATCATGATTTTCGAACATACGATGCATGATTTCAGCTGCAACTTGTGTCGCGTTACGACAATCTGACTCATGATATCGTGAGTCTAAATCATGGTGTATTTTCATTAGATGAAAACACACTGGAATCATGATATCCGGGTGCATAATCATGATTTTGGATTCAGGATTCTACCCGTACTAACATTGTTCTCCGTCCTTTCTCTATTTCCTGCATTGCAGAATCAAATGCCGCACGTCCACAGTTGTTCTGCAACATTCGCAGGTTGGTGGGGATTCTCTTTTTAACAGAAATGTATGGGAGAGCCACGTATGTATGGCCGATCCTCAGCCGTGTCAGCACACGCAGGTCAGCTGCGCTACCGAGATCTGCCCATCGGAGCGTGTCTTGTTTGACTTCCCGCAGCTTGGATTCCCGGGTATCGTACCACTGATTGTTCCAGTGGCGTCGTATTAGCTGTTTGACAGCTCTTAGTGCGTCTTTTCCTGGTATAGGGATATCGATGGGTGGTTGCCTTCTAGTCTCGTTGGCTTGTCGATCGGCATCACTATTTCCGCTGATGCCTGCGTGTCCAGGGATCCAACAGAATTGGACCGACTTGGTCCTCGCTACTCGTTCAACTTCCTGTATCCACGGGTGCTTTGATTTACCCGCCTCCAGCGCTTGAAGGTAGCTCGCAGAGTCCGTAAGAATAACTAGTTCTCTAGCCATGTTCTGAATCGAAACTGGCATTTTTATGACGTATGCTTCCGCAGAGAATACACTGCATTCTTCCGGTAGGCTGTATGTGCCACTCAAACCTGTAGTGTGCCAAGCCGCACCTACGGTGTTCTGTAGCTTGGACCCATCAGTGTATACGACGGTCGATTGATGGAAGCGGGTCCTTAGCAAATGTTGTACTACCAGGTGAATTTTTTCCGGTGGGTCACCGCCTGACACTCGCGGTTGTTTTGTCTAACAACTAGATGGTCTGATATTAGCCGGATCAGAGGGAGGTTGGTGTTATCAGGACTTTTTACTGCAATTCGGATGGCCACCCATGCTAAGGATTCTATCGCTAGAAGGTCAAAGGGCAAAGAGCCCGCCTCGGCCATGACCGATGTTATCGGGCTAGTTACAGACGCACCAGAAGCGAAATGAACCATCTTGTTGCACGCCGGGGCAAGGATCTGCAGAAATGCTGCACCTTCTCGGCTCACTAGTCCGATCCCGTAAATCAGATTCAATGTGACCAGTGCCGACCCAACCTTGAGCAAGAAAGATCGATTGCCATTGGGAAGTTTGGCACCGATTATTTGCAGAATCCGCAGCCGCGACTTACACGCTTTCTTAACCGCCTGGCAGTGGGGTTTGAAGGTAAGCGTACGATCCAAAGTTATGCCCAGGATTCTGAGACGGTTTCTCTTCGAGATGGCGTATCGATCAATGGTGATTTCTTTAGCTGGCTCTCGGCGCCCATTCGGGCTACAGTAGAAGCTATGCGACTTTGTCGCAGATATGCTAAAACTCACACTCTTTGAACACCTGTGAACCGCTTTCATGGTGACTTGAAGTTCACGGTGTAACCCTTCGTTTTTCGGCCCAAGTACAACGAGGAGGATGTCGTCGACATACAAAAGGACTTCTACTCTAGCCGATATGATTCTGAAGATAGGTTGCACCGCAACGAGGATAAGTGTCACTGATAACACGGAACCCAGCGGCACCCTGTTTTCAAGTTGTTGTTGTGGGGACAAATGTCCTCCTACGGACACCTGAAACGTTCGCTCCGAGAGAAAACTTTTCAGAATGTTGATCTTTCTTACACGCATTCGCCACATCTATAAGTTACGCAATATTCCGTGTCACCTGGTCGTATCATACGCCTTCGACAGATCCAAGGATGTATCAGTGTCACGTCCCACACGAAAGGCGTGTTGGCGTTTGTCAAGCCGCCCACTCGACTCTAGCTCCGTAATCATACCGCAGTTAATGATGCGCTCAAACAACTTTGCCATGCAGCTGGTGAGCGAGATTGGGCAGAATGCAGATGGTGCGGAGTCCTGGCAATTCGGTTTCGGGATGGGAATCACGATAGCATTCCGCCAGCTGACGGGGAACTCGCCACATCGCCAGATTACATTGAAGATCTCAAGAAGCGTCATCTTCACAGACGGAGGGAGACGTTGAAGAAGAGGGTACCCTATAGAATCAGCACCTGTTGAAGCGCCTCGCCCTTTGTCCAGAGCCCACAGAAGTTCGGCTAGGGTGATGTCGATGTTATACACATCGCCGGTGTTAGGCGAAAAATCCATGGACTCTCGTTCAGCTGCCGATTTCGCCATCTGGAACGATGGAGGGTAGCTTGAAGTCGCAGATCTCTCGCTATAATACTTCGCCAGTTCTTCCGATGCTTCTTCGGGGTAATTTATTAACCGTACACCACAGTTCGGTCGTCGTGCTGGTGGGTGATACTTTCGCCACGAAATTTTCCCACGATAGTTGCTTTGCTTGAATGACCGCTTTTTTCGCCGCTGCTTTAGCTTCCTGGAAGCTCGCCAATGCTTCGGGTTAGTTCGGATCGCGTTGCTGAAGACGTCGAAGGGATCGCAAACACTTTCGCGAATGGTTTCCGTTGTGAGACGTTCGTGCAACGACCAATCTGCTTGGTCGTACAGCCATTTCTGCCGTGTCTTTCGATGATTGGACCATCCAGGTATGGACACCGTTATCGGAAAGTGGTCGCTGTTGCGTGTGTCCGACAAGGTCCGTCTGGTGAACCTTTGCGCCAGACTCTCAGAATAGATGGACACGTCAATTGCTGAGGTATTACCCGTTGCCGGGGCGATACGAGTGGGGGAGCCGTCGTGTAGGATAACCAGTTTGTCCAACGTCGTTTCGGCAGTGTATCGGTCAAGTACAATCGACTGGTGAGACCCCCACGCGAGATGGTGCGCGAGATAGTCTTTTGGGGGACAAAAGAAGAACCGGACCGTCTAGATGCTCAAACAGATCTCCCAATGCGGTCTGACATTGAGCGGCACTCGGAGGAATATACACCGAAACCACGGTCATCTGGATAGGTGCAAAGATGCGACAAGGTGTAAGGTGATGTCGATAAAAAGATGATATTTGGTAAATCACTTACAGTCAGTGACAAAAGTAAGTAACCAAGTGATGTTTTTCCATACAAAATTACCAAGTTTGGAGATCTATGTCTCAGCTTCTGCTTGTCTAATTTGGCTGAAATATAGATTTGAGCAACCCTCTGAAACTCGTTGGAAACGACTGAAATTGAATGAGCTCAGTATACACAAAACTTTAGGTTGTTTGTAGTTTATCACCCAAATTTCAACCAATTCAGACTACCAGGAGTTGAGCCTTAAACTAGGATATTCTGTATGGAAAACAGCATTTGGTTACTAACTTTTGTCACTGACTGTATATGAGAATTTGTTCCATTTAAGGTGAACATAAATTGAAGACAAACCTCAAACTTTAAAGAGCACAAATCTGGATAACCATACACTCTTCTTCTTCTTCTTTGTCGCGTTACGTCCCCACTGGGACAGAGCCTGCTTCTCAGCTTTAGTGTTCTTATGAGCACTTCCACAGTTATTAACTGAGAGCTTACTATGCCAATGACCATTTTTGCATGCGTATATATCGTGTAGCAGGTACGATGATACTTTATGCCCTGGGAAGTCGAGAAAATTTCCAACCCGAAAAGATCCTCGACCGGTGGGATTCGAACCCACGACCCTCAGCTTGGTCTTGCTGAATAGCTGCGCGTTTACCGCTACGGCTATCTGGCCCCCCAGCTAGTGACCAATCGATTAAGTTTTCAGCCTAAACGGATGTTCGGTTCTCCAGATTCGTGCTCTTGAAAATTTGAGGTTTGGCTTCGATTTCTCTTCACCTTAAGATGTAACGCCTGAGAGAAGAAGAAGGAGTTCCATAAGGTTAGATCGAAATTGCATACTAGAATGTCCTACTATGAACAAACTATTAAATTCCTTAGTTCTTCTTGAAAAGAATCATCGATCTGCGGGATTCGAATCCACGACGCTCAGCTTGGTTTTGTTGGATAGCTACGCGTTTACCTTTTCGGCAATCTGTTCGCCAGAATTTTAAGTTACTTCCCCCAAATTTGTTAATTTCTCGCATAACTTATGATCTCGCCTCAAAACCATTGGTAACCGAAAAAACATCACCACTAGGAGATATAAGAGGATCTTCATTTTAGCATTGTTAAATAAAGTTTACATTAATTGCAGCAAGCTACATACTTGGTTACAAATGGAAATCTGTCAACTCTCAGGGATCTTTCAAACATCACGTTAAGCAGCAGCGGAAGGGAGTCTTCCATAATGTTACGATACAAACAAAAAAACTTCCATACAAAAGCTGTTACGTGGGGGAAAGAGGGGGTCCTAAAATAACAAATAATATTAAATACTAAAAATGACCCCAAAGGGAAGACTAAACAAGCATGAAGTTTGTATCGAGACAATTGGACAAATATGTGAAAAAACAGTTTCCACCAATATTTTTAACATAACGCTGTACATACTTCAATTTGAATATCGTTCACGGTAAACAGTTTGCCGAGAATTTAACAGGTTATTGTTTGTCGAATCTCGGTAAAACTTTTACCTAGATCGCGGTAAATGTGCACCGAGTTTTGTTGAGGGCGGGAAAATTCATTCATTCGTTAATGGCTTGGATTTTTCTACCAATGGAAATTGTTTTATTAGGAAACAATAATGTACTTACCAAGGAAAACTAAAATACGGGACGAAGAGTTCGACGAAAACATGTTATTTATCAAAAGCACTTTAGTTTAATTTAATTTTTGTGAGTTGAATCACTATTTACAATATACAGTGCGCTTTGTAAACCCAAGCGAGCGGATTCATGTTTGGCGTAGTCGGAATGGAATTTTTTTTTCGGTTTTTCTCTTTTTGCTGGCAGTGTGCTTTGACGAACTATGAATTGCATAACCGTTTCGAGGAGAAATTCGGTGAATTTGTTCCGGTCTTCAGCCACCATTATCCACATGTTCGCCAGAACGTCTACCAAACGTATCCTATGGCCTTACCTTTCCCATTAACACTCCACAAAATCCCGTAACACCAATGAGAGAGGTCGTAGAGTTTTCTGCATCTATCTTAACCCGTATAGGCCTGAGTGAAAGCAAAAATTCTAAAACCCTCACCGCTCAGCGAATTCTTAACGGATTCAAATGATTTTTTGACAGTATACTGGCACACATATCTAGTTTCTTGAAGTGGACAGAGGAACGTGGAAATATTCATGTGGCCGGAGTTATTCCGGTGGATCACTGGGTCAGGTCGGGTGAGAAGGGTACTGTGCGTTTCACAGATAATATCCGGAATCGGCTATAATGTGGCCACTACATGGCGGAATTTCAAGTATATTGCATTAGTGTAAACCTTTTGAGACACGATTGAATTGGATAACTATGGGGTTTTCATTTGATTATCCCTACAAATGACCATTTTCGAGTCCTGGGATGCCTCAAACGTACGATAAAGTGGCCAATTTGTATCTGAACATCTGTGCAAAGCTTATGGGAACGCATTTTAGTGCATAATTATGTATGATTTATACTTTTCGAGAATTTAAACGGTTTAGTATCCAAGATACCTATAGCCGGTTCTTCCAGGCATTACGTCCAAATGGCCACTTCCGGTATATTTTAAACGCTGCTAAACTCTCAATTTATAATGTTGAATATCAGATCTTAATGATTTATGCAAATTAAAATGATTGTCATAGCAAATAAATAAAGGTAACTTGGCATGTCCCAAAAACTAGCCCTTTTTTACCCGACTTGACCCAGTGACCCACCGGAATAACTCCGGCCACAGGAATATTTCCGAGTTCCTCTGGCCACTTCTAGAAAATAGATATGTGGGCCAGTGAACTGACAAAAAATCATTTGAATCCGTTAAGAATTCGCTGAGTGGTGAGGGTTTAAGTATTTTTGCGTTCACTCAGGCCTATACGGGTTAAGTAGGCGTTTAATCAATAACACTGTTCGACAAAAAAAGTCGATCTGAATGCACAGAGACCAGACAACCCGGGCTTGAAAGTATAAAAATAAACAAAATAATGGCGTTTTCAGAATGTTCGTGTCTGCCCCAGGTCATTTTTAAAATATACTTGAACTTTTTGCATTTTTTATTTAAAAATCTAATCTAATCAATAAACCGACACAGTGTTTTATATTCAGGACAGCGGAATTCATGTGCCATATAATGTTTAAAACGTTAAGTCCAATATGAAGAGTTGTAATAAGATTTGCAGGAAGCCCTCCCCCCTCTTTTTGCACCCTCCCCATTTTTAAAGTATCGCAAATGATGGAATATTTGATATACAGGGGGTTGTCAAAATAACTGGGACAGGCAAAAATTGGGCCAACTTTGGAATGCTGTAACTTTGACTAATCTAGTTTTGAGGTGAATCCACGGAGATGAACTATGACCACTGGATACCGGTGATAATCCGGATTTCCGGAAGCATGTCTTATGCAGTAAAATTATGACATGTTTTTAGCAAAGGTCTCGGCTAAAAATTCAAAATTTTACTACACATGAAGATAGAAGATCAAATTCTGAAGCGATTGGTGCGCCAAGTATTAAGATCGATCCAGAAACAACCAAGATATGGCCTTTTCCCCGGAATCGGTGCCGGTAGTGGATCCGAATTGGGATGAAAACAATTTATTCACTCAAAATATGTCGCGCAATATTGTTTTCTCCCTAGCTTATCATAAAATACCCTATTATAAATTAAAAAAGAGTCTTGTACAGATTTGGCCACTCATGGCGCCGCCAAGTGCCCCGAGGGAACCTTGCATAGGGGACATTTCGATTTTGACACCAAAGCATATTATGCGACGGCTCATTCTTCATGTCTTGTCGTGAATAGGGCAACTGTAGACTCAAAACAGATAGTTGAATACAGTGACTACTTCCGGGACCACCGGATGTTCCAGAGGGAACCTGTAATTAGGGACAATTGAAATTGAACTCCAATACATATCGTGCGATGGTTCATTTTTCATGTCTTGTGCTAAATAGGGCTATTGTAGACCTTAAGTGGATATTTGACTACAGTGACCACTTTTGTGACCACCGGATATCCCTGAGGGAGGCTGTGATGTCCCCAATGATAGATTCCTCCGGGAAATTATGGTGGTCTTAAAAGTGACCACTGTAGTCAAATATCCACTTAAGGTCTACAATAGCCCTATTTAGCACGAGACATAAAAAATGAACCGTCGCACGATATGTATTGGAGTTCAATTTCAATTTTCCCTAATTAAAGGTTCCCTCTGGAACATCCGGTGGTCTCAAAAGTGGCCACAATATTTAAATATACACATTGAGTCTACAGTTGCCCTATTTACGACAAGACATGAAGAACGAACTGTCGCATGATATGTTTTGGTGTAAAAATCGAAATGTCCCCAATGATAGGTTCCTTAGGGAACTATAGGAGGTCTCCAAAGTGGCCATTCTAGTTAAATATACATTTTCGGTCTAAAGTTGATCTATTCATGACTAGACATGAAGAATGAGCCGTTGCACGATGAGTATTGGAGCTCAATTCCAATTGTCCCCAATCATAGGTTCCCTAGGAGACACCCGGTGGTCCCAAAAGTGGCCAATTCAAATAAATTCCCATTTTGAGTCTACAGTTACTTTATTTACGACAAGGCATGAAGAAAGAGCCGTCGCATGATATGTTTTGGTGTAAGAACAGAAATGTCCCCAATGACAGGTTCCTCCGGGAAATTCCGGTGGTCCCAAAAGTGGCCACTGTAGTCAATAATCCATTTTAGGTCTACATTAGCCCTATTTAGCACGAGACATGAAAAATGAACCGTCGCACGATATGTATTGGAGTTCAATTTCAATTGTCCCTAATTACAGGTTCCCTCGGGGACATCCGGTGGTCCCGGAAGTAGTCACTGTAGTAAACTATCCGTTTTGAGTCCACAGTTGCCCTATTTACGACAAGACATGAAGAATGAGCCGTCGCATGATATGCTTTGGTGTCGAAATCGAAATGTCCCCTATGCAAGGTTCCCCCGGGGCACTTGGCGGCGCCATGAGTGGCCAAATCTGTACAAGACTCTTTCTCAATTTATAATAGGGTATTTTATGATAAGCTAGGGAGAAAACAATATTGCGCGACATATTTTGAGTGAATAAATTGTTTGATCCCAATTCGGATCCACTACCGGCACCGATTCCGGGGAAATGGCCATATCTTGGTTGTTTCTGGATCGATCTTAATACTTGGCGCACCAATCGCTTCAGAATTTGATCTTCTATCTCCATGTGTAGTAAAATTTTGAATTTTTAGCCGAGATCTTTGCTAAAAACATGTCATAATTTTACTGCATAAGACATGCTTCCGGAAATCCGGATTATCACCGGTATCCGGTGGTCATAGTTCATCTCCGTGGATGCACCTCAAAACTAGATTAGTTGACCCGTCCATTACTTCTTAAAGAATTGAAATCGGTCAATTTTTGTCAAAGTTACAGCATTCCAAAGTTGGCCCAATTTTTGCCTGTCCCAGTTATTTTGACAACCCCCTGTATATCAAATATTCCATCATTTGCGATACTTTAAAAATGGGGAGGGTGCAAAAAAAGGGGGGAGGGCTTCCTGCAAATCTTATTACAACTCTTCATATTGGACCTAACGTTTAAAACATTATATGGTACATGAATTCCGCTGTCCTGAATATAAAACACTGTGTCGGTTTATTGATCAGATTAGATTTTTAAATAAAAAATGCAAAAAGTTCAAGTATATTTTAAAAATGACCTGGGGCAGACACGAACATTCTGAAAACGCCATTATTTTTGTTTATTTTTATACTGTCAAGCCCGGGTTGTCCGGTCTCTGTGCATTCAGATCGACTTTTTTTGTCGAACAGTGTAATTCCTTGCCTTTCCCTAGCATTGGAGTATACGTCAATCTTTTTTAAGAATCTGAGATAAGTCCCAAATCTCTGGCTTTGATAAAAAAAATGGGAAGAAGGAAACCGATATACAATGGTCTAGGCCTGCGGATTTGTGCGAATTGCCTAATGCTTATGCTAATGTATTTCTATTTAATATATAAAACTAGTTTTTTCTATTATTTTGACATAAATGATTTCTTGTTTGGTTAGGGTGGTCTAAAAACTTATTTTTTCTGGAAGTTTGACTCGAGGATACCCAATTTTCAGTCTCCTTAGAAAATATATTTGTTTTCTGATGATATAACACTTTTGGTTTATTGCAATATCTTCTATATTGATGCCCCCTCCCCTTAGAGTTGATGGAATACACTCAAAATTTCACAGTAGCTTAAGCTCAACCTTAACATTTAAACGGTAAATTATTTTCCCATACCAATGGGTTCTTTTATTGTTGTATACTCTTAAGCCTCATTGCAGCCAAAATTAATTATTACAAGCTCCAGCTCTTACCAGAATTCGCCGGAAATGCAACCCATTGAGAAAGAATTCCTGCAGTTTCGCGATAACCTCACCTGGACCACATTTCCAAAGCAGTTGGTTGGTGTCAAGAGACCTGGTTGCCTTGCATTTGTTTTAGTTTTTTTGTGGCTGTTCAACCAAAAAAACAAAATCCTCAAACACCATGTTTCTTTTATTTGTTCAGCGGCTATTTTTTGGCTGCTGTGTGCAATTCGCTGTAGTGATTGTTATTCCTCTGGTGGGCTGAGGTTTCGGAGTTTTCATTTTTCGTTACCTTGCGGGCTCTCATCACCGCACTGTACAGTGGATCCATTTGTTCTGCGAAGTGGTCATAATAGCAGTTGGAGCTTCGTATATAGCCAAAGCAGTGTTATTTTGCAGAATATATGTTACAAAATGTGTTGGTCTCCTTTCCACATTCAAATGAACTTAATCTTCGAATTTCTACTTGAAATTCGATTTTCTCAAAACTAGATTTTTGTCACTTAGGGAGCATACATTTATTTCGTAACGCTTAAATTGAAAACTGCGTAACGCTTTCTATATGGTAATTTTCAAAATTTAATATGAGTCGTAACGTTTGCATAGAAGATATATTTTTTATTTTTGGCCTACGAGGGGTACCACTGTGCCCTGCTGGCTTGTTGTGTTTGCGTGTATTTCACTGCTTGTGTCGTAAATACCAAATTCCAGTAGCTCACCCTGCGCTGGCTGATGGACTTGAGCTTGCTGTGAGAGCTGCTCTTCTTCTTCTCCCCCAGCGACCTCACCGTATAACCAATCCCTGGAGAGATATCGCTGACCACCACCATAGCGCTGCCACATCCGAAAAGGTAGAAAAATTTGAATATAAAATCCAAAGTGTGCATATTTCGAAAATGGGCAAAACAATTAATCAAAGTCTCGTTGCTACTTGTATTTGTCTTTCCTCGAGCTCTGCGCCGTTTCATTTGTGGTCTATCTCGCTGTTTCTCTCTCGAGGGTCTTATGAAATGGATGAGGGTTTTTAACAGAAGGCTTTTAACCATCTTTAGAAACAAGAGCCATTCAGGTGGGCTATTATACCAGCATACCACTAAAACCAAAGCAACTCTGCCTCCCATCAGGGTTGCGTCCATCAGTAAATCACTTCCAAAGTGTGTGGGATATGCGTATATCTGGACATGAGTGTAACCGCTGGGATGCAAAGGGGTCACCCCCGTTCTTGGCCAATAAAACATCGTATAAACTGTATCCTTATAAAGTTCAACGATAGTGACCAACAAAGGATTCAGGAAGATTCCAGCTATCCAATTGGCCAATTAGACCATTTTGTGGTCGCTCAAAACAACCATAAGTTTATCCCAGCTACACCAATGTATGTAAATATGTGCAAGCAAAGCAGAGTGGCTTTGTGCTAGGAAGCTCGCTAATTAGCTCTCAATCAACGGCTCATCTCGGGCGGATCCGGCAAACTGGAGTTAAATTTATAGCACAACGAGCAGAGAAATGGGATTTTCCTGGAAGCAGTATGGCGACGACGGCAGCAGCATCAGCAGCAATAACAATTTTCCTTTGATCTGGGGCCAGACGGGGAAATATTTTCCCATCAACTCATCAACGCCGCAGTTGCAGCTGTAGTCAACATCATCGGGATCATTAGTAGATGCTGTACTGAAATCTGTGATGGAGGTAGCGAGTGGAATCGTTTCAAATTAGCTACATTCAATGCGGTATGATGAACGACCATTCATCATTTCAAATAAAATCAAATATTGAACTGATTATTTTGATTGTTCATTGTGGGTTATATTGCAAATCATTACACAATAAAAAATAAACGATATATTGTCTAGCTTTTATTTTATCCCAAGGTGTATTGAAGGTATTTATGTTAGATCCTAATACGGATTTCCTATGAGACTTAGTTATACAAGTCAAGGTAATGAAGATTGTACCCCGATTGGCATAATGGTCGTTTGGCATAATGATTGACTAAGAATGAAAATCAGCATTTTCGAAGCTCTTATCGAGATCATCACCAACGAGCCCATAGCAAACATTTTTGGTAGGTTCTCAACAAGCGTGGTGTTCGTTCAGAGACATTCAAAGCTGTAATTGTAAAATTGTAAAATTGTAGTGACATTAGAGAGCATTACTAAATAAAGTTCATGATGGGAATATTAATTTTCTCTACATCTCAGAACATTGAGTATCTTTCAGCTTGTTGCGATATACATATTTGAAAATAGTAAGTTGGCAAGAGAGTTCGCAAGTATTATTAAATGGAACGCTCATAGGATATTTCGCTGCATCAAGCTCTGCACCAGGTTGGACGTAACACTTGATAAAAATTACTTATTTTTCATTTTTCATTATTTTTCGTTTAAAATGTTTAAATGTTTAAATGTCTTTAACGCAAATAAATCTTCTCACAACATAACTCAAATGAAAAACACATTTTTGAAAAAGAATATCTGTGGCATAACTGTTGAATACTGTTGAATATCATGAAGTGTACATCAAAAACTCTGTCTATTATCTAAAGAAAGGAAAAATTGGGATTGAAATAATATCTTTTCCGGCATATCTCGAAAGGAGATCATGTGTGTGCAAAAAAAAAAGTTGGTAATTGGCTTAGAACCTGCCAATTAAGTAACTATCATTCTAACAGCACGTCTTACAAGAATTGATAAAACAGCATAATATAAAAATGGCTTACATTTAGCTTTACTAAACGATAACATTTAAAACAGTATGAATATAAAGAACAGCCTATTTTTAAGAGAAGGTAAAATTTATGATTAAACAAATAGAAGATCCGATGCCAAAAATTATTGCGGCATGATAAAACGAAAAGACATCAAAAATTGCGTTCCTAATCATCGAAGTGATTGTACTACTTTTACCCGAATGTCGTTTCTCCGAATGACCCGTTTCCCCGAAAAGTGCTGCAATTCAAATAGATACTATGATAGTCTCCAGTGGCTGGATGGTGAACGACAAAGACCGATAAGTAATCAAAAGAAGGAGGTATTCTGTCATTCTCGGCTATACACATGTTGGCAAAAATCCTGAGGACTGAGATAAAACTCGAAAGAACCGCCCATTAAATAAAGAAGGGTGGATATCAGATGGCCAGTTCGTTCACCACCCTGAAATGTATAAATTAACGACAATTATGAGTGCCAAAAACTTTTCGGGGAAATGGGCTATTTGGAGAAACGGGATACTCGGGGAATTGGCATTCGGGAAACCGACATTCGGGGAAAAGTAGCACAACCCATCCAAGTGACTGCAGTCACGGTGCTCCCCTGACTGTTATTATCAGAAAAAAAATCTTCATCAAATCTGTGCTCACCAGTGTTGTAAGCAATCACGGTAGTCGACACGTTTTCGCTGATATTCGGCATTGCTTCCCTTCAACATTCACAACGCGAGCGATCGAACGAATGTCGAAAAGAAAAATGTCAATTGAATGCCACTGACGCTAGGAAGCATTACGGATTTCTTTGTTTCTGTTCTGCTTCCACTGTATGTGTGTCACATTCGACATAACAGACAAGATCAAACTATTCATGTTGTTAATGATACGATATCTGAATTCCTTGCAAAACTTATGATTAATGCAAATGTCATCGTATCAGACGACATTCAATTGACACTTGTTTGTGTTTGTCGACGTTTATTCTAACGTTCGTGCTGTGGCTGCTGACCATGGCTACGAAACGAACGTCGCGCAAAGTGTCGAATGTTTACAGCACTGGTGCTCACCAGTCGTTTTCTTTTGCTAAGCTGCAGCCAGGTCAAAATTAAAAAAAAATCGTTGGGCCCGTTTAGAAGTTATACCTTTTTTATTGTATAAAACCACAAATACAAATGATATCTGTGATATTTAAACGGATTTTTATTGGCCGTGATTATCAAAAGAAATAAACCATCGAAATTTGATACAAAGTTGATTTCCTTTAACTTTGTGAATGTATACAATGAAAAGGGCGTAACTTCAAAACGGGCCCTACATTTTTTTTAAATTTTGCCCAGAATGCAGCCTAGCTATAGTAAAAGACTGGTGAGCACATATCTGATAGAGATTTTTTTCTGATAATAACGGTCAGGAGAGCACCGTGACAGTAATCGATTTCTCTTTTCGCTAATAACTTGTAATTATGGTTACATCATATTTAGAGAAAAAAGCATAGAATGCTTAAAAGAGTAAATTTATGCTAAATACATCAAATTTGTGCTAATTGTGAATTTGTGCTAAATATATCAAAATCTTTAGTGCAAAACATTATTCCAATAGAAAAATTCAAAAGAAAAATTAATATTTGAAAGAAAAGATCAAGAAATTTCTGGATAAATAATAAAATATTATCGGCAATAACTATAGCTTCCAGGAGCATATAATTGTTGAATAAAGTGTCATTTTGTATCAATAGACTCCAAAACAAGCCTGATGTCAACAGAAAGGTTCGGTAGAAACGTAAAAACGAATGCCATATTAAGAAATTCTTGGTACCAGACTCATTATGCTAAACGACTATTATGCCAAACGACTTTATGCCAACTGATCATTATGCCAAACGACTTTATGTCAAACGGCTTTATGCCAAATGGCCTACCACCGTAATGAATGCAGGTATGGGTAAAAAGTCATTCTTGTTAAGGGGGCAGGAACCGTTATTGATTTCGAAATTTTCAGAAGCAGTTTTTTCGTTAAAAATCAAGAAAAATTACGGGAAAATGTGTTCACTGTATTCTTTTCTCCAACCGAAACACAGTGAACACAATTTCAACGAAAAATTTTTAGTTTTGAACAGAAATACTGCTTCTGAAGTTCCGATGATGACGATGATTACGATGACGGAGCGTTGAACGTTAAGGCATTTTGACAAGTGTGCATAAGGTTACAATCTTGTTGCATTTCGTAATCAGACATATAACGCAGGTTTTACCTACCTGAGTATAATGCAATGAAATCAATGTGTCTAGAATATTCAACGATATTTTCTAAAAAGACTCCATTTTTAATGGGAGGTCTCAGATGCCACTCTCTCACTCCAAAAGTCACCTTTTTTCCTTTTCTGCTTGCGGTGAATCCGTGTGTGTGTGTGTGTGTGTGTGTGTGTGTACAATCCACCTCCCACTGACCGGCAGTGCTTTTATGGAAGAAAATTGTATGCATGTATTTATTGATACCCTTCGATATCTTTATATCTGCAGACAATTTTAGCCCAGGAGATGAAAGGTGATAGCTCTACTGAAATTCCAACGACCCATTTCAAGAATGGCAGTAAATACACACACATTCTGAGGTCATTTTCATATACAGTAAGCCCCGCATAAAAACACCCAGATATCAAATGGATATCTGAAATATTTTTACACTTCCCGAATCGAACATTAAATGTTCGACCCTGGCACGTATTTAGTTTCATATGGAAATAGGTAGGTAAATAATAATAAAGAATGATTTTACCAGGATGTAATGCTGTTTCTTCCGTCGCAGCACTGTGCTTACCGCAAAATACAACGCACTTTTACACTGCACTGCGCGCGAAACACGATTAATCCTGCTTGACCGCTTCACCCGCCCCCGCAGGAGCAAGCGTCACGGTCAAAAGATCACACACTACTAAATAAGTCCGCGAATCACGCCACTTTTCTCCCCCTCCCCCTGCACTGCGCGCGAAACACGATTAATCCTGCTTGACCGCTTCACCCGCCACCGCAGGAGCAAGCGGCACGGTCAAAGGATCACACACTACTCTTTTCTGCTTGCGGTGAATCCGGATGCAAAATGCTAGATGTTTCAAAGAAACCTCAAAACTCTTACGTTGGTTGGTTGGTTTAACTTTATTAACGAGATTTTTAGCCCTGGGCTAGTTCATCTCGGGACCAACGGCTTTACTTCCCTTCCGAAGGAAGTCGTCACTATAACTTTTTACGTCATAAGTGACTATGTCGGGGATGGGATTCGATCCCAGGTCCTCGGCGTCAGAGGCGAGTGTTCTAACCACTACACCAGGTCCGTCCCCTTAACTCTTAAGGCCCAAACGTAATGATAGCGGAACGGCAACGGAAAGCGGAACCGGTTCGCCAGCATGAACTACAACAAGCTTGTCGACTCAGCGTTGATTCAATTTCATTTGTTGTCAGCTCAGTCGAAATGGCGTGATTCATGCTGGCGAACCGGTTCCGCATTCCGTTGCCGTTCCGCTATCATTGCGTTTGGGCCTTTACGTTACTATTCCACAGGTTCGTTTGTAATTATCAGATTCCTCGAGGAAAAGCTTCAGTAATTCTTACAGTAGATTTTGGAATATAGATAATTTCCTGCAGGGAATTCTTGGATTTATTCCACAATTGTAGATTTACCAAAGATTTCTAAAGGAGTTCTTTTCATTAAAATCCACATAGCTTTATTTCAGGGTTTTTTTTTTAAGAAACATATTCAGGGCTTTCTCTAATAAACGCAAGAAGAATTCGCCCATGGCGATTTTTTAGTAATACTTTGAGACATTTTCAAATGGATTCTTTCAAGAAAACATCTGCTGATTGTCTCAGAAATTGATACAGATTATTCTTGAAATTTCTCCAAAACATTCTGCTGCATTTCTTCCAGGGACTTCTCCTGCTGTTCCTTCAAACATTTCTTGAATATTTTCACAATTAAATATTCCATGGATTCTTCTGAAGATCATTTAAGGTTGCACAAAAATTTAACAGGGTTTCAGATCGATATGTTTCAAAAAATTTCTTTGCCATCTCGCAGGATATTATTTACGAACATGATTGAATATTTTTCTAGTTATTATTATATTAGTTCATGTACATAATCCTCAAGAGCCTAGTATTTTTTTTTTTTTTTTAAAGAAGCATCGAAATGAGTAATCCGACAAATTTTCCGAGAAGCAAATTGATGCAGCCGCTAGCGCTGATTCTCCGTTTCAAGTAAGGAAGCAAAGGTTATTTTGAAACTGTTATTACTTAAAAAGGGGTAATATTTTGACATAAATATGTTCAGCAAAATTAAAGTCAATATGTTGGAGGCTCACTGTGTGGTTTTGTTAATCTCAACCTCTATTGTTTTTCTGGAAATTATGATAAAGGTAATAAAGGTCGAACTTTTGCCCCATCTTACTCTAATGACATCCAATTAGGAAGTTCATTGTAACTAATGATGCCAATTGAATTTACCATCACATTTCGTTATTACTACAGCAGGCTCCAAAACTACGATAATCGAAGCACTGCTTGCGAACCGGTTCCACATGGCATTAAACCACACGGATGAGCATTATAGGAGAGGTGGAACGTTGTTACATAGAGGGAAAAGGTCGAAAGTCTTGATTTTGGTGTTACATAATTTGTGAACGATGCTTTTCTATTCAGCAACTTGTTGTTGTCTTTTTGTTTTAAGAATAACAAAATGATCTTCTCTTTCTTATTTGTCATCTCTAAAAGTGTTAATAAACCTATTTAAACCAAGGTGTTAATTGGGCACCCATAAAATTGGCTCATCATCGCTGTCGGACGTTTTGAACGTTTGCGAAATCGACACCAACGGAAAAACTCGATGAGATGCGGCGTTTCACACTTTTACGCGGCTTTTACGACAATCACCGACACGTACTCTGAAATCGAATCAAATCACTTTCTGCCCATATTGAGGATCTCGTTTTGATGATGGCGTCAAAGATGGGAGGGATCTTTCATTTGCGCAACGACATGCGGCGTGAAGACGATGACGTTGCCCAGACCGAAGATCGGTTTTGATGTTGGCGCGGTTTGCTCAAAAACGTTTTATAGATTTGTTGCTAATTAGCGCAATGGCCGAATACAATTTTAATTGAAACAAATTATTTCAATCTGAGAAAGTATGATCACACAAAAACAGTATGATGGCAAAGCCGGCTGAGCTGGTAAGTAGATTGCAAAACGCAAGCAAGAGCTGCGAAAGCATGTGGTCAGGCAGAGGTTCTCAAACAGTTGGGTTTCATATTTATTTTGATAGTACGCTTCTTAATCTATTGACGACTGTGTTTGCTATGACGTTTCGTTTTACGACCATTTATTATGACCGAATTTTGGGTTAACGACCATTGTAATACATCATGCATATCCTTATTTCTCTTATAAGCAGGTGAAATCAACTCACCTGTAAAAATCTGAACTGCTACGGCAAATGAAATGTAATATGTTGTTAACAAAATGTTGATAAAACGTTAAATTTGTTTTACCAAATTAGGATGATAGTGTTGCCTAATAACATAGAACACCTAGATATAAGAAATGAATGTAATGTTTGGAATGATACTGATAAAGAAAAAAAAATTATATCCTTACCAGGCCAGTGGAAGTGCCCAACCTTTTAACATTTTGGGTCAAATCTCAGAAATGATATTCTGCGATGGACCTTATATGTTTAGAGCTCGATAACTTCTTGAAATTTTGTAAAAGCAAACAAAATTATTTCAGCACTTTTTTTTATTAATTCTTGAAAAATACAGTTTCTGTTGAGTTTTTCGTTCAAAATTTTCTCTCCGAATGTCGATATGCATATTATCAAACGTTACTAGACTATATTTTTAGGATTCAAAATAATTTACAAGGACGAAACGACGTCTGTTTGTTTTTCATTTTCCTGATAACGTAATGGATTCGAATCTAGTATTCATCAAAAAAAGTTTCTATGTCTCGATCTCTCCCTATCTCAATGGTCCCTTCAATATCGAGATGTAGAGAGTCGACTGTATAATGTTCAATATGTTATACGCATGTATGGTACGAGGGTTAAAATTTCTTGGGGTTTCATTTCGATTTAAAGGGTGTCCACGATGAAATTGCCACACTATGAAATTTCTCTAACTTTTTAACCGTTGGGTAGAATTTAATGAAAATTTGGGTGGATTTAGTTCATAGTGCATTATTTACATCCTGAAACATGGAATCGAAGGAACAGCTCGTGCGTGATAAAATCTTGCGCATTCATCACGAGAACAAGGATCTCTCGCATCGTTCCATCGCTTAAACGTTGGGAATCGCGAATTCCACGGTGTCGCGAGTGATTAAGCGGTTCGAGGAACGATTGACCACCGATCAGAAGCCCAGAAGTGAAGGAAAAAGTATTCCGTACAACACTAAAAATCACAACCGCGTAGTTGGGGCCTTCAACCGAAACCCGAACGCCTCCGTTCGGGATGTGGCTAAGAACCTGCACCTAAGCCGAAGTTTTGTCCAAAAGGCCAAAACTAAGGTTGGGCTTCGATCGTTCAAGGTACAGAAGGCCCCTTTTCGCGACGAGAAGCAGAACAGGTTCGCCAAAACCCGTGCCAGGAAGTTGTACCTCAACATGCTGACGAAAGTTGAAAGCTGCATCATGGACGACGAAACATATGTGAAGGCCGACTTCAAACAGATCCCCGGCAACCTTTTTTTCACGGCCAAGGATAAGTTCAGCGTTCCGGAGCATGTCCGCACTGAAAAGATGTCCAAATTTGCGAAAAAAATCCTGGTTT
The DNA here is from genome assembly GCF_002204515.2 of Aedes aegypti. Taxonomy (NCBI): domain Eukaryota; kingdom Metazoa; phylum Arthropoda; class Insecta; order Diptera; family Culicidae; genus Aedes; species Aedes aegypti. The sequence continues at coordinate 423,559,441 of NC_035108.1, read as the reverse complement.
GACAAGCCATCTGCACGTGCGGGAAGCGGAGTGCACCTTTCGTGATCCAGGACACGATGAACGGACATGAAAGAGTGCCCCAGAAGCGGCTGCTTCCTCTCCTGAAGGCCCACACCGTCCCAACAATCTTCTGGCCGGATTTGGCCTCATACCACTACTCCAATTTCGTGCCGAAAATGTTCAACACTCCGGAGCTCCGCCCCATCGAGAAGTACTGGCCGATTCTTAAACGACCTTCTTAAACGACCTAAGGTAGTGAAGACAGTCGAGGAACTGAAGAAAGTATGGGTTTACATACAAAAAACGGTTTATTCACAGGTTGTGCAGAATCTTATGGCCGGGGTTAAGGCCAAGGTGCGGGCATTTGCGTATGGACTGTAAATAAAATACGAGTAAAATGGTTAAATGAAGTTTAATAGTTATTTTTCAATCCCTGAAAATGTGATGGCAATCGGATGAAAACTCGAATTTTGCGAATCAATTTTGTGTGTGGCAATTTCATCGTGGACACCCTTTAAAAGAGCATCAAGAGAACCAACAACCCCGCAAGGATTATTCCAGGAATTTTTGCAGAGGTATTTGAACAGAGATTCCTTTATTTAGAGGTGTTCCTGCGGGAATGTCACCAATGATCCTTCCAAAGATTTCTCTAGTACCATCTTTACTGGGATTCTTCCAGGAAATTCATCTAGGATTTGTTTCAGGATTACTCCGGATTTTTTACGGATATTTCTCCAGGGGGTTTTCATGCGATTTATTCTTGTACTCCTTCAGAGGTTTCTCTAGAAACCTTTCAAAGACTTCTCCTAGGATTCCTCTAGAAAAATCTCTACAAAGATATCTTCAAGGCATTCTCCAGGAATTGTTCCAGGATAATCTCTTCAAGCATTACTCGAGATATTTCTCTAGTGATTTCTCAATAGTTTTCTCCGACGACTCCTCCACGGATACAAAGATATCCTCGAGTAGTCATCTCGAGATTCGTCCAGGAATTATTCTGAAGATTTTTTCCCGGATTCTTTCACGACTTGCGCCACAGATTTTACCAGGAATTCCTCCACGGATTTCATCGGGAATTCCTCCAGGTGTTCTACAACTCACGAATTCTTCAATGGATTCCTCTAGAATTTCATCCAGGAATTCTCCAGAGTTACTACCAGGAAAATCGCTGCATAACTTACTCCAATGATCTCTCCAGATAGTCCTACAGGGTTTCCCCTTAGATTTTTCGAGAGATTTGTTCTGCGTTTCCAAAAAAGCATTCAGGGATTCCTTGAAGAGTTCATCTTGAAATACTTCCAGAGATTTTCCCAAGAATTCCTGCAGGAATTTCAACAGAAATCTTGTTTGCAATATATTGAAAGCTCTAATCCAAAAATCTATTATAGCAGCATAATACAAAAAACCCTACAGTATTGGACAAAACAATTGCAATTTTTTCAATTTTCCATACAAAAGGATTAAATTTGGTAAGCTCAGTTATTTATGGACAGATTTGAATGATTTTTTTTTTCCAGAACATCAGCATACCTTGAATTTCAACAAATATTTTTAATTTATTTTTCCAATCTCGATTTTAAAGTAATGACGATTTAACTAAAGTGTAATTTTCGTCGATAAAGTCAAAACTATTTATCTGAAAATCTAATAGCGCTACAGAAAAACTATTTTCAGCAAACTTGTTCATCTCGTAAACATCTACAACTTTGCTCAAGATACCATAAAGCAGTTTCTTCAATTTGTTTAGTTATGTCAATTATAAAAAATCGATAAAGAAAATCACTTCAGATGAATCGTTATTGCTTTTAAACTTGTGGTTGGAAAAATTACTCAAAATATATGTTCAAATTCAAGTTATTTCTGAAGTTTTTTAAAAATTTCATTTAAATCGATCCATAAATGACCCTCAAAACTTGGCCATTTTTGGAAAATCGAAAAAGTTGCAAGTGTTTTGTCCAATACTGTATATACAAGAGCAGATAATTTTTCAGATAAAAATGTTTAAGACTTTTCTTTAGACTTTTTCTATTAAATTTGTGACTGAAATAATATTATTTCCAGCATATCTCGGAAGAAGAACATTAGCAGGTCCTAAAGCCATTGAATAATTAAATAAAAGTCGTGCTGACTTACATAAATTGATAAAACAACAAAATATACTAATGCTTCTAAACGTTAAACACTTTACTCAATTTTATCTTATAATAGTATACACCCGATTCTGTTTTTGCACGGATTTTTTTTACACGGCCGTGCAAAAAAAGTTTCCATACATTTTTTTCCGCCAAAACCTTATTTTTGCATAAAACGTCGTGGTGTTACTTTTTTTGCACGGTTTTTGAAATTTTGAACTGAAAACTTTTTTTGCACGGTACGCATCCCCCGTGTAAAAACAGAATCGGGTGTAAATATAAAGAACAGAATGGAATGGTGTTTGTATGTCACGACATGACTTGAGAACAGGTAAACGAATTTGCACAATTCTATCACTGTTGCATTTGACAGGGGATGCGACGTGTTCATGCGGGGAAAAAGTGTAGGCGAGTTTTCGGAATAGTCAGAAAATCTGGAAAAAAACATATCTGTCATTTTGTATGGGAGATTCCACGACATTTTTCAACAGCCTACTTGATGGCAAGACAAAGTTTGCCGGGACCACTAGTTTATGATAAAAACAATAGTTGATTGGACGCCAAAAATAAGAAGAAGGGACATCATAAATTGCGTTCAGAATCATCGGAGAAGGTGCAGTAATCTTTTTTTTTTTGCTGATAACTTGAGCAGATTGATGCTATAGATTGCCGTTCTTTTATCAGTTGGAAACAAAAAATGTCTAAAAAATAGAGCCGCAAAGAACAGCCTATGCATAAAAGAAGGTGAGATTTATTTAAATTTGAAATAAACAGTTACACTTTGATTGACACAATAAGATAAGAAAGATATCCAATGTTTGAAAGAAGGGTAAATTTGTGCAAAATATATGAAAATCGAAAGAAGAAGAAAGAGGTTCGACTGACGTGATTTTTTTCCAGTAGCTATATGAAAATCTTCAGTGCAAACATTTATCCCAATAGCGCAAGTCAAAAGAAGAATATATATTTAAAAAAAAGGTAATTTCTGGATAAATTACGAAAAAAAAAATAATAACTTTCCTTATATGCTTTAGATTATTCAAGAGCAAATGATCGTTGAATAAAGTGTCATTTTTGTATCAATTGACTTCAAAATAAGACTGAAGTCATCAGAGGGATTAAATAGATGTGTAAAAATGAATGACATTTTACGAAATTATTGGTTTCATACTCATTATGCCAAACGACCTTTATGCCAAACGACTTTATTTCAAATGGCATAAAGCCGGTTAAATGGCACAATCCGTGTGGGACCAAAATCCGTACACCTAAGAAATTAATCTAATCCGTCCACTCCGTCGCCTACTAACGAATTCCTTCCTGAAGAAGTCGAAAAAGAATCCTGCTCGATAGTCTTTGTTTTGGATTAAATATTATACATGATTTTGGTATGGTAGAACAAGTTTTTCCATAGAAAAATTCATCATTTGGCTCAAGAAAAACTTTTGAAAATAGCCTATAAATTGTTGCATGCAACTTATTTGAAAAATTCTAACTCCGAAACTATTAATTTTAGAGACAAATGTTCCTCCATAGAACATTGTAGTAAAGCGTTTGAACTATGAGAAAAAAATACACACCTATTTTTTTTACTTATTTGCATAAAAAGATTCAAATATAAAACTTGAATTTAAAGTAGATGAAAAAAACCGAATTTAGTACTATACCATTTAATTTTGTGTGAATAGTTGAAATTTTAAGCTTTCATTCCATACAAAAAAATTGGAAATCGGTTAAGCTGTTCAAAAGTTATATTTTTTTTTAAACATTACAAATCTAATGCGCTGAGACCTACAGTGTGTGCCGATAAAAACTAACTGATTTTTTATTTTCAAAAAATATATCTCAAAAACTAAAAACACACATCGCTGAAAATTTGACAGTATACGTTAAATTTTCTGAACTTTCAAGAAAAAATGAGAACAGCGATCGCCCCTTTGGTCCCGAGGCCTTCAAAACACAAAAAAACGGAAACTTTTGAGTTTTTTCATGTAAAAAACACAATTTTTGTGAAATTTTATATTTTTCCTGAAAAGTCAAAATCTTTAGCCTTCATTTCGTCCAAAAAGATTGAAAATCGGTCGAACGGTTCAAAAGTTATAATTTTTTTTTTAAATAAAAATTTTGCAAAATCGCGATTTTTCTGGTCATTCTATTTCGGAAATGGTCACCCTAATTAAAAAATCCAAAAATACGTGTATCCTTATTTCGGATAAGGAACAAAATAGCAAATTTTCACGGAATTCGGAGACCCACTAGATCGGTTTTTCATGGAATGGCTGTATAGGTATTCTACTAAACAGCTCGAAGATTTATTATCATCTTGAATTTTAAAATACACAAAAACCCCATTTTAATATTTATTAAATTTTCACCACAGAATCTTGATACTAAACAGATGTTTGGGACAAAGTTTCATGATGGAGAAAATTTTAATAAAACACAACTTTTGGCCGATTTTCAAAATTTTTATTTATTTTTTGTCAAAATAAATACGTTCTGAGGATACAACAAATCTTGAAATTATTCTGAACCATAATGATAATATTGATAATTTCGCTAGAATTAGCCATTTTTGAATTACATCGAGTTTACTGCAAAAAAATTTATTTAAATATTAAAATAGGACGTTTGCGTTAGTAAGTCGCGATTCTCCATCAAGAAAAATAAGTAAGTGGGGCCCAGATAGCCGTAGCGGTAAACGCGCAGCTATTCAGCAAGACCAAGCTGAGGGTCGTGGGTTCGAATCCCACTGGTCGAGGATCTTTTCGGGTTGGAAATTTTCTCGACTTCCCAGGGCATAGAGTATCTTCGTACCTGCCACACGATATACACATGCAAAAATGGTCATTGGCATAGTAAGCTCTCAGTTAATAACTGTGGAAGTGCTCATAAGAACACTAAGCTGAGAAGCAGGCTCTGTCCCAGTTGGGACGTAACGCCAGAAAGAAGAAGAAGTAAGTGGAAAGGAATATGGATTTTACTACCTAAAACGTATAAGTATTGATGAAGAATCGCGAATAACTAATGAAAATGACCTATTTTTTTTATTTAAATAATTTTTTTGCATTGAACTCGATATAATTCAAAAATGGCTACTACTAGAGAAATTATTCATATGACCATTATGGTTTACAATCATTTCAAGATTCTTGTTGTACCATCAGAACGTTTGGCGGTTTGTTTTAACAGAAACACAAAATTTTAAAATTCGAGCACAAGTTGTTCTCAGAAAAACTTTTTTATAAAAAATTTGTCTATAATGAAACTTTGTCCCAAACATCTGTCAACTATCAAGATTCTTTGGTAAAAATTGAAAAAAATATTGAAAATAGGGTTTTTGTGTTATTGGATATTTAAGTTTTGTTTTTGAATTTTTCATGGAAAAACATAAAATATTTTTTCAATGTGTATTTTTTACTTGTAGGCCAAACGATTCACTAGAATTTCTTAGAAAAACATTTCTATAAAATCAACAGTTTCGGAGTTAGAATTTTTCAAATATGTTGCATGCAAAATAGTATAAAAAATGTATAAAAAAAATCCTCCAGTAAAATCTCTACATCAATTCCTTTTGGAAAATATCTTCATGGATCCCTCCAAAGATTTCACCTGGAATATCGACAAAATTTCTCTACGGATTCCTCTAAGGATAATTCCAAGGTTTTCTTCAGAAAAATCTCTACATGGGGTTTTCCCGGAATTTCTCAAGGAAATCCACTAGTGATGCTTCCTGGGATACCTCCTTGGATTCCTCCATAGATGCCTCTAGGAGTCCTTAAGTAATAAGCTAAGACAATCCTTCCTACATGAATTTGACCAGAGACTCCTCCAAGGGTACCTCTAGAGTGCGGTTTGTAGAGACCGAGCAAGCAGGAGTTTCTTCCGTTGCGTCGCCAGTTTTGTTTTGTTTTCTAGATTTTCGTTAGCCGGGCAGAGCGGTTTGAAGAGCTCGGGCATGAGTGTTTTTTATTGCGTCACTGCACAGTGGTCCAGGAATCAGTTTTACGCGGAAAGATGAATTTTGAGCTTTAGAATGAAACATTAGACAAAAACGGTCTTCTACAAAGTTGTTTGTATTAGTAAGGTCCTTTGTTTGGTGTTATTGAAAATTAGGGTGGACCACATTTTCATAGAAATTGTGTAACTAACTTTCTTATTTGTAGAAATTATACTATACATGCTTCAGCAAAGTTGTAGACCATTTAATTTCAAGCAACTTTGCCAAAAAAGTTTTTTTTATATCTCTAAAATTGACCGATTTAGAGCTATTTTCCTACGGTGACATAGGGTGGTCCGAACAAAATTGGTTTTCTGGCTCTAGAGTTTTCAATTCAAATTTCTCATCAAAGGAGTCTATGAAACACTTTTAGAGCTTGGAAAAATGCGTAGTTTGGTGAGTGAAGAAACTGGTTATCTCTTTCCGTATGGGAGTTATTGTTGTTTTTCTCTCAAAAACATGCCTATTTTGATTGTGAATATTTTTGATTGGGGCAAACATAAAAAATATCTTTTGACGGCATTCAAAAGACAAAATAAAATTGTAAATTATATCAAAAAATTACAAATGTGTTATTTTTGTAACTCTAATAAAATGCCCTTAAAAACAAATGATTTTAAGCAGAAAAACTTTAATAACTTTTGAACTGAAAAAGATATCATCAATCTTTTTGCATGAAAATTTGCGTTTTGTTAAGTTCTAAAAGTCGTTCATAGACCGCTTTGACGAGAAATCCGAATAAAGAAAGATAGGGCTCTAAAACTATTTTGAAGATTTTCATAGTATGTATTTCTTTATTATTTTGCATTTTGAGCATGAAAATAAAATTTTAGACAAAAATGATCTTCTACAAAATTGTTTATAAAAATTTAGGCTTTCATACTGAGTCACTCAAAACTAGGGTGGTCCACAATTTCACACAAATCATATAATCAACTTTTTTATTTGCAAAAATACTGGTATATACTCTTAGGCAAAGCGGTAGAACTTGGAATTTTGACCAACTTTGCCAAAAAAAGTTTTTCTGTAGCTCAAAATTTGACCAATCTAGAGCATTTTTTCCTAATCATCAAAGGGTGGTCCAACAAAAATCAGTTTTTCAATTCTAGTGTTTTTAATATTAGTTTCTCGTCAAAGTCATCTATGAACGACTTTTAGAACTTAAGAAAACGCAAATTTTCATGCAAAAATATTGCTGATATCTATTTTAGTTCAAAAGTTATTAAAGTTTTTGTGATAAAAAATATTTGATTTTCAAGGTGTTTTATTAGAGTTACAAAAATAACACATCTGTAATTTTTTAATATAATTTACAATTTTTTTTTGTCTTTTGAATGCCGTCAAAAGATATGTTTTATGTTTGCCCCAATCAGAAATATTCACAATCGAAGTAGGCATGTTTTTGAGAGAAAAACAATAATAACTCCCAAACGGAAAGAGATAGCGAGTTTCTTCACTCACCAAACTACGCATTTTTCAAAGCTCTAAAAGTGTTTCATAGACTACTTTGATGAGAAATTTGAATTGAAAACTCTAGAGCCAGAAAACCAATTTTGTTCGGACCACCCTATGTCACCGTAGTAAAATAGCTCTAAATCGGTCAATTTAAGAGATATAAAAAAACTTTTTTTGGCAAAGTTGCTTGAAATTGAATGGTCTACAACTTTGCTGAAGCATGTATAGTATAATTTCTACAAATAAGAAAGTTAGTTACACAATTTCTATGAAGATGTGGTCCACCCTAATTTTAAATAACACCAAACAAAGGACCTTACTAATACAAACAACTTTATAGAAGACCGTTTTTGTCTAATGTTTCATTCTAAAGCTCAAAATGCATCTTTCCGCGTAAAACTGATTCCTGGACCATAGTGCACTGGTTCTAGGTTTTCTCGGATTTCACGTTTGCCGGGCAGTGCGGTTTGTGAAGCGATGAAAAAGGATTGTTACGTTAAGTGAAGCTGAAAGTGGATTGCGGCTGCTAAGTAAAAGATGAAGGAATAATTGGTGAGCTCGTTTCATGCTTTTATTTCAAATCTGTGAAATTAATATGAATAGACATTTAATCGCTCAGAGGTGAGACGTAAATATGGTATTCATTACAAACTAGGAAAGGTTCGTCACTGCCCAGTCAACATTTTGGTTGGTATATTTTTTGGTAGGCATCATTCTATATGAATCAATTCAATCGTTTATAATGCATGAAAAGGCTATTTACCTAACAACCTGGAGACTATATACGCACTTGACACGACTTTTTCAGACTTTCTGCGACCAGAAACACAAAATGCCACAAAATTTTGATAAAAATAAAAGAGCTTCCAGCAAGCCTCGAACGTGGGACCTCTGATTTAGAAATCGGACACTCTACCACTGTACCAACACAAAGTTTGGGTGTAAATTTATGCTAAGTTATTGCGGTTTCATACAGTCAGTGACAAAAGTTAGTAATCAAACGGTTTCTCAACATGATTTTTACAGATGCACCTAGCTTACTTGAATGGATTTTGCAAAATATTATATGAATCATTTCACCCCTATATCAAGATCAATCAGGCGTAATTAAGAAAATCTAGAATGCGGTCATACATTGTTTGAGCTTTTTTATTTCAATGAACTCGAATTCATAGGGACAAAAGTTAGTAACCAAGAACAAAATCGTCAGAAATTCATATCAATTCCGTGAAAACGGATATAGGATTACATAATTAATATTTCGTATTCCCTCCAAGAGCTGAAATTACAGCAGCAAGACGTTTCGGTATGCTGTCTACTAAGTGTTTAGTAGTATTCGTGATGATACGTGCCCATTCTGCTTTTATCTCCTCAAAAAATGCTTTCTTGTTTGTTCTGCGTTCCAAAGGCACTCGGTTATCCAAAATAGCCCACAGATTCTCAATCGGATTCAGATCTGGGCTTTGAGGAGGCCATTCAAGCACGTTAATCTTCTTCTTTTTGAAGTATTCGTTCGCTATTTTGCAGACGTGCTTGGGATCATTATCCTGTTGGAAAATGAAGCGACGTCCAAGTCCCAGCTTCCGAACAGATTGCATCAAATTTTGATTTAGTATGGAGGTATAGCTCGCACCGGTCATGATTCCGTCAATCAAATCCAGATTTCCAACTCCATTTGCTGCAAAACATCCCCAGAGCATAATGGAACCTCCACCATGCTTAACCGTTTTGCAGATATTTTTATCTTTAAGCCTCTCATCGGCTTTCTGCCAGGCCCTACGTCGCTTGGTTGACCCGAAAAGCTCAAATTTACTTTCATCGGACCATAAAATTGAATTCCAAAAGCCAGATCCTTTGTTGATGTATTTCTTTGCAAATGCGAGTCTCTTCCGTTTATGCGTTGCAGTCAAGAACGGTTTGTGAACTTGAAGACGGCTCTTCAATCCTCCGGATTTCAATCGGCGGTTGATAGTTCTTGCTGATATGTCCAACTCCAGGGTTTCCTTGATTTCTCGCGCTGTTCCAAGAGGTTTTTTGGAAATTTCTCTCACAATTCTAGTGTCCGTTCGATCAGATGTTTTGCGTGGTCTACCACTTTTTGGTATATTTACGATGTATCCAGTTGTTTCATACTTCACACAAATTTGGCGTACGGCACTTTTCGATAATTTAAATCACTCAGCCAGTTTCTTGTAGGTCATTCCATCATTTCGGCCCTCAATAACTAGCCGCCGTAGATCATCAGAGTACCTGGGCATCCTAGCCCACTGAGCTGAAATTCTTCAAAAACAAAACATATAAATCTTGTACAACGTATGTGTTATCAACAGTTACTTACTTCACTGAGTGTGAGTGTCGGCATAAACTCTTATTCATAAATTATGTATGTTTTATATGTTTTTTCAATTCGACGCTATGAGTGTAGATTTGCAAAAGTTTTACTTTATTCAACAACTTTGAAGAGTTTGGATCGACATTATTTTCTTCTACTAAGAAATGTTCCATTTCACTTGAATATATTAAATTTATCATGGTCTAATCGTTTATCAAAGTGAATCCTGTGACCCAACGATCCTCCCCATTAACAAATATCCTTCCCAGCAACATCGATCCCACCTGACTGCAAGGACTTGGCCGGTGCCGTTATTGAACCTGTATAAATAGAGGCACTGAATTATGCACACTGAAGATGATTATGGCCAATCCCAGCCGAACTTCTAGTTGATTCTTTGTGCATCTTCACTGACTTTGATCAACCACGGAATGGCAACCATTGATTTGTGTAGTCAGTCTAATCTAAGCAAAGCTAATAGAAATGTGTGGAATTTTTATAATTCCTATCCCGGATGCTTTCTTACTTTTCTCTCATATTCCGGATACTTTCATTCGAATTCCGGACAGCTCAGGAACATCAAAAATAGAAAAGTCATAACATCAACAACATAAATTGAAATGGTCAAACCTCTACAGAGTGTGTCTTAGGCGTCAGTTGGATATTATAAGTTATTATACATATCTACGGGAAATGCTTATTTAAATGAGCCTCGAACTTTTGAACGGCAAAAATTGAACCATTTCGTGTGAATTCCCATACAAATCCGAGTCTCCGGAGATTTCCATGAAAATCTATCAGAGGAAGTTCGTTAACATTGTTAGGCAGCAATTTCAGGCAAAATATTTGATCTAAGGTGCCGAAATACATAAATGTGAGGTGAAGAAGAATCAAAGCCAAATCCCAAATGTTCAAGACCACAAATCTAAAGAACCATACAACCATTCAAACTGAAAACTTTATTAATTGGTCACGCACTACTGGTGACCAATCGATCAAGTTTTCAGGTTTAAAAGTTAAATGGTTCTCTAGATATCACCTAAAAATCTAATTGAGTTATTTCTTAATCTTATAAATACTAGTACGGAATTGCTGTTGAATTTGAACTTAAACCTAGTGACTAGAAATTAAAAACTGTTGTAAGTAGCTCAATCAAACACAATGAACTTAAAACTAACATGCAAATTGTACTTATAGCAAACATAGAATCTCGGGTAGCTGATACGATTCTTCCTAAACCCACAGAACGTTCACTAAAATTGTGAGTAAACATTGTATTTATCAAATGTTTCAAATAAATAATAAAATGATATTTGTAGCTTGAAGCTTACACAATCCACATCAAGGTGTTTGCTATCCGGATTTAGTGAGACGAAATCCCACCCCCTACAAAATCTTCAAGAATTTTATTTACGCGGGGTCGTGGAATGGAGGAACATCAGAGACCCGCTGGATACAGCTGCAAGTCCTGCACCAGGGCAGATGCTGAAGACGAGAAGTGGGTTGCCTGTGACAGCTGTAATCTTTGGGAACACTTTGACTGCGCAGGGGTAGACGAGTCGGTGAAGAACCAAACCTACCTTTGCAAGGAGTGCAATGCAAAGACGAAAGCAACCCCTTACGGTACGTCCTCATCTCTTACACACAAACGACCTCCATCGAAAGGCAGATCCCTACGTTCTGCCAAATCTGCACTGAAGCCGGTTAATAAGGTTACTCAACTGGCATCGAAATTCTCTCGAAGCGCAAACAGCACGACTTCGAGTGTCCGAGCTGCCCGTTTGCAGGCTCAAATGAAGCTGGTCGAAGAAGAGCAATTGCTAAAGGAACAAGAGTTGGAGGCGCAGGAAGCGATTAGGAAGAAAGAGATGGAAGAAGAGGAACGCCAGCTTGAGGAGAAAAAGATGCTTTTGCAAGCTGAAGCCAAGCTACGACAACGTAAATTGCAGGAAGAAAGGGAGTACCAAAGGAAGCAGCAGATGATTAGGAAGGAATCGCTCGAGAAAAAAAACACCATTGCACGACAACTGAGTGAGTGCAGCAGCAGAGGTGGCACAATTCCGGATTCTGAACAACAAGTATCCCTGTGGTTGCAACAATGTTCCCCCGAACGAGCTGAAGATGAAATCGATTCCTTAAGGAGTGTACCCCGAGAAGCATTACCGGTGATCAATCAAAAACCGTCATTCACCAACACAGCTGAACATCAAAACCCGAATGAGCAGTCGCATGTGGACCAGCAATTTTCTCGGCTCTCGATCGGCGCTCCAAATTACAACCGATTTGAAGACGTTCACGAACGTGCGATTCCTAAGCCGAATCAAGACGTACCGCAGAAGCAAGCAACAAATGCAAACTCAGCCAGTCAACGATTCAACCACGATTTCCATTCATATTATGTCAATCATCCGATGGACTCACTTCCGAATGCTGGACGACAGTTTCCGATGCCTCCTGCAGAACCGGAACTAGAACAAAATATGGACAGGCAATATCAACAATTGCCATACTCGTTGCCTCAGCGAAATATGGATCCAGACCCATCTACGATTCCTGTGACGCTCAGTGCGAGCCAACTAGCTGCCAGACAAGTGATGGGGAAGGAATTACCGAACTTCTCTGGCAATCCCGAAGATTGGCCAATATTCATTTGTAGCTTTGAGCAATCTACAGCGGCCTGCGGCTATACCGATGCCGAAAACTTGATTCGACTGCAGCGATGTTTAAGAGGACATGCGCTTGAGTCTGTACGGAGTAGACTTCTACTTCCATCGAGCGTCCGTCAAGTGATCAACACCCTACAAACACTGTATGGTAGACCAGAGCTTCTCATACGGACGCTTATTGAAAAGGTTCATCGTACTCCTGCACCCAGACACGATCGCTTGGAGACTGTGGTAGAATTCGGATTAGTGGTGCAAAATCTCGTGGACCACTTGAAGGCAGCGAAGCAGTACACGCACTTGGCAAACCCTGTGCTGATGCAAGAATTGGTAGAAAAGCTTCCCGGAGCACTGAAGATGGACTGGGCCATCTATAAAAGCCGACAACCTTATGCGACGTTATCTACGTTTGGTGACTTCATGACTGGATTAGTAGACGCAGCAAGTCAGGTAACATTTGAACTGCCGAACCACGGCCGTTCCAAGGGTGAACAACGAGTAAGAGAAAGAAGTCTGTTACACACCCATTCGTCGATCGCAGCTTCTGCTCCAGGGATGGTAAATCAACCAGTGAAATCAGGTAAGCCATGCGCAGCATGCGAACGTGATGGTCATCGCGTAGTGGATTGCCATCAGTTTAAATCACTGGATGTCGGTAAACGGTGGGAGGTCGTCCATCAAAAGAGACTATGTTGTACGTGCCTTAATAGCCACGGAAAGTGGCCGTGTAAGTCCTGGAAAGGGTGTGGGATTGAGGGATGTCTCCAAAAACACCACACACTCCTTCACTCCTCTTCGGCGTTTCCACCTCGTAATGTCTCTGTCAATCATCTCATGGAAAACAATGGATCGTACCCTATGTTTCGGGTGCTCCCAGTGGTACTATATGCGGGATCGCAGAAGGAACTCGTATTTGCGTTCATCGATGAGGGATCGTCGACAACATTTTTGGAGGAAACCATCGCTGATCGTCTAGGCGTATCTGGTCACGTAGAACCGTTGACCCTTCAGTGGACGGGTAACATAAAACGGGAAGAACGAAATTCCCAACGAATTCAGCTGGATATCACCGGTGAAAATGGTCGAACCCGTTATAAGCTGAGCGAAGTTAGGACAGTCAGTTGTTTAGTCTTGCCTTCTCAAACAATGAATTACAACGATCTCTGCAACCGCTATCCACATTTACGTGGACTTCCACTGAGAGATTATGAATTGATCCGGCCAAAGCTACTAATTGGTTTGGATAATCTTCACCTTGCCGTTCCGTTAAAAGTCCGCGAAGGTGGACCTAAAGACCCGATAGCTGCTAAGTGCCGATTGGGTTGGAGTGTCTACGGGAGTTTAGCTGGAACATCTATACCGCGAGCTGTCGTTCATTTTCATGTAGCTGGACCAGCAAATAGTGACTGTCAATTGAACGATCAGCTCCGAGACTATTTTACATTGGAAGATGCCGGAATAAAGGGGCTAAGCGAAACACTAGAGTCGGATGAAGAGAGACGTGCGATTGAAATATTACAACGAACCACGCGACGGACAGGACGGGGATTTGAAACTGGACTTCTGTGGAAAGAAGACGATCCGAATTTCCCCGACAGCTATCCAATGGCAGTTCGGCGGTTGAAGTCTTTGGAGCGTAAGTTAGAAAAGAACCCATTGCTGAAGAATCGTGTTCTGGAGCAAATTGCCGAGTACTTACGAAAAGGATACGCCCACATTGCCACTGATTCGGAGCTTGAAAGGGCAGACCGCAAACGTATGTGGTTCCTGCCGCTTGGAGTGGTCATTCATTCCAAGAAACCTAGCAAAATAAGATTAATATGGGATGCCGCAGCCATGGTAGATGGAGTCTCCTTCAATTCCAAGCTTTTGAAGGGTCCTGATCTTTTAACACCATTACCAGCAGTGCTTAGTGGCTTTCGTCAATTTCCCATTGCGGTCTGCGGTGACATCAAAGAGATGTTTCACCAGCTCTCAATTCGCGAAGAGGACCGTTTAGCACAATGTTTCCTATGGCGGAACAACTCTACGGAACCTATTCAACTCTACATCATGGACGTAGCGACGTTCGGCGCGACTTGTTCTCCCGCTGCCGCGCAATACGTAAAAAACCTTAACGCGCAGGAGTTCTCCGAAGTTTATCCACGTGCCGCCACCGCAATCGTAAAAAAACATTACGTGGATGACTACTTGGACAGCTTTGCGACCCTTGAAGATGCTGTGGAAGTAGTGAAGGAGGTAACTCAAGTACACTCGCTGGGAGGATTCGAGATTCGAGGCTTTCGCTCTAACTCAACAGAACTTCTCCGGGAAATAGGTCAACCAACCGATGACGAGCCGAAGAACTTGATGCTAGAAAGGAACTCCACTACTGAGTCCGTGCTAGGAATGACCTGGAATCCTGTCGATGATTGTTTCTCCTATTCCTTCAATCTGCGAAACGATCTCCACTCAATTCTCGACGAAACACATGTTCCTACCAAGCGTGAGGTCCTGAAGGTAGTAATGAGTCTCTTCGATCCCCTCGGGCTTATCTCACATTTCCTCGTCCACGGAAAGGTTATCATACAAGGAACATGGGCGGCTGGAACGGGATGGGATGAGCCTCTCAACGACGAACTCAATAAAAAATGGCGGCAATGGGTTGAGCTTTTTCCAAAACTGAACGATTTAAAGATTGCGCGGTGCTACTTTTCACCATATCCGTCAGTAATCAATGAACTGCAAGTCCATACGTTCGTGGACGCTAGTGACATCGCCTATTCTTGCGCGATTTATTTTCGGCTGGTACACGATGGCCATGTGCAGGTAGCGCTGGTAGGCTCCAAAACCAAAGTGGCACCCCTAAAAACTTTGTCCACTCCGCGACTTGAACTGAAGGCGGCAGTCCTTGGAGTACGATTCGCCACGACGATTGTTGAGTATCACTCACTTCCTGTATCTAGAAGGTTCTTCTGGAGCGACTCAACCACTACACTGGCGTGGATCCGGTCTGATCATCGCAAATTTCACAAGTTTGTGTCGGTACGAGTTGGTGAAATCTTAACATTGAGCGAACCGCAAGAGTGGAGATGGGTGCAATCAAGGTCCAACATTTCCGATGATGCCACAAAGTGGAAAGATGGACCGAACTTAGATTCTAATAGTGTCTGGTTTAAGGGACCTGGATTTCTACGATGGAATGAAGTATCGTGGCCAGAACAACGTATTACAACCACAACCCATGAAGAGCTACGAAGAGTTCAGACACATTGGAATCCTGAAACCCTCATAGAATACTCTCGATTCAACAAATGGTCGAAGTTACAACGAGCAACTGCATACATTGTTCGTTTTATCAACAGCCTACGACGAGAGAATGTCGGCCAAAAGCTGCAGCGGGAAATTCTAACCCAAGAAGAGCTAGCGCGTGCTGAGGTTCTTCTGTGGAAAATGGCACAAATAGAGACCTTTTCAGAGGAACGGAAAGAGTTGATGAAAACGGCTGGTTCCCCGGATGCCAAACATGGTAATGTTGCTAAATCCAGTTCCATATACAAAACTTGGCCTTACATGGACGCCCAAGGAATCCTGAGAATGCGCGGACGCATCGGAGCAGCAGATTACCTACCATTTCAAGCAAGATATCCGGTAATTCTTCCTAAGCTGCACCCGATAACAAACATGATCGTTGACTGGTTTCATCGCCGTTATCGCCATGCCAATCGCGAAACCGTGATCAATGAGCTTCGTCAACACTTTGAAATAGCAAATCTGAGATCGCTTGTGCAAAAAGTGTCGAAAAACTGCACATGGTGTCGGATTAACAAAGCATTACCGAATCCGCCGGTAATGGCGCCGCTCCCCGGAGAAAGGCTAGAACCGTTCGTGCGACCTTTTACGTACGTCGGCGTGGACTACTTTGGGCCTTTGTATGTTAAGGTTGGTCGATCTCAAGCGAAACGATGGATTGCGCTATTTACTTGCCTTTCAATCCGAGCTATCCATATGGAGGTTGTACCTAGTTTGTCCACAGAGTCGTGCGTCATGGCTATCAGGAGATTTATTGCACGCCGTGGTTCACCAGCTGTGTTTTTCTCGGACAACGGTACCTGTTTTCAAGGGGCCAGCAATCAGCTTAAGGAGGAACTTGAAGCTATGAACAAAGCGGTCGCGGTCACCTTCACAAACGCCGATACCAAATGGAAGTTTATCCCGCCAGCCTCTCCGCATATGGGTGGTGTGTGGGAACGTTTGGTCCGGTCGGTAAAAACAGCCTTAGGCTCAGTCTTCGAACATCCACGTAAACCTAACGACGAAACGCTGGAGACAATTATTTACGACGCAGAAGCGCTGATAAATTCCAGACCTCTCACGTACATCCCGCTAGAATCAGCAGACCAAGAATCACTGACGCCGAATCATTTCCTCTTGGGCAGTTCCACGGGTAATAAAATAGAGCCAGCTGACATACCCGAACGAGCTACACTCCGCAGTAGTTGGAAGATGGCTCAATACATAGTTGGAGAGTTTTGGAGAAGGTGGGTAAAAGAATACCTACCAGTAATAACACGCCGGTGTAAGTGGTTCAAGGAAACCAAGGATATAGTTGAAGGAGATCTGGTCCTTGTTGTAAACGGATCTGGACGAACTCAGTGGATCAGGGGACAAGTAGAGAAAACCTTTGTCGGTTCCGATGGAAGAGTTCGTCAAGCGCTAGTGCGAACAGCCAACGGAGTTTTGCGCCGACCTGCTGTGAGGCTAGCGGTGTTAGACGTCGAAGAGAAACGTGAACCTATAGGACTTCGGAAGGATCAGGGACATGACCTAGGTTCACGGGCGGGGGTATGTGCCGACAACACCCCTCGGTGCGGCGACGCTGCTATTGGTCTTACCTGATCAAGCCGTCATACATGACAGAAGACAGGAGAAATGCCAAACGATCGAGCAAATGATCTTTGCAAGTCATCACGTTGATCTACCGTTGTGGAAAATATCACCTAAAAATCTAATTGAGTTATTTCTTAATCTTATAAATACTAGTACGGAATTGCTGTTGAATTTGAACTTAAACCTAGTGACTAGAAATTAAAAACTGTTGTAAGTAGCTCAATCAAACACAATGAACTTAAAACTAACATGCAAATTGTACTTATAGCAAACATAGAATCTCGGGTAGCTGATACGATTCTTCCTAAACCCACAGAACGTTCACTAAAATTGTGAGTAAACATTGTATTTATCAAATGTTTCAAATAAATAATAAAATGATATTTGTAGCTTGAAGCTTACACAATCCACATCAAGGTGTTTGCTATCCGGATTTAGTGAGACGAAATCCCACCCCCTACACTAGATATGTGCTCTTGAAAACTTGAGATTTGCTTCGATTCATTTTCACCTTAAAAGTTTTGTATATCTGATCAGGATCATATATAATAACGGTCGTAAAAGGAAATCAGATTTTAAAACAAGTGTCATAGAAGCCCACCTTTTTTATCTTAACTATAAAATTACTTTCGGAACACCTATCGAATTGTGAAGTGTGAACAAAGTGTCGAATAGTGCGAACAGTGCGAGAGCGCTAGGCCAGCAAGTGTGAAAAACCAATTTGCGCCATTTGTGAACTTTGCTACACTTTTCCTGGTGGGAACGGGGATTGAAAAAAGGGGCCCATTTTCCATTCCTTTCGCATGGCGAAGGCGATCCAATGCAGACACCAAGCGTCGAGACCAGTGCGTGATGAACCTTTTGTGGAAGTCCAACTCGCGGTCTGGTATTTCGGTTCACACCTCTCTGTCTCTGATGGCGGGACTTCCCGGTCTCTGCTTGAGCAACGTGCGTTGACTAATTAATGACAGATTAGAGTGCAATTTCCAGCGAAAGATTGTTTTCTCGCTCATGCATCATCGCCAAAACGGTGCGCGTGTGAAATTCAATTGCACAATTAGTTTGCAGATCGCTGCATGACCACAGAGACGTGCACCGTTTGTGATGTGTGATGAAATGCGGGCATCAAACGCAAACCAATTAAAACGGATTAAAATAATCAAAGGGAGGATGGGAAATTAGCGTCATCGTCGCACAATGGGTGGGATCCATGCAATGTGGCGGCCAAAACTACAAAATAAGAGATTTTTACTACTTTTTAGTATGCCTTATACATTATATTTTTATGATCGTTGCGATAGAACTATTTTGACCAATTTTTGTTTTTTAGACCACTGTGCGTCGTCGACAAAAGCGTGTGACAACGCATGTGTGAGATTGGGTGCGCGGGATGGAACAAAACGGGCAATTCGCACCAAGCGAACAAAAAGATAAAACGCCAGCCGGAAGACGGACTGGGGAGGAAGATCATTTTCTTTTCCGTACTAATTAGCTTAAGTACCGCAGCGACAGCTTGAATGTGACACCACTGCTTATGGTGAAAATGCTTTGTGATGGATACGATTCGAGGGAATTGTGGGGGGAACTTTTTTTTTATTTGACAATCTTTGAAGATGCGTCAAAGATTTTGATCTCTTTTTCTTCTTGGTATTACGTCCCCACTGGGACAGAGCTTGATATACTTCATCTGATAAATTTATTGGGACCCCTTTCATCATGACTTCATGTCCACTTCAAGTTTTTTTTAATAAAAAGCTTTTGGTTTTTGTGGGAATATTATAAGTTGAGTTGTGGAAATATTAGGATAAATCTTCAATTTTTGCAAATATGTGCCATCCGTAAACAAAGATTTTTAACATCACTGAGATCCCTCAGGTAAGTCAGATGTTAAAATATTGTATAATATTGGTCCCAAAATGCTGCCTTGAGGAACACCAGCTCTTATAGGAAGTATTTAAGACTTGGAGTTCAGATAATTAATTTGAAGTGTGCGTCAAGTCGCATAAGATGCAGCTTTGGATTATTTTAACAATGTATGTATGGATTATTTTAACAATGTATGGTGGAAAATAAAAGGTGAGAGAAGAAGGAGAAGAGCTTTCAGATTTGTTGGAGTGAATCAAATTTATTATACATATAACTTGATGAGTGGTCGAATGTCCATGTCGGAAAGCAGAAAAGGGTCATCCCCATTGCACTTCGTATTGTATGGGAATGTACATTCAAAATCAAATATGCGTACTTCAAAATTCAGTATCGCACAATATACCAAATCAAAATGAGTTAAAGTTAACAAAAATTGAATATAATTCTCAACTACGGTTCATTATCGACAATCTACGTTCACAACAAACTATGTCGTAAACAGTATAATCAAGAATCACGTCTTATGAACTGACAGATCATATATCAATTCAGAATAGCGCGGAATGAAGTCGCAGTAAATTAACAAAAACTTGTCATCCGAGCCTGATATCGTCTGATGGTGGGCTTCGAAGAATATCTAAGAAAAATTTTTCTACATAGGAGAAAATGAATATATTTTTAAATTTCTAAGAGATGGTCTTCAGGATTCATGTTTATCATGACGCAATTTTACGTCAACAATAGCTTACTCTAAAAATTCCGTTAAAAATCACTTCTGTCGAATATCTTGCCCAACATTATTTGAACACAATGGATATTGCTGAGGTTTTTGCCTAGCGTCTATTAAGTTATTTAGAAATAAATTAATCTATTATTTACTCCAAGAACTTTCCAAGAAATCTGATAAGAAATAACTTCACATATATATTCCGCAGGAAAGCTTCATGTGATTCCTTTCTATTTCCTGCAATACTTTTCATTAGATTGTTCAAGGAATTTCTTCAATGACCATTCTAATAATGAATTCCAAAATATCTTTTCCGGTAGTAACTCGAATTTCTCAATGGAGGAGGACTTGATCTAAGATATTTTTCTGCCTCTCAAAATTTTAGAAGTTTCTTTGATATCATCTGAGAATTTCTTAAACCTTTTTAGAATGCATTTCTCTTGAGACACTTCGAAAAATTCATCTCTGGAATCCTGACAAAACTTTTTTTTTTCTTCAAAATACAAAGAATTACATCATGGACTGATTCAGTAATTCCAGCAAAGAATATACTAGGAAGTTTGTAGAGATTTCTTCAGCTATAAATCAATGATCACCTTCGGGAATTCTTCGCCATATTCAAAGGAAATTTCATCATGCGTTCCTTCTCGAACTTGATTGGACACCACACCCATAATGATGCTTAAGGAATTATGATATTAAAAGAATTATTTCAGGGTTGTTTTTTTGTAAAATATATGTGGTTATCTCTACGTATATTCTATAAGAAATTGATCCTGATAACTCTCTCTCTGGATTATGCCTTCAATGACTCCATGAAGTTCTTCTCTAACCTGCGACTTACAAAAAAGTTCGGTTTGATTATCCTCTAAGCAGTTCAGGTTCAGGTACTCTATTTGAAACACTTCCAGAAATTTCATTTTGTTTCTGGAAATATTACAGAAACTACACCAAATCAAGAATTCCACTGAGAATTTTTCCAATCAGTGTCTTAAGCAGGGGTCCTTAAATAATACTCCACATATTTTTACACCTATCTGCTTTGACTAGTGTTAAGATACTGTCCTAAAAAATCTACAGGAATACTAGTTAGGCTTGTTTGTAAAATTCTTCAGATAATTTGAAATGGTTTACGAATATTCCCTGTATGTTTTTCCAAGCAATCCTTCATACATTATTCTGAAAATTACTCTTGGTATCACATAAAATAATCTTATAATGATTCCTGCAAGAAGTTCTCCAGGCATTTCTTTGGTGATCCATCAGAAATTATTCCCAAAAATGATTATTTAAATTTTACTTTGGAGAAATTTTAATTTTCTCTTGAGAAGTTCACAAAAAAAATATCGGTTTCTCCAGCAATTATTTCTAGGATTTCTCTAGAATATTTTTTCTCAGAATTCCTTCATATATTGACATAGGAATTTTGCCAAGTAAACATTTGAATATATTATTGGAAATAAAATATTTTTCAGGACTTTATTCAATACTTCCTTCGGGTTTTATTTTTGTAATATATAAATATCTCTCAGGACACTTCCAAAAATTAATCCGCAGAATTCAATAAAAATTTCTCAACATAAACAATTCTGGATTAATGCTTCCAAACCTTTCTGAAATAATTTTTTAAGTTCTTTTAGGAAAAAAATCCTAGGAAACTTGTGGATGGATTATTCAGAAACTCTTAGGGTAATCGATTTTTTGGGACTTTAATCAATGTTTTTTTCTGATTTAATTTTTATAAATATAGCTAATTTATGCATATCTCTAGGAACAATACCAAAAATTAATCTGCACATGGATGAAAAATTCTCAAGACTATAATTGTTACCTTTATTTACGAGACTTTAAGCACCTCTGTGTATAGATCTGAAGGTCTAGGGTTCGATCCTTCTTGTTGGCTTTTTGATTATTTTTATTCTTTGCCATCTTAACTAAAGGTAGCTCTCAACTGCGCAGTAAGATTTGTATATAACTTAAACAGATATGCTCCTGTTACTCACCTACACAAATCGTTGATTGGTTGTTCATTTAACAATTTTCCCTTAGTTAGATCCGTGTTTTTACTTTTTGTAACCAAAAAATGTCCTGCATACTTGCATCGTAAACTTATTCGATTAAGAAGCCCTAGAGGTATTAAACTTTCAATGCCGCGATCTACAACTTCATATTAAAGTATGGCCCATAAAAAAATGCGAAAATTGTTTGAACGTGAATATAGCATCCACAAGCGATATTTTCATTGTTTTTGATAGTGAATGTAATTTCTGATTATTGTTGTATATTCTGACACAACTTCGCTATCCAGGACAATTTTTGTCATATATTTCTAACTGTTATAAATAATGCAATAAATCAAATAAATTCAAAGGTTTTGTCCACCCAAAGCTAGAAACAGCGTCTGATTGTCGTATACTCTAGCGTTAGCGTTAGCGTTAGCGTTAGCGTTAGCGTAGTTACGGTATACTTCGTAGATTGGATACTAGCAACATTCATGTTTCTTTTTAATAATCTCATCCTGACTACTTTCAAGAACAAGACAGGGGAGTATACCTTGTTCAAATCATAAACAAGAATACAAAAAGCATGAATATCGCAATTCCCGGCCACGTCCATCTTTACCGTAACTTGGGATAGGGGAAGGAAATGTTGATGTAGCACTTACTTAATGAGAGGCCACCGACTCAGCGACACCCTCATAAGTGCTACGGAGTTGGAGGTTGGGGAAGGTATATTGTCAGGATTCGCCTAGAAAGCTGGCGATAGACCATAAATATTTGTTGTTTAAGCGTTTTCAAATTAATCTTTTGAATGCCGGCAATCAAAACAGAAAACAATAGCTTATTTATAGTATAAATAGTATTTCGCGAAATGCTTGTCGATTGTGCAGTAATATTTTTGCTCAATAACCAGTAAAAAGCAAAACCGATCCCTCCAGGGTCATCGGATTGTATAAAATAACGATACGCGTAAAAAAAAAATCACGCCTATTGAAAAACTGTACTGGGTGGTACTGTATTTTTAGATAATCGAAACGAAACGAAAGGAAGCGCGTTCGAATTAAACACCCTAGGATAACACAGTCGGTTTTTCTGCTCAAAATTATACGAAAAGCAGAATCGATCCCTCCAAGGTCATCGAACGGTTAAAAAGCATCCACAACCGATTGTTAGTAACACCCGCCCGGACAGAATGCGCAATCTGAACATAATTATCAAACTCCGAAAATAACAGAAGTTCCACGACGCGGACGATCCGGAAGGCTCACAAAAGAAAAAGTATCATACTGGAACAAACTCACCGGATTGATTCTCTAAATTTATGTGCTGCCTGTCACTTCCGGATGGTTCGGTGAACTTAGGGCAGCCAAAAACCAACAGTACTGAGGACACAAATCAAACAAATCACTTTTTCATTTTTCACTTTTCACTATTCCATTTCTGAATGTAAAAACTGTCCTGCTTGGGCTTCACGAAGCACTACCCAACAAGACGCTCCAAAACAGGAAAAAAAAATCTCCGGCGACGAAAACATGCTCGAAACCGTGAGCCAAATCTATCGGACGACGCAAAACCGAACTGTCCTGCTTGGGCTTCATGAAGCACTCTATTCAGGTAAAACGAACTGAGTATTACCTAAACGCGCAGAATCAACTCGCGGTTCAGACATTAGATGATCTTGAAGACTGGTTGAAGCCATTTGCTAGAACTGCAAGAATTATGATGTTAGACAATTCTCATAACTCACAACAAAGAGAGCGTCTGATTGTCGTATACTCTGGTGATAAACTTTCCGCCTTCGTAAATCACACTTTATTGTTGAAACTTTTAGTTTGTTTGGTATCAGAGGATGAAGGAGTTCTTAGAGAACGTGTTTTTCATGATCACAATAAAATATTTTGCCAGGGTCATAGTTCTGAGGGCATTTGCGTCTTATAGGTTTGATATGCCTTTATTTTTTGTTAAGGTTGAATAAAAAATAAATACGGGAGCCTATAACAGATTTTTGAGAATGAAATGTGTTCCTTCGGTTAGAGACAACTTATATCAATACTAGCTCATAGCTTTTGAGCAAAACGGAGCTGCTTATCACACTTATATGAAGGTACAATCAAAGCTCTCCAAAATGAGCCGTTTTTACGAAAATATGTTTAAGTCTCCATTTACCCAGGTATGAACCAATTCAATCATTTGATATGGGCGTTTGTTGGAGACAAGGTCTGTGAAGAATCTCACGCCATCGTTGATGTTTTAGAAGCTTTCATCACACAGATATTGAACTCGACGTCCGTATGATAAAATTTAAAGGTATGCTTCCAATTCCTCTCTGGTAAGATGCAAGTAACAGATAAAAATCATGTCCAAAGCGAAAAACGTAGTCTAAATAGATTAAACAATACAAGTAATGAATAATATTTATGTTACATTCACATTTCCTATGTAAAAACTACCATAACACCTGATATGACGATTTTCGCATTTTTTTTATGGGCCATACTGTATGCTAGTTCCCTTCTTGTTAGAAGTATACAACCATTCCATGAAAAACCGATCTAGTGGGTCTCCGAATTCCGTGTAAACTTGCTATTTTGTTCCTTATCCGAAATAAGGATACACGTATTTTTGGATTTATTGATTGAGGTGACCATTTCCGAAATAGGGTGACCAGAAAAATCGCGATTTTGCAAAATTTTTATTTTTTAAAAATTATAACTTTTGAACCGTTTGACCGATTTTCAATCTTTTTGGACGAAATGAAGGCTAAAGATTTTGACTTTTCGGAAAAAATATAAAATTTCACAAAAATTGTGTTTTTCACATGAAAAAACTCAATAGTTTCCGTTTTTTCGTGTTTTGAAGGCCTCGGGACCAGATGGGGCTATAGCTGCTCTCATTTTTTCTTAAAATTTCAGAAAATTTTACGTAAACTGTCAAATTTTCAGCGATGTATGTTTTTTAGTTTTTGAGATATATTTTTTTAAAAATAAAAAAATCAGTCATTTTTCATCGGCACACACTGTAGATCTCAGCGCATTAGATTTGTAATGTTTAAAAAAATCATAACTTTTGAACAGCTCAACCGATTTTCAATCTTTTTTATGGAATGAAAGCTTAAAGTCTCAACTTTTCAGAAAAAAATAGAAAACTTTGAAAAAAAAATTCACATTAAATTATACGAAAATTTCTAAAAAAAACTAGAAATTTTTATATTTTTTCACGTTTAAACATATTTCTATCAGATTTTTCAATTTTGTCTGAATAGTTGAAATTTTAAGCTTTCATTCCATACAAAAAGATTGGAAATCGGTTAAGCTGTTCAAAAGTTATAATTTTTTTTAAACATTACAAATCTAATGCGCTAAGACCTACAGTGTGTGCTGATAAAAAATGACTGATTTTTTATTTTCAAAAAAATATATCTCAAAAACTAAAAAACATACATCGCTGAAAATTTGACAGTATACGTAAAATTTTCTGAACTTTCAAGAAAACATGAGAATAGCGATAGCCTCTTTGGTCCCGAGGCCTTCAAAACACGAAAAAACGGAAACTCTTGAGTTTTTTCATGTAAAAAACACAATTTTTGTGAAATTTTATATTTTTCCTGAAAAGTCAAAATCTTTAGCCTTCATTTCGTCCAAAAAGTTATAATTTTATTTTTAAATAAAAATTTTGCAAAATCGCGATTTTTCTGGTCACCCTATTTCGGAAATGGTCACCTCAATCAATAAATCCAAAAATACGTGTATCCTTACATTAATGAATGTTTGCCCTTTACTGGCATAAACCAGATTTGCTGGTATGTCTGAAACATAGTATTTGGAAACTTGCAATCAGAAGACACAGTGTGTTTGTTTGACAAATTTTTTCGCAAATTCATGTCTCAATTTGTCAAACAAACACACTGTGTCTTCTGATTGCAAGTTTCCACGTGTATCCTTATTTCGGATAAGGAACAAAATAGCAAATTTTCACGGAATTCGGAGACCCACTAGATCGGTTTTTCATGGAATGGCTGTATATACAATTGGAATTCTTTGCCGGCTGAATTTCAGTCAATTGTTTCCTCATCGCATTTCAAGAAATCAGGTTTACAGCAAGTCAATTGAAAATTAAATTCGATCTGTTTCTAATAGTTTGATGTTTTTATGGCGCACTTCATGTTATCTTACACAAACTGAAACATAAAAGACATGGTTTTAAGTTTATGGATGAGTAAAATAAATAAATAAAATAAATAAATCTGTCAGATCATATTTTGATATTCATTTTTTGGTCAATCAGTAAACTTGCCTGATATTATTTTGATCTAATAATAGATGATGTTCAATACTTCTTCATATTAATTTTTGATATTATTTTCGATCTGTTATCTCTTATCTCCAACAAACCAATAGCTGATTATGATTGGCAGTAATTATTTTAGAACAACAAATTATGATCTTGGTCAGCTTTTCCCACCTGCTCGAATTCTATGCAGGAACTTTGGTGTTATAGCTGTATATTTTTTATTCTTGGGGAAGTTGATTCTGAAAAAAATAGAAATTAGGTAGAACTTTTGGAGAAATTCTGATTAGTTTCTCATTAAAAAGTACTTAAAAATCATCCAGAAAGTTTGATAGAAGAATCCTTGATAGAATTGTGGTACATGTATGGCAGAGTCCCAGTAAAATTCTATGAGTAATGTCTTACGAAATATCATGACGATACCCCAAAAAACAGAAATCAATTAAATTTGAAAAAAAAAATGGAAACAAGTTTGAATATTAACTAAAAAAAAACATTGATAATAGGCCAGAAAAAATCTCTAGAGAAACACGGAGAGATATTATTGAATTATTCGTGAATTCAGAAATCTTTGAAGTACTTCACGGAGCAATCTCTGCAAGAAATATTACTAAAAATATCATGAACTCGTGTTTTTAAAACTTTTGCATTTAATAGACAATGTAATCAGAGGAAAAACTTAAATCAAAACCCAAAGAAATTTTTTTTGGAGCCCCGTAACATTTTCTTGGCAATTTTCTGACGTATTGCTAAGAGAAATACTACTTAATGAATATCAACAAGAGCCCTTCGAGATAAGGATATTTCGATATGAGGAGGATATCAAGATGTAATGAAAATGATGCAATTGTACCATTCAATTTCTTAAAGCAAGCTCAAAAACATCAACGCCTGAAGATATGCGTTTTAACTAGAACTTTTTTCAAAAAGGAACTGTTCCAAATGTTCGTAAATTAGATTTCCTCGAATTAAAAGCCGGTGCGAGCTTCTTTGGTTTCGAGGAACCCTTATTCATGCTCAATAATGATTAATTTAGCTTCTGAATAAAATTTTAAATTTTTGGTTGAAAGGATATTATATGAATTGTTGGATGGTATCGGAGCTGAACTCATAAAAAGGGGCCCGGAGAGGCTGGCCATTTGTCTGCACCGACAGATAGGCACACTCTGGAAAACAGAACAGATACCGGCGGTGTGAAAGGAAGGGGTAATATACCCCATCTACAAGAAAGGCGACAAGCATTCTGAATGCGGCCTACAAAGTATTATCCCAAATCATCTTCCGTCGTCAGTCACCTGTAGTAAACAAGTTCGTGGGAAGTTATCAAGCTGGTTTCGTTGAAGGCCGATCGACAAAGGACCAGATTTTTACAGCACGGCAAATCCTCCAAAAATGGGCATACTGTTGGGCAGAGGTGGACATACCATAACGCAGAACAGGGTCACCGAAGCGGAACGCGGAACCAGGATTTCGGTAGGAAAGAAAACAACTACAACTTGACTGTACGCAAGAGAACTTTATCCCACCGGGGACTATGACAAGGTGATGGACTTTCATGCCTGTAGTTCAATATTGCGCTAGAAGATGTCATACGTAGAACCGGACTTAACAGCAGGGGAACGATCTTCACGAGGTCCAGCCATTTTGTTTGCTTCGCGGATGATATGAACATTGTCGGCCGAACATTTGGAAAGGTGGTAGACTCATACTTACTTACTTGATGGGCTACAATCCGCTACGTTGAATCTACGCCTAATGGATAATTCTTCTCCACTGGGCTCGGTCCTGAGCCAATCGCTTCCAGTCGCCCTGAACGTTAAGTGCCCTTAAGTCCTCTTCAACAACAAAAAGCCAACGTGTGCGCCGACGGCCTCGTCCGCGTTCTCTACTGAATATTATTTTTGCTTGTCGTTCTTCCAGCATTCGTACCGCGTGACCAGCCCAACGCAGCCTGCCGTGTTTTATGAGCTTGATAATATCCACTTCTTTATATACTTGGTACAACTCATGATTCATGCGACGCCGCCAGATGCCATTTTCTTGTTTACCGCCGAGTATTGATCGCAGCACTTTACGCTCAAAAACCCGGTCGACCTCTTTTAAAGTCCAGGATTCATGGCCGTATGCAAGAATAAGAGTCTTATATAGCGCGAATTTTGTTTTCGTTTGCAGGCTGCGGGACTTAAGCTGGTTACGGAGCCCGTAAAAAGCCCTATTCGCAGCTGCAAGACGCCTTTTCACCTCGTGGGTAACATCATTATCGCATGTCACTAAAGTACCAAGATACACAAATTCTTCCACTACTTCAAATTTTTCACCACCTAGCACCACTTCACTACCAACGTCACGATTGGAACCACGCTGTCTACCAGCGATCATGTACTTAGTTTTGCTGGTGTTGACGGTAAGTCCAATCCTCGCTGTCTCCCTTTGAAAAGGCACAAATGCCTCTTCTACGGCTCGACGATCAATTCCGATTATATCGATAACGTCCGCAAAAACCAGGAGCATATGTGACGATGGTACCGCTTCTTTGCACGCCCACTCTCCTTATAGCTCCTTCAAGAGCAATGTTGAACAAAAGATTCGAAAGCGCGTCTCCTTGCTTCAATCCATCTAAGTTTACGAAGGAGGTTGAAGTCTCATCCGCAACCCGCACACTTGATTTCGATCCATCCAACGTTGCACGAATCAGTCTAATCAGTTTCGCCGGAAAACCGTGTTCTACCATTATCTGCCATAACTCATTTCTCTTTACTGAATCGTACGCCGCCTTAAAATCAATGAACAGATGATGAGTCTGCAAGTTGTATTCCCGGAACTTATCAAGGATTTGTCGCAAGGTAAACATTTGATCCGTCGTTGATCGGCCCTCACGAAAGCCAGCTTGGTATTCGCCGACGAAGGACTCCTCCAGCGGTCTCAATCTGTTGAACAGAACACGCGACATTATTTTGTACGCCGAATTGGGAAGC
The DNA here is from genome assembly GCF_002204515.2 of Aedes aegypti. NCBI lineage: Eukaryota > Metazoa > Arthropoda > Insecta > Diptera > Culicidae > Aedes > Aedes aegypti. The sequence continues at coordinate 423,530,135 of NC_035108.1, read as the reverse complement.
GTTATTCCTCGGTAATTGGCGCACTCCAATCTGTGGCCCTTCTTATACAGAGGGCAGATGAAGCCCTCCAGCCTTCCCCGTAACGCGGGTAGATCACCTTTTCGAGGTGCGTTACGAGGTAAGATCTACCATATTGTACTCTTGTTGTATCTGTTCTTGTGAATACTTATAAGATACGGTCGGAAGAGTATAAGAGAGTAATAAGCCACTAAGACCCACCTATTTGTCCTAGATGATGAGGAGGTCGATGTGGAAAAATGGCTCAATCAGCATCTGAGGTTGGTTTCAACTCATGAGACAATTTCTCTCCGAGTCCAAGAGTTTATCTTTCGATATCTAGGAGGAAAACGATTCCGAATCAGTGGAGTAGCAGACCTCTTAACTTCTAAAATAAGCTTTCTGTTTCAAGGAATCTAAATGTCTCATGCGATGAAACCTGTTCACAGTTTCAAAAAACGACTTTGAAACTTATAAGTAGAAGCAATAATTAGATACGCTAGAGTACCGATCCATGGTCAAAATCAGTATCATTCAACCAGCTTAGTGGCCGAACCTGATTAAGGGGCGCGCTTTTGAGAGTTTAATGGTAACAAACTGTTTTCTCCAAAAGGTATAAATAGCGGTATCTTTTTCTAAAGAGGCTCTATGCAAAATGGTAAAGAATGATATTTGTATAAAAAACGACTACTTCATTATTTCTCAATAGTAATGGAGTAGAACGACATGCACTAAACAAAGGACACGGGTATACTACAAAAGATCAAAGAAAACTGGTCGCAGTGGTTCATCCCGAACAGAAACAGGAAAAAGCCCTCCAGCCAGCTAGCAGGCAATTCTTCTTTCTCCCATATCTTTAACAGAGTACGGTGCAGTATTTCGTACAGCTGCTCACTACCGTGCTTGAAAAGTTCGGCCGGGAGCTCGTCTTTTCCAGCAGCCTTACAGTTCTTCAACTCCTTAATCGCTCTTCTAACCTCATCTAGCGTCGGGGGCTCCACAGCTTGTCCATCGTTGCTGATGATTAATCTGTTCTCAGACTTGCTCGTGTTCTCTCCATTCAACAATTGCTCGAAGTGTTCTTTCCACCTGGCAGCCACCAAGATTTTGTCTGTCAGCAAGTTACCTTCGCGGTCATTGCACATGACGGGAGATGGCGCAGTTTTTCTCCGTACTCCATTGACAGTTTCGTAAAATCTCCGCATATCGTTTTGTTCGATGCTGTTTTGCGCCTCAGTAATGATGTCTTCTTATACTGCCTTTTCTTTCTGCGGTGAATTCGTTTCTCGGCTGCTCTAGCTTCCTTGTACCGCTCTCTATTCTGCTGGGTACCAGACACTAACATCCGACTTCTGGCAACATTCTTCTCATCCGTCACATTCTGGCACTCCTCATCAAACCAACCGTTTCTGGGTCATCTCTGAGCAGTACCTATCGCCTCTCTGTGCTCATCGCACCGTGGATAGACTCCCACAGATTGTTGAGGGTTTCGCCTACGTTGTATCCCCTTATCCGCTCATCAAGCTTCCGGCGGTACTCGTCTGCTACACCTTCTGTTGATAAGCGCTAGATATTGAAACGCAACGGTGGCTGTGTTCTTGTGTTCGCCACGGTAGACAACCGTGCACGAATTTTACTAACAACGAGATAGTGATCAGAGTCGATGTTTGGGCCTCTAAAGGTCCTCACATCGATGACATCCGAGAAATGTCGACCGTCTACCAAAACGTGATCTATTTGGTTGCAGAGCTCGCCATTTGGGTGCATCCAGGTGTGCATTCGGATGTCTTTGCGTGCAAAGTAGACTTGTACACTCGCTAAAAACGCGAGGCAGCAAAAGTTGGACTGGTAGTGAATGCGTCCAAGACAAAGAACATGCTAGTAGACGGAACTGAGCGTGACAGGGCTCTCCCAGATAGCAGTGTTACGATAGACGGAGATACGTTTGAGGTGGTCAACGAGTTCGTCTACCTTGGATCCTTGCTGACAATAACGTTAGCCGTGAAATACGGAGGCGCATCATCGTTTGAAGTCGGGCCTACTATGGCCTCCACAAGAAGCTATACGAGGAATTTGTATAGTTCTATCACACAGCATCAAAAATAGGGATGTAATCTATAGCATCGACATGCATTCAGACCGAAATATCTAAATTTTCACATATTTTCATCGCTATCAAAAAGCGATGCAAATATTCATTTTACCTGCACCTGCACCTGACCTCGGTATCAACTCGAACACTCAGATTTATGCTCTAAATCGCCCGTGCGCGATAAAAATTCATCGAAATATGTTTTTTTCTCAATACAAGGCACGGTGTTCATTTCACCATCCCTGTTCATTTTACCACCACTTCCCCTATGCTGAAAGTGAAATCTTAGGGTGATGGAAAGAAATGATGAACCGAAAATTTTAGAGGACTAGAAAGGGATTCACGTACAAAATTTATGCAATTAGTCATCAGCAGAAAAGGGCCAGTCGATTAAGTTTTCATTGTAAACGAATATATATGTTTGTGATGGTCGGATAGGTTTTGTTCTCGGTTTCGCGCGTGTTTTCGTCGATGGAGAATTTTTTTTTTCCCCTGTTTTCAAGCGTCTTGCTGGGTAGTGCTTCGTGAAGCCCAAGCAGGATGGATCGTTGTTGCGTCGTCGGATAGGTTTTGTTCTCGGTTTCGCGCGTGTTTTCGTCGATGGAGAATTTTTTTTTTCCCTGTTTTCAAGCGTCTTGCTGGGTAGTGCTTCGTGAAGCCCAAGCAGGATGGATCGTTGTTGCGTCGTCGGATAGGTTTTGTTCTCGGTTTCGCGCGTGTTTTCATCGTCGTCTGAGAAAAATTTTTCCCCTGTTTTCAAGCGTCTTGCTGGGTAGTGCTTCGTGAAGCCCAAGCAGGATGGATCGTTGTTGCGTCGTCGGATAGGTTTTGTTCTCGGTTTCGCGCGTGTTTTCGTCGATGGAGAAAATTTTTTCCCCTGTTTTCAAGCGTCTTGCTGGGTAGTGCTTCGTGAAGCCCAAGCAGGATGGATCGTTGTTGCGTCGTCGGATAGGTTTTGTTCTCGGTTTCGCGCGTGTTTTCATCGTCGTCTGAGAAAAATTTTTCCCCTGTTTTCAAGCGTCTTGCTGGGTAGTGCTTCGTGAAGCCCAAGCAGGATGGATCGTTGTTGCGTCGTCGGATAGGTTTTGTTCTCGGTTTCGCGCGTGTTTTCATCGTCGTCTGAGAAAAATTTTTCCCCTGTTTTCAAGCGTCTTGCTGGGTAGTGCTTCGTGAAGCCCAAGCAGGATGGATCGTTGTTGCGTCGACGGATAGGTTTTGTTCTCGGTTTCGCGCGTGTTTTCGTCGATGGAGAACTTCTTTTTTCCCTGTTTTCGCGCGTCTTGCTGGATAGTGCTTCGTGAAAACGGTTTGTTTTCGGGACGCCAAGAAGTTTTTCTGTTCGCACTGTGTTGCGAAGAGATATTTGTGTTCAGTCGAGGATGGATTACCAACTGGTGAGTTCGTTTCATGCTTATGATAACACATTTTTTCTTGAAAGTGTAACTTTTGTGTAATATTAAAACAAACTTTGTTTGGTTCGTCACTATAAGTGTCGGCATTATGCTTGTTTTACACAATTTCAATATACATATATTTTTCTCTTTTTTACATTATTAAAAATATCTTTTGAAATGTTCGACATTGTGAATGTTGACGTATTTTTTAAAAATTCTACCATCTCGAGACAAAAATGCACAGTAATACTCATATGTAATTTTCAAACAAACTATGTATGGTTCGTCACTACAAGTGTCGGCATTATTGCTGTTTCATATGATTTAAAATATATAATGTAATTCTCAGTTTTCGCAATTAATAAAAACTTCTTTTGAATTGTTCGATATTATAGATGTTGACGTTTTTTTTTGAATCTACTACTAAAAACTTCTCGAGACAAAAATACAAAACTAGTTTTAAATGTAAGTCGTATATTTCCCCCTTGTCCATGGATCGCATCACCGACCAAAGGTGACTCCCAGATCTTTTCCTCCCCCACTAATAAACACCCTTCCCGTGGTGATTGTGGAGATGCAGAGGTATTCTCGGTCTCTAGAAGCAACAATCATTACACCCTAACATTCCTTCCCCATCCCAACTGACTGTAAGGACTTGGCCGGCGCCGTTATTGATCAATAATATTAGATCTGCTAAAATTGCACTTCGAGAGTAAGCGGAAACTCCCATCCCTTATTCATTTGGATCCCAGTGCAATTCTTACCAGTTCCGATCAATCACGGAGTAGCAACCATTGACATGTACAGTCAGTCTATGCTATGCTATGCTATGCTAAACGAATATATATGTTTGTGATATTGAAAATTCGGACCACTGGTTTATTTTTACCTTATTGATAGTACATATAACAAAATATATATATATACTGATCATTTTCCCTTCGGTTTACGGTACTTCTTCCTGGAATCGCTTGATAACCTATCTACTACCAAAGTTTCCAAACCTTTTTCAGTGAAAGGGTCACCATCGCCAAAAAAAAAATCGTAGCAATAAGAAATCAGCCGCCCAATCGATTGGCATTTCTCAAATTCCAGGTCGATGACGTTGCACCATCCCGCAATCGAAACCGTTCCATTTTCGTTCGCCTTAATCATGGCCGAGTTCAGGTTACGTTCTTTTTTTTTCGCGTCTCGCTTCGTTGATTCGATGCGAGGTAGGTAATTGGCTAAACTGCTGCTCTGCTGCAGTGCACTTCTCCTCCCATTTCGCAATTGGTGCGCACAAGCACATGGTTCTCATCAGAGCAGAGCAGCGCGCGTGCGGACATAATGCAGGACTCACGAATGGACTCAGAGAGCGGAGATAAGGTGAATTAAGATTAGCGAAGCGAGCGATCTCCGTTTGATGGTCCGGGGTTCGAAAAGATGTTGTGTGATGTACATTAAAACAACTATTCAGGAAAAACGAGATGATCAGTGGGCCATTCCGAAGGCAATTATGTGCTGAACTCATTAATAACACTTCTTCGATCAATATTGATAAACCATTAACCGCCGCAGCTCTGCTGGATTCATGCGTTCGTGGACTTGGATAAATTAACTCAGCCACTTGTTTGTCAAATGTGGTACACTGAAATCTCTGTTTACGTTAAGAGCCAGGGGTACATTAATAGAATTTCACATATATGGAATCATTACGTGTTACGTAAATGGAATTCTCGCCTTTAAAATTCAGTTTGTATGCCGATCTCAGCTCGATAAGAGAATGAAAATCAGCCGAGCTCAACTGAGTGTGTATAAAATTTTGTAGATGGCAAGTAGTTTCCATAAACATTGTGAATTTTTATATTAGAACTATACCATTTTAAGATCTGTTGCTGTGTTTTTGGATTTTTTTCAGCCATAAATTAAAATGCTTGAATTCACAATTTGCAGCCTCTCTAACAAGTTTTGTAATTTGTGGCTTCAGTGTATTCGTGAATATATGAACGTAAGCACCGCGAGAAACCAGATAAAAATTAGGTACTACTCAGGCTCTGACCAAGTGTGGGACGTGAGCAAGCTGGGAAACAAACAGACACAAAACTAACAAAACAAAGCACCACACAGTAGCACAGAGAGCGTAGATTTATGCCACCTTTTACAACTGTTGATCACAAATTGTGTGTACTTACAAATATCCACCACCGGTGTTACACACGAATACGCCTTTTAAATACTATATCTCAGGCAGCAGTCTATCGCGCAAGGGACGAAACAACAAAGTCGAGACAAGGTGGCGTTACGACTTCTTTTTCCTAGAGTTTGAGGGTCTTCTTTTTGGGGGCTTTAAATTGTTGTTTTATTTACTCTTGGGAAACTGAGCGGTGTTTGGACAACCGAACCCAAATCAAACAATCAATTACGTGTGGGCTACATGATTGCATCATGTCTGAGAATAAAGACGCTTTGAGAAACTAGCAATCCCAAGTTCAAATTTTGATTTTTATTGGATAAAGTTGAACTCTTGTTGATTTCCGTAGTTTACAAAACTGTAAGTGATTTTATTATTTAACGGTTTCTGGGTAGGAATCGTTCTGTCGCTTATGCTACGGTTTGCAGTCGTTTCTTTAGTTAAATAAAATGTTAGTAAAATTTCTCAAATATAACTTCCAACTGTTCCCTAAAATATCATCAGCAATGCGATAGTAATTTCTCCTTAATATTCCTACGCACATTAGTAATTTTACTAGTTTTTAGATTTTGCTCTATTTGCTTTAAGAATCAATTGAGGACTTTTTTTTAGATTTCCAGTTCTGCAAAAATCTATCAATAGATTTAGATTGTAAAAGGCCTACACGGGTAAATATGCGGCGTTCGAAATAAAGAGAATGAGTCATGATTTCGAGAGGAAAGTGTGTTTTCATGTTATGATAATACACCATGACCAAAAGTTATGAAATCATTGATTGTACGACATTTCCCAGAACGCCATTCCCCAGAAATCCATTCCCCAGAATGAGACATTCCCCAGAAAACCATTCCCCAGAATGGGACATTCCCCAGAAAAAAATAATAAGAGATTTTTGGGCTGTTAAAATCGAGGTAAATGGTAAATAATAAATAGTTAATACGTTTAACTGAAAAACTGGAACCGTTTGGACGATTTTTATATATTTTGACGATTTTCTCCTTACAAACTTCAAGCTCGTTTAGCCCCTTCTTAGAGTTGAAGGGTTCTGTTCAAATTTTTACAGTAGTTTATTGTTTCTAACTAATTTGGACCACCCTAGTGCATACATACTAAGATATTTTGTAGCTATTAAGTTTTGCTGTAAAAGGAAATTATAAAAGACAAGAGAAGTTTTCTAGTGTAATTGTGATTCATTAATGATGATGATGATGATGATGATGATGATTATTTAGCCACCATCAGCGCAAGGATTACCTATGGCTGCAGAATCATATCGGGATGGAATGATCTACCTGATGGTTTGTTGTAGCAGGGCTAGTTAATATCTTTGAAGACCTTTGGAAGACAACACTAAGGCTGTTTTCTCATGACAAAAGGCTGGCGACCCCACGCACTTTCATCCAGTCAACAGTTCAATTAACTCCCTTATGCTACCCCTCCCCAGTACCCAATATATAGTAATATATCATATATAGTGTTATTAAGGTGAAACAGTTTGGAATCCAACTTCTAAGATTGCACTGAAACTTTACAGTCACTAATCTCGCGAAGGGAGCATCCATCAACAGTGTACTTTTTATTTTGGCTTTGTGCACTAGCAGAAAGCTTTAAATGAGAAGATCAGGGTCGTTTGCTTACTATTTCTCCAGTTTTGTGCCTTTGAAAACGCGAGTAGGGCCACAAGTCGGCCATTGTGACGGCCATCTTTGAACTCCGAGATGTTTCACCTTAAAGTATCCTGTTCCCACGGTAGACTAACAAGAACCCATTTTCCAGTTAACAAGTTTTATTATGATCACCAGGGTAGTGAAGTAGTCATAAGTATAACTCTCGCATAATTTTTGAAATGCTCAGAAGCGAAATTGACCGCAGATTGTGTAGTTTGCCTATCTGAGTTGATCGGAACAAACCCGATCACCAATAGCCCTTAATAAAACACAGGCCATGGAAGGCCCAATTGAAACGAACTCACCGGATCCAACATTCAGCTGAAACGTTCCGTCGTCGCGGAATCGTTCAAGAGGAAACACGAGCGCGCTGACAGTCCAACGTGTAGCAGTAATCCTTAGTGGGGGTATTGTTGCACAATATCACGATTGGCACATCACATCCCGAAATGAACGTACTTAAACCAACACGAATTAACTTGAAGATTTTAAAATGAGTACACAAACTTTTCTTCACGTGTATGAAACAAAATAAAACTCCTATTTGAAAAAAACTGACGCTGCAGAAAATTTTTGCTTCCATTTTCTGTCAACGCACACTTAGATCTTGAATTCAACGATTTCAAACAAAAGATTGTGTAATTGTGATTCATTAATCTACATAAATACGAAGACAATAAACCTAGGAAGAACATCATATGTTCAAAAGAAGGGAGAATATGCTATGAAAGCAAAAAAAAAACAAATTCCATCAATTTATTTCGTGCATATGAAGAATATTAGACTAATATACCGTTTTGATTCGAATCCCGGACAGCTTCAAATTTCGGACACTCTACTTTGTATGGGAAAGATTTCACTCGAATTGTTTCAAAATTTTCAGTTTAAAAGTTCCAAACTTCCAGGCGAGTTTTAATAAGCATTTTCCATAGCAATCCATGAAATTTTACAATGTTCAACTTGTTTTGACGTTGCTCTTATGGCTGGGAACCCTAATTAATAATTTAATTATTTTAGTTTTACTTTTGGTGAGCTGTCCGGAGTTCGAAACAAAGTGTCCGTAATATGAAGCAAAAGTGAGGTTGCGTCCGGAATAAGAATCATGGAAATATCACTAACTTCTGTTTATTTTAGGTAATCCAAGCAGTGGAATCCAAATATTCACCTACCACTCGAAAGTTAAGTGTTTTAGTAGCTTGATAACGCACAGGTATCATACATAATGTTTCAATTTACATGCTTTTCGATCGGTTATACTTCACAGGGGCCTTAAGTGTCCGTAATATGAATCAAAACGGTAAACCACCCTTCAAAAATACAGTTAGAAAAAACAGACAATTTCGAAAAAGGAAGAATAACTATGAAAACAAAACAAACATCCAATATTGGGTCGAATTAGATCATAAAACATAGTCAGAGCAGCTTATTTTAAACGGTTGTGCTACTTTTCTCCGAATGTCAGTTCCCCGAATTTCATTTCCACGAACGCCAGTTCCCATAATGTCAGTGTCCCGAACACTCTGTCTTTTTGGGGAAACGAGTCATTCGCGTGCCTTTTGAGAAAATGTGTTATTTGGTGAGCTGGCATTCGGTGTTATGATATTCAGGGAAACGACAATTGCGCAATCATGTTAGGCAGATGTAAAATTGTTAATCAGTATTTTTCCCTTAAGACTTTGGTTGGTGAACCACGTACTCATTTATGTTGGATTTTCAAACCCCCTCCTACCCCCTTCTTTCGTTTTTTAACCGAACAAACATTTTTAAATTTGTATGGGCCGTGGTCTTTGGCCATAGATGACCAAGTGGTTTATAAACGGTCCCTTAGATGGTTTGCCTAAGAAAAGAGAAGCAAACATTCTCCTTTTATAATGTTTTTTGGACTCCATTCCGATTTTATTTGCTTGAGATCCATAATAATGATTTTGACCAAATACACGGGTAAAAATGTGTTCCTGAACCCACGAAAATTAATCACAAAATCATGAATATGCATATTCACAGCACTCTTTTCCATATAAAATCAGACCATGAACATGGATATGGGTTAACCAAGGTGCGAAGTTTGATTTTTGACCAACTTCGCCGGGTCGCAACTCGATTCTCAATAGTACGCATGATGCACACGACGGAGCGCATAGATGCGCACTATAGCGAAGTGACTCGCGACGAAGCGAAGTTGGTAAACAATCGAACTTCGCACGTTGATTCATCCATTTTTAGTCGCGAAGCAGTATATATTGGGTGAATTGACGCCTGTGTCCGATATTCGAAGCTTCTGGGAACTCGAATAAATTCAGTAGGTACCGTAATCCGGGGTAACATTGATCGGAATGACTCATCTCGTAATAAGTTGGTATCGTCGTTTATTGATGAAACATTTCCAAACCATGAATGTTGCTTCTTTTTCTTATATTTATGAGCTATTAAAAATTAAGCTTTTGCAAAAATTGCGTTAACTTTATGCGTAAATTTGTCAAGTTTGCGAAACAATGATTTCAATGGTTAAGGATGACACTACCAAAGATTCATGTATCACATAAGTTCTGCAAGCGATATGAGCAAGGTAAATGCGGTTCTCACTAAAAATGGCATCGCCAAAAACGATTCCACCGTCAAAACTTTTATAAGTATGTTCAAATAGAAAACGTTAACGAATTACTGTTAAGGATGTAGAATTCCCTTAGGAAATTGCCTACCTTTAGGCGTATTCCGCTGTTCGAGGTGTATATAATTTTAAAATAACTCAAAAAGTAAATGAGATGTAAGCGTTTGAACATCATATTCGGCTTCAGGGGCCATGATTTATGTAAGTAACGACATTTTCAATATTACCGAACGTTTGTTTACATGGATGATCAATGTTACCCCATATCAGCTAAATGAAAAATTCACATAAAACATTTTTGTAAACATGCTTAAATCTTTCAAAAAACAAAATACAGTATATAGTCACGAGCCATGGGTGGCAGTACCTGTTATAAAAATATAAAACTCACAACATTTACATTTTTTGATGAAATATTCAAGAAATATCTTAAAAACTGATCAATGTTACCCCGGATTACGGTACATTTTTTCAACGACAAAATAAAACTAATATTATCGTTCTCCACTCTTCTAACACGTATAAACACGATTCTGGGGAATGTCCTATTCTGGGGAATGTCCCATTCTGGGGAATGGATTTCTGGGGAATGTCCCATTCTGGGGAATGGGATTCTAGGGAACGTCATTCTGGGGAATGTCGTTCTGGGGTTTGGCTTTCTGGGAAATGTCCTACAACCGAAATCATTAATCATTTTACCGTAACGCCGGCCGTACGTTACGTTTTTAATTTTTAGCTTAGAAACATGTCAATTGAAAGCCTCAAACCATGAAGTGTGTAATGGATAAAATTCATGGAAACATAAGCACTATTCATGGATTTAGTCATCTGTCATTTATGATTCCCATTTTTGATACGAAAAGTGGCAATTTCGGTCATGAAATCATGAAGCAGGATCTGATATCATGAACACAGTTCATGAAAACATAAGCACTTTTCATGTATTTAGATGCCTCTCATTTATGATCCCGATTTTAATGCTGAAAAGTGGCAAGTTAAGTCATGAAATCATGAAGCAGGAACCCTGAATCATGAACTCAGTTCATGAAAACAAACATCATACGTAAATATGGATCACAGTTTACATTTGCTATTGGTAAACAAATGAAATTCAGATTAAAATAGTTACGGCTTTGGTGCCGGTAGTTTCGTAACTAAACGTTCCAACATTCCACAATTTTCAACCTAACGATTGCCGCATCTTTAGCAGGAACATGAACATCCGATGGTTAGGTTTGTATGCAAATTGTTGTTCCGAGAACAAAACAAAACTTTATAATTTCTTTACAAAACATCACCGAACGCCATGAGACGCGTTGACTAGACTGTCACTTGAAGAAAGTGACTGTTAGATTTGTGTAACGCCCTGAGCATACAAATTCTTGCAAAGTATTCACGATTTCATGACGTTTAGTCATGATATAATGAAACATAAAATTTTGTGAATTCATGACATTTTGTTCATTAATCCGGCAACGGTTTTTTTTCCGTGTAGTTGTTTCTCCTTCTACTTTCAAGATTATTATCTGTTTATCTAATTGAATGAATAAAATCAATTCACTATTCAAGTTTTGTTTGTCACAATAGAAAATTTGTTATTATTTGAAGTAACTTTCCAAGTACAAACTAAATTGCAAGTAAATCGGAACTTCAAACGCTGAGATCCAAGCTTCTGAACTGAGCCTTGTTCATTTTATAAAGTGAACACATTGTGCACGCTATATCTTTTTGATTTATCAATCAAATTGCAACCGGTTTTCTGTATATCGTTCGACTAATATATTGACGACGTTTTGATAATAAAAAAGCCAAAGTTTAGATCGTCTTTTGAAGGTTATCAATATCAATAATTATTGGAAAATTCAAATGACTATATTTTATATTTTCAAAAACGGCTTTTTGTTCAAAAGCATCATGAATAAGAAGCCCATTAAAAAATAAAGTTAATTTTGGAGCAACAATTTTCTAGATATGAAAGCCGATTTTTAGAGAACAATATTTTAAATTTCATGAGACCAGAAATCAACTTTTTTTTGGTGAAAAGTACGACATGATGGAAGCACTAATAAAGCTTTTCTACAAAATATGCGTTTCCACAGTGTTGCTTATTTAATCTCCACGACATATTTAAGCACTGTAGAGAAAAAATGCTTCACTTTCAGAAGACCTCTCAAAACACATCTAAAATCATCAAAATTGGCGAAACTACTAGAATCATTTGTCCATGGAGAAAAACGTGCACAAATTGCCGTAGATCTGTAAAGATGCATACATGTTTTCGAAAGTATGAGATTTTTCAATCAAACGACCATGAGGAGCAACATGTATCTACAATCCAGTAGGATCTCACGATATTGAAAGTGGAAATGAAGCGGCGACGAACCTATACTGCGGCAAGAGGCGGTTATCAACTGGAACATCGTGTGGGCCAAAGGAAGAGAATGAGCCGAAACGATCGTGTGCGCAGGAGTGGCGCAGATGACGCGGAATGGAAAGTTCATTATACATTTACTGCCGTGAATCGCAAGTCAGTCCCATCTGTATTTTTGTCAAAATTGAGTTGAGTTCACTTTTCAACATATCTTCCAATACTCTTCACGCTGCACTAATGAGATAATATAATTTGTTCGGAAAAAATAGGAAAAAACAGCAAGTCAAATTGTCCCATAATGAAAAGTAATCGCATATCAGTCTCGCTACAGATTTCCGCACCGTGTAACACAAAAATGAATCGCGTTGTGATCATCTTTATATTTTTCTCGGAAAGATATCGTAGAGAAAAGCAAATTGTGAAAGTTTTAATAAGATTTGAACATGTTCTGATCCTGTGGAATTTTTAGAACATTCGTATGGAAAACGAGTTTGGAAACTTCAAAGCCCATTTTCTCAATGCCTACTTTTTACAGATGGGACTGACTTGCGATTCACGGCAGTTTAGATCTAAGAAGAAAAATATGAAATTGTAGTATATTCGGATTTTGCTATTATAATTGAATTGAAATACGACACGAATGCACTTGTGCAGTGTAAAGTGTCGAAAATAAATCAAACAAACAAACAAAAAACGACTTTCTGCTCTTTTAAACAAATATAGTTTCTTTAGTAATCTCAACCAACTTTACGTTTTTGCTGTGAGTTAAAGGATGGTATTTCAGCAAATTTAGTCATAAATAGATAAATCACTAGAGTGACCTAGTGTCGGAAAGTGGTGGTTTATAAGCTCTACCTTCAGTAGAATTATAAATCAATTTGTTCATAAAAATGATGATTTTTTATGTGCGACAAGCATTGTTAAACTGTTAAGAATAAAAACAAAGTTGTTACTAAGAGACACTTTAGTTATCTGTACGCGAGTACCGTTTTGATTCATATTACGGACACTTAAGGCCTCAGTGAAGTATAACCCAGCATAGAGCATACAAAATTACTCATTTTGTATGATTCCTTAGCGTTATCGAGCGTCGGAAGCCCTTAACTTTCGAATGGTGGGTAAAGAATACGCTTTCGCAACTTGAATAATTTTAAATAAATCAAAATGTGTGGCCTTGTCATGATTCTTATTCCGGACACTTCATTGCTTTTGCCTCATATTCCGGACACTTTGATTCGAATTCCGGACAGCTCATGATAATCATTAATGGAACAGTCAAATCATCAATTGATATCGTCAAATCACTAAAGAGACATCTAAGGTAGTTGGGCATTATACATTTTCAAAGTTATTTATGGTGAAAGCTTACTAAAACGAGCCTCGAAATTGTGAACTTTTATACGGCAAAAATTGAAACATTTCGTGTGAAATGTTTCCCATACAAAGTAGAGTGTCCGGAATTTGAAGCTGTCCGTAATATGAATCAAAACGGTAAATTAAAATTCGTAGCAATGATATCTAGCTTTTTCAGCATAAACTTGCTTGTACATGTCCAGTGAACATATTTGAGTAGACATAGTTATTTTGGATTACACATGAAACATTTTTTACCAAAAGTGACGAGAAACCATCGATTTTCAACTTCTTTGTCTTAAAATCAAAATAAAATGGCATATAATTTGTTTGGCATGCACTTACTTGAAGAACTTCAGTGACCATCTTTGGGAAGAAATAGTAAATTAAGAAAAAACTCAAAATTTATTCTACCAGAAACAAACATTGAAGAAACTTATTTTGTATAACTATATGCCAACAAATCGAGTTTCAAATCAATGATATGTACAAGAACAGTGATTATATTTGAGCAGAGAGAGAAATCTACACTTTACACTGATTACACTCAAATTTTTTTTGCTTCAAAAACTACAAGAACCCCAAGTTTCGAACTGATAAGCCTATAAGTCTAAATTAAAAGTGATAACATATATTTTGTTTTGGTATTTTTTTTTTTGCATACTAAAGTTTGGTTAGAATGTTTGGGGTAAAATGAAAATCTCAGATTGCATCCAAAATTAATTTTGCTAAAAAATTGAGAAAACGTTCATTGTTTTAATTTTATTTTGCTAGTAAATCAAAACTTGAAGCGATGGCATTCAATTTTTTCATTCTAGAAGTCTAGAAAATATAATTGGACAGAACAGAAAATATGATCGAGCAGAAATAAAAACTCTAAATTTCTTTAACCTAAAAACTACTTTTGTGTTTTAAGTTATTTGCCTGTAAATCAATATTGTTGCTAATTATGTATTTTTTTGAAAATGCATTGATTGTTGAAGTTTTTGTACAATAATTTCCTTTAAGAAGTTTAATGAACATGTTTAGGATTAAACTTTAGACAATATTCAATATTTATTTTACTTAAAAAACTAGGAAACTTCCTATTATTTAACCTTTTTCCAGTTATACCGAAACTCACAGCGATGACATGTTGTTTTTTCGACCTAAGCTTGTTTGCATAAATGTTTGGACAGAAATACACGAGTAAACGATTCATCGTATTAAATTTTGGTTTAAAAACAAACAATTTCGAAAATTGGTTTAGCGTAATTCTAGTAAAATAAGTTTAAGCATAATAAAATCTTTCTATTTACTAACCATACATTTTCAATGGATTTTTTTGGCTGGATGATGTTAAAAAGTTACAAGTCTTTGTTTCATTTACTTAATTGGATGGCAAGAAAAACAGATCCCAATGAAGTATGAGACATTCTAGTTTGACAATTATTACCAGTTACAAACTAAAACACAATAAATGAGAAAAAATACAAAAAAAATGGCATTTTTCGCCAATGAATAAAAGAAAAACAGCTTTAATCTTTTTTCCGGGTCGTTTGTCGGGACGCATGGAATTCGAAAAAAATGGTTTTCAATTTTTGATTTGCCTGCAAAACTTTAAAAAGGGCTTTTAGTAGTTTTTGAAATAAAATAAATTTTAAATGCACTCAAAAATTTTATTTTCTGGCCAACCATGTTCACTAGACTTCTATAATAAAATTTATAGCGACAAAACAAGATGTCATCGCATTAAATTTTGATTTATTGGCAAATAGTATAAATAAATGGGATTCACGTCATTTTCAAAATTGAAATCAATCTGAGGTGTAATCAGAACGTTATATTTCTGCACAAATATATTCAATAGACTTAAGCAGTTGAGAAGTCCACCAGTTATTGCTTTGAATTTTGCTTTATAGGCAAACAGTGACAAAAATCCACTTATTACTATGATTGTTGGTACCCCGTTTGGCATAATGGTCGTTTGGCATAATGGCCGTTTGGCATAATGATTGGTTTTGAATGAATATCGGCATTTTTGAATCTTTCACCGTGGTATTGATCACGGAGCCCAGAACAATTTTTTTTGGCAGGATCTCAACAGGAACGTTCAGAGATTTTCCAAGCCATGAATGTCAAAAATTGTTGTGATATAGAGAGCATTACTAAATAAAACTCTTGACGGGTCTGGTGGAAGATCTTTTCAGAATATTAATTTCCTCTACATCTCAGAACAAAGAGTATCCTTGAGCTTATTGCAATATACACATTTGAGAATAGTAAATTGGCAAAAAAAAAAAGTTGGTGAAATTTACTTACTAAAAGAAGGGAATTTTATTTGCAAAATATTAAACGCTCTAATCCAAAGATCTATTTCTGCATAATAATGCAAAAATAGGCCATATACGAGAGCAGATTATTTTTTGTGTAAATGTTTAAGGCTCAAACGCAAAAAATCTTCTCACAGTATAACTCAAAGGAACAACAGATTTTTAAAAGAAAATTTTTGTGGTAAAACTTTTCAACGATTGAACATAAATTTTAATTTTGGAAGTGTTCATCAAAAACACCGTCTATTATCGAAGTAAGGGAAAATTTGTTTTTGAGCTAATATTTTTCCAGCGTTTCTCGGAAGGAGAAAGCACGTCTTGAAAGAATTGATAAAACACCAAAAAATAAAAATGGTTAAAATTTAGCTTTACTAAATGATTAAATTTAAAATAGTATCAATATTGAGAACAGCCTATTTTTCAAAGAAGACAAATTTTATGATTAAACCAATAGAAGATTGGACGCCAAAAAATATTGCGGCATAATAAAACGAAAAGACATTAATAATTGCGTTCAGAATCATCGAAGTGATTGTGATACTTTTTTCCGTATGTCGTTTCTCCGAATGTCGGTTCCCCGAATACCAGTCCTCGAATGAACTGGTTTCCACGAAAAGTGGAGCAGTTTAAATAGGTGCTATAATAATTTTCAGTGGCTGGATAGTGAACGAGAAAGAACGATAAGCAATCAAAAGAAGGAGTTATTCTGTCATTATCGGCAATACACATGTTGGCAAAAAAAGCTGAGGACGGTAAAACTCGAAAGAACAACAACAAAATCAACAGTTTCTATACCTATAATTGTGATTACATCATATTTGGGAAAAAAAATAATAGAATATTTGAAAGAAGAGTAAATTTGTGCTAATTTTATCGAAATCTTCGGTGCAAAAAATTATTGCAATAGCGAAAGTGAAAAGAAGAATTAATATTTGAAAGAAAGGTAATTTCTGGATATATAGTAAAATACTATTGGCAATAAATTTCCTAATATGCTTGAGTTTATTCAAGAGCATATGATTGTTGAACAAAGTGTCATTTTATGTCATTCAATTGACTACAAAACAAGCCTAATGTCATCAGAAAAATTCACTAGAAACGTAAAAACAAATGTCAGCTTAAGAAATTCTTGATTTCAGACTAATTATGCCATACGACTATTATGCCAAACGACTATTATGTCAAACGACCATATGCCAAACGACCATTATGCCAAACGGATTAATGCCAAACGACCTTATGTCAAACGGATTAATGCCAAACGACTTTATGTCAAATGACCAACCACCATTACTATTTCTGCTCAAAAATGTTTTCTGGGGTTCTACAATCGAATTCATGTAGAAAAAACTACATGTGCCGGTCATGATTTATAGGAAAAAGGGTTTAAAAAGGGGGGTTTTCAAGGTTTCTTGAGTATAACAAATTATAAGTGTAATCAAAAAAATATATTTCAACCCAAGCATGTGAATTGTGGTTCCGGAACCCATAATTTACTACCTTAAATATTGTTACATTGCCAAAAATACATACGATATAACGCTTAGAAGTATCTTATGTTAAAAAAAGCTTTTGGGTATACCATCATTTAGAATAAATTTCAATTAGGGTGCCGGTGCCATTAGTGGACTACCTAACCTATAAAAAATCATAACAAAATAAAGAAAAGCCCTAACAGAGATCTTTTGGCGTCAACAGAAAGATTTCAACCTCTACTATATGGGAAAAATATAAAAAGAGTGTTAAAACTATTTTTTTTAACATAAAATCGCTTGAGTCACTATTGGTACACGTGTTCCAGTAGTTGCGCTAGTGCTCCTGTAGTAGACGTTCGGGAATGATACAAGGAATTTTAAACAAAATGGTAATTTTTTACATAGGTTTAACATTTTTCGCTCGGAACAGCAATTAATATCTTTCGAATGAAGCATAAAGATCATCTCTAGGGCTTTTCTTCATTTTTATACATCCATTTTAAAAACTGCTTCCAACCGTTGATCCACTACTGGACACGACGGCTACTATTGGTGCAAGGGAGCCAATTTTTTACGTAAACTTAACTATTTATATGACTTTTTGATAAGATAAAAAGCTGAAATTTGACAAATCGACTAAAATCTATCCACCAAAAATAGCACATGTCGTTTTTATCGAAAAATGTACGTTTTATTCCATAGTCCAATCTACTGGTACATTACAACCATTGGACCGGCACCTTATATGAGATGAGAAAATCTCTTGGAAAACGACGGAGATATTGTCAAAGATGGACTTTTAACATTTTCTGTACCTTATAAGTTTTTACCCCCGCGGTAGTTAAAGAGTTGAACGTCACCAACCGAACATATTTTTCACAACGTTTACTTTTTTCAAAGGATCAACTAGTATTTATGTTGTAGTTTAAATTTGCTCTACCAAAATTACTGGAAAACCCTATTATATTGAATTGTATGTAACAAAGAGAAGGAAATAAATCAGTTTACGTTTGCCCTTGCTGCAGAGCAGAATTGAAATCGGCTCCGCGTGATAAGATTTGAGATGAGTTTTCGTGTGCTATAATCCGAAATAATGTTTAGCTGGTGCAATTCGAATGGGATCCCAACATTTGTATTGTCTAAATAAAATGCAAAATTAATTCCACGGAATTATCAGATATCGGCGACACACTTTTAAGACTTGTTTTTGGATCCTCATTTTTTTTTGCTGAAACTGTGTTAAATTTAGAGGAACGTAACCATTGATAATAATTTCGGGATTGAAGCACAACTTTGGGATACCCGTTAAC
Source organism: Aedes aegypti (assembly GCF_002204515.2). Lineage (NCBI taxonomy): Eukaryota > Metazoa > Arthropoda > Insecta > Diptera > Culicidae > Aedes > Aedes aegypti. Next base: position 423,511,383 of record NC_035108.1, on the reverse strand, counting down.
GGATTAAATGCGAAAATCTGGCTTCAAATGGTACTCATTCGAGAAAGGGAAAGGTTTACCGAGCAAACAAAAATACCAAATGTGTGAGAATGTTTCAATGTTAAAAATATTTTCATTACATTATAGATTATTGATCTTTGAGACTACTTGCTCATTCAATTTTAGCAAATTTCTTAGGAAGATTCTACACAGATTTCGAGTGGCGTAAAGCTATTCCTTGCGGTGTTCTTGAAGGTATTTGGAATAGAATTCCCTTATAAATGTCCACTAATAGTCTTGCAGGGGAATTTGCTTGAAAAATTAGAAGTTCCTAGCGAAATTTAAGTCAGAACTGATAAGAACTCTTTCTAGAAATTAGAATACTAAAAAAATGGATTTTTTAGGGATCTTGGACAAAAAAGTTTGATTAGAATCATAAAATAATGTTTCTGTGATATTTCAGAAAGAATAGCGATAGTTTAGGTTATCATAAGGATAAATTTTTAAACGAGCTTCAACGAATAATATGAATAGAATATTTTGAAATTATTTGACAGAATTTTATATTCCATCTAATAAACAAACCCTACAGAAATTTCTGAAGAAAATCAATTTCAAATTCAAATTGATTATCGGATCTTCAAGAAAAAATTATCTTGGAATTGTTAGAAAAATAAGCAACTTATTTTGAGAATCAATCTGGCTGAAAAGTTTGATAACTTTCGGATCTATCGAAGTCTAGTTTCTATACGACAACGAAGACGGTCTTACGAATGAGGACAAAATATATGTGTCTGCCAATCGTTACCAACTCTAGTTGGAATCAGACGATGCAGAAATATAGAAATAGTACAAGAATTTCCGATCAAATATTTAAAGACATTTTTGAGAAAGGTTCCTACAGAAATTGTTCAAGTAATTTCTCAATTCAATTCTTGAAAAGTTACAAGAGAATCTCCATAGGCAATTTTGTCAAATAGTTCTGGAAGAATCCACCTAAAATATCTGCCAGTAGACTTTTAATGGTCTTATTCACTTTTCTGAATTATCGAAATTCTGGCAAGGATTTAAAATATATAAAAAGGTCGTCCCTGTATCTCTTTGAATTACTCCTAGATTTAAACTATCGATTTTAAATAATGCATTTAAGATTTTCCGGTTGTTTTACGAAGATTTTTTATCCGTTTAGTAACAATTTCCTGAATTTCTGGAACTAAATTGTTCATTTGTTCAAGAGGATCCTCAAAAAATTATTTTTATTCAATTTCTCGCACAGACTTTTTTATATTTGGAAAATGTTATTGATTGTCTATAAAAAAAAATTCCAACCTATTAAAAAAAAATTATAATAAAATGCTAAAATCAAGCCATGCACTGGGGTGTGGAGAGCTCATTATCGAGGTAGGATTAGTTGGTATGAATGATCCCACTTAAAAAAGTTCAAATTAACATATTTTGATGAAGAGCAATGACTTGTATGCATAGGAAGAGAAAAGATCGAAAATAAAAAGTGAATAAAAAGTTTAAAAATGAGTTCAATCAGAAATGCAACCTTCTGGTCTTCTGTCTTCAGTAGTTCTTCCTGAAGTCATTCAAAACATTTCTCCAGAAATTCTGTATTTCGCTTGAATTGTTCTGCAAGCACTACTACGTCTTCATTTTCTACTATGTATTCGTTAGAAAATTCAGCACACCATTTACTTAATGTACCTAATACATTCTTCATTCAACATTGATCATCCTACCAACCCGACTTCGATTTGATTCAATGTAATGAAACAACTCCCGGTCAATCCATCCGTCATAAGCTAGCAAATCAATCCTCGACCCACTCTAATGGATTCCAATAAATCACTGATGAAGTTATCTCGTCAACGGAGTTTCAATCATCTCCCAGTTTCCAACTATCGAAAACGGTTTCGTAGACGACGACAACTCGTAGAGAGTGCTCTAAACGCATCGCTTCCCTCCGGAGTGGTGCACATTGTTAATTGACATTCATCACCGATCGACGGCCCATCATCATCTCTCCATAAGCGACGACGTGTTCAGAGCGTCCGCTGATGGATTGATCAAATCTTCCTCCGTTTGAAGGTCTGAACTAAATTGACCTCTTCCCCAGAAGCTCATTACGGAAGGTCGGATATATCTATTTGTGTTATCGCACGGCTAATAACTCAAAATGTCATCCGGGGATCAAACATTTATACGCTTTCAGGCGAACCGTGAACCGAAGATTTCGGAGACGATGAGGAATGTGTCCAACTGACTTCGAGTGTTTAAGTGTCGAGAAGAGATTATCTGGAAGCGTTTTGTTTTTGTTCGTTTTCTCCACGTCCCGAATGGGGGAAGTGTCAAGAAGGTCGAGCATAGGCAGGCGGATGGATGGACCCGGTTTGAAATAATTCCATCTTCGTGTTTTCGGTAAAAAGTCAACAAATCAATAACGGAGCGTCGTCACACATCCCAACTCGATTCGACCGAACGGGTGATAAATGAAGAGAGCAGAAACAAAACCCCCGAGACAGACAACTGATGACTCTTCGAAATGCTAAACGCTGCGTAATCTCCATCGAACGCAGGCAAGATCTTCCTCCCACTTGCCACTTATCGGTCTCATAGAGCTATACCAGTCGTGGTCGTCGTCGTCATCATAATCCGACCTAGAGAAGCCCATAACTTGACTAATCACTGGGCGATAAATTCTCATTACCATTTTACCGTGCGACGTAAATCGAACTAACTCAGCAGATGATTATTTCCCCGGGTGCGGTGCGAGATGCTGAGGGTTTTTGAGGAAAAAAATCTATACTATATTTAATATCATTTGGAAACCTTTTATTATTTTATTATTATTTTCAGTTAACGTCTAAACAGATAACATTGAATCGACGGCATGAAGATTGTACCAACCGGATGTTTTCCTGCACGCCGCCAAAAATCGCTTTAAACACTCGGCGTTTGAAGACTCCAAGTACTCCTAGTGCTTGCAGGTGTTCCTCGAGCATAGCCACTAAAGTGTCCATCCCGGGACAAAAAAAAACGGGATTTGATAAATTTCGGGATTTCCCGTTTCCCGGGATTTTTGTTTTGACATCTCGGGAATCCTGGGATTCCCGAAATGTACGTAGATTTTGATGAAAACCACGAAATTTCAATGAGAAACAATTACATTTTTCCTCAATATCAAGCCTTATTTGATAAAATAGAAAAGCATAATGAAATACAGAATGAACGAGTTATTATTTTAATGAAAAGACCCATTTACCAAGTAGGAATCACATATTTTCATTTGTCTAGTTGCAAAGTTTCAATGCTTTTCTTTTCAACATTAGCCGGGGTTATAAACCTCAAGCAATTTTGAAAGTACACCTAAACTTAATTAAATAATTTTCAGTAATTAACTTTTTGCTTGATCTTCTACAATATTTTCAATGATCTGTAATCGTCTCTTTATTCTTTCTTTATTTCTTTATTCTGAAGTCATAATATTAAATCAGTTTGCTTCAAACATTTCGAAAGCCATCAAATGTTTGAAGCAAATTGATTTAATACTAATGACTAAAATTTATACCATACTTCCACGTATAAGTGTCGTAGAGAATTTGCAAAATCCCTTGAAAATCCGTAATTCGTCAAGCTAAGTTTTGATTTTTGTCTAGTAACTTCATTAGAATGTGATTTGTTATAATTAATATATTATCTTGGAAAGTTACATTATCTTTTTTCTAACATTGTAAAAAGTTTTTATTGTCAAATTGGTACTTTTATTTCTACTAAAATACTAGTTTTATTGAAAATTTGAGATATCACGGGATTTCCCGGGATAAGCTTAGGTTTTTGTTCCGAATCCCGGGACGAGCTAAATGGCCGGGAAATGGACACTCATATAGCCACGTTTCATGCCCGTAGTCCGGTAGTCCGTCTATCGTAACACTGTTTCCTAAGCGAGCATAATCGCGCTTGGCTCCTCCTACTAGCATGTAGGTACTTTGTCTTGGACGCTTTCACCAACAGTCCGACATTTGCGGCCTCGCGTTTCAGGCGGGTGAATAGGTCTGTCATATTTTCAAAGGCTTGGCCGGAAATGTCCTTATAATCCGCGAAACAAACACTGGACTGGCTTTGTCGAAAATCGTATCCTGGCTGTTAAACCCGGCTCTTCGCATAACACCTTCTAGCGCAATATTGAACAACAGGCACTAAAATTCATAACCTTGTCTAAGTTCCCGGTGAGATAAAAAGGAACTGAGATGTTCGCCTAAAATTTACATACATTTTTGCATACCTTTTATCGTTGCTGATAGCTTCTTCTTTCTGGCGTTACGTCCCCACTGGGACAGAGCCTGCTTCTCAGCTTAGTATTCTTATGAGCATTTCCACAGTTATTAACTGAGAGCTTACTTTGCCAATGACCATTTTTACATGTGTATATCGTGTGGCAGGTACGAAGATACTCTATGCCCTGGGAATCGAGAAAATTTCCTTTGCGAAAAGATCCTCGACCAGCGGGATTCGAACCCACGACCCTCAGCATGGTCATGCTGAATAGCTGCGCGTTTACCGCTACGGCTATCTGGGCCCCGTTGCTGATAGCTGTTCTCGTCCATTATTTTCCAAAGTTCTCGGCTGTCGATGCTCTCATATTCCGCCTTAAAATCAAGGTGATTCTTTGGAACCTGGTATTCATGACATTTTTGAAGGATTTGTCGTAGGTACAGTAGATATATGATCAGTTTTTGATCGGCCTTCTACATTTCTGCATTGCACTGCAATCTTCTACTCCAGTATCTGCCAACATTCTTAGACGAACTAATCGTTCCGTCGACTCCGTCATACGTTACTATCAGCCACATTGCCACATTGCCACTGTACTCAAGCAGTCCTTAATCTTCAGGCAGTAGTGAGCACATCGGCTTGGCTAGGATTTTTTCTAGAGTGGGCCTAAAGGGGGGGGGGGCATCTTGGGATTCCCACTGAAAATCATACAAACTAATCCCGTAGTTGATATCCAAAAGATTTTTCTGTAGTTTCGAGAGGTTTTCTGATGTCACCAGAATATTTCTCAAACAATTTCCGTCCGATTGTAAGAATTTTTTCCAAAAGATTCCGCCATAACATGTTTAATTTATTCTTCAACAAGTTTTCCCAGCAGAAGGCGTACTACATATTACATAACCTTTCAATTATTAGTTGAAAATATCATAATGTTGTTTCTCCAATAATTTGTTCAGAATGTTCTGCAAATATTGCTGGGTTTTCCAAGAAATAGTACTAGAAATTAAATGAATCTCATCAGAATTATCATCAGGATCGATTTTTTGGAACATTTCCTACGCTGTCTTTGCGGTTCTTCCTGAAGTTTCTCTTAAGATATCTCTCAGAGCTTCTTTTTCAGCTGAAATAATCTAGCTTTTCCTGCAAAATAATATACTCTCCAGCAAGAATCGATAGACTCCCAATATTTCAATATTTCATAAGAACTTTAATAAGCAATTTCACATGATTAAATTGGGGAAATGTTCTTAGTTCAATTCTTCAATTGTGTAGAATTGAACAAAAATGCAATCCCATCGGCCAAAAAAAATGGTGAACGATTCTTCCAGATTCCCTGTTTCTACGCCAATGAGTGAGCATAAAATTATAAAGATGGCGTCTTCGGCTAAATGTAGCATGCTCAAGGATAGAATCACTTCCAGTCACTGTAGGTATATTAACATGGTCGCTTATGCTGTCAGGCAGTTACACGCACATCATTACAGCTATGCTCATTCGAAGGGAATCAAAGGGGGAAACAAGAAACTCCGTCACACTGGAAAGGTGAACCACAGATGTCTCACTAATTGACTGCTCACAAGCCACACTAATCTAGCCTTCAGCAATGTGCAATCAGGGCAAGGCCTGAAACTCCTTCACTAAAACGGTATCTCAAGGGCAATCATTATTTGAGCAAAAAATTAAAAATTTTGCCACCAGGCGATGCACATGAGCATGAAACTTTTATTTGACGAATCTTTCAGGATCCTGACCATATAGAATATAGCGTCTTGGGCAGAGTTGTTCAGTACCTCGTGGTTAAGAATTATATTAGCCAGTCTCAGCCTTTGCGCTGCTGAACAGCTATAGGGAAAGTGTACCAGTTATGGCCATAGTGGTTCCCTATTTGGCCATATGTGACATTTTGATAACCTTCACATTTTAACTCTTTTTGAGTGCTTTAACATCAAGATTTATCTTAAATCTAACTGCTGAACACACAAAAAATTTCAAAATTTGAAGACAATTAAGTTACCACGTATGGCGAAATAGGGAACCACTATGTCCATAACTGGTACACTTACCCTACGTCATGTTTCTAAGTGGTCAGGCTCCTGAGATAATTGCAACACAAAGGTTTCATGCTCTCTGGCGTCTCCTGATGGCAAAATTTAGAAACAACTGGCTCAAGAAATGATAGCCCTTCTTCTTCTTCTTGGCATTGACGTCCTCACTGGGACAGAGCCCGCTTCTCAGCTTAGTGTTCTTATGAGCACTTCCACAGTTATTCACTGGGAGCTTTCTTTGCCAACGTTGCCATATTCGTATATCGTGTGGCGGGTAAGTTTATACTCTATGCCCAGGGAAGCGAAGGAAATTTCCATTACGAAAAGATCCTGAACTGACCGGGAATCGAACCCAGACACCTTCAGCATGGCTTTGCTTTGAAGCCGCGTTCTCTAACCACTCGGCTAAGGAAGGCCTCAGATGATAGCCCTATGCTTATTGAACAACTTTGCCGAAGACGTCATCTTTATAAGTAGTCAGGATTCTGAGATATCTCCCAAACAAAAGTTCCATGTTCACTAGCGCCGCATCATGGCAATATTTTGAATCAACTAGCTCGAACAATGATAGTCCTCGAACTACTGACAACTTTGCCAAAGACGCCAACTTACTAAGTTGCCAGGATTCTGAGATACTTGCAAAACAAAAGTTTTATTCACACTAGCGCCGCCTGGTGGCGGAATTCCGTAACAAGGGTGACTCATTTCGCATTAGGACGTTTCTCATAAAGTCGTTTGGCATAATGTACGTTTCGCATAAACCTGTTGTAAATAAGAACAGGTAGCATTGTAAAAAGGCATGTAATTATTTTTATTCCAAACGTCCACCAATAAAATTATGTGTCCTTATGCGAAACGACCCGCCCCCGTTAGCGCCATAATAGGTTCTGACGTCGATAATGTCAGAGTAGAGACGTCCATCGATCAAAACGTGGTCGATTTGCGACTCTACAGATAGAATGTGCTGAAAGTAGATGTTACGAATTGTAGTATTCTTGGAGGCGGTGAAGTCAATCAGTCTTAGACCAGTCGCGTTCATCAGCCAGTGCTCGCTTAACTTTCGAATAATCGATTTAAACTCCTCCTCCTCCTCCTGGCTATCCTGAGCGTTTAAATATCCTATGATTATTTTGACGTCGTGGCAGCTACGTCGCGTTCTAGCTGCGCATAAAGAGCGTTTTTATCATCATCAATGCTTCTGAAGCTGTACACGTTAATTATGCTAAAGTTGAAGAACCGGCCTTTGATCCTCAAACCCGTTCACGTGCCTTTCCATATCGGCCATCACTGTAGAAGCTGTTTCTAGCCCACGTTCTCATGCAGCTCTGGTAGATAGTATGGGGGATTTTTTTTTATTACCGTACGGGTTTGGGCCGAAGGGTCTCAGATTTTCATGAAACTTTTTCCACAGGCAGGGCTCATGGATATATGAATAAAAAAAAATTGAGAAAAATTCAGGGTCGCCTATTTTTCCGGAAAACTCAGGTGGAAATCTTTTGTTTTCCCTTGACACTACTTACTTTAAAAAAATCATAACTCAAGAACGAAGCATCGTAGAAACAAAGTTTTTATATGAAAATTTAAGCAAATTTTCTCAAAAATCAAAAAAAAATATGAACTGGAAAAAGTTTTCCACAAAATTTTCCACCATTGGGAAAATTCGTAAAGAAAAGCCGGAAAAACTATGCCCGAACTCGTGGAAAATTTTCAAAAAAATAATTTCGAGAAGGTAATTTTATAAGCCTTAATCACTGAAATTTTTGGAATGCACTTTTTTTTCGTTTTTGAGTTATGGCCAATTTTGTGAAAAATGTCCAGATGTGTCATATAAGACTTTTCTTTGAAAAATCATAACTCAAGAACGAAACATTGTAGAAACAAAGTTTCTGTATGAAAATTTAAGCAAATTTTCTCAGAAATCCAAAAAAAATATGAACTGGAAAAAGTTTTCCACAAAATTTTCCACCGTTGGGGAAATTCATAAAGAAAAGCTGGAAAATCTATGCCCGAACTCGCGAAAATTTTTAAAAAAAATATTTTTAAGAAAGAAACTTTATAAACTTCAATTCTGGTAACTTTTAGGATGTACTTTTCTTTAGTTCCTGATCTATGGTCAATTTTGTAAAAAATGATTTGTTTTCAAAGAAAAGGCTAATATGGTCATTTTTCACAAAATTGACCATAACTCAGGAACAAAAAAAAGTACATCCTAAAAGTTACTAAAATTGAAGTTTATAAAGTTTCCTTCTCAAAAATATTTTAATAAAAAATTTCCGCGAGTTCGGGCATAGATTTTCCAGCTTTTCTTTACGATTTTTCCCAACGGTGGAAAATTTTGTGGAAAACTTTTTCCAGTTCATATTTTTTTTGGATTTTTGAGAAAATTTGCTTAAATTTTCATATAAAAACTTTGTTTCTACGATGCTTCGTTCTTGAGTTATGATTTTTCAAAGTAAGTAGTGTCAAGGGAAAACAAAAAATTTCCACCTGAGTTTTCCGGAAAAATAGGCGACCCTGAATTTTTCTCAATTTTTTTTTATTCATATATCCATGAGCCCTGCCTGTGGAAAAAGTTTCATGAAAATCTGAGACCCTTCGGCCCAGTTTGTACGATAATAAAAAAAATCCCCTATGGTTACCTCTAAACGTTCGCACCGTTGATCTTCTCCAGGCTTCTTGGTCCTTTAGTAGGTACATCGGTGAGTATGCGTGTGCATTCGATGAAATTAAGGGTGCTAGGTCGAAGTACGTTAGGCCGTATATATCATTAGGTGCCACTAGGTCGGATGAGTTAAAAACTATGAAAACATATTTTACAATATTAGAAAGAAACATGTGGGGTTCCTGTTAAATTTTGAATGTTTCAGTCTAATGACTCCTTTCGGCTTAACGTACGTCACTTTGACAAGTACATTGAAATTTCGGTCTAATAACTCGGTCCCGTTTTACAAAATCGCACATTACTTTTGATTTCAAATCGCGCACCTGTTATGTTAACATATTTTGTGTAAAACTAGCTTCCCAGTGAGCCACGTATCATATAAGAATGTGCATCTAAAATCACATATTCGTTCGTCAAAAATCAAAACCGCACAAGATGCCAAATTAAACGTTGTCAATGTCAACACGATTTGTATATAAATCCCCAATACGATTCATAAACGACAATCTGTGTTGACAGCAAAACATGTCGTAAATTGTGGAACATAAAATCGCGTTAACTGACAGATCATACATCAATCCAGAAAGCATCAAATGAAATCACAATAACTTAGCAAAAAATGCCACCAAAACTTGGTATCTGCTGACGATGGGCCTCAAAGAACAGCAAAGCAAGTGTCGCAGTACATGAAATATGCATTAATATTGGCAAATAATCACCTGTCTGATATGTAACCGTTGGTGGTACAGGGGTAAGGTGTCCGGATCCTATTCCAGAGGTCCTGCGTTCGAGGCTTGCTTGGAACTTTTTTTTTGTTTTCATCCAAATTTTGTGACATCGTATTTCTGATCGCAAAAAGTCTGAAAAAGTCGTTCGAAGTACGCATATAGCCTCCACTTTGGTGGGTATAGGGTAAAAGCAACGGTTTTAGCCAACATAAGAGAAAATACCAATCAAAAATATATGGGAAGCCGTATTTATACTACAACTATGACACATGCAAGCTTTCAATCCATATTTTACCATTTTTTTGCTTTAAAAATATCGTTTGTCAATATAGCCAACTAGAACCAGTTTCAGCCAGAGATTTAACTGCGGTTCCTTAATTGGCCAATCACATTGATTTCTTATAGGACTGGCAAAATTAGGAGTACCCTGGCCAAATTAGGTGTATGGGGAAGAAAATTATAAAAAAAAATAATAGTTTTTCTTATGTTTTAAATCAATTCGGACGAGTAATTGAATGTAGCTCTATCATGTGAATGTGATATACAGAACACAAAAGGGTTCGTGCTGATTGGCTATGTGAAACAGTGTATAATCCACTATGGCTACAACTGGCCTATGGCCAAAAGCTGGAGCTTCTACCCCATAGCCTTTTCATGCAATCTATACGATTGAATTGATTCATATAGGATGATGTACAAAAGTTATACCAACCAAAGTGTTGACTAGGTCAGCTTTCTATGATACATATATTAAAACTTTTCAATATGATGGTTGCATAATTGTTAATTCAGACATTTTGACAACAATAATCAATACGGCCGCCAAAAATTTTTATTTTTGCAAATTAAGCTTCTATGTCCAATTTTTCCAAAAACATGTTATTGTTAGAAGGTTCTACAGAAAATTCTGAGTCAAAAACGGTCAACAATCGAGGTAATCTAAAACGGTTTTAACCCCTCTACCGACAGCTTCATTGTTTACACAAATCACTATAACTTTTTTTGTTTCTTGGTATTTTTGGACCATTTTTTCACAAGTTCTCAAAAAACTGTTCTAGTTAAAGATTCCGTGCCGATATTGATGATTGGTTATCTGGTTTTAAAGATATTCCATTGTACCTTGGGGACCAACATTTTCCATCTTAGGCGGCCATTTTGATTTACGTCAAATTATCGAAAAAATAAAATATTAGCTATACCATGCCATGTAATAAAGAATCTGGAAAAAATCATACAAATCGGATATCTGAAAATAACAATATGAGGGTTTTTGAAGTTTTCAAGATTTTTATTTGGCCATCGTAGTCCCAGCTACATAAATGCTCATTACTCAAAGACGGCTGCACCAAATTGCTTCATTTTTCCACAACATGCTTTCATTAATGTATTGTTCCAAAAAGTGAATATCCGAATACGATAAAAAATCTGTAGCCTGATATATATTTATACGTGAGTTACGGAATATCTCGGGATTCAGATGACCAATGATCAATGTTGACACAGATTTTAAAACTAGAAGAGTTTTTTTTTGAGAACTTGTGAAAAAAGGGTGCAAAAATACCAAGATACAAAAATGTTACCGCGATTTGAATTTTTTTCTTGCGGTAAAAATTGAAGCTGCCGATACAGCGGTTAATTATAACTACCGAGAGGTCTATGAATTTGACCAACGCAATTTCCTTACAAATTCGACTGGAGCTTTCGAGCGAGCATAATTTTAATGTATGGAAGGGAGTGCCAAACAATTACTGTTTTAATTTTCATACAAAAATACTTACCACAGGGGGAGGCTGGAGTTGAAAATCTCTATAATTGGCCTACGTAATTAATAGATAGCTCCTCATCAATTCAATTGTATTGTCTTAGTTCATAATACTAAAGATCATAATTAATATGCATATCATCATAAAATATGCAAAATTCAGATTAGACTGCCCCTTAGACTATCATTGTTCCAAAATCAAATAAATTACAAATGAAGATTGATTTGAATTCGTATCCTCCGATTGGACCACCGCTATCTGAACAAGACGACAGCTTCGACGCGCTTCCACGCTACTGCTGAGTGCCACCATCCTCCACAGTACTTTCTTCTCCCCCCAAAAACCACAAACCAAAGCAAAAACAACCAATCTCATAAACATCTCTCCGGTAGAACCAGAAGGAGAGTGCGCCTAGTCATCCATCCATCTATCGCTGCGATCATTCACTAGCTACGCGCCAAGCGGAGCGCTCTTTACTATACACACATATCCTATCCACATTCGAAGAAACATACATCCAGCGAAATAGAAACAGCATCAAATTAGTGCGAAACAATAATACTATCACTTGAGATTCAATTGAAAATATCATCAATTTAAAATACTTGACTCAAAATTTTAATATTCCTAGTTGATCAATAAATTTGTCTGCTTTGATTGTACAGGTGATCAATGCTGTTAGATTCAAACTTCACTTGTAAATATCGTTAGATACAATACAAAATCACATTTTTACTAAGAAATGCACCCACAGCCTAATTGGAAATGATTCCTCTATCTGCATTTGACATGATTCTGAATAGTTTAAAAATATGTTTGATCTATTTGCTTGATGAAATGAATATTCAGCGTTAAGAGGAATCCCCATCCTGTCAAATCGGGTCCTTCCTCAGTCTGAACTTTTGCCCCGCATTACTTTATGGCTTTCGACTTGAAAAGTATTGCAAGCTACCCCGTTTAACGGCAGCGTTTAGTAACAACAGAAAAACACGGAGGTGCTATTTTGATTTCACTAAGTGTACCCAACTACTCTGGAACCCTTGCCTGGCATAATCCCTGATCTGAGACGAGACGGCAGACTCCACCGGCTACGGGACTGAGGACTGATTCACTCTCCTCAAGTCGTTTCCCCCGGACGAAAGCCCGGGCTGGTAAGCGGCCAGCGATGTGAGGTTATCGGTGGGGCAACCAAATGGAATGAATCGCACTCGAGTTGTTTAAAAGTTGCCACGAACCATCCATCCATCCATCCGTCCGTCCGTCTGCAGGCCCCATTGAGGCATTGCTCTTGCACATTGGGAAGGCGAAGTCGAGGACCACACACGTCGATTTTTCGCTCGGTCCGTTTTGGTTTGGTCGTTTTTATTTTCCCATCGCAGCTTTACGGTTCTCCCCCTCCCTTTCCCCACGTTTCTTCTCGGCAAGCTCCTTTGGGGATGCATTTATTCCGGTCCCCCGCCGGTCAGGAGGGAATTTCGCCACAACGGAATGCGGAAAAGCAGATCGCGAAATAATTGGCGAAATGACATTATTCGAGTATAAATCGCAAATTTGATTAATTGAATGTGTTTCGTTGGGTCTTGATTGTTTTATGGAATGGGGTTGTTCCTTGGGAATGTTTGCTCTGATTGTTGCATATATAGTGGTTGTAAACATTTACAAATTTATAACTAAAAACATGTTTTGTAGATTCTAATATAAAAAAAAACTTCAAAAATTGCTATAAAATACAAGTAAATGAAATGTCCGAAATCATCGACTTTGTAAGATAATTTATTTTTTTCCAGATTTGGAAACTGAGAATCATATGAAGCGTTATGAACTTTATACGAGTTAACACACATTTTTTAAAACTATTGTTATAATTCACAATAGTCTTAAACCATTCATGTAACATGTAATGAATAAGGAAGCTGAATATAACGTACATCGAAAAACAGGTGATTTAAAAAAAATCATAATGTAAAAGTAGGGCTGGAAGCAAGAATAAAATAAACATGCTTCTTAAAAAACTAATTAAAATGAAAAAAAAAAAAAACAATATTCAAAACAACTTACGAAATAGTAACATAGCGGAACAAAATTTACTATGTTCGCGTGTCTCAAAGGTAAAACTATGCTTCTTCTGTAAATTTATGATTGCTGAATCAATACCGTTCTAAGAAATGTTTCAGCAAGCGTTGGGTAAGTTTGAGTTAACTATCGATTTGAACAGTTAAACCGATTCACTAATATAATCAAAGCATCGATTGAATCGATTTTCTTGTTAGTTTGTAATGTTTAAATACAAGTGCTAAATTTAAAAAAAGAGAAAAAAAACAGTATTTATATGGGTTGGTAGACATTGCACATATAAATATTAAGGTGAATGATTTTTTTTTCAACCTGCTTGAAATCATCATATTAAACTTAACAACTACCGAAAAGCTAAACATTACATATAATTTGCAATTGAATTAAATGGACAAATTGTTGTGAAGTTTCGCGAAAAAGTTACACGTCTTCTCAGCGTTCATGAGTTTTCTCATAGCGTAGTGGTAACGCGCCCTAACTAGAGATCAGGGAGTCGTGAGTTCGATTCGCACTGAGAAGACGTGTAACTTTTTCGCAAAACTTCACATCAATTTGTCCATTCAATCCAATTGCAAAGTAAATGTAATGTTTAGCTTTTCGGTAGTTGTTAAACTTCCACTCGGCTGGTTAGCCGTAAACCACGATTCATAATTATAAACAAGTATAAAAAACTTACCAATTCTTTATAGGACTCAGTACAACGCTTTACAAAAATATTAATATGTAAAACAAGAGTAATGTTGTGCAGTTGTAAAAAATGTAAATGTTAAGCAGACGGCACAAATTATCAAAAACTTGTTGATAATCATATGCCATGGTTTGACCACAATCGCATGTTCAGGCCAGCAGCAAGCCACTGGGGTACTTCATTAAGCACTGCACTAGTGGACGTAGCTTAGCGGGATTTGGGGCAAGTGTGCTACCTTAAGCAAATTGTTCTCTAACTTTGTCTAAAGCTTAAAAAACCCACCAATTTAGCCTCATGATGTTAGTTTCACATCTTTTTATAAGCACTGTGCCATTTAAAAAGAAAATGATTTCAAAAATTATTAGTTTTAGAGCTCCTCAGTTACCATCCAAAATAACCTAGTTTTCAACACTATGGGGCAAGTGTGCCACCCTTATGGGGCAAGACGGCCACCGAATGAATATTCATGTAATTCTACGTGTAATGAAATTTTCTTTATTTTCTGTTCGTATTGCTAACAAAGTAGACCCTAATTAATAATTTTAAAAATATTTTTAAGTTTACCGTCATAGGGGGATGCTTTATAACAAGGTTCATCACATGCGGAACTCTCTACTAGTCAATTCGAATAACTAAAATCGTTATTTTTGTCTCCATTCAATACGATATATGAATTTCCCTTTCATTACGGGGGATCTGTGTAAAATTATACTAGATCAGCACTAAATAACGGTAAAATATTGATGAAAATTAGAAAAACAGATATTGAAACGCATAAAACCATGTTATTATGGAATATTTGGAGAAAAAATCACTTTGGGAGCAAAAATGTTCGCTATTCCCCCTTAGAAACCACTACCCGAGCAGGAGAAAATAACTACTGAATACCAAATTGAGGTATTCCATGCCAGATAATTTCCAATACTTACAACCTGAATGAGGTATGAATGAGCCCTGCATAAGAGGTAAAATACCTCAAATAATACCTTCTGCATATTCTACAAATACCAAGCTGATAACTAGATCAGGTATTGTAATACCTTAATAATACTTGATGGATTTTCATATAAAAGTGAAATTTTTCAGTACTAGTTCAATACCTCCAGCAGTCCTCAATAGCTGTCGAATACCAAAATGAAGTATTTATAATTGTTTTAAACATTTTTTTCAAATACCATTATAATACCAAAATGAGATATTGATAACTGAACAATACCTAACTGTGGTATGATACCAAAATATGGTATGCATAAGTTATTGGCGAGTTATTCTTTCCTCCTCGGGTATTGGTGCCTCATTTTGATTCATTATTATGATTTTGTTGATGATGTTTACATTTTTATGAATTTCACTCTAACCATTTTTGTTTACCAAATGGGTGGCATACTTGCCCCAAAAAGTATAGATTTCAACCAAAATGGATTTCGTATGAAAAACAAAATATTTTTTTCGTTCAAATGCCACAATTACTTACACATTTATATAACTTCACGATGTACAGTACGTTTGAAAAATCTGTTATTAATTTACCTCTCACCATGCTATTTATAAACAACGAAATCTTATAAAAATTCACTGAAATTTTTTTACAAAATTCGATGTAAATGCGTGAAAAATAGAGCAATTTTTGTCATATTTCGATCATTGTATTATTAGGGCCCAGATAGTCGTAGCGGTAAACGCGCAGCTATTCAGCAAGACCAAGCTGAGAGTCGTGGGTTCAAATCTCACTGGTCGAGGATCTTTTCGGGTTGGAAATTTTCTCGACTTCCCTGGGCATAGAGTATCTTCGTACCTGCCACACGATATACGAATGCAAAAATGGTCAATTGGCATAGAAAGCTCTCAGTTAATAACTGTGGAAGTGCTCATAAGAACACTAAGCTGAGAAGCAGGCTCTGTCCCAGTCGGGACGTAATGCCAGTAAGAAGAAGAAGATTATGAACTATAAGGGGACACATTGTCAAGCTCGAAGAAAAAATATAGTTTGTAGTTTTTAAAAAACTCAATGGTGGCACACTTGCCCCTATGGCACATGTTCGAAACATCGGAACAACCCTGTATCGCTGAGATCATTGCTAACCCTTTGGGAAATGTAGACCATCGCGATCCAACGCAGAAGCAGCGTGTGTCATCGGAGTTGTCAGCAGAAACGCGAGTAGAAGGCACAGCAGAATGACAGAACAAAAGTGGAATCAATGCTATTGAGAAGACACGTTTATGGAGTTTGTAAAATTTCCCAAATTTGCTGAATTTATTATTCTATTTCCCATTATTTTAAGCGCAATTAGTGACACCTAAGTTCTTATTTTTTCACTGTGTGAGTTAGCAATTGAATTTGTTGAAATTACGGCTAAAATAATCGTAAATTGTTTATTCCTAGATGCGCTAAAGAATTTGATAACCTAAAATCACTAGTGACAAAGGTTAAATCACGAGTTAATTAGTAAGTAAGTTATGGAACAGCTTCGAAATTAGTTGAGTATTGAGTTTGAGTATTTAAAATACCCTATTTACTTAATTTAGTTCTTGAATCCTACGAAGAAACCATAAATTCCCAGTACAAGATATTCCTTCTGGTTACTTCTTCAAGACAGAAGAAAAACTTGATGTAAGTCTCTGATAACCCTAGCAAAATCCTATGAAAAACCTAATAAACTTATTTTTTAGCTTTAAGCTGTCATCACTAACGACTGCTTTGAGGACGGTTTGCATTTCTATCCGAACAGCACATTTGCCCCAAATTCCGCTACCTCATACTGCAAGCCAAAAACACTTCACAATCGCACTTTTGGCAAAACTGTGTACTAACCTTTAATCATTCATCATTCATACCAAGCATACATAAAATACCATCAAAGCATTGATAATAATAGAGACATTAATGCTAACAAGATCATACCCACACTCAGAAATAAAAATAGTCAAAGAACTACTAATATTTTCTATCTGCCTCTCTTTCATTCTGCTGTGAATATTTACACTAACTGTCATTTCGACTGGGTTGAAGCTTGGCGAAGCTTCATCCCAGGCGAATCGGCAAACAGGAATAAAATTTCCAACAGAATGAAAGAGAGACAGATAGCAAATAGTTATTATTTACTAAAATTTAGTAATTCTGTGACTACCCGTGTTTCTGAGTGCATACGATCGTTGTTTACCCTTTACATTGTATAGCATTCATTCTTGACAGTTCCAGAAAATTCTGCAGTAGAGCAATTCTCGCTGAAACCAGGCCGCCATCGGCACCCATCGTTAGAATTCCAATTTTATGTCTATGATCGCTAGTTTTCGATAAAACTTAAGGGTGGTTGTTTCGGTTTTCTCAAATTGGTGGACCCCTCGTACGCCAGCTAGCTAAACAGTTTGCGAAAAAGCCCATTTTTTATAAATCTAGAGTATTTCTTCACGTGATATATCTCATATTTTCCTTGGAACACATAGCAAACTTAGTAGCATCGTATAGAGAAAGGATATAGCTTTCATTTGAAGTCAACAAAATTTTGGCGACCATTTTAAATTTGGCCACCATCTTAAATTTTTTTTAGAAAAATCGTTTTTTCACCATTAGTGCACCGCTAGTTTTTAAATCTGAGATCACCATCAGAAAGCTGAGGAAAAATTGCGTAAGATAGGCTACACTATCTGGTGAGCAATGGTATTTACCCTATGAAATGAACGATTATCTAAATCATGTTCTACATAATTTTGATTCCCAGTTTAAATTTAATTTGATTAAATTTGGGTTACATTTAATATGTAGTACTTTTGCTGTTGTTAAAACCTAGAACAAGTTTACAGCTATAAGTGTAGAAAAAAAAAAGCTAAACAATCTTGTGCAGACTAATAAAACGAACAGCATGGAGTAAGTTAGGAGGATTATTTTTAAATTATTCGTGGTTAAGAAACAGATTTAAGTGAAAATGATAAACAAAATTTCTTAATTTGGAATGGATCTCCGTCATTATTCTCTAAATTCAAATCCATCTAGCAAATGGTTACCAGATGGAGAAAAAAAAACAATTGCAATATTTGGAATGTTTCAAAAATCAGCTATTTTTACACAACCATCTTTATTTATATTTCAACTAAACTTAATCATCGTCACCCATACTGAAATATTGTTACACAACTCATAATGACAAAATGAAATAATAAAAATGCTCGTTTGCTGAATTATCGAGTGATTAAGAAAACTTAATGATAGAACAATTAACACATTAAAAATAACACTCGAATTTGATGTCCTCATATAGCAATGATATGTCAGAACAAATCGTTGAGTTGACTGAGTGGAAATCTCCTGCAACATTGAACGCACTGAATAAATATCTTGTTTTATCGTAATAACGTTAATATTTGACTTAATGAGTATATAATATGCTTTTGGGGAAATAAAGTTCCAACAGAAAATATGAATTGTACTTCAACGGTTGATGCAATATCTTGTTAACAAATGGAAAAACAATCCAAGTCGATAAAGCATTGATGTTTACTTAACCTATTGAACTTTAATTTTGTTTATTTATAAATAGAATAGTTTGGACACGAATACAATACAATATTTACATAAATATTTAAAGCTTCACAAAATCTGTTTAATTTCAGGAAAATTTAAAATTTCCCAATAAAATTTTTTAATTCGATTAGAATTTTTTAATTTTATTATATTAATGTTATGAAGCTGAATCATAATTTTACATTTAAGTTTAATAATTGACACTGACACTGAAGAAGACTGCAAGTAGTAGTCGAATGATTCTTCTGCATATCTTCGAGATGAAAAAAAGCATTAATTCTTTCCTTTATATGATTCAAAACCATTGATAGAAATGAACCATCAGTTGAACAGCTGAGATAAGATAAGAAAGTTAGAATTTGATTGTTTTTCTAAAGGAGGTCTCTTAATTCAACATGATGATGGTAAAAAACCATTCAACTGCTAAAAACCAAGATGGCCGCCAGATTTTATAACCCCGAAATGATACACCTGCGTTTCGGCATTACGTCCACATTAGAACAAAACCTGCTTCTCTTCATTCAATTTCGCTATTTTCCACATGCATGTTGGGCGGTACTAGAAACGATACTTTATGGCTCAGAAAATGTTTTTTGCTTCAAAATTTAATATTTACATTCTGAACTTTTGTCAATGTTTTACGTTAAAACTTCAGATATTACCACAAGACTTACAAATGTCCCAACGCGCAATCTATAAACTTCATTCAATGAGCAACAATGCATATGGTAAAAAAAAATTGTCCGATACCATCAATGTTTTTGGATGGTTTTCATTTATTGAATTTATTTATTTAATCATTTTCATTATTTATTCATTTTTACTGAATTCAAAGATATGTCGAAGAATTATTGTTGTCAAAAATCGCATTATAAAAGAGAAATCCTGTTAAATAACTTGTATTTATAACTTATAAAGCTCAGTATCAGGTTCGGTTCCGGCAGGGACGTAATGACAGTAAAATGTAGAATAATAATAAGAAGAGTATACGTAATCTTTTTGTTATTGGTAGCCTTTAAATTTGACATGCTGAGTGCTATCAAGGTTAAAAATTCATTTTTTTACTTAAATCAAGATGGCGTCAAAATCAAAGATGACCGCCAGATTTTAAAACTCAAAATAATATTCTTATCTTTACTCAACTTGAATAAAACACTAACGGTTGAAAACTTGTTTCTTTGTTGTACGAAAAATGATGTTTGTATTGATTCCATTCGCCATATACGTCAAAATCGAATAACAGGATTTAGAAAATTGTTCATACCATTGCTTACCTAGTTTCTGTAGCCTATCTTACGCAATTTTTCCTCAGCTATCTGATGGTGGTCTCAGAATTCAAAACTAGCGGTGCGCTAATGGTGAAAAAACAATTTTTCTAACAAAATTCAATATGGCGGCCAAATTTAAAATGGCCGCCAAATTTTTTTTAAGTTTGAAATTTCTCTATACGATGCCACTAAGTTTGCTATGTGTTCCAAGCGAAATATGAGGCATATCACATGAAGATTTATCAAAAAATGGGCTTTTTCGCAAACTGTTCAGCTAGCTGGCGTACGAGGGGTCCACCAATTTGAGAAAACCGAAAGGACCACCCTTAAGTTTTATCGAAAGCTAGCGATCAGTGACATAAAATTGGAATTCTAACGATGGGTGCCGATGGAGGCCTGGTTTCAGCAATTATAAATAAAAGGCTCACTATTTTTAATTCTATGAATGTTCTGGACTCTGTTGCCCGAATCTGCTCCTCTATTTTCCATGTTCGAACGGTGCTCCTGTTAACCTGTGTATACAAGCAGGGAATTTCGTATTTCCATGTCCATCGGCGGCACTTGAGATTTTGTAATGTTGGGAAATCTTGGGGTTAACGTTGACCAAAATTTAAAATCAAAACGTACTGATTTGTGTGCGATTCATAATTTCGCAAAATTTGTATATCATTGTTTACATCTAGATGTTTCGTACTTGTTAGTTTTGCGGATTCTGTTTGTGGAGAATCTGGAATAAAAATTATTTATTTGAAAATAGTGCACATTGAATAAAAACTTAAATCAATTAACTTACTTGGACTGCACTTGCATTCGATCGACGACAAAAAAATACACATAAGCACAACTAAAATTTTCATCCAAAATCAAGTACAGGATCGATACTTAATTTTGGATATTTTCGAAGAATACGGAGCAGAACAAAATCAGAAATGATGGTGGTGCAAAGGCAACAACTATAACTCAAAAATAAGTAGTTGCAGAAGTGTCCCGCAATTGAGTTGAAGTTATTTGAAATTCAGTACCAAATTGTATCCAAATCGATAGTAATAGAGAAGTACTTCATTTTGAGTACTTTTTTTTTTATTTTGAGTTGTCACGTTTTTCCGTGTATAAGAGTGGCCAAATTAGAAACACACTGGCCACTGGTGTATTTTAAATTAATATTTTTTTTTTTGTATCTTTTATTCCTCGAACATATTCGGACGATTAAATAAATGTAGCTCTAACATGTGAATGTGCTCCACTAAACACAAAAAAATCCATGCTTATTTGTTGTGAACGGCGTACAATCCAACTGGGTGGAATAAAGTCGTAAGGCCCTATTCCAATTTTAGTACCAAACGCTCGAGTTTAGGCCAAAAACACATGCTTAGACAATTTTTAAATGCTTTCCGTAGGTTTACGCTCAAAAAACAGTTTTTTTTCGGATTTTTTAGATGATGTCATACCCCTTGCTTTAAACTCAAATTTTGAGTATATTTTGTTTTCCATGTCCCTTCCGAAATGTCCGATAGGAACAACCTTAGTGTTGAGTTTAGCCCCTGTGACGTTTTTGTCGACTAAGTGAATGCAAATATGATCAAAAGTGTCAAGGTTCAAATTTAGCCTGATTTTTTAAAATAAAATTCAAATATGTTATATCCGTTATTGGAGCAAGGATATTTTTTCAAAATTGTAGCAAGAACACGCTCTGTCGTGTTGTGAGAAAAAAAAAAACCGCCCAAAACAGATCCTTGCCGTAAATACATAGCGAGAAAATGACAAGATGAAAAATGGCGTCTGCGGGAGTAGTGTGTGATCCTTTGACCGTGACGCTTGCTCCTGCGGGGGCGGGTGAAGCGGTCAAGCAGGATTAATCGTGTTTCGCGCGCAGTGCTGTGGGGGGGGAGAAGAGTGGCGTGATTCGCGGGATTATTTAGTAGTGTGTGGTCCTTTGACCGTGACGCTTGCTCCTGCGGGGGCGAGTGAAGCGGTCAACCAGGATTAATCGTGTTTCACGCGCACTGCAGTGAAAAAGTGCGTTGTATTTTGCGGTAAGCACAGTGCTGCGACGGAAGAAACAGCATTACATCCTGGTAAAATCATTCTTTATTATTATTTACCTACCTATTTCCATATGAAACTAAATACGTGCCAGGGTCGAACATTAAATTTTCGATTCGGGAAGTGTAAAAATATTTCAGATATCCATTTGATATCTGGGTGTTTTTATGCGGGGCTTACTGTATATGAAAATGACCTCAGAATGTGTGTGTATTTACTGCCATTCTTGAAATGGGTCGTTGGAATTTCAGTAGAGCTATCACCTTTCATCTCCTGGGCTAAAATTGTCTGCAGATATTAAGATATCGAAGGGTATCAATAAATACATGCATACAATTTTCTTCCATAAAAGCACTGCCGGTCAGTGGGAGGTGGATTGTATACACACACACACACACAGATGAAAAATGGCGTCTGCGGATGGCTCGAACAGAATTTCAGATCAATCGGCATATGTTAGTCCTTGACCTACTGAGCCACAATGGATAGATGAACAACTTTGTCGAAGACACTATCTTGAATCGAGATCTTAAGATAATTGCGTTTAAGCGTTAGTGAAATGCAGGCACAGTGTGATTGCCACCGAAGGGTGAGGATGTTTTCAAGCTTTATTGTGTACTGTCCAATTGGTACTATTGAACAGAATAAATTTTCCCTATACATCAATATTGTCTAGTTTTAGTTTTATAATCAGAATTTCTTCACGTGTCCTCAGTACATGATGCGATCGCTGATGTATTTTTTTTTTTGAGCGCAAGAACGAAGGTGAACTAGTTATAGCAAAATATTCGCATTCTGTATTATATTCAATTATATTTAATATAAGGCTTCAGACTCAAGAAGGAAAGCCGATTATCTTGGAGAAACACAAAGTAACTTGTACAGTTTTGCTCATTTGTAGACTTGAAAGTTTTTCGATGATCAAGTAAAAAAAAAAACGATTGTCTTTTTTATGGCGACCTTGATTTCATTTGCATATAGCAATGTGGCCAGATGTGTCCCGGAAAAAATCCGGGACGCTTGTCAGATCTCATCCCCAAGGAAGCGCTGCCTCTGTTTTACGTGCAATTTACATTCATATTCAATCTAAGACATGTTCTATACACTAATTTAATACTAATAAAAAGTATTGACATTGTACTGCCAAGTTAAAAAATGTTCTGTCCCGGATAATCCGTCTGGTCACTTTAGCATATAGAATCTGATATCATATGCCAAACAGTGAACCAAATTGTCATCGAAACAGACTCAAAATAATCAACAAAGCAAGCACTCTCACAATCGTTTGTCCAACATTTGCGGTTTTGGATACAATCTAGAGAAAATTTGTCATGACAAACACAGGGGGAGCATTGTTGCAACCTTTTAAACATCTTGATTAATCAGTTGTTTGTTTCGTGGTTGTCATTCTATAATGTGGCAATATTTACCAACATGGATAAAGTTATTGAAAACTGCAATGAAAAGCCCACAAAATCGTTATGCAAGCGAAATGCGATCATTTTTATATTATGTTCAGGTTGTGATATTTTTTTTGTTGAGGAACAAGATTGTTGCGACAAGAAAAAAAGAGAATACATATCAATACCTTTGTTTTTTTCTTGTTGATTTACAATTGATTCACTGGTCCTAAATGATTTAGGCACCTCACCTCGCATCAAGGTGATGAAGGCTAAATATTGACAACACCTAACCAAGCATTAGCCGAGACTCACGGTAGGGTTGATATTATCTAATCCAACCAGCGCTCGATCCGGACCAACGTTTTCTCGTTTGCCTATTTTTGTTGTTTTTCCTCAAACGACGAAACTATTTAGCTAAGCAAAAGCTTTTTAACGCGATTGCCTTAGCTATTTGACCAAGACGCGCCTAAAGTCGCACAACCATAAACCATAAACATCAACTAATCGACAGCCACGACGCCAATGACGACACTGATGATTCTTCTTCTTGACATTACGTCCACACTGGGACAAAGCTTTCTTTGTCAAAGTTGTCATTTTTGCATTCGTATATCGTACAGGTAAGTCTTACGAAAAGATTGTTGACCGACCGGGAATCGAACCCAGACACCTTCAGTATGGCTTTGCTTTGTAGCTGCGGACGTTACCAATAAGTAAAGAAAGGCCCCAAACGGGTGATGATGGATGCTAATAAGCTGCGCATTTACTCGGCCTGGAGCCACTAAGCACTGAACATTGTGGATGAAAAACGCGAGACACTCCTCTCGAGCTGCCACCACTACCGCTAAACCACCCGCGCACAACCAACCAGTAAAGTGTGAGCATTTGTTTGCGCTGCTAATCGTGCGTGGAAAATTGTCTAAACAAAAAATACGACCGAGTGAAAATGCGAGATAAATGGGGGGCTTAAGGCTGACGAGAGGCGCTTAGGAAAGCGGTTGGAAGTTGGCGCTGAGCACAGTTTTTGCTGCAATTGACCACTACTGCTAATTAACATGTAAATGACGGAGGCGCTGAATGGTGATTGCTGTGCTGCACTTGTTACGAGAAATTACTGTAATTTGCGGTAATGGTTGCGTTTGCTGTAAATCATCCATCGGAAGAAGGTTTAAGGATTAGGCGCCGGTGAGTTATGACATTGGGGGCTTCCTTAGCTGAGTGGTTAGAGTCCACGGGTACAAAGTAAAGCCATGCTGAAGGTGTCAGGTTTCGATTCCCTGCGAATACTTTGCTGTCGAAGCGCACTGTTTTCCAATCTCGGACTTGGATCACTCGATCGCATTGCCCTCTGCCCGCTCCGCGGTTCACTTGATGATCGCTGTGACTAAAAAGGCCCAAATTAAGCGTGGTGATTGTAGATGAGATATCAACTTCGTTTGTGACTACTGTAACGAACAGTACAAAGTACAAAGTTGCAACTAGAGATAAAGGACGGAGTGTTTTCGATGCAAACGTAGTTAGATAAGGATATGTTGAAAGTTATTGGTTTACTTAGTGAGAATTGAGAGAAACTATCACTCAGTGTCAGCTACTCGTATCCGAGTAAAATACTCACTCAGGCAAATAGACTATCGATAAACATAGGAACCCCTTATGAAAATTCGCCACAAGAAATCGGAATGAAATTCATAAATTTGCCTTATGAAACCGAAATTTGAAAACAAAAATAGTTTTTGCGGCAATCAAACCAAGAACCTTGCGATCGATAGACTCGTGCGTACACCCCGCGCCTATCAACACCTTGATGTGGGGTGATGCTGAAACGATACATAAAGCGTTCGTATTGCAATAATCGTTCCACCTTTCATAAGGCAAAACGTATGAAATTCGATAGTCCAGTTCGCTGCGTTATAGTATCCAAGTAATAGAGATGATCGGGTTTCACATTTTTCAAACCCGAACCCGACCCGTACCCGACTTATTTTATTTCTTCAAACCCGGACCCGACACGAACCCGAAAAATGTTTACAAGAGAAACCCGAAAAAACCCGAGTTCGAAAAGATGGTAAATTCATCGTTTCTAAAGCATAGGGAAGCTCCCAGGTTGTTATTTTGTTCCAAATTCTCCCCGAACCCGACCTGAACCCGACCAAACCCGACTTTTTCCAAGCCCGAACCCGAACCCGAAATGTTTTAAAATTTCAAAACCGAGCCCGACCCGAACCCGTCGGGTTCGGGTTGGGTTTCGGGTTTGAAAACCCGAGACCCGACCATCTCTAACAAGTAACTGACACTGAAGAAGGCTACGAGTGGCAGTTGATATACGCGTATCAGTCAAAAACCAGCATTTAGGGCGGAATGAGAAGGAGAAACTATCGTATTATCAAACGAAACATTAATGTTGTTAGTATCCGATCTACGAAGTATACCGTAACTACGCTAACGCTAACGCTAATGAAAAGGAAAAACTATCGTTTGTTACATCAATGTAAAATCGATATTATATTTTGAACGTAAACTAGAGAAAATCATGATGTTTTCATACAAAAAAAAAAACTCTCGGAACTACCTTTAGGAAGACTTACATCCAATATTGTCCCCCTTCGCCAGGAGCTCCTCGCAGTTTTTACGTTAAATATTCCAAGCCAGACCATGCAGCGGAAAATGAATTATTCGCTTAATTAACCGTACATGCACATTGCGATATGTTTGCATAAATATTTATTACGTGTCTTTGCAGATAGCCGCCATTAATTATCGGCGAGGAACGAACCGCCGCCACCTTCACCGTAGTAGCATCGAGAGTGAAACAAAATTCAAGACGAAAAAACAACACCACCATCATCATCTTTCGCACGGGACTCTGATAGGAAAGCAGACATCGGCAATAATGAATACAAGTGCTTCATGCCATGTACCTACAAAGTGGAGGAACCAACGCGCAAACGAAGCATGAGCTACTAGTAGGACAAAGCCAGGGCCGTTCTTGGCTAGAAAATTCCTCATCGCACTGCGCCGGTGTCTACTATAAAACATCCGAGAGACGCAAAAATGCCGCGTCGAAAAATTTATGAAGTAAACCAAAGCGCAAATATTGCAATAAAGGTAACATTTTTGCACTCTTGTTTGCTCATGGTTTGTAATTACAAATTTCTCGAACGAAACGCACTGGATCGTAGGTATAAGATCCGGAGGTTCTAAGGATAACTCACAACGATCCATTTATGGACACACATACACATACACACATAAAAGTAGCTTCGTAGACAAGCCCATTAATGTTCAAATCTCATCAAAATGTGTTTTCGGAATTCAAAAGTTTTTTTTGTAAAATAGACTAATTAAAATTCCCAAACTGGCTGATATCAAAAGTGTTGGTGTTTTTGTCTTTCTCGTACAAAAAAATGTAAAGTTTTAAAGTTAAATGGTATTAAAAATTAAAACTTTTCATTTCCAAAATTTTATGATGTTTGAGGTTATTTGCCGTAGCAGTTCAGATTTTTTACAGGTGAGTTGATTTCACCTGCTTATAAGAGAAAAAAAAACGATTCCATTGCCGCTTCTGTGATTGCTGCCCTTCGTTGCTCTTCTGCGACGCATTTGGGGCTGGCATCTCGCCAGTGCCCTGCGCAACTTTTGCGCCTGTTGCTAATCCGCTGATTCTCGAGCTCTCCAGGTTGGATCAGTTGGATGCCGAGGTCGGTCCAGTGATTCTGGTTGGAGAGTAGCTTCCGGTTCACAGGCGCCCCGACGACCATTTGCCGCTGCTGTTTCGCGATCTACTTGGCTACTCCCCGGCGGAAGGACATAGCCTACTTCGACGCGATGTTGGTCGGTAAGTGCCGAGGTCGGTTCTGCAATTTCGGTTGGAGGATGGCTTCCGGTTTGCAGGCGCCTCGACGACTTATTACCGATACTACGCTACGCCCGCTCTACTCGGTCTAGTCCCCGGCGGAGGATCTAGCCTACTCCGGTCGCGCCCGTTGGTCTCCTTTATATGCTCGCATCAATAGGCTGACTTGACAAGTGCCGAGGTCGGTCCGACGATTCCGGTTGCCCAAACGACTCAGAGCCATGTGTTGTCCTCTGTGTAGAGTGCCGCTGCTCCTCTCGCCATCTTCGTTGTAAAAGAGACATCAGCTGGACGATTGTCCTGTTTACCGCGTCCCATTTCTCTTCGTCAGCACACATTCGTTGGACGATATTGTTCACATTCACGTCATTGCCAACGACGATGTCATCTCGGCTCGCTCATGCTCGACGCTCGGACTTTCGAAGACCATATGCTCGGGGGTTTTGTCGACATCGCCGCCCCCGGTGCATAACGGCGATCTTGCGTGTCCAAACCTATTCAGGTATTTATTGAAGCAGCCATGACCAGACAAAAACTGCGTCAAGCGGAAATTCACTTCACGTCTCCCACATCGACAGGCACGGCATTCGGTGGGTCGTGGGTCCATTTACCGTTCTCAGCGCTATCCCACTGTTGTTGCCATATCCTCATGGTTTTATTTCTGGCTCTTTTTCGAATTCTCCGCGTGCCTCGGTCTCTGTAGCACTCGCTGCCCTCTTCGAGTTGAAGGCTTGTCAATCCTGCAATCACACAGACTGCCTCCGATGATATCGTACGATACGCGCTCGCCATACGCATGGCCATCAGTCTGAACGTACTGTTCAGCCGGGAGCGGTTCCTCTTCGTCTGCAGTGCTGTCACAAACACGGGACCAGCGTATCTGAGTATCGTCGTCGACACGTTCGCCAGTAGTCGCTTCTTGCTGCTGCTGATCGCTGAGTTGTTGGGCATGATCCGGGATAGAGCTGATATCACCTTTACGGCCCTCTCACATGCATAATCGACATGGCTGTTGAAGCTCAGTCGATCATCGATCATCACTCCCAGGTGTCTGACTTCCTGTTTTGATTCGATGGTACACATCACAACTTCGGTTTTGTGATGGGCTAACACAAGCTTCTTCCCTCGCATCCATTCTTCCACGGCGTCTACTGCTTCAGTAGCAAGTATCTCTACTTCCTCTAGAAATTCGCCGATGGCTACGAGCACTACGTCATCCGCGAAGCCGACGATTTTCACACCCCAGGGGAAGATCAGCTTCAACACTCCGTCATACATAGTGTTCCAGAGGCTCGGGCCTACTGGGTTGGATACGAACCTCTGGTTGTTCGGGGCAGATGGAGGCTCCTTCGTCAGCAATCCCAGCTGGTGCTAGCTGATAAGGCCTGAGCCTTCAGTAGGTCAAATTGCGAAGCCCGCAGTATCAGTTCTTGATACCTGTGGTGCAGCTGGGCGCGGGCGTTGGGGTCGACCCTGCCCGCCTTCAGCGGACAATGGGAGGTAAGGATCACCTGGGAAGCTGGCAAAGCGCCAGCATGCTACCTTGGTGGACCCCCTTAAGCGTGCCATCGATGTTCGTTACTGCATGGCTACGCAGCTAACCTGAAGGTTGCGATGTGCAATAGCCCCTCTCCGAAGCAATGCCTTCTTGGCGGTCCCGGAGAGACGAAGGGTTTGGCGGCAATGGGAATGGTTTAGTGGGTCGGTGGTTTAGTCCTGTTTACTGCTTGCAAGTAGTAAATGATCCTCAACCCCACACGGCGTCTGTTGAGCAGATTATCCCCCCATTGCTAAGAAGAAAAAAAAGGCTCGGGCCAAGAATAGGACCCTGTGGGACGCCCGTCGTGACTGTTGTGTAACTTTTCCCAGCGTCTGTTTCGCAGTTCTGTGTACGATTTTGGAAGTAGCTGCTCAGAATCTTACAGAGATACTTCCAATCTGTGCAGCGATTCGGCGATCGCAACCCAACTGGCACTTTTGAAGGCATTTTTTACGTCCAGAGTGACCACTCCGCAGTACCGATTGCCTCTCTTCTTTTGCTTCCCTTCACGCATCCACGACCTTTTGGATGGCATCAACGGTGGATCTAACTCTCCGGAAGCCGAACTGCATGTCACACAAGCCATTTTCTCCCTCCATGTATTTTGTAAGTATGTTTAGGATTACTCACTTCAGCAGAACAAGCAGACAATAGGGTCCTAAAGCCCTGTCCCGATTTTAGTGCCAAACGCTTAAATTAAGGCCAAAAACACATGTTTACTCAATTTTTTAATATTTTTCTTTTGTTTAAGACCAAACAACATTTTTTTTTTAGATTTTGTCACATTCCTTGGCTTAAACTCAAATTTTGGGTGTATTTTGCTTTCCGTGTCCCTTCCGAAATGTCAGATAGGAACAACCCCAGTGCTAAAACTAAAACCCCTGTGGTGTTTTTGTCGACTAAGCGAACGTCAAACATGATCTCAAGTGTCAAGGTTCATTTACGAACCCAATTTTAAAATTAATGTTTTAATCCAGCTTTTTACGCTAGCTTGCCATAAACTTTGAATTACCCCTTTTTGACGTTCCTTGTCTACACTATAATGTTTTTATGGTTAAATCTAAGCAAGCTTTGCGTTGCTGAAAAATTTTCATGTTTATGCAAACGAACGTCAAAAAAATCCCTCATTCAGGTAACAAAAATCTGAAAGTTTTATTCCGAATTTTCTGCGTTTAATACAGTTTAATACTATTTTTTTCCATTTTAGATTTATGATAAGCCGCCATGGACTGGTGCCTGTTAATTCTCGATAGGTTATTTTGAGAACTAAACAACGTGAATGAATGTTACGAACTTTTCAACGAATTTAGTTTGTTTGGCAGTGCTCCAGTGATCAAATACTAATATTTTTTTTAGATTTTTCTGCAAGGCGTACCTTGGACGACCTTTGAATGAATTTATGGAGTTCGGAGCTATTCTCGTTTATAGAACAGACCTTCAACCCTACCTTCCCCGGCAGTTACTGAGCCTTTTTTGAATACAAATTAATGAAACATTTTTTTTTAACACCCAAGTGATCCAATAGGTAGATAGACTGTACCCCACATTTGGTTTACACGGCGAGTCACCTCACTCGGGTCTGGAATAGTCACCTCGCTATACGAGACCGAGTTTCTCATCCCACTCGCAGAATAAACCCAAAAGTAACAGCATGTGTGAATGACATAGACCTGGACGGAGATCTATATTAGAACATCTCAGACCACTTTGAAAATATCCATGTAACGTTTAATGTATCTCCTCTTCCGTGAAGTTTCCGGAAGGTTTTCAAAAATATAACGGCCGAGGTTGGATTATGTTTGTTGATTGTTTTAATCAGAGTATAGAGCCAATAACGATGCACAAAATGCTGTCCTCTCGAATTTCTTTATCTTAAATAATTAGGTCAGGAACGCTTTTCTCGTGTCGATGCCTAAAATAAATAGAAAGAAGTTCGTAAAAACTAGGTGAGTTTTGTAATATAAAAAACACAGCTGCAAAACAAACCCAGTGAAAATATTTGACATTGCAATCAACAATCGAAGAGCATGGCCTACTAAGACCTAACTATAAAATCGGTTGCCAACAAATGTCATAGTCAAATCACCCCCTACAATTTTATAGCTAGCGTAAAAAGCTGGATATGATGTAGCCGTTATTTGAGCGGGAAAAATTGCTAAAGAAGTTGAAGTAACATGCTCTTTCGTGTTGTTGAATAAAAACAAGATTTTATCAAATATTTTAGGACCCAATTTCAGCCCAGGAGATGAAAGGAGATAGCTCTACTGAAATTCCAACGACCCATTTCAACAATAGTAGTAAATACACACACACATTCTGAGGTTATTTTCATTTACTTTACAGTGAGTCCCGCATAAAAACACCCAGTTATCAAATGGATATATGAAATGTTCTTACACTTCTCGAATCGAAAATTGTGGGCTTCGTGGCCGTGCGGTTAGTGTTACCAAGTATTTAGCCGCATCCAGTCAAGGAGTGTGGGTTCGATTCCCACTTCAGGCCGGAAAACATTTCGTTTGTAAGCTTCCTTCAAAGAGCAAATCGCCCACTGGAAGCATTCACGTGAAGGTGTCTAACAGTAATAAAAAAAATCGGCCCTGGTGAGCATTGAGTTTCAATTGGGAATAGGTGAGCAAGTAATAATAGAGAACGATTTTACCAGGATGTAAAGCTGTTTTTTTTTTCGTCGCCGCACTGGGGTTAACGCAAAATACTATACACTTTTCAATGCACTACTTGCGTAACACGATCGATCTTGACCGCATCACCCGCATCCGCAGGAGCAAGCGTCGCGGTCAAAGGATCACACACTACTCGTGGGAAGGGCTTTGACATACTCAGAAATCGCTTGACTAACAATTCAGTCAGCTTTTGTAGAGGGTATCGCTCTGCCGAGATAATCTCTTACATTACCTTTTCTGGTTTGTAAGTCTTCGGTAAGGAAACATGGCCCAATACGCACTGTTGAGGTAGAATGGGTCATTGAATCATTTCTATAAAGATCGAATTTTAATTTTTTGTCAAACGATGCTAACAATGATCACCCAAGAGTTGTCGCTACAAGCCTTGAAGATTAACTCATAGTGTTTGCGCTCACATTACGGACGGCATCATCGGTTGCTGTTTCGCACCAACCGAGCGGCGTGCATACAAAAGTTGATTCATTCAACTT
Organism: Aedes aegypti; assembly: GCF_002204515.2. Classification (NCBI taxonomy): domain Eukaryota; kingdom Metazoa; phylum Arthropoda; class Insecta; order Diptera; family Culicidae; genus Aedes; species Aedes aegypti. The sequence goes on along the minus strand of NC_035108.1, from coordinate 423,479,369 downwards.
TCGTATTGTTCATTTCCCGCCTATCCTTCTGCGTTATCATCAGCCCAGCGTGATGCTTCTCTGCTTTGGCGGCAACATCCAAGCGCGCCAAACTACACAAAGCAGAATGCGCGAAAGTGATATTGTTTTCCGTACTGTGCACCTATAAAAGGTGCACCCGATTTGTATATAGAATATAGTTTCTCTCGTTCCCCACCGAGTAGGCACGCTGCCTCTCGGTGGCAATAAAATTTGTGAAATCCAATCGAGTTGTTCTTCGTCGTCGTCCCGTCATCCTCACCACACAACGTAGGGCTTCACCTTGGACGAAACATTGGTGCCGTGACCAGGATTCGCGGCCCATTCCATCCCCGGTCAAACATTGGTGCCGTGACCAGGATTGGTCGCCAAGGAGCGACCACGAACCGACCAAGACCAGGATTGATCGCACCGCCAGCGATCTCGAAGCGAAAGTGTAAGTGAAATCCCGACGGCGATCGAAGACAACGTAACCATTCATCCTCTTACCGAACCAACGAGTCCATCAGTGAAACAGTGAAACCTCCTTCCGGACCGTTGTGTCCACCAAGTTCATCTTCCTTCCGGACTGGCGTGTCCAAACTCGGCTCAAGCAAATCATCCTTCCGGATCGGCGCATCCACTATCCAAGTACCAAACCGGCAGTCTATTATCAACCCTCCGAACCGGCGTGTTCACATTCGGACTATGTGGCATCATGTCCGACGGCCCATCCCTCCTTCCAAACGATCGTGTCAATCGGCAAAATTCCATTCACCTGCGTGTGGATCTTCCGAAGCTAGGCGCTTCATTTCCAACACGATCATCGGCAGCATCCGTTGGCGCTCAGGAATTCCGACCTTCCACTCGGCGTAGTCAGGTCACGCTTGTCGTCCGTCAAGCAGGAATCTCCCACTGGTCAACTACCAAAATACCAAACCGTGATTCCAACAGACGTTTCATCCGTTCCATTGGTCGAATCAAACGGTCACCCTTTTCACCGGCGTTGTGAAACTTCCGAAGCTACTGCTTCATTCCGATTTGACCAACGGCAGCATCCACTGGCACACGGGAATTCTGGCCTTCCACTCGGCGCAGTCAGGCCAAGCTACAATCCACGCAGCAAGAATCTCCCAACGACCAGCATCAGTACCACTCCAATCCAAAAACAACATCCCAATAGAATGAGGCATCAATCGATCGGAGCATCTAATAAATTACCATCTCCATTCAAACGGACCGCCCCGACAACGACAGACATCCAAATCCAATCCTACCTACGGCAGTCATCGATCGAGCGAGCAAAGCAGTATTAGAAAACGAATTTTCAATTTCGTTTTGAGGCGCCGGGATGTTTGCGCTCACATTACGGACGGCATCATCGGTTGCTGTTTCGCACCAACCGAGCGGCGTGCATACAAAAGTTGATTCATTCAACTTTCGTATTGTTCATTTCCCGCCTATCCTTCTGCGTTATCATCAGCCCAGCGTGATGCTTCTCTGCTTTGGCGGCAACATCCAAGCGCGCCAAACTACACAAAGCAGAATGCGCGAAAGTGATATTGTTTTCCGTACTGTGCACCTATAAAAGGTGCACCCGATTTGTATATAGAATATAGTTTCTCTCGTTCCCCACCGAGTAGGCACGCTGCCTCTCGGTGGCAATAAAATTTGTGAAATCCAATCGAGTTGTTCTTCGTCGTCGTCCCGTCATCCTCACCACACAACGTAGGGCTTCACCTTGGACGAAACATTGGTGCCGTGACCAGGATTCGCGGCCCATTCCATCCCCGGTCAAACACATAGATTTTCTTCAAATTTCTCCGTTAAACTCAACAATTTACCATTCTTTATGCCTGAACCATAAGCTATTCCGATGAATTTATTAACAAAAAAAAGCCTTTCCATGCAACAGAGCAAACTCATGGAGAAGCTTGGTTGCTGACTCCTTGATCTCCATACTAAATGAAGGTTGTTCCGGTTTTATCGATCAATTTTATGTTTTGAATCAGTTATTTACAATGGAAAAACTTCAAATGTGGCTGGTGAGTCTCTGTAAACATTTTGAGATACTGTTGCAAGCATTTCGAGTACATTTTAAATCACTTGGCTATATCTGATGTTTCCTGCGAACACCTCTGAAATATCTTGGGAAACTCTGTTTTCACTTAGAGAACTTCTTGGAACACTAAAACGGAGCAAACATGCTGAACATCAGACAGGAACACGTTGAGAATCGCTGATGCTGAGTCATAGAGCATTGTTCAAAAATTCCAAACAGTACACACAGTAACAGTAACAGATTTACAAAATAATCAGCTCAATGTATGGTTCAAAAACTCACAAACCTGAACATATTATTTCATTTTATACACACTCTTTACTTCATAACCATAAAGAAGATCATCGTACCGAGTAAATATGTAAAATTCCATGTTGTTGTCAGCCATTATCGTACACGATCGCAGTACGCCTTCCCCCTATAATATTGCTGCACAGAAAATACACCTTTGCCTCCTATGCTGATCGTAGCATATTTTCACCCATGTTTCCAAAAGCCGAGCCCAAAGAGAAATACTCCAAGCATGGCTCGAGAAAGAGGAAGGCATAGAGAGACAAAAGACTGAGTGCAAGCAGCAACTATTGAGAAGAGTACGCTTTTAAGTAAACATGTGTTCATATGCAATGGGCTACCCTCTTAATCCTTTCCAAGACGTACGAGACTCCCCTCGCTTCTGCCTACACGACTGGCACGTAAGGTATATGATCATGAAAGGTATCGGCGAACGAGAGCCCATGCTGCCCTCTTGGGAGAGTGTGAGAGAACGTATAATCGTTTAGCAAATATATGATTCAATTGTTTGAATCATAGCGCTTAGAGGCGTTAATTTAATAACGAATAATTTATGATCTGGCACATTTTACCCTTTGGAGTTGGGCGGTTATTGCGAAGGCGCACAGTGGTATCATTTTCTTGCCGAAGCGGTAACATAAAGATAGCCACGTATACAGAATTATCTGATTTTCCTGAATCTTGAGTTGCATCGAGCCTTTCTTGTAATAATACCGAAGGGTGTCCTATGAGAATCCTAGATGTAATAAGATGAGAAGCGTGGAATAATTTCGATGAGAATCTTAAAATGAACGTAAAGAAAATTTAATTCTGTTGAGATTCCTGCCAAGGTTTCTGTTAAGAATCCTAGAATAATTATGATGAGAATCCATGAAAGGTTATGTTGAAAATCCTGGTTTCTGGTGAGGAGAATCTTGGAAAGATTTAGATAAGAATCCTGCAAGCATTCTAATGAGAATCTCCGCAAGAATTTGATAAGAATCTTTGACATACTCAGATGAGAGTCCTGGAAAGATTCTAATAATAATCCTGAAAAGACTCTTATGATAATCCGTAGAACCCTGAGAAGATTCTATTGAGACTTCCGAGAGGGTTCTGAGAGGATCCTGATGATTCTAAGATGATTCTAATGAGAATCCTGAGAGGATTTTGATGAGAATGCTGAGAGGATTGTGATTAGAATCCTCAGAGGATCTTATGAGAATTATCACAGAATTTCAATGAGAATACTAAGAGGATTCTGAGAAGATTCTAATGATAATTTTTAGAGGATTCTGACGTGTAACCTTAGAGGATTCTTGAGAGGATTATGTTGAGAATTCAGAGAGGATTTCAATAATAATCCGGTGGATTCCTGATGAAAGTCCAGAGAGAATTTTGTTGAGAATTATGAGAGTATTTTGATGGAAATCCTGAGAGGATTTATCAGATACTTTTAAGGATTCGAATCAGATTCCTTCCAGGATTCTCATTTGAAAACCCGGAAATTCTGCTCAATCATTTAAATATCCAGCAGGATCGTGTATAAAGCTTATGTTTCAACATTCGTGAAATCGCAATCCAACCTCGAAAACGTATGGGAGTGAAAACCAAGAGTTCTTTTTTGGCCTACGGGCAATATCACTGTGCGGCGGTTCCCTTGAATAGGAGTCGGCTTTCCACTGACTGGTTTGCCAGGTAAGTTGTTGTTCGAACAACGAAAAATGGCAGCCACGTCGATGTGTGCTTTGGCCATTTGGCGGGTATCTATCTGCATCTGAAGGTAGGTGAATCGAATTCCGAATGCGGTGTGGATATTTGCAGCAGCGTTTTGGACCATTTCCCATTGTGTGGCTAGTAGAGTGGCGTGTGGAGAGGTCCGAGCAATTTTGCCTTAAGACCAAGCCGAGGGCTGCTGATTTATTTGTTATTATTAGAGATAGAGATATATGTAACAGCAACATGTGTGAGCGGTAAAACTCTATTGCGGTACATAGACGATGCCGTAAAGAGCGTTGGCGTGAATTTAATTGACAGTTTTACGAAGAATAATGGAATAGTTTAAGGATTGGTTTATGCGGTACTTTTTTGCATAATTGAAATATTGTTTCGGTTATGAATTTACTTGAAAAATGAAAAAGATTATTTTACGATATTGATACAAACACAAAAAAGCGATTGCCATACTTTATCCAGTGTGGAAATGCTTAAATGAAAGACTTTGAGTTATAATGATATCAAAAACGTTCAAAATGACGAATAATTTCATACTTATGTGAACAGAGTATTGAGTAAGTCTTACTAATACGCCCACTTAGACTTGTTAGGGAGTTCTTGTTGAATATATGAAGAAACTGCATAAGGTTTCACTGCAAGGCCGTCTTCAGTGTCGTGTACTATACAGTTGAGGTCGAAATAGACATATTTGTTGAAGAATACAAACTCTAGTTGGAGTTAAATGGTATGGTATTAAATTCAGATTTTTTACATACAGACATTCCACTAAACTGTTCGAGGATTTATTGTCATCGAGAGTTTTGCGATGAATGAAGGGGTTTTATTGTGAATCCATATGGGACAGTTATGCTTTGATAATCGATAGAGAACAAGGATCGTTTTAAATAAAAGAAATGTGTAAATAACACTTAAAACTAAAAACTGAGCCTTCCTAATCCTAGTGGTAACTTTTGCGTTTTGGTTTACCAAGAGAAGTTTCGTAATTCATTCAAAATATTCGAAATTGCCGAAGAAAACAAAATTTGCATGACTTTTGCGAAGAATTATCGAATCATTTATTTAAGTAATCGCTGTAAAATCCCATGCAGTTCAAATCCTGGAAATAGTCTATAAAAGAGTTCCGGGTCTAACTTCTGGGAAAAAGTTAAAATTCAATATATGGAATAATATCTAGATCAACGGAATTTTGAAATCCCAGTAGGAATTCAGGCTTTAACTTGGATTTGAAAATCCAATTTCGAAGAATCCTAATATGAACCTGGTTATTCTTAGCGGTCTTCTAAGAGCGCCCATGAAAATTTTGAGCTTTTTCAGCAGAATCTCAACTGAATTTGAGGACCGTAGCGAGTTTGTGGGTTTCCTAAAATGATCTTGACAATTTTGAGCGGAATGCTAGTGATGTCATGGAGTTCTTGAGTCATGGGATTCCCTAATAGAATCATTGTAAATTTCGATGATGGTTTAAGAATTCTCAGGCCATCTAGATCCACAGCTATATCATGGACACTCTTTACAGTAATTCAAAAATTCAAAACGTGCTTTAGAGTTTCAAGGATGTCCTGAGAACACCTAGCAGGTTCTTGAGGTTTCCTATCGGGACGCTAACAATTTTCAGCAGGGTCCTGATAATTCTGATGAAGGGCTACTGGCTGTGACTAATGGGCATAATAGCCTGCATAATTTTAAATATTACCTAGCGAAACTTAAAGTTTTCTAGTGGAATATTGGGACTTCGCTGAACTTCCTAATAAGTTTGTATTCGGCTTTTCAACATCATTCATTATAATAAAAGATAAATGCAAATTCAAGAAGTGCTGCTCGAAAAGAAGTCCCAAATAAATTTTACAGACATCCTTGGAGGATTCTCTGTAATAATATCTCAAACATTTCATCCACCCTTCTAGCAACTCCCAATAAATCTAAAGATCTGACGCAAAAGCATTTTTGAAGCTCTGCATCTTTTAGTACATTCCTTTGAAGCGCATTTTAAGCAGCTTCAGTTTTTAAGTAGTTATACGAATTTTACATAACCTAGTAAACTGCTGTGCTGTCTAAATTAAACATTGATCCTACCTTGTATCTTGATGGCTACAGCGTATCGTCGCCCTATTGCCGGGCGTATTGTAGAGCTTCATCTTCGCCCGAAAGAGTAGGATCACCAGGTTTTCTTCCACTGCGTAAAGTCAGCGTATTCGTGGTTTTCCACGTGGTTACTTCTTTGAACAATCTTATAACGCTGAACTTTCGTGATAGAAACCGTCGGAAAGAGAGCACAAAAGAAAAGTTGGCATTGATGCACCCAAAGAAAAATTTGGAGCGCCAAGCAAATATGTGATTGAAAGTGAGAATTTCTTAAATTAGGTTGGGAGTAGATCTGTTATTCAGCAGCAAAACGGGTTATCTCGAAATTATCATGTTCACCAAATATAGGAAAGAAATAATATTTTTCTTAAACGACAGTAGATCACGATTTGGGTAACTTAGTCGAATTTTCTTCATAAACGAAATACTATTGAATATGTCGAAGCGATGACCATTTCCCGCTTTAGTAGCATTTAGCATCTTTATAAAAAAAAGTATTTTCCTATTACCCTGAGCTTTTCGTACAAAAATCATATGTGTTACCGTAGTGGCAAATTTTCATTTCACAAACACCATTAAACTGCTTTGACTGCCGTCTCAGACGATGACCCACCGAAAAGCCAATGGACTGCAACCACTCGGCAAAAATATGACCCTCCGTGAGCATAATAATTCAATTACGTCCGGCTACTAATTACACAGGTGAGCCATATCTTTCTCCTTCGCAGTGCATCAACCCATCTTGGATAAAAAACAAATCCTCACCGAAAGAAACCCGACAGACACTGCATTATCTTTCTCTCCGGCAACTCTTGGACAATCATCGTGCTTGCCTGCACCGCCGGATTGCGATGGGTTCGTCATCAGTCGGTCACGACTTTTTCTCCTCATCCGCTCCTAATTAACATTTAGCCCCGGTAATCATCGTCAGGATCGGAACGATGACCTGACCGACGAGGAAACCGATCCTTATCGTCACTTTCCATTTACTCTCACCTCTGAGAGCCACCTTTCGGGAGATAAGGATATTTCGATCAAAAAATTGGGGAAATTCAACACCGTTTTTGGGGGCTATGATGTGAGATGATGGGATGTTCCCGATCAGAAAGGAATAACACAATTATATCAACCAGAAATTTCAAAACTTATTTTTTAACAGAGTGCGATACTGATTAGGTATTAAAATATCAAAATATATGATTTCGTTGAAAATTTAGTTACTGATTTGGGAAAAGTGAAAACTATTATTGAAAAATAAAAAATATATATGAAAGCCTCTAGCGATGATGGTGACGTTTTCGTTGGCATATTATCCTGACAACTGTTATAATGCCAAGGTTTGATCAATTTCGAAACCGGACAAAAAAAATAGTACAGAAACTTCTAGCTATCGTACAATCAGCTTGATTTTCACCATCAGTAAACTTTTTGAAAAAGTCGTTTTGAGCAAAATGATGGTTCACATCAACGATAATTAAATTTTTGCAAATGAAAAGTTCGGATTCCGTAATGGACATTCGGCCACCATCAACCTCTACGTGTAACAAATTTGATTCGTTCCACAAATCTGAAGGCTACTCTTCTGGTCTTGCTCTTCTAGACATAGGAAAAGCATTCGACTATGTTTGGCATGAAAGCTTGATTGTAGAATTAAAGAAACTTTAATTTTCCTACATTTATTTTAGGAAAAATCAATATTATTTGTCAAATTGTACACTTTATGTTAATTATCAGAACTCCATGTCTGAGAGACTTCTTGTAACTTACAAGTTGTAAGAGCTGCAAAGATCATAAGACAGCATTTTGGGACCAATATTACACAATATTTTCATATTTGACTTACCTGAGTTACCTCACAGAACACCTAAATACGAATGTTATGTTCGAAGCATTTCTCTCAATTATAATTAATTCTGCTATAACTGTGATAAAACAGGAAAATATTTCAGCTCAATGTTTCAAGAAAATATCCTAAAATAAAGAACTTTTGTTAAAAAGAGTAATATTGCTGTTATGAACCCGATCATGTTTCCTTAAATTAATTTATTTACGCAAAGTAAATCAATAACCTATCGAAAGATTGACACGAGCATAATATTCCCAGGTTTTGCTAATTGACACTGAACCAAGTTCTGCGCAAATCTCCCCTCGAAAAGTTGAATGTATCAATCGCGAACGAATCGTCGGAGGATTGGTGATAGCATATTAAATGAAGAAATTAATGATATTTATTTCTGTGTTTAATGCGCCTCTCTTAAAACTTGCGCGCGAAGACGGTCGACTGAATTGGCCAATAAATAACTCACAAAGCTGTATGGTGCTTTGCAGCAAAGTTCGATAAAACTCAAATGACGAGAGAAGTTAAACAAAACTGCATCCACCAGAAGAGGAGGAATTCATCATTTTATTGATCCGCAGTCAGTGACGGGGACACAGGATAATGGATGTGCATGTTTTTGGCTTAACTTAACGGATGCCAATTAGTTTTTGGGATTATGGCATAAATCCGAAAAGAGTTTAATACTGATTTAATGGTGAGTTCAATCGGTAATTGATTTCCGATGTCCTGATGGCAGTAAACAAGGTTTATTTGTCTCAATTAAAAAAGAGGGGAAAGATACTTGAAAGCTTCATCGATTGATTGAAATGAGGTAAACTTAAAACCAATAAATTGAACTTTTCAGATATATAAAAAAAAACTTTCAAATAAAAAAGCGCTCTTCTAGACTAACGCAAAAAAATCATCAATCACGAACAATTAAAATGAATCTTAGCTAAGTGTTGTTATTTACCAGGGATCCTTAAAATACGAATGTAGAATATTAACCTTTACGTTACCGGCCTCCGACAAGGCATTTTCAAACAGCTGCCAATTCGTTAATTTCCATTCGATTTTTTTTGAAACTACCCTAAGTTTACTTTAAAAAGGTTTCAGTTATTTGTCATAAATGGACAATTCTGTATTCGGAACCATGCCGGATATGTTTCTGGTTGTACTGGGGTCACAAGGGTGCCAAATTCGGGAAATGTGATAATTTTTTTTATTTATTTCAGCTACAACACTGAAGTTTTTATGTAAAACGTGAGATAATGGTCGATTGTCATAATTTCAACATAATTTGAATAAGTGGACCGTTCCGGAACATCGTAGCCGGTTCCGTCAGGGCCAGTTTGGGTACAAACAGATGTGGCCACTCCAGGTTCTGGCACAGGTTTCACAAGGGCCTCTTTGGGGACATTTCCGTTTTAAATCCAAAACATACTGTGCGACGTCTCCATCTTCTTGAATTTGGGAGAACATGTCAATAAAGGAAGAATAATCTAAATTTCCATAGATGTGACCTCTCCACAGCACCTGACATAGGTTCCGCCAGGGCCTCTCTGAGGTTATTTCCGTTTATTGTCGGAAACATACCGTGCGACGTATCAATCTTCGTGAATTCGAGAGAACTTGTGTCGTGTCAATCTTTGTGAATTCGAAAGAACATGTCAATTAATGAAGTATGAACTAGGTATCAACTAATTAGGTCACTTCTAAGCACCTGGTACTGGTTCCACCAAGGTCTCTTGGGGGACATTTCAGTTTCATGTCCAAAACCTATTGTGCAACGTTTCAATCTTCATGAATTCGACAGAACATGTCAATTAATGAGGAATAGACCCTGTCCACTCCTGAGCATCACGTACTGGTTCCATAAAGGCCTATTTTATGACATTACCGTTATTTGAAGGAAAAAATATGTCAATGAATGAATAATGACCTCGCTACCATCAGATCTGGCTACTCCAGAGCACAAGGAATAGGTTTCGCCGAAAACCTTTTTTGAAAATTTTCCGACTGATGTGGTTTCTCTTCACTGATGCAGTTTTAAGCAGTATCTTTCTGAACAGATGTTTTCCTCGATTTTTGGAAAATCTGATATACAGATCTTCATGAAAACGCCAAGAATGCACTGTGCAACTACCCGATCAACCAGTCTTCATAATTCTTCATAGATCTTTGACCAACGATGGCGATCGCTAAAGGTTCAAAACGAATCTATATCGATCGCTATCGAAAATCACTGACTGGTTGACCGGTTAGTTAAAACTCAGCAGAAAACTGAGAAGAAAACTAACAAGGAATCCACCAGAACTTTATTTCGAACATCATCAGAAATCCAACAAGAATCCTAAAAAGGTTTTGACTAGAATGTTACCAAGAATCTATTGTAAACTTCGATGAAAATTTTCTATTAATTAATCTTGATAAAAACATAAAAGGAATTTGCTTTGGAACTCCTCATGAATACACCATAAAAACAGTCTTATGATTTACGAAATTCCTTATGAAAGGTCAGTAACTTTGGCATATTTAGAGTAAGGTGGGGCAAAAGTTCGACCTTAGTGGTATAATCAAAGTTTCCAGGAAAAAAATAGCAGTTAAAACAAAACAAATACCATACAGTGAACCTTCAACATATTGGCTATAATTTTGCTGAACAAACTTGTGACCAAATATTTACCCATTTTTAGTTATAACAGTTTCAAAATTTATTGTCTTTTTCGAACTTTTGTCCCACCGGTGGGGCAAGAGTTCGAATCTAGTGTGGGGCAAAAGTTCGCCGACTAAAACACTAAATATCGATCCTTTTATGACAGGCATACTTTACACCAGCCGTAAACTTAAGTTTGCCGAAAAATACACACTAAATTTTCATAAAAAAATTGCCGAAAACCGGGTTAATTGTAATATACTCAAAAATAGCAGTTTTTCGCAAAACTAAGTGGAAATGTAAAATTTTGGTGACATTTTTCACACGATCAGACAAATTTAACTAAATTTAAAGATAATATGTTGATTTAAGGCAAAATGAAAAATTTTCCGTGATTTTATACATGGGTCGAACTTTTGCCCCGCTGATTCGAACTTTTGCCCCACTATGGGCCAAAAATTGTTTTAAAGCATTTATGCAAAATCTAATACACGTCAAAGTAACCTTATGATAGGCCTAGAAACGCCCTTACATAAAATATTGAAAAAGATTTTATCTTCAATTGGTTCCATGCAACGAAAGTTTGACCAAAAATTACAATATTCACGTCGAAAAACAACAAATAGCCTTACCTTTTCAAATCTCAATCGATTTTTATGATTTTTAGAGTAAAAGTCTCTTAATTGAATAGCATTCGAACCACAATGACATTTATAAGATTTGTTTTGAATTGAGCTAAAAATCTTAAAAAGAAACTCTTACCCCACTCGAACTTTTGCCCCACTTTACTCTACTGCCAATAATTGTTTTAACGTCGGTTCTATCAATCGTTCCGCTTATTCATGAATTGAGGAGTTCCACGTGCAACAGAATAAAAATTTTGCTTAGAATGTGTTGAGGATTTCATCAGAAATTAAACAATAATCTAGTCAGCAATTATCTAATTTGGAACCCATTCGAGATTTCATCTATTACCCGCAAAGGGATTTCCTACAGATTAGTGTTCGGTCCATCGTGTCACTTGCCCCTACGGGGGAGAGCGATGCAATAGAAATCAGACGTATCCGGTTCACACAGTGCGAAGAAAAAGTGGTGTAATCCAGTCATAAATATTTGGTCCATCGATTGTATTGCTTGCTCCTGCTGGAGCGAGCGATGGGACCAGAAACACCCACTAACCCAGTGTGCTTTTCAAGAAAATTGTAGACATGCAGAGCTATATTCAGTCTTTGAACTCTCGATTCGTGCTCTTTGACAAAGGTTCGCTAATCTCAAGCCCCATTCATTAAATCTCTGTGCATCTTCTACTGCTTCAGTCAATCGCAGAGTGCAACTATGAAGCGGTCATCTATGCTTGAGCTCATGCTCATTATCCGCAAAGGTTTTACTTACAAATTCTCTATGCATTTTTTATATATTTATTTTTGAAGCTTGAAACTCAATAAGCCAGTTCATTCGCCCCAATTCAAATTATATTGCTCTGGAGTGACCAAATCTTCGTTTATAGACAAGTTTCCTCGAATTCATGAAGATTGAGACCTCGCACGGTATGATACCGACAGGAAACGGAAATGTTCTCAAAGAGGCCTTGGCGCATCCTATGTCAGGCGCTCTGGAGTGGCCAATTCTATGAATATTTAGTTTATTCTGATAATAAATCTTCGAGCTGTTTAGTAGAATACCTATAAGTAGATGAAAAAAAAAAAACAGAATTTAGTATTATACCATTCAATTCCACTAGAGTTTGTATCCTTTGACAGATGCGCGTATTTCGACCTCAATTGTAAGGCCGTCTTCAGTGTCGTGTACTAGACTCGACTTAGTCTAGTACACGACACTGAAGACGGCCTTACAGTTGAGGTCGAAATACGCGTATCTGTCAAAGGATACAAACTAGTGGAATTAAATGGTATAGTACTAAATTCGTTTTTTTTTTTCATCTAGTTTATTCTTCATTTATCGACATGTTCTTTTGAATTCAAGAAGATTGAGACGTCGCACGGTATGTTTTGGACATAAAACGAAAATGTCCCTAAAGAGGCCCTCGTGGAACCTGTGCCAGAACCTGAAGTGGTCACATCTGTTTGTACCGTGGTTTTTCTTCTTTTATTGACATGTTCTGAAAATTGAGACGTCACACGGTATGTTTTGGACATGAAACGGAATTGTACCCAAACTGGCCCTGGCGGAACCGGCTACCATGTTCCGGAACGGTTTGTTGAAATGATGACAATATACCATTATCTTATATTTTACATAAAAACTTCAGTGTTGTAACTGCAATAAATAACAAAATAATCACATTTCCCAAATTTGGCACCCAGCATGGTTCCGAATTCAGCATTCTCCATTTATGACAAATAACTGAAACCGTTTTAAAGTAAACTGACGGTGGTTTCAACAAAATCGAATTGGAATTGACTAAATGGCAACTATTTGAAAACGCCTTGTCGGAGGCCGGTAACGTAAAGGTTAATGTTAACTATGCGACATTTTTCTTTATGATAAGGTTTATATTCTAGGTATTGTGAACATGATCACTATAACAAAGCAAAGCAATGCCTAAGGTGATTCCCGGCTGATCCAGGACCTTTCCGTAATGGAAGTCTCCTTGATTTGAAGAAAAATCTCACTAATCGACCATTTAATTCTACGGTTGAGCAGGGAAGGGGACTTAAAAGTGCCATTTCCCTGGTTATGGGGACCAGTCCAAATAAATAACAGAATATATTCATCAAATATTGCTCGATTTCGTAAACACCATCAAACCAAAAGCGTATCAATCAATTCGACCCAAATCGCTTGTCAATCTCCAGCAAACATCATTCACTGCTCGGTTGAGAAAAAATCCAATCTCGGTAGTGTTTAACGTAAACACATTTATATGTGATGAAATGTGATTATTTAAAAACCAACTCAACCATCCCTAACATCAACAAGCGAGGAATCAATCCGTGAAAGTGTAAGCAAACAACCACCGCAATTAGGACTGCCTGTCCATCTGGTCGGGTCCTGTGGGAAACCGCTTAGTTTGTGGCGAACTCCGATATCGATCCAATAGACGTCAGAAATTGTAGTGATGCCATAACCAGTTGAACATTTCCTAACCCAAAGTCCCTTCCACGAATCAACATCTGGCAACCTTCTTCCAACTGTTAAACCTTCTCATTTTCATAGTATCGCTTACCGGGCAACACCCGTCAGTCAGTTGATTTCATCCAGTTACGTGACCTACCTAAATAGGGTTGATGCGCTGATATTCGCCACCCTGGATTATATGTCGTTTTGTCATGATAATAACGATGTATGGTTTAATATTTATTAATTAACTAAATTAACCTTCAAATTGGATCCGAAAATAAAATTCCAGGATCATTGTGGCAACCTACAAGTTTGTGATGATGCTTAAAACGTAACCGAAACACATATTTTATCATCAAGTTTAGTGACAATTTACTAATATTGTTGAAAAATATTCCATACATTTAGTATGCATAGTTGTTTTTGAAACTAACAATCATTGCATTGACAAGTGATCATTTTTACCCCGACATTAGATTCCCCATTTTTTATGAAAATGAGTTTTCTAGCTTTAAATTTGTTATAAAAATTCGCTACATGAGTCAGTAAGGTTTTCCTCAATATCACCCGAAATTAGGTGGTGAATCCAGGAACAGAAATTAAAAACATGCCGAATATCGCTGCATATAATCATGTAACGGTCACCCCAATTTCCGGAATAACCCTGCTACAAGAATCAATATTCGACCTTTTGTCTCTTCCTTATTTTTTTTTTCGACCTATTATCCTCTCGATGTTTTGTCTTTCTATTTTTGAATACATTTTATTTTTCCTACCGTACATAAGTTTAGAAAACTAATTATTAGTATTAAGAGCATTTGGAAGTATTTTAACTGTTTAAAAAAAAAAGTTTTCCTTAGGGCGGCCAATACTGTTACACCTACCCTACCAAACCGAAACAGTAAACATCCAACGCAAGACAATGTGCTCGAGCAGTGACGGTGGAGGGCAAAAAACCGTCCAGCAAAAATAAATACCCGGCTCATAACTCGTACCCATACCTCTAGTGGAACTTTAAATCGACGGTAATCCTGCGCCGCCGGCTTGCGGCTTTCCCGCCGATTACCCAGAGACAAACTGCTGCCTGCCGCAATATCGTTTACGTTTTGGCCCAGGAGGCGCTTGCGCTCGCACTCTCCGGCTTTAGCTCGCTCGTGAGATTCTACTTGGGTGGTCCACGCAACAAGCGGCATCGCACTCTTCCATTACGAACGGGCAGTGCTCCTGGGTGATGTTGGATCGGCACAGGCAGTCGGCAAAAAGGTGGACGTCGAAGGAGTGCTGCCTGCGCAATACTTCGCGGGTGCCTAGAGTGAGAAACCGTGGAAGCGCATGGTTGTTTTGATTTTCTTAAGCGATTTTTCCTTCCTGTAAAAAGTCGCTTAGATCTGGGGCAGCCTTAATGCATCATATTTTCAAAAACATCAACAACAATGAAGGTCATAGGTGTCATCTGTTATTGGACAATCATAAACTGCTCTCGTTCACTTCAATCTTTGGAATAACGGAAAAGTATCAAATAACATCAAGTATCAGGTATCAGAAGGTCGGTTCTAAAGGCACGTTCCCCACCAGTTGGGAGATTTGTGCCATCGCCATATTTGAGCCTATTTCATCGGGTAGATGATGGGAGAGGAGAGGGAAGGGAAAGATGGGTTGAAATAGGAGTGGAGTCCCTTGAAGATCGCATGAGCTCCATACCACAATGGGTTCGAACAGCGAGCGTAAAGAGAGCCTATAGCTCCTTACCACAGCGGGTTAAGAATAACAGAATGTCCTGAAGATTCAGGCTTCTGAATTCAGTTTCACTTAATAAGTGTTTACCAAGTAATTGGAATCGCATTTGCGCAAAAACTGTACAGTTACATATCAGCTGATACGAAGTTCCATAATCATAGTCGCAGCTATCACACACAAACGAGTCAGCACGCTGAATATTTGCCATGTGATAGTTGAATCGGCAGTGGCCGGTCAACGCTCTGCAATTCTGCTTTGACAGATTTGTTAAATACTTCGCTACTCTTGGAGATGGCTCAATAACATACAATTTTGTTTGACGACACGACTCCGAACTATTCTAATATTGCTTGTGCTGAGTTGCCGCCCAAGAATTTATCTGAAGCTTCACCCAGGACTTCAAAATTTGAATAGCCGGCTCAGGGCCAATGAAGTCATGCGATGCTCCATCGCGAACTAGCTCATCAGCCAATTTATTTCCAGCGATGGAAGAATGGCCAGGTACCCATACAAGTTTCACAGTGTTGACTGAATTCAGTTCCTCAATTCGAGATCGACATGCGATAACAAGCTTCGACCTTGAGTTGGCCGTAGCAAGAACTTTTATAGCAGCCTGACGATCTGAACAGCAGTATATGACTTTACCCATTACCTACGCGCTGTTGAAGTGCTGATTGCACTCCACACATAAGAGCAAATATTTCCACCTGAAAAACGATGCAGTTTCTACCAAGTGAGTAAAACTGATTCAGCCTCAGCTCACGATAATATACTCCTGCACAGGGTTCTGAATTTTCGTATCAACGATGCGAAATCTACGATTTTTCGCACGTAAGGAGAATGCTTTTTTCGCTTCCTCACGTGAACACCTTTTATCGCTCACACTAATTTTCCCTGGAGCTACGATGGAGGATAACCAAAAATCATTCCACTCTGGGGATAATTTCTTTTTCACCCCATCATGTTATCGCTCACCAACTGCTCCCGAGAATTATCACTATGTGGATTAACAAAAACTAGAGCCGGCGACGGGATTCGAACCTAGTTTGCTAAAAACAACCACGATATGTGCACGTTAACCACGCTACCACACCAACTTGACGGAAGTAATGGTTAATTTGGTGCATAAAAGCAACTACTGCTCGTGGCGATGGATACAGGAAAAGTTCTCCATGGATTGGAGAAAGAGAAAACAAACTTCTCACTGCTGCGGAAATGTGCAATTATCTATTTTCGCTTTGTTTTGTGGACGGATAAAATCGCAAGGCAGCTCATCGCTGAAAATTGCTGTGAGGGATAAATCCATTATCGTGAGAGTGAGTGAAAATTCGGAAGCCTGCTCCTGCTCCAGCTCTACCTTCAAGAAGGGAGCCATCAGTGTAACATACTATATTGTTTGATATACTTCTTTCCAAATAGCCAGACGTCCACTCTTCCCGTGAAGGGAATTGTGTGGTAAATGTCCTGTAAGGAAAGTGACAAGCAATTGTGAGATCACTAGGAGCAAGGACAATTTTGTCCCAATTCTCCAAAAGTTGAAACAACGAAGTGTGTGTAGATCTACGATTCACTGGATTTTTCTCCAGAAGTAGGTACCCATAAACGGTAAGAGCAAGAAAGTACTTCTTGTTTAAGATGTATGTGTAGTGGCGCAACGTAGAAAATGGCCTTGAGCGCTGCTGTGGGAGTTGTAGAGAACGCACCAGACATCGCCGTCAAGCACATCCTTTAGAGATGGCCCAATTTTGATTGGATTGTTCTTACTTCACCCTTTTGCCACCACACAAGACATCCACATGCCCAGTGATCTATTTTGAGATCAGTAACAATTTTGAATACAGTTAATTTTTTAGACAAAATGGATGGTTGGTATCTTTGGCAAAGTTGTGAAAGACCATAAGGGCAGTCCAATGACATTTTTTTTAATTCAGATTTTTTTTCACTAGGTTGCGCTGTCAGCATATAACATATCTGTTTTGTTAAGAGCTCTTATCGGCATCACCACGCTCGTCGTATACTGTAATAAGCGTGGTTTGCAAATTAGAGATTCCTGAACAATTGTAGAATGGATCCTGTGTTGGAAGTCAGTGTGGATTCCGGGATTCCAGAGTGAATTCTGAGATTTAAGAATATGTTGGAATGTGGATCGAGGATTTCCAGTACAGAACCCTGGGATTCCAGTGTGGATTCTGGGAATCCCGTGAGGATTCTGGGAATCCCGTGAGGATTCTGGGAATCCCGTGAGGATTCTGGGAATCCAGTGAGGATTCTGGGAATGCCGTGAGGATTCTGGGAATCCCGTGAGGATTCTGGGAATCCCGTGAGGATTCTGGGAATCCCGTGAGGATTCTGGGAATCCCGTGAGGATTCTGGGAATCCCGTGAGGATTCTGGGAATCCCGTGAGGATTCTGGGAATCCCGTGAGGATTCTGGGAATCCCGTGAGGATTCTGGGAATCCCGTGAGGATTCTGGGAATCCCGTGAGGATTCTGGGAATCCAGTGTGGGTTCTGGGATTGAAATTTGGATCATAGGGTTTCAGTGTGTATTCTGGGAATTCCGTGTGGATCCTGGAATAACAATGTTTGTTTATGTTTTATTATGTTTTATATAAGACACTTTACAATTTGTCATGGCATTCGTGTCCGATTAATTAATAACAATGGGGATCCTGGTGTTCCAGTCTAGTTCCAAGTGTTCCAGTGTGAATCTTAGGATTATAGTGTAGATTGTGTTGCTGCATTGTGGATCTCTGGCTTTAAACGTAGATATTGGGATTACACTAGGTTTGTTGTATTTTTATGTATATCCTGGGACTGTTGTTCAGATCATAGTGTGTCAGTGTGGATTATGGTATTCCATTGTGTATATTGAAATTTTATTTTGAATCCTGGGATTGTAACATGGTTCGTGTAATTCTAATGTGAAACCTGAAATTTCAGTGGGTACCTTGAGGTTTCAGTATCTTGATACTCCAGTATGGATCTTGCAATTTTAGTGTGAACCGCAGGATTAGAACATGGGTCCTTGTTTTCTAATGTGAATGCCTGGATTTCAGTGCCAATTTAAGGATTTCAGTGTAGATATTTGAGCACCAGTGAGTATTTTGCATTTCCAGTGTAGCTCCATGGAATTCACTGAGGATCCTGGAATATTCCAGTATGGATTTTACATGCGGATCCTAGGATTTCAGTGCGATATGGGGATACCAGTGGAGTGTTTGAGTTTCCAGTGTGGATCCTTCATTCCAGTGTGGATCCTGGATTCAAGCATAGATCATGGATTTTCAGTGCCGATTTTGAGATTCTAGTGTAGATGCTTGTATTCCAGTAAGGATTCTGGCATTCCAGTGGGAATTGTTAGATGGTAACCCAAGGATATACTGTGGGAATCCTGATGGAGTTATGTTGAAAGACAGTGCTAATATTGTAAAAATTCTACGAAAATAATGACCAAAAAGTTTTAAAATACATTGGGAATCTTACGCGAATGCTGATATTCTTGTGAAGGTCCTGTGGAAATCTTATCTTATAGTTATATAGCAAACTGTTAGTATACCTGAAAGAATCTCGTAGAAATAGTTGGGGAATTTAGATTGGTCTTATTAGAAAGGCTCATGTGAGAATTCTCTGCGAATTTTGTGTGAAACCTGTAAGAATTCTTTGGGAATTGTGTAGAAATACTGCGGAAATTGTGAACCTTATGGGAATTCAGTGTGTATTTTTTTATGAGCATACTGGAAAAAAATCCAATTAGGATTCTGTGATATTCTTTGAGAATACTGAGGGAATCCTGTGGAATACCTTCAAGAACCCTGTAGAAACAATATGTCAATATCTTGGGAATCCTACTAAATCCTACTAAATTTTTATTACGACAAAAAATATCATATTCGTGGAAAGTTTTATAAGTATGTACCCCGTAACCATTTGATACTAACGAGGCTGGCGTAAAATACAGGTGGAGAATGCGAATACTGCGGTTATATGTGTATGAACGTATGTATGTTTGTATGTGCAAACGAGTATTTGTTGTGCATGTACGTGTATGTTCCTGTATGTGCTTTGTACACATGTCACATTCAGCATCATTTTGTGGTGTTGTTTTCAAATAAACCTCTTTTTGTTATTTATATTTATGGTAACATGTTATTACCGTTTACATTATGTTTGTCATAATATCTTGCCATTTTTGAATGCACCATACCACCTTCAATCATTTGCGAAAATAATCAAAGATTTTTATTCTTTCAATATTTTGCGTACATATGACCCACTGTGTACTGTAACAAAATGTGACCGTAGATTTCCATTTAAATGACGGTTTTAGCATTCTCTTATGATATTGCGATGGTCCAGAAAGAATCTGGTGATTAATACAAATTTGAAATAATTCGGGCGTCAATGGGTTAATCTCAGTGCCAAAAAGACGTAAAGGTTGAATTCCATCGCGGTTTCGTCTTTCCGTAAAAAGAACAATAGATGTTTTATTCGGGTTAACCGAAAGGCCATATTGGCGACACCAACTCTCGACTACCTGGAGAGCACATTGCATCAGGTCGAATAGGGTGCTTATGCACATACCAACTATCAGAGCTAGATGGTCGTCGGCAAATCCATAAGTTGGAAAACCGCAATTATTGAGTTGCCTCAATAGCGTATCTGCTACGAGATTCCACAAAAGTGGTGACAAGACTGCCTCTTGGGGGCATCCGCAAACACTCAATTTTCGAATCGCTGCTTCACGCAATGTCGAGAAGAGACGTCGGTTTTTGAGCATTTGATGAATCCAATTGGTAATCATTGTAGGTAGCCCATGGTTTCGTGCGGCTTCCATTATGGCATCGAAAGACACGTTATCTAAGGCACCCTCAGTATCCAAGAAAACACCCAAGCAGGATTGCTTCTGAGCGAATGCTTTCTCGATATCGTATACAACTTTGTGTAAAAGAGTCACAGTGGACTTGCCAGATTGGTAAGCATGTTGATTGACATGAAGAGGCATATTTGCCAAATAAACATCACGAATGTGATGATCGATAATGCGTTCCAGACATTTCAGAAGAAAAGAGGTCAGACTGATTGTTCTAAAACTCTTCGCTTCTTCATACGACGCACGTGCTCCTTTCGGGATAAACTTTACAGTAATATCACACCAGAATCTGGGAATGTACCCGGTAGCAAAACTGCTTACAAGTAGCTTTTTCAAAACATGTTCGATAAACTCAAATCCCTTTTGGAGCAGAACAGGATAAATCCCATCCGCTCCTGGAGATTTGAAAGGAGCAAAACTGTTAAGTGCCCATTGAATGGATTCAGTAGTTACGATACTGCAAGCCGAGGCCAGAGACTCGTAACTACATGAAAAGACATTTAGTTCATCCGTAGATGCTATGTCCACACATCCGGGGAAGTGTATATTGAATAAACATGCTAAAACTTCTTCATCGGAAGAAGTATATTCATCATTAGATAAGCGAATTTCGTTCACTTGGAAATCCTCAGATTTTGCAAGGATTTTGTTCAGCCGACTAACTTCACTCAAACTGGAAACATTTGTACGAAGGTTTTTCCAGCCGGATCGTTCAGCAGAACGAAGAGCCTTCTTGTAAGCCTTGCGAGCCGACTTGAATGACTCTGATCCAGCTGAACGTCTGTTGGCGTCTGTTTCAACTCCTTCTACATTGTTTCCTGAGTCTAGTCAGATGGGAATTTCACCATGGGGTCCCCTCTTGTAGTTTTCACAGACCGCAGAGGACATGCTTCTTCAAAGGCTTCCATAATGTAGGATATTGTAGTGTCAACGGCATCATCAAAATCACTTGGATTTTTGATGGACGGAGAATATCCATGAAATTTGGTCGCAACCAATTCAATATAGAGTTCCCGGTTTGTTGACCGGGGATTCCTAGAACGCAAAGTCTGCGCAGTTACATTTGAATGTTCAAAGAAGATGTAGCGATGATCAGATAATGATTCCTCACCTGAAACATGCCAATTCGTCAACTCGTGACTGATTCTATTCGAGCAGAGCGTTATGTCTAACACTTCTTCTCTATTAGATACCATGAAGGTTGGGCGATTGCCTATGTTAAGTAATCCAAGATCTGTACTACTTAAGCATTCTATCAGACAGGAGCTTCTCAAATTGATATCTGAGCAGCCCCAGATGATGTGATGAGCATTGGCATCACTGCCCACAATCAGCGGCCCAGACAACCAGAATTCGCATAACAATTTGCGAAGAAAGTCGTTGACTCATACAAATTGCATCACATCCGCACTAAATGGTGGATGAAATCGTTTCATCGATGAGTTTCCTCGCATAAAATGCAATTTTATGAGTTCATATGTGCATTTCGTTTCGTCCCGTATACTTGTACAAAGTAAATCGGATCAATCCGTATCAACTGTCAAATAAATTTTGTTATCATAAATAAAGTCGCATACGGGTACATATAAGTTCGCAATAAAATCCACTCAACCGCATTGCATGCTGTTTTTCATTATATAAAATATGCACGTATATCGCCTCCAATTTTGTACGTATAAGGCCTTCTTGTATGTGAAACTTTGCACACATAAGCATCGCATAACACAAAAGGTGATTACATTATACGTACATTCTGGTTGTCTGGGGGTAGGCCTTTTGTTACGCAGTGTACCACAAATCGTTTGAAATCATTCGTTGGGGATTGTTCATCATGTGGTAAATATACCGAACAATAGACGTGTTTTCTGTTGAGGTCATCAACAGAAACATCGATTGTGACAGCACATACATCTCTGGTAGTTAACGAATGATTTATCAACGAGCACGCATGCGCGGGGCATGGAGCGCGAGTTTTCTATTTAAAGTTTGCTGAAAGTAGCAAAAACTGGGTCCACAAGGTGACCTAGATAGAAGTTTCCTCAACAGAAGTAGGGTTCTTGAACTAGCGCCACTTGGGCTGTCCCATTTTACATGAGCCTACAAAGATTGATCGTTGCTGTTCTTTTATGCTGATGATTGATCTGAGCTAACCTAGTCGCTAGGATTAAGCTTTTTGCAAAAAGCGCAAACTTTTTCCAAAAGCGAAAAAGCACAGAATACACTGTGTAAAACACAAAATGCGAAACCACAGAGGTGATAATTTAAATTAAATAGCAACACATTCATAATCCCACTCTTATTTAGCCTCAGGCTAGAGAATGAAGAAGAGCAGCCGATTATCTCGGAGAAACACAAGGTCACCTGCGCCATTTATTTAGACCTCCCTAACCATTCATTCCTAGGCACGGTACGCATTACACCCTCAAATTAGGGGTCACCTGTGAGATGGACTTTTACCACCGGAACAGGCAGACCGGAAGAATGAGTTTTTACTATGGGATAATAAGTTTGTACTTACATTGCAGTACTAGCGTGGCAAATCTAACCTAAACTAACCTCACCTTTCGGTTGGTGCGCCAAGAATTCCAAACCAGCCCTTTTCCTGGCTAAACTGCCTTAAATTCACTTTCAATGCACCAAGAAGATGTAACTCGTTTGCTCTTAAAAAGCAAATAATTCACTATTTGTTTACTTTCAATTATTCAACGGAGCACACCTAGCACAATTCTGTTCATCACTTGATCTTGTCGCGAAAAGAAGAGCAACGTATCTATCGCATACTCCTGTCCAACTTGAAGTCTGTCATCGATGACGTTTCGCTTTGCCAGCGTTACTTCGACGAATCGCTTTGAAGTGTGGGATTGTGTTACTTTCACCGGTGGACAGGGTTGCCAGTTCGACCTTTTCTGCGTCGACAGTACAAGACTTAGACCAGGTCCGTCCCACTCGGGCTCAAATTGGGTACCACTTTTGTACTGCATTTGGTCCCTAGGTAGTGCAAAAGGTACCCAACATGGTATCTAGAAGGGAGGTAATCCAATGTGTAAGATTTCCCATTCCGCCATTTTGAAATGCCCAGTGACAGCTGGCGAGTATGTTTTGGTTGTTTGGATATAGTAGGTATAGAATGTTTCTTTTACAACAATATATGTGTGGTATACGCGGCAAAGTATCTGTACTTCCTTTACTAGGTAACGACCCAGGTAACGACTATGATCTGATAGTAGAATGACTATGAACTTACGAGTGAACGTTACAAGAATACAACCGTCACCGTCAGACGGGAACACCGTGGCACATCCTCTCTTTCATCGGTGAATTATCGTTGGTGGGCGGCTCTCACCCGCAGAGCTATTCAAAATTTCCACATGCATTACAACCAACTTTTCAAGTTTTCTTCTTTTCTTCCACTCAAACAACGGAATACTACGAAAATTTGATTCGCGACATAACAGCTCATCAATGCTAGAGAAAATTTTCACTTTACAGTGTTTATGTTTGTTGGAGTAAACATTCCCTAACAACGCCATAGAAACGGTGAAATGAAAAACAGTGTACATCGGTGCTTCCCAAACATTTTCAACTTTCGCCCCCTTGAAGCCAACATTTATCTGGAATCGCCCCCCTGATATGTGATTTCAATATTTTATTTAATTAAGTGCTGTACGTCAAAAAATAACTCCTTCTCGCATATCCACAGAATCATGATACGATAACTATTATGTACATTGAAAAATATTTTCCCTTATTGGGATATCGATCCCAAAATTATTGGGAATGGTTTACTAGATTTCAATTTATAATAGCAATTTTAACCATATCTACGTGCATTTCAGGCTACTGAATCAGTTTTTGATACAAGTTCGGCCCAGTTTAAACTATTTGAATGTAATATATGCAAAGGCTCCAACTTGTGACGTATTTGGGGGATGATTCGACAATGGTGATTTCAAATTGATTGATCTTTTGTTTCTAAAACTACTTCAAGAATGTTTAAGAAATTGTTCATAATAAATGTCTGACGTTTCTGGGTACGATTGTTTTCATTCAATTCAAAAACACTGAACAAATATATGGAAATCCAGAATGTATTTTTTCTATCTCCAAGAAAAAAATGTCTCTAGAATGATTTGTACCATAAGAAATGATAAGAATGAGTGCAGCCGAAGTTAAGTTTGGAAATGATTTACCTTTAGATGATTATGAGTAATTGTTTTCAAATGCTCTCGTGTTAGCTTTTTCGCCCCCTTTCTGGATTTTTTCGCCCCCCTCCCTCCAAATTCTGTTTTACAAATTATCGCCCCCTGGAGCCTGAAAATCGCCCCCAGGGGGGCGAATTCGCCCACTTTGAGAATCACTGGTGTACATAAACCCGCCAGATAGCCAACTCGCTAGCTGTCACTTCCAGCTTCCCCGCAGCTAACCACACCGCGCACCCACTGACTGTTTAGATCGGTAAACCTGTCATTATAAAAACCTTGGTACCGTAAAATCGGGTGTAATTGATCAGAAGGGTGAAATTGATCATCGTATCACACGATTTCATTTATTCGTAATGGAGCACAAATATCAATGTAAGCTGTAGTAAATGAACGGTGTTTGTCGTAACTATTGTCGAATCGTGTGTTGTGAAGTTTTTTGCGTTAAACAATGTTTATTACTATGAAAATAATCTAAAATTTCAAAATCATGCACGGTGTAGTATTGACAAAAACCTTTGAACTTCTGTTTATAAGCAAGGATTTGAACATGGTATAAACCTGAAAGTTTGTGAGGATGCTTGAGATATATTCCCAAAACAGATTTCATCACCAAAACTCGTACCAATTAGCTCATATGGTAGAAATAATTGAATTTCTGCTAGATATCATTGAATTCCTTAGGAAATTGCATACATTTAGGCGTTTTCCGCGTAATTTTTGAAATTTAACTATTCGTTATTTATATAAATATTGCATTATTAAGAATTTGACAAGCATATTCGGATTCAGGGAGCTCAAATTTATCATGTAGAGTTGTTTTGAAAATTAACAATTATGGCATTGACAAGTGATCAATTTCACCCCGAAATGAGATCCTCTGATTTTTTATTTTAGAGATGTTTAACACTAAAATGATATTTGTTAGAAAATTTCGGTACATTAGTCGATGAGGCTCACCTTCGTACTTGTTTTCCTGCATTTAGTTGTTTGGTATTGTTAATATTATAGAAATCAGACTAGAAAATCCGTGAAAAATGATCAATTTCACCCGAAATTACGGTACCCAAGTTTGAAAGATCGCAGTACACTTTTCACGTAGAATGCCTCCTAGATTACCTCCTAAGCCATAAAATTGTGGGCAACTGCAAGGGACATGGAGGTCTTTAATTTGTCTTTGCTTAGACTGGAGTGCGCCTATTACCGAGGGATAACACTCCTTAATTCGGAGTATGAAATCATGCCTATAATTCTGATTAAAAGATATATAGACCGCATGAGGAGTTTTAGTTTGAAATTTTATAGACATATTTAAAAAAAACCGTACGTTTTGAAGTTGAATCTATTATAAAAAGTCAAAGAGCGAGTAGCACTGTTGCCTAGTGTAAATGATAAATTGGTTCAAAGAAAACAAGCGTATGATTCCATCTAAGCCTTCTTGTAAAATAAAACAAGATTATTTGAAGCACTCTCTTCCTTCTTTACTACTTAAGTGTTTACATATGTATTAATTATTATTATTATTATTATCTTTTTTATCGAGATTTGCAGCCCGAGGCTGGCTCATCTCGGGCACGTATATATTAAATGACCGCCTAGACCAATATGGCCATGAAGAAAAAAGTTGATATATTACGGCTTTTGAAAATTCGGTAAACTGGAAGGATCATTTCCCGGAAACAATTGTTGGAGAAAACTAACGATGTATGTTTTGGCTTATCGTAATAAATGGATGTTGCCTTTTTAGCTGGATGAACTTTTTCTGTGTACGACCCTGTCAATCTAATAGGCTCTCCATTAATTACGCGAAACGATTTTAACGCTTTTTCCAATCTCCCTACAAGAAAAATCGCTTTGCAGTAAAATTTGTTGTATAGAAAATGATGTATAATTGTATGGAACGTAAGATATCTTTCAAGTGTATAGTCTTCAGTCGGATTTTTACAGTGAATGCCATCCACAAATGACATTATCACTTGCAAAACGGTATTATAATAGAACAAAGTCAAAGTCTGTAATTATCACATTCCCGTCTCACACTCTTGATTTCTGTTATTAACCTAATCTAAAGCAAACCCTTCCAGATCATAAACTAAAAACCGAATTGCTCTTTTTATTATCTGTACGTGAATTTGGCTCGTTTTGACACAAAATAGTCTCAATTAAATTAAAAAAAGAGCAAAACATAAAAGAAAAGGGTTTATCCCTTCCAATTTTCCTCAGAGTCGCCGAGCAACCCCCGGCTTGAAACTTCACCCAGTAGTTAGTGTGCTTGAAGAATCCAATTAAACGGAAAGCTGTCATCCCTTTCGGCTGAAATGGAGCAGCGTAAAATTCGGAACACGGCCAAATCCAATTGAAGTGTGCCCACGACGATGAAGATAGGAGTAATAGAACAAATTTCGTGGGCAAAATGTTGAGAGATTAAACATTAAACATTTGTAGGCAGTTAAAGTATGAACCATATTGTTTTGAACCCATTTTTAACTAAAAATCATTATTATTCTCCTAGGCACTAACTTTTTCATCTTCTTCTAGGTATTACGTCCTTACTGAGGCAGAACCTGCTTCTCAGCTTAGTGTTCTCATGAGCACTTCCATAGTTATTAACCAAGAGCATTCTTTACCATACTTGTCATTTTCGCATTCGTATATCGTGTGGCAGATACGATGATACTCTATGCCCTGGGAAGTTTAGGAAATATAGCATACCTTCAAGTTTCACTGAAAAAAGGCATGTAAAGAAATCAAATTTTGGCCAAAAATTTGGTCCAGTAACTCCAATGTGCAATGGACGGATCCAGTGGGCGTTGGTGGCAACAGATAAAGGTGTCGTCGATTTGTGTTAATTGAAAAATCTAGATCAGATTTCCTGGTTGCCGTTGGCGTGGTGATGGCTCGATGATAAGGGAGGTGCAATGCAATTATTCTGTTTGATTTTTTTTCCTTTTTCAAATTAAAACGACTAGAACGAAAGGGTTTTTCGAAATGAAACATAGGGGAGTTGCGTTGTTGAAAGCGTATTCCAGTTCAATTGCTTGCTTTTCAGAGAGACCAGTCGCTAATCGGGAATCTGTAGATGCAATCGAGCTTCCAGAAGCAGTTAGCGGGGTGTGTATGGAACATGAGCGGAATGTTCACTAAATTCAGGTAGTCGTACGGCGATGTGTAGGTTGTGTGAGGATTTACTGTTTCCAGACGTACGTGATTTAGAGCGGGTTGTCACGCAACTCGTTTTTGAGCCGGTTCAATGGCCAAGTTATAGGTGACTTCATACTCTAGCCAATCGATGTAGATTGCAACTTCGTGGTGATATCTCGTAGATTTATTGATCAGTTACTTCGGAAAAGGGAAATTAAAATGTATCTCATAAATTCCTCCCGAACAACCAGAATCAACTTCTTTCTCTTGGCATTACGTCCTCATTGGGACAGAGCCTGCTTCTCAGCTCAGTGTTCTTATGTGCAGTTCCACATTTATTAACTGGGAGCTTTTTTGCCAAAGTTGCCTTTTTCGCTTTCGATTATCATATGGCAGACGATGATACTTTATGCCCAGGAAAGTCAAGAAAATGCGACCTGAATTATGATAACAAAGTAGGTTTTACAGCTGCTACGGAATGATTCAACTTACGAAACGAAACGTAAAATACGAATATAGTACTTCTTTGAAGGTCTATTGAAATATTAGCAATCTACTAATGAGTATGAAACTTACATCCTGAAATCACCACCCCATCAAAATCTCCCACCGTCCCCCACTGGTTCATATATTTCCGCGTAGTAGCTTTTTGATAACGCAAGACCACCCCTAGTTAACACATAAAGCGAAACAAATTAAGACGCTTATGAATTCCAACGCTCCTAGCCAGCCCATAAATACACCCGGGTGAGATAAGGAACAAGGACACCGACTTGCTAGCTACACATACGTTGTTGGTCGCACTTCCCGTTGGTCGGTGCTAGATTATTGTAGTCATGAAGTGAATCTATGACAAAAGGTCGAAAGACAAAAGGTCGAAAGGACAGAAGGTCGAAAGACAAAAGGTCGAAAGGACAAAAGGTCGAAGAACAAAAAAGGAGGGACAAAAGGTCGAAAATCTATTTTCAAAGAAGGAAAAATTTCCCACGAAGCAAATCATTTTCGACCTTTTGTCCTTTCGACCTTTTGTCTTTCGACCTTTTGTCTTTCGACCTTTTGTCCTTTCGACGTTTTGTCTTTCGACCTTTTGTCCATAAACCGACGTGAACATTGCTCGTTACGACCAGAAATTAAGTTATGAATTTATTGACTTCCCCGCTGCATATTTGCACAGTAGCTGTCCAGTAGTCATATCATCTGGTTTTATGGTAATTATGGCCATTTTCTTCTATTTCTGGTTTAAACGAAATCGACGTTCCAAACATTATTTTAGGGTTAATAGATATTATTTGAACGATAAGCCCGATGACATGAAGAATGAGTTTTATGAGAGCCTGGATAAGGCCTACGGAGAGTGCCCAAAACAAGACGTCAAGATAGTCATTGGCGACGCAAATGCGCAGATCGGGAAAGAAGATTTCTTCCGACCCGTCATAGGAACGGAAAGCCTTAATTCCGTTACCAATGATAATGACCTGCGGCAAGTAACCCTCGCTGCTGCTAGAGGGATGGAAATCAGCAGTACCTACTTCGCACGAAAGAATATCCTCAAACACACCTGGCGACACCCGAGTGATGATGCCGGCTTTCAAATAGACCACGTGCTGGTTGATGGGCGACATTTCTCAGATATCATGGATGTCAGGATCTTCCGAGGCCCTAATATCGACTCGGATCATTATCTCGTAGTCGCTAAAATTCGGGCGCGGTTATCCAGCGTCATGAGTTCCACAACAAACAGAACGCTGCGCTTTAACATACAACGCTTGTCGACTGATGGGATAGCTGCACACTACCGTCAGCAACTAGACGAGCAGTTGGGAGAATCAAAGTTGTAGGAGACGTCGACAGCCTGTGGGACCCTATTCACGAAGCTGTGACAACAACGGCGCGGGAAGTGGTTGGCACTGATCAACGACGAAGACGAAACGACTGGTTCGATGAAGAGTGCCAGAGAGTGACAGACATGAAGAATGTCGCCAGAAGCCGTATGCTTGAGGCCGGTACCCGACAGAACAGATAGTGGTACAGGGCAGCGAGAGCCGAAGAAAAGCGAATTCCCTGCAGAAAGAAAAGGAAGCACCAAGAAAGTGTGGTAGCTGAAGTCCAAGAAAGCATGAATCGGAACGATATGCGGAGATTCTATGCAACAGTCAATGGTGCGTGGCACAATACCGTACCAGTACCCGCCATGTGCAATGATCGAGCAGGTAATTTGCTGACCGAAAAACGGTGGTGTCTGCCAATTGCCTACTGCAATTGTTGAACGGTGAAAATGGAAATGTAGCGAGGAACAGGATGAACATTGATGATGACAATCAAGCTGTAGACCCACCAACCATAGGAGAGGTTAAAAAGGCAATCAGAGAGCTGTATAACTGTAAGGCTGCTGAGAAGGACGAGATCCCAGTCGACCTTCTCAAGCACGGAAGTGAGCAACTTTACCAGTCGATCCACCGAGTACTTCTGACGGTAAGGGAGGACGAAGAATTGCCCACCGACTGGTTGGATGGTTGAACTGGTTGCAGACTCACCATCTGTTTATTGATTTCAAGGCAGGTACGACTCAGTGAAAAGAAATGAGCTTTGGCAGATAATGTCTGAAAATGGTTTTCCGGCGAAACTAATTAGGCTGATACGTGCTACGCTGGATGGTTCGAAATCAAGTGTTCGGATCGCAGACGAGGTGTCAACCTCGTTCGTGACGTTAGACGGATTGAAGCAGGGAGACGCACTTTCGAATTTACTGTTCAACATTGCACACGAGGGTGTTATTAGGAGATCTGGCGTGCAGAGAAATGGCGCTATTATCACAAGGTTGCACATGTTCCTTGGCTTTGCGGACGATATAAATCTAATTGGAATCGATCGCAGGTCAGTAAAAGAGGCCTTCGTGCCTCTAAAGAGGGAGACAGCGAGAATAGGCCTGACCATTAATTCTACCAAAACGAAGTACATGGTTGCATGGTTGAGTCAGGCATGGTGGTGTAGGTGCTGAGGTAGTGTTTGATGGGGATGTGTTTGAAGTTGTTGAAGAATTTGTTTACCTTGGAACATTTGTGACATGTGACAACGACAACAGCTTAGGTTCCGCAGCTTGCAAACGGAAACAAAATTCGCCCTGTATAAAACATTGATTCTTCCGGTGGCTCTCTACCAGACTCTAGTCAGACCGGAAAGCTCTCGGTGTTTTCGAGCGTAAAGTGCTAAGGACAATACTCGGTGGGAAACTCGAAAATGGTGTGTGGCGCAGACGCATGAATCACGAGTTGTATCAAGTGTACAAAGATGCGAATATTATCAATCATGTAAAATACGGCAGACTTCAGTGGGCTGGTCACTTAGTGCGAATGTCGGAAGAAAGAATTGCGAAAATAATATTCAGCAGGGTACCAGGTAGAGGTCGGCGGCTTCGGAGAAGAGTACGAATACGCTGACTGTACGCAGTGGAAGAGGACCTGGCGACCCTAAACGTGCGGAGCAACTGGAGAAGTTTCGCCCAAGACCGACGAAGATGGAGCTCTACAATACGCCCGGCAATGGCGTGACGCTACGCTGTAGCCATCAAGGTATCAAGGTAGGTATATATCTGTGGAAAACGTGCGTGCCAGCTGTAACACCTTTGGTATAACGCATGGTAGGGTCGATGTACCAATAGCCGCATAGCTATGAACAAATATTCGTATAAAATCGAAAAATAACGCTAGCGTCATTATTTTTACTTCATCTGAAAGCTTTTTATCTTGGTTTTGTGGGAAAAATATGAAAACAACGAAAACTTATATGTTTGTATTTATAATCGCTTGTGCCACTATAAGAATACATGTGCAAATAGTAGCACTATTTCTAATTTCTGTTCCTAGAGTAGCACTAGTATCACGGCGTTGGCAAAATACTAATCAAAGCCGTATTTTCACAAAGCTTTTATATTTTTTCTTCAAAGTGTGGATCAAAAGCTTTCGTTTGATGTAAAAAAGTACTTAATTCATTAATTGCAAAACTAATTATTTCGATCATTTTTGAACAAAACCAAGCTGTGTACAAATGGTACTTGGATAAATAGATCCTGACCTTCATGTCGAAAAATATTGTGAAAAGATTTATAGCAAAACGGCCGTAAAAAGCCACTAGTGCGACTATAGGGGACTGTCCACTAAGGGAACACTGACCCTACTAAAAATTTAAGTAAATGAAGACAAATTTAATCTATGCTTCTTAAATGAAAACCTATAAATGTACAAAATAGGATGTATAATGTAAATTTAAATTTATACATGAATCGAAAAAAGTTTCGATGACCATTTACTTTACTGACAGGAAATAGTGATCACCTTGTAAAAAGTTAAGATTTTAAACCGATCCTGCTACACATACAAACTTTGAAAAAATCGATACATGTACCTGGCATTTAAAAGCATGAAAAATGACAAACATTTATATTTTAAATGACGTAATTTTCCATCATATATAATTAATTTGTTTGGGTTATATAAAATTTCAGTTACATTGGAAGTATTTTAAGTGCAAATATTTTCAATCTTATGACATTACATTTTTTACATGAAGTATTTTCATTGAAATCAAATTTTCGTCATGTCGTAATGTATATTGAACATAGAATATTTTTTGGTGTCAGCGCACTGTGTTTTATTTTCTTGTTTTCATGCGCTTTTTGAATAGCGCCCTAACCGTTGATTTTAGCGATATAGTTTGTTCGGAGAAGTTTCTTGGTATATTAAAGCGCAACTTTTGACGAAAAAAGTTTTGTGATCAATCCACCTAGCAGTGAGATAGAAAAACTATTTTTTCAAAACATTTAGATAGACATATGGTGTCTTCGGCAAAGTTGTAGAATTGGCAATTTGAAACAACTTTGTCGAAGACACGATTTTTCTATCTCTTATACTTTTTGAGATACATGCCGTTGTATGTGAATGACCCCTGAAAATCATATTTTTTATCATAACTTTTTTCCAAGATTTTTAACATTTTTTGTGTTTTCTACAAAGTTGTTTGTCATAGAAAAACCCGTGTTTTTACTGAACATATCATCACCCTATCTTTTGAAGTAACAAAGTTATTCATGAATTACTCTTTTTTCAAGGGGTAGTTTAGGCCTCTATAACTGGCTTCGGCGCAAAATGGCGCAGACAACTCTTACAAATTATGAAAGTACCATATCTCCCCTTTCGGCAGTTGATAAAAACTTTTGTCTATAAGCGTCTTTGCATGGGTTTTTACTATCAAACAAATAAGCCTTGTTAAAACGAATTCGACTGATAATTATTTTACTTTAAGAGATAGAGAGGTGCTATGTTCAGCAAAAACACGTGTTTTAAGATGTTTAACAACTTTGTAGAAGACATGAAAAATGTTCTCAAAAATGTTCCAGCACGTCACAAATTTTAGCTACAGATCACCAAAGTTGTATAAAATACTATTTTTATTAATGTTTGAAGTATGATTTATCAAACTTTTCTGTGATCTAGTCCACCAAGCATGCAGAATATGAGTTAAACATTCATATGAGATATTATTTAGATAAAATTGTACGATAAAACTCAAAGCAAATTGATTTTTTTCTGCATGCTTGCAGTCTCCATACGAAATTCTTTGTTTTTCTTATATGGCAAAACACAATATTTTCCGAAACCATCAAAAATAACCTTAGAGCATCGAAAGTATTATGAACTATGTTGTAAATAATTGTTATACACGTGAAGTTTGAATTCCATGGCAAATAAATTGGCATACAAGCTTTCAAACTTGTATCCAAGTTGGCTTAAAATAGTCAAATTTAGCATTTTTAACAGTCAATATCTCTAAAACTGGGCGAGCTATGACATTTTTGTAAACAGCAATGGATTCAGCTACCCTTCATTTAGTATCGTTTAAGTTTTCAGCTCATACGAATGGTTGGTTCTTCAGATTTGTGCTCTTAAAGATTTGAGGTTTGGCTTCGATTCATCTTCACCTTAACTCTATTACTACTCTTCTCTTCAATCAGAGCACAGTGGAAAGAATTTCAGTATAAAAAATGTTTTAAAACATTTTCTGATGGTCATGATAAAACATTCCTTCTTAAATGCTACAAAAGTTGAAAATGTGATAATAAGAACTGTCTTAGTGAAAACATTTGAATGGAGTTGAAACATGAAATCAAGTATGCCTACCATCTATACCCATGATTGTAAACTTGTCTCGCTTTCCGCAACACGAACCCAAAAGCATGATAACAACATTCCAAAGTTGGTGGTAATTCTTTACGATAATTGTCGTTTTGCGCGTGCTGTTGAAAGTTACCCAAATAAAGTTTTCGATTGCTTCATACTTACGCTTCATCGTTGGGGAAGGGAACTTTGACGAATCTATTAAGAAACCGCCGAAGGATAGAGCCATTGTATATTAATGAGATTTCACTATCGAACTTTTCGGATGGTTGACTGCTGATTGACACGACACCTCGGAAAGGTTCGAAAGTTCACGGAAGTTCGGATTGGAACAAATTACTGACACAGTTCTATTCTTTTCAATTCAGTGGTATTATTGATAACTTACTTCGAAGCGGTTTCAATTTTTACAAACGAAATAAATAGATTATTCCTAATTTTCCTATTCCTCTTGATTTGATACTCTTGCGATGATAGGGTGAACCGTTTATATACAAATTCTTACACAAAGTCTTCTTCTCATTCATGTTCAGTTGATTGGAATTGGCTATAATAAGGTATAGTGGTAATTTTAAAACTTTCAACTTATTATACAAGGATTGATGGAGATTGGTAAGCAGTTCACAATAAACGTTAGGACACATTTGCCGCACTGAAAAATCGAGTAACATGCTAAAATATTGCTTCCACTAGAAATGTACATTCCGCAAGCTGTTGCATTTGATTAACTTTAAGATATCACAGATGTTTTATTTCGCTTCCATTCGTACTCCTTACCCCAAACCTAGGAAAAACTCCGGTACAGCCGACTGCCATCTATTGCCAAAAACTAAAACTAACAAAAAGTTCGACGAATTCCTTGGCGAGACAGCTGTTGCTGCTAGCCACTAGCCGGCGAAGATCCGATTCTCGATTCGGCCGCTGCTTGGGCAGCTGCTTGCATTTCCTGCAGTTCTTCCTCTTCCCGGGTGAGTGGAATTGTCGAGTGATTGTACAGCCCCTGGGCCATCAGTTGCAGGGCCAGGGGGTTCTTCTGGCCGGAGGATTTCTTGATTTTGGCTCGCTTGTTCTGGAACCATATTTTGATCTGGGCCTCGTTGAGGCCCAACTCGGCGCTCAGCTGTTGACGGCGCCGCTCGGTTAGGTAGCGGTTTTCGGCGAACTCGTGCTGAAATGGCAGAAGAAGAAAAAGAGGTTTATATTGACACATATATTGAGCTTTTCGATAATCCATTCCGCATGATTATTAAATGAATGAACTCATTACGCATGGTAAAAATGAATAAATTATGGGTGAAATTATGAAAAAATGTGGGTATGATAGGCAACACAACTCAAAATAAATAGCACTCGCTCTGCGCGCGTGTGTAGTATACATCAGATGAGATGAATGGATGTGGGATATGAATAAAGTCTGCGTGATCTGTGGGGATTTGAATTCGAAACTTGGAACCATCTGAATTATTAGGTCACCAAGTGGCTCAGTAGCTTAGTTGGTAAAGGGGTCGTCTAGCAAACAAGAGTCCTGAGTTTGAATTCCAGCCGAGCACGTGTTTTTTTTTAAATAATTTTTCCCATAATTTATCCATTTTTACCACGCGTAATGAGTTAATTAATTTAAAAAGATGAATATTTAGATGATAAAAGCATGTCAACGCAGATTTTTTTTCTCATGAACCAATCATCAATCAATCGAAATATATTTTCGCTGTCTGTGACCAGATGTGGAGCGTGTTCGTGAGTATTGGGTTGTTGTTGTCGCATCGTCAAACCGTCACCGTAGTAGAACACAACAACCCAATACTCACGAACACGCTCCACTAACCCTTTCAAACCCAACCACCCAGTTACCACCCATAATGCTCGACCCACAGTAATATTCCCTTCTCCGGCTGTGAAACATCCGTGCGCGAGACGTGTGTACAAACCTGGCAATTACCCGTTATGACCAGTGAGGGTACCGCATTTGCAAGCCGAAATCCAAAATTATGTACAGAATTTATTGGAGCAATTCTTCTTCTTTTTCTTGTTAATATAATAGAAAATCCTCGCAGAATTGTCACAGGAATCTGAAGGATTTTCTGAAGATAGTTTTCAAGCAATAGCAGAAAGAAACTAAAAATACTTGTCGGATTTGTAGGAATTTCCGATGGGAAATATTCTAGAATAATCTTTTAAAATTGTAGCAGATGTATAAGGCGATATTCTCAAAGGCACTGAAATTAGGATTTTCTTTGGCGTACAAAAGCTTCCTTTTTGAACAAAAAAAAATTAGGATGGTTGCGGCATCAGTTGGAAAATTTGGTTAAGTTGATTTAAGATACCTATTCATTCATATGGGAATTACTACAATCTACCAAAAGAGCCGTTCGTAGCGAATTCTTGGAATTTTTTTGAAGAATTCCTCGAAAAATGCATCGAGGTCAGAAGAATTTCTAGAGTACCTTCACACGAGGTAACTTACAACACTTTTCAACTTCAGAGCTATGTACATGTAGATGTAGATAGATGTACATGTACATGTAGATGAAAATTCAAAGATTTAGATGAATTTAAATCAATCTGGTATCCAAATCGACACGTAAAGAATATCAAGCGGTAATTATTTTATCGAAATTTCAATTCAGCAGAACGGAAAATATATGTTTTGAATGCTACCATGAATGTGGGGTAGCTTGAAACACACACCATGTCCAAAGTTCATTTACGAATTCCACGCAAAAAGTTCATCACACACAACTTATGCACATTTTTGCACGAAACGTTAAACTATGAAGGTTATCCACTTTCAAGAATTTCTATATAGAGATAGAACAGATTTCAACTTTCTTAATTCCAGAAATATCTCCCGAATTTCTTCAGGCATCTCGCAAGTATTTCTGTTATCAATCAGATGGAAATTGACACAGTCTAGGAATTCCTGTAGAGATTTTTTTTTAAGTTCTCCCTTTGAGTAGTTTTATTTTATTCAAGTATTTTCCTCAGAGTATTCTGTTGAATTGGTTGCTTTGAAGAAACAATGACTCACACTCATGTGCTTTAAACTAACATATATTGCAGAGATTCCTTCGTAAAAGAAAAAGAACCAAGAGTCCATAGAAATATTTTGAGGATTTCTCAAGAAAAAAGAACAAATTTCCTGAATAAATCTTGACTTGAATCCTAGGAATATTATTAAACTTGAACTCTTAGAAAATCACTAAGTGGAATTCGAGAAAAAATAATAAATCATTACCGAATGATTTATTATTTTTTCTCGAATTCCACTAAGTGATCTTCTAAGTGCTCTAATTTAATAATATTTCTAGGAATTAAGCTAAGATTTATTTATTTAATTATTTATTAATAAATCTTCCCTGAGTTCCATCAAGAATTCTTTTTCCTAAGGAATTCTTCTGAAGATACTTAATGAAACTCGTACAAAAAAATTATCAAAACCCAGTGAACCATGTAACGTATAAGAATGTACATCAAAAATCATATATTCGTACGTAAAAAATCAGAATCGCACAAGATGCCAAATTAAGCGCTATCAATCTCAACACTAGCTGTAGGGGATTTTTTTTTTATTATCGGACGATTTGGGCCGGAGGTTCTCCTATTTGGATGAAATTTTCACCAGAGGTAGAGCTCGTGGATACATGACCAAAAGTGAAATTCAAAAAAATTATAGTGGCCTGTTTTCCCGGAAAACTCTAGATGAATTTTCACGATTTCCCTATATACCTCCAACTTTAAATATTCATAACTCCTGAACTATGCCTCGTAGAAAAAAAGTCTTTTGATGAAATCGAAAGGAAATTTTTTCAGCAATCTAATTAAAATATAAAATGTATGTATCGAGATCTACCTCTGGTGAAAATTTCATGCAAATCGGAGAACCTCCGGCCTAAACCTGTCCGATAATTAAAAAAAATGCCCTGTATATAAATCCCCATTACAATTCATAAACGACAATTTGTGTTGACAGCAAAATATGTTGTAAATAGTGCAACATAGAATCGCGTTAAGCTGTTTAGACTTACAGATCATATATCAATCCAGATAGCGGCTTGCTGAAAT
Organism: Aedes aegypti; assembly: GCF_002204515.2. NCBI lineage: Eukaryota > Metazoa > Arthropoda > Insecta > Diptera > Culicidae > Aedes > Aedes aegypti. The sequence goes on along the minus strand of NC_035108.1, from coordinate 423,441,485 downwards.
TTTTTTTTTTATTTTCATCTAAATTTTGTGGCATCGTATATCTGATTGTAGAAAGTCTGAAAAAGTCGTACCAAGTACGCATATAGCCTGCACTTTGGTAGGTATACAGCCTTTTCATGCATTCTAAACGACTGAATTGATTCATATAGAATGATGTATAACAAAAGTTACACCAACCAAAATGTTGACTGGGAAATCCTTTCAATGACATCTCAGAGAAAAACTCCAAATATTATCTTAGTATACAGTGCCCGAAATTCCTATAAGCGCATGACCATTTTTCACCGGCACATGTAGTATGAAAGTCCAATACTTCAATAAATCATCTCTGCTTTTAGGTATTCGGATAATATGATATTTCTACCAACTACTAAGACTTTTCTTTCAAACAGTTTGGAATGAAGAGGAAAAAACGGGATTTGAGTATGGAAATTCTTATAAGCGCACCTTTATTTTCAGATCATAAAAAATCATATCACAAGAACACAACAACTTTAGTACTTGGTTTGTTTACCATTTTTCAGAATTGTTTCATAAATTCGTTTCGGCATTGAATCGACGAGGTTCTGCAGCATTGTCAAAGGAATTTTACGCCACTCCCCTCTAACAGCTGCTTCCAGCTCTCGAACTGATCCGAACTGCCGTCCTCCACTGTAAACCCGTCTTGCGAGGATTCCCCAAAGATTTTCGATTGGGTTTAGGTCCGGACTCCGCGCTGGCCAATCCATAACTGGGATGTCCCGCTCCAAAAACCATTGTTTGGAGGCCTTGCTGACATGGATCGCAGCGTTATCTTGTTGAAAAACAAATTCGTTTTCCATCACATCCTCCGTAAATGGGATCAAAACACTGTCCAGAAGCTCAACATAGTTTTCGGACTTCATTCTGGTAGTAATTGTTGCTATCGGGGTTTTACCTCTACGTGAAAATGCAGCCCAGACCATCAAACTTCCTCCACCGAAATTTCTGCTCAGCTTCACTTGCGGATCCTTCCGAAGATCGTGCAAATAATACGCGCAGCAGTCAGGACCATCAAGATTAAACTTCTTCTCGTCGGAAAAAATCACGTTGTTCCATTCCCGCTTCCAAGACATATGGTTTCTGGCAAAATGCAGTCTTGCCTGAACATGCCTCGGAGTAAGGTTGGATTTTTTGGCCTTTTTCGTGTACACCATGTGTCCAGATCCACGTAGTATTTGAGATACTCACCTTGTTGTGATGGAAAGACCCAATTCCTTCTTAATACCGGATGAATCCAGCTCCCCGGCTTCACCAAGCTGGATAATTCGGTTCCTCTCACGGTTGGTGATCTTGGAGTTGCCCTTGTTTTTCTTCCGGATGCCGTAATTCTCACCTTTCTTCAGGAAATTTCGCACGACCGTCTCTCCTCTACCGATCCTCTTGGCGATTGCACGGTTACTTTGGCCAACATCTTTCAATTCAAGGATTAATCTTCGCTCCGTTTCGTCCAAGAACTTTCCTTTCGGCATCTTGAAAACTGTCAACAAACAACACTGTGCACGAATCGCAAAACTTTCCGCACGCATCCTCTTACATCGGCAGCAAAAGAAAATGACAAGTTTTTGTAGTGTGAGTGAAGCAAACACAAATGGCGTTAGCTTGGACACTGTGCGCTTATAGGAATTTCCTGGCCAAAAAATGATATTTTTATTTCACAAAATCGAAAAATTATTAATTTTGACTGTCTTTCATACAACCAAGTGGAAATATAGTAAATATCATTTTAGTAATAGATCGTCAATGTTTTATGTAATAACTAGTCGCAAATGTTGAAAAATGCGTGTGCGCTTATAGGAATTTCGGCCACTGTATCCTAAAGTAATTCTTCACGACTTACCTTCAAAGATTTTTCGTTAAGTTTTGAACAAGCAACTACCAAGAATCTATGAATTTCTTTCAGATCACAAATGATCCATCAGAGATTCATAAAAAAGTCTTCTTTTCAAATTAAAAAGAACAAATTCTTCAGGAACTATTTATATCACCTCTTCAAGTACAATTTAAATAAATCCTCTAGAATTTCCTCCTTCTACGTAGATTTTTCCAAGAGAGCTTCGAAAACTCACCCAGAAGTTTCTTATTAAAAACAAGATGCAATATTTACTTCCAATTCTTTAGATGAATTTTTGATGTTCTGAGAGGTATTCACAAAATAATAATAAAATATTGGAAATAATGGAATATTGGAGGAATCCTAGAAAAAATCATTAGACTTTAATTAATTTCTAGATGAATCAGTGTGATAGAGTTACTTCTGGTTGAATTCTTTTTTTTTTCGAAGGAGTTCTTAATAATTTCCGAAATCTATATCAGCATTTTCAGGGAAATTTTGATTTTTTTTTTTCAAATCTCGTTAGAATACCCAACAACTGCAAGAAAAAAAAATCTCCATGAATCGTTATAAAATCTTTATAGGTAAAACTTGGAGTAATTCCTAGAATAATCCGAGAATGAAAGCTCGAAATTCTGTGTTGGTGGTATTCTACAAACTTCTTTGAATCTTTTTTGTTTTTTTTAGGAGAAATTCCTACAGTTGCATCCGAAATAAATATCTTTTAAATATTCTTATAAGGAATTTGTTGGAAAATCCTGCCTATAGCAAAGGCATTGCTTGGAGATATTCCTTGTGAAATTTCTGATCTAATCCTATAAAAATGTCTGCAATCATTCCTGCAGAAATCTTTAGATAATCATATCAGTTTCAGCGATTTCTCAAAATGATCATAGAAAATTGAGTTCGGTGTAAATTATGTGAAAAAATCAAAAAGAAAATTAGTGGAATTTCTAGAATAATCTTCCAAAGAGCTCTTGAAGATGTTCTCAGCGTTATCCCTGAGCAATTCTTCTATTAATCAAAGTTCAAATTTGCAGAGAAAATTCCAGAAAAAGGGAATTTGCAGAGAAATAAGTGGAAAGGATGTTTATGGATTCATTCACTATTCCCTAGCGGGTTATCAAATGCGATTTCTGAAGTAATAAAGGTATTGCTGAAGACTCGGTGGAGTATTTTTAGGCACTACTAGGAACGAGTTCTGGAATTACTCCTGGATTAATTATTGGTATAATCTTAGAAGAATCGAAAAAAAAATACATCTAGTGGAATCCCAGGATAAATTCCTCGAGAACATGCCAAGCTACCTTCTATCAAATTTTTAGACGTATTCTCCGAAGCATTTCTGTATGAATTTTCTTCAAGTTTACATGGGGGATCCATGGCCCTTTTGAGTCCATAAATAAATTTTGACTGATTTCTCTCAAGATATGTTGCGGACTGTTTATAAAATATTCGAAGGATTTCTGGTAAGATCTTGGGCAGAAGTTTGATTATTTGATGAAGTCTAAGAATTTTTCAAGAAATAGTCAAAAAGCATGATTATTTTTGAAAAAATCATACAAAAGTTTATACTCTGGATAAATTTTTGACACAAGTCCGATTTCTAGTAAGACTCTAAGGATTTCAAAAAAGTCATGTTTAATATGGCTGAAAACAATCTTTGTAATTTCGAAAAATATATTAACCTTTGTAACAATCAAATTGATTTTAATTTATTTTATTCGTCAACCAGGAAGGTGTAATGACTCTCCCCTGCTCCTCCCCTGCCCCTTTCTGGGTACGCCCGTGCCTGAAAACTGTAATATGTTTATATTGTAATTATCTACTAAAATTAAAGCATTAAATTACTAAAAAAGGAGATACCAGGATCATCCAGAACTTATTGTTTTGATTTGATTGTGACAATTTGATCCATCTAAACACAAAAATTCTTCTTGGCGTTTGCACGTGATATCCTCGAAAATCTCAATACATTACGAATAGTAGAGTTGAAATGTTTAATTTCAATTTCTTATAAACAAACAGTATTTTTTTTTGTTTTAGCTTATATAATTATTGTCATGAAAATTTTAACAAAGCGACATATTCTATATTTCTACGCTATGCATCAAAATTGCTCTCGGAAAACTAATGATCTTTTGACATGGACATGGACATCTATAAAATAGTTTGGAATTCTTTAAAGAAAATACAATATTAGTTAAGTTCATGGAAGTATTATGAAATTTATCACCGAAAGTTTAATAAACTTAATGGTGCACAAACGTTTAAATGCTATGGTACGAATGAATGTTCAATTTTGTAACAAGAAATATCGAGATACTGATATTGAAATCGTTAATGCAAGATATCCAACTGAGACCTCTCTCTATAAAAGACCATTTTTGCATGGGACAAGCACGAAGATACAGTAATGACCCGATTTTGTCTACACCCGATTTTATTTACCCCCGATTTTATCATACCTTCTTCACGATTTTGTCAGCCTTAAAATTTTATTAATTTTAATCAGAATAAACACGTCTATACTGGCAATATTGAATGCATGAAGTCAATTATGATCTTCGCTACGTCTATGCAATCATCTAAAGACCAAAATTTTAAAATTTGAATTTTTTAATAATTAGCCAAGGAACTCATCAGTGTTACCTTAGATTACGGTACATAGAAAATGGCAGTAAAAAAAACAATGTTTCTTTTAATAAAATCATAAAACTAAGTTCTTAAGTAAAAATAAAACTTGAAACCTGTTGATTTTTTTTCCGATTTTATCAACTTTAAATGCAGCATGGAGCTGAAAAAATCGGTACATTACTGTACTTCTATGCCCTAGGAAGTGAAGAAAACTATCCCTCATACGACCTTAAAATTCATTCGTTGACTTCTAGGCAATGCAAATTATCCTGACCTCACCTTGTTAGTTACCAGACCATTTTCGGCCTAATCACCTTTTTGGCCTAACCAGATGTAACCTTTGCATATAACCCAATATACGGTTCTATCCCGTTAGGCCAAAGACCATTAGGCCGTATGCCGTTAGGCCGAAAGGGTCGTTAGGCCGAAAATGTCCGATAGTTTTAATGAACCGTATGGTCGAATGGGTAACTATCACGGATAGGTCAGTATAATTTGCATGACCTAGAAGCCACTGATTTAATTTTCAGGTCGTATTGATTGTTAGTTGTTAGATCAGGATAATTTGAATTACCTAGAAGCCCACAATATCCGCTAAGAATTACAACTAGTAAGAACAGCCTTTGATTAAAAAAAGGAAAAAACACTGATGAATGTGGCAGTGGTTTGACATTATTGTAAATAATCAAGTGTTATTTAGGCTTAATGACCTATTCGGCCTAACGGAATTCGGCCTAACGACCTGCACCCATGATAATTATTTTCAATAAAATTTACATGTGGTAGCTTAGGCAATATCATTCTAATGCATAAGAATGGAGAAGAAAATAAAAAAGAAATAATTCTGAATGAACTCTAGGAAGGTGTTTCTACAAAAAATCATTGTGAATTTGTTATTTTTTTTTTAACTTTTAGTTCCTAAGAATGTTTGAATAACATTACTGGTAGAATTTTAAAACAGTAGTGTTTGATCCTTCGACCTTGACGCTTGCTCCTGCGGGGGCGGGCGATGAGGGCAGGATCAAACATGTCGCGCGTCGGTAGTTCAGTAGTGAAAAAGTGCGCGGTCCGTTAGTAGTGTTTGATCTATTAATCGTGTCACTTGCTCCTGCGTGGGCGAGTGACGAACACTTGTTCGGCGTACAATGCGATTATTGAATTATTCCACGAATCTGATTAGGCGTGATTATATCATGGATCGCATTACCAAAAATTGGTGACTCCCAGATCTCGCCCTTGTCCCACTAACCCAATATTCTTTCCATGACAACCGTGGAGATGCAGAGGTGATCTCGGTCTCTTGTAACGACGGTAGTCACACTAACATTTCTTCCCTTCCCCGATGACCGTAAGGACGTGGCCAGTGCCGTGATTGACTTATGAAATTTGAGCTCTCGATTTGAGCACATTGAGAATGGTAAGCTAATCCCAAGCCCCATTCATTAAATCTCTTTGCAACTTCGATTGTGCTAGTCAATCACGGAGTAGCAACTACGAATTGTACGGTCATCTATGCATATGCTTATGCTTAACATTACCGGTAGAATTTTCAAAAGCATCTATAAGGGAAAAACTTTGAAGAAATCCATTAAATCGAAGGAATTTCTAAGAGTATGTCTGAATGAATGTCTATAAGAACGTATTCGTAGATACAGAAGTTTGAAGTAGTTCTTGTTATTTGTTTTTTAGAAGAGCATATCCAGCGTTGCTAGATTCATACTCAAATCTCAATCATGTAGATCTCCTACAAAAGCAAATTCATTTGAAATCTGCTTCCCAAAACTCACGCATGATATTTTGATGCAAAATCACTTGCTGAAGCTCATGCCGTCATTAATGATTAAATCATGAAACCAATCGAATATCTGAAATAATTATTGTTTGTGCTACAGCAACGGCTGTAAAAAGCAATTAAAGAATAACTAGATTAATGCATGAAGGAATCTTTGAAGAAAAAAAACTTCAGAAATCTCGAAAATGAAATTGAAGAATCCTAGGGAAAAAAAGATGAATTTATATTAAAATCCTTGTGGAATCCAATGACGAATTCCTGAAGAAGTGTCCAGAGGAATCGTAAGAGACAACATTGTTTAAGTAGCAATTTGCTTCTGCTATATGTGTAAAGTATTATATGTACTGGCCCGTCCCCGAAGAAATATGTGGTTCCGGGAAAAAGGGTCTGAGGCCAAGGGTAATGTCTATGCATTCTGTACACCACTTGACCAATTCAGCGAGAATTGCTCTTGTACAGAGCATGGGCTGGTTTTAGTGGATCGTCAATGGTGCGGCATACCCACACTCCCTGAGATACCTTCTCAGGGGTCTGTTTGCAGATTTCCCCTTTGTAAAAAAAACAGGCTTTGTTGATATTGATATAGTATTTCATCATTTAATTAGGAATAATTCCTAAGCACCATCCCAACAGCCGTAACGCATCACCTCCCACGTTACTCACCTAAACGGTAGTATTACACATATTTGACAATTAGCACCCCATCCCCCTCGCGCTTACCTTCAACCTCGCCAGCTGCGGTCCACTGAATGCCGTCCGGGGTCTTTTGTCGTCGGCCAGGGCACCGGACGCGCCACTGCTGCTACTGCTGCCACCTCCTCCACCACCTGCTCCACCATTGCTACTGGCGGGCGCCTTCTCGCTGGGGCTCTTCTTTGGTTTACGTGCTCGAGGACCTGAGGGCAAACAGAAGGAGGAAAAACATTGATTAATTCACTGATGGTGAAAAGATCCATTCTTATATTGTGACTATTGTCTACACCCAAGCCTCTTTTTACGTGATACGTAAATTTTGTTACGTTAATGGAATCAAAGCCCACGAAATTGATTGTGTATGAAATTTATTAAACATTAAATAGAATTCAAACAATACTTGTTTGACAAGACTTGTATAAAGCTATGTCAGCTATATATTAATTTGTTGCTTTATTTAAGAATCGACTTAATTAGGTTAAAAGTTACGCTTATAGATCCAAAGGCTTTTGCCCGAAGGAGTTCAATGATTACCGGAAAATGTCAAACTTAGATTGAGTGTGTAAACCTTGTTGATTTTTCGTCAACAGATTACTGGTTACGTTTGTTGATCTGAAGAACTAGACTCAATGAAGTTCATGGATAACCTTCGGAAGCAGTTGGACTCCAAACTTGATAGAATATGTTTGTTAGAGTCTGTTTGAGTATGAACCTTATTCATAAACCTTCGAAAGATTTCTGGTTACGCATGTAGATACCAAGACCTTCACTCAAAGAAATTATGGCCTCGGATCGAAAGTCGATTTCTCAAGCAGTATTTGTACCATTCTTATGGGTGAAAGAAGGGTAAAACAGACAAGCTCGTTAAGAATGGATGCTAACAATCTGTAAACCAGGTGAAGACAACTACAATCATCAAATAAACCACGCTTCCGTAGCACGCATCATAATTCCTAGTGCTGAGCACACGGTGGCCTATCTCAAACGTCTCATTTAATGAGGAAATATTTCGGTAGTAATGAGTAGCCGTAGCCTTTCGTCTTTCGTCGGCCAAGATATGGGAAAGACCACCAACGACGACGACGACTGACAAGAACCAAGAGCGGGCGAAAAGCTGGCGCCATTCAAGCGCCAACTGAAATCACACTCAATTTAAATTTCAAATAGAAAATGATCATGCAGTCCTCCGGATGGGGTGAGGCCCCAAGAAGAGTTACCACCAGCCATTAAACGCTAATAGGAAAAACGAACGAAGCGCGCACCAGATGATCGTTCGTCTGGCCGTCGATTTCCGCCTGGAGAATCAAATAATTTAATTAGCACGAATGGATTGAGATGCAATTTGGGTGAACCGTTCACGTTTCTCCCGGTCGGGATGGATGGGAGAAAATTTCTTCTACGGCTACTATGGGTCTGAAATCAAAATTAAGCAGTTAATATTCAAAAATCTATTTTTATATAAAATTTATTATTTTAGATTAATAAATGATCATTGACAATATATGTGATTGTATATCTACGATTAATTTTGATTTTTTACAGGTTTTTACATTTTTTTAGGTTTTTTACATTTTATACATTTGAACTTTATACCTTTTTTAAGAATAAAGAATTTGTGAAAAAAACAACAAGAATTATTATTGTGTGTATATTTAAGGTGACCTATTTTGTTGTGAAAAAAATCAAACTTTAGATATCCTAAATACTTCTTTTTCTTTTTTTTCTGATATTATGTTTCAGTCAGGACAGAACTTGTTTCTCAGCTTAGTGTTTGTATGAGTACTTCCAGAGTAAGAGCTCTCCCACCCATTAGTGTAGACAGATTCCGCACATACTTTCAAAGTAGCTTCAGGAGGCAAAATGAACAACTTTGGGTAGTGTAACTTAATATGTTTGTAGTTTGATCATCACCCTACACAGTTAAAAATAATGAAAATTACACGTCATGTAAACTTCATTTATGCGATGTAAACATGACGTCATGTAAATTTCAGTTTGAAATCATGTAAAAATGTGTTATATGTCATGTAACCACTCATGATCCTGCTAGATTACATGACATATAATTGAAGTTTACATGACATATCATGTAAATATCCATGATATTCCACGCTCCAATTATGTGCATTATATGTCTCAGAAATTTACACGTTTCGTTCGAACTGTGTAGTATTCATTGTTGAGGAGCAAACTAAGCCTTCCTTAGCCGAGCGGTTAGAGTAACTGTGGAAGTGCTCATAAAGAACACTACGCTGAGAAGCAGGCTTTGTTCCAGTGAGGACGTTAATGCCAAGAAGAAGAAGAGCAAACAAAGTATACTTGATAAATACACTCTTAAAAATAATGAAAATTACTGTGGACGTAATTCTAGTTGTGACTGAATGGCACATGATGTAAGTGATGGAACGACACAAAAACGTGGCCTTGATGATGTATTTAACCAAAAATGTAATTTTACATGTTGAAGGACACGAAAACGATAGAAGTGTGAGCGACATTTCCAGAATCAGACATTAACGTATTTAAAATTCGACTCAAATTTACGTCATTTGGCTCGCTTCTTTTATGTGCATCCCAAAAGACGTAAATCACATGATTTTTTGGTACTGTGTATGATGTTAAAATAACGTAATTTCAATATTTATTCATTGATTTTACAATGTACCCATGATTTCCACTATTGTATCACTAGTTCGTCTTGAAATTTATTAAATTCGATCAGTTGTGGGTCAGTTGTTGTGATTAACACAAATTCTCAAAAGTCATGATTGAAATTTTTCATGCGTGAGTTGTCAATCACACAACTCAGTAGTCAAAACATCATGGATGAGTTAATTCATTTGTTTCACTCATTGTCTCATACTTCAACAGATTACTCACACAAAACAATGATTAAAGAAATTTTCTTCATAGTCTGGTAGAATTATAGTAATCATATCTACAGTAAACAACAATATTCGATTTCCATGAGTTTTTGATAGGCTTTTTGACTATATTATGTTTGACGGCAATTGAGTGTGATTGAATTTAGCATGAAAAGCTCAAGTATGAGATTTTCGAAGCAGATCTCTGTCAACACAGTTTTCAGTCCTCTTTCATGTGCTAGCAGTATTTTCAGCTATTTTCCATTTGTTGGGTTGATACGGATTAAACTTGAATAAAAAAAATTGCATAATCGCCGTACGACAACTTCATTTAATTCCATACTTTTATAAAATCTTGAGTATTGATCTTATACCATCGTGTAAACGACTCACGCAAAATGCTGACTAAGAATCTTACATTTGTCAAGAACTCTTGAGCAAGATTATTGCGTAACTGAAATTTTGTCAGAATCCTCGATACAATTCTATTAGTTCTACCTGATACTGGTTTCTTCAAAAACTCCTAAGCAGAGTCCCTGTTCCGCCTAAAATTAGTGAGAAGAATTTAACTTATTTGAGTTTAAAAGAAATGATTATTATTACTATGATTTAACCTAAAGTCCAAACACAGGACAACGGTATAGCAGTTGTTTCATTGAAATTCAACTAGTTCTATTATATTAAGCTATATTAAACTCTCAGGAATAAATAATTGTAATGAGATTGCTTTGGCAAAAAAATAATAACCTTGACATTCAGGGTCTACGAAGATACTGTACGCTAGCATATTCCAGACAGAACGGGACTGCGATAAGACACTAAACGTGAGTAAATTGACTTACTAAATCTTATGCAGTTCTGATGTTAAATATGATAAAAAAAACTATAGGAAATTATTAAAATTTGTACAATCTGCAGGGGAAATTTAACCTTCGGGCTGTGATTTATATACTATCGTTTTATAACAGAGATATCTATCGACACCAGACCAAAATGTTTTCCTATAGAATCTTCGTAGGAACAATACTCAACGGTTTTTTTCACAGTATGGCTCTTTGTAATGTGGTAAAATCAACAATTGTACATAGAAGTTGCAAAATATATACGATTCGGGTCTCAGGAGCCTGTCAAAAAAGGTGGTGTTTTCGACAAAGTTGTTCAGTACCTAGTTCAAGTTGAGCAAGTCGATTCAAAATTTTGCCAGTCGGCAGCAGTGAGCATAAAAAGTTTGTTTTGCAGATATCTCAGAAGCCTGACCACTTAGAAAAATGGTGTCTTTGTTCTTGTTAAATAGCTCGAGGGCTATCATTGTTCTAGGCTAATCTATGCGACTAGTTTGAAAGACATTTGGTCGAATAACATTTCGTCGAATGACATTTAGTCGAAAGTACGTTTGGGCGAAGGGACATTTCATCGAATGGACATTTGGTCTAAAATGTTCAATTGCAATAGAAAGGGTATGACATTTGGTCAAACTGACATTTCGTCTACATTTGGTCGAACTGCATACGGTACCATGTTAAGTTCTTGGTAATAAAGGTTCCAAAAATATCGGTTTAAGCGTGGTTCATAGTCAACCTTTAGGTATACTGATAACAGACTTTTGTAACCCCCAATTCAAAAAAGGTTGGAAATTTTACCTCCCATATGTTTTTACTATCCTTACGATAAAAATAGTGTTCTATAATCTCTTCTAAAAACTACTTTATTAAGGTTTGAAGAATGAGTCTTCATTACGATATGATTAGTTTGTGCTTGCATTACAGTACTAACGCATAAGGAACATTTTTCAAAAGAAATCTATGATAATTCCCATATGAGTCTACTTGGACTACTTTAGATTACTACCAAAAAACTGAAATTCTTACAGAACACAATATTTATCGTAAGGATGGTCAGGTACACATGGGAGGTTGGGTCTTCGATTTTTTTTTAATTTTTACCCGTCCTAATACTTTACACTTTTCGATCAGTGCTGCTTGACATTTTTCGCGACGTTCGTTTCGCTTTCATGGTCAGCAGTCAAATGATTTCTCTACACTCATCCACTACCGTCACCTCTCACACACAGCACGAACAGTAGAATGGACTTCGAGAAACACAAAAGCTGTGGAATGAATGCCGTCTGACACGATGACATTTTCATAAATCATGAATTTTGCATAGACTCAGAAATATCCGATCATATGATAGCTTTTTTTTATCTTTATTAACGAGATTTTTAGCCCTAGGCTAGTTCATCTCGGGACCAACGGCTTTACTTCCCTTCCGAATAAAGTCGTCACTACAACTTTTTTGTCAGTGACTATCTCGGGGATGGGATTCGATCCCAGGTCCTCGACGTGAGAGGCGTGTGTTCTAACCACTACACCTGGCCCGTCCCCGTATATATAATAGCTTAATCTTGCTCGTTATGTCAAATGTGACACACATACAATGTAATCAGCTCTAAACAGAACAGAAATTAACAGAACCGTACCGTTTTCATGTGACGCCATCGTGGTCAGCTGCATTCATTTGACATTTTCCTTTCGTACGTTCGTTTGTTTGATAGCTCGTGTCAATCTACTACGAAAAATGTTAGTTTTTTTTTCTACTGAACTGAGAAATCGCCCTGAAATACAGTTAAAAAGTTTGTAAACAGTCGAATTTATCAGCACAATTTATATAAAATTGATCGAAATGCCGCTTACACTCCCCTGCCTATTTGAAACAAGGAAGGTCTAGTTGCAATAAATTAATATTTCTTATAGTTACAGTGTCGTTTCGGATTCATCTCGCTCACCTTTCGAAAAAGTTTAAAATCTTTAACTTTCCTAATCATTACAGATTATATACTATCATATGTAACATAATGTATATACAGTACTGGAAAGAATAAAGTACGCATTGGCCGTTTTCCCATACAAAACGGTCAAGTTTGGAGATCTGAATCTCAGGTTTTAGTGTTCCGATTGATCTGAAATTTTCACCACAGCCTAGATATAACATAGATTTTACTCAATTAAAATATCACTGCATTTGAAACACAATCTTTTTAAATTATTGAAAATCTCTCAATTTGCAAAAAATTGCAAAATTTAGTTTTGAAAATATTTTGAAAACAATCAGTTTTACCGAAAAATGATGTTCTGCAAATTTGTGTGTCTTATCATATTGTACATTTTTGCAGAAGGACATATTGCTCTAAATATTTTCATATAAAAATTATTTTTACTTTAAAATTATCTCATTTTTATCAAAATTTGAGATTTGCGATAACTTAAAAGTTCGTTAATGAAAAACTTTGAATTTCTAGCCTAGCAAATTTGAGGTTACTTTCAAGCTGCGGTGAAAATTTCAGGTCAATCAGACAACTAGAAACCGAGATATAAGACTCCAAACTTGATCATTTTGTATGGAAAAACGGCCAATGCGTACTTTATTCTGTCCAGTACTGTAGATCACATAAAAAACGTTGACATGAAAACAGTGAAAATATGTGGACAGGTATTCTGGAAACTTCGAAATGTGGGCAACGTGGCCGTGCAGTTAGTGTTACCTAGCATTTACCCACATAGAGTCAAGGAGTGTGGGTTCGATTCACGCTTCAGCCCGAAAAACTTTTCGTCACGAATATATTTCGACTGTGCCACTGGGCGTTGCATGCTAGTCCGTTGTCTAGTTTGGTGCTTCCTTCAAAGAGCAAATCGTCCACTGCAATACGGTCCAGGAATCAGTTTTACGCGGAAAGATGCATTTTGAGCTTTAGAATGAAATATTAGACAAAAACGGTCTTCTACAAAGTTGTTTGTATTAGTTAAGCCCTTTGTTTGGTGTTATTGAAAATTAGGGTGGACCACATTTTCATAGAAATTGTGTAACTAACTATCTTATTTGTAGAAATTATCAGCAAAGTTATAGACCATTCAATTTCAAGCAACTTCGCTAAAAAAGTTTTTTTGTATCTCTTAAATTGACCGATTTAGAGCTTTTTTCCTGCAGTGACATAGGGTGGTCCGAACAAAACTGGTTTTCTGGCTCTAGAGTTTTCAATTCAAATTTCTCATCAAAGTAGTCTATGAAACACTTTTAGAGCTTTAAAAAATGCGTAATTTGGTGAGTGAAGAAACTCGCTATCTCCTTCTGTTTAGGAGTTATTGTTGTTTTTCTCTCAAAAACATGTTTACTTTGATTGTGAACATCTCTGATTGGGGCAAACATAAAAAATATCTTTTGACAGCGTTCAAAAGACAAAATGAAATTGTTAATTATATCAAAAAATTACAGATGTGTTAACAATCTTTTTGCATGAAAATTTGCGTTTTGTTAAGTTCTAAAAGTCGTTCATAATTCATTAATTATATTATACATGCTTCAGCAAAGTTATAGACCATTCAATTTCAAGATGGTCTAAAACTTTGCTGAAGCATGTATAATATAATTTCTACAAATAAGAAAGTTAGTTACACAATTTCTATGAAAATGTGGTCCACCCTAATTTTCAATAACACCAAACAAATGGCTTAACTAATACAAACAACTTTGTAGAAGACCGTTTTTGTCTAATGTTTCATTCTAAAGCTCAAAATGCATCTTTCCGCGTAAAACTGATTCCTGGACCACTGTGCACTGGAAGCACTAACGTGACGTGTCTTTGAAAAAAAAAATTGAAACAGAGTGCTAAGCAATCCTCTGGTGAATTGTAAATTAAGCAATCCTCTGGTCATCAAAATTTTCTACTAATGAAATTCAGGTTACAAATTCAATTATGTTAAGACTACCAACAAGGATAACTGATACCATATTTTGTTCGAATCATATTAAGATGCTCGTCAAAAAACTCGTCAGTATAAATTTGTTAAATATTGTTGTTTGAGACCTTTAGTAGGTGAAGTATATGAACTATAAAATTGGGTATAAATCTCGCATAACTTCTGATCTCGCCCTAAAAGCCATTGGTAACCATGTATGTAGCTCGTTGTTTCTGAGCATTTGAATGGAGTTACATGTTTTTTAACAACGCTATGGGGAAGAAAGGATCATTCTCTATCTGCCAGTGGTGTTGGTTTGGAAGCTTATTCATTAATTTGCTCAGAAACAACGAGCTACACATTTGGCTACCAATGGCTTTTAGGGCGTTATCCCAGATTAAGCGAGAAATGAAGCATATAATTTCGTTGGCTGCAAATGAGTCTTTCAAGATTTTTAAGGATTTCCGTGTCAAAGTTTGGGTCTACCCTCTAAAAATATATAAAAGTGTGTTGCCCATACATCAGTGATTACACGAATTATTGAAAGTTACTATAGCGCGTTCGAAAGCAATAAGTTAATTTTACTATATTACTATTCATATTGACAAAAAGATTTTATGAATTTTGTTTACTAAAGTTTTATTCACAGTTGTGACATTTTTCAAAAATGACACTGAAATCTTTGGCTAATTTTCTCAGCATTCGATCAACAAAAAATTTAAATCCGTGAGAAATAATCGTTCAAGTCATCGTGCAAAAATTTTGATTCGCCCTTTAGAATGGTGTTTTCATCGTGCTAAAGAGCATGTAAATCATTTTTGTTAATACCTTTGCCCTTCTGCAACCAATTTCAATAGTCCATAGCCTATTTTAACGTTAATAAAAGTGCGTACATAATTCGCAGGAAATATTACAATATTTTCTTGTTTTAATTAAATTCCGGTGAACCCAAACTTTCAGATCTGCCACAAAAAATTAATAAAAAAATTCTTTTCAAAGGATAGATTGCGGTTCTAATCACATGTTGTATTAAATTTTAAGTGATCCAATGCTGAGAAAATAAGCCATGTTTTTATATAATAGTTTAACAACACTAAGTAGAAATTTAGTAAACAAAATTGAAAGAATGTTTACCAAAAATATGCAGATATAAGATTAACACATTGCCATAGAGAAACCCAATAAGACATTTCATCACAAAGATATGGACAAAACACGAGAGTGTATACGATAATGATACAAAAAATATCAAATACTTCAAACATTTGTTATCATAACTTGTAGGTTTTTTTCTTTTTCTTTCTTTATTAACGAGATTTTTAGCCCTGGGCTAGTTCATCTCGGGACCAACGGTTTCACTTCCCTTCCGAAGGGATTCGTCACAGAAATTTTTAGTGACTATCTCGGGGATGCGATTCGATCCCAGGTCCTTGGCGTGAGAGGCGTGTGTTCTAACCACTATCAAGGACCGTCCCCTTAACTAGGTAGGTTGATTTTTGTTCATTGATAGTGTTAGGTATTTTATCGCCTAATTTCTATTTCTGGCCCACAGTGCCCGCCGCAACAGAAGAAAAGAGGAAGGTACTTTCGTTTTGTTCAATTGTTGAAGATCATGTCTCTCAAACAGCGTTCAATTTGTTTCCTTTCGTGGGTCTCTCGGTGGGTTCCAACCACTTAACCGCGCGGAGAATGTTTATTTGCTTTCGACGAACCGATCTTTTGTTGGCCGATTTGCACCTATGCTCTGTGTCGTAGATACGGTGGGCCTTTCGAGGGTATTTTCCATTCTGAACCCAGACAGAAGGCTTTGTGGTTAATGATAATATGGATCTGATCAATGGTGTGGTCACTTAACCCTTTCGGGACGGACCATATTTGAGTGATTATATCAAAATTTACCTTATAAACTCATCATCTCGTAGAACAAAACATTCTTTATTTTGGTTATTCTATCACTCCATGAACTTTTTAGGGTCAAATTCAGACCAGCACAATTGTGCTGGTCCGTCCCCAAGGCGGTCGATGTTCGAAAAAAAAATATATTTTTTTAGAAAATTGTTCAAGTCATGCCTTTTTAAAAAATGTTGGACCCGTATTTTTTTATTTCGTCATTAGAGTGCTCTTTCGTGAGATAGGGTGACCCAAAAAATCAGAAATAATTATGTTTTTTTAATGTACATTGAAATTGAAAAAAAAAATACTTTAATTTATATGATTTTTTTATAAATGGAACGAAAACAATGTACGAGAGATAAAAATACTTCATATTCTCCCTAAGATTCAAAGCATCACGTGATGATGACGTTTATCGAAATTATTCAAGAACTAGTCCTCGTCATATAAAAATGGGTAAACATACATGTGTGAATATCTTGAAAACTAATTGTCTCAATCAAAACGTCTTGGTTTTGTTATGTTTGTTTATATCCTCCTAAATGATGTGGGATTTTTCCTCAAAAATAATTATGCAATAAAAATAAAATTGAAAATAATAATAAACCTTCGAATTGCTTAGTGGAATACCTATAAATAAATAACAACCGAACTGAGAATTATATCATTTTATTCCACTTCAGTTTCCATACTTTGACAGTTACTCATAATTCAACCTCCACTATAAGGCCGTTGTCAGAGTCGTGTACTAGACTCGAAAATTAAATTATTTTTATTTTTCCCTCCAACCTCTTTCACTCACTTTACCTAACATATACACTATCACTTTTGAAATGACATAGCCCTCCTTCAAATGATGCTTGAACGATGTTTTTGTTAAGGTTGGTAACATGGAACTAATTTATTTTAAATAACTGGAATCATTCATTTTATTCCTAGAGCTAAAATGGAAACGTCAAAATATTCAGTCTGCGTAAGCAGCTTCCCTAAAAATTCTTATAAATTTACGTCATATGTGCCCGACAGCATGGACGTTAATTAACAAGAATGGCGCATTTTAAAGTGCAAATAATTACCATAAAATTTCTTCTTCTTCTTTCTGACGCTAAAAAAGCCTGCTTCTCAACTTCTCGTGAGCACTTCCACAGATATTAACTAACAGCTCTCTTTGTCAATCGACCAATGTTACATGTGTATATCGCACGGTGTGCTGGAACACACATATTATCGAACTTGCATGAACCTCCGATCTTTTTTCACTAAAAGTTAGCCTTGATAGTCAAGAAAAGCTTGCGGAATATTAAAAAATCTTTCATCGGCAAAAAATTGAAAAAAGTCGATTTTTGTATTTTTACCCTTCTCCCATATATGAGTTCATAGGAGAATATTAGAGTTATACTAATTTTGATGCATTGCAGACTTATTTGATATACCTAGATCACGAATCGATTACAAGACGTTTCAAATTGAGCATAATTTCTACCTACATTCACACAATGTGACCAGCCCATTGTTGTATGCCGTTTATTAACGACATCGCATTTTTACATAATTTTTTTAAGGTAAACATACTACAACTTATCAAGTTTCAATCAATGTTTCCTATTCTACTGAATAATTGAAATTATTGGAGTTCGTTATTGAACATGAAGCTTTTTTAAGATAACAGACAATTGTATAATTACATGCAACCATTAAATAAACCGCCATACAATTATATAGGGCAATGTACTGTTTCAATTTTGTATGGTATGTTCACTCTAGCTGATCTTGTTATTCACATTTGTTTTGATTGAAAGATATTCCTTGTATGAGTAACTTTTCAAATATTATATAATATATATTTGAAAAGTTGTCATGCCGATTTATATTGAAATCTTGCAGCCGCTGGTTGGGTGCGTTTGCTAAAACCTCACATCATTAACATATCCTTAGTTACCTTCATATACTTAAAACTAAATACATACCATAAAACGGGGTAACTTTGATAGTTTTTTGAGAGAAAATCGAATTTTTTTTATTTGTAAAACAAGCACTGGTTTGTTAGTTATCGATTGTACATGAAAGATTGCATAATGGTTCGATCTTAATGAATCTATAGTTTTTCATATAATCGAAAGTCAGTTTTTGGTAATGGGGTAACATTGATAATGAGTAGATAAGCACATGAAAATCCAAAACAAACTATTGTTTGACATCATCACAGTTTGAATTGGATTGGAGAATGTTAATAGAGAAACTGGATTAGATTTTATCAATTAAAGTACAGAATTTATTGAACAAAAAACATCTTTAAAAGGGTTTTCAGTCAAAACAAACATAATAAACACCATTATAAGTTGATAATAATGGGTATAAACATATATCTCTGAATAGATATCTTTCGATAATCATGTTTCGACATTGAATTTACCATAAATCAATCGTTTTTGGAACATGAATGAGTATAAATCGACTGAATCCCGTAAAGTACATGAGGCGTTGCATACCTCTAGGTTTTTAATGTTATATGGGAATTTGTGACATTGATTACAAAAATGATTCCAAATTGTAAAACTGTTTTTCGCTATGAGGTTTGATACCGGATTCATGTTCTACTATAGCTAGGCCATCAAGCATACGTACCGAATTCATTATAGTTTCATGAAATAGTGATAGTAAAACAGATTGTTTGTGAGCGTTTTGAAAGTACCAAAATCTCATCATTTTTTAATATTCGAATATAAAGCCTCACATACTCTTGATTGGCACGAGAACAGCTCAGAGGTGAAGTGTCACACTGATACTCCTTAGTTTCGTATTTGTTTTGCTTAACTGAATAACATAATTTTGGTTATTTTGTTTAGTGTACGTTGCGGATCCCGCACTATCAAAGTTACCCGCATTTTCAAAGATACCTCGTTTTACGATAATAAAATTTATGTGTCCATGTTGGTTATTGAAATTGTTGTGTCTATTTCGCAAAATGTGCCCTCCATAAGTGCGAAGTCGTGAATAAAAGGGCTGGATTACGTTGGATCGATTTGTTACCGTCGCCACATTGATCCGAAGTAATCCAGCCCTTTTACTCAAAATCAGGCACTTCAAACCCCAAATATAATGTGCGCATTGCATATGAGTAGATTAGTGACTGCACAAAACTTGTATCACGATGAGCTTGAGACCACCTTAAGGCTATATAAGCCATTCACTGTTAATCATGTTATAGTGAACCCGCTTTCAAGAAGTTTGCGCGTATAAGCACATGAATACAGCTTATACTGCCATGTGTATCAATTTCAGGGAATTCCTATTCTGATTAGAAAACTATACCACATACGTAAAATATTTCTGATTTGATTCAGAAAGAAGAATACAAAGCGTTCGTATGAGCTTTTCTGAAGTGAAAAGTGAAATTTCCTTTATATAAAATACGGCATACCACCATGGGCTGGTCATATTATGTCAGTGTATGTAGGAAATGATGCTTAAATCTAAGAATTCATTCATGTTAAAGATATGTCATGTCAAATTGGTCATTAGGTCGTTAAAAGTCATCATATTAGTGTATCTCTAATATTCTCCTATGAACTCATATATGGAAAAAGGGTAAAAATACAAAAATCATCTTTTTTCAATTTTTTGCCGATGAAAGATTTTTTAATATTCAGCAAGCTTTTTTTGACTACCAAGGCTAACATTTAGTGAAAAAAGATCGGAGGTTCATGCAAGTCCGATAATATGTGTGTTCCAGCACACCGTGTATCGTGTGACAGGTACGATCATACTCTACGCTCAGGGAAGTCGAGAAAATTCCCTTTACGAAAAGATGCTCGACCGGCTGGACTCTAACCTACGACCCTCAGCATGATCTTGCTTAGTATCTGCGCGTTTACCGTTATGGCTATCTGGCTCCCAATATCAAATTTACTTTATTTTATTTTTTACATCGAGTCTATTTGCTTAAAATGGAATATAAGTCATTTTAATACAGTAGAGACCCGATTTTGTCAGCCCCCCGATGAATTTCAGGCTGACAAAATGAGGAACCTGACAAAATCGGGACATATTTTTTGTTTCTGTTTTTCAAATGTTAACGTGTTAATATTTGCTTATGAACTACGTTTACGACCTACATAGCCTTTGAAGGGGGCGAGGGACATGGGCGTAGTCAGGTTTTTTTTTGTTTATCAGGGGGAGAAAAGCGGCCCTCATAATTTCATTCTCAAATTTCGCGCCAAAGGATCCCTTTGATCGGCAATTTTTCTCTGGCCTGTAAGACAAACGGCATCAATCTGAAACTTAGTTCTACCTAACCGTTGAATTATCTAAGAATTTTTCTTAG
This sequence comes from Aedes aegypti, assembly GCF_002204515.2. NCBI lineage: Eukaryota > Metazoa > Arthropoda > Insecta > Diptera > Culicidae > Aedes > Aedes aegypti. Next base: position 423,420,697 of record NC_035108.1, on the reverse strand, counting down.
GACACCGGAATTCCTAAAAAAAATCAAACGAAAATTTCTTTAGGTTTTTTTTCCAGAATTTCATTTAAAATAGCATCAGTAATTGCCTCGAAGCTCTTTCCTTTAAGTTTAATTCATGGAATATTTCAACTGGAGATTTCTATGTAAATTTTAAAACATTTTTGAATTCATCGAGAACTGTTTTTAAGATTTTTATAGAATTGTTTTAAAAGTTTCGCAGGAATTTCATCAAGAATTTGACCTGGAATTGTTGTAAAAAAAATGTTTCCAGTATGAAAATTAAAAAATAATATATTTAGAAACTTTCTTTAGTTTGCGATTTTTTTTTGTGTTCATAAATGACATTCGATAAAGTCGTGAATAAATATCTGAAATAATTTCTATACCTATGGGATGATTAAATTCTTGAAAAAGATCTTCGTGAAATTCCTGGTCGAATTATAGAAAAATCTCGTGAGATGATTCCAGTAAGAATCCTTCATAATCTTAGCAATTTTGCAAAAAAATAGAAGTGAAATTAGAGGAATTTCTGAATGAATCTCTAAGACAGGTTTAAGAGGAGTTTTTGAAACTATTGATGAGTCCTAGGCCAAACTACATTAAGAATACTGTGAGCAAATTTCATCAAAATGTAGTTTTGAAGGGATACTTTCAAGAGCTTATAGAGTTGTCCCAGTGAACCACGTATCGTATAAGAATGTGCATCCAAAATCACATATTCATGCGTCCAAAATCAGAATTGCACAAGATGCCATATTAAGCGTTATCAATGTCAATACAAGTTGTATATAAATCCCTAATACGATTCATAAACGAGAATCTGTGTTGACAACAAAACATGTCGTAAATAGTGCAACATAGAATCACGTTATGTTATATAAACTGACAGATCGTATATCTATCCAGTAAGCATCGTATGAAATCGCAATAACTTAGCAAAAATTGCCACCCAAACTTTGTCTATCTGCTGACGATGGGCCTCAAAGAACAACAAAGTATGTGTCGCTGTACATGAAACATGTATTAACATTGGCAAATAATCACTCATCAGATAAGTAACCCTCGGTGGTACAGTGGTAAGGTGCCCGAGTCCTGATCCAGAGGTCCCGTGTTCGAAACTCGCTGGAAACATTTTTTTTTATTTTCATCCAAATTTTGTGGCATCGTATATCTGATCGCAGAAAGTCCGAAAAAGTCGTGCCAAGTACGCATATAGCCTCCACTTTGGTAGGTATATAGCCTTTTCGTGCATTCTATACGATTGAATTGATTCATATAGAATGATGTATAACAAAAGTTATACCGACCAAAATGTTGACTGGGGTTATTCAAGGCAGAAAACCAATAAAACATTAGGAGCAAATTTTAAAGGAAATCTTCAAGATATTACTTTAAAAACCCTGAAAGAATGTAACAAAATGTGACCAACGAGTTAAATTTCCAGTACAAACGGTTGCCTGGTCCTCTAGATTTGTGTTCTTGAAAATTCGAGTTTTGGCTTCGATGCATCTTAACCTTTAGAGAAATTCTTAGAGGAATTCATGAATGAACATACATACCAAATTTCTTTTTCGTGAACTTCGGTTTTTGTACGATTATGGCCTTCAAAGGGAGCATCACACGAATCAACGGACTAGCATGCAACGCCAAATGGCACAATCGTAATAGGTATCTGACGAAAAAAATACTGCATTGATCGATACTGCTAGTTACTTTGCAACACTATACGCACGGCAATGAAGTACAGATTTTTATGTTTAATATATCAGCTTATCTAAGTCTCAAAATTCAAGATTTGGACAATATATTTTTCAAACGTAAAAGGAATGAAACGATATTTTTATATGAGCGGATAATCTAGACTCATACATTGTTTAATAGTTAAGTAGAGTATTTCAAACGCATTTCATACATCATAAACAACATATTGGCGATTAAAACCAGCAGGGGCCTTCCTTAGCCGAGTGGTTAGAGTTCACGATTAAAAAGCAAAGCCATGCTGAAGGTGTGTGGGTTCGATTCCCGGTCAGTCCAGGATCTTTTCGTAATGGAAATTTTTTGACCTCCCTGGGCATAGAGTTTCATCGTACTTGCCACATAATATACGAATGTGAAAATGGAAAGTTTGGCAATGCAAGCTCTCAGGTAATAACTATGAAAGTGCTCATTGAACACTAAGCTGAGAAGCAGGCTCTGTCCCAGTGAGGATGTAATGCCAAGAAGAAGAAGAAGACCAGCATGGGCAGCATACATCAATAGTATGCCATTTAAAGGACTCTGTGGTTCGGAAGCAAATAGTAAGTAAAGGTTTTTAGCTTCAGTTGCCAAATTTCATAAATATTATGGCAGACATTGAACCGGCATACATTGTAGAACACCAAAATGGATTATCGCGTCAACATGGTATTGATCGATTATCAAAGCAAGGGGAAATCCAAAAACTACGTCCATTGTTTTTAAGTCAATCTGTATCCTCCCAATGTCCACTATCACGCTTTTTCCCACATGCACTGTCGCAGTTCCATACACATCCACTCCCCTAAATGATTGACGTAATTTTTGAACGTTCCCCTAAACTTTTACTTTGTCTTAAACTTTGCTATAGGAGATTTAAAACATTAAATGTGATTCCCAATCTATTTCAAATATGGACGTATAAAAAAATAAAAGTTTTTAAACCAAAGCTATGAGAGTTTCTGTTACATAGTTTTCGAACGGTACATCATCCTTATGATTCGTATGAAATGACTCATTCATGTTTTAATGCAATATTATGCACTATTGTGGACATTAGAACCAGATTCAGCCACTTAATTCGATCAATATATTGCAATTTCAGAGAAAACTTTCCGTTTTACGATCCAACGAAAAGCTACCGCAGCTGTCACATCACTGATTTGTACTGATAAATCATCAGTAGGCTTCAATGATACCTTGGATACCGTCTTGATTGTTGTTTGTTGCTTTTTTCCATACCGTTTTCTCTTTCAAGCATACTATGATTGAATTGTTTGCTTCAATGCTAAGACAAGATGTGACAGGTCACAGTACAAAAATGAAACCAATTGCCTGTCAAAAAAGACCACTTCTCATTGGTCGTTTTGGCAAAGGCCTACTTTCACATCGTTGAGTTGGATTGCAACAGGGCACTTTGTTGCTAGCCCGGCCGTGTTGCTAGTTCGTACATTAGGATTTTCATCAAAAGTTTAAATATTTTTCATGAAATCTTTTTGTTTCAAATCTATTTATATTCATTGTTGAGTTTACCCCACGTGCTTCTACAATGCTAAAATAAAAAAAAAATACTCAATTGAGTGCAATATAATGAAAATGGTTTAAATTTTCTTGAAAAACATCTCCGGTTTTGAATATTACCCTAATATTAAAAAGTATAGCACCCTCTATTGCACTAAATGAATGAAGCGTGCAAGAAACAACCAAAATGTGAACTATGTTTTTTTTTAATTTTTTAACAAGATTTGCTTAAAAAAGATACTGGTAGCACTGGCTTTTGTATCGTCAAGGTTATCGACTGAAAAACAACCGGGCAGTCTTAGTTGAGCTGTCACGTCCTGTCCTAGCTTCAATGATAGAATGATTTCGAAGCCTGCGGTAGAACTTTGACAGCTGCGGTAGAACTCGGCGGCTACCGCAAACCGGAAAATTTTCTTAATAACCGTAATACTGAAAATGAAAATTGGTAGTCTACTACGAACATCGAACGGGTAAGTGCCGGCACCAGCACAATTGTGCTGGTCCCACTTTGTCCCTCTAGAAATATTTGCTGTGTGAATCAATTTTCATTTGGTCTTCACCATTTCAAAGAATGACTCTTTCATTCTCGATTCGTATCTGTGCATACCTAGAAAAAACAAATAGTTGAAAAGTTGCGACAGATAAAACTTTTTCAATTCTTACGGTGTTTGTTTACATTTTGTTTACGCTGAGGTGGTGTTTTCTAAACACGATGTAAACAAAATCTGTTGTGCCTAATTACAAGTAGCAATGATAATTCAATAATCGAAATCAAAAAAGTTTAGTAAAACAATGATTTATTGGCTAAAAGAATCATTCAATGTGATGGGTGCCGAACAGCACAATTGTGCTGGTTCGTCCCGAAAGGGTTAAGAAGGGGTGCCGCTGGACGCCACCACGCTGGAGCTGGAGGACGACAGCGCGCCACCGACTTTGACCGAATGGTAGACGGATAAACAGGAGGGTGATCTGTCTGAGGTATTGATTGACGCTTGTTGAGTCAATTGGATCGATACATATTGGTTCAGTAATGATAATGACATGTTATTTTAACATATTTATCATGCTTAGACGGTGAGGGCTGTGAATGAGTTGTTAAAAGGAAAAAGAATGATCCTGGTGAATGGGTTGGTCGACTGCTAACTGTTGAGGGAGGTGGAGATAAAATATATTAGGAAAAATACGAGCCATCGAGTGTGTTTCATATATAAAAAATCATGTTTCATCTTCTTTTTGACGTGACGTTGTGTAATTGTGATAGAGCCTGCTTCTTAACTAATGCCTATTATAAGCACTTCCACAGTTATTAAAGGCTCTCATTTTGTCATTTGATAATTTCAGCATGTTTGCATCATGTGGCAAGTACGAGTAGTAAGTAGAGTACTCGAAAAGTTCCTCGACTGGTGGGATTCGAACCCACGCCCATTAGCTTGGTCTTGCTGAATAGCTGTGCGTTGACCGCTGAGGCTATTTGCGTCCCAATCAAGTAACATTTACCAAAAATTGACATCCTTGTTCGAAATTCACCCACACACGTCCATCAAGTACGATCGTTTCTCGTGATGATCATCCAGCTCTGAGTTGTACCACATTTCCAATTGCAACGTGGGTGGTCTCCCCTCGTCGACGTCGACCAGATTGCAAACTGTAGCACTCGATCGGGGTAAAATTTCTCAAACATACCGTCCGCCTCCGTCCTTGGCTGCTCTCCGTCAACGGATTCGTTGTTATTAGTCAGCTTTCAGTCCGAGGCAACGAAAATCCAACCCAATTAGCATTCCATCGAGAGCTAGGGATCGCAAAACGCGAACCAATTAATTGTTGTTTTGATTTAATAAACGATCGGTTATTACTTTGCGTTCAATTAAAAGCCAACGTCCATCACCGAGGCGGTGCACATTTGTCCAGCGGGTGGTGGGCGGAATACGCGAGGCGCAGAATCTGCGAAACGGATCAAGCTGCCGGAATGTCTAGCAATCGCGAGCACCCGTTCACTGGAAAGTGCAGGCCGCAGAGTCCGTCTTTCTTCTCTTTATCTAAATTTCTCGCATTTCTTAATCCGCACCGTTCCGAGCGAAGTTTGCCGTCGACGGTCGTCACGCGAATCTGCTGCCCACCGTCGGTCGTTTGGGTGCTTCTGGAGTTCATACTTCCCCTACCCAACGAGATAAATCATGCGAAGAGTAGTGGAGTTGCCGGGGAACGACATTCACTCTGTGCAAGTTCCATAGGCGTAAGAAGATGTGAGAGGCTGGGGTTTGGATTGGATTTGCACTGACGGTCCCTCTCCCGTGCACGCCAGTGTTTTTTCCTGCATGAGGACAACTGCTGGAATGAGTGTGCCAATGGTGGCAGTGGGTTTAACGAGAACGCAACAAGGGGACGACGAACAATTATAATAAGTAGCAAATTCCGGTGAAAAGTTTCGGACCACCCACCTTGAGGGACCGGGTCTTTCGCGATCGACAAGCGATGATCGCCCAAAGAAAACTGAAAGAAAGAGCAAATGAAGTCCCTGGTGATTTGCAAGTGGGTCGTAAAGGTGCCGAAATTGAACGTGTACTCGCCTTGTGTGAAGCGTGGATCGACTTCTTCCGTGGGGGTCATCGAAGCGAAGAGCTTGGACAGCAGAAGGCACGGGACAAATTACGACTCGTCAGCAGCGGCGTTATCATTGACAAGATCATTTTGCGCACGCTTCCCGTGGGTTTGGCTTACCAACACGTCAGACAGAGCGTAGGTACTTGAGGAAGGTACTCGACGGTGCGATGGGTTTGGTAATGCGATGAGGTGACCGAAAAAGTGACGTGAGAAACGGTTGGACAGTTTGGAAAAGAAAAACTTGGGAATTTAGAATGATTGGATTGGTAGATTTAATCATAAAACGAATTTCATTTAAAACATGAGGAGTTAAGAAATGCAAATACCAGGATATCAATGCTCGATTCTGAATTTAGTTTTGGGATGGCAACACTGCTCGGTTTTCTTAAAAAGGTTACTATAAAACACCGCAATACATCACTGTGGCAGAATCTAATATTTCACCAGGGATTCCAATAGCGGTTTTGTCAGAGATTTCTCGAGGAAGAACTTTGGTTCGCTACCAGATTTTTTAGACTACGCTGCGGTTCCGATCGGGCTTCAGAAATACCTCCAGCAATTCGTTTTGGAATTTTGTCAGAAGCTTCTTTTGGGATTTCTTTAAGGATTATACCAATTTTTTGCAGATATATTTCTACAGTGATTCGTCTAGCAATCCTCCATAGATTCGTCCAGTAAAATTTTAACTGGGATTTCTACAGGAACTTCTCCAAGGAATCATCAGAAAATTTTTCCAGAATTATTACAGAGATTTTCAATCCTCAAGGATAACTTCAGATAATTTACCATTGATTTCTACAAAATTTTCTCGAATTCCTCTATGAATTATGCCTGAGATTTCCTCGAGAGATCGCTACAGGAATTTTATCAGGAGATTCTACCAGAAATTCATCTAGGGATGCCACAAGAAATAACTTCATGAATTCATATAGCGATTCCTCGAAAGTTTCTTTCAGGAACTTTCCGAGGGATTCCTTCAGGAAAATCGCTACTTGAATTGTTTCAAGGATTTTTCCAGGTAATCCTCCTCATATTCCATTTGAAATTTCTTCAGAGATGCATTCTGCACCTTCAAAAAATTCTCCAAGGATTCCACCAAGAATTTTCACAAAGATTCTCCCATGAGTTCCTCCAGAGATGTCATCAAATCTTTTAGGGTTTCCTCCGTGAATGTATATTAGAAATTCCTCCAAAAACTCTTTCCTTGAAGAATTTTTTGATAAATCCATGGGTAAGTTCCTAGACGGATACCTGAAGCAGTCCCTGGAATACCTCCAGAAAAAGTCTTGATTAATTCCTGGAGAAAATCTTGCAAGAGCCTATGAAGAAATTTCCTATGAAATCTTTGGAGGATTTGCTAACGAAATCTCTGGAACGTCAAATATGCATTTTGGCTACGTAGTCTTTATTTCTTCAACGAATTTTTGATAATAAACGCTGCTTTGACAAAATGCATATTTCATTTAAATATACAGTTGATTCTCTACCAGCTCATTCCTTGGAGAAATTCATGGAAAAAATCCATGACAAATCACTGCAGGAATCCCTGTAGAGATTTTCCTAGAGAAATCCCTTTATAAGTCACTGGAGAAACTCCTGTAGGAATCTCTGGAGGATTATCTAAGATAATTACTGAAGGACTCCTGGAGGCATCTCTGGAATACCAGGATATTCTTTTGGGGCGGAAAGAATCACTGTAGAGATTTTGCTGGTGGAACCGAAAAGAAATTCCAGGAAATAAACGTCTTGAGAGATTTTTCTGTAGAAATCCCTGGAATAATCCTTGGAGGAATCCATGGAGAAATTTCTGGAGGAATCCATAAAGAGATTTTCCAAAATGAGTTTATGTAGATACTTTATTGGAGGATTTTTTTGTGGAGATTTTCCTAATGTTATTCCTAGAGAAATTCTTAGGTCAATTTCCGATGAAATCACTGCAGAAATTTATTAGAGATGGTCGGGATTGAAATTTTTCAAACCCAGACCCGACCCGTACCCGACTTATTTTATTGCTCAAAACCCGGACCCGAGATAATAATTAAGAGGCAAACCTTGACCCAGCCTGAACCCGAAAATTGTTGAAAAAAACACCTGAATAAAACCCGAGATAGAGTAGATATTAAATTCATCGTTTCTGATGCATATAGAAGCTTTCAGGATGCTACTCTGTTCACAATTCTCACCAAACCCTACCCAAACCCGACTCAAACGGACTCTTTTCAAGCCCGAACTCGATAGTTTTGTGGCCTTCAAACCCGACCCGAGCCCGAATCCTAAAGTTTTCAAAAATTTTAAACCCAAACCCGTCGGTTTCAGATATTGGTCGGGTTTCGGGTTTGAAAACCCAAGATCCGACCATCTCTAGAATTTATGGGAGATTCTGTGCAGAAATTTCAAGAGGAACTCTGAGAGGAATCCTTTGAGGATTTATAGAGTATAAGAACGAATCCCTGGAGGGATTTTCGTTCAATCCCAGGAGAATTTACTGGAGGAATCTTGGAATGTCGTGTAGCGATTTTCCTGGTGGTAATTCTGGGAGAATTTTAAGAGAAAATACTTGATTAATTCCTTGAAGAACTCCTAAGCTGTTGATCATCTGGAGGCATAATTGTTAGAATCCGTGGAGGAATCCCGAAAAAAAAAGCCCTGGAGAAATTCTCAGAATAATTTTTGATGAAATTCCTGCAGGAATTGGAGTAAGTCATAAAACGATTTTCCTAATGGTAACTCTGGGAGAATTTCTGGAGAAAATTATTGATGAATCCCCTGAGGAATTCTTTAGATGTAGACTACCAGGAGGAATTCCTGGTAGAATCTGGGGATCGTGGGGATCTCAATAGAGATCTACGGAATAATTCCTGAACGAATCCAGAGAGGACTACTTGGGGATATCTTTGTATGTATGAAGGAATGTTCGGAGGAAATTCTACAGAAATCACTAGAGAAAAATCTTGAGAAATTCTTGAAGAGATTGTCCTAGTGTAACTCCTGAAGGAATTCCTGGAGAAAGCCTTGGAGATATCTCTGAAAGAATCCTCCTTTTGGAGGAATCATTGCAATATCTGGAATATTTTCTAGCAGAATGTCTGAAGGAACACCATAAGAAATCGAAAAGAAATTCCTGGAAAAATTTTCAGAGAATGACCGGAGTATTTGTGGAAGAATTTCTGAAAAAATTCCTAAAAGAAACCTTGCAGAAATTTTTGGAAGAATCTCGGCAAAGATTTTACTGAAGGAATATACAGTCAACCCTCCATGAGTCGATATTGAAAGGACCATCGACTCATGGAAATATCGAGTCATGGTACAGCAAGGCAATGGAAAGCTGTTTAAGGGGACCATCATAGTAACCATGAAATATAATTTTTAGTATGGTTCCATGAGTCGATATCGAGTAATGGAACATCGACTTATGGAGGTTGAACTGTATGGAGGAATTACTTTAGAAATTCCTTGCAAAATCTCTAAAGGAACCCTTGATGTACTTTCTTGCAGGAATTCTTGGAGGAATCCCTTGTCGAATCCCTGGAGGAACTCCTGAAGGAATTGTTTAGGTATTTCTGGAGCCCTATCAGAACAGGTCTAAAATGTATCATGGAGAACAAAAGTTCTTCCAGGATCCATCTCTGGAAAAATTCCAAGTGGAGAAATCGCTGTAGGGTTAACGGTGGAGATTATCTTGGAGAATTTTCTGGTAAAATCTCTGTATGTTTCTGAAAATATTTCAAGAGGAATTTTTGAAGGCATCTCTGGAAGTTTTCCAAAAGGATTTCCCGGAGACCCATTTGAACAGGTCCAAAAATTGCGATACTGTGATGAATTAACATCCGGACGGTACCATAATCCGGACACTCAATCAGTATTCATGAATTTAACGATGAAAATTTGGTTATATTTTCACATATCCTTAGATCTAATCTTATTTTATCATTTAAAGCGAAGTAGGCCGTCATTGAAATTTGTACGCGTCGTTGATGATTGTTGCTATATGATGAATTTCACGATTTCGAATCAAAGAAAATCAGTTGGTTTTGCACTGACACAGCTGAAAAAGTATCAGCATACTTTATGCATGTTAGCGCGTACAGTGATGCTTTTTCAAGTCAATATAAAATATCAAGGCTAAGTGTTATCACTTTGAAATGCAAGCTGAAAAGTCATCATTGTTGCCAAAACGAATGACGGGCTTCTTAGCCTTAACGATTATCTGCAATCTAGTAATCTGTGCAAAAAATAATAAAAATAAAAACAAATTCGGTACTTCAGTTTGGCACTTTTCCTGCGGCGTGCAAATTTTAACTGTGTAACTTTCGACTGACTTACCGGTATTGGATCATTTGCAAAAGTATGGATAAATGTTAGTTTTTCTGCTTGTTTTGTTAAAAATCGTGAATGTGATGGTAGATTGTGCAGTTATGTGGGCGATAGTAGTGACTTGATGTGTAAATTAGTTATTGCAAGAGCAACAAGATGCTGTCCGGCTTCGTGAGCCAGTGATTCTATAGCAGGACATACCGTTTTGATTCATATTACGGACACTTAAGGCTTCAGTGAAGTACAACTAATCACTACACATATGAATTGAATCATTTCGTATAAAACTTTAGCGTAATTAGGCCTTGCAAACACTGAAATTTCAAATGGTGGGTGAAGATTCGGATTCCACAGCTTTAATTCACTTTAATTAATAAAAATGTTCAGCCTCTTCATGATTTTTATTCCGGACATAACCACACTTTCAATTCATATTCCGGACACTTTGATTCGAATTCCGGACAGCTCTTGAAAAACACAATCAGAATTGTCGAATCATTAATTAACCGCACTAACCTGTTAGAAAGACGTCAAACTAGTAAACATTGTAAATTTTCATGGATTGCTATGAAAAATGTTTATAAAAATCATCTTTCAAATTGGAAACTTTTTGACAGCGCATTTTGAATCATTTCGAGTGAAATCTTTCCCATACAAAGCAGAATGTCCGGAATTTGAACCTGTCTGGAATTCGAATCAAAACGGTAGAATTATATTGTCATATATCTGCAGTGCAAACGAATCTTTGTCAAGCATGTTTGTGGAAAATTGAAAGTTTAAACTGAAAATATATATAAACAGTGATAAAGCACTAGCTGTACACAAAAAAAAAACTGATAAAAACCATGTTCATTTCAGTAGCTTAACAATACAGTTTCCAAATCAAACCGCAAGCATGGAATTGAGTATAATTATAGTATATAATATGGCAAAAGAATGTACTACATTCTCCGAAAAATCATTTTCTATAGTGAACAAGCTGATTTTAATGTATTCCTATAGTTTTGGCTTATATCATTAAAGCTGTCCGGATTTTAATTCATAAGTGGCTGGCCTATCGATTCATGTGTCCGGATTTAAGGACTTTCCGCAATTTACATCCTATTTTTGCTAACATTTTCGTCGTTTACATGAAGATATGACCCTAAACTAACTGTATAAAAACTCAACTACAATTAGATGAGGCAAAAAAGTAGTGAAAATAGAGCTGGAACATTCGGTGCCTCTTAAGCGTCCGGATATTGATGCAGCACGGTAACTGTAAAATGTTTTAAGGTCGGAACAAATGTGAACTATTTTTAAAGTTGTTTCTCATATGTTGTGTGAATGTTGTTGCAAAAAATTTTAGTTTGCTTGTCCCAATTTCGCCAGTAACGAACTTGTATTCCGAAGGGTGCAGTAAAGTAGAAAACAACAAGTTTTCATTTCTAGGCAATGTGCTCGCTCTTACAGTGCATTGGCGAAAGAATCGTTCGATGAACTGGTGGAATAATAAGTAGAGGAGAAGATTTAGGATCTTGAGGTCGGAAGTTGGACTGTAGTTTACATGTTTGTTTACTATCTGGCCAATGACCACCGGAAGGAGTATTCGTCGCTTCCACGGTTCCGAACCTATGCAAGTCTTAGGCTAGAGCGAGGACAAAGCGCACTTGCTGACGTCACAGATCAAGTGAGCCTACCTCGATTAAGGATGTACTTAAAGAACGTTGAAGATGCCTACGCGGAGTTCAGTGCCGTACACAGCAAGGTAATAGCAATCGTTCCAGAAACCACTCTGTGACAACAAGAGAAGGTATCCATCGACATCCAAGACCGATACAATGTTGTACGCACAACGATCAAAGATCTGATAATCCCCGAGTAAAGTGACCCGCTAGAGGTCCGAATCCACAACAATAACCATTCAACGATCCGATACTAACTGTCGAAGAATATTGCGCCGACTGGTCGAAGCTCTATTTCCTAGCACCCGTAGATGAGGAGAAGCAAAACAAGAATGATTGGAAAAACCCGCAGGATAACCACGAATTACCGAACCACGCGCAACCGAGAAGTCATCTGAATGAGAACGTTGAGCTGACAATTCGAAAGTCTTCCGATCTACATCCGAAGCACTTTAAAACATCAGTAGAGGATTTCAACCGACCGCAGTACTACCAGATCCAAGATACGAGTCCAACAGTTAAAGGAAAGCACGAAACTCAATCCAAACCCATCCAACAAACGCACTAGAGTCAGATTGAACTTGCAACATATATCAAACCCAGCAGTCACACTGCGGTCACCGGACAACAACAGCAAAAATTCCAATCCGAGACTAACGTGTTAGACTTCTACCAATACGACCGACAGGAAGATGCACAAATACCACGATAACACGTTACAGATACATCGCACTTCATCGTAGATCGTCCGACCATTCCAACGATTGAGCAAGACACCAGTGAACAGGATTTCCACGCTGCCGAAAATCTCTCCCAACGAAAATGCTGTCTATCGAATTCCGAAGCCGAAATCCATGCCAAGATTTTCGCCGAATGTCCGCCTTGTAAGACCGATGTGACACAGTTGCGTCTTTTCCGATCCATGGTCCACCCGCTGGAAAGAACGATCATGAAACGTCAGGAACACCTCCCCAAGTCCAACAGCATACTGTTGAAACTTCGTGTCACCGGGGGAAGTATATACCGAACGGAACAAGCTGTAAACGAGTTAGATTGAATCTTCCTAGATGTTCTCACCTCATCTGCCAATTCGTCGCAAAACACACGTTTCTATCAATTCCCGACTCGTGGCACTCACTCGATTGCAGCCTCCAACACGACCCATCTTGCCGACGCCTATGTGGACGAGAGTTCCCACAGCGTGCGAATGAACTTCGTGAGTTACCGAGTGATCGCTCGTGAGTTCCAGTACCACGAGTGAGTGACCGAGCATCGCTACTATTTCACGTGCTTCTAGAACGCGTGGCACGGTGCTATGAGTACGCGACACTTTCGCATGTGGAGTCAGTCGTCTAAAGCGATAGATACACGAGAGCGTTAACATATCGACTCCAGAGAGGCATGAATGTCTTGTAAGATAACTTGAACTGCTAGAAGATCTGTATTAACCCTCGATGGATGACCGGAGGAATTTATCTGATGTGGTCGACTACCGTGGAGCACGTGGATTTTTTTCATGATTTCACCCATAATTTGTCCATCTTTACCACGCGTAATGAGTGATTTAATTTAATAACCATGCGGATTGGATATATAAGTGTCAGACTATTTGTTGTTTTTCAACGTGCAAATTGTAATTTTTGGTCAAACTTTCATTGCATGGAACCAAATAAATATCAAATTTTATTCATTTTTTAAGTAAGGGAATTTCTAGACCTATCATAAGGATGGCTTGAGATGTATGAGCTTTTGCATAAATGCTTGGAAACATTTTCTGGCCCATAGTGGGACAAAAGTTCGGATCAGCGGGGCAAGTTCAACCCATGTATAAACTCACAGAAAAAATTGCAATTTACCTCAAATCCACATATTATCTTCAAACTTAATTAAACATGCCTGATCGTGCGAAAAATATCATCAAAATTTCACATTATCACTTAATTTTGCAAAAAAAAAAAACTGCTATTTTTAAGTATATTACTGTTAACCATGTTTTGTGCAATTTTTTGATAAAAAATTGTTATGTATTATTCTGCAAACCTAACTTTACGGCTGGTGTAAGGTAGGGCTGTCATAAAAGTGTCGATATATTGTATTTTGGCAAGCGAACTTTTGCCCCACTGGTGGGACAAAAGTCCGTTGAGGACAATCAATTTTAAAACTATTATAAATAAAAATGGGTAAATATGTTGACAAAAAGTTTGTTCAGCAGAATTATAGCCAATATGTTAAAGATTCACTGTGTGGTATTTATTTCTTTTCAACTGCTATTGTTTTTCTGGAAATTTCGATTATAACACTAAAGTCGAACTTTTGCTCCACCTTATTCTAACGTTGAGACAGAGGCCTGAGAAGAACTCTTTTTAGTAATTTTGAAATATCTTTAGTGAATTGTTGAAATATAATAATGTATGCTCTTCATGATCATACATTTCTCAACTTTTTCAAAAAACTTTTGTAGGCCACCTATTATTCCCAATTAACTAGCCTGAACTCTCAAATTGCAGTCCCTTCTCCACCGCGTCCACTTATGTATTCAGGTTGAAACATTCTAGATTAACATGTGTTTCAAAGACGATATATTTGCATAACATTATGTCTATTCAATGGCTCAACAGCAGACGAACATCGATAAAGCAAACATACACAGCGCTAAATATTTGAACAAGTCAAGCTCAAGAATGGCTCAAGTGATGCCCTCCTCCAAGAGAAGCCTCTTTCTTCGCTCCGAACGAAAGCATGTTTTCTGTTCCCAAGTGGCTCCGATTCAAAAAAAAAAAAAAAAGACAGAGGCGAAGGTATTTATTCTTCCAAATCACGTATAAATCAACGCAAGCAAAACATCAACAATCGCGCTGTACGCCCAAGTCTTGAAGATGATACCATTCTGTCTGTCTAGTGTGATCATTCGTTCCATTCTGTGTGTTCGTGTCGAACAAGTCCTCGATAGATGTTCAATAACAAAATGTTACAAAAGAAGTGGCTTCACACAAACCGGGGAAACAACAGCAGAAGGCCAGAGAGCCAGAACCCAGCATGCAGGGTTGGTAGCGGCGTAAGGAGAATCTTCCATTTTTGCAAGTATGGCGAAATCTACTACAGATGACACGCAGACAGGGATTTTTGACATCCCTGAGGTAAGTGAGATGTGAAAATACTGTATAATATTGGTCCCAAAACGCTGCCTTGAGGAAGACCAGCTCTAACAGGAAGTCTTTCAGGCTTGGAATTCTGAGTCTTTTACCGAGAAGTGTACGAATTGTCAGATTAGTTCGAATGATTCTAACATTGTATGTTGGAAAATTGAAGTTTTGTTTAATTTTACAATCCAGCTTTCTTTGACATCACTGCCGAATGCTTTTTCCTGGGAGGGAGAAACCGATACGAAATTTATGTACGTTAAGGTGAGCCGAGATTCTGCTGTCACGAACTGTCACTGTGAGCCCAGATCTTAAACAATGGACAAACATGATAAAAGCGCGTAATTCATCAATACATATTTTTGCATTTTATGAAATGTGACAGATAATCGATTGAAAAGCTATTCATGCTGATTCAAAAGTAATGTCACAATAGCACCTTTTATTCTGATTGAATATAAAGTATTCAAATACTCATTATTTTACTTTTTCCAATAAAAACGAAAATTAACTGCATAGAAAACTTTGGCCCTTTTTCCATGTTTTTCCAGAAAGATCGAAGGTACACAACAAAAGAAAGCTAGCGATTTTCATCAAGTCTGCCTTGATTGTCGTTGCTAAGTCGGAGCTTTCTTGCAGTTTGAAATAACTTTGTGTCATATTTCGTGTGTAGTATCGGTGCCTCCCTCCCAGGCTTTTTATATGTCTAGAAGAGCAAGACCAGTAGAATAGTCTTCAGATTTGTTGGAATGAATCAAATTTATTACACGTAAAATTTGGTGAGTGGTCGAATGTCCATGTCGGAATCCGAACTGTTGATTGGCAAAAATTGAATTTTCGTTGATGTTAACCATAATTCTGTTGAAAATGACTTCTTCGAAAAAGTTTCCTGATGGCTGATCTGAGTGGACGATAGCCGGAAGCTTCTGCAGGATTTTTGTCCGGTTTTAAAATTGGTACAACCTTGGCATTATTCTAAGAAGTGACTCGCTCCCAACCCTGGGTTCAGAATGAATGGAGCGCAGACGTGTGTGAAGTGACACTTGAAACATCGTCCAATAAATCACCTCCCGCCGGTGAAAGGTGGAATAATAATGAACCCCTTGGAGAGGGTGAGCCAGCTGCTTGGAGTACCCCCTTCCCAGGAAATTAAATTCCCGGTCGAGGTTCTTGAGGAAAAAACACCAAGAACGACTGACTGCCTGCCTGGTGGTGGATTTCATTAGATCGGGTACTGAATTCCGAAAATCGGGATGACTAATCATCCGGGAATCGCACACGCATCACCCGCGCGGAGAGACGAAGGAGATTCCCTCAAGATTCGCGTCTTGGGTGGTCCTCCACTTGCCGAGCAGATTTATTTAAATTTTTACTTCCATCTCAGTGTTTCGAGATTCCGCAATTCAATCTCTCTGGTAGAAAGACACACACAGATATGGGAGA
This sequence comes from Aedes aegypti, assembly GCF_002204515.2. NCBI lineage: Eukaryota > Metazoa > Arthropoda > Insecta > Diptera > Culicidae > Aedes > Aedes aegypti. The sequence goes on along the minus strand of NC_035108.1, from coordinate 423,404,280 downwards.
GAAACCTGGCTCTAAGACAAAAGGGTCCCGGCGAATGGAAATATTATCGAAGCTGCTCCACTGCTCGGACGTTTCGCCTTTCGACATCGATAATTTCGTTTTGTTATGCTCTTTCTGGTCTGCTGCACTACGCGCTAAGGGTACGCGGTATTTGGAACGATTTCTTCGGAGCTCCGAGCTAAAATTTAAATTATCCAATTTAGTTTCTCGAAAATATAAATATGTTGCCGGAAATTCTTGGCTATTTCCAAAAAAAAAAACTATTTCGTAGAATATCGATAAATTTAAGATACTTATTATTGAACTACTAATATTCAGAGTTAATTTTCAAATTTTCGAATTTTTCGATAAACTCTTAAGGAAAGTCCATAAACATGGCATCTTACATGTACACTAAAATTTTTTTTTTTTAAGATGACGTAGTCATCGCTATTGACGTATTTGATCATGACATGAGAGAGAATGTGCAAGTTCAGGATCAGAAGTCGGCTCTTCCCCAGACAACCAAAATGTACGTATAACGAAATCACCTGGAGGCTTTGTATGTGCAAAATTTCACTTATAAGATGTCGCGAAAAGGCCTTCTACGTACAAAAGTGGAGGCGATATGCGTGCATATATTATGTGATGAATAATAACATACAATGCGAGTGTATAAATATTCTACCGAACTAACCTGTGCTCTTATGCGACTCAACGTATGATAATAAATGTTGATTTGACAGCCGCTACGGATTGATTCGATTTACTTTGTACGAGTGTACGAGACGAACCAAATGAACTCAGAAAAGAAGTGTTTTATGCGAGGAAATTCATCAATCTGACGAGTTTATCCACAGTGTTTTGCGGGTTTGATGTAATTAGTATGAATAAACGAGTTGTAACGTGAACTTTCATGCGATTTCTGGTTGTCTGGGTCAACTTCAGCATCATAAACGTGCCCCCTCATTCCGGAAGCACTGATGATGATAGAGACGCTTTTTACGCTTAGCTCGAATGTGACAGCCGCCAAAGCCACGACGTCAAAATCATCATAGGAGATCTAACCGCTCAGGTTGCCCAGGAAGAGAAGTTCAGACCGACTATGGAAAAGTTCAGCGCCCACCGGCTGAGGAACGAAAACGGCTTACGAATAGTTGATTTCGCCACCTCCAAGAATATGGCCATTCAAAGCACCTACTTACAGCACAGTCTTCCATATCGATACACTTGGAGATCACCACAGTAGACGGAATCACAAATCGACCACATTCGGATTGATGGACAGCACTTCTCCGACATTATCGACGTCAGGACCTATCGTGGTGCTAACTTCGACTCTGACCACTATTTGGTGATGGTTAAACTGTGCCCAAAACTCTCCGTCGTTAACAACGTACGGTACCAACGTCCGCTCTGGTATGACCAAGAACGGCTTAAGCAACCGGATGTCACAACTGCATTCGCGCAGCACCTTGAGGCTGTATAACCGAAAGTGGGTGAGCTGGATGTAGCGATTTTGAGGACTGCTGAAGAGTGTGAAAGCATCAGGCACAGCTAAAGCTCAACGCATCTCGCAACAGCTTCGTGCCGCGAGCCGAGATGTGCAAGGGTAAGGATGGGAGCATCTTGACGAAGGAGCGCGAGGTTATCGAAAGGTGGAAGCAGCACTACGATGAAACTCTGAATGGCGCTGAGAGCACAGGCAATGAAGGTCGAGGCAACGGAGGAAATGTCTTCGTAAGTACTGAGCACGATGGAAACCAACCAGCCCACACTTTGAGGGAGGTAAGAGATGCCTTTCATCAGCTCAAAAACAATAAAGCTGCTGGTAAGGATGGTATCGGAGCTGAACCCATAAAGACGGGCCCGGAAAAGCTGGCTATTTGTCTGCACCAGCTGATAGGCACAATCTGGGAAAGCGAACAGCTACCGGAGGAGTTAAAGGAAGGGGCAATATGCCCCATGTTCAAGAAGGGCGCAAGAGAGCTTACGAGCGATCACCATTCTAAATACGGCCTACAAAGTATCACCCCCCAGATCATCTTCCGTCATCTCTCACCTGTATTGAATGAGCTCGTGGGAAGTTATCAAGTTAACCGATTCCAGAGTAGCATACGATACTATCGACCACGTACAGCTGTGAAAACTGTGGAGAACAACGTTCCCGAGAAGCTCACGAGACTGATAAGACCAACGATGGAAGGTGTGCAAAATAGATTATTTCCGTCAAAAAATTTTATTTGCTCATGAGCTTCCTTTCAATTTACTAGACAAACTTCTCTAAGGAACCCATATGTTTTGAAGCTCCTAACTATTGAAAAACAATGAAAAACTGGCGGCACGACAGTTCGCCCGACGGTGCCCTACAATTTATTTCTCTCCGATTTTTATCAGACCCCTTTTTCCCCTATGCTTTTATCTCCACGTTGTGGTGAATTTTAATCAGCTGTTCCCGCTGTTCCTCTACGGTCTCCACTCAAGCTTCTGGATTTACTCAGGTGGTGCAGATCATTGATGCGTGACACTAGTTCTCTCTTTTATTCTTTCGCTATTCTTATGCAGAGCAAATAGTGACGTCAGCCAGAAAATAAAAGAAAGAAATAGTGGCACGAATCTATGATTTGCGCCACCTAAGTAAATTCAGAACATTGGTCTCAACTTTGTTGATCTTCTGATTTGAACGCACTACTTTTTCATTTTTTGGTATTGGCGGTGACTGCAATCCCCTCATCCGTCCCGGAAACGACCTTGGTGCTGGTACTGACCGTTCAAATATCTATATTAACAGGTTACAACACCGGAACCTTTATGTTAATTGCGTGCGCAGACATATTTCCCTGTTTTATTCCCAAAGACCCCATCCAAGTGGAAACTGGAATCATCAGGACACGAAGAGAGCCGTCACGACGAAATTCTTCATGTCCTTCGCATGAAGTTGCTGTGGTGCTCCAGCTGAATAATTTCCGAAAAGAGTTCTACTCTCTCCTGGTTTTGCGGCCAGTAGAAAATTGGTGACTGATTTCACTGCATGGCAGCATATTAAAGCCATTGATCTCAAATGGAAATCCGGAACATTACCGCTTTCAAGGTTGCAAGAGCTTCCGCCCGGCTTCCACGGATATCCGGGAATAACAATGATACGCTCTCGCACAGTGAAATCTTCGTTGCCAGTCTGCCGTCGACTACAAAACCACAAGAGAGCAGGATCCTTTTCCCCAGCAGCTTCAGATAATGAGATGAATGGGTTATTCGTTGTGGTCGTTTCATTGTTGAAGAAGACCATTAATTTTTTTTTCCAGCTACAATGATGGCCATTTTTAGTGGAGCGAGTCAATTAGGTATTTCATGGACAAATTCTCTCTCTTTCGCTCTTCAACAAAACTTGAAAACAACGGTGCCAGTACCTGTCAACTTTGACGGGTACTGGCACCGTTGTTTTCAGATTTCCCGAAGGAGGGAAAGAGAGCGATTTTCTGATGACGTCACCGAGTATTACTGCACTGTGACGTCACGCATCAATTTTGACAGGTACTGGTCCTGTTGTTTACAGTTTGGTCTTAGTCCTTTTTTCGAATCATTCTTAATTTCGTGAAAGTTTGCTGCGAGGAGAGGTCAAATCCACTGCAGATACCCACAGATCGTATTATTCTATCTTCCTACCGTGGAAAATCGTCACCATCAGCATGCTGGTGATAGAAATGCGAAGATGAAAAAATGATGGAAAAAACGACTAAGTCCGAAACGTAAACAACAGGACCAGCAGTGAGGTTAGGCTCGTCATATGCAGCGCTCTATGGACAATATTTTGTTTTGGGCTGGATTTGACATTTTGTTGGGTCTACAAACATTCAATGCAGGGATGTTGTATAAGTTTAGGAAAAGTCTCCACTTTCTATACCCACAGGGTTGAAACAACTGTGCCGCATGACGAAATTCACCTCAAATTCCCAAATTTTCAAAAAAATGTAAGAAAATCAGGAGTGCATATAAAAAATATCTGAAAGCGTCAATAATCATTAAAAATAATTGCCTTTCGAAGAAAAATATAAAAAATGGGGGCAAGGTCTGACGGAAATGGTCTATTGAGTGAAGGTTTCAGGCGATCATTCCAGTTGGTTTGAATCCCGTCGGGGGCTACTTTCGTTCCTGTTCAACATTGTGCTAGTACAAGAAGAAGTGGAGCGCAGTAGATCAAGTGCGCATCGATTTGGCGAGCATGGAGCAGAACCGAGGAAGGAAAGATTTGGCCATGAACCGAGTATTGGTATACTAGGTTTTGTGTCACTAGGGGTTGTCACCAATTCAAGAAAACCAGATAAGATATGCATGATTACACACATCGACCAAAGTAAATGGCATCTAGTTCAACGGAATGCTACTTAAGGTGAAGGTGAATCGAAGCCAAACCTTAAATTTTCAAGAGCACAAATCTAGAGAACCAAACATCCGTTTAAGCTGAAAACTTAATCGATTGGTCACTGGTGACCAATCGATTAAGTTTTCAGCTCAAACGAGTCTTTAGTTTTCCGCATTTGTGCTCTTCAAAACTTCAAGTTTGGCTTCGATTCATCTTCACCTTAAGGGTCCAGATCTTCTGTCGCCGGTGCCAAAGGTATTGTATCAGTTTCGTCAGCGACAGGTAGCAGTGGGAGATATGCGAGAGACCTTTTATTCGGCAAGTTGATCGTTTTGCACAGTCTTCTCTATCAAATTCGGATCCATCGCAATTTCCGGAGATGTTTGTAATGGATACAGCAACCTTCGGTTCGGCGTGCTTTCATTGTCAGGCTCAGTTTATCAAGAATCTGAATGGGCTTACGAGTTCCCGGGAGCTGTTAAAAACCACTATGTGGACGACTACATGGATGCAACAGCAGAAACGGCGAAACTAGCTTCGGACGTTCGAACGGTGCACGCCAAAGTCGAGTTCAAAATCAGAAACTGGCAGTCGAATTCGGAGCATGTGTTGGAAAATCTTGGGGAAAAACTCACAGCCCAGCGGAATGATTTCCACGGTAACAAGACCAACCATGTTGAGCGTGTACTAGGGATTTCTTGGCTTCCCATGGAGGACGCATTCACCTTTATTCTATCGTTACCGGAGGACTTACAGCGACCTATTTCGGAAGATTCTGATAAAAGGGAGGATTTTACGATTTATCATGAGCCTTTTCGATCCCCTTGAGCTAATATCCCACGTTCTCATACATGGAAAGACCATCTTTCAAGCTCTGCGTTTTTAAAAGGCTGAACCAGATGCAAGTGTCCCGCTGCTACTTTCTCGATTACGATAGGAACAGCTATGATACTTTGGAGCTCCATGTGTTTGTCGATGCGAGTTCGTCGGCGTTTTCGTGTGTGGCCTTCTTCCGCTTTATCGATCAAGGGCAGGTACGGTGTCGTTGAAGGCGAAAGCAGCTCCGCTTACGCCATCATCGATTCTGCGACTGGAGTTGCCATTTCCTGGAATTCAAGAAGCGGTACTTCTGGACTGATTCCAGCACCGTGTTTCTGTGTATAAGGTCAGATGCCAGGAGATATCGTCAGTATGTTGCCGTGTGAGTAGATGAAATCCACGGTGCTAGAGTGGAGATACGTACCGCTGGAACTCTACGTTGCCGATGATGCGACGAAATGGAAAGGCGTACAAGATCGGAATCCAACCAACTGCTGGTTCAAGGGTCCGGAATTCTTGAATAAGATGGAGAGAGAACGGCCACAGTTGAATACGTCGAAGATCCGGAAGAGTTCTGGGCAGCCGCGATACATGTGCATCGTAAAGCCATCAACGTTTCATTGTTTGCAGTCGTTTTTCGAAATGGGAACGTCTTCTGCGATCAGCTGCGCATGTTTTCTGTTCATTCGTTAATGACGTGGCACACGAAGTACTGTGGAGGCATCTTCAAGATTGAAAAAAGAAGATTTTCAGTAAGCGGAGCGTGCATTGTGGAGAATCATGCAAAAGGATGCGTGCTCAAAGAAATAAATGCTTTAGAGCAAATAAGATCGGGGTATGAAAATGAAGCGATCAACGCAGTGCAGTCCGTCGAGGAAGCTATCGCCGTTCATCGGTGAAGGTAGATTGCTGCGCATGGGTGCACTGGAGCTTCGCCGTTTGCTACGTTTGATGCAAAATTTCCTGTCATATTGCTCAAACGACATCCGACCTTATCATCGGCAAATACCATAGAAAGTATGGGCAACGGAATAGAGAAACACGGTGAATGAGCTCATACACGTCTCGAACTTGCGCGCAGAAGTTCGCAGTGCTGTCGCACTTATAAAGCACAACCGCAGATCCCACAGATGACTCCGGTACCAAAGGAGCATGATACGCCGTTTGATAGACCGTCATTAAGTGTCGGGATAGACTATTTCGATCCGTATTACATAAAGATCGCTAGCAGTCTCGTCACACGATGAGTCGTAGTTTGCACTTGCCTTGCAGCTAGTACGGTGCATTTCGAGGCTACGGCATCTCTGTCAACAGAGTTGTGTATGCTGGCACTTCGTCGATTTATCGCTAGACGAGGAGAACTGACAATGGAACGTATTTTGCTGCCTCGAACTCGATTAACCATCCAAGAGCTCCTACTGAAGAAATGTTCCTGGCCATTCTGTTTGAAGCTGAGTCAATTCACGATCATAAACCTACAACATTCGGAAGTAGAAGCACTCACTCCTAATCACTTTATTCTTCTTAGTTCAGATGAAGTGAAGCAAACTGGAAAGATACCAACGGAGATGACAACACATTCTGAATCAGCTCTGGTACAGGTGCATCCGTGAGTATCTACCAGTCGTTACGAGATGGACCAAGTGGGTTTCAGAAGCCATAGCGATAGCAGTCATGTTGTCTTCATTGTGGATGTTCATTCATTCAATCATTCATTGGAAATGTAAGCAACCGCTGGATTCTGTGGTTACATCTGTATTCCGGGGAAAAGATGGACGTATTCGACAAGCGACAGTCCGGACAAGTACTGGAATCTTGCGCAGACTCGTCGTCAAGCTGGCGGTCATGGATATTCTTCTGGAGGGTAAAACTGAAGAACCAGAGCAGCTTTGCGGAGCGGGGAATGTTGGAAGAAGCGCACAGCTGACCATGTTAAAAACTGTCGTATGCAGGAATGGTCACTCGGTAGCGAGAAGGTTACCGAAAGGAACGAGTCATCGTGAGGAAATGAGTCAGCAGAATTGGGAGAAGCAAAAAATTACGTGTGCTTGAGTTCTCGAGTTGTTGACAGGTTTTCAGTATTAACAGTTAAATTACATCAAATATAATAATTTTGAGAATTTCAATAGCATATATATCGTAAGTATAATAATTTATTATTTGATTATGATGAATTTATTATTTTGAACATGAAATTATAAGCTGGACTGAGACATTTGCCATTGTTATATGTATTATGTATGTAATGTATTTTAGCTTTAAGGCGCCATTGAATAAACTTTTTGGAATGCTAAAAGATCAATAAACCCGTATTTCTACTTCAACGTGACAACATCGACAGTTTTTGTATTTCCATGCTAATTGGCACTAGTGAGCGTAACATAATTCGGTAAACCTGATCAGAGGATGTACTGTAGACCCTAGATTGTTTATGATTTTTTCTGCTAGATGTCAGTAGCGCGCGGTTATTATTTTGAATATAAGTATATCAAAATCCTGAATAGATTGCTGTCTTCGACAAACATTATCAAGATCAAATACTTTTCATTAGTCAATCGGTTGATCATACATTTTCCTCGTATTTTCCAATTTCATGAATCATTTTATTCTTTACCGACATGAAAAAGTTGCATATCGCATACCCCTAGCACATGCAGTTAGTCAGTCAGTCAGTGGATCAGCTCGATCGCCCGTATCTTTCGAAATCTGTTTGTTTCTCGCCCCCTTTTATTGATAATTCATTTTAATGGTCGTTTTCATTTGCTTCGCGCCTTTTGCTGGGCAGTTATTCTGCTTCGGCGGTGTGCGTTGGTCATGTCGTGCCTTTCAATGGGGGTTTATGTTTGTTTGGGCAAATGATGGTATTGAAAGGAATTATGTTAATTTGTAAAACATCCAATAAAAGTCTTCGAAGTGAATGTTAAAATAAAAATCAGAATGATTATCAATCAATACGGAAAGTGCAAATTGAAGTAAATTAGACTGACCTGCGATCGCGACGACCATCTACCGTGACTTAGCTAATTACGCAAATTGTAAATCATCTTAACGATTCGAGAAATGTCACTTTTGCACTACGTAGCCTAAGGCAGGGAAAAGCATAGGATCACCATCATCGGTCGCCGTTTCGCCTGAATGGAGGCGCAATGACACACTAAATTGTGACATTCCCATATCGGACACCCGTCCCCGTCCTGTTCTACGCCCAGACCTCAAATGCACGGGCTGTGTGCATACAGATATTTTGATTTTAATTAACATTTTAAATAATTGTTAATTGAGCGTAACAATTATGCAAGTGTCACGCCAAGCCGTGATCGTGTGTGGCATTGCTGGTTCGATACTAACCAGTCACCGAGTCAGGCAGTCGGTAACGCATGCTGCTGCGGGTGCATTCTAAGATATCTTCGTTGACACGCTACACGGTTCTGGACCGATTCCGAAGCGACAGGACGTTCAACACGGATGATCCGAACTGACGTTCGAAATTTTACATGGAATTACCGGTATAATGTTGCTACGGGTGGAAAACAGGGGCTTCCTATTAGAATCACAAGAGCCGTACAATGCTGCTTTTTCATCTAGTTAAAGAAATCCTGATTATTTTTGCTGGTTAAAAAATTTCCAATTTTAGCGTTACGTAATAAATGAATGCTGCCTAAGCAGATGCAGCACTTCTTTGACAATTTTTCCGGACATCAGCAGACAAATTATCCTCAATCCTCAATCCTCAATCCTCAATCTACTTTCCTCTCTCCTCCTTCCTCACTCATCATTTCTCATTCACGATTCTTTACTCATCATTTCTCATTCCTCACTGCTTACTCTCCACTCCTCACTCCTGATTCCTCATTCGTCTCTCCTCATTCCTTACTCCGCATTCCTCATTCTACACTCTTTATTCCTCATTCCTTCTCAGAGGAATTGATTTACCCTCTCAGGGGAAATACTTTACCCTCTCGGGGGAATTGATTTACCCTTTCAGGGGAAATGCTTTACCCTCCTGGGGAATTACTTTACCTTCTCGAGGGAATCGCTTCACCCTCTGAGAGGAGTTCATGCATTGCCTTTAAAATTTGAACCAGGTAGAGATAAGCGACTTCGTGAAAGACCACGAATACGCTGGCTGTACGCAGTGGAACAGGATCTAGTGGCCCTAAACGTTTGGGATAACTGGAGAAGTAACGCCCAGACCGGAAAAGATGTAGCTCTACAGGACGCCCGAAAATGGCGTGACGCTACGCTGTAACCTTCAAAATACTTACAAGGTAGTTATTGAAAATGCTTGAAACAGAATAAATTAAATGAAGAGAATCAACAAACTCGATTAGTGTAACTAAATGTTATTTCACTTCCATAGTTTTATGAAAAAATATTGTTTTCGAAAATTTCTTGTATAGTTCAGGAATGCGAAACGAATAAATATAATAAAAGTTTGTCAAGAATAAAAATTTGAATTATTACTCAAAGCAGAAGTCATAGGCATATAAAACCCATAGAAGAAAATCAATCAATTTTGTTCGAATGGTTGGAAACCCCTGGTGTAGATAATTCGAAATTAAGAGCACCGGCGAAAACGGATTAATTAAGCACGGTGGTGACGACGACTGCTGCAGTCCTAAACCGTGCCGGCACTTCTCAGGAATCGCGCGTAGAATTGAGACATGCTTGCCGCCGCCGCAGATTGCGTTCTGGTGCTTCCTGCACACACAGCTCGTGTAATTAAGCGAATTTTCTCCAAACGGTGAAGCGCGTAAGGATTCCTTTTTTTTTTTTTTTGCTGTTGCGGGTGGCATTACGCGTCGAGGCGCAAAGAAGCGTGGCGCAATTGTGTATGTCCAACCAAACTAACGCAACGTTTCCACAGTGGTTGCATTTGTTCCACAAAGTGGTCATAAATAAGTTTAAACAATATTGTTTCGACTATCAAAAACATTCTCTGGATTATTGTCATTTTTTCAAAAAAATCAGTCAAGGCCCTTTTTTGGAAATAAAAGATATAGGTTGTCGAATTTTTCACTCAATTTCAAATAATCACCGATTAAGATATGCTTCAACTATCTCTGTTCTTCCCATTTTTCCTTATTTGTTTGGAATTTCTGCTTCTTCAGAGTAGGACAGAGCCTGCTTCTCAGCTTAGTGTTCTTATGAGCACTTCCACAGGTATTACCTTAGAGCTTTCTTTGCCAAAGTTTCCATTTTCGCACTCGTATATCGTGTGGCAGGTACGATGATATTCTATGCCCAGGGAATTCAAGGAAATTTTTTTACGAAAAGATCCTGGACCGACCGGGAATCGAACCCAGACACCTAGTGTGCATAGTGCTTTGTAGCTGCGGACTCCAGCCACTCGGCTAAGGAAGGGACCTTAATTTCTATTTTTGGTCTAAGGATGGTACCACTGTGCGTCGTCGTCTTCGCCAGCAGCAACCAAAGGAGGATTATCACGGTGTGTGGTCGTCTTGGTTCTGCGAGCCAGCCAATGAGTTACGGTGTTCTTGACGTGGCGAAAATTAATTGAAAAAGGAAACTGTAATTATTGGAGTTGACATTTGGTAAGGGTTTTGGACGGACGACGAATGGTCTCGTCTCGTCTCGCGTATTGAAAGTGGGCCACCACACAGTAGACCATGCCATTCATGACGGTCTGTCTGGAGCTTTGCAATGGGCTGTGAAATGGTGATGACGACCGCTGCTAGTGGCTGCTGGCTGACGGCAGTCACTGGGCGGCTGACCGTGACGAAGAATCACTCCGAGTGTTTCGGGTTTGCTACAATTAGGACGGTTTACAGTGCGCATCGTACCCTCATGCTGTGCGTATACAAATTCTTTCTGCTCTCGGAAGTTTTTAAAACTACTCAAATCAATAAGACAGTACTTCTCAGTGCTACTTTTTTCTACCAATTGATTCCATTTCGAACCTTGTTTGGACCCGTGCCTTCGATTTTTCGTTGGACCCGTTAGCGAAAGCTAGCGGTGGTAATCCTTTGTGGACACCGGTTTGGGGAAAAATCTCTTGGAAGGTAACGTCTTCTTTCGTTTATTCGCTAAACATGATTGCCAACACAAACAAAAGGAAGGGTGAATCTCTGAATCCACAATTTCCATCCAAAAAAGCTATGTTTAAAACATTCACTAATCGTGGCAAGAATGGAAGAAAGTCCATTTCTCCAGAATGCGCACTTTTTTTCAAGGGTAAAATGGTTAATGTTGATAATTTGATGCCTTAGACAAATTTTCCGAACACCAAATCGAAGCAGCCTCTAGTCCAGGCTCTTTGATTCAAGTGAGGAAGCAAAGAGTGCCGCCTATCGTGGTCAGTTGTTCCGAATTTGGGGGATTTAGGCAGGAGATATTGAACTCCAACAGAGGAATCAAGGTTTCCTTCCAAATCACAAACAAAGAAGTCTGTCGCGTTTTGCCAGAAACTCTTGAAGATCGCTATCTTCTTCTGAAACATCTTGGAGAAAACAAGCATATTTTTTTAATTTATGATAACAAAACTGATCGTTTTTTAAAAGTCGTTTTGAAAGGTCACCAGAAGAGGTCAAAAATGGAATAAATGATTAAGTTGGATTTTCCCCAGTCCAAGTAATCATTATGAAAAAGAGAACCCAATCTGACATTGTTCGGAAAGGGCTTTCTCAAGAATATTATTTAGTTCACTTCAACAAAAAAGATCTAAATAATATTAATGCTTCAGAAAAAGCAAGACTTATGGTCGATGTCCGTTTGACATGGGAACATTTCCAGAAACCTGGAGGAAATTACCAGAACCCCACTCAGTGCCGTCGGTGCCAAAAGTGGGGTCATGGTACAAAAAATTGCCGCATGGATGCTAAATGCATTATTTGCGGAGGTTCTTCTCACGCTAAGGACGTCTGTCCAGTGGAAGAAGATACCGATAACTTCATATGCGCGAATTGCGGGGGCAATCATAAGTCAAATTTTTGGGCTTGCCCTTCGCGTAGGCGAGTCGTCGAGGCTCGTTCCAGGCAGGTGAACAGTAATATCCTTTACGATAACGGTCGTTTGCGGAATTTCCCTGATAGAGTTTCGAACAATGCTCATTTTTCAGTTAACGATTGCTTGATTAATACTCATACCCTTCAGGAAGATTACAATCATGCTCATTCACAAACTAATTTTAATCCCTCGGCTATCCGTTCGAATCTTTTAATTTCGAATATCGTCACAGGTAATTTGCACTCTTCCCCTTTTCATACTATGCGTAACTAAAATTGTTTCAAATCAAATGAAAAAAAAAACCCTGCCGCCACAGGAAACTTCTACTCCGCTTCTTCGTCCACCGAAAATTATAACGGTAAATCATCAGATAATGTATCCACTTCAAGTGATGTCTGCCTCTGATTTTAATTTTCTAACTGAACAATTGAATCTAATGATTGATGCAATGTTCGAAGCCACCACTGTGACTGAGGCAGTCCAAGTCGGTGTAAAATTGACTAATCAAATTGTTATTGGATTACGGGTTTCTTATGGATAGAATAAATAATAATTTAAATTTTTTAAACTGGAATGCTTGTTCTTTGAATGGTATAGAGGACGAGCTGTTTAACTTTCTTACAGCCAATAACGTGCATATAGCAGTTATTACTGAAACGTATTTGAAACCTGGATCCAAACTAAAAAAGAGATCCTAACTTTTTTGTTTATTGTAATGATCGACTTGATGGGGCTTGTGGGAGAGTTGCAATCATCATTCATAGGCGTATAAAACATCAATTGTTTTCGTCATTTGAAACTAAAGTTTTTGAAACTTTAGGTGTTTCTGTTGAAACACAGCTTGGTGAATATACTTTCATAGCTGTCTATTTGCCTCTTCAGTGCTTTGGACAGCAAGTTAATTTGCTCTGAACTGACTTGCGAAAATTGACTCGCAATAAGTCAAATTTTTTTGTCATTGGTGACTTTAATGCCAAACATCGGTCATGGAATAATTCTCAAAGTAATTCCAACGGCATAATTTTATTTGATGAGAGCTCTTCAGGATATCTCTCAATTCAATACCCTGATAACCCTCCAAATTTTTCCTCTTCTAGAAATCCATCTACGATTGACTTGGTCTTAACCGACTCTAGTCATCTTTGTAGCCAACTCATTACTCATGCTGATTTTGATGCTGATCATGTCCCTTTTACATTTCAAATATCCCATGAAGCGATTCTCAATCCTATCAGCATTACTTTCAATTATTTTCGAGCCGACTGGAATATATATGAAACATATATTGACTCTAATCTTGATGTTAACATTTCTTAACAAACAAAACTTGATATTGACAATGCTCTTGAAACTTAAACTAATTCCATTGTTGAAGTAAGGGGCATAGCAATACCAAAATGTGAAATAAAATCGAATCCATGATTATAGACGATCATCTTAAAGTCTAGATCCGCCTTAAAAACGTAAGGAGAAGGCTTTTTCAACGAATGCGTGGTCCTGCAATGAAAACTTTATAGCTGTAACTGCAAAAAGAAATTAAAAAACGATTTTCTTAATAAGGAAATAAAAAAATAAATAAATTTCTCAATACGACCGTGGCTCTAAACCCTTTATAAAATTATCAAATAAATTGAAAAAAAAAAACTCGGAAGCCAATTCCGGCATTAAAAGAGTCCAATTTCGTCATCATTATTTTGGAGGAAATTTAAGAATTCAAGATGACGGTGTCATTTCCAAGATAGTGGCCTCAATTTCAAGATGGCGGCTCAAATTGCTTTAAGTCCGTAGTGTAGCGGCAATTTTCTTCTGAACGCTATGCAATATGGCTATCAATCTATTGGGCTCGATTTGTAGAATGCGAAAAACGATGTCCAACGCAATTTTTAAATCCAAGATGGCGAACCTTAATTCAAGATGGCGGACATAAGATGATGAATATAAGCCTCAAAACATGCAAAATGAATACCTTTTAGTCGGGATTCGTTATTAAATATTCGATTATTATAAAAATCCAAGATGGCAGATTGTAATCCAAAATGGTGGCCATGAGATCAATATCTATAAAAGTCAAAGTATGTATGTTTCACCATAACTTTGGCTTTCCTTCAGCGGTTTCCATCAAACTCCATATGCATTCCATAGACCAGACATGCCCAACCTTTTTGAATGGAGGGCCAAGTCGCAGAAATAATATTATGTCACGGGCCACATTTTTAAACGCACAAATATTTCCATGAAGTCTGACCAGACTTGATAGAAACTCCTTTGCGATGCAGATGAGCCGATTTTGCCGTTTTTCTGAGGAGTAAAAACTGAACTCCAAATTTTCAACATAGATCCTCAAGCGATTAGAGTGAGAGTGCAAAAAATGCGAGGATTTTTTCGGGTACTCTCTCTCTTGTTGCGATGCTCACCTTTACTCACGCTTCAAAAGAACTCTTGAGTGTCGCGCCCGAACAGACAGTCCTCAGGGAGTTGCGAGAGTATTCTTTTTTGATGGAATTTTACTCTATTGTGTTTTGTGCTTCATCTTCCTCGCTCATTTTTTCGCTCCCTTGCAAAGAGGCAAAGGCAGCACGCTGCTCTAGAGTATTCCATCGAACTCTGATGATATTGAGGAGAATACTCCTCAAGCCTGGGTCTGACAAAGGTAAGTAAATGATGTTCATAAAATCTGATAAAAATCATTGAATGGAGTAAAGTGCATTTGAAGAAATCCAGAAAAAGATAATTGTGTTGAACATTGTGAGAGTCCCTTTCAAAGTTATATATATTATTATTTAGTCCAGAATATTTTGAAGAATCTTCCCCAGAAATTTTAGATTCTATGAGAATAATACCCAGGATTCAAAAAAACATATTCAGAATTATGTCAAAATAAGACCTTATTATTAGCATACGCCGAAATGTGCTAAAATCTTCATCAAGCTTTTACAAAAATCTTGGTCAGAATGTCCAAGATTTTACAAGAATAGTGCCAAGGATTTCTTCAGACTATCACTCAATAATCATTTTAAAATGCCACCTAGAAACCTTTGAAAATGCTAAAAAGTATTCAAAAAAAATTCTCATAATTTTCTTATAAATTCGTTTAGTGTTATGATAAAAAGTTACATAGCGTAATATTGTAATCTTGCCCAGGATTCTAGACAATTATGTATTAAATACGATGAAAATCCTGGTTTTGGAATCCAGGTAAAACATCTGTGAGAATCTTGCCAATGTTATCCGTGAAAGTCGTCTAGAATCCTTAAAAAAATCTTGTTCAAGATTTTGTAAAAAGCCTGCCTTTCTTATAATCCTGTCAAGGATGAATGTCGAAGGAAGTCATGGTAGAAACATCTCAATGTCGAAACACCCAGAATTTGAGATTAAGAATTTGAAGCTTTCATAAAATTAAATATCCAAGAATATAAAAAAACAAAACAATGTAAACAACTACTAAGGTAAAGTATTTTTTTTTTTGTATGGTATTCAGTTGGAGCTGCCTGACAGCTTACGTTGTCAAGGCTGAACCCTCGGTCTGGCTTTTGCCAAGTTTCCCCTCTACCAGGGCCAATACTCGGACGGACTAGGCAATGGCGCCCACATGAACACTGTTTTTTTATTAGTATTGTGACGTGGTAGTTTTTGAAAAGTACCCATATTCCCTTGCTTCTGAGAAAAGGAAGCATTGTGAAAATCAGCAGCTCCATCAGAATTTGTTTGAAATAGTTGTGTAGTAGTGTCATTACTAATACTGTCTAGTCGAAATGGTTTTGAATAATTTGTCATTCAAGTGCTATTCTGATAACTCCTGTCTTTTACGTAAGATTAGAGTCTTAAATGTCAATTGTCGTCAAGTTTTAACAAAATTAGGCTGTTTAGTAGTAGTTCTAGTGATTTTATTTTTTGTTGTTAAAAGTGTTTATTGGTCATTACGTTCATATATCCTTAAAGAAAAAAGTCGCTTTCCTTGTCTGTTCAACAATTTTTCGAAACTAGCAAGTGTACCCTAATGATCGACCTCAGCGTCTTACTTTCCACAGTCATTTTATAGTGAATATTGAAAAGTAAAGTTACCTTAGGCTTCTATTACAGTCTCCTACATGATTCACTTTTCGGTGGCAAATGCAATGCTTCACAACGCCTACTTTCTACTTGCAAATTTTGCGAAAATGAAGCTGGAATTAGATTATTTATACCGCTGTTACAAAAGAGGTATTTCTTATTATGGCAATGTAAAAACCATATTAAAATAAGATTGTCGCCACTTATTTCTACTCAGTGAATCTACTAGTCATTTTCCTAAGAGTTCCTATGTATTCCCTACGTCGTATATGATAACGATGTATCTAACTAGCTAGTAGTAAGAGTGGCTACGGACCATTCTGGTTAGCAAAAGGCAAACTGAACGTCACCATTAGTATTAATGTCCACTTCGAATAGATTAATTATTTGAAATGGGCATCAATTCTATCAATGACGCAGAATGTCCGTTGGATCACATCCGAGATATTAATGCGTCTATGCCATATGAATTATGACGCGGCTTTAAGCAAAAAGTGCCAAAATGTGATACCACCACTACAGGTTACGCCTTTGGTTTCCATCATATGGGCTAATGGATTATGCCCTCCCATCGCGGCAAGGTCGCATAACCAAGGGGAGGGAACTACTAAGGTAAAGTATTAGGTTGAAACTAAATTGAAAATTTAATAGGCCATTTTTAAGCTTATTTCAGCTGAATAAACTGTTGTTCAGCTACTAATGTTACTTGCGGATGCGGCAGCCCTGCCTTAGACTGTGGAGATGGTCATAGCGATTTTGGAATTCAAGATCGCAGCCTAAACTCCAAGATGGCGGCACAAATTTCTATATGTGCGTAGTGTTGCGGCCATGTCCTCCCGGATGCTATGCAATATGGGTATCTATCGATTGGTTCGATTAGTAGAACACGAAAATCCATGACCAACGCAATTTTTAAAGCCACGATGGCGAACCTAATTTCAAGATGGATTCATTAGTCCAATTGAAAATCGAGTTACTCAAGAATTAGAAAACATTCTCAATCAAGAGAACGTTTTATAAAATTCCTGGGGCACTGATTTTAAAGAAGTAAGAACTATTATAAAAAAAATCAAACTATGGAAGCCCCCGGCGATGATGGAATTTTTACGTCCTTATCAAGAAATTTTTATGGAGAAGCTTATCATTCTTGGTTGATATAACAAATGTTTTCAGTTGGCATGTTCTCCTGACAAATGGAACAATGCTGAGGTTGTACCAATTTCGAAACCAGACAAAAATCAATCTTGCTATCGTCCAATCAGCTTGTTTTTCATCATTAGTAATCTTTTTGACAAAGTCATTTTTAATAATGTTCCACAACAACGAAAATTATTTTTTTGCAAATGAACAGTTCGAATTCCGACATGGACATTCAACCACTCATCAACTTTTACGTGAAACAAAGTTGATTTGTTCCAACCAATCTGCAGACTATTCTATACATCTAGACATAGACAAAAACTTTAACTTTTTTGTTAGAATAAATCAAAGTTATACGTCAAATCGTTACTTAAAGGTAATTATCAGTAGTCCAAGACTGACAGACTTCCTGTAAGAGCTGGTGGTTCTCAAGGCAGCATTCTGGGCACTATACTGTACAAAATTTTCACATCTTACTTACCTGAGTTGCCTCAGGGATGTCAAAAATCTTTGTTTGCGGATGATACAGGCCTCTCCGCCAAAGGACGCAGCCTGTGTGTCATCTGTAGTAGATTGCAAACATGTTTGGCTTATCTTCATACTTGCAAAAATAGAAGATTTCTCCTAATGCTTCCTAAACTCAACTTCAAATATTCCCGCATAAACTCAAAGCTCTTTATATGAAACCTTCAAGTAGATATGTTGTCACGACGAGAGAGGTTTCAATTAAATTGATCAGATGAAGTTTAGTATCTTGGGCTCATGCTAGATAATAATTTAATTTTCAAAAACCACATTGGGGGCATTCAAGCTAAATGTATCAACTATATAAAATGTCAATATCCACTGATTATTAGAAAATCATATTTTGTCTGAAGAACAAGCTTTTGATATTCAAGAAAATTTTCAGGCCATCCATGTTGTATGCTGCACCTAAAACGACTAGCTGTTGTAATAGCAGGGAGAAAGCTCTGCAGAGTATTCAGAATAAAATTTTTACTACTATTACAGTACCAATGAGTTACATAAAATATCCAATGTTGAAACATTGGAACGAATGTCAAATAATATTACTTATAATTTTATACAAAAACTGTTGCAATCTTCTATTGCCATGATAAATGCGTATCATATTTTGTTTAAATTAGGTAAAGTTGATTGACAGCGTTTTTTTTGTTTTGTTCTCTTATAAGCAAATGAATTCGACTTACATTTAAAATTCTAAGCTGGCACGCCATGTGAACAAAATGTTGATAATAGCTCTAAATTAGGCTTTACATTAGATCGTTTCCTCATTTTGAAATTATTGCTTTGTGCGTTTGAAATGCAAATTTCAAATGCGAGAACACCAAATGCGATAAGATTTATAATAACTAAGACGAAGTCATAGATAGATTTTCTTTGCTAGGTTGGCGGTGATATGAATCATCGTTGCTAAGTATCCTTTTGGTTACTTTTTGTTACCGCATTTGAAGCCCAGTGAGACTGGATTTGCATATCAAATGCAAACGGCAATACATATTTGACATGAATTCGAAATTTTCATACAAGTAATTTGCTTTCACGGTAAAACAACGATCGCACGTTGCAAACGTCATATCGAACGGTGCTGATTCATGTAATCGATTTGTAAGACAACTCTGTTCAACACAGAGATAAATTTCCCAACTTGTCTTGCTGACATGCAGATAATGCCAATGCAGCTAAAAAGTCCGATCGATTCGATCGTTTGTTAGATAGGCATCTACCATGGAAAGAGAAAAACAACCAAACACATCACGATTTGCCTGAGCCTGGATGGAGTTTTGCTGGATCATGTGGGGGACTTGATATGATGCGTAGGCATATCGACACCCTGCAGAATGATCTACCTCAAGCTGTGTTTGCAAACACTTATTGCAACAATTGGCACTCGATCCTGGAGGTGTGATCCTTGGTGATATGCTTTTCCTGTTTGATAAAATCTCTGTCTGCTTGTCGTCTCTCGCCTGCATATTGAAACAAAATGTCAAACAAGCTGGATTCAATGAGCGTAGATAAGATCATTACAAATGATGTAAGTGTTGAGAATGAGAATGGGATGCTAGCGACTGATTAATGGCACAAACTCAAAGATTAAGAAATAAATTTCACATTTTAGTACTCATTAAGCAACAGAGTTATAGCTATGGAATTCTTCACCAACAAAACTAACTTCTTCGAAAGGGTTCCCCCGAAGAAAGAACCCTCCAGTGTAGAATCTCAATTGCCATTTGTGGCTGCTTAATTTCTGGCAAGGCAGCTCTCAAGAGCAATTAAAGGAAAGCCCCAAAATATTTTCATTTCGAAAAGTCTCAACGTTCAAAGGTCTCCTTTTCCCAAATCCAGCATTGCAGCTAATTTCAATTTTACAAATAGCCTCCACCCCTTGAGGGGGAAATTTTAGGAATTTTTCCGACTCCTACGAGGCTACACCTACATCTACTGGAGGATCGAAATTAGGCAGGATGACTCTTTGATTCTCATCCACTGAAGGACCATTATGTATCTTTTCGTTCGAGCTGGAAAATTGTATCGTCACCATCGACTTTTGGCAACAACAGGCGGCAAAGAAGTTCGTTCCTTCCATCAAGTCGGGGTTATTTGGTCTTTCAACTCTCATTTTAATTTTCCAATTTGTGGCTCCGGAACGAACCAGCTCGAAGATAGAAGTTAGACTTTCGTCAATTAATTTTCGACTGGTGTCAAGAGGAAAGTCCCAGCTTAGTGCACGCGGAATCGATAATGAAGAAAATGGATGATGATGGTGATTTTCTCAGAACGAGCCATTTGGCACACAAAAATGATGCTCCTCAAGGATTGAGACATATTGATTTTGGATGGGAAGAAGCAATTTCCACTGATGGCTTCGAGAACGGTGTGTCAGCCGACCGAGCTCTAATTAATTGTTTTAAGTTTTAATTAGAAAATTCCGAATGGGCTTGCAGATGGAACGTGCCATCGGCTGGCACGATTGGGAGTGTGTTATATGCGTGGATAATTTAAATGTTTCCTGAGGTATGATTACAAAGCAAAGCGAACGGAGAGGGTGTCAGTTGCGAATCGAATGACTTAATTCGTTGATGACATTGGTAAGTTTCGTCCAAACAGTTGAACAACAGTTTGATTTTGGAGAACATTCAAGTACCGTTTTGTCTCATATTCCGAACACTCGACTTTTAATAGCGATTTTTCAAGAAAACAACTCAATTTTAAACACAGCATGATTTAAATTTAAATGTTCAACATTTAAAAGTTGTGACAATATCAATTCATACCATTTAAATCGTTACTGTTCGAAGACAAAACTGTATTGAACATTCTTCATTTTGACCGCATTTGTCGTTTGTGGTGCGAAACACATCTCGAATCAAATCGAAAACTGTAATTACACTCTAAATACAGTTGCGTTCAGAATAATAGTAGTTTTAGCGGATTTTCGTACAAAATGCCCAAGTTTGGCGTGCTATAACTTTTTTCCCTATCACAAAATGGCATGAAACTTTGTCAAATAACTAGAAACATATTAAACTAGATAAAAATTTAATCACTAACAAGCATGAGAAACACTCGATTAGAGCGTTCCCCTCTCTCACTTCCACACGCAGTCAAGAGCGAGGATGCCGTTTCTCCAATCAAGCTGAGTGTTTCAATTTCCAATGCGCTTTCTACTTCTTCTCCGAGCGACAAGTTAGAAAAAAGCGGTGGAAAAATGCTTCACTACCGACTTTGTGTGCCGAAGGCATCCGATTGCATTTGCGAATGGTTATTGACATTCCGACCTGCTCGAGTGGCA
The DNA here is from genome assembly GCF_002204515.2 of Aedes aegypti. Taxonomy (NCBI): domain Eukaryota; kingdom Metazoa; phylum Arthropoda; class Insecta; order Diptera; family Culicidae; genus Aedes; species Aedes aegypti. The sequence continues at coordinate 423,383,152 of NC_035108.1, read as the reverse complement.
TTCGCGTTTGAGTGCTGATGAGCGCTTACTGAATGGAAATACACCCGGCGAAATGATTCAGTAAGCGCGAAAACCGAACATTCAGCTCAATGCATTCAGTGATTGTTTGGTGAACGCGTTCTTTCGTGTCCCTCACTTAAGGGCGGATCGGTTCTCTCTCTGCTCCGCGAGTGATTATCGGTTTATCTCAATCGTTTGCGATTCGTGGGGATTGCGCTCACCCTAGTACCGTTTGGCTATCACTGAACATTTGGTGGCAGCAGATACTTTGCTTTTTTATCGGTTGCGTTCGGGTGAGTGAATTTTTGCATTCTTGACCACCAGGCGAAATCGCTGCTCAAAATAATAGTTGTTTTTGTTTTCAAGTGTTTTGTTTAGCAGCAATACCGTAAAGATATTCTTGCTTATAAGTACATTTGTAGCTTAGGTGGGAATTGTTGAACAATGAGGGAAAGATCGTTTCAAATATAGCAGATATTGAAATTATTAACACTACTATTATTTTGACCTTTTTCATCTGGTGTTTACACTTTTAACCGGTGCCGTTAGGCCAAAGAGGTTGTTAGGCCGAAAAAGCCGTAAGGCCGAAAGGGTCGTTAGGCCAGAATAACATTTTGACTATTTAAGGTGAAAAATACAAACTACTGTTTCAAAGACTAACTCATTTGTCAGTGTTTTGTATTTCTATTATCAAACAAAGACTGTTTTTTCTAGTTATATTTCACTGCAGATATTGTGAGCTTCAAGGTAACACAGATGTTGCATATATCGACGTGCGGAGAATCTAAGCACTGATACCATTTTTCTTGCGCGAACGTGGCACGATCCAGAGTTTTTATCTGTGCGGAATGCAATCCGGAAGATCCACTGCCCGCTTCCACGGCTCAAATTGCCCGGGATCTCCAGAAGCTGAAGGAAGAAAGGTGTCTACGCGAAAAGCTGGAAGAAGAGCGATTGCTGCAGAAAAAGTCGCTGATCGAGAAAGCGATATACGAGAAGCTGGAACGAGAGAAAGACTATTTTGCTCGGAGGCATATGCTACTGCGCCAGCAAGATGAAGATGAGGTGAGCAGGCTTGGGAACTGTGATCACAATTTACCACCGTTCATCGATTCTGCCAGTCAACCAAAACACAAAGCAGCAGCAGCATCAAATACATCAGGCGCTGCGCTGCCAATGGGGCAGCCATTCCGAGGTGGATGATTGAAAAAAATATTAAATACTTCAATCGCTAATATTTCCTTGTGTTTTCAATTAATTGAAATCTATTAGCTCTAACAGCAAGAGCACAATCATTCCGTTGCTATACATATAAACAAGTACAATTTCATGCTGCCTTTATCGAGCAAAAATTCAAAAACTCGAAAACCGGAAAAATCGTGTCACCGATCGTGCTCGAGTCATTTCGCATTCGGGTTTGAAAAAACTTTGGGAAGAAAACAATTACAGTTTTGAAGAGCCGTGATATTTTTTTGTTTTGAACGGTCATGGTTTGCTTTGGATTTTGATGGTCGTGTAGAAAAATGTGAATGTCGAGTAGTAAATGTTTGATACAGTACATTTCCCATCCTGTGAGTTAGTTAATATTTTTCATGTCTTCTACAAAGTTGTTAAACATCTTAAAACGCGTGTTTTTGCTGAACATCGCACCTCTCTATCTCATAAAGTAAAAGAATTATCAGTCGAATTCGTTTTAATAAAGCTTATTTGTTTGATAGTTAAAACCCAAGCAAAGACGCTTATAGACAAAAGTTTTTATCAAATGCCGAAAGGGAAGATTTGGTACTTTTATCATTTGTAAGAGTTGTCTGCGCCATTTTGCGCCGAAGCCAGTTATAGAGACCTAAACTACTACTTTGTTACTTCAAAAGATAGAGTGATGATATGTTCAGCAAAAACACGGGTTTTTTTATGACAAACAACTTTGTAGAAAACACAAAAAATGTTAAAAATCTTGGAAGAATGTTATGATGAAAAGTATGATTTTTAGGGGTCATTCACATACAACGGCATATATCTCAAAAAGTATAAGAGATAGAAAAATCGTGTCTTCGACAAAGTTGTTTCAAATTGCTAATTCTATAACTTTGCCGAAGACACCATATGTCTATCTAAAAGTTTTGAAAAATTATTTTTTCTATCTCACTGCTAGGTGGATTGATCACAAAACTTTTTTCGTCAAAAGTTGCGCTTTAATATACCAAAAAACTTCTCCGAACAAACTATATCGCTAAAATCAACGGTTTGGGCGCTATTCAAAAAGCGCATGAAATCGAGAAAATAATACACAGTGCATTGGGTGCGTTCGTCAGACGGTTGTGGACGAGAATAATGTACCGCGGGCGATTATGCTACAGCAAGGAACCTGTCAAAAGTGGAACGATACAAACAGAAGCAAACACAGCAAACCGATCTATTCCGAGCTAAAAAGTACCGCCTGGAAGAGTTGGAGTGCGAAGAGATGGACCAGCTGTTTCGTTCTCAAGAAATGCTTAAGTTCTACAAGAAACTCAATGCATCCCGCAAAGGCTTTGTACCGCGAGCCGAAATGTGCCGGGTAAGGCTGGACATATCTTGACGAACGAACGCAAGAAGATTGAAAGATGCAAGCAGCACTACGATGAACACCTTAATGGCGCAGAGGAGGAAGACCAAGGCAAGAGGAGAAATGGCTTCATCAGTACGGCGGATGAGGGAGACTTGCAAACTCCCACAATAGGTGGAGTTAAGGATGTTTCCAAACTGGATCAGCTGGAAAAGATTTTATTGGAGTGCAACTCATTAAAATGGGCCCGGATAGGTTGGCTACTGGTCTGCACCAATTGATAGCCAGGATCTAGCATACAGAACAGCTACCGGAGAAGAGGGTAGAGGGAGTAATAAACCTAATATACAAGAAGGGTGACAAGTTAGAATGTGCGAACTATCGAGCGATTACCATTCTTAACGCAGCCTTCAAAGTGCTTTCCCAGATCATATTCCGCCGATCAAACACTGAAACGTGAAGCAGACCGGGTTGGATTGAAGGTAAATACGTCGAAGTCGAAATATCTGCTAGCTGGAGGAACCGAGTGCGATAGAGCTCGCATTGGCAGACGCGTGATGATCGACGGAGATAAGTTCGAGGTGGTGGACGAATCTATCTACCTCGGATCATTGGTAACGACGGATAACAACTGCAGCAGAGCAATTCGAAGACGCATCATTGCCGGAAATGGTGCCTACTACGGACTCCACGGTTTGGTAAGCTTCATCTCGGTACTTAAGTGTACCATGTATAAGACGCTGATATGACCAGTAGTCCTCTACGGGCATGAGACGTGGGCAATGCTCGAAGAGGACTTGCAAGCGTTAGGAGTTTTTGAACGACGTGTGCTTAGGACGATCTTTGGCGGAGTATGTGAGAATGGTGTATGGAGGAGAAGAATGAACCACGGGCTTGTGTAGCTCTACGGTGAACTCAGTATCCAGATAGTCGCCAAAGCTTGAAGCGTACGATGGGCGGGGAACGTTGCGAGAATGCTGAACAATGTCCCGCAAAAATGGTGTTCACAATACGAAGAAACACGCAACGGGCTAGATGGTTTAACCAAGTTGAACAGGATATGTGAAGTGTTCTGTAGCTAAGCAGTTATGGGTCGATTTTGTTGGCGTAACATTGTGCTGCAGCTCATGCCTTGATGGACGCGGTAACATCTAAAGTGAAATAAACTAAGTTAGCTAATTTGAGTACGAGACTTTTAAAACCAAAACAGTTTTCTTCTCAATAATGCTATGAGAATCTCAACCTACAGCTAAAATACCGTAAAACAAAAGCCTTGTTCACACCGAATTAACACGCCCAGGCGGAACCAAACCGACCGGCTTAGCACACAAATTGCCACGAATTAGCTATTTGTTACAAGGTAAGACATATATCACCACATGAACAGCTTCAACCAACCGACTAAGAAACTTCACCATTTAGGTATCACGCTAAAACCAATAACCAGACCACACACAAAGGGCGAGGTTTAAAATTAACGATAATTAATATCAATTTCCCTTCGGAGCGTTACGACTTGCTTACACCGTATTGATCGCTTGTCACAATCCATTAACCGATCAACCGACAAGAAACGGGTGGTGGTGATGGTGGTGTTACATAAAACATTTTTGCCCGCGCCGATCCGGTGACCCAGTTCCGTGGTACCGTAATCCGGGGTCAAATTGATCACAGGGGTGAAATCTATAATTTTCGAAAAACTTGCTTGTATAAAAAAAATGCATGCATCCAGGCATATGGTGCGGAATTTCGATTTTCATTTTTGTTTTTATATTGACCAATTTTGTAATTGTAGGAATTATGACCCCTTTTTCAGAAACAAGGTACCCCAATTTGGTGCGTAGAATAGAATTTTGAGCACCAACATGTTTTTCTATATGATCTATTTCATCCCTTTTTTATTTTCAATTATTGATATTTTGGGTTATTCAATGACTTGTTAATTGTTGTTTCATAAAAAGTAAATTCTGTAAACTCACAGTGATCAACGAATTACTGATTTGTCTAAATCAGTTTCAGTAAACAAGTGATCATTTTACCCCCGGTTTACGGTAACACACCGAATTGCAAAATGAGCCCACGGTGACTGGATTTGGACAAAAAGATATCAATTTCGCATCAAAACAGCTCGAGAGAGACCCATCAACGAACGTGTTAATAATTTAATTGAACTCGATCGATGTCGCAGCAGCACGTGTGTGAAATCGCTGCGGAAATCGATCGCCGCCGTTGTTGTAAAGAAAACCGCAAATGTGGTAGGTGTTGCGCTGGAAATCTCTGTTCACCGAACCGCCAATCGACGGGGTTTTGATTAAATCCGACAGATGTCTTCATACTTCTCGGGATGGAGATACATTTGAGTGCGAAATTTCGCACCTAAGAACTTAGAATTATGCTATTGTTTTACAAGTAGATTCGAGGAAGTAAGGCTATCTTCACAAGATCATACTTACGCTTGGGGATCTTATGGCCATTATTTCAATCTGGGATAACCTCAAACGGTTGATAAACTCAGAAATTGGTATAAAATAAATAAATGTACTTGTATTGATATTAACCTTGGTCAAAAACCTCCTTGAGATCACTAGTTACGCTTGGAGATCTGAGAAGGCCTGTACTCATAGAAGTTTTTGGATGACCTTCATTACTTGTTGATCTCAAAACCTAATAAATCTTTACTATATGAGCCTGGATATATTTTCTAGTTCGCAAGATTCTGAAAGTCAATCGTAGATCTGATGACTGTACTTCAGGGAGTTTTTGGATAACTTTAAACATATGTTGAATTTGGTTCCGGGTCATTTGGCCGAATGCCGTTTGGCCGAACGCCATATAGCCGAAAGGGTCATTTGGCCGAATGCCATTTAGCCGAATGCCATTTGGCCGAATTCCGTTTGGCCGAAATAGGAAATAATAGTGAATTACAGTTAGCATGTTATTGTAGAAAGTTTGAAAGCTGAAATTCAAAGAACTTATTCAACTTATTTTTAAAGAAGGTTAATCATCATTGTCAGTCAGTGCTGAAAGAAGAACATCCTAAATGTAGGCAAATATTCACTTTTCTGCTAGCGGTAATAGCTGCCAGCAAAAGTTTTTGCATTGTGTTTGTAGTCAGCTTTTGACAGTAACTAAAACGGTTCACGATCTATTAGTCCTGCTGCAGGACTGGATTGCTTCGATCCCTCGAATTTTGGCTTTTTCTTTTCACAACGAAGAAACTGTGAGCTTTTTCCACGTAATTGTTCACCGAGTCAATCGGTTTACTGCTATACGCAAACTACGGTGCAGAGCTCTGTTCACACGTTGCAATCCTAATATTGGAGGAGAAACAGAAAGAACAGCCTATGATCAAAAGAAGGAAAAATCTTTTATGAAAATTTAAGCAAGTACAATGCAAACAATTTTTGTATTAGTATAACAACAAAGAACTGCCGATGATTTAAAGAGAGTTAAATTCCCAATTAAAATATAAGCTGAATTATTGCCAATAGTAACGAAACCAGTATAACTCAAAAGAATAGCCTACGCTTAAAAGAAGGAAAAACTTCTTATGAAATATTCAAAAAACTGGAACCCTATCATACCGTTGGTAGCTCCAGATGAAACAACCATGAGCTTTGAGTCTTGATGCAATGAGTGGAGTTCACAACTTAGTCCTAAATTAAGGAGTCAATTTTATCATTCTTTTGGAGCACTTATATAGTGACAAACATGACATCCTGGCACATCATTAAAGTCAATTAATTAGCTGATCAATTATTGGGTAACACCTATGAATCTTACACATAAGTGTTGTAGTAATTTGATAATTTTTTGTACGTAATTCGGACAAACAGCATTCGGCCAAACGACCCGTTCGGCCAAATGGCATTCGGCCAAATGGCGTTCGGCCAAACGGCATTCGGCCAAACGGCATTCGGCCAAACGGCGTTCGGCCAAATGACCGGACACCGTTGAATTTAAATCTTTGTATAGCATGATAGAATAAAACCGTAAGATTGATAACTTAATCTTGTTGATAAAACGCTTCTAGATCTGAAGGCCAATATTTAAAGGAGTTCTTGTATAACATGTTTAACGGTCGTACTGTTGTTTATAAGCCATGGAAGGATAACTGATTACGCTTGAAAATACGAAGGCCTGTTTCTCACGGAGTTCGTAGTGGACTAAGAACAACAAGGCAAAACAAAAATCAAATTAAATCAACTTACTTATAGAAACAAACGTCTGTTAAACTTCGTGTGGGATTGTTGTGCACTTACTTCTGCCTGCGAATAAAATGGAGAAAAAATGGGAAAATTAATTTCATCTGACGTCAAGTGTAGGAACGATGGGTATCAGTTTTCAAAAATATAGCGCTAAAATTAACAACGAGGGAGTATGTATCACTCAATCGATCGGTGAACTTGAAGCGTGAAATGGGATGGTGACAAAAAAACGGACGTAATCTGCAGTCACCACCACTAGGTAGTTATTTGGTCGTTGTCATCGGAATCAATCCTGAACGGAGAGGGAAGCTTTAAAGATATCGATTTTCCTGTCCAGTTGAACACAGTTATTGGGCGAGCTGGCTGGCAAGTTGTTGCGGGTTAACGGCAACATTGTGCGAGCGTCTGAATGCGATGTGATTTTCATGAACTTGAAAAGTGAAACTTGGTTTGGCCGTTCAACAATAGGTGAATTACCCAACTCCATAAAACTGTATGATAACTGAAATGTCTATAATTCATGCGGCACCTGAACTTGTCATGTACCATGAGTCAAAGTTGAAAATTAATAGGCCACATTGTTTCTAAAACTACTTACAGACTCAAGTAATACTGAAAGGTTTCCCTTTTCAATTATTGAAGACTGTATTCAATCAAATGGTACATGAAAAGTCGCCAACAACCCAGTAATCATAAGATTTCATGGAAACGTTCAAGGGTCTGATTAGTTTCGCCGGAAAACCATGTTCAGACATTATCTGCCACAGCTCATTTATTTTCACTGCATCGTACTATTTTTTTAATTAAAAACGGTTATGGGGAAACCACTAATTATCGACCTGCCAGAATAATGTTCCAATTATCAGATTTTCATATCAAGTAGTCCAAAATCTTAAGAATGGTGCGAAATCTAGTGATGTGTCGTAAATATTGCTGGTCTTCCCCAACAGCAGTTTTTTTTTTTCTTTCTTTCCTACAGACTTTCATCAATGTGTTGTTTTGGAAAGCAAATAACCGAGCACGAGAAAATTTTAGAAGACTGAGATATATTTAAGTGGGTTATGGCTACATTAAAGATTTATAACCACTCGTGGAAAAATAGTGCAAAAATATATATAGAACAAGTAGCAAAACTTTGGGGTAAAAAATATGGTGCTGCCGGTAGAAATGATAACTGGGAGCTTTCAATTTCATAGCTGTCATGAATTCATATATCGTGTAGCAATAAGCGCGCTAAGATACTCTATGCTCAAGGTAGTCAAGAAAATTTACCTCTCAAAAAAATCCTGTACCAATCGAATCACAAACGTTACCAGAAGCCTAAGAAGGGTCATAAATTGAAAATATAATTATATTTCGTCCCTTATGCATCACCCTAATACCCAAGCCCTCGAAGCAAAACTGCAGTCAAAACAAAGTTGGTACAACGATCACTCAATTTCAAGGCCGATGCTCCGTCCGGGAAAGCATGATACCATGAAACGACGACCACCTTCAGAGTGGCGTGGAGCAAAGCAAATGACGCAAGTTTGACAGCCATTCGACATCGATCGACGCCACACCGCCAACTCCCGTCCCAACCAGGTACCTATACCCAAATTTTCGGAAGCCCCCGGATTGTTTACTAATCCCATTCTCGTCACATGATTTGTTCGACATTTCGGATCAATTAACTGTTGTGCCGCTCAATATTTGCTCTCCACCGGTTTGTGGATTACACCAAATCAAAATCAAACTCTCAGCAATAGAAATGATAAATGCATCTGAAACAGACGTTCGAACCCCGTCATCATTCAAAGTCCGTCCGAAATTTCGCAAGCGCCAGTCGAACGAATCAAAACAAAACCCACGGCGAAAAGCATTATAAAAGATTCGAAGCGCGAGAGGGGACCCCACACATACGAATCCAACACGGGGGGCCCAATTAAGCATGTTCACGGCATTCATTCCGCTCGTAATATTATAATGTTCGCCCTAATATGATGCCGCGCACTGCGCCCGTCGTCTTCGTCTCTCGCTCTTTGTCGTCGCACCTCGTGCTGCTCTTTTGTTTCATCGAGGGGCTCATCGCAACGCAAGCAACTCCCAGGCGAATGCGATGCGAATGAATGTTTGTTGTGTTGCATATCTTCCTTCCTATAGGGGAACAAGGTGTAAAATATGCCTTCACAGTACTTTTGGTACACTGAGGCAAAAATCTTGCATGATTTTCATAAGATCACACTAATGAACGCTTTTTTATTTGTTTTTTTTTTTGTTTTGTTTAATAAGACATTTGTGTATTTCATAGAACTACATTGAGATTTATACGACTAGTGTAATTTTGTCGTAACTATCAATTGTCAGGGTCATAAGAATGCTTATGAACCCCATTGCTCATCATTGTAAAAAATCACGTGAGACAAATTTCCTCAGTGCAGACATTTCACTATCAGAAATTCGATATGGCTTCCGAAATTGACGTGTTTGCTGATTTGCCGCTGGCTGATTCCGTTTTTAATGCATTATAGGGAAAATATTTTCTATTTATCATCGGATCCGCTGTAACTAACACTTTCTTTCGATCAGATTGTGGAATTGAATCCGATCATTGAGATAATTGAAAACAATTTGTATGACACGTAAGAAATTCTAAGCTCCCCTCTGTAGAATTTGAGTCTTTCGGACTAGAACAGAGAACGCGTCTGTCTCAGTTGCTGGTATGAAGAAAACTCATTTAATCCCATAACGTAACGGTCGCATAGAAGGTAGTCTTTGACAGTGTTGCTAGAATACTCAATGCCATTCCAAGGTATTTATATATGAAGGTGTTCTACAATACTACATCCCTCTCTTACTTTAAAATAAAGAAAATTCATTAATCTTATAGTCATTTAAATGTGCCGGTCGTTTCACTTCTCGTCGTGGCCGTAGGTTAATGCTCTCGCTTGTATCATCTGAAACCTTAGGACAACCTTGGCTAACATCGCCATCCATCGGATTTGGTTCTATATTGGTCGTGTATCCATTACCTGAAAATAATTATTATTTCAGATTATTGTATTTCTAAGTATCCTCTATTTACTTATACTTCACCTGTATGTAACTTTTTTAAGTGGGAAATGTTTCTATGAAAAACACGTCCGGAGTCCTGTGATTTTAAAGTCACATCTGATCCTGTCTTACCAATCACTATCAATTCCTCTGGATGGAAATTTGTTGACAGTTTATTATCCTTCTGGATGCGTTTGGCCACTACAGAATCTCCAACTTCTAGGCTGCGGTAACCTGCTGATCGTTTTGCATCTGCATATTCTGTTCTTTGTGTTTCTTCTCGGTGTCGCGATCTCGGATTTCTTCCACAATTTTGTCTCCTTCAATTATCATTCCCGGAATTTTATCTTTTAGGACTCGTCCAAACATAAGAATCGAGGGTGCCACTCCGGTGGTTGAATGTGGGGTTGAATTTTGCATGAGCGCGAACATTCTCAAATCCCATTGCCAATCAGACCCATCCGTCTCCTGGCTGATTTTCAAACGCTTCGTTCAACTTCCCCGTTTGCTTGAGGCCAATACGGAGTGGTCTTTCTGTGATCGATTCCAAATTGACTAAAAAACCGCTGGAACTCTGAGCTGATGAATTGCGGTCCATTATCTGTTTTCAGTGATTCTGGAACCCGAAACGGCAAAATGTTTCGTGCAATGCTCGAACGGTTAGAGTTGCGGTTGTCTGCTTCATGACAATAATCTCGGTGAATCGGCTGAAATAGTCAATGATTACCAGAAGGCTGTGACCGGATGGTAGAGGGCCTAGAAAATCCGCTGCTAAGTCTACCCAAGCTCGATCTGGCATCTTAGTGCAATGAATAGGCATAGGTGGATCGAGCGCCGAAACTAATGTGCAGGCTTTGCACTGTCTCACGTATTTTTCTACATCCTTATCTAAATGTGGCCACCAGACCTTTAATCTTAACCGCCTTTTCATAATCTCGATTCCGGGGTGTGACTCGTGGGCAACTTTCAAAGTTCTTGCCCTGAGATTATTAGGTATAACTAATCTATCGCCACGTAGTAGTAGATATCCAACTTAACACAGTTCCGTATTGAATGGTTTAAATTGTCGTGAGCTGCCTTCCCAAATCCCTGTATCCAAACTCCGAAAAACACTTTGAATTTCGTCGTCCTTTGTAGATTCAGTTTCTACTTCTTGCACAGTAACTGCATCCGGTATATCTGTCATAGCTATTTGGTATATGCACGCTTCACTTGCTACGTCAAATTCCGTGGGAGTTGACTTGGCCAGCCTAGAGATAGCGTCAGCTAAGTTTTCTGATCCGGGTTTATATTCTACTTCAAAACGATAGCATTGTAGTCGCAACACCCACCTCTCAATTCTTGCACATGGCTTAGCTCGTTCTTTGAACAAATATAACAGAGGCTTACAGTCGGTTACTAGTTTGAACCGAGTTCCTAAAAGATATAACTGGAATTTATCCACAGCCCAAACGAGTCCTAAAGCTTCTCGTTCTGTTTGGCAATACTTTCTCTCCAAATCCGTCAATGTCTTACTAGCGAACGCAATGACCCGTATGCGTTTGTGCTCATCTTGCTGCAAAAGCACTGCTCCAAGACCAGTTGGACTTGCATCTGCGATCACAATACAGAGATCTTTAGGATTATAATAGCCTAGACAACTCGAATTACAAACTGCCTGTTTGATTTCTTCAAAACATCGTTGATGGTTTTCATTCCAGACGAAACGCTCTCCCGAACGCAGTAAACTTCTGATCGTGTCAGCTTTTTCGGCGAGATTTGGTATAAACCGACCCACATAGGTCACTAGTCCCAAAAAGCTGCGGAGCTCTGATGTATTTTTAGGTTCTCGAAAAGATTGTATGGCTGCAATCCGACTTTCTTTTGGACGTACGCCTTCGGGTGATAATTCATATCCTAAGAATTCTAAGCGAGTTGCGTTGTAGATGCACTTGTCGTTATTTACAAAAATCCCGAAAGAAGCTAGACGATCGAGCAAGCGTTTCAGTCTCTCATCGTGTTCTTCTTGACTGTTTCCTGTGACTAACAAATCATCCAAATATACAACAACTCCTGGCAATCCTGCTACAATAGACTCCATAACTTTTTGGAAAAGTTCAGGAGCACATGATATTCCAAACATTAATCTTTTGTATCTGGTGAGAGAAAATAGTTTTTTTTTTGTTTTTGTTTTTCTTTATTCGTTACTCATTTTTTCATCGAAAATATCTTATGAAGAATCTTTACCGGAATAATCCCTGCTTCGTAATAAACGTAGTAATTTCCCTGGATCGCTCCGATATCTCCACTTGATGGTAGGCCTCTTTAATATCTAGCTTAGAAAATCGCTGTGCCCCTTTCATTCCTGCGAAAAGTTCCTCTACGATTGGGAATGGGTGTGTCTCCCGAAGTACTGCTTGGTTCGCTCTTATCATATCAACGCAGAGTCTAATCTCTCCCGAATCCTTCAAGATTGGTACTACCGGAGAAACCCAAGCAGACGGCTGTTGTACCCGTTCGATAATGTCTAGATCGAGTAGATTTCCAAGCTTTTGTGCGATCTTGTCCTCCAAAGTGAATGGAACACGCCGGTAAGGTTGCTGAACTGGTGGTATGTTGCTGTTTATTGGAATTTCAACCACTACTCCTTTTATTTTGGGAAAGGCCTTCACGTGTTCTCTGACTGCACCGATGTTGTATCCAATTTTCAATACCTTTAGCTTCTTCGCTGTGTCGTCTCCAAGTAGACATTGTCGACCGTCCTTTGCGATGTAAAACGTTGCTTCGGTACTGGAACCCCCGCTTCGATTTTGGCTGTAAACATTCCTGTCAATTGGAGTGCTTTTTCTGTTCCATAAGCCTTGAATGTCCGATCTACATTCGGTTGGAAGCTAACTCTTGCGTTTGATTGTTCCAATTGTGTCCAGGTAGCCAGATCGATGAGATTCGCTGCTGCTCCGGAATCTATGGCCATAGGAATTTCAACACCACCGACTTTGAACCGAAAGACGTTCTGTCCCATGACGTAACAAATTTCATCCATGTTTTCTTCTGGCTTATTGGTCTTATCACTTTCATGTACCATCTTTATTCTTTTTGCTGGTGGCGTAGACAAGCCACCATTCGATCCAAAATTCGCTTCTTTATATGGTCTTTTAGTGCACCATTTGGTAAAATGACCAATGCGTTTGCATTGCAGACACTCAGCATTTTTGGCCACACACTTTGGACTATCTTTTACGTGTCCTCGACGGCCACAGGCGAAGCAAAGTCTGTTGTCGTTATCGTTTTGATGAGCTGAAAAATGTTGTTGGCGGAAACGGCCGTTTGGTGGTCCAGACCAGTTACCCTTAGCATTGAATCGCTGGTCACGTCGGAAAGCATACTGCTGAGTTCGAGGAAACTGGTGCCCACGCTCCTTAGATAAGTAGAAGGACCAATCAGGTTGCATCGAATATGAATTTTGCTGGCGAGGTCTGTATTGTTGCACCTTATTCACAGAAATTGTGGGATGTTCACGTTCGCTGGGTTGTGCCAGTTCCTTACATTGCATTTCGACTTCTTCAATGGTTTTACCAATAGCCACAACTTCGCTGAGTGGGCGATCTTTTTCTAAGATTTTTTTCCGCAAAGCCGAGGAAGTACATTTCTCCGCTATTTGATCAATGATCATACTCTCCAACACCGAGGTTCCTTCCTGGTCGAAATCACATCGATTGGCCTGTACCCGCAGTTTCATGACAAAATCGTTGAATCTTTCACCTTGCTGTTGTGAAATTTGGCGAAAGATATGGCGTTCATACGTACGCCTACGAGACGGTTGGAAATGCGCATCCAGTTGCTCAATGGCTACGTCATAGAACGGAGGGTCAGGACATGGGGCACGCTATTCACCTCCAGAAGGCTGTCAAAAATATCCTGAAGATCCGGTCCTCCCAAATGAAGGAGCTGATTTCGCTTTTCTCGCTGAGTGATCACTCCCTGAGCTTCCAAACAGTACTCCAAGCTACGCTTCCACCTTCTCCATTCTGAAGCGAGCTGAGACTGGTCCACTTTTGCATCGAACGGTTTAACCGGTCGCACTAAATCCATTCCTATGAATCAATTATCATGAATAAAGTTAACTTTTTTTTTTCTTGTCAATTTCTGTGGTGTTTTGTTTTTGTGCATTGGTTAAATTATTCTAGCATTGTATTCAATTAATCTTCTGGAACCCAAATTACTCTTTTTAAAATACTGTGAATCCAGCTTACAGCTCATTTCACCTAGATCAACTTCTTAATGCATCCTGTTCAAACAATAATGTTATAACATCCAGCTTACAGCTCGTTTCATACTTTCACATTTTTTTTTTTTTGCTAATGTTATTCTATGCCTTGCAAATTGAACTCGGTTGGTACCATGTCCGAACATCCGTTTCACTTTCATTCATCATTTTTTTTAACGGTATTTACACGACGCATCTGGCATTCACCCCTTTTAATCAGACAATTCTTCATAAACAATACAAATCTGGCTCACAGTTAATTTAACATATATAACCAGCTCTCTTGAAAGAATCCAGCTTGCAGCTCATTTCAATCTTTACATACTTTGTTCTGTTTAACACCTCAATTTCTCACGTTTGTATAACTTTAAATTCGAATCCGGCTCTCAGCCCGTTTCATTCTTGATTAACACAAAATACCGATGTCAAAAATCGTCTTTTCTTTTTATTGAACTATTTTAATCTTTTCATGGGTTATGACTTCATCCTCCATTTATAACTCACTAAACGTAAATCAACGAATCAAAAGGCTGTGTTCTGCTGAAAAGACACCACCCCTTTTCTAATAATATAAAAAATGCTATAGTCTTCCATGTATAACCTTGTATATCATCAAAACAAATCATGAGATAATTAATAAATTAAGTCGAACAGTACTGTCTTTTCACATTAACTGTTCCCAATAAATGGATGCGAATGAGTTCAAAAATTTATCTCTTATCGTTAAAAAAAAGATATATGGCACATTAATTTATTCTCTTCATTTTTTTCTTTTTGTCCATGATTTTGTGTACTTACGGTACTTCGACGCATCATGCTCATTGCTCAGCTTGCTTCCCGGCTGTGGAAAACTTTTCAAATGTTGCGCATTCCTGACTTACCAAGATGAAGACATCAATCCACTTCCACTGTCTGGTGAAGATCGTTCTTCAATCAACTCATTGACATACGCACACACTACCAACTTATCATTCACTAGATTCACGGTTTTCTCACTCATACAGCTTATCCACCTATATATTCATCTGACACATACTTTGACCTTCAGCATTCGGCAACATAACGCTGTCTGGTCTTCTTTCAATTCGCGATCATCAACACTACTTCACAGCTCCGCTCCATCCATATCGCATGTACTGTCCACTTGAATACCTATATTCTTCACACGCCGCAATACTGTTAACACTAACCAACCCTTTTACCAGAACTATACAAATAACTTTTATTTTCCGTTCAATACACATCAACGCCAACCTTCAGTATCCGATGATATTTGTTTATGCTTTGCATGGATTTTTTTTTTTTTCAAGGTAAGCATCTCTTTCTCAACATTTTTTTTCTCTCCATTACCATCCGTTCACGCATACACATCACAAAAGCTTGACACAACTATCGCTATGATATCGCTCCACTATTACATACACACTTTGAACCCGTGGCGTTGGTTGTTAGTAACGCCGATATGGTTATCTTCCCTCTCACTCTTTTTTTCGCTTCACATCCAGAAAACGACGTTATATTGAAAATATATTAAATCTTGTTATTTTTTTCGTTTTTATTTTTGTTTTCTGGTACTTGCACGACCAACACTTTTTTTAATACATGAAAAATATATATTTGAACACTTTTTAATGGTTTGCTTTTAAATTAATCCTTCTTATCAACGTAAAGACACTTTGCTATGCATTCCGCTTCTCAACAATCACTTACAGTTCTTCTTTTGGAAAAAACAAAACTATCACCACAGAAACGACCGTCGCAAATATTTTTCCGTTTTATTTTTTTCCTAACTTACTTCTTTTTACAAGGGTTCGCTCGTAATCTAAATAAAACTTTGTATCAACTCGACGCCAATGTAGAATTTGAGTCTTTCGGACTAGAACAGAGAACGCGTCTGTCTCAGTTGCTGGTATGAAGAAAACTCATTTAATCCCATAACGTAACGGTCGCATAGAAGGTAGTCTTTGACAGTGTTGCTAGAATACTCAATGCCATTCCAAGGTATTTGTATATGAATGAAGGTGTTCTACAATACTACACCCTCGTCCATTAGCTCCCTACGTAATTAATGGACCGCCCACAGCGGTACAAGGAAGCTAGAGCAGCCGAGAAATTAATTTTCCGTAGAAAGAAAAAGCAGTATGAAAAAGACATCATTACTGAGGCGCAAAACAACATGGACCAAAATGATATGCGGAGATTTTACGAAGCTGTCTATGGCGTACGGAGAAAAATAGTGCCGTCTCTCGTCATGTGAACGGCTACCAGGTGGAAAGAGCACTTTGAGCATTTGTTGAACGGAGAGAACAAGAGCGCGTCTGAGAACAGATTAACCAACAGCAACAATGGACAAGATGTGGAGGCACCGACACTAGATAAGGAAAAAAGAGCGATCAAGGAGTTGAAGAACTGTAAGGCTGCTTAAAAGACGATCTCCCGACCGAACTGTTCAAGCACAGGTGTGAGCAGCTGTACAAAATACTGCACCGTACTGTTAAGGATATGGGATCAACGACGGATCAAATGTTTACCTTGCGACAAATCTCACGAAACATTACTAAAAGACCTATGTACAAATGAGAGGCTCTCTTTGTTCACTTTCTCTTTGATCAATAACTGAGTCACATTAACCTCTTCTGTTGCGTTTTTTGTATGAAACGCTAGTCAAGGAAATTGCCTTTCGAACTGTAGTGAAAAACTTCCCAAAAACTTTACTATTTTACTATTATAACACTGCGGAGCACGTTTTTGTCTCAAGCACCAAAATACCACTATTAACTCAATTAGGGGCTGTTGAATTCTTTGCCGTTTTCAAAAATTCAATTGTTTGTTCGATCGGTCGATTGTCGGTTTTTAACGCTGTCGTAATTGTTAATTTATTGCTGTAATTGTGTCTGGAAATTCGTCAAATCACTTCAAAACAACGGATCCGAACGTGCTTCAGATTTGGTGTCACCGATTGTCGAATCTACAGCCGTTTTTCCAAGATAATATCAAATTATTTTGTTCAGCCGTACCGCCATGGACTGCAAGAAGTGCTTTGCTAGAGTTGCGACAAAAGAAAAGCTATTCATTCATTGCAATGGACCGTGTGGTGTGATATTCCATGCCGCTTGCGTTGGGTTAGACAAAGTTGATCTCGCTGCTGTGTCGCCTCCAAAGAGAAACAGTTTTTGGCTTTGCGACGAATGTTTGGCTAAGTTTGTGCTATGGAGAACCGAACGAAAGGAGGAGAACAAGGAATCGATCGCCCCAACGGACAGAACGGAGCAGAAATCAATACTTCAACGCGATGTCGACGATCTGAAGGCAAAAGTGGATTCCATACTGTCTGTACTAGCGGCAAGTTCTAACTGTCCTCTGGATACTGTGATGCTGCATTCTACTCCTACCTCCTCACGGCACTTTGATAATGCGTTGAGAGAAGCTGCCTGCGGTGAAACGTCATGTGTTGCCGATGCATCAGAACGATCTTCGAACACAACTGCCGGGGATGAAAACTTCTCATTATTGTTGACGAACATCGACAGCAGCGTTTCAGAGGAAGATGTGCAAATGATGGTTTTGCAATGTTTGGGTGTCTGTGATGCAGAATGTAAATATGTAAAGAAGCTTGTTCCACGATGGGTTGACAGTAGTACTTTAGATTATATCTCCTTTAAAATAGTTTTAAACTGCAAATGGAAAACTATCGCAATGAAATCATCTACATGGCCAAAGAATATAATATTTCGAGAGTTTAGAAGAAGGCAATGTACGTGGAAACCCGACACGCTGTAGTTTTGTTATTGTAAATTATTTTGATTTTTTAATGTTTCGATTGTCCTGCTTGGTTTTCTGTTCTATGTAATTTGTTTAGTTTTTATGACCGTATTAAGAATAATTTTGTTTGTTTGCGAATTGCACTTTCCGTTGAATCAAACAAATAAAGAATAAAGAATAAAAATATCATAGCACGTCTAGTTTTTGAGATATTGACTGTTGAAAATACTAAATTTGACGATTTCAGCCAACTTGTATGGCAATTTATTTGCTTAATTTGTCACAAAATTCAAACTTCATGTGTTAAACAATACTTTTCAACAAAGTTCATTATTCTTCCGCTGGTATAATGTTATTTTTTGGTGGTTCTGAAAAGTATTGTCTTATGCCATATAAGAGAAACGAAGAAATTTATATGGAGACCGCGAGCATGTTGAAAAAATCGATTTAAACTGAATATAATGGTAAAATTTACAATCCAATTATATCTAAATTGAAAGTTCAAGTCCTATTTTGCACGATTGGTGGATTAAATTACAAAAAAGTTTGATAAATTATACCTTGAATTTCATGTAAAAATTGATAAAACCTGTGTTTTATACAACTTTGACGACCTGTAGCTAAAAATTGTGACGTGCTGGAACTTGGACTTTTTTACGAGTTTGTTCTAAATTTGTAAACAAAGAAATAAGTTTTGAACTTATATGGCGTAGATCTCTGCGAGAAATTAAGCGTGTTTACGCCCTATAGAACATTAAATAAAAACTCCCTACTGTTTCAGCGCCCTGTAGTATTTTGACCTTATCTGACATAGATCTTTGCAGAGTCATGCATATGTTAACGCCCTGCAGGACATCAATCTATTTTTTTCGCTGTATCAGCGTCCTGGAATAATTTGCTCTTGTCTCACGTTGATAAACATATAAACGACCTGTTGGACATTAATTAAAATTTCCTAGCTGTACCATTAACATCATCGCCCTGGAATGATGTGATCTTAACTAACTAAACTAACTAAACTAACTAAAGATCTTTGCAAAGCATATTAACGCCCTAAAGGACAATAATCAAATGTTTCTAGCTGTATCTACGCCCTGCTGAATTGTAACCTTATTTCATGTAGATTTTTGCGAAGTTATGAGCATGTTAATGCCTTGTAGGACATGAATCGAAATTTGGTTGCTGTTCCAGTACCCTGGAATAATTTAATCTCATTTTTCGTAGATCTTTGCGTGGTCATGAGCAAGTTAACGCCCTGTCAATAGAATTTCCTAGCTGTATCAATGTCCTAGTGAATGTCTATCTTATAACACGTAGATTTTCGGAGTCATGAGCATTTTAACGCCCTATAGGATAGTAATTGAAATTTTCTAACCGTATCTACGCCCTGATGAATTTTGACCTTACTTCATGTTAGTTTTGGGAGGTCATGAGCGTTTTAACGCCCTGTAGGATATCAATCTGTATTTTCTAGTTGTGTCAGCGCCCTAAATTCTTAGACCTTATCTCACGTAGATCTTTACGACGTCATGAGCATATTGATGTCCTGTAGGATTGAAATATTCAAGCTGTATCACCCCCTGGTGAAAAAATATAAATAATAATATGAATATTTGCGAGATCATGAGATTTTTAATGTCTTCTAGGACATCAACAGTCCCGTTGTTACAGCGCCATGGAATGATTTAACCTCATCTTTCGAAGATCTTTGCGAGGCCACCCTGTACGATTTCCTGTATATGTGCCCTAAAGTGATTAGCCTTACCGCCCTGGAATGATGTGACCTTAACTCAACTGCAAAGTTATGAACATGTTAACGCCCTGCACCCTGCATAACACAAACTTGATAGCTTTATCCACGCCCTGGTGAATATTGACCTTGGCTGACGTAGGTTTTTGCGAAGTCATGAACATCTAATCTCTTACCAGAATTGTTATTTATGTTGACACACTATGCTAAAAATAGCTGATATAACTCAGTTTGGATCAGCAGCCAGCTCTGAACATAAGTTAAAGTAATGTGCTAGTTCAGTTTTTTTAACATCACGTAGTATGTTATTTATATAATGTTGAATAGATATTTATACAGGATCGGTATGCAGCTCCAAGAGATTTATATTTTGCACTGGAAGGTTGCTCCATCATGTCAAGTATTGCGCCAATAACGCTTATTGACGATAATAAATCCTCGATTTAAAATCCAGTATACAAGTGATTCTCAAGATTGGTTTCAATTTCATGATAATTGTCAACATTGCGCTCAAAGTCCAGTGAGAATTGTTGTTGTTGTGTAAGGTACACCGGCGCAAGAATAAATTTCGTGTTTTGAATATAACGCCAAAAAATTTAAGGTTTTTCAACTTTCTAAATTTACTTCATTTGTAATAATACATCTTCGAGCTGTTTAGGGCAGTGAATCAAATTATCATCAAAATAGACAAAAAAACAAACAACAAAACAAGCTCGCTCACAACCGTTTGTCCCAACTGTTGCGGATAAGGACACAATCAAAAGCAAAATTGTCATGACAATCACAGAGCGCAACATTGTTGCAACCTTTTCAACTCGCAATTAATCACTTATTTCAAACACAAAACCAAATTTGTTTTATGGATGCTGTTTGATAATGTGTCAATGTTAACCAACACGGAGAAAGTTCTCGAAAATTGCAATGCGAAGCACAGAAAATCGCTTCGCACGTGGTGATCGATCTTTGTCATATTCTGTTCCAGTGATGATAAACTGATGTTGCGGAATAAAATTGTTGCAACAAGAATAGGAGGTGACAATGTCTTTGTTGTTGCGTGTTGGGTGACAATTGATTCACTGGTTTAGTGGAATACCTATAAGTAAATGAAAAACCGAATTCCGTACTAAACAATTTAATTACAATAGAATTTGTGCATCCTTAGACAGATACGCGTATTTCGACCTCAACTGTAAAGCCGGCTTCAGTGCCATGTACCAAGCCGTGTCTAGTACACAACACTGAAGACGGCGTTACAGTTGAGGTCGAAATACGCGTATCAGTCAAAGGATACACAAACTCTATAGTGTAATTAAATTGTATAGTGTTAAATTCGGGTTTTCATTTACATATTCATTTGTTAACTTAATGTAACTGTTGTAAAATTTCAATTTTCAACAGTAGCTTTAGGTGGTTCAAATGAACAGATGTTGGGAGTGTAACATAAGATTTTTACAGTTATATCATTATGGGCCATCCTAGGGTGCACATTACCCCATCTTCCCTTACCGATAGGTGGATGGTTGCTTTGGACAAAACGCATTCGGTTCGACGCAGCTCTAGAAGAAAGAGCTCCACGACGACCACCATTCATGTGATTTATGTTTCACTCCGTCCCCCTTGTCGTCGGCAGATATCTCCATCGTCGTCGTCGTATCTCCTCATATGTAGATATGTGTAAGCTTCTTTTTGTTTGAACTTGCCTCTGCACTGTCCATTGGCGCAGTAATAATTATCTTGCGCACTGCGCAAGAATGTATATCTTTTGCTGAAATTCGCAATATTCTACCGGGTTTCAGGAACGATTTCTCACTTGTGATGAACCCACTGCGCGGCTCCTAAAAATCATATGGTCCGTTGTGTGTGGCATACGCCTCGAGGGGGACTCCGTGCTCCACATGCGGGGCAACGTTCGTGGGGAAGAGAGGGAAATTTTGAACGTTTTTCATCGGAAACGACATGGGTATCGCGGTGAAGAACACACGAAGAGATCGGAAGGATGGAACACGGTAGGTAGCAAGAATTGATAATAACTCAATCAACGACGGCCTGGAAGGTCTGCGCCCCGGACGATGGTGACGGTGGCCGGTTCAGTGGTACGGGATCGGTAACGGTGGGTCATGTATTAGGCTTTGACGTAGGACTACGACTTTGTTTTCCGATATAGATAAAGCAAGCAGAAGCATAGCAAAGCAATGCTGATGGTGTATT
Organism: Aedes aegypti; assembly: GCF_002204515.2. Taxonomy (NCBI): domain Eukaryota; kingdom Metazoa; phylum Arthropoda; class Insecta; order Diptera; family Culicidae; genus Aedes; species Aedes aegypti. The sequence goes on along the minus strand of NC_035108.1, from coordinate 423,361,400 downwards.
TGCTTAATGATTCACGGTGGTCCAGAATTTTCTCGTAATGGAAATTACTTTGACTTCCATGGATATACAGAATCATCATGTCCGAAACATGATACACTAGGGCGATTCAACTTTTAAAAATGTTTGAAAATCCAATCTCCCATATGCTCAAGGATGGTACACACATTATGTCACGCTAAATTTAAACTTTCTATAACCCCGCCCCCTCCTCTTTTGTCACGTTTTTTGCATGAGTTCTCCGATTTTTTGTAAGGCTTGTCACGCTTGGCTTGACCCCTTCTCGTAGCGTGACGTAACTTGTATATGACCCCTTACCATAAAAATAGTGTTCTGTGAAATTTTCAGCTTTCTAGGTGGCCCAAACACAATGTAGGATTCTATGGAAATTACTGAGGAGACATTTTGAGAAATGTTCCTAACATGCTAGTGAGCTGGTTTCAACGATTATTCCTGCAAAGATTGCTACGGAAATTCCTTGAAAGATTCCTACGAGAATTCTTTCATGAATTTCTACGTAAATTTGTATACTGAGATTCCTCCGGAAGTTCATTAAGAAATTCCTTCAGAGATTCTTCTGGAAAGTCCTCTGGAGATTACTCCTGGGGTTTCTCCGGGTATTCATCCAAAGATTAACCCAAGAATTTCTCCTGGTATTACTAGAATACCTACAAGGAATCCCATTATCCGAGGAGTTCCTTCAGCCCTTCTTCCAGGAGTCTCTTCAGGGGTTTCTCCAAAAAAATTTTCAGGACTTTCTCTAGGATCTCCTTCAGGACTTGCTCCAGGGATTTCTTAAGAATAACGTCTGGGAAATCCTCCAGAATTTTCTTCAGGAAATCTTATGATTTCCTAAAGGCATTCCTCCCGGAATTACTTTAAGGATTCATCCCGGATATCTTTCACAGATTCTCTTCTCTATGTCTGCATATTTCCTCCTAGGATTTTTCCAGTGATTACCCCAGATTTTTCGGTATTTTTTCTACAATTTCTTCCAAAGCTACCTCCTGAAATTACTATACCAATTATTCATGGAATTTTTGCAGTAATTCCTCCAGGTAATCTTGTTGGAACTCCTTCAAAGATTCATTCAGGATATTCTCTTGGGAGATTTCCTCCTTCAGGAATTACTCCAGAAACTCCTTCAGCATATGTTTCAGGGATTTCCTCCTCCAGGAATTCTTCCTAGGATTCCTCCAGGATATTCCAGGATCAAGGAATACCTCCAAGCATTCGTCTACGGATTCATTCAGAAATTTAATAGTAATATGCCCAGGAATGTTTTTCCGAATCCCGACCAGAGCTTTCTTCAAAAAATATTACAAAAATCTTATCACGAGTTCCTACAGGAAATCCTCTTGGCTTTTTTGATTATTCTTTTAGGGATTTGTCCACTTATATTACTTATTATTTCCAAGAAACTCTTGGAGGAATCCCTTAAACAATCTTGAGCTCCTGGAGGAATCTCTGAAGAAACTTCAGGATGAATGCTAAGATGAATCCCTGAAAGAACTCCTCCCAAGTAGCACTGGTAACATATGCAATATTTTAGAAAAACAAAACAAATTACATTGCCGTTGCATTTCAGATAATTTGTAGCATATCTTATTTATGATTTTCAAATTTGGTTACTCAACTATTACATTGTAACTTACGCTTTGTTTACATTACATAGGTGTTGCATTTTTACTTGCATGTAACTCAACCTAGAGCTGTCAAAATGAATAAGTTACATTGAAATTGTATCTGTGGTTGCAAAGAAACAAATAACAGGCTAGGTTACATACAGATTGCTAAGTCATATGTGTGTAACAGCATGAAGTTTGTTTACCATTTGTCATAGGGGAAGGGGAGAAAAAATTAACAGGATGGTAAAATGAACACCGAACTTATCACGCATGAACAATAAATTTCAATAATTTTTATTACGCACGGATGATTTAGAGCATTAATAATAGTGTTTTTATTGATACGAAGATAAATTGAAGTCAGAACCACGTTCAGATATTAAAACTGATGTGATTTCAGGCACGGAGATGTTGAGGTTTTTCAATGAAGTGAATATCGTAATGATGTGATGTTGAAGCAGAAACCTTTAGAACTGTTTTCGAAGGGATTATAATCATTCATAGATGTTTTTTTTAGGACTGTGATAAAACAATTAAAAAATGTTTGTTTTGCTCGAGTGTTTTACCACCAACATAAAATGAACATTTCCATAATACTTTGATGAAAGTATGTGAAAATTTAGCTGTTTTAGTCTTAATTCGTGTCGCTGCGTTAATTGAAACATCTACATCTCTATTTTTGATGTCGTGCGATAGAACTAGTTATAATTAATAAACAAATTAATAAATGAAGGACAATTTCTGCGAGTAGACATATCACAGAACATCGAGTTACATTTGTAATGTTCTCTTTACTACTTTTGTGGGGTACGCCAATATTTGAGCCGATGACACGGAATGACGAGAATTCGTTTAAGGTGACGATGAATCGAAGCCAAAGTTCAAATTTTCAAGAGCACGGATCTGGAGAACCAAGCATCCGTTTGAGCTGAAAACCTAATCGATTGGTCACCACCAGCTAGTGATCAATCGATTAGGTTTTCAGCTTAAATGGTTGTTTGGTTCTTCAGATCCGTGCTCTTGAAAATTTGAACTTTGGCTTCGATTCATCTTCACCTTAAGGGGGCAGGATCCGTCATCAACTCGATAATTTTCAAAAGCAGTTTTTACATTCAAAATCATGAATACATTCATGTGTTCACTGTATTTTATTCTCCAACCGAAACACAGTGAACACATTTTCGACGAGTAAATTTCAGTTTTGAACAGAAAAATGGCTGTTGAAGTTTCGATGATTACGATGACGGATCCTTGAACGTTAAAGTGTTTGGGTCCTCTAGACATTTAGTAATCAAACGTCAACATTCCACCGAAAAATCGCTAGTGTTTGGAGGTGATGTTCACTTCAAAATTTCGAAATCAACATCTCCAACTTAGTTCTAATACCCCCCGTCGAATTATTGTGGCGCGTCGATCGTCGCAAGTTTCTCGTTAAACAGTCAATCCCGTAAATTATTGTGTTTTGTTAAGCTTAATTACTTTAAGATGACAGCAGTCAGTGGCTGTCTGCTTTGTTTAAATTTGTTCTGCGATTCCAACTCCTAAACTTCAATCAACTCTCGCATGATCTGTGATAACGCCCTAAAAGCCATTGGTAACCACGTGTGTAGATCGTTGTTTCTGAGCAAATGAATGCATCAGCATCCAAAGCAACATCACTGGCGTGTAGAGAATGATCCTTTCTTCACCATACCGTTGTAAAATAACATGTAACTCCATTTAAATGGTCAGAAACAACGAGCTACACACATGGTTAGCAATGGCTTTTAGGGCGAGATCAGAAGTTATGCGAGAACTTAGGCAAAACTCCCACCTCCCTATTTCATAACGCCAAAACAGCTGTTGAATTCAAATTCTACCAAACGTAATGCCACGCTGAAGTAACGCGCAAATTAAAACCTTACAAATGTATTTTTTCGCATCAGCATGTTTCTATTATTGAACAATAACATCAGAACAAACGCCTGTAGGTATGCATTATATATGCAGAATCGATGAAGAGAAATCACTCATGTTAGTTAGGCCCTATTGAAGTGACAGCACAGAAATGCACAAGGGGCTACCATTAGCAACGCGGTTATTTTTTCCCAATTTTGGACCCACCTTCCCCCTAGTAGTCATTTGTCCATACACAAAATTTACAATTTGTATGGACCGTGGTCGTTGGGCAGAATCTCTCCCTTCTCCCAATAAATGACTACGTGGTTTATGGATGACCCAGAAACACGAATTTTTGATTTATTAACACTAGAAATACTCAAATGGATGGATGTTGTTTTTACTATTTGATAGAGAACATATTTGTATATCCGATTATAATAGAAAAGCATGTTTTTCACATCTTGATCGCTATTTTCCTTATCATGGCCATATTACCCTCAGTGCCTAATATTGGCACAAATTGATCAATTTCTAAATTCAATTCATTGTTTCACCTCAGGACGCAAGATTGCATTACTTCCTAGCGTCTTGTAGTGAAAAAATGTTAACAAACCCGCATCTTGTCACCTTTATTCACAGAAGAGAGGATCGATGAAGAGAAATCGATCATGCGACTTGCGCCCTTATTATAGCACACGCTTGAATTTGCCTTCTTTCGAGCTATTTGAGCCATTTGAGCACGTCACAAACCATGTGCTTTCTTGGATGGAGCATTTAATTTTCATGCTTTTGTAAGGTTCCAGTCAATTGGGTCCTAAAATTTTTAATGAAATCTTGTTTTTATTTAATAACACGAAATAGCATGTTACTGTAACTACTTTAGCAATTTTTCCCGCTCAAATAATGGCTATATCATATTTAAACTTTAATTTAAAGATTTGGTCCATAAATGAACCTTGACACTTTTGATCATGTTTGACGTTCGCTTAGTCGACAAAAACACCATAAGGTGTCGGCCAGGGTAGACGCGTCACGCGAAGCGACGCGAAAATCCTTTGGAGTTTGACATTTCATTATTAATAATTGTTATTCCTTCCCGTGCAACTTTCGCGTCGCTTCGCGTGACGCGTTTACCCTGGCCGACACCTAAGGGTTTTAGTACGACCACTGGGGTTGTTCCTATCTGACATTTCGTAAGGGACACGGAAAACAAAATACACCCAAAATTTGAGTTTAAGCCAAAGGATGTGACAAAATCTAAAAAAAATGTTTTTGGGCTTAAACCAACGGAAAACATTAGAAAATTGAGTAAACATGTGTTTTTGGCCTAAACTTAAGCGTTTGTCACTAAAATTGGGACAGGGCTTTAGGACCCTATTGGCTTAGGGGATTTTGCACATTATTTTATGATTTATCGCAAATTCATCGTTTTTCCCATTAAAAGCAAGACGATATCGTTTAGGTGTACATTTTAATACCCCTTCCCCTATTGACAGCAGTGTAATTTATTGGCAGTTTCAGTATTGTTACACATCAGTTTCAAAATAACATAAGATTTCTGGGTAACTAATGTGTAACAAACGAGTAACTTGCTGACAGTGGTCAACACTACATGTAAAAAGTTTCCATACGTATTGTGAATTTTGATATAAGAACTTTACTATTTTATGACTAGTTATTGTGTCATAGATATTTTTCTAGTGATTAATTAAAATTGTTGAATTTACAATTTGCAGCCTCTCTAACAGCTTTTTAATAGTTGTCATCATTTTAGATTGACTGTCCTCAAACAGTTATTCGGAAGTGTATCAGCAGCAAGATGAAATTAAATGGCGATTTATGATAGGCAACCCAGAAAATCCAACTACGGAACACGAAACAACGTGATTTTGGAATCACAATCTTCACAAACAAATAAATTAAAACCAAAATATAATATCTCAACAATCCAGGTATCATGTGCTATTCACTATAAAATTATTATCTATTTTATGAGCGCGTCAATTTTGAGCAAGTAAAATGATTGATTTCACCACAAATTCAAATCGGCATGTTAAATCTATTATGTACTTGTGAATAATTATGCGTTCGAAAATAATACGTATTACTTTTATTGACACTCAATTCTAAAACGGTAGTTCGGTTTCAAAACTGTCAGAAAGTAACAACAACTTCAACGCCGTTTCATTTATTTTGTCGCAGGAAAACCCATGCGTAATCAACAAATTACATTGCAGTCGCTTGTAAACTTCTTATGTAACGAACAAACAAGTTACATAAGGCTCGACTTTTTGCGCTTTTTCGGTTACATAGCAGTATTTTTCCATGTTGCAAATGTATCATATTGTAACTATTGAATATGTGAAGTAGCCGTTGCTGTAAGCTACTTGTAACAATATGTGCTGCTTGGGCTGGAGGTATTCTGGAATAATTCTTGAAAAAAAATGGAGGAATGTTTGAAGGAACTCCTAGAAGAACTCCTGGAGGAATCCTTGAAGGAAAATCTCTAAAGGAACTCATTAAGGAATCCTTTAAGGGATACAAAGAAGAAGTTTAGGACGAACTCCTTAGGGACCTCTACTTCTTCTTCTTTTTGGCATTACGTTCCCACTGGGACAAAGCCTGCATCTTAACGTTTTTGTGAGCACTTCCACAGTTATTAACTGAGAGCTTTCTTTGTCAAAGTTGCCATTTTCGCATTCGTATATCGTGTAGCAAGTACGCATTGAGTGTCATGCCCCGGGAAGTCAAGAAAATATCCATTACGAAAAGATCCTGGACCGACCGAGAATCGAACCCAGACACCTTCAGCATGGTTTTGATTTGTAGCCGCGGACTCTAACCACTCGGCTAAGGAAGGCCCCATTTAGGGACCACTAGTGGAACCCCTTTAAGAATCCCTCGAATAGCTGTTGGAGCAATCGTTGGAGAAACTCCTTGAGGAACTCCTGAAGGAATTTCTGAAAAAAAAACTTCTGATGAAACTCCTGGAGGAATTCCTGAAGGAACTTCTGAAGCAATTCTTCAAGGAATCCCTGGAGAAATTCCTGGAGCTGCTGGTGGAAAAATTCCTGTAAATATCCCTGGAAGAATTCCTGAAGGAACTCCTGGAGGAATATTTGGAGTAATATTTGAAGGAATACCTGAAGGAACTCCTAGAGCAAATTCCGAAGAACCTCCTGGAGGAATTGCATTTCTGAAGGAACTCTTAGAGAAATACCTGAACGAAGGTATTACTGAAGGAAATCCTGGACGATATCTTGGAGATACTCTTAGAGGAATTTCTGAAGGAACTCTTGGAAGTAATACTTAATGAACTTCTGAAGGAATTCCTTGAATAACTCCTTGATGTATTATTGAAGGAACTCCTGAAGGAATACCTAAAAGATTTCTTGGAAGAATTCCTGAAAGCCATTTTTTATATTTGTAGGAACTCCTAGAGGAATTCTTGGAGGTATAACTGAAGGAAATCCTGGAGAAATTCCTGAAGGAACGCTTAAAAGAATTCCAGAAGAAACTCCTGCAAAAAGTCCCAAAGGAACTTTTGCAAGAATTCCTGAATAAATTTCTGGAGGAATTCCTGGAGACACTCCTGGAGGAATTCCTGAAAGAACTTCTGTAGTAGTTCCTGAAGGAATTCCTGGAGAATGTTCTGGAGATATTAAAGGAGAAACTCCTGGTGGAAGCCGTGAAAGAACTCATGGAGGGTATTCCTGAAGGAATTCCTGGAGAATGTTCTGGAGATATTAAAGGAGAAACTCCTGGTGGAAGCCGTGAAAGAACTCATGGAGGGTATTCCTGAAGGAACTCCTGGAAGAATTCCTGAAAAAATTCTTAAAAGAATTCCTAGAGCATCTCCTGGAGAAGTATATGAAGAACTCCTTCCTGGAGTTTTGGAGACTTGGAGGAACTTGTGGAGTAATCCTAGAGTAAAACTCCTAGAGGAACTCTTAAAGGAACTCCTGGATGAATTCCTGGAGATATTTCTGGAGAGATTCCTGAAGAAACTTCTGAAGGAATTCCTGTAAGATCTTCTGAAGGAATTTGTCAAGAAACTTCTGGAGGTATTATTGAAGGCACTCCTAGAGAAAATCTTGGAGATATGCATGGAGGAATCCATGAAAAATTCTGGATAAAATTTCTAAAATAACTCCTGAAGGTATTTTTGAAGGAACTCATGAAAGTTCTCTTGGAGAAATTTCTGAATGAACTCTTAAGGGAATTCCTGAAGATACTCCTGGAGGATCTTCCAGAAGAAATTCGTGAAGAAACTCCTGGAGGAATTCTCGAAAGAACTCCTAAAAAAATCTTGGAAGAATCCCTAAGGAATTCCTAAAGGTACTCCTAGAGGAATTCCTAAAGAAAACCCTGCAGTAACTCCTGATGGAACTCCCAGAATACTCTCCTGGAGGATTTTCCTGAAGGAACTCCTGGAACTTCTCAAAAGACTCCCGGAGGAATTCCTGAGAAAACTTCTAGAGGAAGTCGTGAAAGAACTCCTGGAGGAATTCCTGAAGAATTCTTGTAGTAATCCCTAAGAAACTCCTGGCGCAATTCCTAAAGGATCTCCTGGAGAAATTTCTGAAGGGTTTCCTAGAGGGGTAAATCCTAAAGAAAACCCTGCAGTAACTTCTGAAGGAACTCCTGAAGTAAATCTTCGAAGATTCTCTGAAGTAAATCTTCAAAGATTTCCTGCAAGATTTCCTGGAGGAAATTTCTTAAGGAATTCTTGGAAGAATTCTTGAAGGAGACTCTGGAATTGAAGATCTCTTAGAGAAATTTCTGAAAGAGCACTTGGAGAAATTCTGAAGATACTCCTGGAGGATTTATCTGAAGGCACTCCTGGAGGAAATCCTTCCTGAAGAAACTATTGAAAGAATTCCTGAAAGAGCTCTTGAAAGAATTCCTGAAAGAATTTTTGGAGGAACTCCTAGAAGAATTCCTGATGGAACTCCTGAAGCACTTCCTGAAGGAACTCCTGGAGGAATTCCTGAACGAACTTTTGGAGGAAGTTCTGAAGAAACTCCTGGAGGAACTTTTGAAGGAATCTCTGTAGGAATTCATGGAAGAAATGCTTTTCAAATCCCTCGAGTATTCCTTCTAGAATCCCTGGCGGAATTCATTGAATCTCTTGACAAACTCCTGAATGAATTTCAAGAGGAACCTTAGGAGGAATCCTCAAAGAAATTTTAAGAGAAATGGTTTTGACAAAAAAAAAGCAAAACCCTTCTCGGGTGCATTTTATCTTTTTTCACAAACGTTGATTACCGTTAAGTCACCAGTCACCGTGCGGCCTCCATTCACCGTGCACATATACAAATTCCTACAGAATATTCATACAATTTTCACAAATTATTTTTTTGTCAGCAAAATAAGATAAAACTGATGAAATGATGTAGTTTTTGTCACAAAGCATTTTGAAAAACCTAGTTTATGTAGTAAAAATCATGTGAATTCTGTTTGATAATAAGATTTTTCAACACTCTTAGTAGAAACACCAAAAACTCACATTTTTCATTTTAACAATAGAGTATGATTTTTTTCAAAATTTCAACAAGTTTTCATTGTGGATACTATTAGTAAGATGTATTTCATCGTATGAGCAATGAGATTTCATGCAAATTAGAATTTTATATTGTGTTTCAGTCGAAACCCAAATGCACGGTGAATGGATCCCTCTCAGTATGTATGGTTCCTATTACCGTGCATAAGTGTAAAAGGCATGAAATTATTCGGTAATATTAGATTTATTGTTATATCGTCATTAAACTACTTCATATTTAGTTTTTGAGTGAATATGGAATGATTTGGACAATACAGTCAAACCTCCTATAACGATTTTAATGAAAAAATAATTATTTAGCCAATTTTTAAACTTTTTATGGATTTTATTGTAAATGAAGATTTCAACAGTCTTAAAAATGAGTGCGCTCACTATTAGCAACATAGTTGCTCCATCAACAACGTTTCTTCAAGAAACAAAATTAAATCATGACGAAATTCATACGCACGGTGAATGGTGCACTAGTGTGCACGGTAAATGGTGACATAGAACGGTACGAGGCGACCTTAACATGAGATTTTCAAACATAATTTTTGAGTAATTTTTAGTTATGCATCACTAGTTTTAGATTTTTCCCTGAATTATTATATAATTGTACGCTACGTAGTGATATTCTAATACGCTTCAAATTATTTGGAAAAGTTATATAATTTTTCGAAGTGCAAATTTTTTTTAAATGCACGGTGAATGGTAGCTTGACGGTAATAACATAAATAAAAACAAATCTGTCACCTTTCTTCATATTTGTAAAGCACATCTGGGGCCCAGATAGCCGTAGCGGTAAACGCACAGCTATTCAGCAAGACCAAGCTGAGGGTCGTGGGTTCGAATCCCACCGGTCGAGGATCTTTTCTGGTTGGAAATTTTCTCGACTTCCCAGGGCATAGAGTATCTTCGTACCTGCACAATATACGCATGCAAAAATGGTCATTGGCATAGTACTAGTAACTAGTACATAGCTTACTTAAGCTCTCAGTTGATAACTGTGGAAGTGCTCATAAGAACACTAAGCTGAGAAGCAGGCTTTGTCCCAGTAGGGACGTAACACCAGAAAAAAGAAGAAGAAGAAGAAGAAGAAGAAGAAGAGAACTCATGAGAATGACCCTTAGTTGGCTAGGAGAAGCAGTTTGCTAAGGCTGCATCAGCTAAATTGTCGTAAGTATTGACTCCTTCCCGAAAGAGGTTTCGGAGAGAAAGAGGGTCTGAGGCCAAGGGTAATGTATAAGCATTCTGTACACCACATACTGGGCTGGCTTAGGTAGTAGGTCGACAGTAGTGCGGCACCTCCACACTCCCTGAGTTATTCACTCAGGGGTCTGATTGCAGATTTATTCCTTGTAAATAAAGGAGGAAAGGGTGAAGGTTTCCCAGATATTGTTGAATGGAGGTAACGAAAGTAAATCTGAAAGTAGAACTAGAATTGGTGCTTATGGACAGGCTGTAGAATCTGCAGGTCTTGAAGGCAATTAGAGTGTTCAAGATCAATAACTGGGAAGAACGTTGAATCCAGTCTAGTCGAACTTCTCAAGCATTGAAGTGAGCAGTGAATCTTCTTTATTTTAAAAACATGTAAAGAAGAACAACTGCCTAATAGTTGATTGAACTCTTTAGCCCTTCATACAAGCAAGGGCACCGACAAAAGTACACCAATTACCAAAGAGTAACGCTTCGCAATTCGGAGTACCTGGTATTCTTTGTATTAGTTCGAGACGGCTTAGGAGTCCTTCATTGGTGAATACCAAGCTGGTTTTCGAAAGGACCGATCAACGACGGATCAAATATAGACTATCATATGAACAGGACGGAACAAACTTTGTACTGTCAACCACAAGTGTAATTCGACTAATTCTCGAAAACCTTCACCATTAAAAGGTAGAGCTAATTGTTCTCTACCGGTTTATGGAATAAGTTTACAAGACTTTTTTTTATTTAAGCGTTGGGTGGACGGGAGTAAACATTTATTTAAAAACAAAATCTTGCAAACCAGCGTCACCCTAATACTGTTGCATGCATGTGGCATGCAACAGTCAGCTCAAATCAGATCTTCATCATCACATCGCCATCGTTTGTGTCGCTTTTGGGCTCACAATCAAAAACCTAAGAATAAAAAGACGGCATCCATCGTCGTACGATTTTTATTTCCTCTCTTTGAGATTTCAGTGGTAATGAATGTTCGGCCGTTAAACCTCCCAAACGTATGTTTGATGTATGGATAATACGGATGACTGATATGCAAGCCTCGCTATATAATGACTCAATTAAGACTCATGAGTGGAAAATGAACCGTGCCACGATGAAATTTTGTCTGGCATGTCATGATTATGCATTTTGTCCGAAACTCACTCACAATTCATGGAAACTTCAAAACCAGCTCGAAACAAGTAGGTAACTGACCAACCGTACCATCCGTTAAATGGGCACACCGGTCGATGAAACGCGAAGCCGCATCCGAGGGCGGTGGAAATTTATCGCCATAATCTACCCATATTGTGGACTATTTGTCTCTATTAGTGTCACTATTTAAGTGACTACACATCCTACATTATTGCGGAGCTTGTTCGGTGCTTGCAGAAAACAACACCTCTCGAAGGCACCCTATGGCTACGGAGTGGAACCGGAGATCTTCAAATAAAGTTGTGGTCAATGATGGCTCAAGCTGTAGCCGGAGACCCTCCACGAGTTTGCAATTCTCCTAAGAAACGACAGTAGGTAAGCACCCAGGTATCAGATTGGACAACGCAAAAAAAAAACGGATTCCGAGGTTTAAGGAGTCTGTACTTGTCTGTGCTAGATCAGTTGCGGGCGGCTTGTCGATGCTGATGGTGAGCTGTTTAGTCTGGCCAAACCAAAATGAGAAATCAAGATCGTAATCGGGGCCCGGATCATGTAATCTCATCGGGGCTGCACACTGAGACTGCTGCTTGGCAGCGGTCATTTGTCGTGGAATGAAATTGTTTTCGATTTTTTTTACTTCGAATAGTTGTGATTGAAACCAACAGTAATTAAGCCCTATTGGGGAAGCTGTCACGGTAACCGACTGCCATATCGATTTCTGTTGTCCCAGGTATGGGGGTTGGTGTTAAGGAGCGTTTACGTGATTGAATGGTATCGGTAATGCGAGGAGATAAATTTGTTGAGTGGAGGTGATTGAATAATTCTTTTTGGTCTTTGCTGTTAGATTGATTACGCTTATATTATATAATTTGATAGATTTGATAATAATAATTTAAATAATTCTTTAGAAACAAATTGTTTGGTCAAAATATCATTGTGATCATAGTTGGAGAATGTTGGGCATATCAATTGTATTAAGAACTTAGCGAACCTTAAAATACCCCTTTGTGTAGTTCTAAGCCTTCTGCTCAGCAACTCCTATCCCAACCTCCTCAAGATACCGTTCAGGATACAAAAACCTCAGTGAAGATCGGGTAACCATCTCTGGTACGACCTTGGGTCGTGTGCTGACATAAGAGGGAGGGGTTTTCTTCTGTAGACTTCACGTTTGTACTCCATACCAGGAGCGGCTGATCGTCGTCCGAATTCCACTGGAGGACTCTTAACTAAACTTTGCTCTTCAGTACTGACCTAATTTTGTCAGCACTTTTTTGCAGATAAATTTTTGCTCACACGGTTCCATTATCAAATTTTCTTCAAACTTAGTTAAAATGATTATTGAAATGCATATCATAGTGAAGATAGAAGTCTGATAACTTGTTTTCTTTTTGAAGGTGAGCTATATTACGTAATATCAGCTGAAGTCTGAACGCAGCATAAATAGTGAAGGTGTAATAAAGTGTAAAGTGGAACAGTAATTCCACCCGTATCTTGCGGTGCCTCAACATTTGATCCGTCCGAACCGGATACCGTCTTGTGAAATGGAACCGGCCTACAGTCCCCGGTTCAGTGTTCTCGCGGGTCAACGAGGCGACCATCCGAGAAATTCACGCCAATCAAGGAGTAAATAGGTCTCATTGCTGCTCTTCCCTGGTCATCGAGGCGACCAGCCGAGGAATTCCCGCCGATCTGCGAGAGATCTGTACGAAGCGTGACATTCTTGCCACCGCAAGAATACCAAAGGAGTAAGAGGCATCTACCGGTCTGTGAGGCGATTGGTAACAGCGAAGCCTTCTGCTGACCAACGAGGGTATCAGTTGAAGCAGACCTCCTTTCCATGGATGACAAGGCGTGCAGTAGATACGGCATCTGTGTTCCGTGGAAAGTCCAACTGAGCTACTAGTCGCCAAGAGCTGTGATACCCCGCATGGATAATATTTAGAAACTTATCCATCTACGCGACCAAGTCACCCACAAGGTCACGTACATCATCCGTAACCTTGAGGAGGTGAAGGATGACCTATCCAAGACGAGATCATCCCTGCTACAAGCTATGAGAAGAAGCTGAAATGTACTATCAAAAGTACAGCAACCTTCAGCAGGAGATTCTGGAACGGATTCCAACGACGAATTTCGATAATCATGATGAGTTGTAAATAAGGTTCGACCAGCTTCACACCGAAGCACTACTGAGGATTAAGCAACTATCCACAAGCCTGGCCGATAAGTTGGTAATGGATGAGAGTGAACTACTAGTTTTGGAAAGCTTCCAAAATATTCAGCGGTCAGAGTACGGCTATGAGAAGCGTTATGATGGCTGAAAATCAGATAGTGCCCAAATACTCTCTTCCGCACTGGAATCCCTTGTGAGTCGTCAGTGGAATCGCGAGATTGATTGCAGTCAGAGTCCGCTCAGAGAGAGCTCTCTGGCTCAACAAGAGCAAAGACACCATACATCGGAGTTTGCTCAAATAGAATGCTCCAACCCGTCTTGCGCAGATATGCTTAGTAAAGCAGTGATGTCTGCTCGAGCAGCCCATGCTAGTAAAGAACCCGACTTCCAAAAGCATTCCGGATTCATCGTCGGCCAGAGTCCACCGAAGAAGAGGTTTCCGAGTCATGCAGTGCCAACTGACTCGAACGCATCCCGACCGACATCGAACCGAAGAAAGCGAAAGCGAATCGAACAAGAGGAGCAATTGTTCTCCGATTTGCCCAGAGTAGAGTCACCGAAAAATACTGTGACGTCCAACATACCAGCAATCAGGGAACATCAGCGAAGTGATCGCCTAACATGTACCGACCAAGTGGGACTCGCTACCGAGGAGCATTCCACACATTCCAGGGAAGAACAGTCACACCATTCAGCTGTTGACGGCAGTGATGGCTGCAACCATGATAAATCCAGAGTCCACTTCGAATGAGCTATCTGGACTAGAGTTACTGTGCACGTGCTGTAGCCTTAAGTACAGGAGCCTCATTGCTTGCAAGCGCACGGGCACGCTGTACATTGTGAGTTTTTTGGAGCGCCTAATTTTTTTAGATGTGTCTCACTGCGGTCTCATGCGCTCCGTCCCATGTGCTGTTTCAAATTCAGCGCAATAATTGAAGTGATTACAAAATTTTTCAACGAGGATCGAAATTGCAACTCTTGAATTGCGAGTTTTCCACCATATCATGTAGACCATCTAGACACATGCATAATGAAGCGAAAATAGTTGTAGAGGCTCTTCGTTACTAAGCAGATGTTTCACAACTTGGGTACAGATGACGAGTCGTTGCGCCGAACAGCGCATGAGACGAGTCTCCCCGAGAGCATATGACCCAGCGCGCGCTTTCAGAATTTTCGTGAGCCTCCGGCTAGCGCAGCACACTAGGATTCTGATGAGCTGAGAGACGGTTTGGTTGGAAGCTCGTCAGTACATTTATGTGCTCCTGAGAAATATGTAATTTTAATCTGGACCTTTTTGTGTGAGAGAGTTAATCCACTCAGAGACTACCGCAGACTTCCGCACGATCGAGCACAGTCAGCCTTCACGGTGTAACGTCTGCTGTACAACCGGATTTCGACCGTGAAGAGTGTAACCTGGCATCCGGTGGAATCCGAGTGGTGGCACTGTGGCTAATACCAAACAAATGGAGCCCATTCCAGAGGAGTACACTAGGTTGCCGTATGTTAAGCCATTGTATTTTACGACAGCTAACAACCAATTCGAGTTCGCTCAGGATGAGCACTGCAGGCTGTTGTTTGTAAAGCCAAAGAGTGTTACAACAGCTACCAACGAAATGGAGCTGGCTCAGGAGGTGAGAACGTGAAGACGTCACCAAATCGATTGATGCTCTTCACTCATTCGGGATTTGAAGTAGTGGCTCTTACTCGTCAAGCCGTAAAGGAGTGCCCTACTTCGTGATATTTGGAGTTGGACGCTTTCTGGGAAAGAAACTGCGTTGCGAATGAGGAACCGCGTCTCTATCACCCAAGGACAACAAGGAAATGGTACGTCAAGCCAGCGAAACCACCATTGCGAGCCATCCGAGATCAGCAGCACAAACTGTATAGCCCAACTTATCTGTGAAGGAGACCCTATGGAAGAAATGTTTGAGCCTGCATCTCCCTGAACCAATCAAACAGTCGAGCAACCTGCTGTTTGGACTGAATCTGTTGAACAACGATACGACTTCTTCCAAGCAGTTGACTGTGCTCACCAAGAAAGTGACGACCAGAGGCAGCGAGGAATGCTAAGGAGTTTCGGATACTAATTCAGATCCTACACCCGACACACCTCACAGAGATCCCACAAAGTGCAGCCAATCATGAACCATCTGTGGTACACTTGGCAGCCCTAGAGCATCTTGAAGTTCGAGAAACCTGGTACGCAAGATTCATCCAGTTTACAACCGCTCAGCAAATCCTTGAGGAAGACAGTCTGGATATTCCCGAATGATTGATGGTGCATCGTCCATCATTGAAACCGAGTAATGGAACTTGCCGTGTTCTGATGTTCGTTGCAACATGGAAAACTCCTCCATTGGTCCTGTACTGCTGTCTGTCTTTCAAACGACGAAGGAAGAAAGATTCTGCTGTAATCATTTCCCGTTGATGATCCCCGAGAAGATAACTGTCATCAATATGCCAGTGCTTTAATACGAGTTCTTGTCGGCCCGGGAGGAGTATGTTCACGCCCAAATCAACCGCTCTGGTGGCAAAATTTCCCCACTGTCCCCTACAGCAAGGAACATGAGGAGAAATGTCAAACGCGGGAGCAACATCATCACCAACAGCATCCAATCCACCCGAAGTCAGCAGCAGTGCGCTGTCACTCACTGATGTCAATAATCACTCATGAGTGACGCGCGCGCACGCAACCGCTGTCAAATGGTGCTCAACGTCATCATCATCATCAAAATCATCGCGCGCAATAAATTGCGACAGCATGAGCGACAGTGCACCTACACGGAAAAAACGGAAAACCCATATTTGAGTATTTTTTTAATTTACTTTTGAGTTATTTTTCTCTCCCTATTTCATTCGCTCCTTCTATCATTGTCAGAGAGCGAAGAGCAGAACAACCCAAAAATCGAACCTTAGTGCGTTACCTCAAATTTGAGTAAGTGGCACAGTACTGTAAGTTGAGTTATTTGATGACCGTTTGAGAGAAAAGAACTTAGCCAGTACACGGAGAAAACGAAAAACCCATATTTGAGTATATTTTAACTTATTTTTGAGTTATTTTTCTCTCCCTATTTCATTCGCTCCTTCTATTGTTGTCAGAGAGCGAAGAGCAAAACAACCCAAAAACCGAACCTTTGTGCGTTACCTCAAATTTGAGTAAGTGGCACAGTACTGGAAGTTGAGTTATTTGATCTGCCGGTTGAGTGAAAAGAACATAGTCAGTAGGTATTTTTTTGCACGGCTGCAAATGAAAACAACTTCTACCCCATCAACTCAAAATTAGGTTAACGCACGAACCCCACGAATTGAGTGGAATGAACTCACTTTTGGGTACTTCATTTTCTCCGTGTAGGCTGCAAATGAAAACAATTTCTACGTCATCAACTCAAAATTAGGTTAATGTAGGGACGTTCCAATATTGCGAAGTATCGATATTTCATTCGATACGAATATCGAATCGAAGTATCGATACCACCGATATATTGAATCAAAATATCGATATATCGCAATATCATTTGATATATTTGAAGGGCGCAAAATTCTAGTATCGCTCATTTACCTGACTTTGAGTTTCTTACAATTCGCAAACAATTCTTCGATACCTCAATATTGTCAGCATTTTGATCGATATGGACACGAATATCTTCTTTTATGATACATCATATAACAATTGGTATGTGATTTGCTTTCTACTATTAAAAAAATCTCGCTTAACTTATGATCTCGCCCTAAAAGCCATTGGTAACCATGTGTGTAGCTCGTTGTTTCTGAGCATTTGAATGAAGTTACACGTTACACGCTATGTCTGAACCAGACGATTATAAAAATCGAATGCACATCGGATTTTTTCTCGCTAGAGATCAGTATTTGGTCTATATTTTCATAATAGGAACGTTCTAAAATATTCTATCGGTGAAAATTTTTCCATACATTTTGCATGGGCGGAAATGCGTCGAAAACTTGATTTTCATGGGATTTAATATGAAAAATGGCTAAAAAGTGTAAAAAATCCAAATTTCATCGATGGAATATTTTAAAACTTTCCGATTATGAAAATGTAACCCAAATACTGAACTCTGGCGAGAAAAAATCCGATGTACATTCGATTTTTATAAACGTCTGGTTCAGACATAGCGTGCGTTATTTAACCCCTCCACCGTCAGCTTCATTTTTTACCACTAAAAAATATATTCAAATCGCGATACCTAACATTTTTGTTTCTAGATATTTTTGCACCATTTTTTCACAAGATCTCAAAAAACTCTTCTAGTTTGAGAGTCCGTGTCGATATTAATCATTGGTGATCTAGTTTTGAAAATATTTCGATGTTCCTTGGGGGACCGACATTCTCCATATAAAATGTTATTGGCGAACATTTTGTTTTTGGTCAATTTATCAAAAAAAAAAAAAGATGTGTGCTATACACCGACAGGTTATAGGAAGTTACTACAAAAAAAAACATAATTTCTATTTGTCCAGCGTACTCAAAAACGGCTTCACCAAATTGCTTCATTTTTTCACAACATACTCGCATTAATGTACCATTCCGAGGAATGAATATCCGAATACGATAACAATTCTGTAGCTTGAGATATATACGTGGATTATGGCTACGTGTCGGTCCCCCAAGGAATTTTGTAATATCTCCGGATCCAGATAATCAATTGGGTCCTAAAATTTGTAATGAAATCTTGTTTTTATTTAATAACACGAAAAAGCATGTTACTGTAATTACTTTAGCAATTTTTCCCGCTCAAATAATGGCTATATCATGTTTAAACTTTAATGTAAAAATTTGGTCCATAAATGAACCTTGACACTTTTGATCATGTTTGACGTTCGCTTAGTCGACTAAAACACCACAGGGGTTTTAGTTCGACCACTGGGGTTGTTCCTATCTGACATTTCGTAAGGGACACGGAAAACAAAATACACCCAAAATTTGAGTTTAAGCCAAAGGATGTGACAAAATCTAATAAAAATGTTTTTGGGCTTAAATTAACGAGAAACATTAGAAAATTGAGTAAACATGTGTTTTGGCCTAAACTTAAGCGTTTGGCACTAAAATTGGGACAGGGCTTTAGGACCCAATTATCAATATCGACACATATTCTTAAATTAGAAGAATTTTTTGAGAGCTTGTGAAAAAATGGTGCAAAAACATCGAGCAACAAAAAAGATATCGCAATTTGAATATTTTTTTAGCGGTTATACATGAAGCTGCCGGTAGAGGGGTTAACAACGCTATGGTGAAGAAAGCATCATTCCCTACCTGTCAGTATTGTTGATTTGCATGCTTATTCGTTCGTTTGCTCAGAAAAGACGAGCTACACACATGGTTACCAATGGCTTTTAGGGCGTTAACCCATATTATGCGAGAATTCTCGCATAACTTCTGATCTCGCCCTAAAAGCCATTGGTAACCATGTGTGTAGCTCGTTGTTTCTGAGCATTTGAATGGATTTTCATGTTATTTAACAACACTATGTGGAAGAAAGGATCATTATCTACCTGCCCGTGATGTTGGTTTGGATGCTTATTCTTTCATTTGCTCAGAAACAACGAGCTACATACGTGGCTACCAATGGCTTTTAGGGCGCTATCTCAGAGTATGCGAGAATTAATTGTTTTACGAGAAAACCCTACAATTGTTATCCAAATATTGGTTTACGATATATCGGAAGGAAATATCGATACCACCGATATATTGAATAGGAAATATCGATACCAAAATATCGAATATCGAAAGCAAAATATCGATATACCGATATATCGGAAGTATCGGAACGTCTCTAGGTTAATGCACGAACCCCCGGAATTGAGTGGAATGAACTTACTTTTGAGTACTTCATTTTCTCCGTGTAGATTCCCGATTTGTCCAGCATGTTCCAAAATGGAGAATATTCTAGATGCTTTCGGGGAGGGTATATAAAACGAGAGGAAACGTCGTATCGAAGAACATGGCACGGTGTAAGAGCAAAAACATCGAGCTTGCTGATTTCTTCGGCAAGCACAGCATCGACGTTGGGCCATCACCGAAACCCATCTCAAATCCGGCAGTAGCGCGGTTCCACGCCGTTTCGCAAACCCGATTATTTTTGTATTTTTTGAATCGCCTGAAAATTTGCATACAGATTCTTTATGACCAAAAATGCCATTATGCACTTTCAGACCGCCATTTTGAACCTCGCCTTATTTTTGAGTAGGGCGTATCGGAAAATGCATGGCAAATCTTTAAAAAACTGTAACTCGAAAACGGTTTGTCCGATCGATTTGAGATCTTCTACAAAGTTGACTAGTGCTTAGGACTATATGGAGAAAAATATGCACGGTAAAAAAAAGCTACAGATTATGACAAAAAAGTTATGATTTTTTAAAAAATTACAGATTTTGAAAAAAAATCGAAATAGAGGAAAATAATAATTCTTTATGTGGTTATTTGAAAATACAGAAAAATTGCAATCGAAAAGTACTTAAGTAATTTTTTTCTAGGTTGCATCAATTTCGAGATATACTAATATTTATATAAAATTTTCAAATAAAAAAAGAAAAATGGGCCCTTTTCAAGCATATTTCGTGTTTCTCCATTCCAGAAAAAAAATATTTTGATTGAGCGAATCGTAGCTAAATCGTTTATCGTTTGATCAAAACATTTGTGCTTATGTATTGAAAAAAGAGTGCACGGTAAAAAATATAAACGATATTTTCAAATGAAAATTTGAAGCCAATAGTTCTTAAAAACCGCAACATTGATGTTTTTAATTTTTGGATATATTTTACGGTTGTTGTAGGTATTGTTTCGGACTATTTGGAAAAAAATATGTACGGTAAAAAATAATGACAGATTTTTTTAATAAAAGATTTTCTATGAAAATTCATCTGTAATTTTTATTATTTTTGGACATGTTTTAGGGGACAACTTATGTGATTTATTACACAATGTTTCATAATGGAAGAATTATGGACAAAAAAGTTATAATTTTATAAAATATTACAAATTTTGAAAAAAAAATCGAAATAAAGGAAAACAATATTTTTTATGTGTTTATTTGATAGTACAGAAAATGCATTGGAAGAGTACTTAGGGAAAGTGTACCAGTTATGGCCATAGTGGTTTCCTATTTGGCCATATGTGTATTTCGAAAACTAGCAAATTTTTAATATTTTTAAATGTTTCAACATCAAGATACATCCTTTATCTTACTCCTAAAACACACAAAATTTTTCAAAATGTGAATAAATTCAAGTTATCATGTATGGCGAAATAGGGAACCACTATGGCCATAACTGGTACACCTACCCTAAGTAAATATTTTCTAGGCTGCATCAATTTCGAGATATACTCATACTTATATAAAATTTTCAAATGAAAAAAAGAAAAATAGGCCATTTTCAAACATATTTCGTGTTTCTCCATTCCGGAAAATTTTAATTTGATTTCAACAACACAAACCAAGTCAAGTCATGTACACAACACTGAAGACGGCTTTACAGTTGAGGTTGAAATACGCGTATCTGTCGAAGGATACAATAGTAGAATTAAAAGGAACAGTACTACTCATCTTTTTGTATATTTACAGGCATTCTACTAAACAGGCTCCACAAGGGTTTTCATCACTTATGTCTGTGTTAGTAGGTATGATGAACAAACACGTATTTCCCATACCCATACATTTGGACATGGTATATGAATAAAAGAAAAACGATGCTTTTTTTAAACGTACTTCATGGGTACAAAATTAATGCGCTATGTTGTCAAGTTTTATCACTGTAGCAATCATCATTGAAAAAAATGCGGTACAAAAACTTCGTGGTGTGAAGTACCTATGTAGGTAAGTCTGAAACCGTGAGAGCATTAGTGTTGTATCAACAGTGATTGTTCAGTGATTGTAGGTGACGTTTATTTGCCTGTGAAATTGACGTGCTACGAAAGAAGATACAGCATTATATTGTGGATTAAGGAGGCGTTTTACAGATGTATTTGTTTTGTGCGTGAAGCTGTACAAATATCATTTTTTCGCAATTAGTTATATCAGTTCAAGATGTATTAAAGTGTTCAAACAAAGTTGTTCTAAACATTGTCCAAATCTTACGGAAGATAGTATTCAGAAATTGGTTTTGTTGGGATTTGCTAAACAGAATAAATTAAATAGTAAGCTTAAAATTTGTGATTCTTGTCGTTTAAAACTGTCTAATTGTATTCAACTATCTAGTAGCGATGACTCATCGAGCAGTGATGAACATGTAACTTCTGATACTGAAATGAATACTCCAAGTCAGGAGTCTTTGGTAACTGTACCGTCAATGACCTCGGTACGACTGATTCTGAAATAGGTGAATGTTCACAAAGTGTAAATATTTAAATTTTTAACAAATCAAATTCCAGTATTTTAACATCTCAAAAAAAAAAAAAAACAAACTCCTTCTCCATGGTTTTACGATCTTGCCGCGATGAGAGGGCTTTACCCATTAGCCGGGCTTAGCCCTGGGGACCAAAGGTACACCGTTGTGATAGAATCACATTTTTAATGTCACGTTTAGATTTACCGTGTATATCTCAGCTAAATTTTACTTGAGTATTTTTCGATAGAAATTTTTCATATTTAAAAATATATAGTTATTTTTCTGTACTCAAAAAAATGCACCAAAAATATTGTTTTCCATAAATTTGTTTAATTTATTTTTTTAAATAATTTATTTTTATACAAAAATTTTCTGTTTTGAGGCATTGTGCAAGAAATTACAAACAATATGCTGCAAAACATATCCAAAAATTAAAAACATCAATTTTGCGGTTTTTAAGAACTATGAACTTCAAATTTTCATTTGATAATTTCGTTTATATTTTTTTTACCGTGCATACTTTTTTAAGTACTTTAGTATATAGGTTTTGATCAAACAATAAACAATTCAGCTACGATTCACTCAATCAAAATAAAATATTTCTGGAATGGAGATACACGAAATATGTTTGAAAAGGGCCTATTTTACTTTTTTTTATTTGAAAATTTTATATAAATATGAGTATATCTCGAAATTGATGCAACCTAGAAAAAATTTACTTAAGTACTTTTCGATTGTAATTTTTCTGTACTTTCAAATAATCACATAAAAAATTATTGTTTTCCTCTATTTCGATTTTTTTCTAAATCTGTAATTTTTTTAATAAAATCGTAACTTTTTTGTCCATAATTCTTCCATTTTGGAACGAATCTATGACATTTGGTCGAAAGACATTTGGTCGAATGACATTTAGTCGAATGACGTTTGGTCGAAAGTACATTTGGT
Organism: Aedes aegypti; assembly: GCF_002204515.2. Taxonomy (NCBI): domain Eukaryota; kingdom Metazoa; phylum Arthropoda; class Insecta; order Diptera; family Culicidae; genus Aedes; species Aedes aegypti. Next base: position 423,338,536 of record NC_035108.1, on the reverse strand, counting down.
CGAACAGACATTTAGTCGAATGGACATTTGGTCGAAAAGGTTTTGTCGCTAATACAAGAGTAATGGAATAATTGAAAAAGTATTGGCCATTCTAACAACAATCTATTATGCTCATTAGCAAAACTTTGTTATTCAATATGATGAATGATGTTCCAACATATTGATCAACCTTTAGCGTTTTTGACGTTTCATGCTACTTTTTCGTTCAGGCATGTTCTGCGATTCGAGATAAGCTGATCATAAATGAAAGCAAGCCATCTTTTGTTGCCACATTCAACTCGTCTTCCCTTACATACATAGAAGTCACAATGAGTCAATTGGCCATAAGTAAAGTTACCGACATCTACCATTCACTTAAAGCAAATTTTTCATGCCGTTTCAATTCTGATTCCTGCATTTAAAACTCTTACCCACATCCGTAAGCTGTAAGACCCAGAATTCAAAGAAAGAACCCGAGTACTCTCTCTGCATGTTTCCATTGGATGAAGATCAGCAGTTTATTACGAAGAACGATGGCATATCAAAAGAATAATAAATAATGAAAATATAATGTTCACATCGTTGAATAGCAAAATAACTTGTTGAGCAGTTTTTCAAAGAATGATGATATTTAGAAAGAACAATAAATTCACTAGAGCTGAATATTTCAGTAAATGCACAAAAAAAACTACTTCTAAAAAAAACATTGAAATCCTACATTTTGACATAACTTCAAACTACAAATAGAAGGGTGTATGAAATTTAAAAATAAAAGTACATTAAATGTCTCGTTTTTTATTCAACAACAGTTGATGATTCAGATTATTCAAAAGAATACGTTTTATTACCTACTTTGCAAAACTTAGAAAAAAAAATATTCAATTTTACCAAATGATAAACCATTTGAAAATAAGCTTTCAACCAAATTTTCGTTCAAAAAAAGTCAAAATAAATGTACCAAAGCAATTCGACCAAATGTCCATTCGACTAAATGTCCTTTCGACCAAATGTACTTTCGACTGAATGTCATTCGACCAAACGTCATTCGACCAAATGTCATTCGACGAAATGTCCTAAAGCCATTCTTCCATTTTGAAACATTGTGAAATAAATTACATAAGTTGTCCCATAAAACATATCCAAAAACAAAAAAAAAATTAAAACTGCGATTCTGGAGAAAATCGATTTTAAAATTTTGTTTTTGAAATAAAAAATAATCTGAAACTTCTTTTTACCGTGCATATTTTTCTCCATATAGTCCTAAACAATACCTACAACTTTGTAGAAGATCTCTAATCGATCGGACAAACCGTTTTCGAGTTACAGTTTTTTAAAGATTTGCTATGCATTTTCCGATACGCCCTTCTAAAAAATAAGGCGACGTTCAAAATGACGGTCTGAAAGTGAAAAATTGCATTTTTGGTCATAAAGAATCTGTATGCAAATTTTCAGGCGATTCAAAATATACAAAAATTAAATTTAAAAAAAAAATCGTCATGTTCGGTGGAATTGCTCAGTAATATCCTATCCCTGAAAATGCTTCAATAAGCAATCCGTATATAGTAGATTGAGTTAGATTTAAGTTGTAAATAATAGTTTTAAGGAAATTCTTTCAATCAAACCCACAAATGTGCTATACAGACTATTTGTCTAAAATCGTAAATCATTTTATAAAACAATTTTTACTAAAGATGAAAAGGATTTCCTGTATCACTTATAATTCAAATATGTATATGTAAATCACCTACAAAAACAGAAATAAAGATTATTTAAAATCAAAAAAGTCGTATCGAAGAACAGTTTAATTTGACCCGGCTGACGGTCAAGTAGTATAAGAGAAGTGAAACCAAGCTGGGTAAAGCTCAAATAGTGTAAATATAGAAAGTGTAATAAAGTGGAAAGTGGAACAGTAATCTTGCGAGAAAGAAAATCCCACTTAAGGCACTACGGCGCCTCAACGATGGACAAATTTCCAGAAAGATATATTAGAGTAATGATAGACAGTGTTTAAAATTGCGTGAAGATTTTCGATGAACATTCCAGTTTGTTCTAATCCCGTTGAAAATAACGACAGGGTCATGGACTTTCGTGCCTGCTTGAAGGTACTATGCGGAGAACTGGGCATAATGGTCGGGGTACGATTGTCACAAGATCTAGTCAGTTTATTTGCTTCTCGGACGACATGCATATTCCGAGGGAAAATTGGAACGGTAGCAGATTTGTTCACCCACTTGCAAGGATGGAAATCCAGTGATTATGACAAAATCTACGATGCACCGCGGTTGTTCTTTATCATGGAAGTATAGCAACATTGATAAACCTTTTATCGGTAAGTCATCACAACAAACTACGCTACGAATAATTAATGTCTCGGCATGTACGCTTACTATCAATAGTTCGTAAATCAAAATTATAAATTTTGTAGGAGTTTTCAGTTTTCACTCCGAGATTCGCCTCCTGGTGTGCCGTTTCTGTTCTGAAAGTAAGTCGGGCATGGTTCCCCAATTTTTAAATTTCTGTCACGCTCACCCAAACATGGACCAAATCTACCGAAATCGATAACGGCATCCTGAAATAGACATGTTATCACACACCCAACCCCACGATGAAGCAAACCATCCACTCCGTCTATCGGAATGTCCTTTTCTTTTAAACGAAGCGAAATTCAACCCAGCCCAGTTGATGGGCGTATCGAACGTTGATTTATTAAAAATCTCAACCCCTCTGGGCACAAAATTGCACCCGAAAGTGTTTTCGTCTCGAATTTCCACCCCTTCTAGCATCGTCTGCTGTTGCTGATAGTGATAATACACCCCGGAGTTTGTAAAACCCCTTCACAGTCGATTAAATCCGGATGTTTACAATCGTCGGAATCACTCGGTTGCTGGCGAAGCTGAAGATCTAGATGAAGAGGGGGTTGATTCAAAGCAAATATAACACTTGTTCGCTACCCTTCCCTTGTTGTAACGTGGCGCCGAGGACAACAACCAAACTTGTTTGTTTTCATCCTTTCAGGGAGGAAGATTGGAGGTTATTCTGTGGGTTGTAGGGGAGTGGGTGGTTGGTAAGATTAGGGTTGGATGACACGTGTTCTGCTGGCTGGTGAGATTAGAACGAGCTGAAATGCGTAGATAATCGATACACCCACTTGGGCGTAGCGAAATGGCATTTTATTGGATTAATTTTAAAATTATTATTGCTTTATTACAAACTTGGATTGGTAGGAGCTGGCGAGCGATAAGGCAGTCTTGTCAAGAATGCAGTCTAGTGCAGGGTGTTACTGGCTATAATGCAGTGACAGCAAGAATGGGTGACGAAAATGATGATGTCGTTACGCTCAATAGTATTTGTCTTGATTGAATTTTCTTTAGAAGGGTTCGAAACATTATATTTTTGAATTTTGAAGTAGAAGGTTTCAGTAAAATATTTATGGAAAACAAGACCATATTTTATCTAATTTTGTAGTTTTTTTGAAACGTTTACACATTGGTTTTGTTGTTTCGTCTTAAGAGTTTTCCTACAGATACCGATCCGTTTTTGACAATAATGTCAATATTATCAGTTGGCACAAGCGGAACTGTGCCAAAATCTGAACCCTTTTTTTCATATATTTGAAATAATTGATTTTATAAATACAATTAGAATGTCAATCATCTCTGCGGGCTCTTGAGAAAGCAAATCTTCAACAAATGTTAAGTTTCTATAGATTCGAAATGTTAATTGTGACGGACGTTCCACACCGGAGATTTTTTTGCACTCTATTCTTGCAACAAACTCATAATCGACTGTGTCAAAATGGAAAGACTCCATTCAGTACAATTCATGTCTGATTTGCGACTACTGCCGTTAGGCAGTACCATTCGTCGTCATGAATTTCGAGTGTTATGTTCAAATTAAAATTTCTCAAATTTTCCACATACCTACTAACTGATCTTCACATGGTGGTAAATTGCACAAGCAAAGCTGCATGCACTTGTTCCCAAAGTGCCCCCTCCTTAGGTTGACACATTACAAGCACGAAAACAATTGAATGATTTAAAAGTGCGTGCCAAATTTAGAATGATCCTCTACCAGCAAATGAATGTTGAATTGCGCTAACAATGGACCGGATCCATTCCGAAAGTACCATTTGCAAAAGGGAGTATTCATTCACATTGTTGGAACGACAAATTTTCGAATGACAAAATGAATGACTCTTCTCGTTTGACCCAGGATACTGAAGGGCCTTGATCCGTCCGAGTGCCCAGCAGTAGTGAGGGAAATGAAGGGACGAGGGAGTGAGATACCAGACTGGGAAACAGAAACAGCGACATGAAGGATTTAATTAAATTTAACTTCATGACAGTTTGTTAAGATGTGACGTTGAAATGAAACGAACGAGTTTTCGGGCTACCAGTCGGTAGCTACTACCGTAGATACACAGGAAAAAATATCATATATTTACATTTTGATGTAGTGAAAACTGAGGACTACTGAAAAAAAAAAAAAACAAATTCATGTATTGTTACAGATCATGTAAACTCAATATTCGTTTATGTTTACATGATGAAGGCGACTCCAAATCAAAAAAAAAGTTCCGCTTGCATCTTCTTAACCATCCTTGTAACAAAAATAGTGTTCTGTGGAATTTACAGCTTTTTCGGTAGTGGTTCAAAGGTAGCTCAAAGATGTTGTAGGTTTCTATAGAAACTACTATGGAGAAATTTCGAGAAACGTTCCAAAAATTTCACAGAACACTATTTTTTGTTATAAGGATGGTTAAGAAGACACGAGCGAAACATTTTTTTGATTTGGAATCGCCCTCACGGTAAAGACGACACGAAAGATTTAAATTTCAAACATTTTTTTAAATTTTGAACTGCCTTCACATATATACTTTGGATTTTCAACAAAAATCGTTTGAATGTTATATGCTCATGTAAATTTAAATTGAATCGATTGAAAAATAAAGGATTGGTAATCGAAATTTATGTTTATTGTGATGCTTCAAATGCACATTATTTGAAGCATGAAAAAAAAACTTAAATTTTCAAAAATGTTTTACCTGTGTACATAGGTTCCACTAGGTTGGTTGGTAGATGCTTCGAACTGAAGAATGAATGCACAAACGCAAACAGTCGTCAGTCAGTCAGACACCATCAGTAGCAGTTTAGGTACTCACTGTGTAAAATATGTTTTCCCACCCCTCCTGTCCAAGAGCGGGTGGAAGGGTGGAGTGTGCGAATTGCAAACTCGAACGTGATTAAATTTTCACTCTGAGGAATGTTTCTAGGACAGACGGATCGGAACAGAACTGGAAAGGGAGACCGGAGGAGAAGCAGGGAAATGAAAACATGACACTTATTTAGTTTAAATTACATTCTGCTACGAGAGATACCTATCTACCTACTTGCGGGATTGAGTGAATTTCGTCAAGCTGTCAGTCATCGAGGTGTTAAATGTTCTAGTTTGGTGCGAGATGATAATTAGTCGCCGAACAATGTCTAATTAAGATTTTCATCGCGGCTTATTAGATCGAGCAACGATTTTGCGATAACGTGTCTAACTCTAATAAGCCAGGTGTTCTCAATCTAGAAATGGCTTGGTGTTCTAATCTAGTGTTTACTCGTTGTAATATTCAAACAAACTATGGATGGTTCGTCACTACAAGTGTCGGAAAAAGCCCTTATTCATATTGTATGTAATTTCAATATACACACACCTTTATTTTGTGCTTAAAACAATTTTTGAATTTTGTCACTTTTGGAAGTAACTTTTTGAAATAATTTTAAACAGATTTCTGCTTCCGGATCGGTTGAAATCGGTCACATAAAGCTCCGGGAACCAATCGGGGTCGTCTTCATTCGCGTCACCACACCGTGCCAGACAATCGACGAAATAAATCAATATCACAAACACGGTGACGACGATGTGACATTTATTCAGTGGCTTGACACATCAATCAACAGTCGCCGGTCGAACGAAAGCAAAATCGATAACTTTGAGTTACGGTCCAATAAAGAGAGCAATTTTACGGTTCACTCCCCCTTCTTGCGCGCGCAATCGCTGCTCGCAGACATCGTCGGGAAATTCTACTTCACACAAACACATGCGAACACTAGAGCAGCTCGAATTACAAAAATGTTTGCAAATTCATTCTCTTATGTCTTTCATACAATCCTTACAATTTATTATCTCAAACTTCTGCAAACAAAATTAGCTCTAATAAAAAAGTCTGTTTTATTCTGAGGTTCGATAACTCATACATGCATCAATATTGATTAAATAGATCTAAAAATGTTAAAAGTATTATTTTTGTTTTAGTTTTCATATTAATTTTCATATAAACCTCTACCGTCCACTATGGCTTATCAGGTGGCCAATAATCAAAAAAGTGATGTGCCCCAAATTTCAATTCTTGTTCGCCATTTCATTGTAAACATGTCTGCTACGAAATCCCCAAAATATTAGGGCATGATTTGCATTGCACACTCAGATATGAGCTGCCAAAGTTGAGCCTATGGAGAAAAACTTGTTTTTATTAACAAAAACTATGGTTTACTCAAATGAATATAACTTTTTTTCTATAATACTTACGTAAAATGTTTTTACACCATTTGAAAGCTTACAAAACAGGCTTCCTAGAAACAATAAAAAAATAAAAAAAAGCTTTGAAATAGTGGCTTTCATTATGTTTTTTTATAAAGCGGTTAAAAAAATCGAATAAGCTTATGGTTAACACATCGAGTACTTTTTTGTCCCAAGTTGTCCCAGGCATAAATGCAGTTCCAAGGGTACTTTGAGATGTAAACTAAAGGATCGTGAAGAATTTAGCTGCACAAATTTGCACTTTTTTAATTTAAGGCTTTTTGAATTTTTCCAATATTTTTAACCATTTTCTATTGAAAACAGCTAAAAACTAATTTAGAAAATAACTGAATTTCGCTAAATCATTCATATCATCATTTCTATGTAAGTTTTAATATTTCTAATGGTTTGCACAACGTTAATCGCATAAATGGCTTATATGCATTATAAGTAACAAAGTTTAATATTTCGCTATAGGCCCTATTAAAAAGTTAGTCTCGAAAACTTGTTTTTGAAAATAAAACATCAAATTTGTATCATAAAACTCATAAATACGACATGAGATGGAAAAAATATTTTTGGCCGCCAGTCTGTATGGAAACCGCCCATAGTGCCGTCTTTGGACCACCTTTAAATCCATACCATTTGGGCTTAAAAAATGATAAAACATTATTTTACCATAATAATTGTACGGAACACATGGGACCTGAAATTTTCAATTTTTTTATTTTAATATGGATCACCCTAACGAACAAGTGCCGACCTGAAATCGTACAGGTTTGTCACACCAATGTCACTTTTGAGGAAGCGATTGTTCCAAAGGCAAGTCTAACAACCCACTACAGTAAAATTTTCACCGAATTCCGCGTGACAAGTCGAAATATTAATCAATCATTCGACAAAATTCCCGTGGATGAGCAACTCAGTCGATTGAATTTGACTAACCACATGTAGGTGAAACATCCAAGGTGGGCAAGAAATGCTAACGAAAAGCGACCGTCAAATTTACGATACCTCCCTGGATAGCGTTAGATACCGCTCTGTCGGTTACTAATTGAATTATGATCGAAACCGTCCTACGTACCCAATCAGACGGTAGGAACATAGCGACGGAAGAGAACTTCCTTCCATTTGGAGAATACAATGGGATGTTATAAATTCAGCTAATGGTAGTAAATAATAACAAATGGTCCCAAAATAAAGTCATAACGCTGTCAAATTGTAATTTACCGCTGAGTTTTTTGGAAGAATTTTCTTGAAAGCATTCCTTGACCGCCAATCCTTTCATGTCGTACGATACCAACCATGGCGTTATCTTAGTATATTCTAAATGACTTCATTTTAGTTTGTACTTATCATGCTAAAAAATGAGGAAATGTGGTTTAAAACTGGTTGAAACCTGGAGAGATAACTGCCCAAGTAAAGACAAGCATTAAATCGTTGCACTAATTTATAAGCTAATAAATGTTAATAATGCATCTGAACCCTTAAGCACAGACAAACAGACATAAAACTGATGAAATTTCCATCGACCACTCATTTAACGATCATTTCAAATTCGCTATGTTACAAAGCTCACAACCAGAGGCGCGCGCAACGCTTTTCTTCGTGTTTGACGTTTCACTTTACCGACATCTGCAGTTCTTGTTGCACGAAACAGTATTTCGGGCAACCTGCTAACCCGATGATGATAGCGTGAACTGGGCGATGGATTTTAAATAAATTTGTTCTAATTGGAACATCTGCTTGTGTGTGCCTTAAGTAACAATTTTCAAGATATGATAAATCAAAAGCTACGCTACGCAAGCTTTGAGAAATTGCATATTTTATCATTGAGGAGCTCAAACGCAAAGAGGTATGTGACATTTTGGACCGTTTTGAGTTAAGCAAACTGAAAAATTCTACAATTTCCATGCTTTCCAACGGTATTTTTCGGTGATTTTTCCGTCCATAAAGAATAATCCGTAGACGATTGGCTTGTTATTTTATTCCCATATAATTTGTATGGAATGAAAAATTGGTGAAAAAACCTAAAAATCATTTTTCTCTAAATTAGATTTTTGTCACTTACACCCCTTTACTTCTAACCCGCTTAATTGCCTTAAATTATCCTGATTGAATCGCCTGAACGAATGCGTCTTTCAGAAATTTATTGAACAGCAAGACCCTTTAATCATAAAAATCACATGCAAATTCATAATAGTGCAGATCCTTGATTTACGTAATAATTGAGTCTTCAGACACTAGTTAATATAGACTTGTTTAAAATAGAGATTTTTGCTTAGAGTTTAGAACACAACTAATAGTTGCAAAACTCTATAAAAATTATCAGAATGTCAATAAGAATGCCCTACTCGCACAATGCGCGCAAAGAGCTGAACTTAAGCACAGCACAAAGTAGTTTTGCAAAATGCGACTATAGGTTTTCCGTCTCCTGTTCCGTTCCCTGGCTCAAGAATAGAAGACGGCTTAAGCGCCACTTCCGAAGAGAACCGTCTGTCGAGCTATGTTTGTCCGGCAAGAAACCCAACCTCAGGGCGGGTTTATTTTATAAGAGTCCAAAAAGCAATCTAGGAAACGATACAGAAAACTCAAATTATATGGTGGATTGAGATTTCTCATATATACAGGTAGCCCCAAGCGATTCTCAAAAAATAGTTGATGCTGACCGTCATTCCGGAAACAAATAGAGACCTCCATGTACCGTGCAATTGCCAAAATTTTATGGCTCATATCAATTACCGCAGCTGAAACTATCTCCTTCCAATCCAGCTAGGAGATCACGTACGTGAGTTGTACGTGATCTCCCAGCTGGATTGTAGGAGGTAGTTTCAGCTGCGGTGATTGATATGCGTCTGAAGATTGTCGAAATAGTACAGTAGGCCGAAACGTCACGCAAACGATAATGTAATGTTTTATTTGTTCACCGATCAATAAAATCGATAGATATCAATCAACGGTGATTAAACCCAAAAAATAAACACTAGAGCGTTATCAAGCTTTTTACGCTAGCTATAAAACAGCAAGGGGTGATTCGGATTTGACATTTTTCCCAACAGATTTCAAGGTTTGGTCTTAATAAACAATCTTTTGCGTTTGTTGATTGAAATGTCAAAAATTTTCATTCCAATGTTGTGATGAGTTTTTCGTAATTTGATTTTTATATACATATTAAATATATTCGTTTAAAATGGTTCTTATCTCATTTTAGGTGCCTAGTTCACAGAATCTTCTTCCTCGTGAGCGCTGGGAATAATAATAAGGCAAATGTTTGTAGCAATGGAATTTTTCATATGTATCTGAAAATACTGAACAATTCCAGCGGATGAATTATTTACTTGCGGCTTGCGCTTAGTTGATATAAACACTGAGTGGAATAAGAAAAAAAACTCAGCAATCACAGAAAATGAAGACCGTCTCCGCGAGTCTCGTCTCAGATATTAACTAGATACATTCTTACTGAAACTAACGAGAGGGAGGATAGAATTAATTAAATCCTGAGCATGAACCTACCTCAATACTGAGAGGAATCCTTGAAGAGGAGGGAGAAGTCATGTAATACATTGGGCAGGATTTTTACGCAAAAATAGGCAGGATTCTATGACAATATAGGACAGGAGTCTTTGTAGCACCAACAGTCGACACAAAAATTAAGTTAAAAATAAAGATCTTACAAATTTTTGCGCTGAACTTTTACAAAACTCCAGATTTATGTAGTTTTACGAAAATGTTGAATAAGCAGAATTGCTCATACACTCAATTTGTTTACCCATCCGACAACATGAAGTTTTTCCTGCGATTCAAAAACGTTTGGCAGGCTTGTCTTGGCTACTTACTGAAGCGGCTTTTGCAAAGTTTAATGCCAATTATGTCATTTGAAGGACATTGTAACATTGAAAGACATTGATTTGTAGCATGAAATATTAATTTAAAACAGTTCATGGCTACACCAGGTTTAAAACTTGCTTCAAGACAATTAGACAAATAATGTAACCAGAAGTAGAAGACAGAATTCATGTATGTTTGTAATGTTATGTTTGCTTTTGGGCTCATGTCTTTCATAATTAGAGTTCGAAGCATACATAATGTGCAATTAACTAGTCTATGAACGACTTTTAGAAATAAAAAAAAGCTTATTTTCATGTGAAATGATTGTTGTTGATATCTCTTTTATTTCAAAATTATAAAAGTTTTTCTGTTTTACAAAAAAAAAATCTGATCTGATGATTTTATTTTTCAAGGCATTATTTTTGAGTTACAAAAATAACATATCTGTAATTGATGTACAAACTTGTTGTTGGGGCAACGGTTCGGGAGTGGCAGGATGTGGCTTCGAAAGGACCCTACTTCAATGACAACGACTCACCATCCAACGAGAAATGGTCATCAAGGCACCAGATAGTCTGCGTAGTTCCTTCTTCGGGTTATAATCGGTGAACAGGAACGGAGTATACCTTCACTTTAAATAACTTTATTAATTTTTACCGTGCACTGCACTACAATTTGGGTTGAACTATATTCCAACTGGTTCGGTTGACTTTCTGATAACGACTGACTTTATTTCTGTATTTAACGATTTACTACCTACTAGAGTATAGAGCTGATTTCTATCAATGTAATGGTGAATAGCGTAGTTTCGATTTGACATTAGTCGATCTAATGGATATCTGGATTCTACATTACGAATTATACCCGGTCCTGAACATCACCGCCACCTTGAAATATTCAATTTCAATAATTCAATGCAATGGTATCAACTATTTCTACGCGCCACTAAAAGATTTCAAATTGAATATCATATAAAAGGAAACAAAGTGTAAATGTTGCTTAACTAATTACTAACACTATCGCACTTTATCTTTCTTCTAGACGTTTCCACTACTAATGTACTGCTGATTGCTGGATCTGTGTCGCTATCATCTTAGTCGGCGGTTGTGTCGTTTAAATTTTCGTCGGCTTGAGGCACACACTCCAGGTCATCATAGGAAGGCAGCAAACAAATTTTTGTTATCGGCCGTTTGATTATACCACGAGCAGTCCTCAAGGTCACTACTCGAGTGAGCTGATCGTTGCCGGGATGGGTATCGACGATGCGGGCGAGTGGCCACTTCACTGGATGTTGCTGTTCGTCGACGAGGATTACCAACCGGCCGGGGAGAAATGCATTATTCGGCTTGCTGTTCTTGGTGCATAGTTGCAGCTCCTGTAAATATTCGCTTCGCCAATGATGCCAAAACTGCTGATATGTCCGCTGTGTCGCTTGGAGACGATCGAGCATGCTGATAGGAGCCTTGGTAAGATCCTGTTCGGGGACGGCGTGCATCGTTGATCCTATTAAGAAGTGAGCAGGAGTTAGGCACGCCAGGTCGTTTGGATCTTCCGAGAGGGGCACTAGCGGCCGGCTGTTCATTGCTGCCTCTATTTGGGTCAATAGGGTCGCCATCTCCTCGAATGTTAGACGAGAGTTTCCGAGTTGGCGATACAAATGGGTTTTGGCAACTTTAACAGCTGCCTCCCATAATCCACCAAAATGAGGCGCCTTTGGTGGACAGAGGTGCCAGTTGATGGTTTCGGTAGCGCAAAAGGAGTGGATGCTTTCGGCGTTGTCCTGAAGCAGACGACATACTTCCTCCAACGTATTTTTTGCTCCCTCAAAATTTTTCCCGTTGTCGGAGTAGACATCGGAAGGACGACCACGACGGGATACAAATCTGCGGAATGCCGCCAGGAAAGCTGAGGTCGATAGGTCCCCAACAAGCTCGATGTGGACGGCTTTAGTGCTGAAACACACAAAGATGCAGATGTAGGCTTTCGCTGGTTGTGCTCTTTTGTGGATGGCTTTCAGATACACAGGCCCAGCGAAGTCAACTCCGGTGATGCTGAATGGTCGGCTCGGACGGATGCGATGAACAGGAAGCTGGCCAAGCTGTTGCGTTGCTGGAACGGGACTTGCTCGGGTGCAGCGGAAGCAGGCATGAATGATGCTTTGGACTAACCTTCGTCCACGGATAGGCCAAAAATGTTCACGCATTGCGGCTAATGTGAGTCGGCCGCCACCATGGATTAGCCGTAGGTGATAGTATTTAGCGAGAAGGCGTGTGTAGGGGTGAGGGTTTGGTAGGAGGATAGGGTGCTTAGTAATGTATGGTTGCTCTAACAGATTTAATCTCCCTCCCACTCTAATTATACCGTCAGGGTCGATTATGGGGCTTAAGCGTCGGACTGGCGACCTTTTCGAAACTGCATTGCCATTGTGGAGGCATTTTAACTCTTCCTTGAAACCATCAGCCTGAACCAATTTCACCAATACTAGTTGGGCCGTGGTGAGCTCGGGTTGTGAAAGGATTCTACTGGGTAGTGGACTACTATTGGGGGAAAGTGTGCGACATTTTCCACGACAGCGGTTAATAAATCGCAAGCAGTATGCAGTGATGCGGACCATTGATGTATGCGAGGAGAATCGAGCGAAATAAGGATTCGGGTCGATAGGTTCGCTTCTGGTTGCTGCTACGATGAGCTTTCGGCGTTCTTTTCCGTCCGTTGGATAATCTGGCACTCTTTCACACGGCCATTGCTGTTCGGGTAGCGAAAGCCATTCGGGGCCGTGCTTCCAATCTGTGCATTGGATGAAATCGTCGATTTCCATGCCTCGCGAAACGTAGTCAGCGGGATTCTGTTTGCCAGCTACGTGGTTCCAGTGCGCTCCCTGGCTAGCTGATTGAATAGCTGAAACACGATTGGCCACAAACGTCTTCCAGGTGTTGGGAGGAGCTCGAATCCATTGGAGTGTCACGGTGGAGTCACACCAAAAGTAAGAAGCAGAAATGTCGATTTGGAGTGCTTCGCTGATTTTGGAATGCAACTTCGTTGCGAGATCGGCTGCACACAATTCTAGTCGAGGGAGGCTGATACGTTTTAGTGGAGAAACTCGTGATTTTGATGCAAGTAGGTGGACGGTTATGTTGCCGTGGGAATCTAGGGATCGGGCGTATGTGCATGCACCGTAGGCCGATTCTGACGCGTCGGAAAAAGAATGTAGCTGGATCGTCGCCTTCGGAAGTAGAGCATAACGTGGTACGTGAAAGTTAGAGAGATTCGGCAACTGTTCTGCGTAGCTTTTCCATTTGCTAGCGATCGATTCCGAAACTGGATCATCCCAGCCGCATGGCTGTAACCAGAGGAGCTGCATCAACATTTTCGCACGGATGACAACTGGCGAAACGATCCCCAAAGGATCAAAAAGCTGCGATATTCCGGATAGGATGACTCTTTTTGTGATTGGTCCATGAGTTGGTCGTATGGCGGCCTCAAATCGGAAGATGTCCGCCTCGGGTTCCCATCTTATCCCTAGAGCCTTGATTGTCTCGTCTTTATCGAATTGAATTGCGGACTGAGTACCGATTTGGTCAGATTCCAGTCCCTGAAGAACTTCAAGTTTGTTGGATGTCCACTTCCTTAAACAGAATCCTCCCTTTGCCATCAGTTCCCCTAACTCGGTCCTCAGTTGGATTGCTTCCTGGATCGATTGCGCACCACCGATAAAGTCGTCTACATAAAACCCTTTCCTGATAGCTGGTCCTCCCAGTGGGTAAGTATGTCCTTCATCGTCGGCTAGTTGAATTAAGGTGCGTGTTGCAAGGAAAGCAGACGGTGCCATACCGTACGTCACGGTAAGAAGGCGGTAGGTTTGAACTGGATCAGTTTTGTCGAATCGGAACAAAATTTGTTGGAAGGGGGTATCGTCGGGGTGATGCAAAATCTGGCGATACATTTTTGCAACATCGCTCACCACAGCTACAGGGAAGGTTCGGAAACGGAGACAAATTGCATGAAGATCGTCCTGCACTACAGGTCCTACAAGTAACGCTTCATTCAGTGAGTGACCTGAAGACGTTTTGGCGGAGGCATCAAAAACGACCCGTACCTTTGTCGTTGTGCTGGAGTCTTTCATCACGGGGTGATGGGGTAGGAAACATTGCATTGCGCCGTCTAGTTCATCATCGGAGACCAATCGCATATGGCCTAGTTCCAAATACTCACGCATGAATTTATGGTATTCTTCTTTAAGATGGGAGTCACGATCAAGTCTCCGTTCGAGCAGCTCAAAGCGACGTAACGCAGTGGCTTTGGATTCCCCAACAAGTTCATCGAAATTTGATTTACGTGGTAATCGCACTATATACCGCCCTTCGGAGTTTCGACTGACAGTGGATGCATAAAGTTCCTCGCAGTTTTTCTCGTCTAATGAGTAGGCAGATCGAGTTGGAAGCTCTTCAATCTCCCAAAAACGTTCCAAACTTTCTTCTAGTGATACCAAGGACATGGTAGTGATGGAACAAGCGGATGCTTCAGGAATGTTCTTAGGAATGTTGGCCGCACCAGAGACTATCCAACCAAAGGTGCTATCTACCAGTAGAGGTAACGATTCTGACAAGTGAATTCTGGCAGCTGATGTGAAACATGAGAAGAAATGTTCGTTGCCAATGATCATGTCTATACCAGAGCTCTTATTAAGGTTTGGATCGGCGTAGAAGAGGTCCTTGGGAAGATTCCAGTTGTCGGTGGACACCTCGTAGGCAGGGAGCCTAGGAATGACGCTTTTTAGAACCAAAAAGTCAACATCGAGAGCAAAATCTTCCTTTCGTGAGTGGATCTGGGTTCGGACAGAGTTTCTTGCCTGCTGTGGCTTTTCACCAACACCGTGAATCAAAACATTTACTCTGCTGCGTTGCAAACGCAGAATCTGGGCCATGTTCTCGGAGATTATATTTGGCTGGGATGCACAATCTAAGAGAGCTCTTGCCATATGCTCTTGACCGTAGCAGTCGACGACTTTGAGAACTACAGTCAACATAAAAACGTTTTTTCCACAACCCTGCATCGGTATGCTACATACGCTTTCTTCTGGCTCGGACAGTGTGGACGCTGATAGCAGTGGAATTGGTTCAGAGGTGGCCACGTTCGTTTGTACGGTGGACTTGGAAGGAGACGGAACAACATGAGCACGGGTGGAGTTCTCTGTGTAGGCAGAGTGAATCAACGAATGGTGACGTTTTTGGCAAACCTTGCAACTATACTTCGAATTACAGTTTCGAGCCAGATGATCATTACGGAAGCAGTTGAGACAGAGGCGTTTAGAGTTGAGCAGATTCATCTTCTCGGCGATCGGCAATTTCTCGAATTTGAAGCACCTTATCAGAGGATGACGTTGGTCGCAAGCGTAGCATTTCATCGACGAACCTTCAATGGCTGCATGGGAGGAAACTTTCATCGGGAATGGCTTTTTGGGGAACGAGGTATGTGGTTGCACTGGGGTTGATTGGTGGCATTGGTTAACGGAAATCGATTCGAGGACCCGCATACGACGCTGGAGGAATTCGACGAGGCTCTTGTATGTGACAGCATTCAAGGTAGACGCGTAGTCCTCCCAGGCCTTCAAGGTGTCATCGTGCAATCGTGTACACAGGATATGTTCTAGGATGGTACTCCATGACTCGACAGGCTCACCCAGTTGACCTAGAATCTTTACATGTCGCTCGAAATCATCAACTATGGCATGCAAGGCGGACGCTGACTCTCTCTTCATCTTCGGACAGTCCAGCAAGGCTTGTAGATGACGCTTCCTAAGGAGATACTCGTTTGCGTAACGGGAAACGAGAGCGTCCCACGCCAATTGGTAATTAGCAGCGCTGATCCCAATCGACTCAATTAATTGAGCAGCCTCGCCCTTGATAGCAGCTCTTAAATAGTGGAATTTTTGGATGTCCGCCACATCCGGGTTCGCGTGTATTAGTGCCAGAAATGTGTCGTGAAAAGCTAACCAGTCTTTGTAGTCCCCAGAGAACTCAGGCAATGAGATAGTAGGCAGTTTCAAACCCTTTAGAGTGGAAGAAGCCCCAGTGGTAGCGGTTTGAGGGAGATTTCCGTGCACAGTGATAGGAGCAGGAAGTTTAGAGCGTAGAAAGGCTTTTATTTTGAATAGCAGAGTTTCAAAGTTAGAGCGATAGGATAAATTTCTCACCATGCCTTCGCTACTTTCCTCCATTTCCTCCAATTCGGCCTGCACGTCCTCTAACCCCTGCCAGATCACATCTAGGTTTTCCAGCCGCAATTCGACCTCGAGCTTGTCCCGTTCCTCCTGGTATTGCGTCATAAACTGCTCCGCACGTCCCAGCGAGGCTAGCAGGGTGGTGCGACGGGATGTCAAGATCTGCTTACGGCGTTCGTCGTCCATGATTTCAGCGAGCTCGGGAATCTATCGAACGAAAGACCAGGGAGCACTGGCGCAAAAGAAAATAATCTCTTGGAGAGGTTCTCACCTGACCAAGGCAGTCAATATGCCTTGTATAATTCCAAAAAACAGGAACTCAACGAAGAACGAGCGGATGGGCTGTACTTGGGTACTGCGGCGTAGTCACGGATGGTCCACAAGGTCAGCAAATGGACACGTCGGAAAAACCGCGCAAGGATTTTATCCCGTAGTGAGTCGCAGGCTTCACTGCTGCATACGCTGATGTGAACCACCACGGCGTGGTTTGGAGTCGCAGGAATCTGAATCGTAATACACGGGTCTCGTTTGTAGCATGGCGTACGGAATCAACTCATGGATGGCGGGCTTTCACTTTCACCGATAGGGTAGATCGGCATCAATCGGCATGCACATGCAAAGCAAAAAGGATCTAAAAAGCACCAGCAAACACGGGAAAAAGAGGTTGGACAGGCAATTACCTTTTGCCTGTTCTCAACAGGCCTTGTATTTTTGAGAAAAGCAGGAACACTCCAGGAATTCGAAACACCAGGTCGGATGGTACCACAATGGCGGTTGGCGTGGCTCCGGGTCACAATAGGTCCTCTTTGTTCCTATTCAGGGTAGGCTTTGATGGCGGAATACTCAATAGCCGGATGGCTAGTATGGCGTCGAGAATGTTCCACAATACAGGTGGAACAATCGGTATTGTCCAGTCCTTGGCGTCAAAGATGGCGAGTCAAGCGGGCTTCGTTGTCCCGCGGATGGAAGGCGAATATGGTCGGAGATGTCTTCGCCGGAAAGAATTGCCACAATCCTGGTCACGGCACCAGTTTTATGTTGGGGCAACGGTTCGGGAGTGGCAGGATGTGGCTTCGAAAGGACCCTACTTCAATGACAACGACTCACCATCCAACGAGAAATGGTCATCAAGGCACCAGATAGTCTGCGTAGTTCCTTCTTCGGGTTATAATCGGTGAACAGGAACGGAGTATACCTTCACTTTAAATAACTTTATTAATTTTTACCGTGCACTGCACTACAATTTGGGTTGAACTATATTCCAACTGGTTCGGTTGACTTTCTGATAACGACTGACTTTATTTCTGTATTTAACGATTTACTACCTACTAGAGTATAGAGCTGATTTCTATCAATGTAATGGTGAATAGCGTAGTTTCGATTTGACATTAGTCGATCTAATGGATATCTGGATTCTACATTACGAATTATACCCGGTCCTGAACACTTGTATATACTTATTTTGTCTTTTAAATGGCGTTTAAACATATTTTTATGCTTACCCCAATCGGAGATATCAATCAATAAAAATAGGCGTACTTTTGCTAGAAAAACAACAATAACTCGCCAGCGAGTTCCTTCACTCAGCAAACTACGCATTTTTCCATACTCTAAACGTGGCTCACAGACTACTTTGATGGAATATTTGAATTCAAAACCCTGGAGCCAATAAAAACAATTTGCGGGTTTAGTAACAAATGAGAATGATTTCAATACCAATAATCAAAATAAAGTACGGATTTTTTTTTTCTCATCAAGAGAATTGCTCTCTGCACTCCCAAAAACGAGTGGCATGTTTCTTTTCGCGCTGGTACTGTCAGTTCAATCGAAGATGGCTTCAAAACAGCAAGTGCTCCGCGAGCGTATATAGTAGGGGACCGCAATCCGTACAGTCTCAAAATTCGTACATTTCGTACAAATAGAAGGCGTTTTGTATGAAGTGGACGGATTTAGGTTCATTTCTTAGGTGTACGGATTTCGATCACGCACAGTAGTACGGTTTTACGGTTTTTCCGTACGTACCGAAAGAGAGAAACCAGTTCACCAGGGACCAGAAATCAGACAACCCAAAATATAAGCTCTTCAAACTCAAATTTGGGTAAACTACATTTATTTTTTACCCACGGTTGGGTTATTTTGCCTCTCTCATAACAGCAAGGTTGTCTAAAACAGAGAGAGATGCAACGACCCAGCGTATAAGTTCAATGGAATACGCCAAATTTGGGTTCTTCCGAGTTTACCTTATTTTAAGTTGTTTTAACCCATTACGGAGACTTCGAAGGCTAAGACTGGGTAGATTTTTTTTGCACTGGGTTGTTTTTTTTTTCACTGCTTTCAATCGAAAACTACCTAATGATAGCTATATGTCAGTTAACCCAAGTTTGTGTTATCCCACGGTAGAGCCGAATTGAGTCAAAATAAATCAAAGTTGGGTTGATTTGTGGCTCTGTGTGATGCCAGATTTTGTAATGCTATGATCAATAATCAATTGTGGAACTATCAAAATTAAAATTGTGCCAATCTTATAATTAGGATTGATTAGCACAGTTTCGAAAATCGCATACCTATTATTGATCAATAACGCCAATTTCTTACAGTCAGTTTGGAAGAGGAAGAAGTGTTAGTGTTTCATGATTGTTGCTACTAGAGACCAATAATATATCCCCATCTTCACAATTACCATGGGAAGGGTGTTTGTAAGTGAGCTAGGAAAGCGATATACATAGGTGTCGCCTTTGGTCGGTAATGCGACCCATGCATTTGCAATTTGTCTCGTGATGAAAATATATTGGTAGAAGATTAAAAAAAATAGCTAAAATACTGTCAAATATCTCAATTTACGTCAACGTACATTATGCCGAACTAGTATGCACTTGCAGTGACGAAAAATCCACAGTTTGTAAGAAAATTACATAAATATAGCGCTGCCACGATGAAAATGTTTATCATAATCATAAAACGAGCTCACCAGTCGGAAAGCTAACGCGAGTCGGACACGATTGATTTTGATTATGTCGCTCGTCCCAAAAGGGCATGTATCAGAATTAAAGAAAATAAAAACAACTACTCCATTACCCAGCGAGACAAGCGCAAAAAGAGGAATTAAAAACGATACGATTGCGCTCCGAAAACAATGCTGACAGCTTACGCTTCAACAGAGCTCGCGTGCTACAATTAAAAAAGAAAATAAACTCGGAACTTTACACCGAATTTCCATCAGAACTGTTTGATAAAAATGCCTAGTTAATTCCCATTGTTTGGCTTACAGCATTGAGAATCCAAGACTGTTCAAATGTCTACTTATTTTCCTGAATCTTCAAGAAACCTTCACATTAGGGTGCAGCTTAGCTTTCGGAAGTTCTCAACACCAAAAGTTCGTGTGTTCTTCTGAATGATGTAAAAAGAGAAACTTCAAGGCTTGAGTCATAAGGGTTTGAAAGTGGCGCATACGAATTGATGTTGAATTTCCAAGTTATGAATTGTTCTTAATTAAAAGTAGTTTTAATGATATTTTTGCCTCATTTTACTAAAAATGATCATCGTTGTTTACCAATAATGAACGATTTGATTTTTTTTTTTCGTGTACCAAACCAGCTAAATTGGCTTCAAAATTTTGCTGATTTTATTAACTTATAACTCCACATGATAGTATCGGAACGCGAATAAATGAAATAGCTGCGTCATTCTCAAGAAATACAGAAGTTTTTTAGGAAGTTTAACTTATCCATGAAGGCTTCGCAAAACGAGAGTTGAAGAAAGAGCATTCTGGGAGCGTTTCGGCGAGCAGGCGTATTGTGATTGAAAGGTGGAAGTAGCGAAATGATGAACTCCTGAATGTCCCACTGAAAGTCAATGTGAACATAATCTAGGAAGTGGTATTCTGGAATCCGTTGTTCATCCGCTACAAATGTATACGTGGGATATCATAAATATTAATAATATAATGAAATATCATAGGTTGCCGAAGTAAACCTAGGTGCCCATTTCCACGCACATCTAGAGTGATTCAGTATGAAAGTTGTAAATAAGAGATCAACAAGGAATTTGGTGAAAACGACAAATGCAAATTTGATAATCTTATCCAAAAGCCCTCAATACCGATTTCCTTCGTTCCACATCGAATTGATTGATTTGTTTGCTAACAAGACACAAAAATAGGAAAAAGCTACAGTCATACCGTTTTGTCATCAAGTAGTTTGCCCATCATTTGTATGGCATAATTTTGCCATCTGAATGCAATCGTATACCTATACTCCAGTTCACTCTCAACGATCGTACCAATCGGACGTTTGTTCAGTTTGTCCGCCTTTCGAGCTCCGTGAGTGAAGCTATTGATCAGTTTCAACTACCTACCCAAAGAGTGGACCATACTACGGTTTGAAAAGTGCATTGTTAAGGAACAAAGACAAAAGTTGTTCGGAAACTCGTTTGTGTTTCGGTGGTTGACCTTGATTTTTTTTTGTGATCCTCAGCTGTAGAACCTTAAGCCTTTGCAGCTAAGTGTTATTAGGTTAAAGGCTAGTGGTGGACACCTAGGTGTCTGCCACGACCAGTGCGATGGCCTCGGGGTCATCCCCTGGGCTGGGGAATGTGTACATTCCCCCTGATTCAAACACACGCCAATTGAATTGGGCGGGATCGGCTGATGCTGTCCCTCAAACAGTTGATGGAAGTTATGCAGGAAGACGTGCTCCAGAATGGATGGATCCGCTCAACGGCGAGTTGTCAATTCTAGTTATGGTCCCGGCACTAGAACAAGGTACCCTTCCAGACAACCCTTGGCTAGTCAGGAAATCAATCGAAAATTCCGTCGGAAGCATTGAGGACGCCCGTCCCGAAAATAGAGGTGCTAGGTATGTACTGAAGGTCAGACAGGTCAAGCAAGTGCAACAATTACTTAACCTGCGAGAACTCACTGATGGTACCAAAGTGAAGATCGATTTCCACCAAACCTTGAACATCCGAAAATGTACTGTGTCGTGTCCGTATGGCCTTTCCATGTCTGACAATGAATTGCTTGAAGAGCTTCGGTCACAACGTGTGATTGAGGTTAAACGTTTCTTAAGACAGGATCCGAAAAACAGAGATAACCTTCTCCCAACACCGACTTGCTTGATTTCGGTCCAAGGAACTACACTGCCGGAATTTTTCTATTTCGGTTACGTCAGGGTTAAAACAAGAGCGTATTACCCAAACCCTCTACAATGCGGAAAATGTTACCGATTTGGCCATACTAAACGCGTTTGCCAAGAAGGAGCCATCTGTCCGGAATGCTCACATGAGCATGAGTACAAACCTCCTTGTCTTGCTGAAGCCCATTGCGTCAATTGCAAAGGGCCGCATAGCGCTCGAGCAAGGGAATGCCCAATCAAAATGGCGGAGTCAAAAATAGTACGCATAAAGATCGATGAAGATGTATCATATCCTGAAGCTCGTAAACGTTATGAGGTGAGACAGCAACAATCAACTGTTCAACACAGGCTTGAGACACCAAAAGGAGCAGAGTTGTTGAAAATGCTGGAATTGAAGGACCAAGAAATTGCAAACCTTCGGCGTTTACTCGAAAAGCTCATCAACGAAGTAGCAGAACTAAAAAAGGAAAGGACCGCGCAACCGAAGAACTCTACACGCACCGGCAGCACCCAAGAAGCAGCTTCGCATATCGAGGAGGGAAATCAACCAGACGGATCGCAAATCATCGTAACTGAAGTAAGGCAGGATAGTAAAACTACCAAACGGCGTCAAACAAATTACAATCCAACGTCTCCAAACGGTAATCGTCTAGCCCCACCCCCAAAAAAGTTGCTGGAAAATGGTAAGGATCAAACTAACAATGAATTACTAACACCTCCGAACGACAAAAAAGAATTTTATCGGACAGACATATCACCAGAGCGTGATATGGATACGGATCAGGTTTAAATCTAATCAATGTCTATTGTCTACCTGTTTGGATACTGCTTTAACATCATTTTCAATCCATCGCATAACGCATCTAACACCAACGGTTTAAATCAAGAAACTAGTCAACTAAATGCCACGGGTAGACTAACAATATCTTCACAATCTTCATCGCTAACATATAGATCTTTGGCATTACAATGGAACGTGAAAGGATATCGTGCAAGAAAGGCAGAGCTAGCTCATTTAATAAGTAAACACCAACCTTATGTTGTGTGCTTACAGGAAACGATTTGTACCGCCAACTGCTCAAGCTTCTCGTCAGATTATACAATTATTTGTGAACCTCCCACACAGCAGTCCGGCTGGGGTGGCGTGGCCATTGCTGTTCTGAAGGATTTACCTTTTGTGAAAGTCACATTACACACAAAATTGCAAGCAGTTGCAGTAACGTTGGAAGTTCCAACTAGGAAAACGTATGTATCGTTGTATATTCCCCCTTCTTTCTCTAATGATGGATTGAAGGAGGAGTTGTTCAAGTTAGTTCAGCAGATGCCAAAGCCTTTCATGATCATGGGGGATTTTAATGCACACTCTGAAATATGGGGTTGCTCAAATACGGATTTAAGAGGTCGTATAGTTGTCTCTATGCTAGGTGAATATGATCTTGATCTGCTGAACGATGGTTCACCAACTTTTCTTAGCCTCTCAAATGGTTCTCAATCAGCAATAGATTTGACAATATCATCAGAGCACTGTAATAACGTTTTATGGGAAGCTATTGGAGATCAGCATGGAAGTGACCACTTCCCAATTCTATTGAAAATATCGTCTACTAGATCATTTCTAAGTACACCCCAAAGATGGAAATATAGCGACGCTGACTGGATGGAATACCAACGAAGAGTTGCTTCAGTGCTGGATCCCAATACAATTTATACGGCTGATAAAATATCAGAAATAATATTTAACGTTGCTTTGTCTTGCATTCCAAGAACATCAGGAAAATTGGGAGGGAAAAGAGTCCCATGGTGGACCAACGAAGTTGCCGCTGCAATCAAAAGTAGACGAAAAGCTTTACGTGCTCTGCGTAAATTGAATACAGACGACCCCAGAATTTCTGTTGCATTGCAATCTTTTAGAGCTGAACGCAACAATGCGCGTGTTGTTATTGAAAAAGCAAAACAGGAAAGTTGGAAAAATTTCGTTGAAAATATCAATTTTGATTCTTCAGCATCTGATGTTTGGCGGAAGGTTGGCGCGTTACAAGGTCGATATAAGACTCCAAAGTTCCATATTAAGTCAAACGGGGCGATAACAGATGACCCCTATAAGATAGTAGATATACTAGCTGATCATTACATGGAAGTTTCAAGCTTCAGTAATTCTCAATCAAATATATCAACATTAGAGTCATCTTCTGAATGTTCCATAGATGAAATTGCTGATGATGAATTTGATTCCGTTACTGACTTCAATGCTGACTTCACTCTGGATGAGTTGAACTGGGCCTTGGCTAAGTGCACTAGTAAAGGAACTGGTATAGATGGTATAGGATATCCGCTCTTAAAAAATTTACCACTCGAAGGTAAATGTTCATTGCTGGAAACCTTCAATAGCATATGGGAATCAGGTAAAATTCCTGAAATTTGGAAACAGGCTTTAGTGGTGCCGATTCCTAAGGATACTAGACGTGAAGGCAATCCAGAGGAGTATCGGCCGATTTCTCTAATAAGCTGCATAGCAAAAGTTCTTGAAAGACTTGTTAATAGACGGTTTATCTTTGAACTAGAGCAGAAAGGTTGTATAAACTCTATGCAATTTGCCTTTCGTGCAGGTTTAGGGACTGATGTATATTTTGCAGAGTTAGAGGATCTTTTGGATGACCCTATAAAGACAGGAAAACATTGTGAGCTTCTTTCAATTGACATATCGAAAGCATATGATACAGTGAACAGACAAATGGTAATCGAACGATTGAAAGAATTGAAGTTTGGCGGACGGATGTATAATTTTTTGCGAGATTTTTTGAAGGACAGAACTTTTAGAGTTAAAATTGGTTGCGCGGAATCAAGCACACGCGCCACATCACGAGGTATCCCACAAGGTTCAGTTATTTCTGTTTCATTGTTCTTGATTACCATGGATCCTATTTTCAATGTTATTCCGAAAAACGTGAAGATATATGTTTACGCAGATGATATTCTTTTAGTGGGTTTCGGATCCTACAGAAAATGCTTGCGAGCCAAAATGCAATCAGCAGCAGAATGTGCCTTTGAATGGTTGTCTTCGGTCGGTTTTCAAGTATCCGTGCCAAAATGCCAGCTTCTCCATGTTTGCAATAGTCGCCGTCACCGCGGAGTTATTAAAAATATAAAACTAGATAATATAACCATTCCTGTCGTTAATCAAATGAAAATACTTGGATTAATTATGGATCGTAAATTAAATTTTCAAAACCATGCTAAGACAAGAAGACAGTCTGCTTCTGGAATAATTAATATTCTCAGAATTATATCAGGGCGAAAGCGTGCAAATCGTGGAACTCTGATCATACTTGTCCATAGTTTAGTAGTACCTCGTCTGTTATACGGCTTTTCTTTTGCTGGAAGAAACAAGGAGAAGGTTTTGCCTATAATCAGTCCCATATACAATAAAGCAATACGAATAGCATCTGGAGCTTTTCCTACAAGCCCTATCAAGGCTATTATGTGTGAAGCAGGGCAGCTACCGATTGAATGTATTGCAAACTTAAACGAGGCTAGAACTGCTATACGTTTACTAGAAATGCATAGAACACCCCCGGATTTGCCGATCATTCGAAGAACAAAACTTTGGTTCTCTTTGATTTCAAACATAGAGTTTCCAAAAATTACTCGAACGTGGAGGTTGGGACACCCACGCTGGGATTATCGAGCTTTGAAAATAGATTGGTCTCTTCAACGCAATTTAAAAGCTGGTGACAGTTCGAGAAAAGTAATTCCATATTATAAAGAACTAATCAGACAAAAATATTCAAATCATTATAAGATTTTTACCGATGGATCTAAGGGTCAGGGTCGCACAGGGTATGGGGTTTATTCGGATAACAGTGAAATATGCGGTAGGATAAACGATTCATGCTCAGCTTATTCAGCAGAGATTATGGCTGTTTGTACAGCTATACGAAGCGTTGACCGTACACAAAAGTCGGTAATCTTTTCCGATAGTGCAAGTACCCTAAAAGCTTTAGAATCAGGATCATCAAAAAATTCATGGATTCAAGCTTGCGAAAACGCTTGTGAAGGAAAAGACATTACTTTTGTTTGGGTTCCAGGACATTCTGGAATCTTTGGTAATGAATCCGCAGATTCGCTGGCAAATGAAGGTAGATCCTCAGACGTCATATATGATAAGATTACCAGACAGGATGCAAATAGATTTGTCAAAACTATAATATGGGAAGCTTGGCAGTTGGAATGGGCTGCATCTAATCCAGGAACTCAGTTGAACGCCATTAAAGAAAATGTAAAAATATGGAAAGATAGATGCAACCAATATGAGCAAAAGATTATTACTAGAATAAGATTAGGACATTGTAAACTAACACATAGTTATCTATTATCACCGTATCAAGATGCTCCCCTGTGTTCGAGCTGTAATGATCTGTTGACTGTGGAACACATCTTTGTAAAATGTAACACTCTGGATAAAAAAACGAAAAGAATATGAAATATCAGGAAACCTAAAAACTATTTTAAAAAATGACACAAAAGCAGAAGAAAAAGTAATCAAATTTGTCAAAAAACTAGATTTAATTAAACTGTTATAACAATTTGTAAATAAAGACAGACGCGAATGACCTGCTATGGTTAAAGCGTCTATAATCCAAAAAATCCCATTTCATCACACAAAAACCCACAATTTCTTGCTTTCACATGGAAAACAACAGCCAAGTACTGTTGCGAGACCCGGCATCGGTTACCCAGCCGACAGCCCATTGCACCTCCGCCTTGCCACATAGAGACATTGAACCTGTCTTGTTGAATGGCAAATTGCGTAAACTCACCCAATTGCCAGCCTAAAAGAGGTCATAAAACAAGAAACTCCCGCCAGGGCAGGAATTCGAGGTATTTTATGAGTCGTGCACTTGATGTGAAAATATGTGACTAGTTCTTGCATTCCCGGGTCGCAAGCATAATGGTCGCGTATTCAGTATCTTTATGTAGGCTTCGATATGCGTTACTTTATGCGACCTTTCCCGGCGGAGAATATATCAATTGGTTGTCAATAAAGAATATCTTTTTTACGACCTTTTTATCGAGTCTGCGGGATCGATCGGTTGGTCCCCATGCACCGGAGTGATGGCAGATTTGTGTGAGGATTATTGATTAAGCAAGCGACCTCCGTTTCTCCGTTACCCAGTTTTACTAGACATTAGTGTTACTGTATTGGGAAGAAACTATTGGCTCTGCAAATGTGGAAAAATCATGATAGGCCTTTCTCTTAAGTGTTGGACCGTGTTGACGATTAATTAAAGTCACTGGAAGACCTCCACCAAACGCCAATAAATAGCATGGAATGGATCATTAATTTTCCATCATAAAGAAATAACTGCTCTCGAGCCACTCTAATCGATTTGAAAGAGAAGCAACTGGGCCGTGCACTCAGCTATGGAAAGACAGCAGCACCAAGAATCAAGAATCGAAAATCAATATGCAATAAATCAACACCTACCACTCCACTGATGTAAAATATCGCGATAATTCATGTGATTCCTCATTTCATCTTGGTAGGATCATTATTGAACCCAGTTCATTGGGTACGATAGTTCTCTGAGAAATTAATGGAATGTGATAAGTAGACTGCAACCCCAATTTTGCTTTGCATTAAAAATCACTGCTCAAACTCGCCCAATAAATCAGATGTTAAAATGTCGCCTCCAGAGGCACGGTTCCTGCCAATTGGGAGATTTGGGCCATCGCCATATTTGAGCCTTTTCAACCATCGCACATAAAACACTGTGAAACACATGATGTGGAACCAAACATGTAATATTTTTTTCCAGTTCAATGGATACGAAAGTTCCCATTATCAAAGAAATCTCTTCAAATGTAATTAGTAAATTGCAACCACAAATTGACCGCCGCAACAAGCAACCCCAATTCTAACACGCACCCAAAATCACTGCTCAAAATCACCCAAGGAAAAAGGGAACAAAAACACTCACACAAACAGATTAAGTGCTCAATTATCGATAATCCTAAAAACACATTGGTGCTAATTTTCTGCCGCTTCTTCTGACGACGGTACCCCAAAACCATGCATAGACAGATATACGTACAGACAGATCATCTCAAGTGACGGCACGAGAGGGTGTTGAACATTCAATAAAAATAAAACACTTCCGTTCCGGTTTCCTGTGGTGCCAGCTCTGTTCAGAAACATCCCCATTCGAAGAGGAAAGCTTCACACCCACCCTCGGTCGGTTCAGGCTATGCTATGAAAGGGCAGAAAATTGACTCTCGGTCACCATTATCAGCATCATCAATGTCCTTCCCGATCAGTGGATTGCAACAGATTTTAATCAGAATCTGTTACCTTGTTATAACTTTTTTTCAAACAAAATATGTTATAACTTCCTCAACATTGAAAAAAATGGAACAAAATGTCACTTATCAATCAAATATAACTCACTATGTTTAAAATTAAACAACATTATAACTCATTTTGTTGTTGGTTTGTTTTCATCACTGAATTATGACAAAAAAATGTTTTTTTCTGAGGATAAAAATAACTGATAATGTACACGCAATTGTCCTCAGATTCTTATAACGAATTATGTTATTTTTGTGCTGACTTAAACACATATAAACAAGCCTTTGTTTTTATAACAGAATTTGCTTTAATTGTGTTATAAAAATTATAATCATATCGCAACCCATAGTTCTTCTAGCAAAAATAAGACATTTTTTGTTTATAACAATTTTGTTATAATACACTGTTCGGGTCTTCCCATTCCCTTTTCCGTATCATCCGAGTGGGATGAGATGAAAGAAAATTGAAAATCATTGCCGTTTTGTGTAGACTTTTCCAAGAGGGGGAAGTCGAAGTTGGCACGCGCTCACTACAAACTGAAAACGGTTGTGAAGAGCAACCGGGGGTGTTGGGTAAGTGTTGGTTCCGGAAAGATAAACTCTGTCGGGACCAGAAATGGGGATGTTTTTCCATCCCAGAGATTGATCTCGATTTGGCATCTGTTGTTGGGCAGGAATCCCTTATGCTATTGGCTGTCGGGTGGATATAACAAAACAGTTAATGAATTGTAGATTAGGCCAATGCTGAGGGGTTGTGTTTGGTTTTATCATGAATTAGACATTTATATTGTTCAGACGATATCATCATGAGCATTTTAAATTGTTTTGCTTACCGTTCCTAAGTAAAATGGTCCGGGGTTAGGGATTAGTGAAAAATCATCCACAATTATGAGGATTAGTGCTGAATCGGAGAAGT
The DNA here is from genome assembly GCF_002204515.2 of Aedes aegypti. Classification (NCBI taxonomy): domain Eukaryota; kingdom Metazoa; phylum Arthropoda; class Insecta; order Diptera; family Culicidae; genus Aedes; species Aedes aegypti. The sequence goes on along the minus strand of NC_035108.1, from coordinate 423,309,549 downwards.
AGTACCGTGGACTATCTCAGAGATAGTCGGCTTATCGTCCTCAGTCGTAATCAGAGATTGAACAAGAACTGTACTATGCATGCTACTTATATTGTAAAATGTACAATGTATTCAGTTCTTTTCTAATTTTGGAGACTTTCGATCGATAATGGATCTGCTAATTTTTTATTGTTTATTGTTTTTATTGTTTCTAAACAACCTCTAACTTATGGAAATCACCGGATCAAATATACAAATTACTGGCGTGAAAGTGACAGCTGTCTAGGAAATACGTTAACATAAAATTAGAGAACGTGAATTCCAGGTGCTGGATCCCACCTATCGAAACCCGATTGCAACTGACTCCTTTTTGAATGTACCATGTGCTGATTCATTAACGACATTTTTCGGATGTCGTAGCTGTCAGGACCTTTCATGGCACTAAAATCGACTCGGATCATTAAATCGTTCCTGAAATCGAACGCGATAATCAAACGTCACGAATTCCAGAAATAACAGAATAATATATAATCGCTCGATAGCTACGCAATACCCCCAGTATCTACAGTTGTGTTTAGAATAATAGTAGTGAAAGCCGATTTTCATATAAAATGCTTAACTTTGGCATGCTTTAACTTTGTTTCCATATGAGCAATTTGCATGAGAATTTGGCAGTGAACTACAAATGGTCGGTATTCAGACAGACTGGACCAAGTGCTTTTTTAATGGTTTTAGGAAAACATACCCCAGGCATTCTAAACATAAAAATATTTGCATTATTTGCTGTAATAATGGAACTTATCTATTTGATAACACATCTGAATCAAAATAGCATCGGAAACATCAGAATTGATGTAGTTCTTAACGTATTCTTCGAGCGCCAAAATATCATCTGGTCCGGTCTGTCTGAACACCGACCAAATATACTCAATTTCATTACCACAAGATTTGAAAATTTTCACACTACCGGCTAAAAAGTTAAGCACCAGTTGAAATCACTGAAAATAATAGTAGTTTTTCTTTTGTAAATTTTTGTTCAGCAACAATTTTGTAAAAAAAATAGTTTGTTTATACATTTATAGCTTGAGTGGGAATGGTTGAAACGATGAGTAAAGAAAAATTCAAAAACTCGAAATACAGCAGATATTTAAATTATTAAAACTACTATTATTTTGAGCGGTTTCACCTGGTGCTTAACTTTTTAGCCGGTAGTGTGAAAATTTTCAAATCTTGTGGTAATGGAATTGAGTATATTTGTAGTTCACTGCCAAAGTTTCATGCCGATTGCTCCTAGGGAAACAAAGTTGAGCATTTTGTATGAAAATCGGTCTTCACTACTATTATTCTGAACACAACTGTACATTAGACCTATTCATACAGGGCCGCATTTACGGAGGAGGGGCCGAGGGGGCCATGGCCCCCGGGCCCCCACAAATTTTGACACACATACAATAGGTAAACTTGCACGAATGATTAGAATCAATGCAAAAGTACCTACTTTTTGGATACACATCATATGATTTGAGGATTTTTTTATAATAAATCCAGAATAATGGGCGCAATTTATGCTAAAAAGCTCAAACAAATTTACTAAAACAAAATATTCTGAATGGGAGTTTGTTGACTTCACGAGAAACAAGAAGATTAATAAAGATTTAAAAACGATTTGGATAAACAAGTAGAGTGCCATCCTTTTGCATAAATTCCTAAAGATTTTCTAACGTGTCTTTTTCAACTGTAATGAATGCTTTCTCAACGAAGATAAATTACATCATAATAAGACTTAATTTTTTTAATATTTATTTTGTAAATGGCTCTTCTGATCACACTGCAGGCCTGGTTGTGTTTAAGTGTCTTGAATAAAAGAACTTTAGAGACCCCTTGCTTGAAAAAAAAATACCAAAAAGAGACCAGACAGGAACCAAAAGGAGACCGAATATGAAACAAACAAGATATAGAAAAAAAACAAAACAAAACGTAACCTATAATCAAACAGAAGATAAGAGTTTGATTCTTCATCATAGAATCAAGCTAGATATTTCTCTTTTTTGTAATTTCTCGTGACATTACGACAGTTTTACTGCTAGTATTGCTGTATATATTTTTTATGATTTTCTCTAGGAATTTTGTTAAAATTTTGGTTTTTCCTAAAAACTTTGAGATTATTCCAAAGATTCTCTAGGAATTCATTAAGTGATTATTTCTCATGGAATTCCCCCAAGAACTTTGTGTCGGATAAGACTAAAGATTATAACCTCGATTTTTTCAAGGATATCCATAGAAATTACCTAAGAGATTTTATCAGGAATTTCTCCAAAGATTCTTTGAGACTTTTTTCAAGGAAGTCCTAAGTCCTCCACGATTTTATCCGGAGATGCTTCCATCGATTTCTTTGGTATATTCTCCAAGATTTACGTTAAGCACATCTTCAAAAAATCAAAAGATTCAAAAGATCTCCTATAGTAACAACAGTAGAATTCGTTTGAAGGATCAGTAAAAAAATATTAGTATTGTTTTTAAAAAAATTCGAAGAATAACTGAGGAAATTACTGGAGGTAGAGAAATTCCCCCGAACATCCTTTGAAAAATCGCTTGACGAATTTCTGGAAGTAGAGAAAAATCTACAGACAACTTTCTAGAGAGATCTCTGTATGAGTCCCTGGAAATATTTATTTATTTTTTCTCTGGATCCTGTAGATTTATGCAACAGGATACACTGTAATCAGAATAAAGATAAAAGAGACTTTAGAAACCATTTTGATTCAAATAGAAACCTTAGAGATTTTCCATTAAAAATAGATACTTTTTAGAAACTTTTATTGAAATAGAGAGCAAGTCTTTAAAAAAATATCTGCTACCAGACCTACATCAATTGTTTCAACTTAAAACTGTTGAATAAATGTGTATGTTCAACAACTTTAATATTAAAACATGAATAGAATAAGCATAATTTTAAATTAAGCTACCAATAAGAAAGGAATCATCAAATTAATTTTGTAGTTGATGAATAAGCTACAAAAACATTGAATTTAACCTATAAACATATAAAATGTGTAAAAATACATAAATAAAGCATTTTTAATGTTATAAAACATTTTGCCTTCTGATAATGAAAACCTTACAAAGAACATTTAAAACATCTAGTCTATTCTCAAGTATCAAAAGGCCCCCCACAATACAATGGCCCCCGGGCCCCCACATTTGTAAATCCTGCCCTGTGTTCATATTTTCAAAAATGTTGGGAAATCAACCAGTCAACCAATATTTAGATTTTTCATGTTAAAATGAACTTCTGGTCAAAATTTCAATCAATTTGGAGAAAAATTACGTGTGCTTCAAATCAATTATGTATTGTTGGGATAATTTCAAGCAATAAAAAATCATAACTACCGCACGGAACACCAAAAATTATTGGAAATAATCAACTACCTCTACACAGTAGTTGATTCAATTCTACGAACTTTTGTCGAACATGATTTTGCGATTGGAGCAAGTTTTAACATAGTTTGGTTGAGGTTTGTGCTTCGAGATTCTTGAAAATCACTATTTTTAGGAAGTGTACTCGTATGAAACTTTCGGATTTTTAATTTCCAGAACATGATGACTACACACATCTTTAACTCAATCCCGTTGAAAGTTACAAGTTATCTTACGAAAATAAATTGTAAAAAATAGTAAATTAGGAAGCACATAAGTAAATCCGCTGTGGGGGAGCAAAGAGCTTTTCTCAGTAGATAATGATGATTGTTTTCAAATCGTTCTGAATCGTCAATGAAATGCGATCAAAACAATCATCAATCGGAAAGAAAAAGCGATGCTAACGTGTTCAATTCATTCATTCGTCGGTACATGTGTCATGCGTGATTTAACTATCATCAGGTTGCGATACCACTATGGGCGGTTTCCATACAGACTGGCGGCCAAAAATATTTTTTCCATCTCATGTCGTATTTATGAGTTTTATGATACAAATTTGATGTTTTATTTTCAAAAACAAGTTTTCGAGACTAACTTTTTAATAGGGCCTATAGCGAAATATTAAACTTTGTTACTTATAATGCATATAAGCCATTTATGCGATTAACGTTGTGCAAACCATTAGAAATATTAAAACTTACATAGAAATGATGATATGAATGATTTAGCGAAATTCAGTTATTTTCTAAATTAGTTTTTAGCTGTTTTCAATAGAAAATGGTTAAAAATATTGGAAAAATTCAAAAAGCCTTAAATTAAAAAAGTGCAAATTTGTGCAGCTAAATTCTTCACGATCCTTTAGTTTACATCTCAAAGTACCCTTGGAACTGCATTTATGCCTGGGACAACTTGGGACAAAAAAGTACTCGATGTGTTAACCATAAGCTTATTCGATTTTTTTAACCGCTTTATAAAAAAACATAATGAAAGCCACTATTTCAAAGCTTTTTTTTATTTTTTTATTGTTTCTAGGAAGCCTGTTTTGTAAGCTTTCAAATGGTGTAAAAACATTTTACGTAAGTATTATAGAAAAAAAGTTATATTCATTTGAGTAAACCATAGTTTTTGTTAATAAAAACAAGTTTTTCTCCATAGGCTCAACTTTGGCAGCTCATATCTGAGTGTGCAATGCAAATCATGCCCTAATATTTTGGGGATTTCGTAGCAGACATGTTTACAATGAAATGGCGAACAAGAATTGAAATTTGGGGCACATCACTTTTTTGATTATTGGCCACCTGATAAGCCATAGTGCGATGCAGTGCTCGATCTTTGGGCATTTTTTGTAATTTATTGCCTTAGGTAACATGTAAGCTGTTAATGGTTAATGAATTCATAGCTCATAAATGTTCTATTCCTGTTGACTATGGTCTGAAAAATAATGTCAATGTGTGTTTTTTGTACTATATATATTCAAAAAACTGTGATTTCAGGGTACTGCGGAGAACAAATCTCGATCAAACAATGTTAAAACTCAATTTGATCTTATTAGCGTGTTCGACAAACTTTAACAGAATAGAATTAGCTTTCAAGTAGTGGTAATAGCAAGTGATTCTGATTTTCCAAATGCTAGTTATGATTTTTCAAACCTTGATGTAACTGCTATGGGGAATCCGCTGTCTCCGATAATTGCTGACCTAGTTATGGAGGACATACTAGACCGAGCGATTACTGCAGTTCCATTTGAAATCCGGATCGTCAAAAAGTATGTAGACGATTTATTTCTGGTTCTGCCACGGGACAAAGTAGAGATGGTAAAGGATATTTTCAACCACCAAGAGCCAAGCATCCAGTTCACAGTAGAGGAGGAACAAAACAACCGCCTACCTTTTCTAGACATGGAAATAGTCAAGAAACCTGACCAGACTATCGCAACAGAGTGGTACACAAAACCCATCTCATCTGGCAGAATCCTGAACTATAGATCCCTACATCCGTTGCACCAGAAAATGAATATCGCACTTAACTTTGCGAAAAGAGTTTACACCTTCTCCACTAATCGTACTCAAAACGAAATAAAATCGACGATAAAACGGCAACTCCTGATCAATGATTATCCCAAATCATTGATCAGTCGAGTAATAAACAGAGCCAAACAGAAACCACCATCGGGTACAGCTATGGATGCGAACGAAAACACAGAGGACGAGAGTGAAAAACTGTTTCGTTCGCTCACCAATATTGATGGCCTCTCAAACCAAATAACAAAAACACTAAAACAGGAATACCCAAACATCCAAGTCGCCACCAAAACTACTAAAACGGTTGGCGCACTGCTACCTTTGGTTAAAGACAGGACAGCAGCAGAACAACAATCGAACGTTGTTTACAAAATCCAGTGCAACAATTGTGCAGCCTGCTATATCGGTATGACCACTACCAAATTAAAACAGAGAATCTCTGGACACCGATCTAACATGAGACGACTACTATCACTACGAGAAGCAGGCTACACAAATGCAGACAGGGCTATTATAGAACTACGGGAAAAAACAGCACTGGTTAATCATGCAGCAGCAATGGATCACACATTTAAATTGGATGAAACGAAAATCATCGACAGAGCGAACCGACCATCCAGTTTACCAATACTGGAAAGTTGCCACATCAAAAATACGAAACACACTGTAAACAAACGAACAGACACAGACAATTTAAATGTTACATACGCTGCTCTTCTACACACAGTCAAAAACATACAAAACAGAGAACGCAGAGAGAAAAATAGAGCAAATTGTATATCAACACTGTAGCCCAAAAAAAAAAAAAAAAAAAAAAAAAAAAAAAAAAAAAAAAAAAAAAAAAAAAAAACACACACAAACTCACACCAAGATAGCAGTAAACGTAACACTAATAGGACAAACTGAACAGTAACCGTCATTTTGAAAAATTGCGCCAGTGCGTAGAACGGTACACCGAATTCCGATTCTTTAAAGATAAAATTGTTTCCGGGTAGTAATAGAACCGTGAACAGTGAGTAAGGCTATATTTAAGGATAAAACAATTATTAATAGTTGTTTCTTATAGCCCAATAACATCAATGACGATTAATTGTTCAAACAAACATATAGACGAAAAACAACATAAAACTTCGGTATAGTTTATAAATATTTGTAACACTGCAACTACTTAAACAAATAAACCATTTCAGAGTCCTTGATAAAGGTCCAATAAGGACCGAAACGTTGGAGAAAGAAACCATACAGTTGTTTTAAATTGTTAAAAAAGACTGAAAAGCCAGAAAATTTTTCCAAAAAAAAAAAAACTTGATGTAAGCTCAAAAACACAGTCGAGTCTAGTACACGACACTGAAGACGGCCTTACCGTTGAGGTCGAAATACGCGTATCCATATTAGTAGAAGGCAGAGAATTTGTTTATAATAGAGAAGCGCGAATACTGAAACCAAAGGTTCCAATTGAACTGTCAAACGTGGTCCCAATCGAGCAAATTCAATGAGACTCAGAAAGATGGTACACAAAAGAGACGATGGATATGTGTTAGTGAAAGGCGATGGGATAGCGACGTCATTGATCAGCTTGGTTTCTTATGGCGACTCACGAGATGACACGCACACTAAAATTTTGTTCGAATTACCTCAATTGCATATGTTGTTTTAAACAAATTTAATATTCTCTCCGCGTTTCTCTAGTATTAAATTCTCTGGTAGAGGGGTGATGAGAGATGAACATGTTCTACCAAAGATGCATGTATCCCAGAATTGCTCCGATGGTTAGAGGTTTCATCGAGAAGTGATTGAAAAAAGAGTCAATGTGGAGCGTCCTTTAGGCAGCCTCACTGTTGAGCGTGGCAAGGTTTATTTTGTGGTAGATCTATGTACATTTTTAGTGGATTTAATTGAAATATAGTTGGAAGGGCCCAGATTGGTTGACAGATGGTCAGATTTGCTTCAGCCGTTGGTTACCCTTGAAATTTTAAATGCCTGCCTCGTTTTTCCGTCGATGTTCAAATTGTGTGCTGCTTAATATTCACACATTTTTGCTGTAAAATACAACAGGAACTGGAACAAAGTGAATATTTTTTTGTAGCCATCGATCGCCATTGCCAAAGTCACTAGTCTTCGTACATAATTCAAACTTGAGATATATGTGTTCGAAATTTTTGATGCTCACCAGCGCGTCCTAGTGGCAGTTTGTTGAGTTGAGTAGCTATGCAGCGTATAGCCCAATGCATTAGTTCCCAATTATCGAAATAAATCAAGTTCATATGTGCTTTCTCCATAATCTGGCAAAACGGAAACATGTTGAAGCAAACACATACCGCAGCATTCTAAAACCGAAAACAGACAAATTCAACGGTTCCCAACTGGAAAGCAACGAATATTTTTACCGGCAATAACAACAACTAAGTTATTAGCATTTAGATACACACGATTTTGAAATATTCAGCTCACTAGTTCTCCTTAGTTTCCAAAAATCGAACTAATCCGACATCAGGGCTGCCAATCAAACAACTTTTCCGAAAACACCAATCTTCTCACCGATCTGCATTGGCAGCTATAAAAGTTTTAAATTTTCAATGCGCACTAGCACCTTTCAGTGGCAGAATATCATAATAACAGATAGTCCGTTACCTAACAATCATTTTGCTGGAAACCTTGGCTTAATAGCTGTTTCGCATTGTGAGGTATGGGTTGGAAATATTTGATGCTCACTAGCACCCCTAGTTAAAGAATGCTGCAGCACATAGTCCCAAACCTGACGAACAACTTTGCCGAAAACGCTGACTTTATAGCTCACGATGTAAGATATGTGACTTTTAAATATTTGTAGCTCACTAGCGCCTCCTAGATGTAGAATGTTCAACTAAGCAAATATCGTTTTAGATAATCACTCACTCTTAAAAATAATGAGATTTACAGAAGACGTAAAACTTATTTTGATTTATTATTTTGCGACCTAAACTCAAAAATGACTAAATTTTACGTTTCCATTGATGTATTAGGCAATCTAAATATCTCATTACCTATTTTTTGCAGCACAATAAGAAATTAATGGCATGAATGTAAATTCAGATATTTCATACCATAAAAGTATATCGTAACACTTTAATTTAAGTGTATTGGAACGTGAATTTACGTGATTTTCAACTTTGTTGATGGCGTCATTCCAACCGTCAAGTTTGTTTTGAATCATGGCCGCGATAAGACGTACTCGTGCGTTTTATTTTCTAAAAGATGTCGTTTATCGAAAAGTAATCAATATTCGAGTGCTTCTTATGTAAAAAACAAACAGTGCAGTTTGTTTTACCGGTGCGCGAGTGGTTAGAGAATGCTCAGGGGATTAAGTTTGCCGGAAGGATACGAAATGGGAATGGAAAGTTTGTTTCCTCTGGATTGCTCGTCGTGTGACACAGAAAGCAGCTTCGCAGGATGTTTGAGTGAGTTAGGTAAAATAATTGATTTGAGTTGTGAAAATGTTTGATGCAAGGCAAAAATTGCTAACAGAGTCATGGTGCAGTTGTTATTTCCGAAGCCATTTCATGTGAGATGATTCTAGATTTGGAAGTGTTGATAACTGTTCTGTGGTCGGAAATATTAGTGCAATACTGCAAATTTAATTCATTAGTGTGCAGCGAATACATGGATTTATTACAGGAGGGTGACATTTAGTTATTGGTGAGTTTTTATTTTCTTTATTTATGCTTCATTCTTAACCCAACCCATCGTGCATTATACATTACACATTATGTGACAGAGGTTCAGAGAGACTACACGTCATGATGTAAAAGTAAGTCCTTGATCTTACTTCTATGTCATGATGTGTATTTTTTTTTTTTTTGGTTTTTGCACGTCATGTAATTTTAAGAACGGACGTAGAAAGGCGTCATTTGGTTCGCTTCTTTTATGTGCATCTTGATGAACTTAATTTTACATGATATTTTCTAAGAGTGCTTAGGTTAAAGTTATAATACAGTGCTGACCCGATTTTGTCAGCCCCCGATTTTGTCTGCCCCCGATTTTGTCTACCCCCGATTTTGTCAGCTTTTTGACCCGATTTTGTCAGCCTATTTAGAATAAAATATTTTTCGTCATGTTTTACCGTGTTTACATTGAAACTGATACCAAAGATGATATTAGGCGTCAGCAAACTTCCATTAATTACGTCACGTAATATTAGGCTTTTTAATTACCCCTTCAACCCGAGCGGTTCCACAGAAAATGAGGACTTTTTTCCCAAATTTCATTTTTATATTTTTTGATTTGGATGAAATTTTGCTCATGCTTTCTTCATGCCCAAAAATGCCTTTTTGCATCATCGGCTCGCCATTTGGACTCTAGCCTTACTTTTGAGAAGGGCCTAAGAAAAAAATCCTTAATAATTTTCAAAAAATTATAACTTAGAAACGGTTTGTCCGATCAGTTTGATGCCTTCCGCAAAGTTTTAGGTTATTGTTGGGACTATCTGGAAAAAAATATTACGATTGTTAAGAAAATTTTCCGGTTTGCGGTAGCCGCAGAGTTCTACCGCAGCTGTCAAAGTTCTACCGCAGGCTTCGAAATCATTCCATCATTGAAGCAAACAGTTCAATCATAGTATGCTTGAAAGAGAAAACGCTATGAAAAATAGCAACAAACAACGATCATCAAGACGGTATCCAAGGTATCATTGAAGCCTACTGATGATTCACCAGTGCAAATCAGTGATGTGACAGCTGCGGTGGCTTTTCGTTGCACCGTAAAACGGAAAGTTTTCCCTAAAATTGCAATATACACTGTAAAAAGAATGTTGTAATTTTTTATACATCAAAGATAAACTTAGCTTAGCTTAGACTGACTACACATATCAATGGTTGCTATTCCGTGATTGACCGAAGTCAGTGAAAATGCACAAAGAATCAACTAGAAGTTCAGCTGGGATAGGCCATAATCTTCTTCAGTGTGCATAATTCAGTGCCTCTATTTATACAAGGTCAATAACGGCGCCGGCCACGTCCTTGCAGTCAGGTGGGATTGAGGGAAGGAATGTTAGTGTGTAACCTTTGCTATTTGGAGACCGTGTTTGCCTCTGCATCTCCACAAAGGTTACTGGGAGGGATGTTTGTTAATGGGGAGGATCGTTGGGTCAAAGGATTCACTTTGATAAGCGATTAGACCATGATAAACAATGATTTGTGAGATATATACATGCTTATACGTAAATATAATTGTTCATATAATTTCTATGTAGAGGAAAATTATGCCGACACTTGAGGTGACGAACCATTCAAAGTTTGTTGAACAAATACCTAAATGTAACATTCCTACAGCTGTCAGTACGAAAGCATGTGTTATTATATTTTACTCATTTGAAAAGAAACAAAAGACTCAATTGGTTGGGACATCATAGAACACTCTTATTCTTATGCCGACACTTACAGTGGCGAACCATCCAAAGTTTGTTGAATAAAGTGGACCTTTCGCAAGTCTACACTTGTAGTGTCGAACCATTCAAAGTTTTTTTAATTACAAAAATAAAGGTATATAAGGGGTGTTCTGAAAAAAAAAAAATGTTAAACATAAATAAATCATGAATCAGAGTTTGTGTCGACACTCACAGTGACGAACCATCCATAGTTTGTTGAAACATCATATTTACATCCCACCATTGTAACGATTAAATGTGCAGTCATACATATTTTATAGATTAGAAATAGTAGCATGAAACGAGCTCACCAATTGATCCGTTATCCTTGACTGAGCGGCCACAATCCATTTTCAGCTTCACTCGTTTGCTCGGCTAGCACCCAGAAAAAAAAAAAAAAAAAAAAAAAAAAAAAAAAAAAAAAAAAAAAAAAAGGCGCGCGACTCGAAAAAAAAAACACGGACGACAGCTCGGGCTTTCTTGACGCACTGCCCAGGAGCAAGCGTCAAGGTCGTCGAAAGATCAAAAAGAACGAACCGATCGCGGCACTTTTTAACTTACTCCAACCGAACTCCCCGATCACGCCACTTTTTCACTTACGAGACCGACGCGCGACATGTTTGATCCTGCCCTCGTCGCTCGCTCCGGCAAAAGCAAGCGTCAAGGTCGAAAGATCAAACAGAACTCGTAATTCCAGTAGATGAAGCAGTACACGATAAACTACTACTGAGGATGAAACAATGTGCTATAAATTGTTTCTTTTCTTTTTATTGAAGAGCAATAGCGATAATTGAAATACGAACGCGAACGAAAAAGCCGGTTTCAGTCTGGGTATCCTACCCGTTGCGCGGTCAACTCAATACTCTCAAAGATAAAGCTTAAAAATCAATTTTCTCAAAAATCGTATTTTTGATTTTTATTTATTTTTTTTATATGTTAAAGTAGACAAAAAATGAAGTCTTTTGCACTGTGGGTCAAGATGGAGAAATCATGGACAAAAAAGTTACGATTTTTTAAAAAAAGGTTGATTTTTCAATATGGTCTAGTAGACCTTGATATTCCTGATTTCACGACCTCCAATAAGAAATCAACTTAAGTGTTTGATAAATGTATTCAAATTCACCGTTTTGGAGTTATAAATCTACAACACATTCTTCTTCTTCTTCTTTCTGGCGTTACGTCCCAACTGGGACAAAGCCTGCTTCTCAGATTAGTGTTCTTATGAGCACTTCCACAGTTATTAACTGAGAGCTTTCTTTGCCGATTGACCATTTTTGCATGTGTATATCGTGTGGCAGGTACGAAGATACTTGTATGCCCTGGGAATCGAGAAAATTTCCTTTACGAAAAGATCCTCGACCAGTGGGATTCGAACCCACGACCCTCAGCATGGTCATGCTGAAAAGCTGCGCGTTTACCGCTACGGCTATCTGGGCTATCTACAACACATACACATTGTTTTATTTGATTGGCTTTTTGAAAACGTATTTTAAGAAAACCAGCAAGATTTTAAAGATAAATCTATGCTTATTTGCAAACTTATTCAGACAGCCGGAAGTCAGCAGAGTAAACAAACTTAGTTTATCGACCTTTAAAAGACAAAGTGACTCAACCACGAATCAAAACAAAACACGACTTGAGTACTGGTGCAAAAACGTCGCAAGTAATTGAACAAAACAGTGTATCATTATGTCATTAATTTTTTGTGGGAAAATAATACAAAATCAGAGTTTTTTAGATGCGTGCTACTTACATGTGCAGTTTTGAAGATACAGCTTAAAATAAATGGCATTTATTTTAAAATAAATTTAGAAATCGGGTTATCTTTATCTCATTTTTTCTCCAAACCATGTGAAAGTTACTTACGTCGATTTGAAAAAGTTGTCGACAAATATTATATTGGAAGTTAGTAATACATTCACACAATTTTAATCAATTCAAAGATGGTAGCGTTTAAACGACTTTTTTTTTGAGCTAGATATGCTTCATGGTAAGATTATTGGTATGTTAATTACAAGTCAATTGTTTGACATGTAAGAAACACAAAATAACCTCCTCCAAACATAACTCTCTACGTGAATAATGACGGTCCTTCATATATCTAAGTTCTTTCCCTCAAATTTTTGTCTGCGTTATTTTTCGAAATACGATAGATTATATTTCCCTCCTTAACACTTCAGTCGTCGCGCTGTTGTATTTTGTACAACAGTGGTGAAAAAACCTCGCTTATCGTACACAGTATCAGCGTGGTGGTTCTGGTGGTGGCAAACCGCGCGACGATTGAAGTGTTAATTTGTATAGATTTCAACCCCTCCCCCTTAAAAGTCTCTATTGTATGTAACGCGGTCTATAAACCAATGTCAACTTTTGACATAGTTGATAAAAAAGGAACAAAAATAAAATGTCCCGATTTTGTCAGGTTCCCGATTTTGTCAGCCAAAAATTCATCCAGGGGCTGACAAAATCGGGTCCTTACTGTATGTGATATTATTTTTCCAGCTTTTCCGTTTATTTTTTTTTTTTGTAATATTGATAATTTCACTGATGTTGAACTTTTACCTATCTTACTCCTTATTCAATTCTGATTGAAAATACACGTTAAGGGGTAAATACTTGTTTTAAAGCAGTTTATTCTTTACTTCCTCGTATCCATCAAATTCAGTTTCCTTCCGAGTAACCTTATTAAAAAAATAATTTACAACTGTAAAAAAGCAGTTCCACAATTGATTCAAAAACCCCATCATTCGCGACATTCAATTTCCATCAACTGGGCACGATAAACCGTTTTGGGTCGCCGCCGATTGCGTTGAGACGATGACCGCTAAAAGTGACGGATTGTCTTTTCCAAATCTACACACTCCCCATCAAAGTCTGCTCCATTAGTGAAGCGCAAAAATAAAACCGGAAACCGCACTTGACATAAACCTCCTTCTTCCCCTCTTGCGTCCGGCATATCATTCGGGCAGCCGTCGAGCCGTAGAGACTAATGAATCCATCAAAAAGTCTCTTCATTTGGTTAATCGTGACCGAACCCGAGAGCAACAATAATACAACACGAGAAAAAAGAATGCCACTGTAGCTGGAACTGGGGAGCGAACTGATATTCTCCAGCATCCATCCCATCGTCGCAACCACCTTCGTAGTCTTCGTCTTAGTCGTCGTCGGGTTCCCCAGAGTTGACGGAGAGACCACCCAAGTCGTGAGTTTGTCGCGTTCTTTGCGTTCACTTTGCATGCGGAGCGGCGAACCGCAACAGTCAACAGTCGTCAGTCGCGCGCGGATTTCGTTGGCTCAGAGGAAAAAGAAAAAAAAAACACAAACGAACCACCAGCGAATATAATAAACTGAATGGCAATTAAATCATTAGTAAACGTTAGGAGATCCATTCCGGCTCGAATTGTTTAGAGTGGAGTTCTCATTTTACAACATAATTACCGCGGAGCCCAAGTCATAAGCGGGTCCTAATAAGAATTTCATTTTTTTGCGGGTTGGCGCGGAGTCGTTATTCCTGGTATCGGTTGGCTCCATGGACCTGTGTGTACGACGATGACGAAGACGTGCCCCGCGCGATGACGGTGAGATGACTCATAATCCGCTAATTGAAATGTGAGACTTGTGTTGGCAATAACAATAATGTTAGAAGGAGGCTCCACAGCTTATGGGGAGTGGGATTGGCCGCAGTGGCAGGTGGATATTTAATATGGAAAATGTCTTTATCGGGCTTGGTTGGATCTGTCTACTATTGAAACGTAAACTTAGCAGAAAAATAATATGACAGTATATTTTGTCATAGCAGTTTGTGTCAGCTTTTTCCTTTTTTAAATGCAAAGCAAATTCCAAAACTTCACTAAGTGCTTCAAAAGTTATTTCAAATAACAAAACTATAAAAATCCTCTTTGAAATCTATTTCTGTGGATTTCAATAGGATTCTCGTAAGAAATTTCCAGGGACATATGCCGAAGTATCATAAAAGTCTACGCTTATTTTACAGAAATTACTTTTAGTACTTCTTCAAAAATGTTTGTTTGCATTATCAAAAGATCCACAAAAATTTAAATTTAATGCTTTTAAATAAAAGCATCATTTTTTGAATTCAAGGATTTCAGTATTCTGTCAGAAATTCTCCCCAGACCAAACATCCATCAAAAGTGGCCCCAGTCCCCTGGATTTCTACACAACATTCAACCGAAAGTTCTCCGGAAACTGAAATGGCAGCTCCACAGAAAGATTCCCAGCGATGAGAACCACAAGAAAAAGTTGAAATCGGAACTGCCACAACGTCTAAAATGCTTTGCTTAGTACAATTTATTTCCTTCTTTGAACAAAGAATTTTGATTTTTTAACTTCTTTTGCCTCCTTAACTTTATGAGTTTCAAGCTTTTATGGCTCCGATGTTTTTTCTTTTGACCAGTTGTCATTATTAATCATTAGATGAATGTTTTTTTTTGTAAATAGTTATGTTGATTGTCATTGAGTTGAGAAAAACAACAGCGACACTTTCAAGGTGGGATGTTTCAAAATTTCAGCTCAAAATAGCAGTCAAGATTCCAAAGGCACTTAGCTAAAGAAATTATAACCATACGAATTCGGTCTTCTAAATCTGCCTTCAAAGTTTTGGTACAATTTTGACTTCCATTTCTCGATATTTTGAACCATTTTTTTACTAATTCGCAGTTTCTGGGAATCGCGATGTTATATATTGGTATTTTGGAGATATCCGTTGCACGTCTAGCATACGGCAGTTGGTTGGTTCATTTTGAAAAGTTTTTGGCGTTCCAGTCGCATTTTTGGGATCAAAAACCACTGTGTGGTTTCTTCTCCAACGTTTTGGAGATGAACTGGAAATTAATAATAATAATGATAAAAATCCAACGTTTCGATCTTTATTGGTTTTTCTTCAGGGATTCGATAACTCTACAATAATTAGAACTATGATGATTTCAAACCCCTGAAAAATATCCAATACGGATCGAAACGTTGGAGAAGAATCCACACTGCAGTAGCAAAGATAGGGGGTGCGGTGGGTGCGGTCCGCACCGGACCCAGAGCTTCCAAAATCGCAGCACGGATGTATCATAGCATTACAAGTTCGACAAAGCTTGTATGAAACTGACAATTAGTAAAAGTTAAGTTAAGTTAAGTTTCAGGTCAGACTTGGATCTGCGATGTTCAGGGCCCTTTAATATACCTTATTTTCAATAATTTAGGGCTAGATTTGGAGTTGGCCGAGAGTTCCAGGGGACCGTGACATTAGGCCCCACAGTTTAGAGACCTTCACGAATGTTTGTATTGTCAATTATTTTCCTTGTTGTTGTTCAATCGATTGCACGCATGAGAGAACTGAGTCTTATAATAGCTAAACGTGACCGTGATGTAGATACTTAAGTAGGCTGAGATACCTTATTGATGTTTAGTATAATTACGACTTTGGACTTATAAATGTTTATTTTTGTATAATATTTCATGAATTCTGATTTCCAAACAAGTCTATCCAAGTTTGTAGGTCTGCAAAATTCTGGAACATTTGTGAAATTTAAACTTATAAACCTTTTCGATGTAAACGATCTGAACCATTCTCATTGTCGTTCATTTTAAATATGATACAGAGACTTTCTATTTGAGATATTTTTAAAGGCATGCATTTTATAGAATGAGTTAGCCAAAGACTTTGATTTTTTATTTACTATTTAGACAATTTAGCAAATATAAATTTTCTCCGAGACCACCTGGGAGGCTCAAGGGGGAAAAATATTCAGAGTACACACTTAAGTACACACGTACCTGCCACACGATATACGCATGCAAAAATGGTCATTGGCACAGTAAGCTCTCGGTTAATAACTGTGGAAGTGCTCGTTAGAACACTAAGCTGAGAAGTAGGACTAGTGAGGACGTAATGCCAGAAAGAAGAAGAAGCAGAAGAAGACTTGAATACAAACGAATAAAATACAAAAAAGTTAATTTTTCAAATTTTAATTTATGTTTTTTTATTTTGAATAGTAACTGAAATCGAAATTCTTTAGAAGTTATTATTGTTACTTTACTAAAAAGACTTTGAGTTCAGAACGAGGCTGATGCCAAGCAACCAACTTTGTTTTCTCTTTTGATTGCCGGCATTTAAAAGATTAATTTGAAAACGCTTAAACAACAAATATTTATGGTCTATCGCCAGCTTTCTAGGCGAATCCTGACAATATACCTTCCCCAACCTCCAACTCCGTAGCACTTATGAGGGTGTCGCTGAGTCGGTGGCCTCTCATTAAGTAAGTGCTACATCAACATTTCCTTCCCCTATCCCAAGTTACGGTAAAGATGGGCGTGGCCAGGAATAGCGATATTCATGCTTTTAGTATTCTTGTTTATGATTTGAACAAGGTATACTCCCCTGCCTTGTTCTTGAAAGTAGTCAGGATGAGATTATTAAAAAGAAACATGAATGTTGCTAGTATCCAATCTACGAAGTATACCGTAACTACGCTAACGCTAACGCTAACGAGGCTGATGCCAAGCAACCAATAGTTCGGATTGTACTTAAACAGTGAACTCCACAGTTCACTTTTGGTATAAATCTGGTTTCAGTGAAACTTTTTCGCTGATTAAGAGTATATTACGGATATTAACAGAACTTCATTCTCAGAAGAGAAACTAATGAACCCATCGTGAACTGGTAAGTTCGGAACAAGTTTTATTTGAACTTATTTCCTACTTGAAGGTAAATAAGCAACTTAAACGAACTCTATGTAAACTGTAAAGTTCGATTAACTACTTAAAAAGTGAGCTGATTAAGCCAAAACATACCCTTTTATCCGTACTTTTGGTTGCTTTGGATTCGTCTTTGAATTTTGGTACTAATTTTGAAAGCATTTCACTATAATATCTGGCGTTCCTATATAGACGTCAATTCATTAAGGGATATTTAAAAAAAATCCGCAGAAATTCCGAAAATTTCTACCCGGATTTCTTCGAAGATTCTTCAAAAATTCATACAGCAATTATTCTAAGAATGTATCAACCCAGACAACCAAGAGTCGCATAACAATTTACGAACAAAGTCGGTTATTTACACAAATTACATCACACCCGGACTACATGGTGAATGATATCATTTGATTGATGAGTTTCCTCGCATGATATTTTGATGAATTCATTTGTACATTTCGTTTCGTCCCGTATACTTGTACAAGGTTGGTCGGATCAATCCGTATCAGCTGTCAAATCAATTTTGTTATGATAAATTAGGTCGCATAAGAGTACAGACTAGTTCACAAGTAAATTCATACACTCGCATTGCATGTTATTTTTTATTATTAAAAATATGCAAGTATATCGCCTCCACTTTTGTACGTATAAGCCCTTTTCGCAACATCTTATACGTGAAACTTTGCGCATATAAGCATCGCATAACGCAGAAGGTGATTTCGTTATACGTACATTCTGGTTGTCTGGGAAGGTTTCAACCACAAATTCCTCTGAGGAGACTTCTGAAAACCACTGAAGTGATTTCTTGCCGTACCGTTTTCCCAAGTATTCCTTTGCCAATAACTTCATGGATTCTTTCACGAATTCTTTTACTTCCTTGAAATATGCTTCTTGAGATTTATTTGAGGATTTTTTTCTGGTATTTATCTGCCTCAGATTTTTTCTGGTATTTATCTGCCTCAGATAACTGGAAATCCTTTTAGATACGTCCTTCATTTTTCCAAGGAGCCTTTCTTGGATTCGTCCATTACTACAAGGAGTTCTTCATGTAATAAAAGCAGTGATTTTCAGTGCGCATCGTACCTTCGTGCTGTGCGTACACGAATTCTCTCTGCTCTTGGAAGTTTTCTTAAAAACTACCTAAAGCAATAAAACAGTACTTTTCAGTGCTACAAAAACAGTACTTTTCAGTGCTAAAATTAAAAACGGTACTTTTCAGTGCTACTAAAACAGTACTTTTCAGTACTATTTTTTCTACTATTGATCCCTTTACGATCCTTGTTTGGACCCGTGCCTTCGATTTTTCGTTGGACCCGTTGGCGAAAGCTAGCGGTGGTAATCCTTCTTGGACACCGTCTTGGGAAAAAACCTTTCGAAGGTCACGTCTTCTTTCGTTTATTAATTAAACATGGTATCAACAACTAACAAAAGGAAGGGTGAATCTCTGAATTCACTACTTCCTTCCAAAAAAGTGGGTTTTAAAACTGTCACTACACGTGGCAAGAATGGAAGAAAGGACGTTTCTCCGGAATGCGAACTTTCTTCCAAGGGTGAAATGAATAATTGTATCGAAATGAGCAATCAGTTCGATGCTCTAGACAAATTTTCCGAACACCAAATCGAAGCAGCCTCTAGCCCAGGCTCTTTGATTCAAGTGAGGAAGCAAAGAGTGCCGCCTATCGTGGTCAGTTGTTCCGAATTTGGGGGATTTAGGCAGGAGATCTTGAACTCCATTAGGGGAATCAAGGTTTCCTTCCAAATCGCAAAGAAAGGAGACTGTCGCGTTTTGCCGGAAACTCTTAAAGATCGTGAGCTTCTTCTCAAACATCTTGAAGAGAAGAAGCACAAATATTTTACTTATGACGACAAAACTGAACGTTTGTTCAAAGTTGTCTTGAAAGGTCTCTCAAGTGACTATAAATCACCTGAAGAGATCAAAAATGGAATAAATGATTTACTTGGATTTTCCCCAGTCCAAGTAATCATTATGAAAAAGAGAACTCAATCTGGCATTGTTCGGAAAGGGCTTTCTCAAGAATTTTATTTAGTTCACTTTAACAAAAAAGAACTAAATAATATTAAAGCTTTAGAAAAAGCAAAACTTTTGTTTGATGTCCGTGTGACATGGGAACATTTCCAGAAACCTGGAGGAAATTACCAGAACCCCACTCAGTGCCGTCGGTGCCAAAAGTGGGGTCATGGTACAAAAAATTGTCGCATGGATGCTAAATGCATGATTTGCGGAGGTTCTTCTCACGCCAAAGACGTCTGTCCAGTGAAGGAAGATACCACCAAATTCATATGTTGTAATTGTGGGGCTAACCATAAGTCCAATTTTTGGAATTGTCCTACACGCAAAAAGGTCATTGAGGCTCGTGCCAGGCAGATGAAAGATAATATCCGTTACGATAACGGTCGTTTCCGGAATTTGCCTGGTAGAGTATCGAACAATGCTCATTTTTCAGTTAACGATCGCTTGATCATGAATCATACCCATCAGGAAAATCATAATCATGCTCATTCACAAACTAATTTTATTCCGTCGGGTAGCCGTTCGAATCTTTCTATTTCGAATGTATCTACCCACGGTAAATCCTTTGCCGATATCGTAGCAGGAAATTCGAACTTCTCCCCTGTTCGATCCATGGGTACCCATTCTACTTGTTTCAAATCAAATGGAAAAAACCCTAACGCCACAGGTAACTCCGCTTCTTCGTCTACCGGGAATTCCAATGGGAAATCACATGACATGTCTGCCTCTGATTTTAATTTTCTAACTGAACAATTGAATCTAATGATTGATGCAATGTTCAAAGCCACCACTATGACTGAAGCAGTCCAAGTAGGTGTAAAATTTACAAATCAAATTGTTATTGGATTACGTTTTTCTAATGGATCCAAATAATAATTTAAATATTTTAAATTGGAATGCTCGTTCTCTGAATGGTAAAGAGGACGAGCTGTTTAATTTTCTTACGGTTAATAACGTGCATATAGCGGTTATTACCGAAACGTATTTAAAACCTGGATCTAAACTCAAAAGAGATCCTAACTTTTTTGTTTATCGTAATGATCGACTTGATGGTGCATGTGGGGGAGTTGCAATCATCATTCATAGGCGTATAAAACATCAACTGTTTTCATCATTTGAAACTAAAGTTTTTGAAACTTTAGGTGTTTCTGTTGAAACACAGTTTGGTAAATATACTTTCATAGCTGCCTATTTGCCTTTTCAATGCTCTGTACAGCAAGTTAATTTGCTCCAAACTGACTTGCGTAAATTGACTCGCAATAAGTCAAAATTTTTTGTCATTGGTGACTTTAATGCCAAACATCGGTCATGGAATAATTCTCAAAGTAATTCCAACGGCAGAATTTTATTTGATGAGTGCTCTTCAGGATATTTCTCAATTCAATACCCTGATAGCCCCACATGTTTTTCCTCTTCTAGAAATCCATCTACGATTGATTTGGTCTTAACCGACTCTAGTCATCTTTGTAGCCAAATGATTACTCATGCTGATTTTGATTCTGATCATGTCCCTGTTACATTTCAAATATCCCAAGAAGCGATTCTCAATCCTATCAGCTCCACTTTCAATTATTTACGAGCCGACTGGAATATATATAAAACGTATGTTGACTCCAATCTTGATGTTAACATTTCTTTAGAAACTAAACTTGATATTGACAATGCTCTTGAAACTTTAACAAATTCCATTGTTGAAGCCCGGAGCATTGCAATTCCAAAATGTGAAGTAAAATTTGAATCCGTGATTATAGACGATGATCTTAAACTCTTGATCCGTCTTAAAAACGTGAGGAGAAGGCAATTTCAACGCACTCGCGATCCTGCTATGAAAATTATATGGCAGGATTTGCAGAAAGAAATCAAGAAACGTTTTGCTCAATTAAGAAACAAAAATTTTGAAAATAAAATTTCTCAATTGGACCCTGGCTCTAAGCCCTTTTGGAAATTATCGAAAATCTTGAAAAAACCTCAGAAGCCAATACCGGCATTGAAAGAGGAAAACAAATTATTACTAACTAATTGCGAAAAAGCTCAAAAACTTGCTATGCAGTTTGAAAGTGCGCACAATTTTAATTTAGGACTTACTAGTCCAATTGAAAATGAAGTTACTCAGGAGTTCGAAAATATTCTCAATCAAGAGAACGTTTTCGAAAATGCCTGGGAGACTGATTTGGAAGAAGTGAGAACTATTATTAAAAAATTCAAAAATATGAAAGCTCCTGGCGATGATGGAATTTTCTACATCCTCATCAAGAAACTTCCAGAAAGTAGCTTATCATTTTTAGTTGATATATTTAACAAATGTTTTCAATTAGCATATTTTCCTGACAAATGGAAAAATGCTAAGGTTGTTCCAATTTTAAAACCAGACAAAAATCCTGCAGAAGCTTCTAGCTATCGTCCAATCAGTTTGCTTTCCTCCATCAGTAAACTTTTTGAAAAGGTTATTTTGAACAGAATGATGGCCCACATCAACGAAAATTCAATTTTTGCCAATGAACAGTTCGGATTCCGCCATGGACATTCGACCACTCATCAACTTTTACGTGTAACAAATTTGATCCGTTCCAACAAATCTGAAGGCTATTCTACTGGTCTTGCTCTTCTAGACATAGAAAAAGCATTCGACAGTGTTTGGCATGAAGGTTTGATTGTAAAATTAAAAGACTTTAATTTTCCAACATACATTGTTAGAATAATTCAAAGTTATCTGTCAAATCGTACACTTCAGGTTAATTATCAAAACTCCAGATCTGAAAGACTTCCTGTAAGAGCTGGTGTTCCTCAAGGCAGCATTTTGGGACCAATATTATACAATATTTTCACATCTGACTTACCTGAGTTACCTCAGGGATGTCAAAAATCTTTATTTGCGGATGACACAGGCCTCTCCGCCAAAGGACGAAGCCTGCGTGTCATCTGTAGTCGATTGCAAAAAAGTTTGGATATTTTTTCTTCATACTTACAAAAATGGAAGATTTCTCCTAATGCTTCCAAAACTCAACTAATAATATTCCCACATAAACCAAAAGCTCTTTATTTGAAACCTTCAAGTAGACATGTTGTCACGATGAGAGGGGTTCCAATAAATTGGTCAGATGAAGTTAAGTATCTAGGGCTCATGCTAGATAAGAATTTAACTTTCAAAAATCACATTGAGGGCATTCAAGCCAAATGTAATAAATATGTAAAATGTCTCTATCCCCTTATTAATAGAAAATCAAAACTTTGTCTTAAGAACAAGCTGTTGATATTCAAACAAATTTTCAGGCCAGCCATGTTGTATGCTGTACCAATATGGACTAGCTGTTGTAATACCAGGAAGAAAGCTCTGCAGAGAATTCAAAATAAAATTTTGAAAATGATTCTGAGGCTTCCTCCCTGGTATAGTACCAATGAGTTACATAGAATATCCAATGTTGAAACATTGGAACAAATGTCAAATACAATCATTAATAATTTCAGGCAAAAATCGTTACAATCTTCTATTGCCACGATTAATGCGTTATATGTTTAGGTTAAGTTAGGTTAAGTATATTAAAAACGTTTTTTTTTCTCTTTTAAGCAGGTGAAATCAACTCACCTGTAAAAAAAAAACTGAACTGCTACGGCAAATGAAATGTAATATGTTGTTAACAAAATGTTAATTAAATCTTAAATTTGTTTTACCAAATTAGGATGATAGTGTTGTCAAATAACACAGAACACCTAGATATAAGAAATGAATGTAATGTTTGGAATGATACTAATAAAGAAATTAAAAAAAAAAAAAAAAAAAAAAAAAAAAAAAAAAAAAAAAAAAAAAAAAAAAAAAAAAAAAAAAAAAAAAAAAAAGCAGTGATTTTAAAACGTTTCTAAAAAAAAATAATCAAAAAATTTCAGGAATGTTGACAAAGTTGCAGGAAAATAATATTACTTCATAAGAATCTCTTCATGTTCTTATAGGTATATTCCAAAATTTTCTCTAAGCAAACCTCTATGAGTTTCGCTAGGGATTCCTCATAAAATTATATCAATTATAAAATCAAATATTATATCTCTATTGCCTAGTATATCTACATCCACACTGATTTGTGCAATACTAGAAATGGAATTTGTAGAGCGATTCCACCAGTTACTTTTCTATGATTTGTTCTAAGGTACACTGCACCCCCGCTAATTTGAACGATACTTCATGTAAACCATCGGGATTTATTTTTAATTTGAACATTTAGTCACCCTAGAAACGTGTTTCTGGTTACCTCTTTCACTGTTTTGTTTTGATTCTGCGTTTCATTCCACAGCGTTCCATTTCACTTTATTTCGTTCCATGAGCTAAATGACGTTTTAAACGATTTCTTGGCTACGTCCTCGTATGAGTGAATTTTCACGGGAAAATATATTTTGATCTTTTAATCATTATTAAAAACAAAATTTTAAACATATTTTGCAAACCTCTATTTGGGGAGCCCCCAAATCTACCTCCGCACCGGGCCCCAAAATTCTAGCTACGCCACTATCACACTGTAGTTTTGACCAGAATGCCCAAAACTTCTCAAAGAGATATTCCGATGTTTCTCCTCAACTTCTCACAAAGTACTTTCAACAACCATTTTTTGATAATAAAATAATAAGAATGGGTAATACAGTGACAGGTATTATAGAGTTTCTATAAAAAGTCACACGCATGTGTCTTAATTCATCTTCATAAGATCTGAAAACTAAAAATAGATAATTTTGGAGTTTTTTTTTTATATTTTTACTTGACCTGAACATAAATATTCATAATTTACAGCATTATTTTTTCCATTTCTTTATTCTTAATTTCTGTTTTATTTTTTTCAACAGAACTTTTTAGCAGAATTTTGTAAAGCGACATAGCTGTTACTTCATAGGAAAATTCTCAAAGATTTTCCTGTGCAATTTCTTGAAGAAAAACCTGGACCCAGTCAACATTTTGGTTGGTGGGGATTTTTTTTAATTATCGGACGATTTGGGCCGGAGGTTCTCCGATTTGCATGAAATTTTCACCAGAGGTAGAGCTCGTGAATACATGACCAAAAAGGAAATTCAAAAAAATTATAGTGGCCTGTTTTCCCGGAAAACTCTAGATGAATTTTCACAATTTTCATATATACCTCAAATTTTAAAAATTCATATCTCCTGAACTACGCATCGTAGAACAAAAGTTTTTTAATGAAATCGAAAGTAAATTTCCTCAGCAATCTATTAAAACTATAAAAAGAAAAACATTTCTCAGAAAATTTTTCAACATGGAAAAAATTGTCGGAAAATAGCCAAAAAAACTATCGTCTGTATCACAAAAAAAAAAAATCAAAAAAATATTTTTTGTTTCATCAATTCATACTCTAACTTTCGTCCATAGACGCCAAGGTGGTATCTTTTACCGTTTAGGCGACATAACTGAAAAATCGATGACCACTCGCACGCTTCCCTTAGGAAAATGTGTTCTATTGTGGGCCTCATAACCGTGCGCTAACGGACGGCGGCAGTAATTTACACGCATTGTAAGTGTAACGCACTAAACCATTCTTCCCTTTCCAGTTAGAAGAAGCTTTTCGTCAATCGGAGCACTCTCCATTGGTCTGTTGGGTGAAAAAATACCCTGGTATAACTTTTGTTATACCACATTCTATATGTATCAATTCAATTGTATATAATGCACGAAAAGCCTATATACCTTGTTCGCGCACGGGTAGGACCCTTTATCCGTTGTGATAAAAGGATTAAAATACACGGAGTACGGAGGTGACTTGCCATGGCAATGGTCTAGTAATTACTGACTTCATTGTTCTTATATTTAGGAATACATACATATACATATAGGGGTAGATACACATATTATTTGGTTTGCACAAACATACCTACTAAAGAGGAGGCTATATACGTACTTGGCAGGACTTCTTCAGACTTTCTGCGATCAGATATTCGATACAACAAAATTTGGATGAAAATAAAAAAAGATCTCACTTGTAAGCCTCGAACGCGGGACCTCTGGATTGGGAATCGGATACCGTACCACTTTACCAGCAAATGCGCGATTATTTGCCAACATTAATGCGTGTTTCATGTACAGCGACACTTTCTCTGTTGTTATGTGAGGCCCATCGTCAGAAGAAGACAAGTTTTCATATGATGCTTTCTGGATTGGTATATAATCTGTTAGTTCATACAATATAACACGATTCTTTGTTGCACTATATATGACATGTTTTGCTGTCAACACATATTGTCGTATACGAATCGTATTTTGGATTTATGTACAACTCATGTTGACATTGATAACGCTTCAATTAAACAAATGCTTAGTTTAAAGATTAGACCTGTTAACTTTTTGAAAAAAAAGTTCTCCAACTCTCTGTGCCACATCAAATTCCGAACTTATTTATCAAAACAAGTTATCTGTCCAAAAATGAGCCAATTTGGTAAAGCTTAGAGGTGTATAAAACCAGTTTGTAGTTTTTTGGACCTTTTCACCGAAATGCGTTCCTGAAACCCAAAAATATCATGGAACATTATTAGAAAATACCACTAGCCTTTTGTTAACACAATGGCCTATTATTTTGCCGAAGGCACTAGGGTGTTTTGACCGCTTCATAATTATGCTCTTTACGTCAAAAAATCTCAAAAAGCAACATATTTTTCCAGTTTGCCATATACATTCCGCTTTAAATCTTATTACATTTTGTATCCAATTCAACTATCTTTTTCATCTGAGTGTTACAAACATATCGTTCATACATCATTTTCATGTGGAAAATGATTTTCACTGAGAAATAAGTGAAAGTGTATCACTTAATACCCTACAATCTCATAGGGTTGCCAACACGAATGCACTCTAAGAAAACCACAGTTACCCATGATTTAGACGTCATATCTTCGAACTCTACTGTCCTTCACCATCGACTCAATATAGTGTTAATGGTAAGGTTTGGGTCTGACATGATTTGTTAAAAAATAAATAGACCAATTCAGAATATCTTCAAAATGAAGTGAATCATTTTTAAATTATTTGAACATGAAGTGAATCAGACCTGAATCATTAGAAAATGAACTGAATTAGTCCTAATCTGTATGGAAGTCATGAATCACTGGAAAATGCATTTAATTAAATGTAAAATATGAATCTGTTCCGTTTTTAAAAATCTTTGAATATTTTGTGTCATCGTAGAAAGGACAGCACACATAAAAAGAGAAATACAGTTGTAGCTACATTAGAAACTCATATTAAATCTAGGTGAACGGATGTATAATTAGTGATAATAAAGGAAAGCTTGTTGAACAACTACACGGATAAAAATCTGATCCCCACACCATGATTTACAAATCATGAAATTCATAAATTGGTTAGGTCATAATATCAGGATCACAAATCATGGTTCCTGGAGTCATAATCATGATTCCTCATAAGCGTAACATCCAGTGTGAAAACAATAAGCGGCGCACTTTGCTTCATCTCATTCGTATCGATGACTCTCGATTCAAGATGACGAAGCGGTTGAGTGGTAGAGTACGTGGCTCACAATCGGAAGGTTCTTGGCTCGAATCTCAATATATTCTATTCTTAACTTTTTTTTTATTTTGTCGATCATAAACGGATGCGCGACTCAGCATTTTTGACATTTGAATCATGATTCCGAGCAATCAGCTACAAAAACCTAACGCGTGTGTTGCGTTACGGCAATCTGACTCATGATATCGTGAGTCCAAATCATGGTGTATTTTCATAAGACGAAAACACGCTGGAATCATGATATCATGAGTCATAATCTTGTTTTTGGATTCTGATTTCTATCCGTGTATAGAAGGCATTATGATTGAAAACATAACGATTTATATGAAAAAACTGTGCGAATCTACCATTACTACCATAGAACCTAAAGGAAGTGCATCGCAGGTAAGTCAAATACAAATAATACTTATCATACGTCTATTTGAAAAACTGTAGGTCGCAAAAATGCTTTATATTGTATGATTTACGATAGAAAATTTAAATTAATTAGAGGTATTCACTTAAAGTAGCGTAAACTGTGGTATTTGTGATGAAACATTTCAAATTAAATATTCCTTCCAGACTTCAGTCAGTACAAAATATAAGAAGTTTATAATCTAGTTACCCAAAAAAACCAGACTTGTCAGAAGTTTGTTTGTTTTTTTTTTTAGAGTTACGATCTTTTATTGTATTCGTTTCAGCCAAGGGTTCACCATAGTTGGAGTCCGTTCGGCTGTTTCGGATTTCGATTTTTGAACCCAGAACTCTTTCCAGATCGTCAACAAACTGATGCTACAAGACCTTTTCATGTAATATGTTATAATCAAAGTGGTTGCAGTTGCTGCTTGTTTATTTCTCGCAATCATCAAAGTGATCCCAAGTGAAAATTCTTGCTTGTTTCAGAGCGGAAATTAACACGATTTCGAACCCTCAACTAATCAAATGCAGGACACTTTTACTGACTAGAACAAATTTTGATGAAAAACTAATGGGAGTCTTTGCGCGTTGTGTTCAGTGTGGTCAAGACGTCAAGACTATTTCTTAGACTTAGACACGACATTCTGTAACCGAATGGCACCTTTCGTTCCTCAGTGTGGCCATTCAACTCAACAGTAACTCGTCCATTTGTTCCATGACCATACTCATTGTTCACATATATATGTTTTCCCCAGTCATTGTCTGAAAAACTCCCCCAATTTAATGGAAAGTCCTACTCTCACCATCGTTTTCTAATTGCCTTCAATGCTTTGTCATAAATACAACAAAATCAAACCTAAATTCTTAGCAAGTTTTCTATTATCTTGCGCTTAGAAATTTGTTGTTTGTTGATAAATAACGTATTTCATGATGGTTGCTATAATGACCGACGCATTCTTAGATCGGCTGATTGTTGAATTTCAACAACTTGAAATATTTCCTAAGCAGTTAACGCGTGAAATATTTGAGATAACAAGTTTATCACGAATACGCAAAGATTTACGCCGTTAAGTGAATACCCCTAATATAATTACTATCAATTTTAAGCAAATAGTTCAACTTTAAACAGTTGTCAGGATTTTGAATCAATAGTGTCTGGATTTAAAGACAACACTTACTTCAGGTGTCCAGATTTAAGGACAACTTGTGACTTGTGATATGGGTTTGCTGAAAGTGTTGATGACCTCGGGTAAATAACAGAGTTTGCAGTGAAAGCTTTGGATCATTAAAAATAAAAATTGTGCTAATTCTATGTAACGGGTAAGGGAAGACGAGTTGGCTGAGGTGACAAAAGTTGGCTTGTTTCCATTTAAGATCAGCTTATCTTGAATTTCAGCACATACCTGAACGAAAAAGCAAGAGCGTCCATCAATTTGGATTTCAAAATTTTGCTTATCGCATACAAATTGTTGGTAATATGACTGATACTTTTTCAATTATTCAATCACTCTTGTATTAGCGACAAAATTCTACTCTCGACGGTAGCTAGACTAAACGTAAAGCATTGTTTCAATACTATTTCGATTCGAGCACTATTTTTTCTATGAAATGCCGGTTCGATCAAATATCTAATGCTTTCTGTTGCAACTAAACCTTTTCGACCAAATGTTCATTCGATGAAATGTCCGTTCGACCAAATGTACTTTCGACTATAGGTCATTCGACTAAATATCATTCGACCAAATGTCTTTCGACCAAATATCATAGCTTCTCCGACACGAATCACCTGGATGTGGAGCATATCTAACATGAATCACTAACTAAGAAGTGAATCTATCCCGAATCACTTGAACATATAGTGAATCAGACTTGAATCACTTATATGTGAAGTGAAGCTGACCTAAATCACTTAAATATGAAGTATGACAGACCTGAAACATTTGAATATAGCGAATCAGTATCGATTTCGAAGAGATTTCAATGTAAATCATTCAAAAATTAAAAGTATCAAACCTGAGTCACTTGAGCAAGTATTAAAACATAAAATAGTTACTTGAAAATAAAGTTAATCAAACCTGAATCACATGAAAATGAAATAAATCAGTTATGAATTCATGAGTGAATATGAAGCAAATATGACTGAAATAAATTGAATCATACTTTAAACATTTGAATATAAAGTTAATCTGATATGAATCACTTGTAAATGAATCAATCAGGCCTGAATCACTCAAATATGATGTAAATCAGCTAAATCTGTAGAAAATGCAGTGCAGGCATATTCCACTTGAAAATTAAGTGAATCAGCCCTGAACTGCTTGAACATGAAGTGAATCATACCTGAGCAACTGGAAAATGTAGTATAATAAAATTAAATGACCTAAATTCTAGGTGAATCAGACTATTTTCATATCAAGTGTTTCATACTTGAAACAGGTGAATATGAAGTAATTCAGACCTGCAGAACATGAATAACAAGTGAATCAGATCTGAACGACTTGAATATGCAGTGAATCCGACATGAATCACCGGAATATGAAGTGAATCAGATATGAAACTTGGATATGGAGTGAATTGAATCACTTGGAAATGAATCATTTAACCCGTATAGGCCTGAGTGAAAGCAAAAATACTAAAACCCTTACCACTCAGCGAATACTTAACGGATTCAAATATTTTTTTGTCAGTATACTGGCCCACATATCTATTTTCTAGAAGTGGCCAGAAGAACTCGGGAATACTCCTGTAGCCGGAGTTATTGCTTTGGGTTACTGGGTCAAGTTGGGTAGAAAAAGGCGATTTTTTGGGACATGCAAAGTTATCTTTGTTTATTTCCAATGCCAATCATTTTAATTTGCAGAAATCAGTAAGATCGGATATTCTACATTATAAATAAATAGTTTTGCACCATTTAGGGTGTACCAGATGCGGCCTCTCGGATTTAATTCCCTGAAAAACCGGTTCTAGATTTGGTAGGTATTAAACCATTTCAAATCTCTAAATATAAGTGTAGATCGAACATAATAGTTCACTAAAATGCGTTCCCATAAGCTTGACACATATGTAAAGATACAAATTGTGCACTTTATCATAAATTTGAGGCATCTTGGGGACCCGAAAATGGTCATTTATAGGATCAATCAAATGCAGTTGACATAATTATTCAATTTATTCGATTATCAGAAGGTTCACGCTGATGCGTTTTTATTAAAACTCCTTGATATAGTGGCCACATAATAGTCAGTTCTGGAAATTATCAGTGACTTGAAAATTGCCTACCTCCAGGGGTACAGAAGAACAGAACCCTTGTCACCCGACCTGACCCAGTGATCCACCGCAATAACTCCGGCCACATGAACATTTCCGAAATGCTTTGGCCACTTTTAGAAACTAGATATGTGTGCCAGTATACTGACAAAAAATAATTTAAATCCGTTGAGTACTCGCTAAGCGGTGCGATTTTTAGTAATTTTTCTTTCACTCAGGCCTACACGGGTTAAATATGCAGTGCATTATTTCAGAATCACTTGAAAATGAAGTAATCTGACGTGAATCACTTGGATATAGAGCGAACCAAACCTAAATCACTTGAATATGAAGTGAATCAATCCTTGGATATGAAGAATTCCTTACTTTAATAATTTGAATATGATGTGCGTCAGGCAAAAAATACTCGCACATGAAGTAAAACATATCCGAATCCTTAAAATATGCATCAGATCTGAATCACTTGAATATACAATGGATCATACCTGAATCACATGAATATGACATGATTCTGACCGTGATCACTTCCATTTCGAAATGCCAAAGGCTTCCTAAACAACATTATGGACATTCGATCTTATCAAATCATGAGATTTAATAACAGTAAACTCTCCATAACTTGATGTTCCATATCTCGACAAAGTGTTTAAGAACCAGAATAAAAGTTGTTTTTCGTGGCAACCTCGGACCTCAGTAACGTCAGTGACGTCCAGATTTATTTGGCTGATGCTCATTTTTATCTGCCTACTAGCAATACCTAGCA
Source organism: Aedes aegypti (assembly GCF_002204515.2). Lineage (NCBI taxonomy): Eukaryota > Metazoa > Arthropoda > Insecta > Diptera > Culicidae > Aedes > Aedes aegypti. Next base: position 423,278,061 of record NC_035108.1, on the reverse strand, counting down.
GTAACATTTTGAATCAAATTAGAGTCGAAGTACGTTATAACTACATCGCAAGGAACCGTCGGAATAGAGAAAAGTCGTTATAGAGAAACAAATATCATCGAAATTGTTTTCATGGGACCGAAAAATGTCGCTATAAAGAGCTTTTGTCTTTATAAAAGTTGCCATTATAACGAGCTTCGACTGTAACTGTTTTTTTGATTTACTTGACATTCTGAACAACTTTGCCGAAGACTTGTACTTTCTATCTCATGTGGATCACAATATAGAACTTGTTTAACAAGCTTGATTTCCCAAGCAGGCGAAAAAAGCTTTGGATTTGGATATATGAAAGTGATATTAACTTGATAGATAATATACCTGAATAATCTGTAAATGATATCAAAAATTTACTCCTGGAATAACAGTGACATATCATATTAAGCTCTTGTAAGATTTGACCAATAGCTGCGAGCTATTCATTAGATCTGAAAACATCAAATTCTGCTATGGTTCAGAAGTTCCAGAAACAAAATATTGATATTAGGCTCAGATCTTTTATCTCTTATGTCAATGAGGTCAGTGTCACGTTTTGATTGTCATAACTTAACTTCTACTCGGGTTTACATGCTCACTAGCGCCACCTAGTGGTTAAATTGCTCTATCTAATCATGATTCAAAATCTAATCATGATTCAAAATATTGAAAAACGGTTGATTATAGTTGGTACAATACAACATTTCTAAGCTATATTAAGTATCAAAATAATCCCCTAATATCTTACATAACTGGTTCTTGATTGTAAAGTTCTTGGCGTAGCCATAATCAATTAATTAGGATACCACTTTCAGCGATATTCACCCCCACACTCAACTCATGGCTATAGTTCAAGTCAACAACCTTCCCACGATAGGCGAGTGCACTCTGCTGCACAGAAACAATGTCACTCCGCGCGCGAACCTCCACTGGTTTGATAAATGGCCCAATTTGAAATCGTATCAAAATCAACATTCCCTGAAGAGCTCCCAGCACCACTTGGACTTGGGCTCTGCCCAAGAAGGATTGACAAATGATACAAAAAAAAGACAGCCTATGTGCCAGGGCTGATCGGTCGTTGCGCGGTGGTGTTTCCATAACTTATCTCGATCTCCACCCAATTTACACCCTTCCAAATGGGGCAACGCAACGGGGCCGCGAAGTGAGTGCGCGAAATGCAATTTCTCTCTATGCACCACCTACCCGAGCATCAAGAGTCACACGGTGGTTCAGATTATGAAAACCATGTCAAACAATCCGCATTCTCAATATTCAAATATTTTGTGCAGTAAATGGGGCTTAGATAACTGTAGCGATAAACGCACAGTTATTGAGCAACACCAAGTTAAGAGTCGTGGTTTCGAATTTCGCTGGTCGAGGATCTTTTCGTAAAGAAGATTTTCCCGACTTCGCAGGACAGAGAGTATATTTGTGATTGCAACGCGGTCAATTGGCAAAGAAAGTTCTAAATTAGAACTGTAGGACACCAAGCTGAGAAGCAGGTTCTGCCCCAGTTGGAATATAACAGGAAGAAGTAAAAGGTGCATTTTTAGGCAAAAACTAAACTTTTTGAAAACATGCAGCTCCATCCAAATCCAAACATGATGAAAAATATATTATCTTTAAATTCTCGTATGTGTTCTTAACTGAGGCCTTCATAGTCAAGTGGCTATCAAACAAAGGCATGGTGAAAGTGTCTGGGCTTGATTCCCGACCGGTCCAAGATCTTTTCGTAAAAGAAATTTTCCCAACTTCCCAGGGCATAGAGTATCATCATACCTGCCACACGATATACGATTGCGAAAATGGCTACTTTGGCAAAGAAAGCTCTCAGTTAATAACTGTGGAAGTGCTAATTGAACACCAAGCTGAGAAGCCGGCTCTGTCCCAGTGAGGGCGTAATGCCAAGGAAAAGAAGATGTGTTCTTAACTATCTGATATTGTAGATGCATGTTGGACTTTACATCTCAACTTAGAACTATGTTTGTAAACGAGGGTTTTACCAGCTTTTTTAAAACACGAACCTCTATGAGCCGAACCGCTCTTGCACTTCGCTCATAAATCGTCCGCTTTTCTGCCCCGAAGGTAAGATTTGCGCGACGATTTTTTTTTTTCTGAACAGCGTGGGTGGCATCATTATTCGCCGGTACCCAACAACCATAACTGGAGTCCCCGTGTACGGTTTCATTTGAGGTATCTTCCCGTTCCCCTCGCAGTTGGTGTGTGTGTGTCATTCAGCTCTTAAACCGGCTCCGACGAAGAATCGCAGGAGAAGAGTCCCATGAAGCTGCTGTGAAGGTGTAAATTAATTGAGTTGTAAATATCTTCGTGTGTCTCTCCCTCGGGGAAGGGTGGAATGGGAAAGGGGTTCACATGGGACGGGAAGGGTGGAGTAGAGGTCCACTAGATCCACGACGGATACGGTGCGCTTCATCGCCTTTCGGTATAAACCGAAGCCTCCGTGAGGTGCGGAAGAATTCAAGAAGTTGAAAGCATCAAGTTTTACCGCTAGATTTCGGTTTTCGACGCTTCGTTGGGGGTATCGTACACGTGTCAGGGATGCCCCGTTTCGAGTGAATAGGTTGTGAGGTTATTGTCTATTATCCGTTTGGAGGGATCTCGAACATAACATGCTTCTGGTTATCGAGGAAATCATTGAAAGCAATAAACTTTGTGGATGTGATTTAATATCACGTTAACGTGGAATGGTTATGTTTATTACCCAAATTTAAGAATCTTCCTAGCCTTAACCTTTTCGTGTATGCCCATTTTAATTTTTACAACTCAGTGATAGATAAAATGTAGCAAATTTTAACAAAATGGGAATTAAAATCCAGCTGTCAAGCTACTATAGCCTGTCATTTCCGTCTGGAACAATATAAAGTGTTTGTTTGTCTTCCAATTACCAATTCCTTAGTTCAGTTATAACGCATATTGAAGGCAAACTTAGTACAATCAAAGATCTAGTCCAGTCTAGTCTAGTCGCACCAACCCGTAACACAAGTAGATCACCTCTTCGTGGTGCGATACCGGGTAAAAACTACCTGTTTGAACCCTAGTCTCATCTTGTTTTTCGAGCAAGGGTAATATGCTCTTCTAATTCGAGAATTCCTAGTACAAGGTCCTTATTATTGGAAACAGTTTCTGTAATTTAAACTACTTTACCTAGGAGATTAACCTGATGAAATAGTACTATTTCGTGCTGCAAGGCTTAGGTCTCTGTACTTGTTAGCGACCTGGAACGGCTCATAAGCGGACTAATGTTGCTCAGGGAATTAGTAAAAGTCAATCATTTTCTCCATTCTGTTTCATCGTTCGCTATCTAGGTCTTCGTGAGTATTACTGCTATACGGCAGACAACAAATTGACGGTAGATCAAATCGGATGATGATGATGATCGGAACTGATCCAGATAAGAATTACCCAAGTAACCAATAAGCATTTGGAATAAGCCGTGTATCAGTCTTCTTATTGCATTGCATATGCTCATTGCCCTTATATAGCAGACTGATTGCTTATTAGCCATATACTAACAAAAGCACCATTCAAAACATTATAGCTTTTAATCAGCATTTCAAATTCACAACATGGTTTGATTTCCGAGCATTACAATTGCTTCTATACTGCCACGAAACTGCTAAGAGTTGCAAATATTTTCGAACGCTACCAAGCTGTCATTTTTCTTGCTAGCCAACAGGACACCCTTTTCTGCCTTTTCAAAAGAAATCATCAGAACATATCGTTATTTTAGATAATATATCAACATTGAAATAGTAAAAAAGGACACTATAAATAATTAATCACAGCAAGAAAAAAAGAAATTTTTTCTACGTTCAAATTGTACGATTGTGAATGACAGGAAAGGGTATGCCGGTGGCCTACATGAATGTCAGCGATGGATCAAACCAGCAAGAGAGAGAGATCCTTTTCAAATCAATGCCTTTTTCAAAACCTATTTCATTCGATTTCCCAATCTGCAAATGTTTGCTAAGCAGGAATGAAATCCTGTAGAAGCAAAATTCAAGTGTTGCATAAAAACAATACACTATCACTTTATCAATGGATCATCCTGTAACGTGGTGCACATTCAATCACCGCTCAACAAGCGTAGAGCCGTAGGATTGCATCCCACTGACGACAAGTATAAAAATATATGAACATAACATGTGTTAGAATAGAAATAGCAGCAATTTGAGACAAAGACAAAAAAGAGAAGTAAGAAATAGAGAGAGGTACACGATAAATTGGAAAACATAAGAAATCATTTTTGATTTGCTCTCCACGTTAGACTTTCTAGACATTTTAATTCTCGACATTTTTGCTTAATTTTTGCTTTTTTGATTTGGGTATTCCTTCACAATGAATAAAAAAAAAACGCCCAAGGAAACCAAAAGCATTTGAATAAGCCATATATCAGTCTTCAAATTACATTTCATATACACACTGCCTCAATATAACAGACTGATTCAAAACTAATATAACAGACTAAATCAACATTTCAAATGCACAACATGTTTCGATTTCCGAGCATTTTAATTGCTTGTATACTGCCACGAAGCTGCTAAGAAAAGCGAATATTTTCGTAAGATACTAAAATGTCATCTTTTTTGCTGGCCAACAGGGCACTATAGATTATAAATCAACATTAGAAAAGTGAAAAGGATGTTATACTCACTGGAATAACATACTACTATGATAAATATGTTTGTGTAAACTTAAATCGTAAATCGTAAAAACTATTTTAATTGCTTTGAATTGAAAGAAGGGCAAAATCTGGTGTACAGTGGATTTATGTGTTTTATTATTTTTCCAATTATTTTTCTACATTCTAAATTGTATATAATAGAAAGAACCACGTTTCCCAAAAGGGGGTTCGCGAGTTCCCGATAATGTAAAAAGCACGCTGAAACGAACAGCGAGCCGTATTTCGCCGTTATTGTGGTTGAGAAACAGTGCGCTAGAATGACAGGAAAGGGTATACACTTGTGAACGTGACATCTCAAATGCTACCAATCGACTCAACATCATTCCTTCTCTCTTTTTCTACTATCCACTTACGATGGATCAAACCAACAGGGGCAAGATCCTTACCATGTCAATCAATACCTTTTTAATTCGATTGCCTTAACTGTACACCAGTGCTGGAAAAGTTCGCATCACGAAGCAGCTCACGAGTGTATACCAACGCATAACAAACATCACAGACTCGGGATCTGGCTAGGTGTGAGTAAGCCCGCACCCGTCTGCTCGGGAGAACATGTCAAAAGAAGTAGCAACAAGTTTGCGAGCGTTTACTCGCGAGTAACCGAGCAAGGTGTGATTTATTATGGTTTTGACAGACAAATTAATTGTATAACCATCATATCGATAGTAAACTACTAGTTTGAAGTCAAAAGCCCTTGAAAACCATACATCTCGGAGGGTAAGCAGCTTTTTTCCCAAAAGCACAATATCACTCTGAGCAGCTCCGAACATGTTCGCGAATCACTTTTAGCTTCAGTTACTCGGGAGTCGACAGATGCGAGTAAGCCAGCGCTCTGACGCTCGGGAGCGTTTGGTTTTGTTTTTGTTCCAGTTCAGATGAAGCGTTCGCCACTTTCCATCACTGCTGTACACGTTTGCGAAGCAGGAATAAAGTCGTATAGAAGTTAAGTTTATAATCACCACTTAACCATCGTAGAGTCGTAGGTTCGAATCCCAATGGATTGACAAAAAACGAATATGTCAACAAACAGGTCAGAATAGGAACAGCAGCGATGTGAGACGAAAATAAAAACAGAGAGAGAAGAGAGAGGTTCGAAAGATGAAAAAGGAAAGAGAGAGAGAGAGATATCATTTTTGTTTTGCTTCACGTGAGCGTTACGTTCTAGAAGTTAACATTTTTGACTGCCGATAACGGAATTTCTGAAAGTCTAATTACACAGCGTAACAAAAATGACATTTTTGTGTGTCTCGAAGATTAAATTATGTGTCTCTAGTAGTTTTGGGGTGTCTGATGCCATTCTCAGAAATTTTCCAGCACGTCTAAATTTGTAGCTACATGTCGCCAAAGTTGTATAAAACACTGGTTTTCTTGATGTTTACATAAAATTTAAAATAAAATTTATCAAACTTTTTTGTGATCTAATCCACCAAGTATGCAAAATAGGACCTGAACTTTAAATTTGGATATTATTTGGTTGAAATTGCACGATTAAATTTAGTTCAAACCGATTTTTTCAACATGCTTGTTGTCTCCATACAAAATTCTTCGTTTCTCTTTTATGGGAAATTACAATACTTCTTTAAATCATCAAAACATAATTTTTCCGCATCGAAAGTACTATGAACTTTACTAATAAGCATCGTTATACACATATAGTTTAAGTTCTGTGGCAAATTAGGCAAATAAATTGCCTTCTAAATCGGCAAACTTGCATGCAAGTTGGCTAAAATAGGCAATTTTGCATTTTCAACAGCCAATATCCCAAAAACCAGACGTGCTGTGATATTTTTGAAAACGGCAATGGATTCAGCAACCCTTAGTCAAGTAAAAAGCAGTTTTTTGGTGCTTGAGACAAAAACGTGTTCTGCAGTGTTAACGTATAATTTCTGGAACTTCTAAATCAAATTGTTTCCAATATATGTCACATAGTTGCTGAAGTGATTTTTGAAGGATTTACTATAGACATTTGAGTATTTTACAATGGACAATGATTTAAACAGTGGTGTTGATACAAATGAATTAAAAGCATCTAAGAAAATTTTCTTGAGAAAGGTTTTTTCCTACTTGAAGAAATAGCTTTTATTATTAAACTGTGGTAGATCTTTTTATGGCTTAAAAATTAAAAAGCTCTGTAATGAAAACAAAACAACAAATTCTCCTGAAAGTCTAGCAGAAATCTTTTCTTTGACTTTCCTGAGAATTCTGCCAGACAGCCTTTATGATTTCCTCTAATTCCGAACTGAAATGTCACAAGGATTCCCAGAAAATGGATACTAATAATAATTTCGAAAACAATCTCGCCAGAAATGTTTTGAGAAAGATTTCTCTCACATTTATTTTTGAGTATCGTAACAAATAAACTTCCCAGTTATTTTGCAACTCTTTTCTCCACAAGTTCATTTACCGTTATGCTAATTTGGGAAGCTTAAGTATTCCTGAGTGTTTTCAACAATTTCTTCAGTTTCCGCTAAAGATACGAATGAAAACATTTTTTTCTGGATGATTCGAGAATTTGAAGCAGAATTGCCATAAAATGCATTGACAAATTTGTGACGCAATTTGTGACGAGCTTTTAGATTTTTTTTAGAGGACCTTTGATAAAGTTCGCAAAAGAATTTGTAGTAAATTTTTAGGGAAAAGTATTTGAAGGAATACAGAGACAATTTGCTGATAGATCTTCGAGCAAAATACAAATACGGTAATATCTTACAAAACTCAGTCATTTGGAGGAATTGAAAATAAAATCGTCGAACTTTTGGAAGGTTAAATAATTGCTTTAAAAAAAGCTGAGAAATTCCAGAATCCTTTTGTGGACAAAAAATATATATAGAAGAGATGAATCACCTCCTTAATGAATTCACGTTCCAAGTATGATAAAAACTTCCAATATTATTAGCATGGGTTAAAAAAAAATTGGTAGCACAATTTCTGAAGCCATCAATTGAAATTCCCTTTTGAAATAATTTATCTATATAACCGTGTTTGAACATCTTGAGAATTCATAATAAGATTTCTTGGAATATTGAAGTTTAAAATTTAAGTAATAAGTTTTTTTATGCTTCGTTTGAGTTCGAATGCAATCTTCTGGATGTCTAGTTTTGCAATCATCATTGCAATTTTTGGAGTCCACCAGCGTTATTCCGGTGGGTGACTGGGTCTAGTCGGGTAAAAATAACTTCAACTTCCAATTCAATCAATTTTTACCTAACTTATTAGTATAAATATGATTTCAACTCAACTTGTTTTTAAAGTTCCAACTGCGAACATTATTTTAGAACTAAATTATTCACTAAGAAAAGATTTGTCCTCAAGCATCTTTTCGGTTATATAAGAGTCTTCCTTAGAACCGGCCGAAGATAGATCAATTCCATTTTTCTTCTTCATCGTCGTAATTTGGGTGTTAAACTTTATCATTTGCACAGCTAACTCAGACATGGTCGTGGGAAATCATTCGACGAATATTGACCATCTAGATGACAAGTCCAGTGATTTGGTTGTGAATCAGTTTTTTTCCAAAATGAGAAAATGTTGACCTTAGGGAATATTGTCAAATATTCTACTTTTACTAGGTGGCTGATACCCTTAAAAAGATCTTATTCGATGAGGTCTGAGCTCCTTTTTTAAAATGATAATGTTTGACTGAAATGATAATGCCACTGGGCGTTGCTTGCTAGTCCGTTATCTAGTGTGGTGCTTCCTTCAAAGGACAAAACGTCTATTGGAAGCATTAAAGTGAAACTCCTTAAAATCCACTAATAACTGTATAAAAGTAGTGGTATACAAACAATATTCTCCTATTTGTTGGTAATAGTGAAATTATAATTGGTGAGACGTTGTTGCCAGTAATCGCTACTTCAATTCGAGTCTATTCCCCTTCGACAAAATAAGATTGCTTGATGTCGTACGTAACCATCAACGTATCTGACAGCCCTGCAAGCGAGCAGCCGGCGAAAAATTAGAAAAAAAAAAAGCGTAATGCTGTGATCGAGTGATTGTTTTTAGCACGGTTTGGTGCAATCTTAAGTTGTTTTCATCAGAAATCAACTAGTAATTGATCATTAATTAACAAGTAGTGAAAGTAAACTGTGTTGGAGGTTCTACGTTTAGCGAAAGTGGTAAAATTCGGCGAAAAGTGTTCTTCGTTCGTAGGCGGATAAGTGTAAACAATTGTAGCAAAGTTAAACGTCGTTACGTGTTGAAAATTAGCACGGTTCGTGAAATTTCCACCAGCTACTAGTGTTGAAAGTACGGAAATTGTAATGTAATAGTGTTCTGATGTCTCGTTAGAAATTTGGGAGTAGATTTAGTACAGGTAAGTGAAATATTTTGAGAAATAATGTGGACTTACAGAAATGTGTTTGTATATGTGAGGAAGCCATCTTCACTGCCATGACAGGGACTCATTCCTATATGTCCTTAACGTGCCTTCCGTAAAAAAAAACCCAAATTTTCCGGTTCAGGAGAAAAATAAATTGTCCTATTTAAGCCGTTTTTACGGAGGTCTCATAAGTAATCGAAAAAATGCCCAAGTTCCAAGCTATTCCCATGGTCTAATCCATCGGTGTACTAAATTTACTCGGTCTGAGAATTGTGACACTGTTGTTGATTGTAAAACTAGACATCCAGCTGATTCCATTCGAACTATAACGAAAGCAATCCGTCAAGAATTGCCGAAATGGCGGTAATTTGGTTTTTTTTCTTCTATTTGCTGGTCGGATACAAATTAACATAAATACCTATGAAAAATAAGTAAAAATAAATATTAAATGAGTGTTGTTGGACTAGAACCAATGACTCTTTTAGTGAATAATTGCGTGTCTTCAAATTAAAATGATTCATTCAGAAAATACCTAGGAATGGATAGCACGAAAACCCAACAGTAATTTCTATCACGCCAAACACGAGATGAAATCAAGAAACAACTCTTTACTAAAGCCGTCAATCTCACGTTTCTCCCATTTCCTCTCTTTCCAACCCTTAGATTGAGTCCCATTCCGCGGCTCCAACAAATCTGACAGACCTTGCAATCGATCAGCTGCGCTGAAGTCTTAATTTACGGAGGAACTTTTAGGATCGTTGCTCAGTTCTCCCATCGAAGAAGGAATGAACTAAGAAATGGGCAAAAATCCCAAAGCCGTATAGAGAGAAGGGAATGATGTGGATAAAGTCACAACAAAACAAAATGCACTCACACGGAGATATGAGGAACCCCGCAGCTAAAACCCACTGAAATTGATATCAAATGTGACGCTTTCGGTGGGGAGATCGATCTGCCTAGCAGTGTGCTGCTTGTCTTATTGGGATCAGAAGCAATACCTTTCGGCGATCGGTCTTGGTTTTGATCGAGTACGATCTAACTCGCGAACATAAATCCGATGACCATGACATCATGCAGTGGAGCCTGAAGAAAATCAAAACCCACCGAACGGAAGAAACAGGTGAAGTTAACCTGGCCGAAATGGTTAGGTTTGGTTCGAACGCAAATCTACTATTCCTTCGTCGCACAGTGGTTCCGGCTCACAGCCCAAAATTCGAAAAATAAAGAAACAAAATATATACGATACGAGTACGAGTGAATACGAGTAGCTGACATTGAAGAAGTCGAAATACGCGTATCTGTGAAAGATAAGCAATAAGGGCGGAATTAGATGGAAAAAGGTACTCAAATCTACCTTTTAGTTTCTCTATTGAGATTCTGCTCGGAGGATTCGAACACATTGAAAAGAGTCGAAAAATAAGCTGTCTTGATTTCCACTCCCTCATCCTGTTCATGCATTTATTATAATCTGATAAATGTAGAAACATAAGTTTTAAAGATGTCCTTGAATGATAGCTTAGATTCTCCTGCAACCTGTCTTAGCAGGTGCCATTGTTGCCTAAAAATAGAAGACCACCAGGTTTTTACAAATTGAGGATGTCTGTTACTCCCAAGCAGTCATCTGGATGGTTCCTTGTGTAAGTGCAGCTGATCTGGCAATAGAGCTTAGTGACATTTGAACACACGTAGACTAGCATACGCTCGTCATACACAGTTTGTTTTTGTTTTCCTCAAAGAAACTTGCACACGCTTTCCAGACTCACCAAAATGCATATGGAAATATTACCCAATTTGAAAAATTTAAACCCGTTTTCTGCGTGTTCTTCGAGACTGAGTGCATATTGTTTTCCTCTCAGGTTCACAAGTACATCTACACTACGGTACCCATACCATTGGGCGTGGAAACCACTATACTGGAGTAGTATCCAAGGGCGGTCAAACAAGCTCAAGCATGTTTCTTCATATGTTGTATTAGGATGACTTTTGACCGCTTCGTAGAACAAATGGAACCACTTTGCGTCGGCCCGAGAGAACTGAATTGGCACAAGAAGAAGCTACTGCAGCCGCCACCGATGGACGAAGTCTGAAGCTGACTTGGGGCCGGGGGTGGCTCCCAAATGTGAGTCAGTCAGTCAAGATTATATGTTTTAATCTTTCGGACCTCCCAAAAATAGGTTCCGATTCCGAGGCAACTTGGGACGACCACCGCCGTCGTCTTCTTCAGTCGATCTGCGGGTCCTCAACGGCAGACGAAGTCGCCGACGAGGTCTTGGAGCCCGGGTGCGAGATTTTGCTGCGTTCTCTCTCTCTCTCCGAAACGATAGAAAGAGGAGCCCGCAGCACGATTTCACGATGTTTTAATAAATATATGTTTGTCTTTATTGGAAACTATTCGTGGGATATTAAGCTGATTACTGTGTTCATTTAAATTTGAAGATGTCTTCATTAGTGCGGTCGGATTCCTCTTTGGTGGGGGGCGGCTGTTGAGATGTTAGCACGATGCGGGTCGATAGGAAGTGAGTTTTTTTTTTTTTGCGAGAGTTGCCCTTGGGAACATGTGATTCGAAGATTTGAATTCCAATTTTGGATCGATTTATAATTCAGATTCATATTTCGATGACACAAGAAGATGAAAAAGACCGGACAGAAAAAAGTAGACTGGAGTACTGAAGTACTCAAATTGCCTTCTCCTCACGTTTTTAAGACTGATCAAGAGTTCAAGATCATCATCTATAATTACAGGACCAATTTTCACTACACAACAATGGAATCTTATTTAAGGTTTCGAGAGCATTGTCAATATCATGTTTTGTTCGCAAAGAAATGTTAATATCAAGATAACTATCGATGTATGTTTCATTAGACTGATGCAAATTTTGAAGTTTTTGCTCCCCTATGCTTAAACGATGTGAATTATGATGAAAAACATTCTCCCAAAATTTGAAGTGATTTGAAAGAAATTTGGTTGTGCACAGGCCATTTGAAGTTTCTATGGAAATTACTATGGAAAAGACCAACCTTTTACGTTCAGTCCTCTAACTGCTCGTAATAATAATTTATGGAAGAGTGAACAAACTCTACTCATGTGAAATCTTCCCAGCTACAATTTCGCCGAAGACCACATTTTTGTGGGAAGTAAGGAAAATTTGTTATTAAAGATAACAAAGTCTAAATCATGCTGAGATGATCATTCAATTACTTTCAGAGCAACACTGCTGTTTTGCTGTAGAACATATTAGCCTGGATTACTTTGATCTATTCTACCCGTCAGGAACACCACTGTTGCCTGCCGAGCAGTTGGTTAAGCATGCAAAATGCAAACCCAGTTTATGATTAAGAATAGCAATTTATCCTTAAGTCCTATCAAAATGTGGTCTTCAGCAAAGTTGTAGCTGAAAGGATTTCACATGAGAAGAGGTTGTTCACTTTTCCATAGAATGTTATGTCGAAGAGGTAGAGGCCTGAACACAAAAAGTTGGCGTTTTCCATAGTAATCTCCATATAAACTTCAAATGGCTTGTGCACAGTCAAATTTCTTCCGATTCATTTCAAACTTTGGGAGGATGCGCTTAAGCATAACGGAGCAAACATTTCAAAATTTGCTTTAATTTAAACTTTAATGTTTCATATGTATTCCAGTCGGCACGAAAATAATTGAAGGTGGAGCTGATAGGATTGAGAATCGCATCATGGGGTATTTGAAATGTAACAAGGACGTGATCAGAATCGAAATCAGTTGGCTACAAAGCTGACTAGAGTCGATTAATCAATCATAGAACTACCGTTTTGATTCATATTACGGACAGCTTCATATTCCGGACACTATCGTTTGTATGGGAAACATTTCACACGAAATGTTTCAATTTTCGCCGTCCAAAAGTTCTCATTTTCGAGGCTTGTTTTATTAGGTTTTTTCCATAAATATCATTGCAAATTTATAATGCCCAACTACCTTAGACGTCTCTGAAGTGGTTAAACGATTTCAATTGATGATTTGACTGTTCCATTAATGATTATCATGAGCTGTCCGTAATTCGAATCAATGCGTCCGGAATATGAGGCAAAAGTGAGGGAGCGTCCGGAATAAGAATCATGAAAAGGCCACACGTTTTGATTTTTTTTAAATTATTCAAGTTGCGGACGCGTATTCTTTACCCACCATCCGAAAGTTAAGGGCTTCCGATGCTCGATAACGCTAAAAAATCATACAGAATGATTTATTTTGTATGGTCCAAGCTGGGTTATACTTCACTGAGGCCTTAAGTGTCCGTAATATGAATCAAAACGGTATTCTAGAAGAGGAAAATCAAGTTGGACTTTCAGGGTATTGAATTAAGAAATATCCTTAAGAGCAAAATTCTGCCGTTGGAATTATTTTGCGAATTATTCCATGAGCGATGTTTTGCGTTTAAGTCATCAATGACAAATAAATCTTGACTTCTTGCGAGTCAGTTTCCAGAAGTCAGTTTGAAGCAAATTAACTTGCTGCCAAGTGCCTTGAAAAGAGGCAGCCTTGAAAGTATATTTACCAATCTGTGTTTCAGCAGAAGCACCCAAAGTTTCAATTAGTTTGGTTTCAAATGACGAAAAAAATTTGATGTTTTTCACGCCTATGAATGACGATAGCAACTCCATCACATGCTTCATGACATCAATCATTACGATAAACAAAAAAGTTTTGATTTCTTTTGAGTTTGGATCCAGATTTCATATACGTTTCAGTATGTGTTAACACCGCTAGCGCATGACGGCTCACCATAGTAGCTTGTCCGAAAGAACTTGAAACTATTGAGAACCAGAGCTACAGGTCCAAAGCCCTGATAAAGGTGGATAGTTGTGATGGCTATGACCGTGGTCATCATGTAAAGAACAAACGGATATTGCTGTATCGTGTCAGCACCGAGGAGGCAGCTCCTCTAGCACGATGTAGGCAGAGCCGTAGCGTGGTATCATGGCGCCCTTGGCGAACCTCCATTTTAGCGCCCCTAAATCAAAGCTAATCAAAAATTATTTTTGAAACAGTTTGAGCGATTTCTACAAGATTTTTTATGAAAATCATCAAAAGTTTCATAATTAGTTAAAATATTTTCTTAAGTTCAGAACGCATTACACTATTGACTAAAATCCGCCAAGAAAATATGTTTATTCTTTTATTTGTCCAATGAAAATTTTCTGAGAACTTTTGAATGTTATCTGAAAGATGCTCTGAAAAATTCCGAAGAAATTTATAGTTCATATGGTTTCAGGCAAAATTTTCAAATTATGGTAAAATACAATTTTTTAATGAAATCCTCCCAAACATCCATCTGTTTTTAGGCAGAGTTTTGAAATTTTTTGCCCTGAAGAACTAGAAAGAATTAAGGAGCTTATGCCCGAAATAGAATTCGAAAAGAAAAAAATTCAAATATATTTCATTTTTTCAAGATATTCGTACATAAACCGAAGAAAATTGTTTAAGATTTGAAAAGAACTTTTTTTATAAATTTTGCGTAGATTGAGTCAAGTTTTCCTCTAGAAGTGTTATTGCAAAACAGTAATGTGGAAATCACAAATTTTGCAACTAATCAATAGTAAATTACTTGAAATACATCAAAGAGTAGCCTCTCAATTATGTATTCAAATGATAATTGATATAACCATTGTCTTTGAAAGCTGCTTTCACAGTAAGATACCAAATAAAAAGGAATTATTTACAAAAAATTTATAAGTTTTTTTAAGAACCTTTTAATTGAATTTCACAGTGGATGAGAAGGTTAATCGAGGATCTATTAGAAGAAAGTTAACCATATATACTTTCGATGAAAAAAAAACACTAAATAAACAAGAAAAATCTCAATCACTGCCAGGTCAAATCTTAATAAAAAATATCGAAGAGATGCAAAAAGTAACATTCAACCATTCTACTACAATCTTTTATGGAACACCAAACGGGTTCAGCTTGTATAGAACATTCTTTAGGTTATTAAAAATGTATTATAGATTCTAAAATTATGTCTTCTGTGGGAATTTTCGAGCAGTAAAAATTAAAATGAAGATTTAAAAATTACTCAACATTTTTTCAGAATGACATTTGAAATTATGTGTAAGACCGATCAAGACGAAGCGAGAGCTTTGCTCAGAATCCTGTCCTTGATTTGACCAATTTTCTGTTGAAATTCTGCCCAGAGTTTCGTGGATCCCGCTCAGGATTATGTTAGATTCATGCACATTAGGGTGCGGCTTATTTTTCGAAAGTTCTCAAAACAAAAAAAAATCGTGTGCTCTTGTGGATTTGATTCACGTGAAAAGGAAAACCTCAAATATGATCCAAAAATATTAAGATTTAGAGGTAGCGCAAGCGACTTGAAGGTGAATTTTCAAGATATTCCAATGTTCCTTGGGGGACCGACGGCTGCATCAAATCGCTTCATTTTTTTCACAACCGGCTGTCATTAATGTATTGTTCCGAAGAGAGAATATCCGAATACGATAAAAATTCTGTAGCCTGAGAAATTAACGTGAGTTATGGCTAGGCGTCGGTCCCCCAAGGAATTTCGGAAAATCTCCCGATCCAGATGACCAATGATCAATATTATAAATCAATACCATCAATATTATAGAAGAGTTTTTTTAGAATTTTTGAAAAAATAGTCCTAAAATATCAAGAAACAAAAAAGTTATCGCGAATTGTTTTTTTCTTAATGCGGTAAACACTGGAACTACTAGTAGAGGGGTTAATAAATAATCTAGTGGTCGAAACATATAGTCTAACTTCTACCATACATGCAAGTCTAAATAATAAAAATCTTTGTTTCTTCTCATTAACAAACTTAATTTAGGTGTAATTATCTGAACTTCAAGCTTTAAAATATACTTACTTACTTACTTATTTGGCTTTACATCAATTATCTTGATAAAGCCTCGCCAACAATATTTCGCCAATTCCCTCGGTTCATGGCCGCTTCTCTCCATCCTCGACTGTCCTGGTGTACCTGATCAATCCACCTAGCTCGCTGCGCCCCACGCCTTCTTGTTCCGACCGGATTCGTGGCGAACACCATCTTTACAGGGTTGTTGTCCGGCATTCTTGCAACATGCCCTGCCCAGCGTATCCTTCCAGCTTTAGCTACCTTCACGATACTGGGTTCGCCGTAGAGTTGAGCGAGCTCGTGGTTCATCCTTCGCCGCCACACGCCGTTCTCCTGCACGCCGCCGAAGATCGTCCTTAGCACTCGGCGTTCGAAAACCCCAAGAGCTTGCAAGTCCTCCTCGAGCATAGTCCACGCCTCATGCCCATAGAGGACTACCGGTCTTATGAGCGTTTTGTACATCGTGCATTTGGTGCGGGGGTGAATCTTTCTTGACCGCAGTTTCTTCTGGAGCCCATAGCTTTAAAATATATGCAAGGTAAGAACAATATATTTTGAAATGCCTATTGCATATTTTGTTAAAAACTTTTCAGAAATTGTTTCATATTTTTCTATATTATGTCCAAAAATTCTTTTGAAATTGTTACTGATAAGATTTTTTCAATATTCAATAATTCAATATTCCCTAATTTAATATCTTCAAAATAAATACCAAGTGTTTCACGCATTTTGGCGCCCCCTGTAGGCTGGCGCCCTTGGCGGGTGCCAACCTGGCCAACCGCACGCTACGGCACTGGATGTAGGTAGCGCAACCCTGGTTAGGTGGCCTATCGAAGACCCTTCACCAACCAAGAAAGGCAAAAGTAGAGCAAACGGATTGATTTTACGGCAACAGACCCGGCAACGAATAAAGGACAACGATTGGAAAGTTGGATCTTGGAACGTGAGAACTTTGAATGAACCCGCGCGTATTGGGCTCCTGGCTCGTGAACTGCGGAATGTCGGCGTGAACGTGGCAGCTATCCAGGAAATACGCTGGCCGAGAACCGGAGAACGCGAATTCCGAGCGGTGGACCCCATCGCCAACACTTAATTCAAGTACCATATCTACTACAGCGGTGGCGACAGAGCAGAACGTGGAGTTGGCTTCATAGTGATTGGGAAGCAGATGAAGCGAATTATTCGGTGGAAACCGGTAAGCGACCGAATCTGTGTGTTGAGAATTAAGGGCAAGTTCTTCAACTACAGCCTGATGCGCCAACAAACGATAAGCCCGATGACATGAAGGATGAGTTCTATGAGAGCCTGGATAAGGCCTACGGAGAGTCCCCAAAACAAGACGTCAAGATAGTCATCGGCGACGCAAATGCGCAGATCGGGAAAGAAGATTCCTTCCGACCCGTCATTGGAACGGAAAGCCTTCATTCTGTTACCAATGATAATGGCCTGCGGCTAGTAACCTTCGCTGCTGCTAGAGGGATGGCAATCAGCAGTACATACTTAGCGCGAAAGAATATCCGCAAACACACCTGGCGACACCCGAGTGGCGATGGCTGCTCCCAAATAGACCACGTGCTGGTTGATGGGCGACATTTCACAGATGTCATGGATGTCAGAACCTTCCGAGACCCCAATATTGAATCGGATCATTATCTCGTTGTAGCTAAAATTCGGGTGCGGTTATCCAGCGTCACGAATTCCACGACAAACAGAACGCTGCGCTTCAATATACAACGCTTGTCGACTGATGGGGTAGCTGCGCAATACCGTCAGCAACTAGACGAGCAGTTCGGAAGAATCAACGTTGCTGGAGACGTCGACAGCCTGTGGGACCCTATCCACGAAGCTGTGACAACAACGGCGCGGGAAGTGATCGGCACTGGTCAACGACGAAAACGAAACCACTGGTTCGATGGAGAGTGTCAGAGAGTGACAGACATGAAGAATGTCACCAGAAGCCGTATGCTTGTTGCCGGTACCCGACAGAACAGAGAGCGGTACAGGGCAGCGAGAGCCGACGAAAAGCGAATCCACCGCAGAAAGAAAAGGCAGCACGGAGAAAGTGTGGAAGCTGACGCTCAAGAAAGCATGAACCGGAATGATATGCGGAGATTCTATGCAATGTTCAATGGTGCGCGGCACAATACCGTACCAGTGCCCGCCATGTGCAATGATCGAGAAGGGAATTTGCTGACCGATAAAACGGCGGTAGCTGCCAGGTGGAAGGAGCACTTTCAGCAATTGTTGAACGGTAGAAATGGAAATGTAGCGAGGAACAGGATGAACATATATGACGACGATCAAGCTGTGGACCCACCGACCATAGGAGAGGTTAAAAAGGCTATCAGCGAGCTGAAGAACTGTAAGGCTGCTGGGAAGGACGAGATCCCGGTCGAGCTTCTCAAGCACGGAAGCGAGCAGCTTTACCAGTCGATCCACAGAGTACTTCTGAAGGTATGGGAAGACGAAGAATTACCCGCCGGCTGGTTGGATGGCCTCATCCGCCCTATCTACTAGAAAGGGCACAGACTGGAGTGTGCCAATTACAGAGGAAATACCCTGCTGAATTCGGCGTACAAAATTCTGTTGCGCATCCTGTTTAACAGATTGAGACCGTTCGAAGAGTCCTTCGTCGGCGAATACCAAGCTGGTTTTTCGTAAGGGCCGTTTTACAACGGACCAGATGTTTAGCTTGCGAATGATCCTAGACAAATTCCGGGAGTATGACTTGCAGACTCACCATCTGTTTATTTAATTCAAGGCGGCGTACGACTTAGTGAAAAGAAATGAGCTTTGGCAGATAATGTCTGAAAATGGTTTTCCGGCGAAACTAATTAGGCTGATACGTGCTACGCTTGATGGTTCGAAATCAAGTGTTCGGATCGCAGACGAGGTGTCAACCTCGTTCGTGACGTTAGACGGACGTCTGTTGACGTTGGAGGGTGCTATTAGGAGATCTGGCGTGCAAAGAAATGACACTATTATCACAAGGTCGCACATGTTCCTTGGCTTTGCGGACGATATAGACCTAATTGGAATTGATCGCAGGTCAGTGGAAGAGGCCTTCGTGCCTCTGAAGAGGGAGACAGCGAGAATAGGCCTGACTATTAATTCTACCAAAACGAAGTACATGGTTGCAGGTAGAGATAGAGTCAGGCATGGTGGTTTAGGTGCTGAGGTAGTGTTTGATGGGGATGTGTTTGAAGTTGTTGAAGAATGTGTTTACCTTGGAACACTTGTGACATGTGACAACGACGTTTCCCGCGAAGTGAAAAGACGTGTTGCGGCTGCGAATAAGGCCTTTTACGGACTACGTAACCAGCTTAGGTCCCGCAGCTTACAAACGGAAACAAAATTCGCCCTGTATAAAACATTGATTCTTCCGGTGGCTCTCTACGGGCACGAAGCGTGGACGTTGAAAGAGTCAGACCGGAAAGCTCTCAGTGTTTTTGAGCGTAAAGTGCTGCGGACAATACTTGGTGGGATGCTCGAAAAGGGTGTGTGGCGCAGACGCATGAATCACGAGTTGTATCAAGTATACAAAGATGCGAATATTATCAATCGTGTAAAATACGACAGACTTCAGTGGGCTGGTCACTTAGTGCGAATGTCGGAAGAAAGAATAGCGAAAATAATTGTCAGTAGGGAACCATGTAGAGGTCGGCGGCTTCGGTGAAGACCACGAATACGCTGGCTGTATGCAGTGGAAGAGGACCTGGCGACCCTAAACGTTCGGGGCAACTGGAGAAGTATCGCCCAAGACCGACGAAGATGGAGCTCTACAATACGCCCGGCAATGGCGTGACGCTACGCTGTAGCCATCAAGGTAAGGTAGGTATGTGTTTATGGTATTAGCTGTTAGAAAATGAACAGCTCATCCTCTTTGCCATTCAAAAAAAACGAGAATTCCAATACAAAATATTTAAAAAAATATTTGGATCCATTGTAGTAACATTATTCAACAACAATTTTAATAGGAAATTTAACATCAACTTGGGCTTCAACCATAGTGATGGTTTTCAACATTGCATCAATCAATTCAATTTACCTGATGGGTATGATTATTAATCATGCGATCGTTAACTCAAAACTGAGAATTGTTGGAGATTCTGCCTGGGGAATTCCAGAAACGAAAAACGTTATCGTTCGTCTGCCTGGTACGAGCCTCAATGATTCGTTTTCGCGAAGGGCAATCCCAAAAGTTAGACTTATGGTTACCCCCGCAATTTGCGCATAAAACCTTTTTGGTATCTTCCTCCACGGGACAGACGTCCTAAGCTTGAGAAGAATCTCCGCAAATCATGCGTTTAGCATCCATGCGGCAATGTTTGGTACCATGACCCCACTTTTGGCACCGATGAACTAAGTGGGGTTCTGGAAATTTCCTCCAGGTTTCTGGGAAGGTTTCCTTGTCACAAGGACATCCAACATAAGTCTTGCTTTGTCTGAAGCTTAAATATTATTTAGATCTTTTTTTAAGATAGAGCAACATTTTTTAAATATAAAGATTGTTTTAATATAATTTCCAAAAATTCCAAAATATGTGTATTTTAAATATTGTAAAGTTTATACTGAGTAGAAATTGTTTTTCAGCCGTTGTGAAAATTTGAATCAATTGGAACACCAGAATCCAAGATGAAGATTTCTTCAATACACAAGTCAAGCACGCAATCTCCCAGAAAATATATTCCAAATAAATTAGATGCTTCACGCGAGTCAATTGATCGTTTCTTCTGCCAAACAATCAAGCACTGTTGGAATCGCAAAAGAGACGCCAATTTCTTCTTCTGCGAAATGAGCGAACCACGGAGTTGTCATGTTTATGACTTCATTTCTGCGCGTCTTACTGCAGCGATACCCCGGTCAATTAGCACCCCGACCAAAGCACGGTGCATACGCGATTGGAACCGTCCGAAGGAAGTCACTCCGTGTGCCGTAAATCAATATAAAATGTGACAAATATTATTGGCCATTCTTTTCGCCAGTTGTGGCCAGTCAGTGGTGGATTCCCCCTCCTGTGTGGGTCAACGATCGACGGGTCCGTTCGTGTCTGACCCAGTTTGGCCGTTGGCTTCCTGCCATGGGCGTAGCCGGTGCCCAATAGAAAAAAGCAACTAGTTTGAAACGATGGTTAATATATTGTTTGAATGTTTCAGTTATTGTTTTCAGCATTGATGTTCATGCCATATTGTATCATGATAATTTGTTTTGAATATTTCATAAAATCTAGTTTAAGATCTTTTCAGAAATCTTACAGTGATTTTTTGTGTTGCTTCGCCCTCCCCGGTCGTCATTTTCGCCACGAAAAATAATCTTGTGTTTCAAATCATCAAAACCTGTCTTCTGTTGCATTGATTTCTTGAAAAACTTTTCAAGTCCAAAGTTATGTTAAAAAGCATTTATCCAAGAATTCTGTTGAAAATATTAAATAAATTCAAAAATATGAAAGCTCCAGGCAATGATGAAATTTTCTACATCCTCATCAAGAAACTTCCAGAAAGTAGCTTATCATTTTTAGTTGATAAATCGTCGCGTTATATGATAAGAGCTATATGATACCTTCACATATTCACCAGGAGTTTCACCTGGGTTTCTAATCAACTCTTCAAGAAACTTCTTCAGTAATCCTTCCAGGGTTTATTCCCAGACACCATTTCTCGCCTCGCAGTACCTCGAATTGCTCCAGCGAGTCGTCAGCAGTGCCTCAAGGATTATTTTTTCAAATGGATCATTAAAATGGCCAAAAGATTCTGTAAACAAGAGCATTTTTTGTCGTTTTCTTTGAGGAATACTTGTTTTCGGTATCAAATCCCGGAAAATGTGTCAATATTCCTAAATCTCGTTATAACTGGCTAGGCAGAAATTGCCAAATAATAGGATCTCTATCAACAGTTCAGACTAAAATTCGTGAATAAACATTTTAGGTTGCTCGTATCCCCCTACCCGAACCCTGATGTAAATCCTTTTTTTTTTTTTTATTTTTTTTTTTTAATTTCTTTATTAGTATCATTCCAAACATTACATTCATTATTTCTTATATCTAGGTGTTCTGTGTTATTAGACAACACTATCATCCTAATTTGGTAAAACAAATCTAAGATTTTATTAACATTTTGTTAACAACATATTACATTTCATTTGCCGTAGCAGTTCAGATTTTTTACAGGTGAGTTGATTTCACCTGCTTATAAGAGAAAAAAAAGTTTTTAATATACTTAACCTAACTTAACCTAAACATATAACGCATTAATCGTGGCAATAGTAGATTGTAACGATTTTTGCCTGAAATTATTGATTATTTTATTTGACATTTGTTCCAATGTTTCAACATTGGATATCCTATGTAACTCATTGGTACTATACCAGGGAGGAAGCCTCAGAATCATTTTCAAAATTTTATTTTGAATTCTCTGCAGAGCTTTCTTCCTGGTATTACAACAGCTAGTCCATATTGGTACAGCATACAACATGGCTGGCCTGAAAATTTGTTTGAATATCAAAAGCTTGTTCTTAAGACAAAGTTTTGATTTTCTATTAATAAGGGGATAGAGACATTTTACATATTTGTTACATTTGGCTTGAATGCCCTCAATGTGATTTTTGAAAGTTAAATTCTTATCTAGCATGAGTCCTAGATATTTAACTTCATCTGACCAATTTATTGGAACCCCTCTCATCGTGACAACATGTCTACTTGAAGGTTTCAAATAAAGAGCTTTTGGTTTATGTGGGAATATTATTAGTTGAGTTTTGGAAGCATTAGGAGAAATCTTCCATTTTTGCAAGTATGAAGAAAAAATATCCAAACTTTTTTGCAATCGACTACAGATGACACGCAGGCTTCGTCCTTTGGCGGAGAGGCCTGTGTCATCCGCAAACAAATATTTTTGACATCCCTGAGGTAACTCAGGTAAGTCAGATGTGAAAATATTGTATAATATTGGTCCCAAAATGCTGCCTTGGGGAACACCAGCTCTTACAGGAAGTCTTTCAGATCTGGAATTCTGATAATTAACCTGAAGTGTACGATTTGACAGATAACTTTGAATTATTCTAACAATGTATGTTGGAAAATTAAAATTTTTCAATTTTACAATCAAACCTTCATGCCAAACACTGTCGAATGCTTTTTCTATGTCTAGAAGAGCAAGACCAGTAGAGTAGCCTTCAGATTTGTTGGAACGGATCAAATTTGTTACACGTAAAAGTTGATGAGTGGTCGAATGTCCATGGCGGAATCCGAACTGTTCATTGGCAAAAATTGAATTCTCGTTGATGTGGGCCATCATTCTGTTCAAAATAACCTTTTCAAAAAGTTTACTGATGGAGGAAAGCAAACTGATTGGACGATAGCTAGAAGCTTCTGCAGGATTTTTGTCTGGTTTTAAAATTGGAACAACCTTAGCATTTTTCCATTTGTCAGGAAAATATGCTAATTGAAAACATTTGTTAAATATATCAACTAAAAATGATAAGCTACTTTCTGGAAGTTTCTTGATGAGGATGTAGAAAATTCCATCATCGCCAGGAGCTTTCATGTTTTTGAATTTTTTAATAATAGTTCTCACTTCTTCCAAATCAGTCTCCCAGGCATTTTCGAAAACGTTCTCTTGATTGAGAATATTTTCGAACTCCTGAGTAACTTCATTTTCAATTGGACTAGTAAGTCCTAAATTAAAATTGTGCGCACTTTCAAACTGCATAGCAAGTTTTTGAGCTTTTTCGCAATTAGTTAGTAATAATTTGTTTTCCTCTATCAATGCCGGTATAGGCTTCTGAGGTTTTTTCAAGATTTTAGATAATTTCCAAAAGGGCTTAGAGCCGGGGTCCAATTGAGAAATTTTATTTTCAAAATTTTTGTTTCTTAAATCTGCAAAACGTTTCTTGATTTCTTTCTGCAAATCCTGCCATATAATTTTCATAACAGGATCACGAGTGCGTTGAAATTGCCTTCTCCTCACGTTTTTAAGACGGATCAAGAGTTTAAGATCATCGTCTATAATCACGGATTCAAATTTTACTTCACATTTTGGAATTGCAATGTTTCTGGCTTCAACAATGGAATTTGTTAAAGTTTCAAGAGCATTGTCAATATCAAGTTTAGTTTCTAAAGAAATGTTAACATCAAGATTAGAGTCAACATACGTTTCATATATATTCCAGTCGGCTGGTAAATAATTGAAAGTGGAGCTGATAGGATTGAGAATCGCTTCATGCGATATTTGAAATGTAACAGGGACATGATCAGAATCAAAATCAGCATGAGTAACTAATTGGCTACAAAGATGACTAGAGTCGGTTAAGACCAAGTCAATCGTAGATGGATTTCTAGAAGAGGAAAAACATGTAGGGCTATCAGGGTATTGAATTGAGAAATATCCTGAAGAGCACTCATCAAATAAAATTCTGCCGTTGGAATTACTTTGAGAATTATTCCATGACCGATGTTTGGCATTAAAGTCACCAATGACAAAAAATTTTGACTTATTGCGAGTTAATTTTCGCAAGTCAGTTTGAAGCCAATTAACTTGCTGTCCAGAGCATTGAAAAGGCAAATAGGCAGCTATGAAAGTATATTTACCAAACTGTGTTTCAACAGAAACACCTAAAGTTTCAAAAACTTTAGTTTCAAATGACGAAAACAGTTGATGTTTTATACGCCTATGAATGATGATTGCAACTCCCCCACATGCCCCATCAAGTCGATCATTACGATAAACAAAAAAGTTAGGATCTTTTTTAAATTTGGATCCAGGTTTTAAATAAGTTTCGGTAATAACTGCTATATGCACGTTATTAACCGTAAGAAAATTAAACAGCTCGTCCTCTTTACCATTCAGAGAACGAGCATTCCAATTTAAAATATTTAAATTATTATTTGGATCCATTAGAAAAACGTAATCCAATAACAATTTTATTTGTAAATTTTACACCTACTTGGACTGCTTCAGTCATAGTGGTGGCTTTGAACATTGCATCAATCATTAGATTCAATTGTTCAGTTAGAAAATTAAAATCAGAGGCAGACATATCATCTGATGATTTCCCATTGGAATTTTCGGTAGACGAAGAAGCGGGGTAGGAGTTACCTGTGGCGGTAGGGTTTTTTCCATTTGATTTGAAACAAGTAGAATGGGTACTCATGGAACGAACAGGGGAAGAGTTCAAATTACCTGCTACGATATCGGCAAAGGATTTACCGTGGGTAGATACATTCGAAATTGAAAGATTCGAACGGCTACCCGACGGATTCAAATTTGTTTGTGAATGAGCATGATTATGATCTTCCTGGTGGGTATGATTCCTAATCAAGCGATCGTTAACTGAAAAATGAGCATTGTTCGATACTCTACCAGGCAAATTCCGGAAACGACCGTTATCGTAACGGATATTATCCTTCATTTGCTTGGCACGAGCCTCAACGACTCTTTTGCGTGAAATGCATTCCCAAAAGTTAGCTTTGTGAGGGCCCTTGCAATTGGCGCATTGAAATTTTCTGGTATCTTCTTTCACAGGACAGTCGTCCTTAGCGTGAGAAGAACCTCCGCAAATCATGCATTTAGCATCCATGCGACAATTTTTTGTACCATGACCCCACTTTTGGCACCGACGGCACTGAGTGGGGTTCTGGTAATTTCCTCCAGGTTTCTGGAAATGTTCCCACGTCACACGGACATCGAACATAAGTTTAGCTTTTTCTAAAGCTTTAATATTATTTAGTTCTTTTTTGTTAAAGTGAACTAAATAATATTCTTGAGAAAGCCCTTTCCGAACAATGCCAGATTGGGTTCTCTTTTTCATAATGATTACTTGGACTGGGGAAAATCCAAGTAAATCATTTATTCCATTTTTGATCTCTTCAGGTGACTTATAGTCACTTGAGAGACCTTTCAAGACGACTTTGAACAAACGTTCAGTTTTGTCGTCATAAGTAAAAAATTTGTGCTTCTTCTCTTCAAGATATCTGAGAAGAAGTTCGCGATCTTTAAGAGTTTCCGGCAAAACGCGACAGTCTCCTTTCTTTGCGATTTGGAAGGAAACCTTGATTCCCCTAATGGAGTTCAAGATCTCCTGCCTAAATCCCCCAAATTCGGAACAACTGACCACGATAGGCGGCACTCTTTGCTTCCTCACTTGAATCAAAGAGCCTGGGCTAGAGGCTGCTTCGATTTGGTGTTCGGAAAATTTGTCTAGAGCATCGAACTGATTGCTCATTTCAATACAATCATTCATTTCACCCTTGGAAGAAACTTCGCATTCCGGGGAAGCGTCCTTTCTTCCATTCTTGCCACGTGTAGTGACAGTTTTAAAACCCACTTTTTTGGAAGGAAGTAGTGAATTCAGAGATTCACCCTTCCTTTTGTTAGTTGTTGATACCATGTTTAGTTAATAAACGAGAAAGACGTGACCTTCGAGAGGTTTTTTCCCTAGACGGTGTCCAAGAAGGATTACCACCGCTAGCTTTCGCCAACGGGTCCAACGAAAAATCGAAGGCACGGGTCCAAACAAGGATCGTAAAGGGATCAATAGTAGAAAAAATAGTACTGAAAAGTACTGTTTAAGTAGCACTGAAAAGTACCGTTTTTAATTTTAGCACTGAAAAGTACTGTTTGTGTAGCACTGAAAAGTACTGTTTTATTGCTTTAGGTAGTTTTTAAGAAAACTTCCAAGAGCAGAGAGAATTCGTGTACGCACAGCACGAAGGTACGATGCGCACTGCTGATGTAAATCCTTTCTACACCCATGCTTCCCGCGTTAACCGGACGTATCGAAGACCCATCACCGGCAAACCGGCAGCACCGCGAAAGGCCCGCCGGATAGAGCAGCAATCCGAGCGAGACCACCCAGTAGACCGTCAGCAAATCGCAACATCCATGTGGAGTGGAGCGAAGGAGCTCGCACGCGTTTCCACATCGATCTGCGCTGTCCGTCAATAAAACCCTGGCTGTAAAACCGTAAAAACAAAAACGGCAAAGTGGATGGTTTTATATGCGCCTGCGAGGAATGTCCCAAGATGGCATTGCGTGTCGATGGGGATTGATGTCTAAATAGGTAGTTGGGTGCGGGTTGAAATCGTCATCCCATCAGGCGATGAGGGAAAAGTGATTTGTTGTGGGGATTTATCGATTTGAAATCAGGCAGGAAACTCACGCTTGAATCAATCTCCTTGAAGACAAATAAGCTTTTATCAAAATGAATCAAAATTAATATTAGATCAGACACAGATCAATTCTCACATAATTATGAAGTCTGCTAAAAAGTTGGTTGGTCTATTTCGTATAATCGACGATTGACAATTATTATCGGTACGTCAATATCTATCCGAAACATTTTTATGCAAAACCTCCAATTTACAAGCAGCACATTCGTCAGTACACCTGGAAATTTCCCAAAATCGTTTTATAGTAGTGCTTGATTACCAATTATGACTAATTTTCGTAAGCTACTTTCGGTTCCCTAAAATATCTAAAACATTTCAGCCCGTGTATGATCGGGTTTAGATTTTGATCAAATCATTATTGTGGATTTTTTTTCTACCTTTATTAACGAGATCTTTTGTCCTAGGCTAGTTCACCTCGGGTAGTATTGTGAATTAAATGCACTCCATAGGCATCTAGTCCCATATGCTGGCACAAGTGAATAGATCACTCTATGGTACTCTGAAAAATCCGGAATATGTGGAAAAAGTGAAAAAAATATGAAAATTGGTTTGGAGAGCTGCGATTTGAAAAGACTTGCAATGATTTTTTTTATGTTTATCATAGAGGCAACAACACTTGCACTGATGAGCTCAGAGTAGTTAAACCATCGTTGCCTCTGTATTGTCTTAATATGGCATATCTTGTTCTTTCGGAAGATCTAGCTAGAACATCCGTAAAAAGGCATTCTGTCTTTTGATCAAGACAGCTGCGATTTCTTTCGAAACAATTTGCATTCGTGGTTTCAGAGTTAATAGTATTAATAATCACTAACGTCTAATCCTGAATGACCATTTTTAGTTCTCTTGATGCTCTGGAACAATTTTGAAAGAAAGAACATATCCTAACGATTCGTCAACTACTATTTATAAGATGTAAGACTAGAACGTGTTGAGTTTCAGGAGATCTCCACTTTTACCGACGTTTATTGTTTTTGGAACGGTAGCAATGTAACCATTTGTACAAAGGCGTTGATAACTTTTACAGTTATTTCAGAAACATTTTAAGGTCATACAGTGACACTTATGACAGAACTGAACGTAGGACTTCGTGTAGTATTGGTAAAAAATTAAACTCAACTAAGTTCATTTCTTCTAATAATGATAAAATCATATAACAAGTGCAAAAACTAGAAGGTAGACTTGTACAGTTGACAACAGGAAACTCATCCCTTTGCAATTCTTTTGGAAAAAACAAATTGCAGCTCAATTTTCAGGCAATAATTACTTTTCCGGATCATCTGATGGGCTGGAAGGTAGCCATTCATGATCAGACGACTGTGATGACATTTATAGGCATCTGAAATCACGTAGGGTCAATGTTCCCTTAGGGGACAGTCCCCTATAGTCGCCCTAGTGGCTTTTTACGGCCGTTTTGCTATAAATCTTTTCAAAACATTTTTTGACATGAAGGTCAGGAGCTATTTATCTAAGTACCATTGATACACAGGTTGATTTTGTTCAAAACATGATCGAAATAATTAGTTTCGTTTAAAATTTGAGCTCCCTTGCACCTATACTAACCCTTTTGTTCCTATAGTAGCACTACTGAGAGAAACTATTTTATATTATGCGAATAATTGAAGAATTCAGAACTTTTTTACATCAAACGAAAGCTTTTGATCCACACTTTGTAGGAAAAATATAAAAGTTTTGTATAAATACGGTTTTGATAAGTATTTTGTCAACGCCGGGATGCTAGTGCTACTATATGAACAGAAATTAGAAATAGTGCTACTATAGGCACATCTATTCCTATAGTGGCACACGCGATAATAAATACAAACATTGGAGTTTTCGTAGTTTTCATATTTTTCCCACAAACCCAAGATAAAAAGCTTTCAGATGATGTAAAAATAATGGCGCTAGCGTAATTTTTCGATTTTACACGAATTTTTGTTCTTAGCTATGCGGCTATTGGTACATCGACCCTATGCGATTTAATGATCTTAGCTCTTTAGGCCAATTCAAGACTAACAATTGAAAGGTCTAATAGCGTTAGCGTTGGCGTAGTTACGGTATACTTCGAAGATTGGTTACTAGCAATAGGGTAACCAATATATTTCGGACCCCTGGGCCATTTTCCTGCAAATTTCCTAGGTTATCGAAAGACAAACTCTCAATTTGCATGCATAAACTTTTTTCATATTTCTGAACTAATAGCGTAGAATTTCTTCGGTTTTCCATTGTCAATCGATGGATTAGACTATGGGCAAGCAATCAGTGCGGTGGACTTGGGCGCCAAACGATAAAAAATGCCGGGAGTCTAAAATGTATTGGTGTGTCCAAAATAATGAAAAACAGTGCATCACAATTCAAAGGATTACATGCACGGCCCGATTCACTGCTCACCGCGCAGTAACGCACATGCGCTAGTGTCTATGCATGAAAAATCGCTAACAGGTAACACGAAAAATATGTGTATGGCGAAATGCATCTAACGAATGATTTCTCAAATTTGGGAACTTTTTTCTAAAAATATTTGGTACCTGTTGTACGTAATGACGATGACTATCACGCCTACCAAATATTCGTTCGATAAAAGCTTTACTTAGATGTGTTTCTCCATACGAAATAAAACGAGAAAACTTCTGCTTATCAACTGTGGACAAGAGCAAAGCAGGTAACCCATTATTTTCGACGTTTTTTGGATCCTACATGACCATATTATCTCGTAGAAGAAGTTTTTCTCTACATTTTAGCATATTTTTTGACTTGGTAACGTTGTGCAATTAATAAATTGGGATCAATAAAACTAAAATCACTTCACTATATTGCAGTTTTAATGTTTCTATAATAGGCCTCAACTCGGCTTCAGTTTAATATAGAAAATTGAATTAGATGGACAAATTGATGTGAAGATTTGCGAAAAAGTTACACGTCTTCTCAGTGAGAATCGAACTCACGACTCCCCGATCTCTAGTTGGGGCGCGTTAACCACTACGCCATGAGAGGACTCATGAACGCAGAAGTTAACCTGAATTCGATTTCAGCTCAATAATCACGTGGTCCTCTTTCGCAAAGTGCACCTCTTTCGGAAGAATTAGATGCCCATCCAAATACAACGCTTTCTATATATATCCAATGCCTAGCCCGAGAGCGCATTGTTTTTTAGATATAGGAATAGCACACTACACTAGCCAGCAACTGCGCTGGCTGAGGTATCTATTGTGTGGGCTTCCAATGGGTCGCGACGTTCTCAAACGACCGGTTACGGAACATGAGTCCGTTGCTCGATAAATACTTGTTTTTAATTATGAATCGTGGTTTACGGCTAACCAGCCGAGTGGAAGTTTAACAACTACCGAAAAGCTAAACATTACATATATTTGCAATTGGATTAGATGGACAAATTGATGAAATTGAACCACGTGATTGAGCTGAAATCGAATTCAGGTTAACTTCTGCGTTCATGAGTCCTCTCATGGCGTAGTGGTAACGCGCCCCAACTAGAGATCGGGGAGTCGTGAGTTCGATTCTCACTGAGAAGACGTGTAACTTTTTCGCAAATCTTCACATCAATTTGTCCATCTAATCCAATTGCAAATTATATGTAATGTTTAGCTTTTCGGTAGTTATTCGATTACTGCAAACGGGAAAAAATCTGTGGTGAAAATAACCATTTAAGCTAATGTCGCCTTTCATGAAACTACTATGGAATTTAGAAAAAATCTTCACATCAATTTGTCCATCTAATCCAATTGCAAATTATATGTAATGTTTAGCTTTTCGGTAGTTGTTAAACTTCCACTCGGCTGGTTAACCGTAAACCACGATTCATAATTAAAAACAAGTAGTAATCGAATGCCAAAAACAAGTTAAAAAATAAAAGACTCATTATTTGAATTTCTCAAAAAACAGTGAAAGTCTACTGCGTATTAGAAGCAGAAAGTCATTTTCTTGGAACCAACAAATCGAACTGTTTGGAAGATATCTAGAAGAGAACCTTTCCAGTTGTATTCTACGCTCGTACAACCAAAGAGCGGAGATATTGTTGAAGTACTGGAAGTCAACTCCTTCCTAGAGCAATCTTTGATAGTTACCCTATTTGTACATTATCATTTTGGCTATTCAACCATTCCATGAAAAATCGATCTAGTGGGTCATCGAATTCCGTGAAAATTTGCTATTTTGTTCCTTATCCGAAATAAGGATACACGTGTTTTTAGATTTTTTTATTAGGGTGACCATTTCCAAAATAAGGTGACCAAAAAAATCGTGATTTTGCCAAATTTTTATTCAAAAAAAAATTATAACATTTGAACCGTTCGACCGATTTTCAATCTTTTTCGACGAAATGAAAGCTAAAAATTTTAACTTTTTATAAAAAATATGAAATTTCACAAAAATTGTTTTCTTACATTACAAAAAAAAACAAAAATTTCTGTTTTTTCGTGTTTTGAGGGCCTCGGGACCAAAGGGACTATTGCTGTTCCCATTTTTTCTTGAAAGTTCAGAAACTTTTACGTTTACTGTCAAAATTTCAGCGATATATATTTCTTAGTGTTTGAGATATATTATTTTCAAAATAAAATCAGTAATTTTTCATCGGCACACACTGTATGTAGGTCTCAGCACATTAGATTTTTTATTTTTCAAAAAATCCCAACTTTTGAACAGCTCAACCGATTTCCAATCTTTTTTTTATGGAATGAAAGCTTAAAATTTCAATTCGCAACTTTGCAGGAAAAATATAAAACTTTGAAAAAATTTTTTTTTACATTAAAATAAATGAAAATTTCTAAAAAACAACTAGAAATTTTTATATATTTTCATGTATATTTTTTTTTAGGTTTTTTAATTTTGTCTGAAAAGTTGAAATATTAAGCTTTCATTTCATAGAAAAAGATTGAAAGTCGGTTAAGCTTTTCAAAAGTTATGATTTTTTGAAAAATTAAAAATCTAATGCGCTGAGACCTATAGTGTGTGTTGATAAAAAATGACTTTTTTTTATTTTTCAAAAAATTATATCTCAAAAATTAAAAAACATACAGTCAACGTAAAATTTTCTGAACTTTCAAGAATAAATGAGAACAGCAATAGCCCCTTTGGTCCCGAGGCCCTCAAAACACGAAAAAATGGAAATTATTTATTTATTTTCATGTAAGAAAACAATTTTTGTAAAATTTAATATTTTTCCTGAAAAGTCAAAATCTTAAGCTTTCATTTTGTCCAAAAAGATTAAAAATCGGTCGAGCGGTTCAAAAGATAGAATTTTTTAAAAATAAAAATTTGGCAAAATCACTGTTGTTCTGGTCATTCTATTTCGGACTGGTCACCCAAATAAAACAAATCCAAAGACACGGGTATCCTTATTTCGGATAAGGAACAAAATAGCAAATTTTCACGGAATTTGGTGACCCACTAGATCATTTTTTCATGGAATGGCTGTATTTAAATACTCTACAGTTTTTGCTCCGGCGAGGTTTTGTTGCTCCGTTTTTGGCATTTGAAGTTTCAATATTCGACGTCACTCAACTTGGCTCAGAGATAGATGGCATAGTATATTATGCTTATTTCTGGTAAAGCGGCGTCCACAATTTACGTAACGCTATAGGGGGAGGGTGGGAGTAGGCTCAAGTGTTACGGCTCTTTTTTTTAAATTTATCATACAAAAAGCGTTACGGAGGGGGGAGGGGGTAAAAAAAATCAATTTTATCGTTACGTAATAAATGGATGCTGCCTAATTGAAAGCCACACTATGGTCTAAGCTTGTATTTCTGTATGACAGTAGAAACTTCGTCATCTCCCATACAGGTTTGGGATTGAGTCTAAGACTATGATACCTTTACCTGTTTAAAATTTTCAATTCAGATTAAGTAATAAGTGTTTTCAGAACTTGTATTATACTGGTGGAGAATAAATAAACAGTCAACAGTTGATCCGCCTCTAAGCTTACGTAATATGCTAAAAGGTCGTCCGTAAACAACGTAGTCGTCTATTGGGAGAATTGAGGAAAGTTCTGGCAAATAAACACGATCCATAAAAATTTTAACCTTTTTTATGGACAAGAGACCATGAAGGGGAATGGGGCACTTGGAAAAAAAAATGATCACGTGGTTTATGAATAGCCTAACAGTCATATCAAAAACATGACCAATCAATATGAGAGGCCGTTACAAAACAAACGTTAACAACAAATCAATCGTACAGCTTCAACCAATTAATCGCTGCCAATTTATTAGAAATCCAAACATGTTGGCCAGGGGGTGATGATGATGACTCAGTCCAAGTCAAAGTCATCATCTGGAATCGTCAGCAGCAAAGCAAGCAACAGACAGTGCAACACCGATACAAATTATAATCCGCATCCCAATCGATGATTTGCACTCCAGCGTGGTGTGTGGCATCCGTGCGTCATCCTTGAAGCAGCTCCCCCCTTAAAAGGGATAACTAAACGAACACATTTATCCCTGATTGACCATCAATGCACCATTAGGGTGGTTCAAACAAGAAAAAAAAGTTTTAAAATCCAATCTGCCACATATTCTCTTCTTCTTGGCATTTACGTCCTCACTGGGACAGAGCCTGCTTCTCAGCGTAGTGGTCTTATGAGCACTTCCACATCTATTGACTGATAGTTTTCTTTGTCAAAGTTGCCATTTTCGCATTCGTATATCGTGTGGCAGGTACTATGATACTCTATGCCCAGGAAAGATTTTTCTTTTACGA
Source organism: Aedes aegypti (assembly GCF_002204515.2). NCBI lineage: Eukaryota > Metazoa > Arthropoda > Insecta > Diptera > Culicidae > Aedes > Aedes aegypti. The sequence goes on along the minus strand of NC_035108.1, from coordinate 423,244,309 downwards.
AAAGATCCTGGATCGACCGGGAATTCGAACCAATGAACCACTCTGTTGCACCATGCAACGGCCCCATTGCACGGCTTATTGCACTCGCACGCTCTTCAATGCAAGCAAATCAATCCCCGCCGCAAACGGCTTTATAATTCGATGATTTATGATCCTCACCGGACAACGACGATTACAACGACGCATTGAATCCCATTGAATTGAAAGACTTTTCGTTCGAGATATTTATAGAACGCTGTCGTCGTATGCTGCCTGACACAATAGATCATCTACCGGCAGGCGGTGGTCCCCATATGGCCAAACAAATATGAATGAGTGCTCTCGAAAATGATGAATGAAGATGCATTTGGGCTGGGCTGCTTATGGGATTTTTGGAGGCTACCTCAGAGACACAAAAAAATGTCCGGCTGCGTGTCATCTGTAGCAGATTGCGAAGAAATTTGGATATTTATTCTCCATACTTGCAAAAATGGAAGATTTCTCCTAATGCTTCCAAAACTCAACTAATAATATTCCCACATAAATCAAATGCTCTTGATTTCAAGTTAGCTTATCGTCACGACGAGAGGGGTTCCAATTGATTAGATGAAATTAAGTTTCTTAGACTCATGCTAGGTACAAATTAAACTTTCAAGGATCACATTCAAGCCAAATGTTACATATATAAAAAAAAATATGTATCCACTTATTACAAGAAAATTGAAACTTTGTCTTAAGAAAAATATTTTGATATTCAAACAAGTCAAAAGAACTGTAATAGATCGTTAACGCTTAATTTAGCACTTCCAAATTAAAATTATAGTGTTGGCTAAAGCAGAACACTGTGATAAAAGCAATAAATGTAATGTGTGAATTATTCTAATAAAGAAATGAATACATCACAAGTGATCTCCAAAGTTCAATAAATCACTGCGTAATTGACCTCGTGTCCCACAATCCCCACAAATCATCAGTGGTATGCAGAATTCGCAATTGCATCGTTTAAGACAAAAGCAACGAATTAATTTACTGCCGTCGGTGGTCAGATTTGTGTCCCTTCTGAATCAGCAGCCATTGCTGCTGTTGGGACAAGACAAGATAGCGACAATATTCATAATTTATGGGCTTTGAATGTGCTTCTGCAGATTCTTGCCCACACTGAGTGACTATTAATAATAACCCAACATTCAACCAGTAACGTTTCGCAATCGCGCGAAGCTTCACCACAAGTAAACTCTGTAACCGTAACAGAGAGCGAGCGAAGGAATCCAATAGCTGCACGAAACGAAAACAACGGCAATCGCTCAATGAAGCCCAGATTTCCTGCGCAGTCTTCCTCGTAAATTAATCAATCCAACGAGCCGGTAATAGCTTCTGACAATTGAATGGTATTGCATTTGCAACATCTTCCCGAAAGCGCTTCGTCGTCGCAACCGAAAGCCACGGTGTGACTGAAACCGTCATTAGCGAAAAAATATATCATAAATTCTCAACCCACAATTTGAAAGATATGCAACCGTTTATCATTGAAACATTCATGTTTCAATATGCACTGTACTACGCATATAAAAATTCACATACATTGTTTGAAAATAATGTGAAAAATCTGAGGATGGTCCCATATTGAAAAGTAAAACCATGAGGGCAACTTCGCCGATGGAATATATTTTTTGGTTCAAATTTGTGCCAAAAATGGACCTGTCAAAATAAAATAGACCAGTTAAAATAAACTAAACCACCGTACATGTTGTATTTTTTATTTTTCGATCCATTTCAAATGTGATCAACAAAAACAAATAGTGGAATTCTTAAGAAACAACTCCTAAAAAGTACCCGGAAAAACTTCAAAGGAATTCCAGGAGGAATTCCGAAGGAATTCGCGGCGGAGCTCTGAAGGAATTCCCGGCGGTGCTCCGAAAGATTTCTCTGTGGAGCTCCAAAAACGTTTCAGGAAGAACTGCTGACAAATTCGCGGTGGACCTTACAAAGACCCGGTGGAGGATCTTCGTGAAGTAATTCCTGGAGAAACTCCCATATCAACTTTGGTGTATTTCCCGGAAAAAAAATTGAAGGAATTCTCAGAGAAACTCCTGGAGGAACCCCGGAAGAGTTCTAGGAGGAACTCTCGAGGAATTGCTGGAAGAAAATCTGAAGGAATTATCTGAAGGTGGAGCTCGGAAGGACTTTCCGGAGGAACTATGAAGAATTTTCTGGAGGACCTCCTAACGAATTCCTAGAAGAACTCCGAGAGATTTGTTGGTACAACTGCGGAATATTTTTCAGAGAAACTCCGGAATTCCTAAAAAAAATCCTAGGGGAACTTCGGATGATTCGGTGAGGGAACTGCGGAGCGATTATTAGAGCAGCTCCCGAAACGATCCTGTAGCAACTACAAGGTTCAAACTATGGAGGAAACTATGGAAGAAATTTGAAGAAATTCTCGGTGTAACTCTAAAGAAACTACCGAGGAATTGCTGTAAAACTCCGGAAGCATTCATGGAAGAACTTCGGAGCAACTATCAGTGGGCCTTCGGAGGATCTTGCGAGGAATCGCTGGATGAAATCTAGAATAATGGCTCCAAAACAATTTCTGGACGAAATAAATTCCTGGAGGAACTTCGGAACGATTACAAGAGGAAATTCCCGGAGGAATTAATATTGGAAATCCCCTGAGGAATAACTGGAGAAATTCCCAGAAGGAGTTCTTGGGCGACATTCCTGGAGAAATGTTTGGAATAAAAACCTCTGAAAATAATAGCCAGAGGAGCCTTGGCCGGAATCCCCGGAAGAGTCTCTGGATGAAATCACTGGAGCAATTTCTAGAGGAAATCTCTGGAACAATTTCTGGAGGAAAGCCTCCGAATAGCTTTTGGATGAAATTCCGAGAGAAATTTTTGGAGACAATCCCCAGAGGGGATGAAATTTCCGGAGGAATACATGGAGGAAATTCCTGGCGTAAATCTTCGAAGGATGAATTCTCTGAAAAAAATCCCCGGAGGAATTTTTTAATTAAACCTCCGATAGAATTATTGGACAAAATTACTGGACGAAATTCCCGCAAGAATTCTTGGGAGAAATTCTCAAAGGGAGAAGTTGAGCATGAGCATGAGCATGAGCATTGATGACCGTACAAATCAGTTTTTTTTTTAAATTAATATGTTTGTATTATCTTTTTTTTTCTTGTTGAAACAATCATTTTTCTTACATTATGAGTGATACAACTAAAAAGTTATTCAGGCTTTGGATATTTACATTGAGTTATTTCTAACTCGTTTTTGTTTATTGACGCTACTCCGTGATTGACCAGAATAATCGAAATTGTACAGGGAACCAACAGATGTAGCTTGGTAGTAGCATACCATCTTCAATGTACATTTTCGAGAACTATGAAATTAGTAATGTCAATAACGGCGGTGGCCACGTCCTTACGATCATCGGGGAAGGGAAGGAACGTTAGTGTGACATCCATTGTTGAAAAAAAAAAACGAGTATACCATGGTTGTCACGGGAAGGAGTTTTGTTAGTGAGAGGGCTTAAAAGCTACTTGATCAGAACATGTAACCTCTGTTTAAAAAGTTATCTATCAATGCATCGACATCTTAAACATCGAACTATTCAAAGGTATGAATCTTGAAATTTTTTAAAACACGAATAAGCGCTTATGCCAACACTTTAAGTGTAGAACCATCCATAGTTTGTTCAACAAATACATAAAAAATACATGCCATGGTACAAATGTGTTATAAATAGCATGAAACGAGCTCACCAGTTGGTAATCCATCCTCGACTGAACAAAATCACTCCTATGGCGCGCAAATGAAGTGCTCACCTAAAAATCGCTCCAAGCACGCGAAAAATGTATCGGAGTCTTCGCAAAGCACTACCCAAGCAAATAAAGCTAACCGAAAAAATACTACGAGCGCGTGAAAAATGAATCGGGCAGCTTGGGCCTTCGCAAAGCACTACCCAAGCGAACGAAGCTAACCGAAAAACAATGCGAGCTCGCGAAAAATGCATCGGATAGCGTGGGCCTTCGCAAAGCACTATAGCCAGCTAGTGAACGCTAGCACTCAAACCCGAACGCCACTCGAATGGAATCAGAATGTGAACAATCCACGGCATAAAAATTAACAATGCAGGCTCTTTACTTAGAAATTCTCTAAGGGAGAAATTCTGGAGAAAATCCCTGTCTCCGGAAGAAGCATTGAAATTTTCGAAAAAAGTCTTGTAAAAAGTCGTTCTTGATGGATATCCCCGGGTGAATCCTTGAATGCATCTGGATGGATTCTCTGAAAAAAAATCTCGGGGAGAATTCCTAGACGAAATCCTCACAGGAATTGCTTTTGGAAATCCTCTCAGAACTTTCCGGAGAAAATCCCCGAAGGGAATCCTTTAAATCCTCGGTGGAAATCTTCGGAGTAACTCCTTGTGCAAATCCCCAGAGAAATTCCTGGAGGAAATCCCCGAATAAATTCTCTGAAAAAAAATCCCTGGATTAATTTCTGAACGAAATTCCCAGAGGAATTCCTGGTCGAAATCCACACAGGAATTTATTTTGGTAATCCCTGAGAAATTCCTGAATAAAATACCAGGAGGAAATCTTACAGGATATCCTGGATGAATCCTTGAGATCCCCGGGGGAATACCTTTAGGAAATCTGGTGCAAATCCCCAGAGAAATTGCTGGAGGGAATCTCCGGATTCTTCTTCTTCTTTCTGGCGTTACGTCCCCACTGGGACAGAGCCTGCTTCTCAGCTTAGTGTTCTTATGAGCACTTCCACAGTTATTAACTGAGAGCTTACTATGCCAATGACCATTTTTGCATGTGTATATCGTGTGGCAGGTACGACGATACTCTATGCCCTGGGAAGTCGAGAAAATTTCCAACCCGAAAAGATTCTCGACCGGTGGGATTCGAACCCACGACCCTCAGCTTGGTCATGCTGAATAGCTGCGCGTTTACCGCTACGGCTATCTGGGCCCGGATCTCCGGATATATTCCTCGAAAAACTCCTCGAAGGTATTTATGGAGAAAATCCAAGGAGGAATTTTTTAATGATTTTATGGACGAAATGTCCAGAAGTAGTATGTTTCGACTGGATAGGTGGTTGATTTTTTCGGAGTGTCGGCTTTCAGTCTAATTAATTGCGTTGACTATTTTTTTTAATCATCGCCGACGTTTCGGTCCAGCTATTGGACCATCTTCAGGGCTCGATACATAAATCAATATCGAGCCTTGAAGATGGTCCAATAGCCGGACCAAATAGCCGGCGATGATTAAAAATTACCCACCCAACAAATATGTTCACAAAACTGAGACTGCAAGTGAAGAAAATGAACACTTATTTGGTAAAAACAGATTGTATAAAATGCACGAGTTCCCTCTATTCGCATAAATCTGGAGGCTATATACGTACATTTTAGAGAATTTATCATAGTCAATACAACTTCAGACAATTTGATTTGGCGTTCACTGAAATTACAAGTATGATTGTATATTGCAGTGTATATGACTTAATTTTTACAAACAAATAAAATAAAAAGAAATAAAAAATCACGTGACAAGCCTCGAACCTCTGACCTATAAATCACTAGTCAAATATGTAACCACTATGCCGCACAGGTTTTGCTGCAGGACCTGGTCTTATAGCAAATATAAATGAAACACTGTAGAATATCATGTTTGAATGTTACCGAGCTTAATTGTCATTTTGCAAACGAGCCAGTGCAACACTGAAGGTTATTATCGAATTAACGTTTGCAGCAGGCTTGGGAACTGTGACCACTATTCACCACAGTTCACCGATTCTGCCAGTCAACCAAAACACAAAGCAGCAGCAGCATCAATACCATCATGCGTTGCGCTGCCAACAGTTCACACACTGCTTGACTGTTTTTGTCTCTCCACTGTGATCGTTTTCGGGCAGCCATCTCGAGGTGAATGATTGAAAAAAATATTAAATCATTCAATCGCTAATATTTCGCTTGTGTTTTCAACTAATTGAAATCTATAAGCGCTAATAGCAAGAGCACAATCATTCCGTTTCGATACATATAAACAAGTTCAATGTCATGCTGCCTTTATCGAGCAAAAATGCAAAACCCCGAAAACCGGAAAAATCGTGTCACCACTGTGCTCGAGTCATTTTGCATTCGGGTTTGAAAAAACGTTGGGAAGAAGAAGATTACAGTTTTCAAGAGCCGTGACATTTTTTGTTTTGAACGGTTATGATTGGCTTTGGATTTTGATGGTCGTGTAGAAAAATATGAATGTCGAGGTGGTAAATGTTTGCTACAGTACATTTCCCATCCCTGAGTTTGCAGTTGAAACGAAGTGCAGCAATTTATTAAGGACAGCGTACGAAAATACTTATGCAACGCGTGACATTGTGTTTCTGTTGAACAGTGATGTTCTTTTAACCGGTAAGTCAAATTGTTCATGAATTTCACTTTTAATGTTTATGTTGCATTTGGCGATGAGCCCTGTATGAATTTAAATATCTACATCAGATGAACTCATATGTAATCTCACATTGATGATTATAATAGAGTCATACCAAGTGAAAAAGAAATCGTTATGGAATGACAGTTTAAAGTTACATATTTGGTCAGACTAAATTGGAATCCTATAAGATGCGAATTCAAGTCAGATGAAATTGATGACTCCTTGAAGAACTCCTACAGCAAATTCTTAACAGGAATTACAGGGGTAAATCCCTGTAAGAATTCGTGGAGGAATCCCCGGAGAAAATTCTGGATGAAATTTCCAGAAGAATACCTGAACGAAATCCCCAGAGAAATAGCTAGTGCAAATCCCCAGAGAAAATCCTGAAGGGAATTCCCGGAACAATTCTGTGAAAATAATCCAGAAGGATTTTCTGGCGAAAATGCCTGGATGAATTTCATAACTAAATCTCCGGAGGAATTCCTGGTGAAAATCTCCACAGAAATTCCCGGACGAAATCCCCACCTGTTCCAAAAAAATAGACCTGAAAACTGGTATAAAATATTGGAATATCATTTGCAACACCGGTGCAAGCTCCAATTTTAACATGGTCCAAAAATTTTCACCCAACTAGTGATTTGGACCACCTGTAAAGTTGTCCTAACAGTCTCTATATGAACTTTCAATCCAAATAGCATCTACAAAATAACAAAAAATCTAAATAAAACTAAACAAAGCTGGGAGAATTCATCCATTTTTGCTAGCAGGCTTGATAGAAACTCCTCTGCGATACAAAGAGGAGGCGATTTTGCCGTTTTTCTGAGGAAAAAAGTCTAAACTCAAAATATTCAACAGGATCTGTGCGATTTGAGTGAGAGTGCAAAAGTATGCGAGGATTTTTTCAGGTACTCTCTTTCTCTCTCTTGTTGCTATGCTCACCTTTACTCACACTTCAAAAGAACTCTGGAGTCTGCCGCCCGAACAAGGCAGTCCTTTTTTGATGGATGTTTACTCTCTTGTGCTTTGTGGTGCATCTTCCTCGCTCATTTTTCGTTGCCTATCTGCTTAGCATTTTTTCGCTCCCTCGCAAAAGAGGGAAAAGCAGCAGCTGCTCTAGAGCAGTGATTCCCAAAGTGGGCGAATTCGCCCCCCTGGGGGCGATTTTTAGGTTCAGGGGGGCGAAAATTTGTAAAACTGAATTTGGGGGGCGAACATGCTAGAAAGGGGGCGAAAGTGGGAGCATTTGAAAAACAAAAATAGATTCAAAGTTTGTAAGACATAATCATATATAATGATAGCATACACATCTGAGGTAGAATTTATTTGACGCCTAACTATTTCATCGGTTTTTACTTGTTGCGCTTGTTTGAAAATTACGATAGACAAATTTGACGATTGTCTTTAAAATCTGAATGGTTTTTGTTAAAAATAATATTGAATGAATTTTGAAAGCAGAAAATATGTGAGAACTTTTGGGGATGTTTGAAATTTATTTCCAAGTCCAAAGTAAAGTTTGATGAATTTTTGTTAGGAGATCTTTCGAATATGCCAGCTTAAGTTTTTATTATTTCTCACGCATATGTTAAACTACTCATTTTGATATTTTGTTGACACGCAGTATTTATAGTACAAATCATTTATTAACAAATGTGTATGACTTTGGTGGACAAAAAATACTCTATTTAAATATAGGCCCAAGCGACAGAAAAATTGCATGTATCTAAGCTTCAAAAAAATCTAAATTGAACGTTATATTTCAGCGAATTAAGAGTTAAAAAAAGTTAGTCAAAAATGTACTACCAAAAATTTCGTAAATTTATTTCAACAACATAGGAAAAATAAAAAAAATAAAACAAAAAAGCAGAAAGTGAGCCGAAACTTTATCGATGATAGCGCATTAGGTAGGAAATGAGATTTGTTGATACAAAAACAATTGAGACATATGATATATGTTGCATAACATTTTATGAAAATACAAGTAGATGACACTTTTTTTGGGGTATTTCTATTGAAGCATTGTGTTTGACTACTACACCCTTTAAATTTGACCAATGTTCGGTACACTTATGATGAGATATTGATCTATACTTCAACTTAAGTTTCATGCCTAATGCAAATGTTCAAATTTCATATCAGGGGGGCGATTCCAAAAAATATTAGTCTCAAGGGGGCGAAAGTCAAAAAAGTTTGGGAAACACTGCTCTAGAGTAACTCACCGAACTCTAATGATGTTGAGAAGTATTATCGAGCCTGTTGGCAGGTATAAAACTTTTTTGCAATTAACTGCAGATGACACGCAGGCTACGTCCTTTGGCGGAGAGGCCTGTGTCATCCGCAAACATGGATTTTTGACATCCTTGAGGTAACTCAGGAAAGTCAGCAGTGAAAATATGGTATAATACTGATCGCAAAATGCTGCCTTGAGAAACACCAGCTCTTACAAGAGGTGTGTCATACGTGAAGTTCTTATAATAAACGAATAAACCTGAAGTGTACGATTTGTCGGATAACTTTGGATTATTCTAACAATGTATGTTGGAAAATTTGAGTTTTTTAATTTTACGATCAAGCCTTCATGTCAAACACTGTCAAATATTTTTTTTATGTATAAAAGAGCAAGACCAGTAGAATAGCCTTCAGATTTGTTGGAACGAATCAAATTTGTTACACGTAAAAGTTGTTGATGAATGTCCGTGTCGGAATCCAAACCGTTCATTACCAAAAAAAAAAATGAAAACGTGCCGACTACCGTGATTGCTCTCAACACTACATATACCATATTTTTCGAATGGTGGGTGTAAAATGGATCGTAATATTTTTTATTTTTTTCGTCAATAACGGCTTCAATCGCACCGTGACAGCACCAGACGTAAGACCACCAACCGACGGAACCGGAGGCTCGTCGAAGAAGACAGGCACCTATCTATGGACCCCAGAGCCCACGGTTGAGACACACGTACATAGGTTCAATGCAGATTTCCATGAACCGGTGCCAATCCGGGGCACATGTAGCAAAGTGTGCAAATTACCGCGAGCGAGCAAAAGCATCCAACGCTGACCAGCAACTACGCGAGTGGTTTAAATTACTTACTTAGAGAGAGTGAGCGCTTGCCTAGGCAACTGGGTGCTTTTGCTGCTGCTAGTCGAGCTTAGTCTCTTAATTTGGACGAGCTGAGCTTGCTAGCAGCAGCTAGCAAGCGTTTGCGCGAAAACCGATTTAGCCAGGAGGTTCAATTTGCATCTTGTGCGCTTTATTATGTTGTCAATTTGGCTAACTGGACTCTCCACTAACTCCAACTCCAGTTGAATAGAGTGATTTGTACTAACGAGACGCGAAGCGTTTGATTTGCTGGGTGATTAGGAAAGTGCACTTGATCTGGGAGGGAAAGGTTCATCCGCTTTCTGGTTTTGGAGCAACCTGGATTGATTGATCTGTAAATCAGCTGTTGACAGAAATGCGATTGATTGCAGGCTGAGGTAAAATTGCTGTTGGGAATGTTATTCTGCTAGATGTGCTCGATTTAAAACAAATTGCTAGGCAAAATGTTTGTTTTTCACGCTCTCTGTCTCTTACTAGACAAAATCACACATATCGAATCCTATTTTGTTCTTTTTAAGTTGGTAAAAAATAATACCTTATTTCAATGGACTTATCGTTTATGAAAACTAGCATATTATGGAGACAATTGTAGTACCTGAAAGAAGAAAAAGAAAAAAAATATATTATTAGTTTATACAATAACTGGTGAAATTGAAAGCTCTTGGCACAACGTCAATAATAAAAAAAAGTCCAATGCCACATTGCCACACAAACTGACGATACCGATGCTAGGTATCTGAAGGAAATAAAGCTTCACAAAGTAATGGGAGAATTCTTCAAGAAAACCATAGAAAAATAACTGTGGAAATGCTCATTGGAATACTATACTAAGAAGCAGGGTCTGCTCCATATGGAACGTAAGAAGAACAAGAAACCTCCGTATGGTCTACCATGTTCTTACATTTGACCAAATCAATCAAAAGAGATTACTTATATGAAGTGACCCATGTGCAATCAATACATTGCTCCATCTCACACAATATCTACCAATAAAAAATACTTTCGTTGATAAATACCTGTTCGCCCAGTCACCTAGACATTTTCCTGCTGTGCGTAACCCACTTAACAGCTTCTGTTAAGTGTCTGCACCAAATGACTTAATTACTTTTAATTTCCAGTCTGTTACCTGTTGTTGTGTAGGCTTATTTCTGATGCAGTACGTCATATTTCCAAGTTACCTCCCAGACACAAGTTTTTTGATTCTTATTGACTCATTTCGATTTCCAGCGCCACTGAGAAAAAAAAAATCCTAATTGGACAATGAATCCCGACCAACAAAAATTATTCAAATTTATATCCAATTTTCGGTTAATTTTAATACATCGAATCGCATAAATTGCGATTTACTAATAAATTCAGCTCTCGTTTAGTGGTCCCCAGTTTGTCCCCAAAAATTGCGAAACCGGGCGCGCAGATGTCCGAATAGGAAATTGAAAAACAATCATATATTTTATTCGTGTCTCCTCTCTCTCTCTCTCTCGGCTTGAAAACGGGACGCAATCCAAAATAAGTCAGGCAGGATGCCAAGAAGCAAATATTCAAATGGTTTGCCATAAATTTAGGTTTGAATAAAGGCAAATCCATTAAATCATACGCGGGACCAATACAGAAGGATTCGATTTTCGCCGAGGAGGTCCTTCGCACACGTTGCCGATTGGGTTTCATGTATAGTAGGGAGTCAACTATCATGTTTAAAATTTATCGACCCAATTGACCCAGATCCATGTGCGGAGGCATTGTCCTCGCGTAAACCAGCAATCGGTGTAAAAGTTTCACTTCCTTGGACTTGCATTATCATAATTTTATGCTAAAAAGTTCCCACTTCAAGTGGCAATTTCTGACCCCTCGGTGCACTGGGGGCTGATAGGTGGCTCTCTCACACACAATGTATAAGCCGGTCGTTGTCAGTCCAACACGCCAATATGGTTTCCCGGTGCACAGTGTCCCGAGTGTGATCACAAAAAAAATCAAAAATTATCTGCTAAATAATATTTGCTCGCTGTTTTGCGTCAAATTGTTATGCAAATTTTAATGAAAATATTGATTATTCTACTGGTTAAAATAGTGAAACATTATTTTTTTTAAACCGATTCTACCAAAGAAACTCAATATATCGATTTTTTTTGTTTCTGCCATCATTTCTATAAACAAAAAACTTCAAAAATCTTATTTTTACAATTAATTGGTATTGTTTACTGATTTTGAGTGGCATATGCACTTTTGGCCAACATTTGTAAAGAGTACAGCCACTGTGCGTTGCGGTGAATATAATTGGCTCGTCGATGGTCATCGTACCGCGCCGCCGATAATAATTGTTCGCAATTACGATCGATTTAACAACGATATGGGTGCACTGTGTGGTTGCATCCCTCTTTCGTCCTGTCTCGTTCCGGCCTTCAGTTGGCGCTTTCGGCATTTAATTATGGTGCTGATCGAGTTCGGTTGTTCGCGTTCAAAAGAGAGATATACGATGTTGTTGCACGGTTATCGAAATGATGAGAAATGCGTATGGATATGGAATGCATCAAAATGGCATAACATTATGGCTAACCCATGTATGTTATCTTTCTTTTGAATCAGAATACGATATTATCCGTGATTTTGATTTGAAACCCCTATCCCAAAATTTATTTTTCTTTTATTAAAATAATTTAAAACTGATTGATATTACTGATTAAAGTACATTTTAATGAGAAAAAAATAACTTAACTACTCAAACCTATTGCACGATACATATTTTTTTTAAATGTACACTAGAGAGGACAAAATATCCCGGGATTTGAGAAATTTCGAGATTTCCCGTTTCCCGGGATATGAATGATGCCGTCCCGGGAATCCCGGGATTCTCGAGATGGATGTAAAGTTTGACGAAAACCAGTTAATTTTAATGCGAAACAATGACAGATTTCTCAGACTTTAACTTTATTCGATACAATAAAGAAGCACCATAAATGAAGGAGATTAAAAGGGTAATAATTTCCGTGGAAAGGGAAATCACCAAATGAGAATACCATATTGTTTTTAGTCTTGTTGCATCTCATTTCAACAGTAGCCATTCTCATAACTCTAGGCTAAAAATGCCAATCTGAAAGTACAACTTAATTTTTTAATTTTAATAAATTAACTTTGAGTATGACAAACTACAGTCTCTTCAATAATTCCAAAACTATTTTTTTGTACTAAGATGATGATGATGATGATGATAATATTTTAAACTTTCTGAATCCAATTGTTTTAACCTAATTGCCTTAATATGTAGTATACTACTATTTATAACAAGTTTTCCCGGCAACTTTGGCTTGCCATCACGTAGGCTGTTGAATGACGATCCTATTCAAAGTAACAGATTAGTTTCTTCCCAGTTTTTCAATAATTCTGGAGATTAATCCTAAACTTTTTCCTCACACATACACGTCGGAAACCTTGATAAATACAACATTGAAAGTTCGTACAAACCATTTCATGACATACAAACACCACTCCATTTTTATTTATATACTAGCGGTCCCGGTACAACTGTGAAAAACTTTCGTCAATTCGTTCATTCGTTCTCAAACCACTCCATTTTTTCCCAACATTCTTCAATTTCAACAAAAATATACGTTTTACTAGAAATCTCAGAAATCCCGGGATCCCGGGATTTCCCGGGACAAGCATCAATTTTTGTCCCGAATCCCGGGACAAGCAAAATGGCCGGGAAATGGACACTCTAATGTACACTGAACAAACTATGAATTTTGAAAAACACATAGATTCTCACGTGACTTTTTAAAAGAACCTATCTAACAATGAGAGATTTTCTTTGTAGAAAGTAAACAAAGAAAATCTCTCATTGTTAGAAAGGTTCGGCATCTGGATCCGGAAATATTCCAAAATTCCTTGGGGGACCGACGCGTAGCCATAACCCACGAAGATATTTCAACATACAGAATGTTTATCGTATTCGGATATTCACTCCTTGGAATGATACATTAATGCGAGTATGGTGTGAAAAAATTAAACAATTTGGTGCAGTCGTCTTTGAGTAATGGGTATTTATGTTCCTGGTACCACTCTGGACAAATAAGAATCTTGAAAACTCTAAAATACCTCATATCGTAAATTTCAGATTTTTCCAAGAATAATGAATCAATTTGTTTGATTTTTTCAGAGTAGCTCTTTTTACCTGGCATTGTGTAGTCCACAGCTTATTTTTTGATAAATTAGCCAAAAACAATATGGCCGCCAAAGACGTTTTATATGGAGAATGTCGGTCCCCCAAGGAACTTCGGAATATTTTCGAAACCAGATCACCAATGGTTGATATCGACACGGATTCTTAAACTAAAAGAGTTTTTTGAAATCTTGAGTTGGTATCATTATTCATTTGAATTTTTTTTTTTTTGAACTGACAGGAAAATATAGATCACCACTGTAAGAAAGGTAATATTGCTCCATCGGTAGATCGAATTTTTTTCTGTGCCAACACTTATGTCATGAACAGTGCTGAATAATAATTGAAATTGTATCAATTATGGTGATGATGATTATGGCGGTGGTCACCACAATGGACATGGGACGACCACTCTTGTGGTAAAATGAGCAGGGCGTGCCAATTGAAACTCGTCAAAACATCTGTCGGGATATGCTCGAGGGTGATTGAATTCACAATTCATCTTTTTTTTTAAACGGGATTAAAAAAGTTGTAATGAAAATTGGGCTATTTAACCAGCGGCGACTCCTTCCAATTAATTTCCATTAAAAAGTATGTCAATGACTCATACGTCGAGATTTAGTTGATTCTCTTTTTTTGACTGCTTTTTCATTCGAACATGCAAGAAAAAAAACTCTGACACAACATCAACAATAATATGGTTTCAAATACCGTATACCCATGTCGCTTTGACCGCTTTTTATATGAACACTTTTTAATTTGACCCCCGCTAGTTTGCACATCGTTTAGATTAATAAGGGTCCAAACGACATTTAGCTCATGGAACTGAATAAAGCGGAATGGAACACCGCGAAACGAAATGCAGAATCAAAACAAAACAGTCGAATAATTCCGATAGTTTACATGAGGTAGTGTTCAGATTAGCGGGATCTCACGGTAACACATTGTCATCAAAACTATCTTTTCCAAATTGGTCACTTCTCGATTACTTTTTCAAATCGACGTAAGAAACTTTCATACGGTTTTGAGAAAATTAATTAGGAAGAATCACAACCTGTTTTCTAAAACTGTTTTAAAATAAATCATCTTTTTAACATTTTTTCGCAGTGTCAGCTCGCGTTCAAAAACCAGGTAGTTTCTATTATTTCCCACCAAAAAGGATTAAACAAAATGATAAACCGTTTCATTCAGTTACTTTCGACGTTTTTGTATCAGGCTAAAATCGGCTCAAGTAGTGTTTTGTTTTGATTCGTGGCTAAGTCACTTTGTCTCTCCATACAACGGAGCGATGAAAGGAACGGTTAGTAAATAAACATTCTAAAAGTGAAAAATCTAGTTAGGTAAGAGCGGAACGTGTGGAATTTCGTCTGCGTAACACATAGGATCGATAAAGTAAGTTTGTTCACTTTTCTGACTTAAGACTATTTGAATGAGGTTTCGAGATTTTGCTTTCCTGTATCTCGTGGCAGATACGATGATATTTTATGCTCAGGGAAGTTAAAGGGAATTTCATTGCAAAAGGATCATTGTTCTAGCAGCAACTGTCACATTGATAAAAGGCTTTTTCATGTGACAGTTTCGTGTATGCATTTGTTTACATCTGCCGAAGAACGGTTCATACACGAGCTTGTCATTTCCGAAGAAGAACTGTCAAAAAGCTTCCGAATCAGCTGATTTGAAACGTCTTGTGAAAAGGCCTATTCGATGAGATGCAAGTGTTATTTGCCAAGGGACAGGAGATGAGACAGAGAGAGACATAAAGCTATCAAAAGTATTGAGAAGGAAAACATAAACAAAGAAAACAGTGAATTTAACACTTTTGATTAAGTGAAGTTGAAATAGTTAATGAAATTTGAAATCCAGAGGAGATACACACTGTTCTGTAGAGACTTGGAGAAATGCATCAGCAAATTCAAGAAATCGATACTGAACATCGAAATTAAGCAGACATACCACAGTATTCAACACCTGCGAGACGAGTTGTCGATTACTAGGAGTCGGATACTTTCGGCAGTTCCGGATGACGTAGCTGAGAACTTTTTTCGTGTTCAAGAACAGTTTTTCCAGCAACACTTGACCAACATGAACAGAACAACAAAACGAAAGTTCGAGAAAATAATCGCCACTAGTGTTAACAACTGCAATCCACCGTTTCCAACGAAGAATGAAAAGGCCATACACAATGCAACAACCGTCGTATTGCCACCTGAAACCGAGATTCTGTTGAGCCTTGGACCGAAGTTCTCGCTCCCTCACTCCAGTCTACAGCAAGTACCCTTTTACCACATTATTGCTGATCTTGAAAATGTCATCAACACGACCCCTGACACAGCTGTCCGTAACCGGAATCGATCTGCAGCTGTGAATATCATGCAGAACTTCATTCATGGGTTCAAAACCGTTTCTCAAGACTCGTTGTCCGTGTTTCTGAATCACGCCTGCAAAGTCACAAATCGTTTCATCAGAGAAAATTCCGAACTAATATTTGTGGAATCAGATAAGGGAAAACAAACAGTCGTAATGTACGAGCAGGACTACGACACGAAGATGAAGAATCTTCTCTCCGATGAAGCAACGTACGAACGGTTGACACACAACCCAACACAACGATACCAAAGAATCAACAACAACTTTGTGGATCGTCTCGAGAATCTCAATCTAATCGACGCAAGAACAGCAAACCAACTCCGAAACAAATCACCCGTATGCCCAAGGATATATGGATTACCAAAGGCTCACAAGGAAGATTTACCCCTTCGGCCGGTAGTTCCAAATATCGGAGCTCCATCGTATATGCTGTCCAAGTATGTAGGCCGGATTATACGCGCATCCATTCACAGTACGTACAATATTACTGACTCGTTCAGTTTCTGTCGATATATCAACACCGTTCACCTACCAGAGAACCACATATTTGTATCTTTCGATGTGGTATCTTTGTTTACATGCATACCACGAGATCTCGTACAACAAATTGTCATTGAGCGCTGGCAAGACATCAAGCCCAACACAAACATAAATTTGGATTTGTTTTTGGAAATAGTAGATTTTTGCTTGAAATGCAGTTTCTTCTCGTATAGAGGGAACTACTACAAGCAAATTTTCGGCACGGCCATGGGTAATCCACTATCACCCACCGTAGCCGACTTGGTGATGGAAGTGCTTCTCGACAGTGTTACCAGAACTATCAACTTTCCAATACCCGTTATTAAAAAATATGTAGATGACCTTCTACTTGCAATACCAGCAGACAAGATTGACGAGCTTCTTGCAATATTCAACCAGTTCGATCCAAACATTCAGTTTACCTGCGAAATTGAACAAGATGGACGCCTTCCCTTCTTGGATATGGTGATAGTGCGCCACGAGGACCAATCTGTCTCTACCGAATGGTTTACCAAACCAATGGCATCCGGACGTTTTCTAGATTTTCTTTCTAACCATCCACTGCACATGAAAATTAACATGGTTAACAATTTTATAAAACGAGTTCGATTGTTAAGCACAAACTTAACAGAAAATGCAGTGGATAAAATCATCGATGAGCAATTAAAACTTAACCATTATCCAAGGTCACTGAGACAAAGGTTAATCAATCAAAAAAGTAGACGGGATCGAGATTTGTCTGAAATACCTACAACTGAAGTATTGTACAAACCTTTGGTTCATGTTGAACATTTAACCAGTCGTTTGAAAACGCTATTTAAGAAAGACTATCCAAACATCGTTTTGGCAACACGGAATGAACGGACCGTAGGATCTTTTTTCACCAATACCAAGGACGTCATCCCACCTCTCATGAAAACAAATGTCATATACAGAGTTCTATGCAACAGCTGTGATGCGAGCTACGTTGGACTCACTACCACAACTCTAAAACAACGTCTTTCCAACCACCAATCAGACATAAACAAATTGGAAAAGATGACAGAACGCAATCCTGAAAGTCCGACAACATCATATGATCTTGCTCACTTCAAGGAGAAAACTGCCTTACTCCAACATTGCATAGAGAAGGATCATAGGTTCGCATTCGACAAAGTCAAAATACTTGACCAACATCGTCGCTCCTCTGCATTACCCATATTGGAAGTTTGCCATATAGTCAACACTGATCATACGGTAAACAAACGATCAGATGTTGACTGTTTATCTTCACAGTATGCTGGTGTCTTACACACAATCAAAACCCAAAGAAGAGAACACAACGACACAGAGAGAGATGAACGCCATTTGCTTGCAGAAGACCGAGAACAACCAACACACAACCAAACTTGAAAGCCGGCTTGCATACAACATAGTATAGTTAATTAAGAACGAAACGACAGTTGGACAAGTAGATTTACGACAAAGAAAACTAAATTAGAATCAGTGTTTTACAACTAAGAGTTTATTGTGCCAGTAATTATAATATTTAGAATATTTTGACTTAGTATAAATGATTAATGTTTTCTGTAATGTTTGTAGGAAGTTTTGTTTGAATGTTTAAATGTGTAATGACCACTGCTCGACAGTTAGAGCCACCTGACGAAAAAGCTATTGTTTCTGTAAGACTTGTAAAATTCCTTGACCAACTGATATTTATGTACCTAAATGTTTATATTTTAGAATCCTTGAAAAAGGTGTTAAATACATCGAAACGTCGGACAATTGAAACGAATCAGCTTTTGATTTACACTGACTGCAACGCCAATAACAGATTACTGCCAGTTTCCCTCAGTCGATAGCATTCCTCCGATACACACTTAAAATAAATCGCAGTATTCTGTGAAATAAATCACCGAATTTGAACTGTAAACAACAATAATACAGATTTTCCTGTGAAATCTACTATTTAACCGACAAAATCCATGAAATCAATGAATTTAGCGAAGAAAATCCGTGAAACCTCGAAAACTTATTCAAACAGAATCAAGTCAAAAAAGTATACAAACATACATTATCGATTATACGTGTTTTGCTGGCGAAATTCTACACATTTCGCTCTGAACCAATTCGATCATTCACTTTAAGAACGTTTAATTTCCGAACTTACAAAACGACAAGTAAGATTTTCAACTTTCGCAACCTAACCACTACTATCGCCGCTCCGCTGTATGGAGAGACAAAGTGACTTGATCACGAATCAAAACAAAACACTACTTAAGTCGATTTTACACTGGTACAAAAACAGTGCAAGTAACTGAAAGAATCGGCTTATCGTTTTGTAATAAAATGTTTGTGGGAAATAATAGGAACTCCCTTGTTTTTGAACGCGAGCTTATTGTATGCGAAATTTAAGCAATGTACACGGATAAAAAATGTTTAAAAAATGATTCATTTTAAAAGAGATTTATAAAACAGGTTGTGAATCTTCTGAATTGATTTTCTTAAAACCGTAAACAATTTTACTGACCCTGTGAAATACTAACGAACAGTTCGGTAACAGCAATATATTCTGGCTGGCATGAGCTACCTTTTATTTCAGTTTTTGCACATCACTAATAAGCAGTTAAAGCTGGTTTGATGGTATTAAGCCTGCCTCCTGATCGGTAGGTCGAGAGTTCGAATCCCGGAGAAATCAATTCCTTTTTTTCCTTTTTGGTTTTGTTCAAAGATTTTACGGATTGTTCGGTGAATTTTCACTGAACGTTAAGCTGTTGAGAATACGGGAAAATTTAAGCGAAATCCGTTTTTTTTTTCAGTGTGTAGTTTATAAAACAGTGAGGAAATTGAAGTCGTCAGGTTAAGTGAGTTTAATTGATCATAAGATATAGACACGAAACAAATTTTCCGTTGAATATTTTATGCCCAAAGTACAAACGAACATTAAAATTAAAAAAAAAAACAGTGATACGAAAGTGATTCAATGTAGTGCACAGGGACGGAATTAAAACCAGTTTATCCAAACGAAAACATTACTGCTCACGGAAGTAATTGTAGGTAGAAAACATAGAAATAATAGGAATGTATAACCTATAACATATAGTTGGCAATATGGTGGCAGTATAACGGCAGGAGATGAAAGCAAATTATCACTAATTTTAATATGCAAATTTATACTGATTGAAATAACTCAATTTCAATTTTGATTTTCCTAAGAAAGAGCGAAATTAACCGACCAAACGGAAAAAAAGAGTGGTTAATTCCAAGGCGGGTTTAGCCCCTGGCTACAGAGTACAACGAACCCGCCTTGGTTCATTCCCATGCGCCGTACCTTCCGTATCTTCGCTCTCCCATTCTTCGAACATTCTCCCCCAAAACTCACGATACTCCGCCGATTTCCCATTCCTGAAACAATCTTTCTTCTGCCTGTATGCAAGTGGGCGGGGCAAATTAGTTGTTTACCTCAGAATGTGGAGCTGCAGCAAACTGTTTTTGTATGTATGCCGTGGCGCGCAATGCAAGGCACGTGTCAAGCGTTATAATAAAGCCGAGAAACGAACGAAGCGAATAGGGGAAAAGAATCGGTTCATTCTTTTTCTCGGTCACTTTTCGTCTGATCCATGCTGATCAAATGAACCGACACTCGCCAGAAAAGAGCCACGGATCACTCGTTCTTTTGAGTGATCCGGATCTTTTGAACGGCTCCGATTCTTTTCGCTTATCTCTAATTTCGTTTCTTCCTGATCCGATCAATTTTGTAACGTTCGGGATTCGAGCTCAGACACTGTCAGCATGGCTTTTCTTTATAGCTGCAGACCTTACGCCTACTCACTAAGAAGAACTAATATTACAATGACGTAAATTTCATGGTAAGCAAAATACTCGATGTAAAAAATGAAATGACGTAAATTTCATAGTATTTGAACTTAAAAATGCGTCATTCATGTAAATTTAATATGTCTGGCACATATGACGTAAATTTCAATGATATTATTTAACCGTGTATGTTTTTTCTTCTTTTTGATGTTATGTCCCAACTGGAACAGAGCCTGTTTCTCAGCTGAGTTTCTTATGAGCATTTCTACAGTTATTAACTGAGAGCTTTCATTGCCAATTGACCATTTATGCATGTGTGAATTGTGTGGCAAGCATATGCCCCCAGAAATCGATAAAATTTTCTTTACGAAAACATTCTCGATCGGCTGGATTCGAACCCATCACTCTCAGCATGGTACAGTAATTTCTCGATTATATCACGGATCTAAAAAATTTTGGCGTGATATACCAAAGCGTGATATAATGAAAATGCATTTTCTACCATATAATTTTCATCAAAATTGAAGCTTTATGTTGCGTTAATAGATCGAATGAAACGAAAATTAGGTAAGAGATGGGTCGCATAGATATATGTTGGTTGTTTGAGGTTATTTTTTTATGTAAAATGTAAGAACTTCATACAATTATTGTAGCGTGATAAAATTGAACAGAAAACCCTGCTAAAATCGAGAGTGATATATTGAAGCGATATTAAAACGAAAAGTGATAAAATCGAGAAACTACTGTAATACTGAATAGTTACGCGTTAAGGTGAAACATCTCGGAATGCAAAGATGGTCGGCACAATGGCCGACTTCTCCACCTACTCAAGTTTTCAAAGGCACAAAACTGGAGGAATAGTTGGCAAATGTTCCTGATCTTCTTATTTTAAGCTTTCTGCTAGTGCACAAAGCCAAAATAAAAAGTGCAGTGTTGTGGGATGCTTTCTTCGCGAGATTTGTGCCTTTAAAGTTTCAGTGCAATCTTAGAAGTTGATTTCAAACTGTTTCACCTTAACCACTGTGGCTATCTGAGCTCAAGCAAGAAGAAAGAATGATCAGGTATTAAAGTTATTCCCATTTTTACCATAGAATTACACCTAGAACACCTATAGGGATAACTTAAGATTTCCTTCAAAACAATTCCTTAGGACTCACTTTGACGTGTTCTGAAAAACATATTCCTCCAAAACTTTCTGTAATACCTCAAATATTTCTTTATGAATCACTCCTTTTCCTTGGTATTTTTCACCTCCAAATAACCCTCAACTTGCTGAACATCTTTGCCAAACACATGAACCTTCTAGTTGATAAGGATTTTGAGGTAGAGAAGATTGAAGATTTCTTTTTACTAGCAAAGCCTAGCGGGCGAATTTCCAAGCAGACCGACAGATAGTCCTTGATATGCTAAACAGCTTTGCCAAAGACACCAATCGTCTAGCTGATGAGGATCAATTGACGATATGTTTTCACTAGCGCCACCAAACGGAAATATTCCCAATCAGATTTTTCATCACCAGATATCCCTTGATCTGTTGAGTAACTTTGCCGAAGACACCAACCTTCTAGCTCATTTGGATGTTAAGATATTCGATAGAGTCTAATTTTAGACCCCTTTGGACACTGTACAGGTTGCGGTCAAAGGCCGGTTTTTATTTTTAGCATTATCAGCGTGCATAGTCAATACTATCGAATCACTGAAGATAAATAAGATGCATTTTGAACAAAGTTTTAACGTGAATACGATCGCTACCCAAGCCACGATGACAAAATCATCATTCCTAGCTTAACTTTTGATGGAACTACATCCTTCAAGAGATGACCTGCGCTTCTTGCCTCCAGTTTCTTAATCGTCCCACACTTCCAAGATCCTGCTGCACTTCCCAAATAATCAATAGCCCGCTAATTCGCCTTGTGTGTCCAATATAGTGCTATTATACAGTTGACATGCTCTATTTTAGCCGTATAATAGCCCTATAAGGCCAAAAAAGCGAATTAGCGGGCTAGTGGTTACTTGGGTTGGTCAAACCACCTAACTCGTTGCGCCCCTCTTCATCTTGTACCGGCTGGATTCCAGGTGAACACCATTTTTGCGGGATTGTTGTTCAACATTCTCGCAACGTGTCCCACCTATCGTATCCTTCCAGCTTCGGTTACTTTCTGAATACTGGGTGCACCGTAGAGTTGCGCAAGCTCGTGATTCATTCTTCTCCTCCATACGCCGTTCTCACATACTCCGTCAAAGATCGTTTTAGGAATACGTCGTTCAAAAACTCCTAGCGCTTACAGGACCTCTTCGAGCATTGTCAACGTCTACTGCCCATAAAGGACTACCGGTCTGATCAATGCGAGCTCCATCGCGCTTGATTCCTCCAGTCAGCAGATATTTCGTCTTCGACGTATGTACTTTCAATTTAACCCTTTTAGCTTCACGTTTCTGCCTGGTATACCCCAAGCATTTCAGTGGAATAAGAGATGAACAAACCACTCTACAGTGGTGGAAAGAATCATGCCGTTTACGCAAAATGAACCAATATTAAGCAGGATCCACGCTCACACGCTCACGAACCAACATCGACCGATTTGGTCACAGATTCTTGCATCGGAGAACCAGAACAAAACAAATGTAAAAAAGAGCGTGATTGCTGGATGAGCAGAGTCTGCTCACAACTGTTCTTTTTTCCGTTAATAGCTATTTTTGTGAATAATTGGATGGATTACGATTATAATAGATAGATTACAAACTAATGTACGACAGTATTGAGAAAATTGACCGATATGTGGTGTTATTGTAGAAATATCACAGGGAATCGGACGCGTGATTGCATGTCAAAATAAAATGATGCGATGCCCTTTACAGTATATGTGTTCGGGCGATCGTGAGCAAAGACAGCAAGAACGCAATCGCACAAAATGAACCACCGATGCGGTAGCATTTTTCTGGTGTGCATGAACAGACTCTGTTCACCGTTTTACAGCACTGCCACTCTACAGATTATTTCAGCTGATTAAACTGTTGTTCAGCTACTAATGTTAGTTGGGTACTGCTCAGCGATCACCTGAAACGTTCTTTCGATAATTTCCACGTCGTCTTTTACGCCTATGACTCCATCACAAGGTACGTTACCGAGACTCGCCTCAGTATGACCTTGATCGACTGTAGCAGCAAGACACAGCATACCTTGAAATCACTTACCGAAGCCCTTCTTGAGGATATTTGGAGTACAAGAAAAGCAGCCATCTACGTCGCTGACTAGAACATTGCTCGGTACGTTGAACACAGTTGACGGAATGAATGGTTCCACGAGGATGTAGAATGTGAAGAAATATAGTGCTGTACAAGTAACAAACTTTAGCTATAGCTCCTACTTTGAGGTAAGTTCAACAGCTTAAGGATTACAATGCTGCTAGAATGGATGGTATAAGAGCGAACCTGTCAAAGTAAGGTACATATAAGTTGGTTGTCTTCATCGGCTGATATTCATAATCTGTAAGATGGGACAGCTACTCTCCAAAGATGGGACAGCTAAAAAGGGATTATATGCATTTTCCTCAAAAAGGGCGATAAGCTATCTAAATCAACAAAGTGTTATCTCAGGACATCTTTCATCGTCTCTCATCAATAGTAAAAAAGTTCGTTGTAAGTTCAACAATGGATCAGAATCCCCCTAAAATTGCCGGAGATCTGGCCCCAAAACATCATCTGTTTATTGATTTTAAAACGGTATATTACAGTAAAAGATCGCAGCAAGCCTTGGTAGGGGCGGTTGTGGTTTTGTTAAATGCCACGTTTTTTCGCTAATCAAAAAACTGAAGTGAAAAAGTTTTGCCAAGTGATTTAGCAGGAATTCACGTATTTACACAGAAGAATCAATGACAAGATGAAGAGATGAACGAAGAAAACCTTTTTGAAGTGCGTTTATGCTGCAAGTTCAACAATCAACCACTGGAGGTAATAGCAGGATTCACGATCCAGGAGAGCAAACACAACAAACGTTGATACCTACGCAACTGAAATTTGGTGAGATTGTTTCAAATCATATTTATTCTAATATTTATTCACTTGCACAAATGTTTCATATTCGGTGAGTTAAACCATGATTCCCATTATTCTTCATTTATTTATTGTAGTTATCCTGTATACCATGATATTTCTACCTCTGTTTTTTTTAAGTTAAAGTTATTTTTTGATAAAGTTAACAGCAAACTGTTTCGGTTTTTGTATAATGGGAAAGGGGCGAAATAAGTTTTCATCTCGTTTCAGAGAGCAAGTAAAGGCGCTTAAGCCAAGGCTCTAGAGCCAGGACATAAGGAGGAAATACCGATCCCAGGAGAAGCTAGAACAATGGAGAGCGCATTAAATTTTTTAGCAACGCCACTCCCAACGATCTCACCTATAACCCTGAATCGAAACGGTTGGTATGGATGTCCTCGTTTCTTCTTTCTTTGAATTGAACATTTTTCGCCTATCATGTTATTCATTCGTGAATAACCTGATCGTCGTAAATTTTCAGTTGTCTTTAATCCCAAAGTCTGCACAGTGGGCCTGGCCATTTTAATATTTGTATAATATCACTGATATTCTACAAATATTAATGCTGACAAGAAAATACCTTATAAAATCTAGGTATTTCCAGGATGCTTTTCAATATTGGCTGTGCAAGCGCTTAGAATAGATTAGATTAGATTAGATTAAAACAGTTTATTACAGTATCGCCTGCATAGAGCTATCGAGATCAGCTTTTCCGGAAAGCTCGCAAGACTTATCGAAGCGACGATAAACGGTTGACAGAAGTTATCTCGGGAAAACACTCCAGTTCGATTGATTCCGCTGGAGGCTAAGAAATATTAATGAACATTCGTGCCTGTTGACTTGTTGCCATTGCCCTAGAAACTGTCATGTGGAGAGTCAGGTTCAACAGCCGTTCGACGGACAACGACGTTATCAGTGAATTACGAAGGCGTATCATCTGTGGAAGCCGTGCCAACAATATGCTCTAGAAGTATTTACGATCAAATTAGATTCGTTCCCGCCACAAATGTATCATGAACAAAATGCTTTTTAAGTCAAACCGGTAGTCATCCACTTAGAACGATCTATGGCGGTGTGCAATGAAACGGTGTGAGGCGACGAAGAATGAATCCCGAGCTCGCTAAACAAACTCTACAATGAACCTATCATCCTGAAGGTAGCAAAAGTTGGAAGGATGCGTTGGGCGGGGCATGTTGAAAGAATGCCGTACGAAACCCTTTGTGAAGCTGGTGTTCTCTTTTTGTCTGATAGGTACAAGAAGGAATGGAGCACAGCGTGCGTATTAGGCGTATTGAAGGATGGTAGCTGCGATCCGTGTAGTTATCGTGGACTTGTAGACGTGCTTTTATTGTAATTACAATGTCATACTAATAAATGGATATATACTGAAATATAGCTCTTGGACGACAAAATCAACTCAGAATAGAAGTGCCAGTGCAGAACTATTTCGTCCAATAAGCTGATCAACCCACATCTGGCTAATGAGGATCAACGAATTCCTAGCACTTGGAGCCCAACGCCTCATAAATCCACCAAATAAAGTCATAATCGCACGCTTAAGCAGCACCTCGATAGAGACCGATGATGATGATGATGATGAGTTGGAATCGAACCGAGCCACGCAAATCACCTCCTCCACGCGCGCGTTCACACCCGACGCCATCCGTGGCTTGTTAATGGCTAGTCGTCGAAGACGACGAGCTAGTTTTATGTTAATTCCGCTCCGAAGCTACGAGGATTCCACCTTTCCGTAATCGATTTTTCAACTCATCAAAACTGCGTCCGGCGCGAGGCGCACGGCGATAAACCATCATCTTTCCTTGTAGGTGAACCCATAAACGAGTGTGGCGATCGTGGGAGACTAGGATTCATCCCCCTGTTTTGGGGCCCCATATGTTACGATTATAAAATAAAAGTCGAAATAGAACTCGTGTGCGGATTCCACTTTGGCTTCACACTTCATAAAGATAGGCAGCCGAAGGTAGTTTGGAAGCGCTGCTAGTTGGGTGGTCTAGCCACTGAGAGGCACTGGCCAGATTTGCGGGATCGAGATGTGAGGTTTTGAGTTACGGTTCAAGGCCAGGTGATGGGATGATTGACGAACTAGGTAGATTTGGAGAAACCAAATAACGGAATTGATCTAAGAATAGATGAGGTATAATTTGCGTAACTTACTGGAGCTAGAGTATTCTCTCAACATATGAGTACTTGTAACTATGACAAAAAAATCTCAGAATTTCCAGAGTTTTTGCAGAATCGCTATCAAAATCATAGGTTCCCTTGATATAGGGCACCAAGTCTATAAACCACCGTAAGTGGACTCATGTTCGTATCGACATCCGTGCCACACACACACTCCAACACCGCTTTTCGGCAGCAGTCCAGCCGGAGATCCCACAGAAACCGGCAGCTGAGCTTGATCACTAATTAACTCATTAACATTTCTATTTTCTACTCCACCAACCTCTGGAATCGAGGCAGCCAAAGGCAAGCGGCTTTTTTGGTCTCTTCTCCGCTACATTAGACCGGCACTTCCACTCGGGAAGATGTCACGATGCGCCTCAGTCAGGTTGGCGCACCATCACCCAGGGCGGGCCACATGTGCGTGTGTGCCTTTGGGCGCGCTTGTTGTTCGGATCTCTGGGCGCATACCTCCTGCGGTGATCCGCGTCGGAGAGCAGGAAGATCAAAAAAAAGCCTCGCACCGGAATGTGCTACTGTTTGTCTGTTGGTCTGCTGTTGTTCCTGGTATCGGGATCGCTAGCATTCAGGAGTGCCTCCCAGCAGCCGCACTTTCGGTTGATGTCATATGGAACCAAGCGGATCGCGATCGCATACACGAGCATGTGTGTGAGTGGATCTTTGTTTTGGTTTTTAAATCATTTACCGAGCAGCTACTGCGTGTTGTTGTCGCAGAAGGGTACTGTCAACTGTCAACGTAGATGACGGCTGCTGGAGATGCAACAGGTTGTGGGAAACGATTCGATGTGAGAATTTTCAGTTCATCATTCCCGAGTGCATCTTACGGATGCACTCCGGTTCGTTGTGTTTGACTTGTGTTTTTTTTTTTGGGCCAAATTCCGTCAGGGATTCCGTGGAAGTGATCTTCCGTCCGAGACATTTGGGTATGCGTTGTGACGCAGGATGGAATGTACTTGGCAGCAGTTTTCTGCAATGTCAAGATCCGGTTTTGGATTCGAGGAAATCTGTCGTTTTCGCTTTTATTCGGTAATTGAACACGAGTTCGGTAGCAATATTATGGTGTTTGTTACAATTGTCGAGGACATTAGTTTCTTGTCAAACATTCCAATGGTTTTATGTTAAAAATTAGGGGCCCAGATAGCCGTAGCGGTAAACGCGCAGCTATTCAGCAAGACCAAGCTGAGGGTCGTGGGTTCGAATGCCACCGGTCGAGGATCTTCTCGGGTTGGAAATTTTCTCGACTTCCCAGGGCATAGAGTATCATCGTACCTGTCACACGATATACGCATGCAAAAATGGTCATTGACATAGTAAGCTCTCAGTTAATAACTGTGGAAGTGCTCATAAGAACACTAAGCTGAGAAGCAGGCTCTGTCCCAGTGGGGACGTAACGCCAGAAAAGAAGAAGATGTTAAAAATGTCGTTTTGGTCCGATTAGGCTGCCTCACGGGCAGTTTAAGCTCATTCCAAATAACTGCTAAGGCAAAATCAGGGTGAGATGATGGGCATACTGTTAGTGTTTTTAGTAAACTGATCATACATGATATGTTTACTAAAATACTATCGCATTATGCGTATACACAGTTAATTATGTGCTTTTTTGCTGTTGAAGTCTGTGTTTTTTGGCCTCAACAACATAACATAACGTTTTGCTTGAATTTGTACAGGAATTCGACCTACTATAAATCCTTCAAAAACTTCACCACCATTCCGATATTGATCCAGGGATTCTTTATGAATGCAAATTATGATTCCTCTGAAAATATTTATAGATTTTATCCCAAGATTTCATATCATTAGTTGAATAACTACTCTAAAGAGTTCAGAGACCTTTATAGTCTTACAAAAAATTGAATGTTTTTATGGGAAAATTGTGAAACGTTTGTTCTACTTTCAGCAATTTTGAAACTGGTCTTGAATACAAATTTCTACAAAGCTTTTCCCCGTTTCTAGTTTTCTAGAATAAAAAAAATAATGATTACATAAACTTACAACAATAATTACTGTGTAAATTGTACGTCTATGATTCAACTAGTGTTCGCCCAACATCGTTTGAGAAGAGAAGATTATGAATTTCGCTACGTTTTCTGAAGAAATGTAGTCCTGTATCAACACCATAGATCAATTATGGTGCATTTCTTCTATCCACCGTCAAATTTCAACAATTCGCCCAATACCAAATTCACCATCCATCCGGTCCATCCAAATGAGACAAATTCATTCAAATTGATTACAAAATATATCATCTTAATCTGGCACAGCCCGCGGTTCCTTATGACACAAGCTTCCTCCACCGACCTCGGAAAGAGTCTAAAACCCCCAAAGTGGAGAAACAAGATCCACAGCCACAAAAAAAAAATCTAACCGGGGGGACCCAACGTGGAGTTCCGTTGCGTTCCACGCGATCTTTCCTATCCTTCCTGCAGCCCTCCACCCAGGAGGCTTGGTGAGCAAAAACAAAAAAAAACGCGATCAACATGTGCTGGCACTGACTCCGAACCGACAACGACGACCACGATGAAGGGGCTCACACACACAATCGCATTGGGTGGTCCGAAATGTCAGATGTGTGGTCTTTATTAATAAACTTGTACGCTCCGTATCTCGCTCGCTCTCGGCCGCCCTTCCGAATGCGGGGTGGCACAGCATAGTGGTACGGCCCATAGGCCAAAAATCGAAAAATATGTTGTCTTGTTTTTAATCCCTCATTTTTTCATGGGTCGGATTGGTTCTCAAGGATAAAGAAACTAAATTTTTAGATGTGTTGAATATTGAAAGTAAGGCCTATAGTAAGGTTGAAAACCTAATCTTTCTTATCATTCTTGCGATAAAAAAATGTCATGTGAAATTTTCAACTTTTTCGGTGGTGACTTAGAGGTGGTCGAAAAACAATGTAGGTTTACATGGAAATTGCTTTGAAAAAATGTTGAAAAATGTTCCAAACGCCATTACTGCAATAACTTCCAAACTAATAATTAGTGCATATGAAAACATTCTCAAAGCTTTCTTTATACAGCTTTATGTTGAGTAAATCGCTGTACATACGACCATAGTAAGTAAGTAACACAACTTGTTTTATAAATGAATAAAATACTTGATTCATACAAATTGGTATGTATTGTGGTCAATATGAATAACTTTATTTTGTACACTTATATCACCGAAACAGCGCAAAAAATGGCGGCTTATAAAACATCTTTCATGTCATAGAAGATGTTTCCCAATACATCATTAGAACATACAATTATGTGTTAAAGATGTATTACATAGCATCACTAATACTTACTTGTTATATTGAAGCTAAGAAGGTGTATTGTGCATTTAGACAAAAATTGTCGGCAGGTCGCTGGCCATCTGGCAACTTTGTCTACTTCCGATGCTATTTTCTGTTCAAAACATATGATCTCGCAACACTGTAACTAGCAAATCAAAACAATAACATTACGCGTTCACTTTTCGTATCGTTGGTTTGTTGCAGTATTTGTTGAAAAAATAGCTGAAAACAGCAATCATGGACGGAACTTTGCAGTAAGTTATAATAATTTATGCTGACGGCTCTTTGAAAGTTGATTTAAATGTTCAATTTTAGGAACCCAGAGGAAGCTGGCGAGTATTATGACTACGAAGAGTTGGATTTGGATGAGACAGGAACAGGTGAAGCCGAAGGAATTGAAGATGCTGATCACTTGCACGATACCAGCGAGTACGTGTTTTCATTCACCGGGATTTTCTTTCAAAGATTCTACAAGAGCCAATTGCGCCCCAAGGAATGGACGAGAATGGTCATATACGGAGACACTGCCACCGAGATCGTTGATTGTATGTGGGGAATTGCGTTGGCGAAAATTGAGCGGCAAGTGGTATT
Organism: Aedes aegypti; assembly: GCF_002204515.2. Lineage (NCBI taxonomy): Eukaryota > Metazoa > Arthropoda > Insecta > Diptera > Culicidae > Aedes > Aedes aegypti. Next base: position 423,213,852 of record NC_035108.1, on the reverse strand, counting down.
TGATGATGTTACCCCTCGATGGTCGGAGAACGTAAATCCCACCGTAAATGATGCCAACGAATTTATTACACTGCAAGACACCACTAAAAAAAATGCTACGCAATTGATTCACTTACTGCCAGAATTTTGAGAAGCTGGAAGGGAAAAACGGTGCGAGTTTATGTGTACGTTTGGTCAACCAATGTGCAAACAAGTGCTCAACATCAAGCAATACTACGTAAGCTGCTCTCACCACAAAACACGGACCGTGCTGGAGCCCATTCAATTCGAGACGATTCTGCTTTAGCGGATGAGCTGCGGGACACTCATACACACCTGGAAGGCCATTACAGCTCATGGCTGCTGTGGGCAAATTTCATCCATTCAGCACCGGCATTTAAACAGGGAGAAATGAAGCAATCTACAGCACCACCAATGCAACTATCGAAGTATTTTCGATGGGTTGCCACGTCAGAACCGAGCAGATTGGAAGCTGTGCATAAAGGAATGATCGTCGCGCAGAACAACAACAGTGGATGGCTGAGAGAAATTAGAAATGTGAAGAAGACCTTACTTGACTGCAAAAATATGTTGGAAGGAGCTTTATTAAAGGTGGAAGAGATGGAACGACGTGGATTAGTTGGAAACGATCTGTTGGATTCCATGGAGTTGGCTGTTCGCCTAGAGGAGACGGAATTGAGCCTGCAGTTGGCAAATAGTGTAGTTGACTGTGAAGACGTGGATCACCAGTGAGAGACATAAGTAACGTTTCGTGGTTTAAAATCACATGTTATGTCAAGGTTATAAAAATAATAAGTCATATATGCTTCTTTGTTTGTTTTATTTCTTATATTCTGAAAGAAATGGTTTTCATTTATTTATCTGGTTTGGATACTCAAGTCAAAGTTTACTACATCGTGCTGGAGACCTTTTTCAGGTAAAAATATACCGCCAGGTAGATACCCACAGTGCCCAAAAATGTTAGCGCATGGATAAACTCTGAAGCGAGCCATAATATCACAAACGTCTGGTAAAACATGAGTTCCTTCAACGTGTTCTTTCTTCAATTTTCTCTTAATCAAACCAAAAATAACCTCAATTGGGTTGAAGAAAGGGCAATATGCAGGTAAAAAAATTGGGATTATGCCGATTGATCTTAGATATCGTATTATATTCACGTCACAGTGAATTCTTGCCCCATCTAAAATCCAGACGGAATGAAATCCAGGATATTTTTGTACCTCTCTGTTCTTCAAAGCAAAATTACGACAACATTGAAAAAACTTCTTTCGATTAAAAGTACCCTCGGTCCAGAAGCTTTCTAGCATTCCTCCAATACCTAGGAAGCATAAAAAGGACACTCGTGGTTTTCTACAAAACTCACCGCGATATAGGATTTTTTGTCCAACCACGCCGTATCCCTTCTTGCGTAGCATATCACGATTGTCGAAGCTGACCTCGTCCAAAAACACAAGATTACAGAGATCCCAGGGAATTGCCAACATTTCTCGAACAAATCTTGTTATTTCGTCCTCCCGGATCTGTATCGCTCTCCGCTCAATACACTTCCATGTCATCCCTGCTTCGTGAAGGATGATACATATGGATGACACACTGATGGTTGTAAAAAATCTTCTGTAGAATTTTTGCTTTGCCTCTTCAAGGAACAGGACAGGTTCTCGACGGTAAAGATCTACCAGCCATTCCCTCATTGCGCCACTGAATTTCTTATATACCTGCTTTCGCTGTTTTCTCTTGTAGATCCCATTTTGTTCGTATCTGACGATCCAATAACCGATGGTGGATAAAGATTTCCCATAGATTCTGGCAAGCTCCATTCTGGAAATTCCCAGAAAATAATACCCGTAGAGCGCATGATAAACGGTATTAGGTGAGGCATGCTGGTGCCGAACTGTTTGAATAATCGGACTGGCCATTTCTGACGATCAAAGATTATTGATGATACTATAAAGATGATGGAAACCAAAGTTTTATACAAAATAAGAAATAAAAATATCCTTCTGTTTACCTTCCGATTCTGTTAACCAAAACAAGTTCTAACTCATCATACCGTATCTGCCAAATTCAAATGTCAAAAAACTTCGGAAGTAAGTTCGGAAGTCGGAAGTCTGGACTTCCGAACTTCAATTTAGTGCTGGCGACACAATATTGTTTTACAAATTACATCTATTTTTGTTTTGATGGCATCAGTTCAAAACAAAATCAAAATAATGAAAGCGAATGTTTTTTTTCTCTTCACGAATTGCTTATGGTGATTATTAATTGTTCTTCTGTTGATTCCCAATTGTGTACTCAAACTTTGTGCGGCCCAGATTTATTGTGAACTGCACAATTTTATTAATTGTATATTCATGCGCCTCAATGAAATGGAAAAACAAAACAAACTATCCTAAAAATATGTGTGCCATCATAGAATTTTTCAGCGGATCAATTCCCAATGTCAGAAACACAATATGGCGTCTTCCTCACGAAGCCTGCAGTGCCGTCAAAAAATGTTCGGATGTTTATCAGTTAAATATTCTAAACTTTCTATGAAAATCATGTTACTAAGTAACATCCATATTAATATCAATCGAACAATGTGTTTATTGCGCTCACTTCCCAAATTGACATTCGGACAGCATAAATCAAACGACTTTATATACTGTGCCGTGGCAATTTTTTGAACCGTCAATGTTGCCCCCGGCAAATTTTTACTTTGCATTCGTACGTGCCACGTGGCAACTGAAGCGCTTGTATAGTTTGTTTGAACAACGTATTTACGACGTAAAAATAACATGCATAAATCTCAAACCTTCAAGTTGGCTCAAACAGGTGTTCATAATGCGCTACTGACGTTTTATTTAGCATCTCATTTTCAAGAAAAGTAATGTAGTCATATACTTGTATAATCAACGAATTCAATACGCATCAGAAACATATGTTTTTTTGATTGAACGTTGTGAGGCAACTTGTAATCATCAAACCTTACAATGACTGTGTTTCACCACAAGATGTTTTTCAATAGGATTATAATTCTGTTGTAACACATCATACGTCAATATCTCGAATAGCATCGAATGCAATCGCTGTAGCTTAGCTGTGATGACGATGGACTTCAAAGAATAACAGAGCATGTGATACAGTATAGAATGCTTGCTTTTATATTGGTGAACAATCTCGGCCTCACTATACATTACTTGGTGGTGTAGTGATAAGGTGTTGAATTCTGAATACAAAGGTCATGTGTTCGAGACCGGGTGAAAACTTTTTTTTTAATTTTCATCAAATTTTTGTGGCATCGTATGTCTGATTGTAAAAGTGTGGAAAAGTCGTGCGAAGTGCTTATATAGCCTCCACTTTGATAGATGTAAAATGGTTTGTAAAGTTTATACCAGTTGAAAATGGTCTTATTGTCACCCTAAAAATTAAGATTCAAAACTTTGAGCGTCATACGGGAGTGGGTTAGAAAGGCCCGGGTCAATATGAACAACTTGCCTGATGTTAATGCATCTTCATGGTGTTTGAATGTTATTGAAAACTAGTTCAAAATCCTTTTTTAGCGCATAAGTTTTGATAGCGTAAACAAATGCGGTTTAAATCTTAAAAAAGTTATATTAAAGCTCATGAAGCTACTATAATAATACCTAGACCATTTGATTTATTTCTAATTCATGATATTGAATGACATGTTTTTCGAATACTGTACTACAGCTCATATATAACATAACATGTTATATAATACTCAAATAGAGCTTCAATATAACAATATATCGTTAATGCTGCACAAAAAGATGTATTTGGTGTTACTTGGGTACCAACAACGGGTTGTTAAGAATGTTTACCGTTTCATAACTAGCATTTTCGATACAAATTGTGCATGCGTATCATACCAGTACCATAGTATGTATGCTCTGATATTGATTCCTGAAAAAAATCCGTTTAATGTCGGTGTACTCTCTTACCATAACGGTGAATAGTCTCCATGCGAAATCGCTTGAGAAATCCCTGGGAGAATATCTGGAGGAACCCCTGGAGTATCATCGGAAGAATTCCTGGAGGAACTCGTGGATAAGTTAATTAAAAAAAATACCAGAGGAATCACTGGAGACATTTCTGCAACAACACCTTGCAAAGTTTCCTGTATAGTTTTTTTTTCTGGAGGAATTCCTGGTTTTTATTTAGGGTTACATATTTTTCATATAAAGCTATAACGAAATCGTTTCAAAAATTGAATTTTTGAGAGCGGACCAAAGTAAGAGGTCGTTTTTTGACTACAATGCACAAGGAGGGTTCAGAAATCCTCTAGATATTTCTTTTTTTTTTTTTCAATGAACAGATTTTTTAAGACACCGACACGTTAATGCTTCCAGTGGATGATTTGCCCTTTGAAGGAAGCACCACACTAGACAACGGTCTAGTATGCAACGTTCAGTGGCACAGTCGAAAAACTTTCCTGACGAAAAGTTTTCCGGACTGAAGCGGAAATCGAATCCACACTCCTTGACGCGATGCGGCTAAATGCTTGGTAACACTAACCGCACAGCCATGAAGCCCACAAAAGCTAAGAATAAAACCCAGAATATCTATTTCTTCAATACTTTCGTATTTTTCATAAGGAACCGTACCAAAAATGACTATACAAATGATTCGAAAAAAAACCTGCATGGGTTCTTCCAGGAAATTCTTAGTAAATGCTTATCTTGACATATTACAAATAAGTTGGGGAATATTTCGAGTCCTGTTTTTTTTGTTTAAACTATTTTAAACATTTTGTTCATCACATTGAAGGTACTTTTTCTTGTCCTTATTAGCGAGATTAACCATGTGCTAGTTCATCTTGGGACCAACGGCTTTACTTCCCTTCCGAAAGTAGTCGGTCAGTCCCCCCAATTACCGTACTCACACTTAGAAAAGATCATTGAAATTACCATGTCCGACATATTGAAAAATTAAAATGAGTTAAATTTAAGTTACAAATGACGTAATTTTTCGTCACTTTGAGCTGAACATTTTGTGTGGATCACAAAAGTTCTTAGTCACATTTGTTGTAATTTTACAAAAAAAAAAGTTGAATTACCAACAAATTTACGTCATTTCTTTGTTAACATCGAATATTTTGATTACCATGAAATTCACGTCACATGCTAGGACAGGACATGACAGCACAACTAAGACTGCCTCGTTGTTTTTCAGTCAATAATCTTGACGATACAAAAGCCAGTGCTATCAGTATCCTTTTTAAGCAAATCTTGTAAAAAAAAATCAACCATCAAGACTCATAATTTTGTTGTTTCTTGCACGCTTCATTCATACAATGCATACTCTATGCTAGCGAATTTAAAAGACAATCATGAATCATGAATCATGAAAAACTTCCAAACTTTTGATAAAAACTCCAATTTATCAACTAGCAACACGGCCAAGCTAGCAACAAAGTGCCCTGTTGAAATTCAGCTCAACGATGTGTAAGTAGGATTTTGCCAAGATGACCAATGAGAAGTGTCTTTTTTAACAGGAAATTGGTTTCATTTTTGTACTTTGACCTGAAACGTCTTGTCTTAGGTCACATGTATCAACAGTTTTTCCTTATTTACAAGTTAATTATTGAAAATTATGAGTTAAGGTACCTGAATTAAATCAATAGCCTTTCTCAGTCTACAGTAAGAAATAAATCAATAAATACCCTTTGCAGCTAGACAAACATAACTACAGTCGGCTCGAGATAGGGAGAGATTGAGACATACCCAGGTAACATTGGTAGCTGAATAACAGTTTCTTCAGCAGGCATTCAACGCCATCAATTTAGTTGAACAAGCAGTTATTCAGCTATCAATGTTACTTGGGTAGAACAAATTTTTAATGAATACTAGAATGAAAATCACTCCGTTACCAGGAAAATTAATAGGAAACAGACGTCATTTCGTTTTTGCAAATTGTTTAGAATCCCTAAAATATAGTTTAGAGAACTTTGATACTGGGCGTACCGACATTCGGAGAGAAAATCGGGAATGAAAATCACATTGAGATAGGAAGATATCGAGATAAGGAAAAATGTATCGAGATATGGAGAGTAAAAATGTATGCAAAATGAAGGAACCGAAAAAATCATCGACATAGGGAGAGATATCAAGATGTAGAACAACGAAATGTGGGGATTCGACTGTATTTCGTAGTTTAGATTTTTTATTGGAATAACTACCTTAAATTTTCTTTCCTTCATATTTTCTTTATTGTCGAATAAAGCCTGAGTTTGAGAAAAATAGTCATTGTTTTGCTTTGAAATTTAGTGGAGTGTTGTTTTGCGTCCGTTTCTGGAATCGCGGAAATTCCCAGGATGTCAGAGTTTGTATCCCGGAAAACTGTAAATCCTGGAATTCCTCATATTCTGGAATTGTTTGTCCCGGGATGGACTCTCTAGTAAGGCCTGAATGATGGTTTAGGGACAAAATGTCGAAAGACAAAACGTCGAATGCCAAAATGTCGAATCCCAAAACGTCGAAAGGGACAAAACGTCGAAGGGACAAAACGTCGAAGGGACAAAACGTCGAAAACGAGAGTTTTTGGATAGCTTGCGTTGCTAAGGAAAAAATGGTTGCGATGTGGACGGCGTTGGAAACAGCAAAATTATCAATTTCCATCATAGTAAGCATAGAATAAACCTTCATGAAAATGTCACTTTTCAACTATTTCTGACGAGGAAAGAAGCACCTTGTGAAGCTTATTGAAATTGAAGCTTTAGATATGCAGAACAGATCAAACCATTCAACCTTGATATTAAATAATATATGTTCAGGGGTTGAGTTACACCTTCAGCAACGCATTCCACAGATTTCAAAGTTGTGTGAAAAATCGTACTCTTTTTCTTTCCCAATAACTTCAATCCTTTTTCAACTCTTCCTTTACAAACAAATGCCTGTCGATTAAATATTAAATGACTTATCTATTGGTTTCGTCCCTCTTCGTGTTCCGTGAATGTGTTAGTGTGTAATAGTTACAAGAGTGTTTGCAGTTTGCGTTATTTAGCAAATAAATTAACTTATCACAGTTTGTATAGGGTGGTATGATTTTATTAAACTGGATAACTTCAATAACTCAATTTAATATGCATGTTTAACTAATTAAATGTGAAGTGAACTGATTACTAACAACTAACGCATGATTTTTGACACTTAGTGAATTCTTTATTCTTTAAATAGTTACTCATTCATTTCTCTAATAAGCACAATTAGATCGTTAATTGATTTCAGAAACAGATATTAAGGATTTCATACATAAAAATCAAGATATTCAGCAAGTTTCCAATTTGCAGTATCGAATTGAGATCTAAATATTGATTTATTTTTGTATAGATTTTTTGTAGTTACGCAAAATAATGGTAAAATCGACGGAAGTATTAATTGATAAGTAAATGAAAACAAAATTAAGTAGGATACCCTTTATATCCAACTACAGTTAATTGATAATTTAATATCAATACATGCCCTTCACCTTCTCTTTTCAATATTTGACTTAAATAAGAACTTTGATGAGAGATTGCGATAATGTTTTTGTAACCTGAAAATTAAAAATAAATGTCTTTAAAAGTCCGATAAAATTTGGCATTTTTCAATTTGATTTTTTCATTATCCTTTCCGAGACCAACTAAACATTATGGTATCTCATTATTAACATTGTAGAAATATATTTTTCACTACATTGACAATTTAAAACATTATTAAAAGTAAAATGCAAATATTTTACGTTACTTTTTCATCTATTTTCTTCATTTTCTTTCAGTAAACATCGAATAGATCGAGGTTTTATCAGACATTTGCATTCTTTCTTTCTTTTTGACGCCAAGGACTTCGACATTCGATTTTTTTTACTTTTTGGCATGCGACGTTTTGCCATTCGACGTTTTGGCATTCGACATTTTGGTATTCGACTTTTTGGCATTCGACGTTTTGTCCCTTCGACGTTTTGTCCTTTCGACGTTTTGGCATTCGACGTTTTGGCATTCGACATTTTGTCTTTCGACGTTTTGTCACCCAACCCTGAATGATGGAAAAGAAATATTCCTATTAACCCCTCTACCGGCAGCTCCTTTTTTACCGACAAAAAAATATTCAAATCACGATAGCTTTTTTGTTTCTCAATATTTTCGCAGCATTTTTTCACAAGATCTCGAAAAACTCTTTAAGTTTAAGAAGCCGTGTCGATATTAATCATTGGTGATCTGGTTTTGAAGATATTCCGATGTTCCTTGGGGGACCGACATTTTCCATATAAAATGTTTTTGGCGGCCATTTTGGTTTTGGTCAATTTATCAAAAAAATAAAATGTGTACTATACAATACCAGGTAATAAGGAGCTACTCTGAAAAAATCATACAAATCGCTTCAGTATTCTTGGAGAAATCTGAAAATTACGATAGGAGGGTTTTTAGAGCTTTCAAGATCTTTATTCGTCCAGGGTGATACCAGAAACATAAACGCTCATTACCCAAAGACGGCTGCACCAAATGGCTTCATTTTTTTCACAATATACTCGCAATAATACATCATATTGAGGAGTGAATATCCGAATACGATAAAAATTCTGCAGCCTGAGATATTTACGTGGGTTATGGCTACGCGTCGGTCCCCCAAGGAATTTTGAAATATCTCTGGATCCAGATGACCAACAGAACAGATATATACCTGTCACTTCCAGAACATACTAAAGTTTTATGTGATATTTAGAAGCAAGTAGCAAAGAAAAATGCTAGCAATAAGGCATTCCTTACCCTAGTAATAACGCCCGCGGCTACAAAGCAAGGTCATGCTGAAGGTTTCTGGGTTCGATTTATGGTAGGTCCAGGATCTTTTCGTAATGGAAACTTCCTTGACTTCCCAGGGCGTACATTATTCCACTAACCCAATATCCTTTCCATGACAACTGTAAAGATGCAGAGGTTTACTCGGTCTCTAGTAACAACGGTTGTCTAACTAACATTCCTTTTCTTCCCCGATGACGTAAGGACGTGGCCGGCGCAGTTATTGACTTTTAAAATTTGAACTCTCGATTTGTGCACTTTGATAATGGCAAGCTAATCTCAAGCCCTATTCATTAAATCAAATAAACTTCCTTATAATATTACCTTTGTTATAGCGACGAAATTCCTAGTCAGAAGTTTTGAAGTGATGTCAATGACAACAACATCGACATCGAGAGTGTGTTCGATAGTATAAATAATTTATTTGGCAATTTTTGATCATATTTTCAACCGAATATTGTATTGGTTAATGACCGCTTCGTTGAACAAAAGGAACCACTGTGCACAGTCTGGGAAAAGGCTTTGGCGGAAGACAGACGATTGGATTTATGCGCGAAAAGGGATTCTCCGGTCAGACGATCGGCTCTGATTTCGAAGAGAGGAACAAGGTTCAGGAGTTAGAATCGGAGAATCCCTCCGTATTGTGGACAGAATGTGGCTCACATAGGGTTTCCAGAATACAGGGAGTTTTAAATGCAGTTTTATGGCTATGGAAGCTCTGTACAAGCATCTCGCTACAAACTTAGACCTAGTTTTACTTATTTATCTGTGTCGTTTTGCATAGCTGTGTCTGGTAACCCCAGAATCATAAAAAATGTACTACAATTTTCGGGGAACGCCGAGGAACCTCCCGATCTAGACTGACTCATTCAGCTTTATTCAAATGAGGTCTCTCTCGTCGTCGGTCTGTTAAGAATCAACGCATTCAAGAGAGACTGCAGCAGCAGCAGTGGAGCTCCAAAACAGACGATAAAAAGCTCAGTGAGCATTATGTTCTTTCCGATGTTACGAACGAACGAAATACGGTGGTGGTCCCTCTGGTGGTGGATTCGGAGGCACTGTTGTGGTGGAACAGGGCGGAAAGTGCCACAAGAGCCGTGTTGGTTGCGTTATGAGTTAATTTAGGAGGTCGTTTCATCAATCGCGCGCGATATTTGCTGCACTCTCCGACTGGGTGGTGAGCTTTTCATCTTGGCGCGGGCCGGGACCTCCTACGAAGCTGGAGAATATGTTTGCATGTTGCAGAAAAAAATGTGATGTGCCAGGCTGGCAGTGATATTGGATCGAAGCAGTAATACGAAAACATTGCTTTTGATTGTATTCGGCCTTCAAATTTGAATCCATTGCCGATTGCAAAAATGTCATAATGCTTCTAGTTTTTTGATATATTATGACCGATTTCAGTCACCTTATATGCAAGTTTGCCAGCTTGTATGATTTATTAAATGGTTAGAGTCCGCGGCTACAAAGCAAGGCCATGCTGAAGGTGTCTGGGTTCGAATCCCGGTCGGTCCAGGATCTTATCAAAATGGAAATTTGCTTGACTTCCCTGGGCATAGAGTATCATCGTACCTGCCACACGATATACAAATGTGAAAATGGCAACATTGACAGAAAAAAAGCTCTCATTTAATAACTGTTGGAGTGCTCATGAGAACACTAAGCAGAAAAGCAGGCTCTTTCCCAGTGAGAACGTAATGCCAAGAAAAATAAGAAGAAGTGTTAAAGAATTCTTATCAATAAAGTTCATATTATTTTCAACGCTTAAAAGTTATTGTTCGATGCTTTAGAAAAGTTAAGTGTGTTGCCATATAAAATATAACTACATTAACCTGTATGGACCTAAACATTGTTTAATAATTTTGGCAAAAATTCTCTCACAATTTCTTAAAAAAAATGTCTTCTACCTATTTCCTGTTAATGCCTTTCAAATCGACCGTTCAAAATATCAAGCTTTCAATGTACACAATGAAGAGGTCACCATCAACTTTACGACCCTGCGGTAACGGTTCCAAGCCGGTTAGTTTGCGGGTCACTACGTCACACCGGACACGCACCAACTTTATTGCCTTGAGAAGATCTTTCCATCGCCGGGGTGTTCCTCTGTGGGTAAGTCATACCTTACGAGTGCCACGCATCCTCTCTCATCATCTTAACGAGAAAGAAAAAGAAAAGCCACACACATACCGCCCGTGGTGACGATGGCCAGACACACCTTATCACTCTGGACATCTTAATTAATTATGTTGTACTACTCTAGTTTTCGGGTGGTTCCCGTTCCTTGTCCCCGGAGCTAGCGCGGTGAGCAGGGCTGGTAGCGGCCAGGCAGAAAAATAATAGTGATTTCAGTGGCTAATATAATCAAAAAATCTATCAAATCGTTCATTTCGTAGGGTAAATACCATTGCTCACCTATTTTTTGGAGCTGCTCTTGCTCAATTTTTTCTCAGCTTTCAAATAGTGACCTCAAAATTCAAACAAAGTTTTATTTCATTCAACCCTAAATTCATGTTGATTTGAGCACAAATAAAATATTGTTATCTTAGAGACAACTTTACGTTCAAAGTTGAACAAAAAGCTACGTTGGCTGTCAACATAACAAGAGGAACAATAATAATGGGTTTGGGTTATTTCATTATTGGGTATCTTAATGATTGGTAACCATAACGTAGGTTCATGCTAATGACAATTAATATTAATATAAGACGATTGTACCCCGTTTGGCATAAGGTCGTTTGGCATAAAGCCGTTTGGCATAAAGTCGTTTGGCATAAAGTCGTTTGGCATAATGGTCGTTTGGCATAATGGCCGTTTGGCATAATGGTCATTTGGCATAATTGCCGTTTGGCATAATCATTGACTTTTAATGAATATCGGCATTTTTGAAGCTTTTACCGAAATCAACACCACCGATCCCATAGCAAACATTTTTGGTAAGTTCTCAACAAGCGTGGTGTTCGTTTAGAAATTTTCCAAGCTATGAATGTCAAAAATTGTTGTGACATTGGATAGCATTACTAAATAAACTCGTGACGGTCTGGTGAAAGATCTGTTCGGAATATTATTTTTTTTCTACATCCCAGAACATAGAGTATCTTTGAGCTTGTTGCGATATACATATTTCAATATAGTAAATCGGCAAAGGAAGTTCACAGTAATTCATGAAGTGAAGGATAATTAAATATTTCACTGCAGATCAAACTCTGTCCCAGTTTGGACGTAACACTTGATGAAAATTGTTTAATAAAAGAAGGGAAAAATTATTTGCAAAATATAAAAGTTCCAAAGATCTATTACTGCAGCAAAATGAAAAAATAGCCTATATATGAGGGCAAATTATTTTTTGTTTAAAATGTTTAAGGCTCTAACGCAAAAAAATCTTATCACAACATAACTCCAATGAACAACACATTTCTAAAAGAAAACATTTGTGGCAAAACTTTTCAACCATTCAATATAAATTTATTAATTTTTGAAGTGTACATCAAAAACATCGTCATTTATCGAAAGAAGGGGAAATTTGTGATTGAGATGATATTGTTCCAGCATATTTCGAAAAGATATCATGCGCTTGCAAAAAAAGTTGAATATTGGCAGGTTCCATATAAATCAGCACGTCTTGCAAAAATTGGTAGCATAAATATAAAAATGGTTCACATTTAGCTTTACTAAATACTAAAATTTAAAACAGTATAAATATAAAGAACAACCTATTTTTAAAAGAAGGAAAAAATTATGATTAAATCAATAGAAGATTGGACGACAAAAATTATTGCGGCATAATAAAGCGAAAAGACATCAACAAATGCGTTCAGGAACATCGAAGTGTTTATGCTACTTTTTCCCGAATGTGGTTTCTCCAAATGTCGGTTCCCGGAATGCCTGTTCATCAAATGGACCTTTTCCCTGAATGCCATTTCCCAGAATGAGCGATTTCCCTAAAAAGTGATGCAGTTTAAACAGGTGCTATAATAGTCTTCAGTGGCTGGATAGTGAAACAATCAAAAGCAGGAGGTATTCTGTCATTCTCGGTTATACACATGTTGGCAAAAATGCTGAGGACGGTAAAACTCGAAAGAACCGCCAATTAAGTAAAGAAGGGAGCATATTAGATGGCCAGTTCGTTCACCACCCTGAAATGTATAAAGTAACGACAATTATAAGCGCTAAAAACTATTCGGGAAACAGGATATTCGGGGACCTGGCGTTCGGGGAAACGACATTCGAGAAACCGACATTCGGGGAAAAGTAGCACAACCCATCGAAGTAACTGCAGTAAACGATGTCTCCATTCGCTGATAACTTGAGCACATCAACGTTATCGAATGCCACCCTCTTGTAATTTGGAAACAATAAAAATTTTTAAAAAATATAGCTCCAAAGAACAGTCTATGTATAAAAGAAGGTGATTTTTTTTTTAATTTAATATCAACGGATTTTAAACCTATAATTATAGTTTCATCATGTTTAGAAAAAAAAACAAGAACGTTTGAAAGCTGGGTGAATTTGTGCTAACAAAATCTATAGTGCAAAAATTTATGCTAATAGCGAAACTTAAAAGAAGAATTAATATTTGAAAGAAGGGTAATTTCTGGGTATAAAATAAAATATTATTGACAATAACTTTCCTAATATGCTTTAGTTTAATCAAGAGCATATGATTGTTGAATAAAGTATCATTTTGTATCATGACTCCAAAAACAAGCGTGATATCATCAGAAAGATTCGATAGAAACGTAAAAATGAATGTCATCTTAAGAAATTCTTGATTTCAGACTCATTATGCCAAACGACTTTTATGCCAAACGACCATTATGCCAAACGACCATTATGCCAAACGAATTTATGCCAAACGGCTTTATGCCAAACGACTTTATGCCAAATGACCTACCACCACCCAGATCATAGTATCTGTCGGATCTTTGGCGAATCCGTTTACCTAGGTTTATTTCAGGATTTAAGTGTAAACTTAAGCCACACTAATTTCAATAACAACCAACATAGAAAACTCTGAAGTCTGACATGGGCGTAAATAGCCGTCAGAGTTGAGGGGGGCCACGGCCCCTTCTCATGAGAGATAAAAGTCATAAATGATTTAGATAATTTTACAGTGCTTATGGCCACATATGGCCAAATTTGCTGATACACCATCCTTTCACTCCCAGCATAAAAGAAAAGTAAAAAGCGTGCTCAAAACTAGTTAAGATTACTAATCAATCTCTATTTTTATAAACAAGAGCTAAATCGGGAGTTTCAACCGCAGTCTCAAGTATAAATCTCTGTACAAAAAAGTCTCTTACGTTTAAAATCACGTACGCATATTTATCGATCTACTGCAAATTGTAAACGTTTTTCTCCGAATATTTCAATCTTTAATCTCAGAATAACATATTATGGAAAAATTTTCTGGCTCTTCAGTCTATTTCAACAATTTTAAACAACTGTGTGGTTTCTTTCTCCAACGTTTCGGTCCTTATTGGACCTTTATCAAGGACTCAAAGTTTTATGTAGACGAAAAACAACATAAAACTTCGAGTCCTTGATAAAGGTTCAATAAGGACCGATACGTTGGAGAAAGAAACCATACAGTTGTTTTAAATTGTTAAAATAGACTGAAAAGCCAGAATTTTTTTACAAAATCAACCTTACAGTCGATCTATCAGTATAACATATTATGAAAATAACATGTGGAAAATAAAATCGATTTTATTACAGCAGTATCGCCGATTTTAATGATTATCATAGTGCTTTGAGAGGTCTTCTAAAACTAAATCATTTGTTTTTCTTTTTGTTCTTTAAATGTGATGTGGGACTAAATGAGCAACTCTATGAAGGCGTAGGTTATTAATCGACAAGCATTTCGCGAAAGACTATTTATACTATAAACAAACTATTGTTTTCTCTTTTGATTGCCGGCATACAAAAGATTAAATTGAAAAACAACAGATGTTTATGGTCTATCGCCAGCTTTCTAGGCGAATCTTGACAATATACCTTCCCCAACCTCCAACTCCGTAGCACTTATGAGGGTGTCGCTGAGTCGGTGGCCTCTCATTAAATAAGTGCTACATCAACATTTCCTTCCCCTATCACAAGTTACAGCAGAGATGGGCGTGGCCGGGAATAGTGATATTCATACTTTTAGTATTCTTGTTTATGATTTGAACAAGGTATACTCCCCTGCCTTGTTCTTGAAAGTAGTCAGAATGAGATTATTAAAAAGAAACATGAATGTTGCTAGTATCCAATCTACGAAGTATACCGTAACTACGCTAACGCTAACTCTATGAAGGCGTAGGTTATTTTTCATATTTATACTATATTAGCACTTTTGTCAGGACGTACTTTAAACCAAACAAATCTACTCATATCAGTTCCCTTTAAACTTAAAATAATTTTGATTTAATTTTTTTTTTAAAGGCACTTTGTGCTTGTGGCCACTACTGTGCCGGAATCAGTTGATTTGTAGCTTCTTAACCGATACAGATCTATTTTTAACTTATCTATTTATTTACATCTGCACTCTCCCCTACTCTTTTAATCTCACACCGAGCAGGTAGGAGAGAGCTCTGCTGTTAGTGAGGCTAGCTGCCTGCGAAGAGGGTCAGTTTGTCTCAGTCACCATCTGATACTGACGGAGGATGGATGTGCTTCCCAAAGCACGGTCCTCCGTGAGGCGTCTTCTGGTGCCTGGACGGGTTTTTTGTGGAGGGGCTGGGAATCGAACCCATGACCTTCCGCTTATGAAGCGAAAGCGTAACCTCAAGGCTACAAACCCCCCTTATTTTGATTTAATTATATCTGTAAAATTGTTGTTCCAAAAACAACTTGATATTTTTCAGCAGGCTTCTTAATGATGATGCTTTTAAATAGAGCTTCAGTAAAACCTTCATGATATCTTCCAGAGATTCCTTCAAAAATTCCTTTCGAAAAACCTCCAGAGACTCTGCAAGATATTTTTCCAGGATAATTCCTCCAGAGATTTTACCAGAAATTCCTCCAAAATAACCTCTACCGCAACCCCTACAACAATTTCTCCAGGACTTTCCCTGGCGGTTTTGTCGGAGATTCCTCCAGAGATATCTTCAGCAATACGTTCACGAATTTCGCCAGAATTCCTCCTGTGATTCCTCCAAAGATTATTCCAGAAATGTCTGCAGGGATATTTCTATGGCAATTGCGCCTGGAGTTTCTGCCGGAATTTCTACACCATAGATTCCTCCAGTAAAAGCTTTACTGGGATAACGCCAGGAATTTCTCCAAATATTGCTCAGGAAACTTTTCCAGAATTTATTGCAGAGATTGCTTCAAGATTCTCTTCGAGAGATTCTCCCAAAGATTTTTCAACAGATTTCTCCTGATATCCCTCCAAAAAATCTTCCAGAAACACCTCTAAGTATTCCTCTATGAAAATCTTTGTAGGGATTTTTTCAGATATGTCTTCAAGTCTTTCTCCAGGTTACACTGCAACAGTTTCCAAAAGAATTACTTCAGATATTTCTCCAGTGATTCCTCCAGAAATGCTTCAGGTAGTCCTCTCGAGATTCTTCAAAGAACTATTGCTGAGATTTTTCCAGAGGTTGCTCCAAGAATTCTTACGGAAATTCCACCGAAAACTCATCTAGGGATTGTACAAGAAATAAATTCATTCCAGAGGAAATCTCTGAAGAAATTTCTGAGGAAAAAGGCGAAAATTATTTATTCAACTGTTTTTTTTTTTTATAATAAACGCTGCGTATACGAAATGCATAATTAATTCAAATTTACAGTCGCATCTTTACCTGCTGATCCCTGGAACAATTGCTAGAGGAAACCATTAGAGACCGTGGAGGAATCCTTGGAGGAATTCCTGAAGGAAAGGCTGGAGAATTCTCGGCAGAGATTTTGCTAGAGTGATCCCTGGAGAAGTCACAAGAGAAAGTCCTGTACGAAGGATTATCTAAGATAGTTACTGAAAGATTTTTAGAAGCATCTCTGGAAGAATCCCTGGAAAATTTTTGGAGGTATCCATGATAGAATAACTGCAGAGAATTTGTTGGTGGAATTCCCAGAGAAATACTGGGAAAACCCTCTGGATTTTTCTGAAGAAATTCCTGGAATTATCCTTGAAAGAACGCAAATTGGAGGAATCCATTAAGAAATATGCCAAAAGGAAGAAATGTGAGGATTTAACTCGAGGAATTTTTGTACACATTTTCCTAATGTAATCCCTAAAGAAATTGTTTGGATAATTTCTGATGAAATTATTGCAGTAATTCATGGAAGAATCCCTGGAATCCGTGTGAGATTCCAAAAAAGAGGAACTCTAGGAGCAATCCCTGGATGATTTTTTAGAAGCCCAGAACGAATCTCTCGAGAAATCCAAGGAAAATACCTGAAGGAGTGATTTTCATGATGGTAACCCTGAGAGAATTCCTAGATGAAATTCTTGAGGAAGCCCTTGTAGAATCTGTGAGTAGTAGAACACCTGGAGAAATTCGTGATAGAATTCCGGATAAAATCCTGAAAGAATGGAGGAATCCTCGGGAAAACTTTGGAGAAATCACTACAGAAATATCGAGAATTATCTTTAAAGAGATTGTCCCAGTGTAGTTCCTGGCGCAATTCCAACGCCTTGAATATATCACTGCGAGAATCTTTGTAGCATTTTTCTTTGAGGAATCCTAGAAGTCTCTGAAAGATTTTCTAAAACAATCTCTAAAGAAATAACAGGAGAAATCGCTTGAAAAAAAACCTGGAGAAATCTCCGCGAAAATTTCGGAGTATTCGTGGAAGAAATTTTGAAACAGATCCTAGAGGAATCCATGGATAAATTCCTGGAAGAATCCTAGTACAGATTTTACTGCAGGAATTTATGACACTGGATATATTCCTGCAGGAACTCCTTGCGGAATCTCCAAATAAAGAAATCCCTGTAGCAATATATCTGCCGAAATTCCTGGAATAATCCTTGGACGAATTCCTGGACGAACTTTTGCAGAAATTTCTATAGGTATTCCTGGAGCCCTATCAGAACCGGTATAAAATGTAGCATGGCGAACAAAAGTTTTTCCTGGAAAAATCTCTGGCAAAACCCCTGATGAAGTCCCAGGAGAAATCGCTGTAGGGATTTCGGTAGAGATTATCTTGGAGGATTATCTGGTAAATTCCCTGGAGGAATTTCCGAGTGAATTCCCGGAGAAATCTCTGGAAGAATCTCTCGAGATATTAGGAGAGGAATTTTTGAAGAAATCTCTGGAGGTTTTCCGGAAGGAACACATGTAGCCCCATTTGGACTGGTTCCAAAATCTGTGACTGCGTCACGATAAAATGTCGGTTACAAAGATAAAAAAAATACATGGATTATGACTTGTTGAATGATGTCGATTCCTTTATATTTTTTTTTTCTAATCTGGCCGTACCGGATATGATATTCGAGTATGATGATTTTATGTTAAGGAGGCCCTTATAACCATAGCAGTGAACGCGTAGCTTTTCAGCAAGATCATGCTGAGGGGCATGGGTTCGAATCCCACCGGTCGATTTTTTTTTTTTGATTGAAAATGTTCTCGACTCACCATAGCATAGAATACCATAGCATAGTAAATAACTGTATAAGTTCTCATAGGTACTATCCCGGTTGGGCGTGATGCCAGAAACTAAGAATTTTGATCTCGATGATAAATCATGAATTTTGAGCGGTGGCATGATAGAACTATATGATGGTTTGAAAATGTCCACATCACACACTGCCGGAACCAGTTTCAAAATACTCCGACCAAATCCGGCCAAATATTGTTGTTTAAGTAGATGGAAAACCGAATTTAGTACTATACCATTTAATTCCACTATAGTTTGTATCTTTTGACAGATACGCGTATTTCGATATCAACATTAAGGGCGTCTTCAGTGTCGAGACTAGTACACGACACTGAAGACGGCCTTACAGTTGAGGTCGAAATACGCGTATCTGTCAAAAGATACAAACTATAGTGGCATTAAATTGGTATAGTACTAAATTCGATTTTTCATCTACTTTTAGTTTTTATACATAATTAAAGAGCGGGAACAAATAAATTTGGTTTTATTTGTCTCAGGCAAACCCTCTAAGGGGTCGTCCATAAACCACTTGGTCATATATGAGGGTGGGAGTTTTGGCCAAAGACTACGGCCCACATAAATTTCAAAACATTTGTATGGACAAAAGATCACGCAGGGGAATGAGGTGGTCTTTAAATTCAAAATAAATGACTACGTGATTTATGGCCAGACCCGACCAAAATCTTAAGGGGAAAATGCTGTATAAAAGCTGCTTAACATGACTGTGTTACTTTTTCCCGAAAGTCAGTTCCCCGAATGCTAGCTCTTCGAATGACCCATTTCCTCGAAAAGCGATACAGTTTAAACATGTACAAGAATAGACTTTAAGGACTGGGTGCTGAACTAGCAAGAATGATAAGCAAACAAAAGAAGGAGATGTTATAGATTAAAAGGTCATTCTAGACTAAACACATCTTGCCAAAAATGTGGAGGACGGCGAAACTCGGAAGAATCGCCAATCAAGTAAACAAGGGTGCATATAGTTGGGGACCGAAATCTGTAAGGCTCAAAATCTGTACACTTCATACAAATAGTAGGCGTTTTGTATGAAGTGATCGGATTTAGATTAATTTCTTATGTGTACGGATTTCGATCCCTCACGGTATCAGATGACTGGTATGTTCTCCACCTTGAAACACAAAAAGTTATAACAATTATGAGAGCTAAAAACGTGTGTTATATTCTTTATATTCACAAAATAAATTGATGGAATTTGTTTTTTCTGCTTTTAGAGCATATTCTCTCTTCTTTTTAACATCGGCTGTTCTTCCTAGCTTTATTGTCTTCGTAATTATGAAAATAACGGAACATAAATACACTAGAAAATTTTCCTTATCTTTGATAATTTCCTTTTGCAGCAAACTACTGCTGTGAAAACTGGAGCAGCATCCATCAACTCTAAGGAGAATCAAACGAGCTTGAAGTTTGTAAGGAGGAAGTCATCCAAATAAATAAAAACTGTCCAAATGATTCCAATTACATTTCCGACCATATATGACGCTGTATTTAATAAATTTCTTGATTTAAAGATTCTCCACTGCAACAAACAAGAAGTCTTGTCGTTGAAAAAACGAATATGTTTTTCCTATGAAAACTAAAATTTGATTTTCTTCAAACTTTCCAGTTGATTGTGTTCAATCTTTTCTACTTACCATACCTGGATTCCAACAACCCAAAAATCTTTTATTATTTTTTCTGGGGAATGTTCCATTTCAGGGAATGGTTTTCTGGGGAATGGATTTCTGGGGAATGTTCCATTCTGGGGAATTGCTTTCTGGGAAATGTCGTACAATCATTTTTATTTTAACAATTGAAGCTCCTATGTTGTATTTTTTAAAAACATATTCTTATGATGGATTTGTTTAAAAAATTCTGAGTTTTAG
The DNA here is from genome assembly GCF_002204515.2 of Aedes aegypti. NCBI lineage: Eukaryota > Metazoa > Arthropoda > Insecta > Diptera > Culicidae > Aedes > Aedes aegypti. The sequence continues at coordinate 423,193,614 of NC_035108.1, read as the reverse complement.
CCGTTTTAGTTAGTCAAAAATTATCAAAAATACAAAGAGGAGGTTTCAAAAACGGTTTTAATCACCATTATCGATTTGACCATCCAAATGCTCCAAATTTTCTTTACTTACTCGACAGGAGCTTCCGAACGAGCATAAATTTGAACATTGAAAAAGAGTAAAGAGTGGGCCGGTCTCAGTGTTAATTATACTTTGAAAATAATTCTCACTAGAGCGACGAAAGTCTGTTACAAATATGACTGTTGTTGCCAAAGGGTAGGGCGACTGGTCGGGGACTGAGCTTCTTTAAGCAAATTCTGCAAATTGGTGGATAAGCTTAAGCTAAAAAGTACAGTTTTATTAGTTCAGAGTCTTCATTGTTCATTCACCTCGTATTACAATTTTCTATTGGAACCACTATGCTGCCGTTATACGCATAATTGTCCCATGTTACTTTTTGTGCATTTTGACTTTTTGTCATCAAACAGTTAATTTTTACGTATAGTTTTAGAAAACACACACCGAAAATTAACTTTGTTCGGAAACTTAATGAAAAGCAAGCCAAGTCAATTTGTCCCATTGTTGAATTTCCACGCATAACTGTCACACTTTACAATTCGTTGCGCTGATCTAGAACAAAATAGTCAGTAGGCAGTTTTGAATTAGCTGGTGTTAGGGAAAATCGTTTAGAATACCTTCTTACGTTGGCTTTACATTCCATGTTTTATGTGTTTGTATTATCGGGATGCATTCACCATTCATGCGAGCCTTGATAGATTTGATTGAAATTTTCAATATCAAAATTTTATTTCCCATCCGTTTTTCAAGGAATTTCAGTTGAATTTCAGGGTCGGTCACATCTTCTAGTCTTTGAAACCGAAGTCATCGATTAAAAATTTACCGTTATTTTTGGATTTATCACGGGGAGTAGTGAAATAATCCCACTTGAAGCAAATGTAACCACTTTAATTTCGAGTCCATGGCTTGCGACTAATTAACTTCATGATTTAGCAAACCAAGTCTAAATAAAAATAGTTCGACCGTTTTTGGATGACTTGGCCACATGTTGGGTTGTTCCGAATACCGATTCCCTGGGGGAAATGATGATGATGATGATGATGATTATTTAGCCACCATCAGCGCAAGGATTACCTATGGCTGCAGAATCATACCGGGATGGTATGATCTACCTGATGGTTTGTTGTAGCAGGGCTAGTTAATATCTTTGAAGACCTTTGGAAGACAACACTAAGGCTGTTTTCTCATGACAAAAGGCTGGCGACCCCACGCACTTTCATCCAGTCAACAGTTCAATTAACTCCCTTAGGCTACCCCTCCCCAATACCCAATATATAGTAATATATCATACATAGTGTTAATAAAGTATCTTACCGTAAAATTATACAAATAATGTTAGTGTGACTACCGTTGTTACTAGATACCGTGATGATCTCTGCATCTCCTCGGTAGTCGCAGGAAGGATTTTTGTTAGTGGGAAGGGTTAAAAAGTTACATGATCAGGGTTCACCTTGGTAAGTGCTGCGACTCATGAAACTTTGATTTTAAATATCACTATTTTGTATGGCTTCATTATAAACGATGACAAATGTATGTCGTCACCTGTGCTGACGAACTATTCAAAAACAATTGTCAATTAAAAAAATAATTTATTTCCATTTGATGAGTGTTCATAAACTATGCCGACACACGGGGTGATTTATATATTTAATTCACAAGCATTGCATATCAAAAATCGATAAAAGGTAAAATATATATGCATGCTTTCATAAAAAATAACAAAAAATAAAAAATAATCAAAGCTAAAACTAATAATAAAGAATAAAAGGAAATAACAAGAAAAAATATACTTAACGAAATCCAATTAAAATCTTGATAAATTTCAAAGCAACTTCACTATTGGACACTTGATAAAACCAAAGAATTGGAAACTTCGTAAAATTCGAGTGCTCTTCAAAATACAGGAATGAACGATCCCTTGAAAAAGTTCCTTTTCAGTCCAACGTCCAACCAATGTACGGAACACGAAACATGATCACCCTCCAAATGTTTAGAACGATCCTAGACGGAATGTCCTTCCTCAATTCCAGCGCTCACGTGAACTGGATAAATCAAATTCTTGAACAGTTTGGGAAAATTTCTCCTCCTGAAAAAGAGAGAGTAAAATGCCAGACGTTGAAAAAACACGTCTTGTTGATTCAAGGCTTACTACGTTCTGACCGATTCCCTGGGGGAAATGGCTTCTAAACCGTCGGTTCTAAAACATAGCTGGCAACATCAAACTACATAAATTCCCAAATCCAGGCTAAAGAAGGGTAATTCAAAGGTTCTTGGATAGCAGGTTTTTTTGGATACCCTGTTCTCCAGAGGAGGTAACCATTATATTGGCGGTTCTGAGACCTATCTTGCGACTTATCAAACTTGATAAAGTCAAGAAGAAGTCAAAAGAAGAATAGTTTAAGAGGTTTTGGATGACCTGGCCACATACTGGGTTATTCCGGTTTATTGGTTCTTCGGTGCAAGTGGCATGTTGGTGGTTCTGAAGCTTAATTTGCGATGTATCGAATATCAAGATTTTGCCAAACCAGTCCAAAGAAATGTCAAATCGTGTGAAGATTTGTGTCGTGAATTTTGAGTTAAATATTTACTCCGCAGAATAACCTTGACTTCGCAGATGAGTTTCTGTCTAGCCTGCAGCTGGAAGAGTCGATATATGAATTTATAACATCTTATAAACTCTCTAAACAACTCATCCACTCTTTTTTCGCTAACTGTCTCATTATCACACATACAGAAAACTTTGCTTTCCATCCTAAACTATAAAATCGTATTTCTTCACTTCCCCACACGTGGCTCCGTTTGGCACATTTCACTTGAGCCGTCATAAGGTGCCTTAACATTGTCTTGAGGATATACAGCCTCTGCATTCGATACAATCTATACGTAAGAACGGTCATCTACAGCAGTATGCTTAGCACATCATTGGTCACTACTATCAGTGGGACTGTTATGCGTAGAAATTCACCAAAAACCCAGCATTTCTAGGCATAACAGTTTGAATTTTGTAGCTAAATTTACTTTATTTCCATAATACAAACTCTTGACTCTAATGAAGACGCTATTCTTTATACTATTGTAAAGATTTTAATTTAATTTACCACACACCTGGTCAATACGAGGCCTAAATGTGTTAAAATCTTTAAACGCGTTTTTCTCGATTGCATATTTTGGAGCATGGGACAATTATACGTATAACAGCAGTATGTGTGCCCTATCTTCCACTCAGCAAACATCTATTGGCATCGGCTTTGCCGGATCTTCTCTGTGTTAACTGTGGTAAATTTAGACACTAGATTAATACATTTGCTGCCACATTTCAATAGTTACTTACTTTTTTATTTTTTTATTTTTGATCGAAAATATAAATCTCGATGAAGTGCTGTGACGGCTTTGGAGAATCCTTTCAACTTTCGTCTTCTTATACTCTCTCTTATGAGAATTTTTACACTGATTCAATTTACAACTCTTATTCCAGTGATTAGTTTCTCACAAGTATCTGAAATGAATCTAGATGCAAAATACTATAGCAACAACTGAGTTAGTAGGGTGGGGCTTATTTCCAAAAATCTTCCGTAGTCAGGATTTACAAAGTGAAAAATGATCATCGGTCGCAAAATAACATCCTGTGAAAAAATGAGAATTTTTGGTGAAGGTTTAGAGGTGGCGCAAATGGCGTAAGTGCAGTTTTACCATTTTAGTGAACTCTGAAAAAAATCTCTCTACTCCTTTAGATGATATTTGACGAAATATATTTTATGCATCCGATTTTTGGCCCTTGAATAGGTTACGCTGGCTGATTAATATGAACCCGAATAAGCATATGAATAGCTAGGGAGAATTCCTATGCTAGTAGAATGGAACAAAGAGCAAATAAGAATGAGAGAAAGAACAAAGAACACAGAAGAATGTAAGGTGGGGTGGGTTAAACAGGTGGGAGGGTGACTGAGGAATCTAGAAAACGATGATTATATTTATTGACTTCATTGTTTTCATTTTTTTTTCTCGGGGATGGGATTTGATCCCAGATCCTCAGCGTGAAAGGTGTGTGTTCTAACCACTACACCAGGTCCGACCCCTTGACTTCTAATTAATATTACTTACTTCAGAAATATTTCGAGCAATTTTTCTTCAAGTACGGGAAGAGCACCAATTTTTTAACCATCTCTAGCTTTCGACCCATTGTATACGATTTTATTGGAGCTTATTGCAACTTTATTGGACTTTATGGAAAAATTTCAATAACGGCTGAAATGTCCTTAATTCCATGCGAAGTTTCATCATTATTCTCCTGGTAGATATAGATAAATGCACGTCACTTTACTGCTTTAGTTCAATAATCGTTTGGTTGTTTTTTTCTGAATGATGATAGCAATATATCGAAAGGGACCGTTGCAAAATTTACTTCCTGGAAATTCAGCCTCACGCAGTATCTATTAAATTCATAACTAATTTATATATTTATTTATATATACATAGGCTATCGTGTAAAAATTTCTTCATGTAGCTCTGTCCTAAAAAATATGTTTCAGAACTGTGACGACTTAATTTTGGTTTTCAAGAGAGGTTTTCAACCTGAAGTAATTTATCTCTTGCACCCTATAGAAGCTCGTGCACTAATTTGAATTTTACACATCGATTTCAAATACAGATGTAGAACGATGTATTGAACTTCATCTGCATTTTCGTTTGTCCGAAGTTAAGTTGAAGGTGTTGTGGCGAAAGTGAAGTATTGGAACCCCGAACGCAATTAATTGCTGAAATGGCATCATAATCCAGAAATTCCTGTGGAAATTCTAACAAGAAGTGTTATTGCTGGAAAGCAAAAATCGTTTATGGATTTACCTAATAAGGATATATCGTGTGGAATCAAAATCCCACACGATATATCCTTATTAGGTTATTAGGTGTTCTTTTCACCTAAGAAATAATTCTAAACCCTCTTCCACTTCATATAAAACTACTTCTATTTGTATGAAGTGTACGGATTTTGGGCCTGTATGGATTTGGGCCCCTCTGTAATTTCTTTCAGATTATAAAAGCAATTGCTGGAGTTATATCAAACGGACGTTCTAAAATACTAAATGAGTGTTAAACTTGCATATAATCACATCTCACACATCCAACCGAGATATTTTCACGGTTCCATAGTTGATTCTAATATAATATCATCAGTTACACCCTCCCCCTAGTTTAACCCACCCCACCTTACATTCTTCTGTGTTCTTTGTTCTTTCTATCATTCTTCTTTGCTCTTTGTTCCATTCTACAAGCATAGGAATCCTCCCCAGCTATTCTTATTCGGGTTCATAGTAATCAGTCATTGTAACCTATTCAAGGGCCAAAAATCGCATGCATAAAATATATTTCGTCAAATATCATCTAAAGGAGTAGAGATATCGCAATTTTAAAGGGTTTTTTTGCCCTTAAGGGTCCTAAAATCACCAAAACAAGCTAAAAAGCATACCAAAATTTTTCAGAGTTCACTAAAATGGGAAAACTGCACATACGCCCTTTGCGCCACCTCTAAACCTTCACCAAAAGTTCTCATTTTTTCACAGGATGTTATTTTGGGACCGATGATCATTTTCCACTTTTTAAATCCTGACTACGAAAAATTTTTGGAAATAAGCCCCACCCTACTGAGTTAGGGGAGATCCCCTAGTACCGCACAGTATCCAATACCGGATAAAGTCGAAATCGTGGATCAAGATGGTGTATTTGGAGAAAAAAGCTGTTATGGAGAGTACTGTTTGCATAGAATATTTAACACATCCTTGAAGTATGCAATCCTTTTTAATAAAGAATATATGTTTGAAAATCGTTCAAAAGTTAACGTGACGCCTTAAATTTGAGTCCAAATAGTAATTAGGGTAAGTGTTCCCTTAGTTGTGGGTGTTCCTATAGTAGCGGTAGTGCCGTTTTCACTGATTTTATCACTTTAGCCACAGAACCGACACTGCCAATCGACGTATTGGCTTGTTGAAACATGGAATAGTTGAGAAGAGCGTTCAAATTGCTTTAAAACTGATGAAATATCACTATAATTGCTAAAACTGTTCTTACTTGTACCAATAGTTGCGGTAAAGTGTTCCTATAGTGGAGGATCCCCTAAGAAAACAACGGATACCGCAACTATAGGGACACAAATTAAAAATATACCGCGACTAAAGGAACAGTGTACCAATAGTGGAGGTATTATTTTTCACTAACATGCCGTGGATTACTGCGATGAAACCATTTTTTCATTGAGTTAATGACCGTTACTTCTCGTTACAACACTAACATGTACATTAATTGCGCTTCTTGAATTTAGGCGGTTAAACGAAGTTCAATCGTGCTTAGTACCTCCACTATTGATACAGCTACCCTATTATGATTAAGGCAAAATAATTTGGATCACGCAATCGAATACAATCATAATTTGAAATTGCACCAGTACCTCAAAACAGATTTATTTTTCATGGATTTCGTCGATCATGGTATCAAACATGCAATAAAAATAAGATGAAAAAAAACATCGCAGAATCTGTTATTTCCCATCATATGTGAAACAGGTTTTTGATGGACATCTTGCAAACTAAGTAACACAAAAAAAGTTCTGCATTAAATTGGCCATGAAAAATTAAAAAGGAAAAAGTAGTGAAAAAAGTGATGTACAAAATTACAGAGATCGAGATTGTGTTCGGTAATGGGAACCACAATGTTCGATCAATTTGTTACTTGAATTCATCATCAAAATATAATGTGAAAAATATTATTCATATTTTCGCATTTAATTTTGTTCGCTACAAAAATGATAATATTTATCATAAATGGGTAACAGGATCACCAATAAAACCAATATTTTATAATTATGAATTTAGTGGCTCAGTTCAGTGGTCTGGTTCTGGGAGATCTCCCTCTACTTTTGAAGTTGGTGGAATATACCCAAATCATCATTTCTCTATCTTCAAATTGCAATAATATTACTCTTATAAGCGGTTTCTTGACCACCGCTTAGGCCGTAAACCTGGTTTAATCGTATGGGTAAACGTGGTTTACGGCTTAAGCGAAGGTGAAGAAATCGGCCCTTAGTGACTATAAAAATGGATTCAGTGGCTTTTTAGTGACAGAAGCAAAAAAAAGTGACACGCTCCCAGCCCTGCACGGTGTGGCATCCAACCGGTATGGTGGTCTCTGGGATCACCGCGTCGGAGAAAGAGCCGACAGACAGCAGCAATAACAGCGACAGTTGAACATATCAATTTGAAACGAGCTCACCGGCCTCCTCTGTGACGACCGCGTGTGTTTAGGCTTAATTATCTCCTTGAGCGCGTTTTTGTGCGGCGGTGACTGCGCGCAGACTATTGGGACCGTATATAATTAATTAATTATTAATTAAGTCAAGGGTGCTGCATATGGGACGTTTTGCGCAAGCGACTACCCTTCGACGCGGACTTCTCATAGAGGGAGATAGAGAAAAACGGTTCGATCGTTCTCATTTTCCACGCAGCATAATGAGCAAAATTACAACCCCGAGATAGCCCGCAGTGCTGCAGTGGTAAAAGGGCCCGTCCGTTATCGTGTTTAAATGTTTTATTGCCAGTTTATCGCGATAATTTATTATGGTAAAACAATCCTTTCTTTTTTTTATGCTTTTGCTCTCCGCTACACCTTCTGGGGTTTTTAGTTTATGATATCGCTTTCTCCCGATGTGTAGTGGTGGCGGTGTGGGAAAAGTAACATCAGAGGACCAAATATTTCGGTAGCAAAAAGTAAACAGGGAAAGCAATAAAAAAAATAGTTGGATGATCCGATTTTCAACGGATAATTAACGGATGGTAACACCTGCTGTTTTGAATGTTGTTTACTAAATTTTTACTTGAAGCAGTGACATTTTTCAAAAATCACACTGAAAAAATGGCTAATTTTCTCAGGATTGAATCGACAAAAAATTGTTCACAGTAGTAAAGAGACTGCAGATTTGTAGAATCCTCATCAAAAAACCGCAGACTTTCAATTTGATAAAGAAACCACTTCGCCCACCGACAAAACACGTCCCGAAAAAAGCTACTCCCCGACAACTCACTGATTACGGACGCCGTAAGCTGCAGCCGAGTGCGTGTTCTGCCGGCAGCAGCATATCATAATTAACCCCATCATTATCATTACCACTCATTAGGGTCCTTAATGACCGAAAATCGAGACAACATCAGTTATTTCTGCAACAGCTTTCGCCTGCAAAAAAAACCGAAGCGATGCAAGTTACTTATTTAGTACAAAAACAATCTCCGTCGCTTCATCAATCGATCAATCAAAGCATATGACGTTTGAGCTGCCGCAATTGCCAACACACTTTAACCGCTTGGCTTTGTTTGCGGGATTCAATTAGGGACTCTTTCGGAAGTGCAAAATACCTTGCATCGCTTCTATGTCTCGGTTGTCCGTTGTCTGATCGCTATGAACAACAGATGGCAACCTTTTCTTGCTTTCTTCGTCGGCCGACACCACCTCAAGACTCAATACCTTTGTACTTTGTATCGCATCAGATCGAATGAAAAGAATGTTTTTCCTTACCCGAGGAATTAGGCCGATCGGAGGAGAAATGGGAAGTGATAATACCTTCCGTTTTGCGGATCAACTGGCGTTCCTTCGAGGGCAATGTAGAACAAAAGAGGGAGAGGTATTATCGTCGTTTGATCCAGAAGACCCAGGAGAATAACGGTGCGAAGGAAAGTTTCTACGATGCCCAGCGGCGTCTTGTTAGCGCTACTGAAATAGATGACGAACTAATTGATATGTATCTCGTGGGACGATAATTTGATGCTTCCCTCTTTATATTGAGAAATGTTCGTGACAAATTGTTTAATGATTGTTATACATTATAGATTATGTATCATCTCATTATGAAGCGAATCAACAGCAGCGCGAGAAAGTCTTGTGTGGTCAACTTTGAAAGATGATACCGTTGCTGGTGTAGCCAGGGGCATCCTGTTAGATCCCAAGTAATTACTCGATCAACTAATCTTATTTATATTTCATTCCATTCGACTGTCACACCCCACTCACGAGCTCTCATTCTCCCCTGCCCAAGATCAGCAATACGTATCACTTCGCCGGTTTACTTGCGCGACAAACGATGGCCATTTCGCATACGTGCGCTAATACCCGTCTTAAATTAACATTAATTCTGTCAACAAAGAGATCTTGGCTTGGCTGAAATACACTCCCCCATGTGAGCTTAGGAGGAGTTGGCGCATCCATGATGACCGACGACGACGACGACGACGAATGGGATCCGAGTAGAGTAGGTGTACCAGCTTTCAATAAGCGTTTAGCAGAAAAATATAAAAAAAACTGGTCAGATACTTTCTTTCTATATTTAAAACTAGGGTAAAGAATACAGGATCACATACATCAGTACGCATCAAGTTTCTAGTTTCAGTTTCTGAATTCGCCACTTTTTTTTTTTTGGAGGGGGAGGGAAAGAAAAACACCATAGCGACATAAGATGCAAGGGAAAGTAATGTTAAAATTATGCAATAAACGATTTATACCCAATTGAATAGTATAACGGTAAATAATCTGGGATGGTGAATACCGGTGCATCCACCCTATAGCGCGTCACTATGCCTGGAGATCGTTTGTGCCGCATGCAGGTAGCCTCTTAGTAGCTGACAAGCGGTTCCTAATATGGCATCCGAAGCGCGGTCACAATTACCCGGTCGGTGTATGCACACGAGCTGAACTGCTCTACAATCGCCATCCTCGGATTCATTTTATGGTGCATAAGATTGGATGATCATTTATTTTCTCCAATTTTGACCGATTTTACGATTGCTTCAGTTTGGTTGCAGGTCCCACTAGATTTATACACTACCCCACTAAATTTCGATGAATTTGAAAATAAGGGTAATTTGAAAGTTTTGGTCGCCATGATGTTTCCAAGAAAGGCAAGATGACAATTATGCGTGAATTAAGTTTCAGATAGCCAGCAGCAGCTGGACAAACGTTTAGTGGTAGCCAGCCATTTGAAATTTCATGAGTTTCCAAGAAGTCCAATTGTAAAGCTGCGGATTAAAATTATGTGAAAAGAAAATAAATCAGAGTCTTGAACAGTATTAAATAACCATTACAATATTAAAAATAAGGTAGCTTGAGATTATGATTATACAGTAAACTCACCGTAACTCGATATCATCGAGTCAATGTGCTGAGAAGATGCTTCTGCAGTGTAAAGTGTGTGGCGTTATACAGTTTGTTTTCACTTAATTAGAGGCTCTTGTCGCTTGTCACTCTGTGCTGTTTTCCAAACAATAACATTAGAAAATGACCTGCAGAGAAAAATTGCTTCAGGCAAAAATCAATATCATTCTAACACTTTGTAGAAGATGTTCAAAATGGAGGAAGCCCCCCATGGATGTTATGAATCCGTATTAGACCAGAAATTGATAAATGTGCAAGAATTACGTCCAAATTCACAAACATTATGAGAATTTTCAAGATACATGGGCTAGCAGGACATGGGAGAACCAACCATTGTCCACCTCGCAAAAATTGGGAGGCTGCGGTGGTCCGGGCATGTCACCAGAATGTCGGATACAAACCCGGTGAAAATGGTTCTCGAAAACAATCCGACCGGCACAAGACGACATGGTGCGCAGCGAGCAAGATGGGTCGATCAAGTTGAGGACGATCTGCGGACCCTTCGCAGAATGCGTGGCTGGCGACGGGCAGCCATGGACCGAGTCGAATGGAGACGTCTCCTACGTACAGCAGAGGCCACCCAGGCCTTAGCCTGACTGGTAAGGTAAGGTAAGTGCTAGCAGGACATGTCCTGATTTTGAAATTCTTTTGAGGCGTCCTGATTTATTTTTCATATTTCTAATTTTGTCCTACTTTTTCCTGCTTGGCGAACGCCATGGAATGTCAAAGATATTTCGAATTAGGTAAAGCTATCTCAATTCCATAAAACAGCAAGAATGTTCAAATGGCATCCATCTTATACTCCATGTTGAGCTTTGTGGTTAAGAAATCGACTTCAGCTGCACTGAAAGTTAGAGATACGTTTCATAATGTATGATAACACCTTCCGGTTCAGTCGGAATATGCGGGATTTGTGCCACGATTCAATCTCAGGATTGAATCACTGTCATTAAGCTATCAGGAGATAAATTGAATACAAAAATACCTATAACATGCTCCCTGAAAGTACAATATGTTCCTCGTGTCCAATATATTCGACGTTTCAATGGAGATTGGAATGAACCAAACCTATGGATCGAGAGGTGCAGGAAAACAATAAAATTATATCAATCGTCAGAAACTTCCAAGAGTTGCATCAAACCTCCCTATTGGTTGGCTCTTCTGGCGATCATTACTAGTTATGGTGAGGTGTATGAAGTCGAATATTTGACCGTCACAGCATAATATTTTGTAAATCCAGTCATGTTCTTGTAGAAGTCAATTTTAAAATTCTGATAGCATTTCATTCATGTGCTCTGATTGAAATGAAAGAGTCCCGTCTAAATAGGAAGTCATTACACTACATATAAGTAGATCAGAAATCTATCAAAAATTGACGATAGACTCATCCCAAACGTCCTGTCAGACAGGAATTTTCGGTTAACATTGCCAAAAATATCGATGCTGACTCGATTTATTTTACCACCAAACAATTAATCAAGGATTGAATCCTGGGATTCAATCCTCCCATACATGTTCAATGCATGCCTGGATTTGAACCAAAAATGCGCGCGAAGCAAATCTTGATCTGGTGATTTTGAATCTTAGCAGCTCTTGGATTGGGATTTTTTGAAGACTGTTGTTAATACATAGAATCATTTGGGCATGTACTAAAACACAAGCTACAGTCGCCTCTCCACATCTCGATATCGAAGGGACCATCGAGATAGGGAGAGATCGAGACATAGAACAAATTTTTAACGAATACTAGATTGAAAAACACCCCGTTGCCAGGAAAATCAAAAACAAATAGATGTCATTTCATCTTCGCAAATTGTTTTGAATCTCTAAAATCTAGTCTAGTAACCTTTGATAATGGGCATATCGACATACGGAGAGAAAATTGGGAACGAAAATCACATCGAGATATGGAGATATCGAGATAAGGAGGATATCAAGATATGGAGAGTGAAAATGTATGCAGAGTGAAAGGACCGAAAAAATCATCGACATAGGGAGAGATATCGAGATGTAGAACATCGAGATGTGGAGAGTCGACTGTATCATATATGGTGTATTTACTTCAAAGAATTCTATCGCTATCAGAACAGAGACGAATAGAGACAAAGTAGTCGGGTTCAGAATGGGTACCACCAAGCTATCTAGAAGTAAGGTAGTTTAATCCATCATGTACTCCGCCATGTTGGAAAAACATTTGACACCTGGCAAATTTGTTTTGCACCAAGTCCTAGGTTTTGCACGATCAAGTCAAAAAGCCATGGAATCCATGAAACATCTCATCCCAAATTATTTGGTTTTCATCTAAGTCTAATCCTAATCAATTCTGATTAGCGTTGTTATTCACTTATGGAAAATCTTGATTTAATTATTTATTTCGCAATACTGCACACCACTAGCAGCGTTCTTACATGCGGAGAATCAGAAACGGCAGAATAAAGTGGAATTCGACAGCCATTGAACAATCTGAAATGTAATGTTTCACTTGAATACATATCGGATACTAAAGCCTTTGGTAACATCCAATATTCCATCCCTGAACAATTCACCTGGTCGCTTTCAGTGGAGAATGATGCAACTATGCACGAAGTCATCAAGATTGGCACTAATCGACCGGCAAATTGTTTTTTTGAATCAAACGCACTGTTTAATTGATGTTTGCATTGAGTCAAAACGGTATTCTGAAAACAGTAAATGTGAATTCACATGGGCAAATAGGGTTTCGATCTACTTCGTCGTAAGCGCTATTATTCGTCGTATAAAACTTAAAACGTTCCACTACGGTGGATATTCCAACTCACCTACGACATAGATTCATTTTCAAAGTGTAATTTTGTGAAAAGTGTACGAAACATTGTACACTAAAAATGCAATAAAACTACTGAATTTCGATACATAACTTCAGTTCAATTATCCACTTTGCACTTTTCATCGAAATCGCATGGACGAACACGATTTGAGAGAAATGCTTAGCGATCGACACCTGTCACACCACTTTATGATACAAGTTTCTTTCCGCCCCCTGTGTGACTTACTTCGCCGGGCACCTATATTCACTATAGAAAACCTTCGTACCTCTTCACTGAAGGATTTTATTCCAATTACACGCCGTTAAAGTTCTATAATTCACGAAATTTTATGATTTTTTTTTTTCAACGACCGCACAAAATTGAGAATGTAAACAAAGTTCAATCCGTCGTACTGAGAAAAACAAGCTTGTGCGCATCAATGTGTATCGTGGTGAATCAAAATCCGGACGGTACCGATATCCAGACACTCTGATAATATTTACTAATTAGAGCTAAAATGTTTGGTTTTTATTCATTCCTTTTTTATTAACATTGCTGATTATTTTACATTCATTTCTAATCTAGTAACCATTGTCAAATAATTATTAAAAATAAAAACAAATAATTTGCTCACGTTGGACGTCATTTCGTCACGATCCAAATTCAACTCAATTTGAACGATCGATTAACGCGCGAACAAAGAAAAGTGAAAGGAAAAGTTTGTAAAATGAATTTTCATAGAGTGTTTTGACCAAAAGTGTTTTGAAAGAAAAGTGACTCCACTATTGTTGAATATGTTGGGAATATACATTTATCGGTGTGTAAAAAGACTGTCCGGGATTATGATCCAGTGTTTTCAAATCCGGACATCGTCTTAATGACCCTCGTTTGACTGGTGTAAGTGAGCTTTCTGAAAGAAAACATAAGTGAAAACTTGAAAAACAACTATCGATAGCGTAGTGAGTTTACAGAATTCAGTTGATTGATCAATAAATAGTCTATATCTTCAATAATAACAGTTCAAGCCGCATCTGATGTAGTGTAAGTCACATGTTCTTCAGCTCAGGTAGGTAATCATACTAATATTACTACAAATATGCTATTATTTTTGCCATTGTAGGGCAAACGCAGATCTTCTTCTTTCTGGCGTTACGTCCCAACTGGGACAAAGCCTTCTTCTCAGATTAATGTTCTTATGAGCACTTCCACAGTTATTAACTGAGAGCTTTCTTTGCCGATTGACCATTTTTGCATGTGTATATCGTGTGGCAGGTACGATGATACTCTATGCCCTGGGAATCGAGAAAATTTCCTTTACGAAAAGATCCTCGACCAGTGGGATTCGAACCCACGACCCTCAGCATGGTCATGCTGAATAGCTGCGCGTTTACCGCTACGGCTATCTGGGCAAACGCAGATATCAAGTTTATTAGAGAGTGTTGTTCATTTGCGTGTCGATATTATTTCCTTTCAAATCAAACGGCTATTGCAGCTGTAACACAGTTGTCCGGATTTCGATCCAAAAGTGTCCGGATTTAAAGACATCATTTGCATGAGGTGTCCGGATTTAAAGACAAGACATGCTTCAATATTTCACTGATTTTTATGTTAAAATCATAGTTTTTACTAGAAAGTTTATCACTATCGTGGGGATCTGGCTTGAAGCAATCTTTGAAACAATATTAAATTTAGGATTTCCTAAAACAACACACTCATATTAGAGTTTGAACATTCGGAGCGCCTTAAGCGTCCGGGTATTGATGCACCACGGTACGCAATGCTTGACGTAAAAATACGGTTCCTTTGACTGTATTATTTTCGCTGTACTGTGAGCGAATATCATAATTGTTCGGTCAAAAGGAATTGTGTTCATATGTGTGAGCTGAATTTTGATAACGATCAATGAATTTTAAAGGAAATTAATATATTTAATCATGCTAAACGAATGGAGGGAGATGCCCGTAGATCTATATATTCTAGTAAAACATTTTATTATGGCGTTGATATATTGTATTTTGACCACTATATCACAGTGAGCCGTAAGTTGTGAGACGAATCTGGAACCTGGTTGCGGCAGAAATAGAAACGATACGACGAATTGAGAATATCATTGCTTTATTTCCAAAATGACGATCAAGATTTGTCAATATCTTATTATACAATGCGAAAGCCATATTGGGAAGAAAATGTTTGGCATCGGTTTATATCAGCATCATTCACTGCAATACCGGGAAAAATGCAGGTTCTCGCCGATCATAGCTTAATACGATGGATACTAGCACATCACCCTACGCCAGCTCGCCGACTCGCCAACTGTCATTTTCCAGCTCGCGCTGTTTACCACTCTCTGTAATGCACTAACTGCTTAGGTTAATGAACCTCTCTTCAAAAAACCTTGGGTTCCACTTCTAGTACTGCATTTGGTCCCTTAGCACCGCAAAGAACTAATCTACGATGACGTCACGCTGCAACTTCCAGCGGGAAGAAAACCTTTACTGCGGGCCGTGTTTACAAAAAATGAACGATTTCGTTGTGCATTCATCCACTTCGTGTTCATCCGGTGAACATTCATTGTCCGGATGTTGGTCCGGATGTCATTTAATGTAAACATTGCCCGCATTTAGAGCAGAAAAGAAAAAGAAAGTCGAGGATAAAAGAAGACCGTGGATAAGTCCAAAGGTACCCACGTTTGACAGATCACAGTACACTTTTCACGGCATACTAGATTTTGCTCTATGCATCACCTTATAAACTATAAAATTATGGACAACTGTAAGCAACATGGAGGTCTTTATTTGATGAGAAATTAAAGAAATCTCTGAAGCTCCGATTATTAGTTTCAGCACAGATGGTAGCAAACATGGGAACATAAAACCAAGGATGAAATCTCGCGGAACATTACTAAAGGACCTATATAACATTGAGTGGCTCTCTTTGTTAACTTTCTCTTTCATTAATAACTGATTCACATTAACCTCTTCTGTTGCGTTTTTTGTATGAAATGCTAGTCAAGGGAATTGACTTTCGATCTATAGTGAAGAACTTCCCAAAATCATTAGTATTCCACTGTTATAATCGAAAGAGAACGAGAGAGGAGAGAATCTCTCATATGTACATAGGTCCTTTAGTAATGTTTCGCGAGAAATTATTAAACTGTTTCCTATCTCTGCATACTATTTTGATGCATGGTCTAATCCACCGGTGTACTAAATTCACTCGGTCTGAGAATTGTGACACTTGAGCGGGGCACGCTCCCGTATGATCCCCACGTGATCTGTATTATGTACTAACCATGATGGTTGAAAACATCTTAGCGTCTTAGTCGAGTTTATAGTTAGCTTTCGGTTGTGGCTGTTTCTCCTCCAGTAGTTGGACTTTTGGTTAGTGGTTCCTGGTCCCGGTAATCCAGATTTAGCAATCTGGACCCGCTCTAGTGTCAAAATTCTTCGACCGAGTCAGTTTAGTACACCAGTGGATAAGACCATTGCAATGGTCTAATCCACTGGTGTACTAAATTTACTCGGTCTGAGAACTGTGACACTTGAGCGGGGCACGCTCCCGTATGATCCCCACGTGATCTTGACCCGCTCTTGTGTCAAAATTCGTCGACCGAGTTAGTTTAGTACACCAGTGGATAAGACCATGAGGCATCCTCTCATTACTTTGTCATATTTTTAGAACTCAGAAATATATCAAATAAGAAAGCGTGTACGATTGCTGCCATCATTGAAGATGTTCTCAAAAAACAACAATTTTCAATGTCAGTGCTATGTTTTTTCTTGTGTTGGGCGTATTATCACTGCGACCATTTGAATGGAGGTAAAATTTATAAAAAACATGGCTGAAGCTTCAAAATTAAACCAGGGCACTCCATGAGTTTTTGGAAAGATAATTTACTAATGTCTCTCAGAATCGTGTTGAAAAACCTGTCGGTTTCCAGTAGAGATCTTTGCCAGATTTCTTCCAAAAACATTGATTGATGTTTTGAAGAACACTCCCTGAATCTCTCCAATCCAAGTGGCATTTCCAATTTCTATTAAATCACCGAAACTTCACTTCACTCCAATTTCTATTAAATCACCGAAATTCTACAGGCTCCAGCGAAACCTTCATAGACTATAGCACGACTGTTCAACTGATTATTCAACAATTTCTTCTAAGATTCCCCGAAGAAAAGCTTCAGGAATTATCCTAGTGTTTTCTCTACAAATTTCATCTAGAATACATTCAGTGATTCCTACTGTAACATGGTATTTCCTACTGTAACTACACAGGGGATGAAGAATTTCGGTAACGATTTTTTTTTTAAGAAACCCTGCAAGAAGCTTCAGCCTATTCTACAATTCATCCACGGCTACTCTTAGAAATTGCATTTAAAATTCCTTAAGGGATAATTCGAGGACATCTGTTCGTAACGTAAATTCTTGGTTGTCGGCTATCTCAGTCTCAATCTGTGAACGTTTCAATTTATTTTGCCCAACGTTTCGACCATTTGTTGTGCCCCTTTTCAAGGGAAAACTGATTTGTACAAATATTTATTAAGTTTTAAATTTTGTTGGTCTAGTCTAATTTGTCTTACATGGCCAATCGTTTTTGTCTTATTGATTTAGCTGTTCTGCGGTCGAGTGTTCATAACTTTGCTTCTGTGGAAATTTTACAATGTTTTGGGTAAATTTTTACATAATTTTCTATATTTTAGACTCACGTTTGTACTATGTTTGGAACAGCTAATATTGGTCACTTTGTCACAGTTTTAATTACGTCGGTTGGTTAGGTTGGTAACGTCTGTTCTATAATTGATCGTTTTGCTGTTAAATGTAATATGGAACATTTCTGAAATAGGGAGAGTCGTTGCTCTCTGAGAGTGATCAAGAATAGGGTCCTACTGCCCTGTCCCAATTTTAGTGCCAAACGCTTAAAATTGTAGTGCCAAAAACACATGTTTACTCAATTTTTTAATGTTTTTCGTTTGTTTGACTCCAAAAATCATTTTTCAATGTTTTTTTTTAGATTTTATCACACCCCTTGGCTTAAACTCAAATTTTGAGTGTATTTTGTTTTCGGTGTCCCTTCCAAAATGTCAGATACGCCAGATAGGTATAATTGATGTCTCCTACCCATAAAAAACATATGTTTTGTCCCTCCCAAAATAATCGAAACAAGAACACTGGACGCCATGTTGAATTGATGTTGGGTTGGTAAATATTGGCTCATGCCACCCCCCTGAGGAACAACCCCAGTCTTAAAACTAAAACCCATGTGGTGTTTTTGTCGACTAAGCGAACGTCAAACATGATCAAAAGTGTCAAGGTTCATATTTGGAACCATGTTTAAAATTAAAGTTTAAATATGTTATAGCCGTTATTTGAGGTGGAATAAATGCTAAGGTTGCAACTGAACATGCTCTTTCGTATTATCAAACAAAAACAAGAATTCATTTAAAATTTAAGGACCCAATTGCTGTTTTGTTAAGATTAAAATTATGTCCCTCTTCGATAGTATGGTTTATCAATGCAGCTGTCTCTTTGTGTCTGTTTATCTCGTCTTGTGCTTGTGGTGTGTCGATTTTTTTATCTTTGATGTTTGTTAATGTGGATTTGGTGTCCGCTCAGTCTAGTTTTGAGTTGGTTTTTGGTCATGCCTATGTATGTTCTATCCAGTGAATCAAATTGTCATCAAAACAGACGAAAAACAAACAGCAAAGCAAGCTCGCTCACAACCGTTTGTACCAACTTTTGCGGATAGGGATACAATCAAAAGCAAAATTGTCATGACAACCACAGGGCTCAACATTGTTGCAATCTTTTCAATTCGCGATTTATTAGTTATTTTAAACACAAAACTAAATTTGTTTCATGGACGCTGTTAAATAATGTGTTAACGTTTACCAACACGGAGAAATATCTTTGTTGTATTGCACAGGGCACGAATCTGGAGACGACTGATAGTAGTGTGATCATGACCAAATTGAAAAGAGAGGGAACTCCCCATACCTGTTCCAAAAGTTTACATATCTCGCATAACTTCTGATCTCGCCCTAAAAGCCATTGGTAACCATGTGTGTAGCTGGTTGTTTCTATGAATTTGAATGGAGATACACGTTGTTCAACAATGCAATGGTGAAGAAAGGATCATTCTCTACCTGCCAGTGGTGTTGGTTTTGATGTTTGTGCATTCATTTTCTCAGAAACAACGAGCTACACACGTGGTTACCAAGCCATTGGGGGCGTTATCCCAGATTATGCGAGATATAGAACTTGCCTCCAAACAAGAAGTATGAATTGTCGACGCAAAATTATATAATTTCCAGAAAAAAGGTCAAGGTTGATATTGGTGAACTTTTTGATGTTCTGCCAGTTTATGATGATCCTTTTGTATGTTCATAAACAAGGATACGAGATCAAAGGAGACTCACGCTGTGTCTGAACCAGACGATTATAAAAATCGAATGTATGTACATCGGAATTTTTCTCGCTAGAGATCAGTATTTGGTCTATATTTTCATAATCGGAAAGTTTTAAAACATTCCATCGGTGAAATTTTGATATTTTCCACTTTTTAGCCATTTTTCATACTAAATCCCATGAAAATCAAGTTTTCGACGCATTTCCGCACATACAAAATGTGAGCATAAGCATTGATGACCGTACAATTCGTAGTTGCTACTCCGTGATTGACAAGGATCATCGAAATTGTACAGGGAACCAACAGATGTAGCTTGGGAGTAGCATACCATCTTCAATGAACATTTTCAAGGACTCTGAAATTAGTAATGTCAATAACGGCGCCGGCCACGTCCTTACGATCATCGGGGAAGGGAAGGAATGTTAGTGTGACATCCATTGTTACTAAAGACCGAGTATACCTCTCCATCTTCATGGTTGTCACGGGAAGGAGTTTTGTTAGTGGGAGGGTTTCAAAGCAACATGTTCAGGATTCACCTTGGTAAGTGATGCGATTCATGTAACCTCTGTTTAAAAAGTTATCTATCAATGTGTCGACATCTTAAACATCGAACTATTCCAAGGTTTGAATCTCGAAATTTTATAAAACATGAATAAGCGCTTATGTCAACACTTAAAGTGACGAACTATTCATAGTTTGTTCAACAAATTCATAAAAAAAATACATGTTATGATACAAATGTGTTATTACAAGCATGAAACGAGCTCACCAATTGGTAATCCATCCTCGACTGAACAGTTACAATCGCAGCGTCAACACGTATAAGCAGGAATACAATAACTCCGACGGCGCGCGAATGAAGTGCTAACCGAAAAAATAACTCCGAGCGCGAATCGGAATGCTTGGGTCTTCGCAAAGCACTGGGCAAACAAACGAAGACACCGAAAAACACTCCGAACGCGCGAAAATGAATCGATTTGCTTGGGTCTTCGCAAAGCACTCCATTTCCGCACATACAAAATGTATGGAAAAAAATTTCACCGATAGAATATTTTAAAACCTTCCGACTATGAAAATATAGACCAAATACTGATCTCTAGCGAGAAAAAATCCGATGTACATTCGATTTTTATAATCGTCTGGTTCAGACATAGCGTGAGACTAATACATATCCTGGTGGAAGTTTTACCGTGGATATGATTGTAGCAAATTCAAAACTGTCGACAATGTGGAACTGGTTTAGTGCAGACTGTTGAAGAATCGATGCCATGTTTATCCAGAGGCGATAGGGGGCGTTGATTTTTGGTACTACTGAGCGCAATGATATATCCGTTAAATTTTTTTGCCATTTGTCTGTCGATTAGTTTAAGTTTTAAGGACGAGAAGACGAGACACAATTATGATATAGGCTGAGTGTTCTTTACCTTAGATATTGGGTCATTTTCCAATCATATTCTTCACGGTACATGATAACCATTATCTTTCCCTTATCTTACTCAAGTACGACTACATTCTCGTGAGCGGCAAGAAATCTTCTCGTGAAGATCCCCAGATATTTTTCTAGAAATTTATCTAACGATTAATTCAATAATAACACCTACATATCTTACAAACATCCCTCAAGAAATTTCTCAAAAAAACCTCATGGAATATAGGGTAGATGTACCAATAGTGGACGTACTTAGCACGATTGAACTTCATTTAATCGCCTAAATTAAAGAAGCGCAATCAATGTATATGTTAATGTTGTAACGGGAAGTAACGATCATTGACTTAATGAGAAAAATGACTTCGTCGCAGTAACCCACGGCATGTCAGTGAAAAATAATACCTCCTCTATTGGTACACTGTTCCTTTAGTTGCGGTATGTTTTTAATTTGTGTTCCTATAGTTGCGGTATCCGTGGTTTTCTTATGGGATCCTCCACTATAGGAACACTTTACCGCAACTATTGGTACAAGTAAGAAAAGTTTTTGTAATTTTAGTGATATTTCATCAGTTTTAAAGCAATTTTAACGCTCTTTTCAACTATTGCGTGTATCAATAAGCCAATACGTCGATTGGCAGTGTTGGTTCTGAGGCTAATGCAATAAAATCAGTGAAAACGGCACCTACCGCAACTATAGGAACACCCACAACTAAGGGAACACTTACCCTACAAGAAAATATTTAAGTTTTCGAATCACTGAACACTACAATCATTTTTCCGGTAATTCTTTCGAGCATTCATACACAAATTATTCGGTAGGGATTCCATCCAATAATTTACGAGTAATTCCTATAGAAAATCCTGTAGCATATCATTCAGAGGTTAATTTATTAATTTGTTTAAGACAATCCTGTGGCACCAGAGACTAGTTTATTGGAATAATCACTGGATAAATTCATGGAAAACTTGAAACTTTGTTGAAAAATTTCTTAAAGATTTTTTGGAGGATGAATTCTGAAAAAATCTGCGGAAAATTTCCTGATGATCTCTAAGGTAAATTCAGGTTGAGTTATTGAGGTTTACAAAACAAAATTCTTGGAAGAGTTCCTTAAGAAAATTCTTGGATAAATTCCGTGGTAAATAATCACTAAATGAACTCATCAAGAGATTAACGGAGGAATATCTGAATCTCTGAAAAAATATCTAAATCAGTTTCTGATTAAATTCCTAGAAAAATCAACAAAAATGCATACAGTTAAACAAGTAGTAATACTTGTAGTAATGGCACGAGAAATTAAAAAAAAGGACAAAATGTTAGAAATATGTCCGGTCCGATTCTATGAAGAATCGAAATCATGTGTTCCGATTTCTATTAGGTTTCGTTTTGTTTCCATAGTTTTCATTTGGTCTTTTGGTACTCTTTTTAGTACCTTTAGAGACCAAATACTTTTTTTTTAGGCAAGTTTCTGTTTTCAAGGCACTTAGTCGCTTCCAGTATTGTATTTAATAACTGCAAAAGTGTAAGAAAACTAATCTGAGAAACATGCTCTGTCCCGGTTGGGACGTAATGCTTAAAATAATGAAGAAGAACTATGCTATGGCTGTTACGGCTCTTCAACCTTATTTTACTAACAGAAACAGCATACTGTTTCCAGATTATTCGTCAGTAGGACGAACACTAATCGCAACAAGTGTTTACATCGTTTTTCTTTACCGAAGTTCATAACCACTTCAATGGGGATTAGATATGTAAACTACTCAATGCAAGTAAACCAAACCCGTTGTTGCCTATCATGGATCGACGAGCATTCCGTTGTATGCAAAAGTGCATCATCAGCGGAAAGAAATAGGCGACGCAACCTACACGCACAACACTTTCTGCGCATGCACTTCCACCATCTTTCTACAGGTTGGTAGTTGAGGAGGGGGTGTAAAAATAGTGCCCTGGATGGAGTAAGCGAGAAACGGTTAAGGGAAGACGGGGTAAGATGCGCCACCTAAGGAAAAACTCAATTCGCAATTCAAAAATTTGGTCGAAAATATTATTCTAACAGGTTTTGCAATAAGCTTGCAATTGCAAAATCGATCGAGAGTCGTTCAAGAATGATGTCCATCATTTGGGAAAGGGGGGGGGGGACTGTGAAAGTGAAATCCTTAAAAACGATGTACGTCATATTTGAATCTTACTTCGTAGAATTAAGGCAATCAAATCTCAGAAATAAATTTAAGAGATATGAAACTAAAACCAACGATTTACAAATTAATTGCTAAAACGATTTATAAAATAGTTGCTCAAATCGTTTTATAAATTTTCATATTTTTTTATTTTTATTTGGAATTTGGAAAAAAAATTTCGCCAGGGTCCATAAAACTGAAAAAAGAATAATAGAATGTGACATCTCCTTTATATCGAAGAAATTGTTAGGGTGCATTTTACCCCAGTGGCTCACTTTACCTTGTCCCCCTACATCATGCCGACCATGATGACGATGTTGGCGATAGGTATATGTATGCAAAATAGTGCAAAACGATAGTAATTCCAACGACGACGACGTCGCCATGAAGTTTTCTCCTTGCAAATGGGTGTGGTATGTGTGAGTGTGGAAAGAATAGCACGTGTGCATTAGCCGTGTCATCCAACATGCATTCAGTCAGTCAATTGTACGTTTCTATTTAATGTCAACTGTTGATGATGGCAGATTGCACGCAATATGTTTGCTTATACCGTTCCTCATTGGTACTTATTGTCGGATACTAAATTACAAAACGTGTGACAGGTTGTCATATCAAATTAAGCCATTTACCGCCCTTATCATAACATGCCAGGGTATGGAAATCGTAAAAAGTTGGAAAACAAATTATCGACGCATGTGAACCTTAGACCGATCCTTAATAAAAGTTGTCTTTTTCAATTCCACGGGAATATCATTTTACAAATTTACAGGGGTTCGTAGGTTCAATCAGGGTAGTTTCAAGAAACTTTGTTGATTGAAATTGAGCATATTATTGATTTAAGGGGCCTACCTTAGCCGAGTGGTTAGAGTCCGCGGCTACAAAGCAAAGCCATGCTGAAGGTGTATGGGTTCGATTTCCGGTCGGTCCAGGATCCTTTCGGAATGGAAATTTCCTTGACCACCTTGAGCATAGAGTATCATTGTACCTGCCACACAATATACGGATTCGAAAATGGCAACTTTGGCAAAGAAAGCTCTCAGATAATAACTGAGGCACTGTCCCACTGAGGACATTATGCCAAGAAGAAGTTAAAAACTACGTAAAACGAGGTTATAGTGTCCAAGTCTCACCGGTTGCCCTCCCTCCGGTCAAGCAGTTCACTTATGATGGATATGAGATATGACAGCAAAACAGAAGGAGTAGCTCATTACAATCGCCACTGCCCTGCTCAGAAATTGCCCACCCGTCCATCGACCAGTATGGAGAAATGCAATAAAAGGAAATGTTACTTCTACCTTCATTGCGCAGCCAGCCCACTCTCGACTCGAAAACAAAAAAGAACATCATTCCCCATCTTTATCCATATATGAAACGATAATCTTCTCATGCATATGTAAGCTCTTTTCCTACCAACCCAAACCCCCCCCCCCCCCCCCCCCCCTCATCACCGCACACATTTCATTGCATCGTAAATTATGTTGTAATAAAAATGATCACATCTCCGCAATCCATCTACCCGAACCAAAAGAGCACATAAAGTCCGTTCAGTACAGTTGGTCACTCCTCGAAGACACACCACCAGCAAGAACAACAGAAAAAAGTTGTTTTTGCTAATGATTCATTACCAACCAACAACCGGGGCGCAAGAGGGCGCTCTCGAGTCTCAACCTCTTCCAGATGCGGTGAATTATATCTTGGCATCTACAATGCTAAATACAGCAACTGAAACTCATATAGGCGACTCACAGAAGTCCAGATTTCTAAGAAATCTCTAAAAATGTCTTCAGTTACAAAAACACAGTCAAACATTCATCTACTGAATCAGATTTCCGGATGCAAATTTATTTTTACCAAATGTTGACCACATTACATTATCAATCATTATTGTAGGTATGTCAAATAACAAAATAACGTTTTTTTTTTTCATTTCGTACAAATCGCTCCCCGATTGAATTGTCTAAAAATGTGTTAACATACGTTTCGTTTTGAATTGATAGCCTTAAAATGTATCAAAACAGCAATTTTATTAGAATGTAGTTCTATGAAAACCATAAAATTATGTCTATGCCCAAAATAAGGTCTGCAACCTTAAAGCATGTTCCATAATACCTACTTGTCATGATAAAAACTTGAAGAACATTGAAAGTGCGTAATTTTGCCATTATATTCCAAAACTGGACCACTGTGTAACGGAAAGGTAGCCCTCACTCCGGGCAATCTGCCCACTACAGCCGGGCTGGACGAGTTAGTCGAAGCATTTCTCCTGAATTTATATCATGCGGTGGAAAAGAGGGTTGTGCAACCAATTTGGGATGGATTTCAGCGGAATTCCAGAACGGTTATAGTGTAACCCGGTTTATTTTGCGCATCGATGATAGTGTGACATTGTTCGTGTGGCTACTCTTGAACGTGCGTAATGCTCATTACTTGGGAAAATACTTACTTACACGAGGGAAATGGAGATCATTGACGGTTGGTAGGGATGCAGTGCTTACCTGGAATATACAAGAGAATAAGAAGCGGTTAGTTGTGTATTAAACTGAGCTTTAGAATAAAAATTCAATACGGAAAATAATAAAGGCTTCAAAAATTGTATTTGAATACATTAAATTCTAGAAATTTACTCAGCGAAGTATACCAGTAAATTTCAACCGGGAAGGAATCCTTTTCTAGATATTTTAGATATTCAGAACATCGTTTTTCCAACGACATATAATACGGATAAAAATACTAATATTTCATCATTCGTTTTGTTTAAACCCAAATTAAATGGGACTAGCAATTTCATGGAATTATTTTTTTTATCAGAAAGACTTGAGCTTTTTTTATGATGTATCCAAAAAGTTGTACAGAAAAACACATTGCCCTTTATCCGTAGCCGATTGAAAAACCAAAATCGAGTCCGGCAAATATTTTACCAGAAATCATTCTGAAGCTTCATAAATAGTCCGCACCGGTTCTTGCAAGAGATCTGACAAAAATCGGTTATTAACCCCTCTACCGGCAGCTTCATTTTTCACCGCAAAAAAAATCAAATCGCGATAACTTTTTTGTTTCTTTTTGCAAAAATACGACCCATTTTTTCACAAGTTCTCAAAAAACTCTTCTAGTTTAAGAATCCATGTCAACATTGACCATTGGTGATCTGGTTTTGAAGATATTCCAATGTCCCTTGGGGAACCGACGTTCTCCATACAAAATGTCTTTGGCGGCCATTTTGTTTTTGGTCCATTTCTCAAAAAAAAAAAAAATTTGGGCTATACAATGCCAAGTAATAAGGAGCTACTCTGAAAAAATCATATAATTCGGTTCATTATTCTTGGAGAAATCTGAAAATTACGATATGAGGTATTTTAAAGTTTTCAAGGTCTTGATTTGGCCAGCGTGATACCAGAAACGATTCTACCCCATTACCCCGAATACCATTACCACGAATGCCATCAACCCGAATATCACTACCCCGAATGTGCCATTACTACGAATTCCATTACCCCGAATGCTGTTACCCTGAATGTAGATTACATTGCCCCGGATGTATAATTACATTGCGCCATTGAAAGTCATTCGGGGTAATGGGTCATTCGGGGATATGGAATTCGGGGTGACGGCTTTCGGGGTAATGGAATACGGGGTAATGGGATTCGGGGTAATGAGGTAGAATCCCAGAAACATGACAATGAGAACTTATTACTCAAAGACGACTGCACCAAATTGCTTCATTTCTTCACAATTACGGTTTTGGCACCAATGATGACTTTTCAGCTTGCATTTCAAAGTGATAAAACTCAGTCTTGATAGTTTATATTGTCTTGAAAAAGTATCAGTGTACGCGCTACCATGCATAAAGTATGCTGTTACTTTTTCAGCTGTGTCAGTGCAAAACCAACTGATTTTCTTTGATTCAAAACCGTGACATGAATTAGCAACAATCTTCTACGACGTGTGCAAATTTCAATGACGGCCTACTACACCTTAATGTATTGTTCCAAGGAGTGAATATCCGAATACGATAAAAATTCTGTAGCCTTAGATATTCACGTGGGTTATGGCTACGCGTCGGTCCCCCAAGGAATTTTAGAATATCTCCGGTTCCAGCTGACCAATAATCATCTATATCATTGCAACGACAAGGTATACAAGTTGTACATAAAAGTGACAACACACTTCGAGACCTTCTATGCAACCTGAAGGACAAAGTTCCTCCCGACGATCAGTCGGGTATCTACCAGATTCCATGCCAGGACTGCTCTGCGGTCTATATAGGACAAACCCGGCGTAAGATAAAAATAAGATTAAGAGAACACAGGAATGCTGAGGTTTCCAATAGGACAAATGAATCCAGCGTAGCGGTTCATGCATCAAACTGTAACCATAGCATAAACTGGCAAGGTGCGAAGTTAATAAAATCAGTAAGGAAAGTTTCGCACCTAAATGCATGGGAGTCCATGTTCATCAATAAGTCTGAAGAGCCATTGATGAATGAAGACGACCCTCCGATCACGTCGTGCCTCTTCAACATAGCAGACAGCACAATACATTAAAGCATCTCTTCGTTTTTGACGTATACGATCAACGTACGAAATCATCGCAGTCAGTCGGACATTGCCCTGTAGATGGGCTACATCGCGCCCGAAACCGGTCGACAAAAGGTTTTTTTTTTAACTTTTTTGGCGATTGTAAGAACGATAAGTGTTATGTCTTGTCTCGCGTCGCGTCTTGTATGTGTCGTTTAGTTCTTACGTTAGCACACACCACAAAATGAGCAATAATCAATATCAACACATATTCTAAAACTAGAAGAGTTTTTTTAGAGCTTGTGAAACACTGGTGCAAAAATACCAAGAAACAAAACAGTTATCGCGATAAGTTTGTTTTGTGGTAAAATATGAAGCTGCCGGTAGAGGGGTTAAACTCAAAGGTTTCTGCTAATGAACTAGCCAGCAGAACGACGAGGTAAAGGGAAGCAGGCCGTTAGGTCAAATGCCGTTAGGCTAAAGGCCACAAGACCGAATGCCGTTAGACCAAAAAGCTTATTAGGCCAGAAGGGTCGTTAGGCCGCAATAACATTTGACTGTTTAAGGTGAAAAACTACTGTTTGAAAAGGCTAACCCAAGAAACCAAATAGCACTTTAATTCACCCTCAGTGCTAATATGGGACTTTTATAGAGCCAGAATGACCTATATTAGCCGTATAACAGCCATGTAAGCCCGCAAAGGCAAATTAGCGGGCTAGTGATTACTTGCGAACTCATTTATCAGTGTTTTAGGCTGTTATTTCTAGTTAATTGCACAGCAGATAGGCTTCAAGGTAATACAAATAACTTGACTAAACAAACCTAACAAACCATTCAGCCTTACAACCCAGCAGAACTATCAACCATTTTCGGCCTAACGATTCTTTCGGTCTAATAAACTTTTTGGCCCAAAGGCATTCGGATAGAACTTGCAGATGAAAATCGGTTATGGACAGGGATTGAATCCTGAGAAAATTGAGAGAATCTCTCACGTATCGCTCTCTGTAACTATCATAACATGCTGCACATTATGAGAGACTGTTTATCGTATACTGCAACAAGTTTGATCAGATTGGGGGGATAGTAGTGCATGATAAAACCCCTCTAAACATGCTCCAAGCCTGGGGGACACTGTTGTTATTGGAAGTTCGTGGATTGTTTATCGTGCCAGTAAAGAAAAACTACTATCCCCAACGGTAAACAAGCGAGAAAAATGGATTTTATCATCGCTCTCTCGTTGGGGCTCTCGCTCGCTGCTTCCATTTATCAGACTTGTTACACCTTGCGATACAATGACGATCGTGGACCGCAACAGATGGGATGTTTTTCTTTGCTTGCTTTGATCGTGCTTCATTCTCAAATGAGAGCGAATTCTGCAACGCCTGGTTATGGATGTTAAAGGTTTCTGCCAAGGATCTTGTCAGCATAACGATGGGTTGAAGAAGATTCAAGTTCGAAGATATCGTCAAGTTTTCTTCAAAGGGTACCTTCACATATTCTCTTAAGAATTCCCGCAGTGATTCGTTCATATATTCTTTTTTGTATTTTTCTTGAGATTCTTCTAGATATTTCTTTAACAATCAATTCAGGACATTATCCAGAAATTGCTTCTCGTAGTAATTCGAATTTCTTCAGCAAGTCCTTAGCAATACCTCCGAATATCCACCAGAGCTCATACTAACTTTAATCCTTTCAGTGCTACCTGAGTAAGTCCGCAAGGAATTTTCATTTTTTTTAATTTTCTATCTTTATTAACGAGATTTTTAGCCCTGGGCTATTTCATCTCGGGACCGACGGCTTTACTTCCCTTCCGAAGGAAGTCGTCACTGAAAAATTTTCCTCGGCGTGAGAGGCGTGTGTTCTAACCACTACACCAGGTCCGTCCCCACCTCCGCAAGGAATTACCGAGAATAGCGAAGGATCCTACAGGAATCAAACCAAGATTTTTTTAAACATTTGACCAGGAATTTTATTTAGAACACCTCTAAGTATTGCTCAAAACAGTGACAGGGGAAGTGGTGCAAAAATGAACAATCAATGAAACAATGAACAACAAACAATGAAACAAAAACAAATTTCAATGATTTTTTAGCACGCATGGACGATTTACAGCATAAATTAGAGTGTTCGGGTTGATACGGAGATCAATTTAGATGAGTTTTCTATTCAACGAAATCAATAGTATGATTTTGGAAAACCACGTTCGAAACTAAGTGTTGATGTAATTTTAAGCTAGGAAGTCTTGAGCTTTTTCAGTGCGGTGAAAATCAGTTGTGTAAGCAGCGCTTCCCTTCAACATTCACAACACGAGCGATCAAATAAATAACGGAAAGAAAAATGTCAATTGAATGCCTTCCTAGCTTCGCTAGGAAACGTTACGGTTTTCTTCGCTTTTGTCATTTTCCGTAATAGGCGTTGCTTTCATTATATGTGTGTCACATTTGACATGACAAGCAATATTCAACTATTCATGTTGTTTATGATCCGATATGTCTGGATTTTATACAAAACTTATGATTTATGTAAATGTTATCGTCTCAGACGACATTCAATTGACAGTTTTTTTTTTTGTGTTTCTCGATGTTAATTCTACCATTCGTGTAGAGGTGAGAGGTGACGGTAGCAATGAATGAGGCTATCCATGAGGACTTTTGGTGATAGGACTGACAGCTAAAAGTGTGAATGCAACCGAAATGAAAGAGTAAACAAATCATGCGAGTGTTATCGGAGCTTTACATTTTCCTTTGTAATCGAAAAGTCACTCCGATCGCGAAACGTCAAAAGCACATGGTAAACAAAAAAAAACCAGCTGATCGCAGCTGTCTCATGGATTGCCTTATGCAGATAAAATGAAATGACTGCTGACCATGGACCTATGTACGAGTTCACGAATTTGACGTTTGAGCGGTGGGAAATTCACTCGTTGCTATGACCACATAAATAACACGGTACTGCTTAAACGTCAACGAGTGAACCCGTGCATTGGTCCATTGGTCCATGCACGAGTTCACTAATTCGACTTTTGAGCAGTACCATATTCACTCGTTGCCATGGTCACATAAATAACACAGCACCGCTCAAATAATGAACTCGTGCACTGGTCCATTAGACTGATGCAAATTTTGAACTTTTTGCTCCCCATGCTTAAACGGTGTCAGTTATGATGAAAATCATTCTCTCAAAATTTTAAGTGATTTGGAAGAAATTTGGTTGTGCACACGCCATTTGTAGTTTATATGGAAATTACTATGGAAAAGCCAAACCTTTTGTGATCAGTCCTTTATCTGCTCGTCCAGTGCCGGATTTGGCCTTCGGGGGGCCCGGGTCAGATCTAATAAAGGGGGCCCCTTTATACAAAATTCAGCACGTTTTGGAATCAAATAATGGTCGCAGTGGTAATATGTCCCCGACGTTTTGGAATTTCATAAACCAATGTATTGAATTTGAGTTTTGAACGAGATGGTTGGTCCAAAAATATGAGGGGCCCAAATGAAAAGTGGGTTGAGAGCTACATTAAAAATTCAACTGTTTTTTTTTTAAGTTTTCCAATAGTGGTTTAAGATGATTTTATTGTTCAATATAACAATTCGTAGAAAACTGGCTCGTTTTTCGGCTTCTATATAATTTGTATAGAGTGAAAAATTGCTAAAAATCTACAAAGCCGTTATAGTCCAAAGCTCTTTTTGATTCCATTTACTACAAGTTTCCAATATGTCTCCGTTACCAACGCCATTAAACGAAAATCGAGCTAGTACGATATACCTCCCGGATGAGCAGCAGAAAACTCTAATCCCAATCCCTACCATGTTCTTCCTTAAAAAATTGTGACCACTAAACTCGAGTTGCCACGAGTACCGTGGCTTCATCTCATATTAATTTTATACTGCAAAAATCAATGAATTGTATACACCAAAAATTAATTTCGGCTCCGTAAATCGTTAAACGTGATTGAGCCTCAAATAAACGAAATAGTAAAAAAAGTTTGTCTCCGGTTGGAAAAAAAAGTATTTACAGTACTGGCAAGAATAAATTGTGTACTTGATGCTGATTTTCATACAAAATGGTCAAATTTGGAGACAAACCGATTGAACTGAAATTTGAACTGCAATTGGAAAAACTTCATATTATAACTGTGAATAAATCATCAAATTATATGCAAAAGCTTCTAAGTTTTTAAACATTTTGCCAAAAAAAACAATATTATAATACTCAGATATTTTGGAAACAATAAATTTACGATAAGTATAATCTTCTACCTAGTTTTGCATTTTATCAAAGTGAAAACAATTGCAAAAGCATACTTACTTCTAAATATCAAATCAATTTAAATCTTCCGGCATTTTCGTCAAAATAGTATTTATTTTAATATCTTCCAAACTCTTGAATAGAATTTGATCAATTTCCCATTAATCAAATTTCAAGTTATTTATGAGATGGTATTCAAATTTCAGGTCAGTCGATTCGTTAGAAGCTGCTATACAGAACTCTAAATTTTAACATTTTGTATGAACATCGTATGTATTTTCTATGAATTATATTCAAAACTAAGCCATTACTGAAGTAAAGCTAAGCTTATACTATATTAGAAGAAAACTTCATCAACTATGGCATACAAAATAGAATAGATACTTGAAAATACTGACTACTGCGTCACAAAAGAATTTATCTTACACTTCAAGTTTCTGATAGAATTGCAAATATGTTTAACGTTTGAAGTTCTGATAGGAATCCAAAAAAATCTTTGAATTGGTTTGTGATTTACAGGTTCAGTCGTATTTTTTTAAGATTATGCATAAACGTTGAGCGCGTTTTAAATTCCATTATTTTTAACTAACTAGAGAAGAAATTTGCAGATTTTGGCTTAACATTCATATTTTTTGTTATATGATCAAATCATACTGTGAGATTCAGATATTAGGCGAATAAAAACAATTTATTTTAATATTGTACAGGTGGCTGAAACGTTTTAGTTATAGGTTCAAATGTCTAAAGAGAAAATATTAAAAGGTATTTCAAAATGTTTTGTTCTTTATTTTGGGACCTCGGGGGGCCCCCTTAATCAGGGGGCCCGGGGCATTTGCCCCCTCGGCACCCCCCCAAATCCGGGCCTGTGCTCGTCATAATAATATATGACAAAGCGAACACACTCTTCTCATGTAAAATCTTCCAAGCTACAACTTTGCCGAAGACCACATTTTGTTGTGACGTAAGGATAATTTGTTATTCTTGATTCCAAAGTCTAAGCCATGCTGAGAAGAACATTCAATTACTTTCAGAGCAACACTGCTTTTTTGCTGTAGAACATACACTGAGGCAAAAATACTTAGGTTTTCCATAAATCAAGACTTATGGACCAGCCATATTATGGTTTCATTGCACGCTTAAACATTTCGAAAATGGGATCATAAGTTTCATAAGTGAGAGCTTTGAATTCTTTAACAACAATCACTTGAAATAATTATCATAGCAATCGCTAGAAGAACTACTCAGCTTTCGATGTTGGTTACAAGTTAATCGAAAAAAGATCACATGTTATCAAAACATGTCAATTTTTGAGCACGCGCGAATAACATTATCGGTTGATAATTTGAATTAAGGTTATTATCATTGCGTTTATTACCGAATTACATTGATTGACTTATGAAATTTATTACTGAAATTCTTCACCAAAATCATAAGTAAAGCTTAAAAATTTCAACAATAATCGTTGTGGCGCCAAATCATAATTATTCCTTAAGAAATTATTAAGTTTTTTTGCCTCAGTGTAGTAGCCTTGATTACTTTGATCTATTCTTCCCGCTAGGAGCACCACTGTTGCCTGCCGAATAATTGGTGAAGCAAACCCACTTTATGATGATGAATATCAATTTTTCCTGACGTCCAATCAAAATGTGGTCTTCGGCAAAGTTGTAGCTGGAAGAATTTCTAATGAGAAGGGTGTGTTCACTTTTTCATAAAATATTATGACAAAGAGATAGAGGGCTGAACACAAAAGGTTGACGTTTTCCATACTAATCTCCATATAAACTTCAAATGGCGTGTGCACAGTCAAATTTCTTCCAAATCATTTCAAATCTTGGGATCGTAATTTGCATCACTCTACTGGTCCATAGCAACGAAATGAACGTCGCACAAAGTGTCGAATATTTACAGTACTGGTGAAAATCGTTGTGATATGATTTCAAATCTGATGGCTTTAGATATTGTTTTTTGAAAGGGTTACAATTATGTATGGATAAATGTTCGAAAATGCAATTAAAATTTTCAAAAATACTTGTTTTGCTCTCATATTTTGTGACACCATACATTTTACCACCAACATCTGTACATTTTACCCAATAGTGCAGGTAAAATGAATATTTCCATCGAAAAATAACGCTGTGAAAATTTACCAATCTTTGTCTAAATTCGTGTCTCTGCTATAGATAACATCCCTATTCTTTATGTTGGGTGATAGAACTATACAAATTTCTCGTTTTTCTATCAGAAACAATATGATATCCTTAGGTTGGTTATTTTACCCTACTCATAAAATGCTTCTTAGATTGTTCCAAATTTTACTAAAATTACTGCAGGGATTGCTCATGTAATTTACCTTAATTAGTTTTTATGTGATCCCAAGAGAATTTCACCAGAAACACTTTCTGAGATCCTTCCAGGAAGTTGGCGAAATACGTACAATTTGACAAAAAGCTCAGATGATTGGAATTTCCTTCCGGTTTTCTTTTAAACATTTTCCAAAGCATTCGCCATTTTTTTAGATTATTCTATAAATCCGTTCATAATTTCCTACAGCGATTTCTGTAGGATTTTATAAGCTGATTGCTGTAGGATTTTATAAGCTGATAAGCTGAATCTCCTTGATTCGATCGCTGTATTTTCCAAGCCCTGCTCAAAAAAATCACGCAAACATTTGGGGATTTATTACGAATCCTCTGAATTTTACCAGAATGCCGAAGTTTATCTAATCTGTGTTTCATTGATTTCAACATTTCACTCCAAACATACAAATGTAAATTAATCCAATGCTTTCTGGGATGGGAAGTAATTAACAACTATGAATACTTCTAAAAATAACACATATAATGAAGCGATTCAAAAAAATGTGCGAGTCCTTAAAAAGCTTTAGGGTGAAATCTGCAAAAAAAAATCTGGAGAAATCACTCGATGAATTTCTTGAGGGACTGTTTAAGATATCTTGCTGAGAAAATTTCTGGAAAGCTTCTGCAGAAGTTGTTTCTGAAATGTAATGTAAATGTCCAGGAAAAAAAATCTCTAAAGGACCCCTCAAATTGTTCTCATGGTTTTCACCGGAAGAACTTTTGAAGACATCCATCGATGCATTTCAACAAGAGTATGCATATAAATGTCTCTAATGAGAGATCAATGTTTGAATTCATAGGAGTCACATTATATGGGACAGCTCACATATTAATTTGATAGGATTTTTTTTACTTAGTTTATATCTCAGCTTACTTAATAAAACCTGCATGTTACCTGCTAAAAAGTAGAATCAATAATGATTATTTTTCAGACTCTGCCTTAGTGAACTAACTGGAAACTTTAGGTTGATTTGCTTGCGATCATGTGTCATTGACACTCTCCATCCATTGAAACTCCAAGTGATTTGGATGATGTGTGGCGATTATAAGACGAATCCCATGATGGGATTCCGATCTGGCTAAACTTAATAAGCAATGTAGAAGGAGTTGGACCAACGCCATTCACCTGAATCGAATCTATGAGAAAAGGTCGAGAGGACAGAAGGCCGAAAGACAAAAAGTCGAATGTAGGTTAGGTAGAACAAAAAACCTTTTTTAAAGTCTTGCGACCTTTTGTCCAAAACCGTAGAAATCTTTCCAGTTCGAGTAGAGTTAGTCAGTTTAGCAAAATTATTGCGAAATCTGAGAATTTCTAAGAGCATAAAATTACCTTTTCTGAAGTTTTAGATCATTCCATTCTATTTCTCTACAGGAGGGTCAAGAAACGGAATTTATACTTATGCATTCATTATTTCATTCATTGACAATCTACATCATTAATCAAAATGGATCCTGCAAACAAACAACTCCTTCCCATATCCAAAGTTACAGTTTTTTCTTGTGGAAATGAAGATGACTCGAGTCATCGACTTGATCATCGGCTTCTCTAAAGCAAATAACACGTCAACATTTCCCTCCTATTCCTAAATTGACCAGCATTTGGATGTAGCCGGCGCCGTTATTGTTTCTTATAATAAGAGCACCATTATTTGCTCGTGCTCTTGAAGAACTGATTCGCAAAAAAAGGTATGTACCTACTTCTACCCTGTTTTCAATATCTCTACAAAGCATGACAATGCAACAATTACCTACACCGTCGCACAGCAATGACAAATTTGTATATCACTTTGCAAACAACGCAACCGGATCCAATTTCCGCCACCATGTGATTAGGTTAATTTTCTAATCGATATCCGGTATGTTTGTCACCCTCGCCAGTGCACTCGAGCATCAAAACTATCGTAATAATTCATTGCTTCCCCCAATGCTTAAATAGGTCCCATGTATGGTTTCTCAACAAGGAGCACCTATTGGTGCATAATTTATAGACTACAAGTGAACACTCTGTACCATGCGCTGCCACGATTTAGCACATATCAAACGATTCATTTGTTTGCTCGGTACCAGCATTGCATGTCATCGTAAGCAGCTAGATTTAACGGTTGTGTGTGCAGTGCATAGCTCTGCGATCACGCTGCACCGATATCCCGCTGTGCGGTTGTAATTTGAAAGTTTGAATGACTTTGTCAAAATGTTTACCGATAACTGACATTACGATAATTGGTGCAAAGTAATTGCTTCGGCTTAAACCGCCATGAGTATTCACATCCACGGTGCTTCATATACTGCAATTTTCGAAAAAATTGCATCAAAACTTTTAACGTCATCATTTGAAATAGACGTAAGTAAATTTCATACGGTTGTTCATGTTAAATTAGTTTAGAAGAATCAAGACCTTTAGCGTTAGCGTTAGCGTAGTTACGGTATACTGCATAGATTGGATACTAGCAACATTCATGTTTCTTTTTAATAATCTCATCCTGACTACTTTCAAAAACAAGGCAGGGGAGTATACCTTGTTCAAATCATAAACAAGAAAACTAAAAGCATGAATATCGCTATTCCCGGCCACGCCCATCTTTACCGTAACTTGGGATAGGGGAAGGAAATGTTGATGTAACACTTACTTAATGAGAGGCCACCGACTCAGCGACACCCTCATAAGTGCTACGGAGTTGGAGGTTGGGAAGGTATATTGTCAGGATTCGCCTAGAAAGCTGGCGATAGACCATAAATATTTGTTGTTTAAGCGTTTTCAAATTAATCTTTTGAATGCCGGCAATCAAAATAGAAAACAATAGCTTATTTATAGTATAAATAGTATTTCGCGAAATGCTTGTCGATTGTGCAGTAATATTTTTGCTCAATAACCAGTAAAAAGCAAAACCGATCCCTCCCGGGTCATCGAATTGTATAAAATAACGATACGCGTCCAAAAAAAAAACAAATCTCCGGCGACAAAACACGCGCGAAACCGTGAGCAAAATCTATCTGACGACGCAAAACCGAACTGTCCTGCTTGGGCTTTACGAAGCACTACCCAGCAAGACGCTCCAAAACAGGAAAAAAAAATACAAAAAAAATCTCCAGCGACGAAAACACTCGCGAAACCGTGAGATAAATCTATCGGACGACGCAAAACCGAACTGTCCTGCTTGGGCTTCACGAAGCACTACCCAGCAAGACGCTCCAAAACAGGAAAAAAAATCTCCGGCGCCGAAAACATGCGCGAAACCGTGAGCCAAATCTATCGGAAGACGCAAAACCGAACTGTCCTGCTTGGGCTTCACGAAGCACTACCCAGCAAGACGCTCCAAAACAGGAAAAAAAAATCTCCGGCGACGAAAACATGCGCGAAACCGTGAGCAAAATCTATCGGACGACGCAAAACCGAACTGTGCTGCTTGGGCTTCACGAAGCACTACCCAGCAAGACGCTCCAAAACAGGAAAAAAAATCTCCGGCGACGAAAACATGCGCGAAACCGTGACCCAAATCTATCGGACGACGCAAAACCGAACTGTCCTGCTTGGGCTTTACGAAGCACTACCCAGCAAGACGCTCCAAAACAGGAAAAAAAAATACAAAAAAAATCTCCAGCAACGAAAACACTCGCGAAACCGTAAGATAAATCTATCGGACGACGCAAAACCGAACTGTCCTGCTTGGGCTTCACGAAGCACTACCCAGCAAGACGCTCCAAAACAGGAAAAAAAATCTCCGGCGACGAAAACATGCGCGAAACCGTGACCCAAATCTATCGGACGACGCAAAACCGAACTGTCCTCCACAAATAATATGTTATAATTTCTTCAAAAATGCAAATACAAATTTTGAAAACATCGAACATTCTTATAAAGATTCTGGCGGAACACGTTCAACTATTCTTTCAAGTTTAGAAGAATCAAGACCTTTGTTCTAAAACTGTTTTAAAATCCCCTTTTAACAGGTCAGTAGTGTTTGATCCGTTGAATCTATTGCATGCTCCTATCGGTGAGTGTAAAAACTAAAAATGTTACTTGGATAACCACCAGTTATCCATCGAAATAATCTAGGTACGGCAATTATTTTCAAAAAAATTATGCATTTGCTGTTACAGTTTGTATTTTTTAAACTATTAAGATTGGTAACTGTTGAAATGGTATTTGTACAGAATTATACATTGTAATCGACTCCGTAGTGCTCTGAGACAATTTGATTTGGTTAGCCTTCATGTGTTTAATTCACTCTGTGTAACTGGAAACACTCACAGACAATTTTCGGTATAAAAATTAATGTTTTAACTACTACACCTTCAAAAGGGCGTAACCTATTATTTTGTCTAACTATTTTATTTTTAATTTGTCCAAAGATGAAATTATTCTATTTATACCAACTGGCGTTTAAAGTTTTATTTGTGTATAATAACAGTAAATGAAGCACCGCTACATCGCGAGCGAGTGAGTGCAACTCTGCTTCTGGGTGTTCTGGTTAGCGATTGTTTGATCCCATTCCGACCCTCATCCTCGGCTCTGTGTCGGCTCCGTCGCTATTTAATCGAAATAAATCATCCCGTAAATCATTCATGTCTACTTTTGCTTGATTGTATTTCACACCAAATTCAAACTACCGAAACTCACGAATCGGCGGTCGGTCGTCGCATTGAAAGCGCACCCCGGAACGGAACGAAGCTGCTGTGATGGCGACGGGCGATGGGAAAGAAGCGCCCGGAACGAACCCGTCCGAAAAGGCACGACACACACGACGAGGGAGAACCCGAGACGCAGAGAAAACCAATATTTTGACATTTCAATCTAAAGAAGATTATTTTTATGTTTGACCGCTTTGCTTTTGGTTTATTGTTGTTCGTTGGTTATTGTTATGACCATGCGGTGAGCAACTCTCGGTCCAATGTGCAGACAGACATGACTTTCTCATTGACTTCGGAGAGGTGCTGATTGCTATGGTGTTTCCACTCGATTCCTGTGCCCTGATGAAAGATAAGCGAAAATCTTTCTGCCGAATATGATACCCGCATTGGCATGCGAGCATAAATTTCGGTAATAAATTGATCTTCAATTTGGGTGCCGACTTATCGACGGGCAGGGTTAGAGCAGGTATCGTACTGAGACAATTTGAGTCCGAATTGTGACAAAATATGAGCAGTGCATTCGATAACCAAAGCGAATGTTGAGGATTTTCGGTTGTTTTTTGTTTATGTGAGCTGTTGAAATCCTATGTCCCTGGAACGAAGGCTGAGTTTGGACCACCCACGATGTATGAAAGGAATATCAAAACAGGAAGTATGAATTTCTTGACAATTTTTTTTTTTGTGTAGAGCTTGTGCGTTCAGGTGCACTCAATTTGATTATTTATCCGTTAATACCCAGGAAGCTCTATTTAGCTACAATTTTCTTGAAAAATCAAAAGAATTAGTTGTGCATCACGTCTTATCATAAGTGGTTTAAACTATTCACATATGGTCGGTTTTCAGACAGACCGGACTAGCTGATACTTTGGCGTTCTAAAGATACGTTAAGGACTTCATCAATTCTGATTTTTCCGATGTTGTTTTGATACCGATGTATTATCATATAGATAAGTTCCATTATTACAGCAAATAATGTAACAATTTGTTTCGACTGGCGTACGTTTTTTACAAACTATGAAAAAGCACTTGGTTCAGTCTGTCTAAACACCGACCATATACAGTAATACCTCGATATAACGTAACTCGATTTTTATTTTCGTTACGTTATATCGAGGTTACGTTATATCGAAGCAAAAAATTTTTTTTTTCTTAATTTCGTTCAATATGTATTTTTTGACGAAGAATGGGCCTTGAATTGATATTATTGACCTAGCAGGGATTTTCAGCCTTTCCTACATAGTTGTTCGATTTTTTTCCGTGTCTAATTTTTTTATATTTTTCTTTTCATTTTCATTTTTTTTTTTTTATTTTTACGTCTCTATTACAGTAATCCGTAGAGAATTTTTTTCAGGAAAAATCTTAGAAGGAATCCTTGAATACTCGGAGAATCTCTGAAATAAATTCATAAATGAGATCTTTCAGAAACCTTTAAACAAACTAATGTGGAGCAGTCCATGAACATTTTTAGCAGGCAATTATGGAAATTCAATAATTTTGCTATTAGGAGCTTGTGGTAAAATTCTTAAAATAAATTCTTTGGTAATTTCTTGACCGAATTTTAGAATGAATGTCCCAAGAACTCATGATTTTGTTTCAGAATTCATGAAGAAGTCACTAGAACCAAAGAACGCTCCAATAAAAACAAGAACTATCCTTGAGGGGTTTTCAATGGAAAAGTTTCTGAATGAATACGTGGTGGAATTATCGGCAGTATTCTAGGAGAATTCTCTGGAGTAACTAGGGAACTTGCTCAGGTTTTGATTGAATTCCTGGATATATTTTATAAACAATCTATAGAAAAATTACTTGGTGTAATTTTTGATCGAAGTTACAGTAAAATTCAAAGATATATTTAAAAAACACTATTGGAGAAATTCGCAATCATTGAATTTAAAATGCCAAGAATCCGGAATTTCTTAGACATATTCTGGAGAAATTCCTAAAGGAATATTTGAACCATTTTTTGTTGAAATTCAATGAGAACATTCTGAAGAAATTCCTCAATTAATTCTTAAGACGGGAATCCGTTAAGTTTATATTGAGCAAAGTGACCCGGCGACACACAAGTGTAATCTGAGTTTGATGCAGTCTTTTTGACTGCAAAGTCTAAATAAAAAATCATAAAAGTTTTCGTATAAAATTGAAGTGAGTAGCAGGCTTGGATCCAATTGGAGCGTAAATGCAGCAAAAATAAAGAAGAATGATATAAGCAAATGTACAGCAATGACAAAATGTTGTTCTTAACATTGATCTTTTAGCTCACTCGATATTATGACTGTATTAAGCGTTTAAACGCTTGCATTGCTTTGATTTATTATTGGTTAATGTTGGAAACTTGAAAGACGTTTATTCTAGCTCATAAATCATGTTTTTTATTTAAAAAAAATAAATTAAAATAAATGGGTGCTAAAAAAAGTTACGTTATATCGAGGTAAAAATTACGTTATATCGAGTTATGTTATAAAGAGGTTACGTTATATCGAGGTTACGTTATATCGAGGTTACGTTATATCGAGGTATTACTGTATGTTTCAATTCATAATAATCCAGTTAAGTTTTGTTCTCAGAGTTTTTTTAAGCCTCTAATATACTCGTAAGTTTGTACTTCAAATCCTAAATAACCAACATAACAAAATATATCTGGATAAGAATATCAAATTGATTTTATGTTGTGACCCACGCTCTCCAGGTGCACCTGGTCAATCCACATAGCTCCCTGCGCCCCACCCCTACTTGTTTCGATCGGATTCAAAGCGAACACTATTGCTGTTGTCCGGCATTCTTGTAACATGCCCTGCCTAGCGTATCCTTCCAGCTTTGGCAACCAGATTTGAATACTGGGTTCGCCATAGAATTGCACGAGATCACCGCCACACACCGTTCTCCTGCACGCCACCCAAAGCACCCGGCGTTTTAAAACCACAAGAGCTTTCAAATCTTTCTCAAGCATAGTCCACGATCCATTCTAAGGACTAATTTAAAGGTACGAAACATAATGCTTTGCGTTGAAAAATGAGTACAACCAACGTGCAAAGATCGCAACTCGATTCGCTGCACAGCGCATTAATTCATTCCCCTAAATCAGTGTTTACCAAACTTTCGCCCCCTTGAGGTCAGTATATTTTAAAATCGCCACCCCGATAATGTAATTTATATTTTTGCGTTAACTAATTGTATTGAGATTATGACTAACATCTTTCTACAAGTGTATTAAACATTGGTCAAACTATCAAAGTTGCTGGTGGAGTGGTCAGACTTGAAGATATTGTGAAATTTTAAAAATTAGTTGAGTACATTATCATGTCTGATATTTTTGAAGATACTTTTATAAAGATGTTTACAAAATAGGCAAGCTCAAATACTACAGGAAATAATGGAAGTATCTTGTTGTCATGAATGCTTAGAGTACGTTTTCCTGAAATCACTAAGAAACACTTAGTCCGATCAAGGTACGTCGGAAAATGTCATCGACTTGCATACCCTTACATTCATGGAATACATTCATGGATTCAGGGAATAACTTTCGTATCAAATAAACTTTTCAGTATCAGAAAATTTATTTATATTAAATTTTTTATTTAAGAAAACATTCCAAAATATCTCTATAAATTACGATAATTGATAATTATTAAAATGATCAACTAATTTATAACTTATTATTGCAAATGTTCAAATATTTTGCGTTTATTAATGGCTTCTGAACCGGTTATCACTCAATTCCGCCTATCTATACATTTTTTATACTACTTCACTGTAACAAAACGTAAGAATTAGTTATTCTCTCAAAAATTCAGGAGAACTCAGATTTTTCATTCCTTGTTAGAAATTTCAAAACCTGTATCAATAAAATTGTTCATGAAAAACTGCTGCCTAATCCTTCTCTAAAAGGAATTCATCAAAACTTTTGAGTTCTGTTTGATCTTTCGACCTTGACGCTTGCTCCTGCGGGGGGGAGTGACGAGGGCAGGATCAAACATGTCGCGCGTCGGTCGAGTAGTGCAATGAAAAAGCGCCGCGAATCGTTAGTAGTGTTTGATCTGTTGATCGAATCGCTTGCTCTTGCGTGGGCGAGTGATGACCGGCGCCGTTATTGACTTTTAAAATTTGAGCTCTCGATTTGTGCACATTGAAGAATGGTAAGCTAATCCAAAGCCCCATTCATAAATTCCCTGTGCAACTTCAT
Organism: Aedes aegypti; assembly: GCF_002204515.2. Taxonomy (NCBI): domain Eukaryota; kingdom Metazoa; phylum Arthropoda; class Insecta; order Diptera; family Culicidae; genus Aedes; species Aedes aegypti. The sequence continues at coordinate 423,150,649 of NC_035108.1, read as the reverse complement.
TTGTTCTGGTCAATCACGGAGTAGCAACTACGAATTGTACGCTTATCTATGCTCATGCTCATGCTCATGCTCAAAAGGAATTCATCAAAACATTTCTTTAAGGTTTTGAAATAAGTATGTGTTTTTGTTTCGCATACTCTTAAGGAAACTCTTAGTTGCTGATTCATTCTATTCTATTCTAAGTTCTTGCACAGCCAATGTTTAAAAGCGTTCTGGAAATACCAAAATTTCTACCAGTATTTTCTTGTCAGAAGTAATATTTGCAGCATATTCGTGATATGGAACAAATATTAAAATGGCCAGGCCCACTGTGCACACTTGGAGTTGGATATAATTCGAATACAATACGGCTATCAAATTATCCTCGTATAAATAATGTGATAAACGTAAATATCTGAATTTTCAATTAAATGAACGGGGACAACCGTACCAACCGTTTCATTTCAGAGAAATAGATAAAGTCGTTGGGAGTGGCGTTGCTAAGAATGTTCATGCACACCCCATATGTTGGTTTTCCCTTTCTTGGGATGGGACACAGGTATTTCTCTCTTGTACCCTGGCTCAAAAGCCTTGGCATAAGCGCCTTTTCTGGCTCTCTGCAAAGACACCCATAACGCAATACTTTTAAATAAACAACGGAAACTCAATCGACTCCACTGCCCATAATCGCATAACAGTCCCATGTCGAATTTTGACCGATTTGCGTTTGTTGCATAAACCAACTCAACATCGTCAGAAGATCGATAAAAACTGCTTAAAAAGTAGCCTTTGTTCCAAACTTGTACAAAAACAAACCCCATTTGTGTTGTCCCATCTTGAAAATATTCGCATAACAGTCACATCAAAGTCCGTACAACGGTCGGGCTCAGAATTGTATTGCGAACCTCCGTTGTGTTCGGACGCGCTGTCTCGGCGCTCTTATATATATTTTTACCTTTTAACTTTTTTTAATAAACATTTTTATTTGACCCGCGCGCGCACCTCGCGTAAGCTTTTAATTTACATTTTTTTTATCGACGCGTGTGCAAAATGAAGTGTGGTGTTGTGAATTGTACACAAAACGACAATCGTTTTCTTTGGCGCTGCCAAGGCAACTGTAAGCGGACCTATCACGCTGCCTGCATTGGCGTACAACGACACCACGAAGAAATTTTACGTACCTTCATGCTTCCTTTGTGCCAAGACTGTCAGGATAAATTCATTCCTGAATTTAATCTTAATGAACTGTCCACATCTTTCAAACATATCTCGGAAAGTATTGGACATTCATTGACAGCAAACCACAAATTAGCAACTAATTTTAATAGCCTTAGTGCTATGCACGACGAAACGCTGGCACATTTTGAACAAATGCTGAGCGAAATTAAACGGAGCATTTCCATCGTCAACAGTAGCAGCAAGACAAGTGCCGCAGAAATAAAACATCAACTATCGGCACTTCTTGACACACCTCCAACAGACCCATGCGCTGCTGTAGAAAAAGCGGTCAAATCAGCAGCAACCGCAGCAGTAGAAGAAATAATAATATCAACATCAGCCGCAGCGCACTCCATTGACCAACTGCCCCAATTAATTAATGACTTGGTCGACAAAAATGCCATTCTAGCTTCCGATGTAAAATCGCACATCGAAGAAATGGCAAAAACATTTTCGGCGACACATACACATACATGTGAACCAATAATGGCAAACAACTTAGCCAATGAATTGGGGGACATCATCAAACCCTCCCCCAGCTGGCGCATGCTAGGCAATAAAAAAGTATGGAAGCATGACTGGACTGAATATGACGCTAAACAGCGTTCACGTCGTACACAAGAAAAGAAGGAAAAGAAGGCCAGACGAAGGAGGAAACAACGCCAGGAAATTTACGCCAGGAATCAAAACCACCGAAACATCAACAACAACAATAACAACAACAACAGCAACAACTACAACTACAACAACAACAACAATGGCAATAACAAAAACAACAACAACAGAAGCATCAGTAACATCAACAACAATAGCAATAGCAGAAATAACAGTACCATCAGCAACATCAACGACAACAACCACAATATCGACAAAAGTACTACTAACAACACAGAAATCACTTCAACGCACATGAATTCTGTGCGTGGAAATTCGTCATTACCATTGGACAAAGAACTTTTGGCAGCGGCACGTGTACAATTTTCTCAGCCGCCAAAGAAGGACAATGGACCGAAATTCATAAATTTCCAAAAAGGGGAAACCATCAACCCTTATCGCCCTGAAAAACCTGCCAGGCTTGAAAACCCTCCACTTTTTGACCCCATGCGTCCACCTATAGTCAGACTCACGGAAGAATCTGCAGCCGGGGACCAACGCTTCCTGAAAGCACGTCTACGGGACCCGAAAATCATGGACATAGTGCGGACCTATCTTTCATTCTTGCATGACCAGACCCCTTCAACATGTATTCGTGGACTTACCAAAACTAGCGCATCTTTGACATTAGCAGCAGAAGGACTACCAGCGGACACTAATCTTTTGCGCGAAATTTTCTTGGACGTTCACGAAGAACTCGGAATTTCGCGAAGCGACGCCTTAGAAGACTTGAAGTCGTACCGGGCATTCTTATCCAGCGAGCGCATACAGCGACTGCAGCTTACCAGGGAGAGTGCTAATAAATTTTACTCAGCCGGCTTACAAAATTTTCGAAAATAAAGACGCATTCCTTGGAAGCAGACATCACTGACGTCTCCACAACATCCACCCTACACACGCTACCTGACGCACATAGTAATGTAAGTATTATAAATAATCCAAAAATTTCTTTGTCTTCTCAACAGAATGCGACTGAAATTCTGGTATATTGCCAAAATTTCAATCGCATGAAAAGCTCAGCCAAAATGAAGGAAATTCATCAAAAACTTTTATCTTCTTCTTTCAATATAATTCTTGGAACCGAAACTAGCTGGGACAAAAGCGTAAGAAGCGAAGAAATTTTTGGAAATAATTTTAATGTATTTCGGCACGACCGAAATTTGCAACACTGTAATAAGAAGTCCGGTGGTGGAGTTCTCATAGCCATTAATGCAGACATTACTTCTGAAGAAATTGAAACTTTCAAACACAAAGAATTCGAAAATGTTTGGGCTAAAGCTCTAATTAATGGAGAAACGCATATTTTTTCATCCGTGTATTTTCCACCTGAACACGCTAACAAACATTCTTTTGAATTATTTTTCAAAATTGTCGAAACTATTATGTCAAATATGGAACCTGAAGTAAAACTGCATATTTATGGCGACTTCAACCAACGCAATGCCGACTTCATTACAGACAATGAAAATGAATCACTTTTACTCCCAGTCGTAGGCGAAGACAGTACTTTACAATTTTTATTCGACAAAACATCATATTTTGGCCTAAATCAAATTAATCACGTAAAAAACCAGCAAAATTCTTACTTGGACCTCTTATTTACAAATTGCACTGAAGATTTCTGTGTGTATACATCATTATCACCTCTATGGAAAAATGAAATATTTCACACAGCAATTGAATATTCAATCTTCATACATAAAACTTCTCTCCCCAGCGACTGGGAGTACGAGGAAGTGCCGGAATACAATAAAGCAAATTACAACGAAGCCAAACGTAGACTATGTACAATTAATTGGCAACATATCATAAGTATTGAAGGAAATGTCGACACCGAAGTAGACAAGTTCCAATCAATTATTCAACAAATAATTAATGAAACTGTGCCAACAAGAAGAAAAAGACGAATACAAAATAACAAATTACCGGTGTGGTTTAGCCCACATCTGAAAAACCTAAAGAACAAGAAACAGAAAGCGCATAAATTATACAAAAAAGAAAATACTGCCACCAACTTACAAAATTATCATGACACATGTAACCAACTCAACTCAGCCATTAACTCCGCACATGAAGAATATAATCGTAAGGTCGAATCCGAAGTCAAATCATGTCCTAAAAACTTTTTTAATTATGTAAACACACAATTAAAAAGTAGCAATTTCCCTTCGCGAATGCATTTTGACGGAAACGTAGGTGAAAACTCTTCCGATATCTGCAACCTCTTTGCAGATTTCTTTCAAGAAGTGTATACCACCTACTCTGAAGAAGACCGCGACCGCAATTTCTTTTCTTTTTTCCCAGAAATTTCTAATAGTATATCTATTGAAAAACTATCACAACAAGAAATCTTATCGGCACTAAAAAACCTGGACGCAACTAAGGGAGCAGGACCGGATGGCATTGCACCCGTGTTCTTCAAAAATCTCTCAGAAGAACTTACCCTTCCCTTAGAACGCCTTTTCAACATGTCTCTAAATAATGGAAATTTCCCAGTAGCTTGGAAATCCTCATATTTGGTGCCTGTTTTCAAATCAGGTACAAAATCTGACATAAGGAACTATCGCGGAATTGCCATTATCTCATGTATTCCCAAACTCTTCGAATCTCTCGTAAACGACAAAATTTTCCAGCAAGTAAAAAACCAAATTACTTGTAGGCAGCATGGCTTTTTTAAAGGCCGCTCAACATCTTCCAATCTGCTAGAATTTGTATCTTTTATTCTCAACGCAATGGACAATGGCAAGCACGTAGAAGCCCTCTACACTGACTTCAGTAAGGCATTTGACCGAATCGACATACCATTATTAATCTTCAAATTGCAGAAAATAGGAATGGAGCCAGGACTCTTGAGTTGGATCCAGTCATATCTATCACATAGGAAACAAATTGTGCGCTTTCAAAATAAATTATCAGCACCCATTTCTGTAACCTCCGGAGTACCTCAAGGTTCTCATTTAGGCCCACTTCTTTTTATTTTGTATGTAAACGACATTTCCTTTTTACTTAGAAAAATAAAATTTCTTATATATGCAGACGACATGAAGCTCTTCATGGAAGTAAGTAATTCTAGCGAAGCAGAAGAATTCCAGAATGACATTAACTTATTCTTCACTTGGTGCCATAAAAGTTTACTTCAGCTCAATATCAAAAAATGTAATTCAATAGCATTTAGCCGAAAATATGTAACACCACCAATTGAAGTATTTTTAGGAAATCAAGTAGTGCAGAAGTGTAAAATTGTAAGGGATTTGGGCGTAATCCTAGACTCTAAACTCACTTTTGTAGAACATTATAATTCCATAATAAACAAAGCAAACAGCATGCTTGGCTTCATTAAGAGGTTCAGCAACAATTTTCAAGACCCATATACTATTAAACTATTGTATACTACATATGTAAGACCAATTCTGGAATACTGTCACCTAGTATGGAACCCGTATCATGTCGTACACGAAGAACGCATAGAATCAGTACAGAAGCAATTCCTTTTATACGCCCTTCGGAAATTGAATTGGACTGTGCTGCCACTTCCGTCGTATGAAGCACGCTGCATGCTCATCAACTTGGAAACACTTAAGCAACGCCGGGAATTCGCAATGATTCTCTTTATAAACAACATTATTTCGAACCGTGTAGACTCCGCTGCACTTCTTTCTCAACTAAACTTCTACACACCCTCTCGGCATTTAAGAACAAGAAAATTATTTTCAGAAAAATCATGCAGAACGCATTATGCTCAAAACGGACCAATAAACCGTATGATGCGTCAGTATAATGTACATTGCGAATTCATTGGCATTACTATGTCCAAAGAGCAGCTTAAAACACAACTAAAGAACAATAGAAGTAATCCATAGCATGTAAGAAAGTATTGTAATTATTGTATGTAGTCTACCTATGCTTGACGAAATAAATAAATAAATAAAAAAAAAAAAAAAAAAAAAAAAAAAAAAAAAAAAAAAAAAAAGAATGGGTACCACTTCGAGCACTACATAGTATACATACGGTCTCTCGGTACTACTAGTTATTCACTGATGTGTAGAGAAGTAAAGAGAAATCAATTATACAGTAAAACCTCCATGAGTCGATGTTCTATGTTTTAATATCGACTCATGGAATCATACTTAAACAAAATTTCATGGTAACTATGATTATTCGCTCAAATAGCTTTTCAAAGCATTTCTGTTCCATGACTCGATGTTTGCATGAGTCTATGGTCCCTTCAGATATCGACTCATGGAGGTTTGACTGTATTTAATGCACACTTGCTTACGGTATTGTAAATGTCATGTATTCACGTTGTTACGAAAATATTTTTAAATTAGTGGGTATCACACATAATTATGTATTTTCAATTACGATGCATTACAGATTTTCATTTTAGATGAGGCTTATGCAATTATTAATCTTCTTTTAGGTCCGTAGGTTATCATTTGGGTGGTACGAGAGAAATAAAAATAAATTAGCAACAACAAAAAATTAAGTTCATTTAATTTTTTTTTTTATTTAAATTTTGTAATGATTCTTTGCTGGTGCAGAGGAATATCGAACTAAAACTTATTTTTGCGTTTTTCGATAACTGGTAAAATTGACTTAAGGAGTACTGGCTTGTAAGTGTGCAAAATGAACTTGTCAACGCGAAAGCAAGATTTCCATATAAACACCATTAGCAATTATCGTCTTCTTCATCTGCTTATTGGGAAAATACAGAAAAACTTTGGCTCGGCGCATCCCACGAGCCACTGTATTTTAGATCTGCGGTCACGGCTTACAGAAGTTGCCTGAAAAATTTGTTTCGTCATTCTGGATTTCCCATATAACAGATTAGCTAGATTCGTCCTGAATCAGGTTGTTCTGGAACATCTCGAATCATTTCCATCGGATTCCATTTCCGCATTATCCAAAAGATGATCATCTGGGTCTTTCATGACTATGATTCATGACTGTAAGCGCATTCCACATCATGACGTGTGTTTTGAGAAAGCATTCAATTCGTTTTTTTATCTGGTGATTCATCCATGGACATACAGTATTCTATCCTCAACTCGCTGTTCCGTATCTCGATATCGAGTTACAGAATTTGTAGTAAATGTGGGTTTTCATGGATACCTCGATGGTCCCTTGACCCAAAATTACCCTGATTTTGTGTTCTTTAACACGATATTTCTCTAACTCGATAGTCGCCTTAATATCGAGTTACGGAGAGTTGACTGTACTACAATAACTAATTTTTACGGCCAAAGAACATAAATAGCAAATAAAACAACCAGTGCATTAAAAACAATGAGTGTTTTAGTAGCTGTCGAACGAGCCGATGAACATGATGGGACTGGTATGCAAATACATTTGTATATTATATTGTATATAATCGCATAACAGTCTCGCTACGATTGGTGTGCACTTTAAAGCAAATTTTCAAACTTAATTCAAAAGAAATTTACAAGTTTTTTTTCATGTACTCAACAAACAGTGATATGTAGAAATTTAACACATTTTAGGCCAAATAGAGACTCAAAATGGAGCGAAATTGTTTCCACATTTCAATCGTCTTTTTCTCAGTTTGTCGTTTTCCAACATGGGACTGTTGTGCAAAGAGGGGCAGTCCAGCTCTGTGTGTGTGTGTGTGTGTGTATACAATCCATCTCCCACTGACCGGCAGTGCTTTTATGGAAGAAAATTGTATGCATGTATATTTGATACCCTTCGATATATTTATATCTGCAGACAATTTTAACCCGGGAGATGAAAGGTGATAGCTCTACTGAAATTCCAACGACCCATTTCAAGAATGGCAGTAAATACACACACATTCTGAGGTCATTTTCATATACAGTAAGCCCCGCATAAAAACACCCAGATATCAAATGGATATATGAAATGTTTTTACACTTCCCGAATCGAAAATTAAATTTTCGACCCTGGCACGTATTTAGTTTCAAATGGTAATAGGTGAGTAAATAATAATAATGAACGATTTTACCTGGATGTAATGCTCTTTTTTTCCGTCGCCACACTGAGCTTACCGCCAAATACGATACACTTTTTCACTGCACTGCGCGCATAACATGTTTGCTTCACCCGCCCCCGCAGGAGCAAGCGTCACGGTCAAAGGATCACACACTACTAAATTATCTCGCGGATCACGCCACTTTTCTTCCCCCCACTGCACTGCGCGCGTAACAAGATTGATCCTGTCTGACCGCTTCACCCGCCCCCGCAGGAGCAAGCGTCACGGTCAAAGGATCACACACTACTAAATTATCTCGCGGATCACGCCACTTTTCTTCCCCCCACTGCACTGCGCGCGTAACAAGATTGATCCTGTCTGACCGCTTCACCCGCCCCCGCAGGAGCAAGCGTCACGGTCAAAGGATCACACACTACTCAAAGAGGGGCAGTCCAGCTCTCGACTAAAAAACATTATAAAAGAGTAAATCAGACCAAACTCTCCAAATTATCCAAGTCGATTTAGCTATCAAAAAGGGTGACTTCTAGTTTCCTTTACCAGCGGCACCATTTGAATAGCAATTGGGAATACAGTGAAACCTCCATGAGTCGATATTGAAGGGACCATCTACTCATGGAAATATCGAGTCATGGAACAGCAATCCTTTGGAAAGCTGCTTCTAGGGACCATCATCATTTATTTAGTTAACATCTACACAGATAACACTGAATCAACAATTTCACGCCACAATACTCGGTTCGTGGCCGCATCTCTCCATCCTCGGTTCTGCCCCACGCTCGCCAAATCGATACGCACTTGATCCGCCCACCTAGCTCTCTGCGCTCCACGCCTTCTTGTACCAACCGGATCCGAAGCGAATACCATCTTTGCAGGGTTGCTGTCCGGCATTCTTGCAACATGCCCTGCCCATCGTATCCTTCCAGCTTTGGCCACCTTCTGGATACTGGGTTCGCCGTAGAGTTGGGCGAGCTCGTGGTTCATCCTTCGCCGCCACACACCGTTCTCCTGCACACCGCCGAAGATCGTCCTAAGCACCCGACGTTCGAAGACTCCAAGTGCTTGCAAGTCCTCCTCGAGCATCGTCCACGTTTCATGCCCGTAGAGGACTACCGGCCTAATGAGCGTTTTGTACATGGTACATTTGGTGCGGGCGTGAATCTTTTTTGACCGCAGCTTCTTCTGGAGGCCATAGTAGGCCCGACTTCCACTGATGATGCGCCTCCGTATTTCACGGCTAACGTTATTGTCAGCCGTCAACAAGGATCCAAGGTAGACGAACTCGTCCACCTCGAACGTATCCCCGTCTATCGTAACACTGCTACCTAGGCGAGCCCTGTCGCGCTCGGCCCCACCAGCTAGCATATACTTTGTCTTGGCCGCATTCACCACCAGTCCAACTTTTGCTGCCTCGCGTTTCAGGCGGGTGTACAGGTCTGCCACCTTTTCAAATGTTCGGCCGACGATGTCCATATCATCCGCGAAGCAAACAAATTGACTGGATCTCGTAAAAATCGTACCCCGGCTGTTAAGCCCGGCTCTCCGCATAACACCTTCTAGCGCAATATTGAACAACAGGCACGAAAGTCCATCACCTTGTCGTAGTCCCCGGTGAGATCCAAACGAACTGGAGTGTTCGCCTGAAACCTTCACACAATTTTGCACACCTTCCATCGTCGCTCTTATCAGTCTCGTGAGCTTCCCGGGAAAGCTGTTCTCGTCCATGATTTTCCATAGCTCTACGCGGTCGATACTGTCGTATGCCGCCTTGAAATCGATGAAAAGGTGATGCGTTGGGACCTGGTATTCACGACATTTTTGGAGGATTTGCCGTACAGTAAAGATCTGGTCCGTTGTCGATCGGCCGTCAACGAAGCCGGCTTGATAACTTCCCACGAACTCGTTTACTACAGGTGACAGACGACGGAAGATGATCTGGGATAATACTTTGTAGGCCGCATTTAGAATGGTGATTGCTCGAAAGTTCTCACAATCTAACTTGTCGCCTTTCTTGTAGATAGGGCAGATTACCCCTTCCTTCCACTCCTCCGGTAGCTGTTCTGTTTCCCAGATTGTGCTTATCAGCCGGTGCAGACAAATGGCCAGCCTTTCCGGACCCATCTTTATGAGTTCAGCTCCGATACCATCCTTACCAGCAGCTTTATTGTTCTTGAGCTGGTGAATGGCATTCTTAACCTCCCTCAAAGTGGGGGCTGGTTGGTTTCCGTCTTCCGCAGTACTGACGAAGGCATTTCCTCCGTTGTCCCGTCCTTCATTGCCTGTGCTCTCAGCACCATTCAGGTGCTCGTCGAAGTGCTGCTTCCACCTTTCGATCACCTCACGCTCGTCCGTCAGAATGTTCCCATCCTTATCCCTGCACATCTCGGCTCGCGGCACGAAGCCGTTGCGGGATGCGTTGAGCTTCTGATAGAACCTACGCGTTTCCTGAGACCGGCACAGCTGTTCCATCTCCTCGCACTCCGTCTCCTCCAGGCGGCGTTTTTTCTCCCGAAAGAGGCGGGTCTGCTGTTGCCGTTTCCGTTTATAGCGTTCCACGTTCTGCCGGGTCCCTTGCTGCAGCATGACCGCCCGCGCTGCATTCTTCTCCTTCAAAACCTCCTGGCACTCCTCGTCGAACCAATCGTTCCGTCGACTCCGTCCTACGTACCCGACGTTGCTCTCAGCTGCATCGTTGATGGCTGCTTTTACTGTTCTCCAGCAGTCCTCAAGAGGGGCTTCGTCCAGCTCACCCTCTTCCGGTAATGCAGCCTCGAGTTGCTGCGCGTATGCCGCTGCGACATCCGGTTGCTTGAGCCGCTCTAGGTCATACCGGGGCGGCCGTCGGTACCGTACGTTGTTAACGACGGAGAGTTTTGGGCGCAGTTTGACCATCACCAGATAGTGGTCAGAGTCGATGTTGGCGCCACGATAGGTCCTGACGTCGATAATGTCGGAGAAGTGCCGACCATCAATCAGAACGTGGTCGACCATCATAGTAACCATGAAATTGTGTTTTAAGTATGATTCCATGAGTCGATATCGAGTAATGGAACATCGACTCATGGAGGTATCACTGTAAAAATATAGAATACACAGTTAGAAAAATCCATGTAATGTTCCGCTAATCCTAATGCACATGGGAATGCGAAGAATAGTGTATACTTTTTACATCCATGTGAATTTCAAACAACGCGCAACGCTTTGATTGTTTTGATTTAGTTCTCCCTACTGAAGTGAAAATAAGAACGGCAAAATAAGGAAACCTAAGCACCGAAATGACGACATGTATTCAGATGCACAAATAACGAGACGTTTTTCACCAGAAGATTTATTTTATTTCTGAATTGTTGATCAAAGATCGTTTAAGAAAAACGTAGAACTTCAAACAGTACTGGATCCAATCATTGGCTGTCAAAGGCAGGCAAACAGCAACGAGAAAATGAAACGCTGGCTCCTGTCGAATGATTCAAGGTTGCAGAAATCACAAAAAAAGCAGTTCAGCTCAAAGTAATCCTGATTCCAAACAACTAGCTATCCTTTCGATTGACACCAGTTTCAATTTTAACACATATTGTAAAGTTGTCTAGCAGTCAATATGGTGGACCAACTTATACTGCCGATGCTGCGTTAACCTCAGCCAGTGCGTTTTTTGTCAATTGGTGCTATGTATTTAGCTAGAATAGTAATGCGGCGAGTGCGATTTTAGTTCGTTTTTACGGTACCAGGCATGTGCTTTATGCATAGCACAAATTCACAATAGAATCAAGAAAACGCGTCGCAACACTACATGGTTGGTCAAATTACGCTTCTGTTAATATTGAGCACTTTTTTCTGTGTAACTTTTCTTTGCTTCTTTGACTGATGTTCACTTTTACCACCATTATGATTCGAATTCTTTCAGGACAGCACTACCCAGTTTTTCCACATACGAAAATAATAGTCAACTCTCCCTAACTCGATATTTAAGGGACCATCGAGTTAGGGAGGTATCGAGTTACAGAACACACATCCAGTGCAACTGCGATCCAAGGGACCAATGGAGTTAGCCGCAGTGTTGTAAGCAATCACGGTAGTCGACACGTTTTTGCTGATATTTGGCAGCGCTTCTCTTAAACAATCACAACACGAGCGATCAAACGAATGTCGAAAAGAAAAATGTCAATTGAATGCCACTGACCACGATAGCTTCGCTAGGAAGCGTTATGGTTTTGTTTGTTTCTGTTCTGCTTTCACTGTATGTGTGTTACATTCGGCATAACAGACAAGATCAAACTATCCATGTTGTTCATGATCCGATGTCTGAATTCTTTTCAAAACTTATGATTTATGCAAATGTCATCGTATCAGACGACATTCAATTGACCCTTTTTTGTGTTTGTCGACGTTCATTCTACCGCTCGTGCTGTGACTGCTGGCCATGACAACGAAACGAACGTCGAGCAAATTATCGAATGTTTACATCACTGAGTTAGCCATGAAAATTAACTTTTGCTATGGTTCTCTAACTCTATATCGAGATACGGAATATCGAGTAAGGGAGAGTTAACTGTAATTTGAATTTTCACTTTCAACCAGTCGAAACGGTATATCGACGCGTAATTTGATTTTTTTTTTCACGAAACACTAATCGTTCAGTTATAAAACTTGCGCAGCGTTAGTTATAATTGAACCAGCCGATTTGCAAATTTGTCAGCCGAACTGAAATTATACGCGGAGAGGAGAAACATAGCGATAGTTGGTTAAAAACACGTCTCTACTGTTAGGGAAACTCTAAGTTACTGGTTCATGTTTTGAAACTCATATAGGGTGCAGAGCAACTTGGAAACTTACATGATTTTTTCGGCCAAATAATATGGAACTTTGCAATAAGAAGCACTTGAATACGACGCATATTGTGGCCAAATATGAGATCAATAATTTTCAAAAAAAAAAACGCTGTCAAAGTGAATCAAAAGTGCCAAGAATATGATCCGGCTCCCTAAGGTTAAAAAAACTGAATGCATTACACAAATACTTTGTTTTTGAAAATCGTCAAGTTTTGCCTAACATGATTTGGAAATGACATGCTAGCACTTTTTTGCTCACATACTAGCACTTTCGTTCCCTTTCTAGATTTTTAGCCCCCAAATTCAGTTTTACAAATTTTCGCCCCCTTGGGAATCACTGCCCTAAATGATCTTCTCATGCCTTAATATTAAAAAAAAGGTTATAACTTAATTAGGAATAATTTCTAACCGTTTCAGGATATTTATACACATATCAGTGAGTATTAGTATCGAAAAAATGCCGTTGAAGACAAACAGTTTTTGGGCTAATTTCTGATGACCAATCGTTTGAATATTCTTTCAACAGATGGATATGAACGGCATAAATTGATGCGTCCCTAGCTCGCCAAAAGGTTAAACAATTGATGAAAAAATAGATTTTTGACAGTTCTTGGATATTACAGCTCAAACATTTTTTGTAAGTGTGCTTTATTTATTTATTTTTTCTAGAAAATAGCTTGCAATATTGCATTTGAAATTCAAAGCATCAAATTTCTTTTTAATATAATAATTCAATTGACTTGTATGTATTATCTGAAATGCTTTTTCCATGCTTTTGCAAAATTGGTGCAAAAAACAACGGATTATTTTGACTCTCGATGGTTTATAAATGTGAACCAGCAATACTAGGATTCAGCCTAAGCCCATCAGTCTTTAATTTTTAATGAAAATAGACTGAATATACATATTAATTCCAAGTTTAATTCATAATTAGTTGAAAATATGATTGCTAGTATAACTCCTAATCTCATCAATATGAAATCATGATATTTATTGATAAATTCATCCCATTTTCCCCAACTTTCAAGTTTCATTGACTATCCTCTAGATACTCGTCATTTCTAGAGGTTGGGAGCATATAACTCGATAAACAGGACTTTTGTGTGTCATTTTCCCAAATAACAACGTGAATAAAATTTTTTAGTCTTGACCATTGTTAGATCGTGTAATGTATAGTTTTTTTTTTGCGTTTATGTTCAAGATTCATGTACGATGCGACATCCAAAAACAGCCTGAAAGTTTGTGAGGATGCTTAAAATCAATCTTCGAACCAGATTTCATAATCATAACTCGTACCAATTAGCTTATTTTAATGAAATAAATTAATTTCTACTAGACATTAGGAAACTCCTTTAAAAATTGCATACATTCAGGCGTTTTCCGAGTAATCTATAGGGGGAGATCCCCCAGTACCGGACACCTATGCCGCTAAAATCATTATTCAAAAACTATGGATTTTATGCGGTCTTGGTGCTCATTTATGATAAATATTATCATTTTTATAGCGTACAAAAATAACTTTGAAAATATTAATATGAATTTTGACATTGTATTTTGATTATGCATTTTAGTACCATAAAATGTAGCTCCCAATACCGGACACGATCTGGAAATGCATCGAATTTTGAAAATTTGTTTATCATTGAATGTTTTTACTCCACACATATTTTTTTATTGTCAATTCAATGCATTTGCAACATTTACAAGAGTAATTTGAGCTTTGCTAAGTCGGCAAGTTGGTCATCAAAAAAGCACTAAAATCATATATGCTAGAAAATTTCTGAACGTGAGGCAGTGGAGTTTACCATCGTACTTGTTCTCCTGCATTTTGTTGTTTGGCATTGTCAACAGTTAAGAGAACAAATGAAAAACCGTGAAAAATGATCCATTTTACCCGAAATTCCGGTTTTTTTTTAAAAACCTCTCAATGAAATGTGACTTCTAACTTCAAAAGACATGGAGTTTAAAGCCATGACACTGATGTGCCTCATACGAAGCATTTCAGTTTGTTTTAAAAATTTGTCAAAACTGTGATATAAGCCATTTATAAAATTATCAATTTTATTTTGGTCAGTTATGCAAATAAAAGAAATATATTTAAATAATAATTTTCTCGAACACCACATCAAACAAACGCTTTAAAAACGTGCTCTTTAATTGGTAAGGAATAGTATGTTATTGAAACGTGGGCTAAAATATGCGAAAAAATAATAAAACTTAATATTTTCATAAGGTTTGAAATTTCTAGTGCGGAAATATGCGGAAGAGTTTCATGCTGTAACTGATAGATAACATATGGATATGTAACTGTGGTCGAAACTTTGCCGGATATTGCCGTATAAGCTAGCTTTTTCAATATTGAAGTATATCAAAAAGACTAAAATTTAGTTGTGTAAAATTGCTTCAAAAATTAACAAACAAAATATTTTTTTATTTTTGTTTTTTGCAGAAGCTCTTCTTGCGTCGAGTTTAGTAAAAAATACATGTTTTGGAATTTTGGAAAAATCATCACAAGAAAACAATTATTCTCATATAAAGAATATAAATATAAAAAAACGAAAAAAATCACTGAAAAACCTACTTTTTAGAACGCTTATCACATTTTCTTTCAATGTTATTTGACGTCTTCTCAATGTAGCCACAACATGCGGCATTAGGGCGATTCAAATATAAAAAAAAATTGAGAATCCAATCTCCCATATGATTTTTACTATATTTTCCATAAAAATGTGAAATTTTCAGCTTTCTAGGAGGTGATTTAAAGGTGGCCCAAAAGACAATGTAGGTTTATATAGAAATTACTATGGAAAAATTTTGAGATATGTTTTAAGCACGCTAGTACTATAAAGTAAGTAGAAACTTATCATCCCATATTGAAAATTCATTCTTCAAACCCTGATGGAGGTTGTTGCTAAAGAAACGAATCCCTTTTGAGCTAATTGTGTTTGGGATTTTTGTACATATTTGCAGGACAATAATCCTATATTAAGCTAAATAATAGCAAACAAACTCATGAATACCTCTTCTGCTTATCGTCGTATTGAATTTCTCTCTTCTGCAAGTTTATTTATTATGGTTTGAGCATGAGCTTTTACTACGGGATCATAAGTTTGTACTTACATTACAGTACTAGCGTGTTTGGGACGTATCTCAAAATTTCTCCATATAAACCTACATTGTGTTTGGGCCACCTTTAAATCAACACCTAGAGAGCTGAAAATTTCACAGAACACTATTTTTATGGCAAGGACTGTAAGGAACATATAGGAGATTGGATTCTCAAACATTTTTAGATTTTGAACCACCCTAATGCGGCATACTCTTAGCTATGTTTAAAAAAAAATTCGAAATTATGGTCACGTTCTAGTTACTTGCTAGCGGTTACTTCTCTGTGCGTTGGTTAACGCTAAGCAGTATACTCAAATCTACTTTTGATTCTCTTTTTTAGAATTTTGTCTAAATATTATCTTATACGTAGGGGCCTTCCTTAGCTGAGTGGTTAGAGTCCGCGGCTACAAAGCAAAGCCATGCTGAAGGTGTCTAGGTTCGATTCCCGGTCGATCCAGGATCTTTTCGTAATGGGAATTCCCTTGACTTCCCTGGGCATAGAGTATGATCGTACCTGCCACACGATATACGAATGCGAAAATGACAACTTTGTCAAAGAACGCTCTCAGTTAATAACTGTGGAAGTGCTCATTGAACACTAATCTGAGAAGCAGGCTCTGTCCCAGTGAGGACGTTAATGCCAAGAAGAAGAAGAAGATGTTGCCTATGACGAACTTAAAACTGTATTTTCTATACGTATATTTGAATATCGTTAAAAAAGTTGCATACGCCTGGAAGATTTAATTTCAATATGTTGCTCTTAATTACCATTTCATCGGATTAGCTTCAAGTATAACCATCATATCACTTCAACCATAAGAATTTATAATTAATTATTCAATATAATCTCTCACATTTGCTTACGTGTTTATATTAAGATTTCGTGTTTTAATCCAAAGTCACGTCTGGGTCATAATTAAGCCATTAAACTTCAAACCATGCGATCGCAGATTCCAATCGGGCAGTGTAATTTTGGAGGAATACAAACAAACATTCCTGTCTTGCGATCGTAAAGATGATATCATAATCGATCCTATTTATCACCCAAGTCAAAGACCCCAGCAAAGCCCAAGCCAGCCACATACAACAATCGCTCATCTTTCAAAGTTATCCCGAAAATAAAACTTTTTTGCACACACCAAACCACCGCCGAACGCATAAAATTTTTAATGGCTCTCATTTCTCTTCCATCGCAAGTCAGCCAGCGCCACAAACATGGTCAGGGCTATCCGTCAAGGGACCTCGGACACCGACGACACGCCAAAAACCCGAGAAGCGATGCAGTAATAAAGATATCTTCTCCTTTCGAGCGAGAGAGAGAAAAAGCCACGACGCTACAACAAAGTTTATACCGTAGAGGGCAGATGTCGCCACGGGATTCGGACCACCCAACCTGCCAATATGTATCGCTTGCACTGGGAGTTTATCATAATCCAAAAACCCTGGGATTGTCATCTTCCTGTACGCGACTGCTGGATCACTCTCCGACAACAAATAACTGCAACAATAGGTCTCTTGCCGTCTTCGCTTTGAGGAAGCAGGACTAGCAAGTGATACGCTGACTGGATAAACGCTTAAAATTATTTATGCAAGAATGAGTTCAGATTCAACTTAACCAGCATTAGCGTGTTACGAGAGTGGTGGGCCCATCCTACCAGCAGGTACACAAAATATCATAATATAGCATGTAAGATGTAAAAAGTACTTCAATTTACATGGAACTGGCTAACTCATGAAGAGCAATCCTTTGTGTCAAATTAGCTAAGGAATTAGAAAACTCAATGAAATGTGCAATATTTTGTATCACGTTATTGCCAGGACTTGCTTGTTTATATTGTTCACAATAAGTGAGATGTTTCTACAATTGCAGTGGATAGGTAAGTTCTCGCATACTCTGAGATAACGTCCTAAAAGCCATTGGTAGCCACGTGTGTAGCTCGTTGTTTCTAATCAAATGAAAGAATAAGCATCCAAACCAACATCACGGGCAGGTAGATAATGATCATTTCTTCCCCATAGCGTTGTTAAATAACATAAAAATCCATTCAAATGCTCAGAAACAACGAGCTACACACATGGTTACCAATGGCTTTTAGGGCGAGATCAGAAGTTATGCGAGAGTTGGTTTCCAACAGTCGTAGATTTTAACTAATAAGGTAATCCCGTCTAGGCCTGCTTCAGAAAAAAATCTTAGCTACGCTAATGTCAGCCTAACTCAACGCCTTGCACCTAAATTGAATCTAACATAATGGAAAAGATGTTGTGTCGAATCCAAGAATCATTTGCATTTACTGACTGCAGAAGTAACCTCACAGACTTCTTATGTGTCTCCCGTTGTGTGATTCCATTTGAGCGTGCAGTCCTTTCGCTCGCCGTAGACGACCGTAGACGGCGGAGACTGTATGTGGTCTCGTTTATCAGTGTTCCGATATCGGCTCTGAGCCAGAATAAAGCATCTCCGAGTGAGCATGAATTATGTCATAAAAGCTTAATTCGAACACACAAAAGACCAAAACAGACGGAAACCCAAATAGACGCAAAGCCTCCGGACTAGCGTTTTGTCAGGAACCTCTTCTCGGCGCGATGAATGGACAAGTTGAATTGGTTGGAGGTCCCCGAAGTCTCAAAGCTATTTCTTCCCATTCAATTTGTCACCTCTCTCTGGATCGGCATGAGCCTCCTCCGGTGTCTATGGATGGGAGTTTATGGGATTCCCTCTCTTACCGTGTAGTTTCCTTGTGAACAAGGAGGCAACGAGGGAGACGAGAGCCAAACTGACTAAATAAGACATTAAAAACGAATCATTTTACCGTTGAGCACTGGCTGTCCAGGTTGACAGCCTGACGGGCTGAAGAGAGCTGAAGAGAACTGCAGCGGTGAAAGAATTGGGCCACAATCGCGCCTCAGAAAATTGCGACGTGGGTGGCGACGAAGACGAGGCAGGTAAGCTTCGTGGGGGGTCTCCGGTGGATTGTTGAGACATGAATTATTGAGTGCAGTCTTTGGAGTGCACAACATCGAAGAGGCTGGGCTAGGTTTGACAATGTCTAGGGTCCGAGCTCATTGGAAACTGGAATTAACGATCAATTAGAACTCAGGATGTTTGTATCAATTACTCATACCTGGAATGACACCAACATATTCACCTACACATTGACTCACTTTCTGTTTCGCATAGTTGCCTGTATCGTTGATTAGTCTAGATTTGTGAGCCGCTGACGGTCATGCAATAAATTACTTGTTTTTTATTCATTAATAAAGGGCTGTAGTAGACGGTACCGTAGAACGGAATAACTATGATAGTTTTTTGAAAATAAATCTGATTATTTTTGCATTTTGTTTTAAACCTTTTTTACAAAATTACATAATGATTCATTTTTATTTTCGGTTTGTGTTATCTTTGATAATGGGTTTGATAGCACATGGAAATCAACGACCATACTACTATTTGACATCATTAGAGAATGTGGATGATAAACTTTGATTTGATTTTATGCATTAATGTACAGAATTTATAGAAAATTGCAAGGTGTGTTTCGGGTCGATGTTTTTTCGAAGCAAACACGAGTTAAAAATAATGATTTTTTATCCTAGCACGAACGTATTCCACACTGACTGACGGGTGCAGGTCGGTAGTCCGAATGCCGTTAGGCCGGATGCCGTTAGGCCGGATGCCGTTAGGCCGAAAGGGTCATTGGGCCGACATAACATTTGCTCATTCACTATTGTTTCAAATGGCTAACACATTCATCAGTGTTTTTCTTTCAAAGGCTGGTCTTTATAGTTATATTGCACAACGGATATTGTGGGTTTTTAAGTAGAGCAAATTATCCTGATCATCAACTAACAATCCATTCGACCTGAAAATCAATTCGGCGACTTCTAGATTTTGCAAATTATGCTGACCTGATCCCTGTTGGTTACCCATTCGACCTTGTGATTAATTAGAACTATAGACCATTTTCGGCCTAATTACACTTTTGGCCTAACGACCCTTTCGGCCTAACGATCCTTTCGGCCTAACGGCATTCGGCCTAACGGGATAAAACCCTGACTAACAATAGTTTGCCTTTCTTTTTAATTTTTGATGTAGTGGAGATGATATAGCACCAATTAATTTTACAATATTAATCCTGAAATCCCAATCTTGGCAAAACAACTGAACAATAATTCTCTTATGAATTTCATCAATACATCTTTCGGATAATCTTCAACAGTTCTCAAAAACTATCTTGTACACCTTCTATTAAGGTTAACCAAATATTTTGATGTACTCTCTAAAGTAGTGAACACTGTCTCATAATGATATTTTTGTGGATTTCGATAATATTTGGATACAGTAGTCGCCCTAGTGCTTTAAAAAGAATCTTGAATGGCAATTGACTGATATCCCAAGTAATCGTGCTACTGAAGCTGCAATTTATGCGTTTTAACGACTAGCCAGTAATACTGTTTAACTATAAATAAAGTTGATTTAATGGAGGATGCAGCCAGAGATGGTCGGGTTTCACATTTTCAAAACCCGAACCCGACCCGTACCCGACTTATTTTATTTCTTCAAGCCCAGACCCGACCCGAACCCGAGATAATAATTGAAAAGCAAACCCCAACCCGACCCAAACCCGAAAACTTTTCGCTGTTCAAACCCGAACCTGACCCGAAACCCGAAAAAAATTGTAATATAACCTGAATAAAACCCGAGCTCAAAAAGATGATAAAATCATCGTTTCTGATGCAAAGGGAAACTTTCATGTTGTTACTCTGTTTACAATCCTCACCAAACCCGACCCAAACTTGACTATACCCGACTTTTTTCATACCCGAACACGACTCGTACCCGATAATTATGTAGCCTCCAAACCCGACCCGATCCCGAACCCGAAAAATTATAAACTTTCAAACCCGAAGCCAACCCAAAACCGTCGGGTTCGGGTTTACATTTAGGTCCCATAACAACTGTGCAGCTCGATCGGTGAAACTATATTTACGCGCCAGCCGTTCAAAGTTTGTATGGGATTTACTATGGGAAAACTCACTTTTGCAAAGAAAAATCGCCAGAGGTCGCCCATAGTGCTCTATAAAAATTCTGAACAGTGTTGTTGATCGGCGAGAGAATCAGCGAGAGCCAACGATAATTATTCTCTTTTTCACCTTCCCTCTTCGCACCGGTTGGTAGGAGAAGCAGCGCATGGGCGAGTCAATAAATGAACGGATTGTGTCATACGGTTGACTTGTTCATTTTCTTCTCTTCTTTCAAATGAACAGAGATACACAGCGTAGCCGATTGATTCATGCCATGATAGCGGCTGCATACAGATCGCATACAGGAGAATCGCCGCCCGATAATTTTCTAAAAATGAGAGGGATTTCACTCATTTGATCGCAATCATTCCATGGCGGTTTTCGCATTATTCGTACCTACCTTTTTTTATTTGCTATGTTGTTCGTTTTGGACACGGCTCGCATCTACGAAGATCCATCTGGCCGTTTGCAATGCTTTGCAAGTCCGACAGCTTGTGCGTGCGTATAATTGACTTTCTTACAACACAAATTCAACAACGCTGCAATTCTCACTTTTATAATGCTTTTTGTATGTTAATTTGACAGTTTTGTATGAACTTCAATATCATGAGGACAATTATTTGCCGCTTTCTTCAGCGTTGAGCATAAATGCAGTTAAATTATTTTAATCTGAAACAGTTGAAAAAGATTTTATACCTTCTGATATACTGCAGAAGAAGACGTGAGATATCCTTGATATTATTTGATACACAGTTTAATTGGTTTAAATTGAAATATCAAACTGCCATACTTAATCGCCCTATATCGCATTCAACAAAGCGTTCTGCTTATTAAAAAGTTGAAGAAAACTGTTTCAAATTTTATTTTATTTGTTAAAAATCCAATTTTGCTCGGATTGTTCAGTAAAAACGGGAGTTCAAATGTTTTCAACAATTTATTTCGTATTATTTTCACAATTTTCGTTTGCAATAAAAGCCAAATTTAGAACGAACTACATCATAAAACTTTTGGAAGAGTGGACATTTTAAAATAAGCTTCGAACATTTGAGCGAATTATAATACGGATTCAATGATTATATTCATAACTCAGATAATTTAACAACTAATATGAAAACTGACGTGCGTATTGTCGTGTGGGTGTCAAAAAACTGATCCATGGCCATCCAGTGGCTATTTATAATGTATTATTCTAATACCACATTGTTTTCAATATTCTGGTTTTAATTTGCTGTAAAAATATTGGCCCAAAGTCACCATTATGGACCAATGTATATTGAAGTTATGTTCGTGTCAATCGAAACTATTATTCTATTAAATAATCAGGCTCTTTTCCCAATGTGTTTATTTGGTGACTATGAAATGGATAGGTATATACCATGTTAATATTTGTTTTTGATTTCATGGTGTAAACACTTTTTTAATTCAATTGCATTCAAAATGCTGTATTGTTGTCATGTCTAGAGTCGGGTAAGTATACTTGATGCATCCTGTCTAAGTAACAACACTACAATTTAAAACACTATGTTTAATTCAAACCAAGCAAAGCTTTTTGCTCAAATTGATCCTATTAGCTTTAATGTGCTGTGTACATTAGTACGGGACAAAAATCAGATTCTCGCTCCATTCCACTTTTTGGATTGCATTTGGGTTGTGTAATAACTGTGCAAAATTTAAGCTTGATCGGTTATACTATAATTTAGCGCCAGCCGATCAAAATTTGTATGAATTTTACTATAGGAAAATTTATCTTGGCAAATAAAAATCGCCGGAGGTCGCTCATTGAGCATTAAGCGTTGACTAATCTTGATTGATTAGTTGGAAGGCTTTCTCAAAGTCTTGTACAGTCGAAGCTCGTTATAACTACAACTTTTATACACGGGTAGAAATCAGAATCCAAAAACAAGATTATGGCTCATGATATCATGATTCCAGCGTGTTTTCGTCTTATGAAAATACACCATGATTTGGGCTCATGATATCATGAGTCAGATTGCCGTAACGCAACACACACGTTAGGTTTTTGTAGCTGATTGCTCGGAATCATGATTCAAATGCCAAAATTGCTGAGTCGCGCATCCGTTTGTCAAGCCAAGCCAAGAATCCGATTGTAAGCCACGTACTCTACCACTCAACTGCTTCGTCATCTTGAATTAAGAGTGATCGATACGAATAAAATGAAGCAAAGTGCGCCGCTTAGTGTTTTCACACTGGTGTTACGCTTATAAGGAATCATGATTATGACTCCAGGAACCATGATTTGTGATCCTGATATTATGACCTAACCAATTTATGAATTTCATGATTTGTAAATCATGGTGTGGGGATCAGATTTTTATCCGTGTAGTGACAAAAGCTCTCTATAGCGACATTTTTCGGCACCTTAAAAATATTTTATTGTAATAACTATTCTCTATGGCGACTTTTCTCTATAACGACGGTCCCCTGCGATGTCGTTATAACAAGCTTCGACTGTAGATACTTTTGGATACTTTGATAAGAATAATGGAAAGACGAATTGCTTTCGTGTGAAGTTTATTTGGACGATCTCGTTCACAGTTATTTGAACTAGTTGAGTTGGTTTTTCACTGACCTAACTGAAAAAAGTATCAACATACTTTCTGCATGTGAGCGCACATAGTGATGGTTTTCTGAATCAATATTCAATATAACCACTGAGTTTTACTAGTTTGATTTTGCGAGCTGCAAAGTCAACATGGATGCCAGAACGAATGATGGGCTACTTACCCTAAAAAACGTACAATTTTCCCTCTCTAAGTCGATGTTACCCAATTCGATGGGATCTGTTTCAGTTTCCTATAAAGGTTAATCGATAATTTCAAGAAAATTTACAAATATTCTCCAAATGATAACAAATTTCTTAAAATTGAATGTTATGAGTATTTTAATAGTTATATAAAGGCTTATATAGGGGCCCAGATAGCCGTAGCGGTGAACGCGCAGCTATTCAGCAAGACCAAGCTGAGGGTCATGGGTTCGAATCCCACCGGTCGAGGATCTTTTCGGGTTGGAAATTTTCTCGACTTCCCAGGGCATAGAGTATCTTCGTACCTGCCACACGATATACACATGCAAAAATGGTCATTGGAATAGTAAGCTCTCAGTTAATAACTGTGGAAGTGCTCATTAGAACACTAAGCTGAGAAGCAGGCTTTGTCCCAGTTGGGACGTAACGCTAGAAAGAAGAAGATAAAGGCTTATAACTCATTTCAGAGCAACAAAATTTGAAATTTTTGGATGCTGCCTAAAAACTGTCAAATATGTAGATAAAAATGTTAAAATTTTACTATTCTTCACGTTAACATTACTATTTTGAATGTATTTTGTCAATATAATTGAAAGTTGAAGAATATTAGAAAGATTTGGAAAATATGTGTTCTGTATCTCGATAACAACCTAACGCGATTGTCCATTAAATATCGAATTAGGGAGAGTTGATTGAAAACTTCATTATAATGACAAACGCACGGTGACTAAACTTTGGAATTAGTAAATCACAATGAAAAATTCTGAAAGGAATTAAATGTCGCAGAAATTGGATTTGTCTTCATTACATAATATCACAAGGTTTGAAAGTTTCATAACTGAAAATAAATAAAAATGATTTTTATTATTACCAGTCACACTATTCAATTCCAAGCAAAAAGTGACAACTATGACAATACAACAATATTATGAATTACATGGATTAATTGTCATATACTTAATGCATAGCTTTCTTAAGGATAAGTAGCCCGTCATTCGTTTAGGCAGCCATGATGACTTTGAGGCTGGCAATTTCAAAGTGATAAAATGCAGCCTTAAAAAGTTTGAATTGACTTGAAAAGGTATTACTGTACGCGCAAACATGCATAAAGTATGCTGATACTTTTTCAGTTGTGTCAGTACAAAACCAACTGATTATCTTTGATTTAAAATCGTGAGCTGAATAAGCAACGATCATCAACGACGCGTACAAATTTCAATGACGGCCTACTTCGCCTTAAGGCACTGGATAATGAAACATTCGAACATTATTCATCCAGAAAACTCTTATCACGTTATAATTAATAATCCTATAAAAAAAACCTACAAAAAATATTAAAATGTAAAAATTACAGTGAATATGTCATACTCCTACCTACAGAACCATTTCAATTGCTATACATTGGTTATCGTCATCAATATGACTAACTTACCCTATGCATCAAAATTCGTTCAAATACTTATTACCAATGGAAAAAGAAATGTTTAGCTCGCTAAACCATTTCACAAGATTGAATTGAAAGTTCAAATCTACAAGAAGATGAAGACGATACTTTTTATATCACAATCATTTGTGAAAACATTATACTAAAGGACTGTTCACGTTAGAATTTTCGTCGGTTTCTCCAACCCTTCTTTCACATTTTTAGTGTAAGATTTTTTGTTTAAAAAATGGAAAACATTGTTGAATATCGACATTGTTGAAATATTTATTCGCATAGTAATTAAAGGAAAAAAATCTTGAAATCCGTGCGAGATGCCGTTCTTAATACCAGCGCATATACGAGTACACATTTGAATTCTAATCATAAGAATCACATCCAAGATTCGGCAGACAGTTTCTAATTCTCTACCACGCCAATATGTATCTTCTGATATACCGTAGGAGTCTCTTATGCATTCTGTTACAAAGTTTAAAAACACGTGACGAACGGGTCGAGTTTTCAAAACATTGCCAGTTTGCTGACACGCACCGTATATAATCTATATGGTCGCAAATATTCCTAAGAGCGCCCGAGCGACCGACGCATTGATGCATGTACCGATAGTATCTTCACACAATCGAATAGTGATCCGATCGAGCGGTGCAAATTGACGCGCAGGATCGGATCACGAAACGATAATGAACAGCCTGCCGGCAATGAAAAATGGATCACCAATTAACACAAGTAGACTGCAATGAACATACGTGCCAATCGAACGAGGCTGACTCTCGTGCAATGTTCATTTCAACGTTCTCTTTGCCATGTCGCCTTTCGCCTGAGAGGGTGAACTCGGTTGCCCTCTCCAAGCGCAACAATCGATTCGGCAATAATTTCGAATTGAGTGTACATTGAGGCGAGAGAAAACATCCTTGATTCTGAACACAGATGTTGGTAGGTATTTTTACGATGAACAACATTGTCAAAGACTGCAAAGCAATCTGATACTTGTGAAACATTTTAATTTAATTTAATAAACAATTTGTATGTTTGTATCCTTTACTATTCTACTAAAGGTGTAGCTTTAAAAAAATGAATTATATTCCACCATTCTCTGATATTAGGTAACTTTAGTGATTTTTCCATTTATGTCGAAATTTGCTGATACACCATCCTTTCACTCCCAGAAAAAGAGAAAAGTAAAAAGCGTGTTCAAAAGTAGTTTAGGCTACTAAAGAAACTATATTTGTATGAACGAGAGCAAAATCGTGAGTTTAAACCGCAGTCTTAAGTATAAATTTTGCTCTTTATGGTCGTTTTACCAAAAAGTCTCATACTTCTAAAATCATGCACGCATATTTATCAATCTACAGCAAATTGTAAACGTTTTTCTCCGAATATTTCAATTGATAATCCCAGAATAACATATTATGAAAATGATATGTGGAAAATAAAATCGATTTTATTACAGCAGTGTTGCCAATTTCGATGATTGTCATTGTGTTTTGAAAGGTCTACTAAAAATAAAGCAATTGTTTTTATATTGTGCTACAAATGTGACGTGGGGACTAAGTAAGTAACTCTATGAAGGCGTAAGTTATTTTTCACATTAATACTATCTTATTAATTCTATCAGGACGTACTTTAAATCAAAAAATTCTACTCATGTCAGTTCCTTTCAAATTCAATTTTTTTGTCTCTGAAAATATCGCGGAAAATGATTTGATTATATCTGTAAAATTGTTGCCCCAAAAATAACTTGATTTTTTCCATCAGGCTTCTGATTGATGATGCTTTCGAAGAACAAGTCTTTCTTGAAAATAAAGAACATAGATTGTCGAATTGCCCAGCCAATTTCTAACAATCATTGATTTTGACAACCTCCAAAAATCGATCGTTCTAAACGTTGCTCCATATTCGTGTGAAATTTAATTATTTTGGAGAATATTTTATTATCACAACATTGTACAATACTAGTCGAACGATGTACAGAAAACCGTTTGAAATTTAATTGATAAATTAAAAAGATATAGCATGCACAAGTTGTCCACTTTATAAAATGAACAGTCCTTACTGTTATTCCTTTACGTGTTAATCAACGTTGCTTTGCCAATAGGTTTTCATTGAATAACTTTTTTCACAAGTGTCGGATTGTTTCCCGTTCTTCGGCAATATTCTTCATCGTAGAAGTACCTATCGAAGTCCGTGTTCAGCATTTTTATAGAGCACTATGAGCGACCTCTGGCGATTTTTCTTTGCTTTATCCCAATTCACCATCAATTTATTTTTGGAAACATTTTGAAAATTCTTTCAGAAATTCTGATAAGATTTTCTTCAATTATTTCTCTTGAAATGTCTTTTTAAAAATACTCTACTAGAACTCCTCCATAGATTTTTATGAGAAACCTTTTCTGTGAATCCTTAATTAATTTCTTCAAGGATTTATCAAGAATATATTCAGGTATTTTTCTAGATTGCCTCGAAGAGATCTTTATGATATAAAAAGACATTGCGCTGCTCACCAACCAAAAGTGTTTTTTTTTTTTAGATTTTCAAGACAGTTTTCAGTTTAGCCCTTTCAACGTTTTCCGATAATATTTCGCACGAGTCCTAACAGATCATCGGTGCTCGAATCTAATCACCCAGCCGATCTACCGGCGGTTGCTCCTTTTCCGTTCAACTCACTCAACGTCTCTTGTAGGCATCCAGTTCCGCAAGTACACGCCATGCAAACCCTCCGAAACTGCGAACATAAAGACATTAAACGCGCCAATAAGGGTGACCCCGCCGCCGCCACCAGCGTCCAACGACCTAACGTCACTCAAGTGCACCGGTACATATTAGAGTGCGATTTATTTTTTGATTGTTCTCATATACAAAAATTCGTTTGCTGTACCGATATTAAATCTTATAACAAGAGAAACCTCCTTGTTCGAGCCAAAAAGATTAGGCACAAGCGACTTGAAGGTTAACTTTTGAGCTATGAAATATGAACTCAGTGAAATTAACATAACTTTGTTGTTTTTTTAAACATTTTAAATCTACCATAAATTAAATTTATGCAAAGTTCGTAAAACATAATTGGTAAAAAGTAGCTTCCACCGTAATTTTCCTCATTTTGCTAAACAATTACCTTTGTTTAACCAGAACTTTATGAATATTCAAAACTTATTATTTTTGGCTTAAACTTAGAGGTTTATCTCATTATAAGATTTGAATTTATAAGTGTACCCGAACTTTTGGTTTTGATAAATTCCTAAGAATTAACCGCACCCTAATGTGCACATGCCCGACACGATCCGCACTCGTATGCACTGTTCTCGAGCATCGGAAGGGTTATGCGTGATGCATAAAATACTGCCAGCTCTGGTGGCACCCTCCTGGACGGAAGTTTCCCGAAAGGGACGACGTTTGGGACGTTTTTGCCAGAATATGTATATTGTACTTGCGCGTATTTGTTAGCGGAACCGGAGTGCAGTAAGCAATAACCATTCAACAGACGCACGAACCGACGGACAAACAGACTGCCAAACGACTCCGCAGTTTGTCAAGGAGCAGCACAGAGTGCAAGCAACAACGACAGCGGGAAAACGTAATGAATGGTTCTACTTGGGTGGTCTTGTTCTTACGTTCCGCTGGGGACGCTCAAGAATGAGGAGGGTTTTGAGGGATCGGACGGGTTTGAGGCGCAGGCAGAAGTCAGCAAAGGTCCCTACTTACTTCGCGCGGTGCATTTTTGCTCATTGCGAATATTTATGTATTGCGCACCCGGGCCCGAGGTGTGCCATCCAGGGTGGGATTTCGATTGGTATTGCCCAATTTCTGTTTTCATGGGAATGCATTACGAGAAATTTCAGTGATAATCATAAGCTCCAGTCATTAAAATATTAATCTTTTTTTTTTTTAACTGATTCCTATAAGACATTTGCCGGACTATAAATATACATAATCAGATGTCCCAGGCAGAATCAGAAAAAATCTTCGAAGAATTCACGGAGAAATTATGAAATAATTCCCAGGGAAATCCTTAATTGTACATTTGATATTTTTCCTTCTCCTTCGCAGATTTCTGGCAAAATGGAAGC
The DNA here is from genome assembly GCF_002204515.2 of Aedes aegypti. NCBI lineage: Eukaryota > Metazoa > Arthropoda > Insecta > Diptera > Culicidae > Aedes > Aedes aegypti. The sequence continues at coordinate 423,121,605 of NC_035108.1, read as the reverse complement.
CTTGTAATCTAATGAGTAATGGTAAGCTGAAGGTTTTCACTCAAAATGTTTGAGTTTCAATACAAACCTGAAATGCTAATATTAAATCCTTTTCCGGTTTTTAGCTTCTAAGCAAATATTAGACAAGAATCTTGACACACATTTGGCAAGATATCTCTTAGGATATTCCTTAGAAAACTTCTACTAGAACTCTTGGCAATTTATCCATAGATTCTAAGCTAGTTCTGCGTAAGACTCTCAACACATTTTCTGGAGATGTTTGGTGAATGCTACGAGTGATCATTGGCAAATAAGACAAAAAATTCTAAACTTTGAAGCTAATCCGATACCAGCTGGGATTTGCTTTTGATCTTCCGGCAAAAGAAGTGATAAAGCGATAATCTGAGAAAGCCTTTGAACTGTTTTTATATACCAATTTCTATCCCAACGTGCAGTATAAAAGCTACTCTTCTTTTTTTTTCTTTGTGGTGTTATGTTCTAACTGCTTCTCGGCTTTGTGATCATCCACATCACTTCCACAGGTATCAACTGAAAAAGCTTCCTGTTTCAATTGACCCTTCATCTGGCAAGCACAAAGATACTCTGTGCCATGGGAAATTGAGATCAGTGATGCATAGTGAACTGAACGCGAGCCAAAACTGAACGGAGCAAGTTCAAATTTTGCACGAGAACGCAGTAGACAGTGAACTTGCGAGCCGGAGCCTGTCGCTGCTCTCGAACGGCCCGTTCAGATCGCAATGCACAACAATGGTTATTAAAGCATAGATTTAGGTATTCACTTGGAAAATATGTCTTGAATCAATAATAAAATACATTCAATCATAAATAAATATATTATGTCTTGCTTTGTTCACCTCATCAACTCATAAATAAGATGCCGTGAAATCTGTCAGAACAATCTGCGTTCAAATTTTTGCTCATTAGTGTTCAAATTTTTGAACTGAACAATGAGCAAGCCTACTTGATCGCTCCGTTCCAAAAAATGAAGTGGAACGCGAACTGAACGAGTTCAAATGCATCACTGTTTGAGATTATTAAGAAACAAGCATCGACCGGCTGTATTGGAACCAATTATCTTCTCCATGAATGTTATCCATGAGTTCCAGTTAAATTTTACGATCAGACCAGTACAAAACTCAAAAAGAATTGACACTAATGGCGCAAACCACGTGCGTACAAACTGAGGTGATGAGTTAAATAGCTTTAAGAGGAAAAATAATCAGTTTCTTTCTCGCTACTCCACACAGACAGTTGATCCCATTTATCACCTCCGTCATTAGGTTGTACATTTTATTAAGTTGAAAATTACACCTCGCAACTGTCGTCTCAACCGGAAGCGTGTATAGCCGTCGAACCCCGTTAGCTTGGTTCGGTGATGAATTAATTAGCTTTTTTACGTACACTCGCACTCAAGGTTCGACTTTTTGATCAACAGAGCAAGTGTTAGCCGCACAGCACCTATCGCTGCGAAATAATTACAGTATTTTCTACCCAACCGTGCTATTTCACTTCTCAGAATGGTACCTCGTAAAGATTAATTATTAATTTATCTTAACGATATTGCCTTCACGGTAGCAAAAGTTCGAAATCGTCTGATGGTTATTAGGTTGTCTCTTGTGAGGGCTGTATCGAAAAGATATTAGCAACATTCAAGATGCATGCTATCTATACTTAATGCATCTTTTTACCTAAAATTTCTAGAAAATCTTCAGTACTATATAGCTTAATATAGAACGATAAAACTGTTCGACAAAATTTTTTTTTGGATGGATCAGGGACGCGTTTATATGGGTCTTGAAGTGCAAGAAAAGTATAGAAAGAGGCCGTTTTCAAATGATTTGCAGCACCCCTGGATTATTTTTTGATAGAGCTTGAAAATTTGGCATTTTTAATCACAAAAAGTGTAATAAGCAAAATATCAATATCTTTTTAAATTCAATAATACAACCATTGAATTTGTCAAATCAGTATTTTTTTTAGCACTGGATGACTTCAGGGAAACGTGCACTATTTCAGAAGAATATTGGCATCTATTTTGTATATGAATTTGGATTGTTAACGATCATCAAGCAAGTACGTGAGGATGTGCACCATATAAATACTACTTTTTTCTATTTCACACATCTGGTTCATTATATAATAATTATTATAGGTTCAAGAAGAAGCTTGATTAGGATTTTATTCTTTGCTCCATTAGATAAAGCAATGAGCAATGCAATCCAGTAACATTTGATTTTAACAAGGATACGACGACTACGGAAAATTTATGTGTCTGTTATATTATGGGCTGGTTGGTCTAATAAACTCTTAGCAGTAATACAAAATTAGGTTAGACACTGACATGTAAGTGGTCTTACATGAGCTAGTCGGTTTATCAGCTACCGATGGCGAAGTCTATGAAAAATGTAACAATATTGTTATTTGCGATTTCCAAAAATTTTGATACGTACTCATTAAAAATAGATTACCTATCGTGAGGTCCATTTGTTATCAGAATATCCCTAGAAATTACAGACTAACGTAAAATAGCAACCAACAATTCAGTAATCAACAATTTCACCTTTGTTGTGACACCACTCGACAGCCACTCAGGCAGGCATGAGCTCTTTTTGATTCAGTTTGTGCACAATACTAATCATTTGTGAAAACTGGTTAAGTGGAAACATGCCTGCTTCTTACTTGTAAGATGAAGAAAAAATCTGGTTAAACCATTTCCAAATCTTTTTTTTTGGTTCTACATTTTACATTTTTTCGGCAATTTTAATCAAACTTTCAAAGTTTTTTGTTCAATGGGATGTTTTCTTCAAATGGGTTTAGTTGTAAGCATATAAAACAACAAAACATAAGAAACATAAAAAAGACGACCATTAAAATTAATTTTAAACTCGTTTCCCTTATGAGGCTAAACGTGTCCATTTATGAACCCCCATTCCCATATCCTCTAAATGAGTAAAAATGCTTTTCGATTAAGTGAAGAAACAATTTATCAATACATTTATGATAAACAATTTTGCGAAACTTCACGTAATGTCTGTTTTTCTTTCTTTAAACAGGAAGACACATAAAAAAGTGTTTTTTATTCATTTAGATTATATCACAATTTTTGTGAAATTTATTCTAAATCTAAAAACTGAAAGTTTAATTAAAATTGCCGAAAAATATGTGAAATGTAGAATAAAAACATAAAAAAAATCGGAAAAGGGTTTAACCAGAAATTGTTTCATCTTGCAAGTAAGAAGCAGGCAGGTTACCACTAAATCAGTTTTCACAAATGATCAACATAGTGCACAAACTGAATCATAAAGAGCTCATGCCTGCCTGAGCGGCTTTCGCAAAAAAATGTGACAATGTTGATTACTAAATTATTTATTGCTATTTTCTGTTATTCTGCAATTTTTGTAGCGATATTTTGATGAAAATTAATCTCACGGTAAGTAAACTATTTTTAATGAGAACCTATCGAAATATTTAGAAATCGCAAATAACAATGTTATCACATTTTTTTTACAGACATCGTCTCCTGATAAACCAGCTAGCGCATGTAAGACCACTTACATGCCAGTGTCCAACCTATTTCAATTTTGTATTTCTGCTGAGAGTTTATTAGACCAACCAGCCCATATAAATATAACAGACACATAAATTTTCCGTAGTCGTCGTATCCTTGTTGAAATCAAATGTTACTGGATTGCATTGCTCATTGCTTTATCTAATGGAGCAAAGAATCAAATCCTAATCAAGCTTTTTCTTGAACCTATAATAATTATTATATAATGAACCAGATGTGTGAAATAGAAAAAAAGTAGTATTTATATGGTGCACATCCTCACGTACTTGCTTGATGATCGTTAACAATCCAAATTCATATACAAAATAGATGCCAATATTCTTCTGAAATGGTGCGCGTTTCCCTGAAGTCATCCAGTGCTAAAAAATATTGATTGGACAAATTCAATGGTTGTATAATTCAAATTAAAAAGATATTGATATTTTGCTTATTACACTTTTTGTGATAAAAAATGCCAAATTTTCAAGATATATCAAAAAATAATCCAGGGGTGCTGCAAATCATTTGAAAACTGCCTCTTTCTATACTTTTCTTGCACTTCAAGACCCATATAAACGCGTCCCTGATCCATCCAAAAATTTGTTTTTGTCAAACAGTGTAAGTATTTCAAAATATTTGTTGTATTAAAAAAACATTGAATTGTCACTCCAAATGCTTAAAATGTATGTTAATTATCATTTCCAATTTTAAAAACATTTTTTTTTTCGAGTACCGACGGAAGCTTGATGAGCGGATAAGGGGATACAACGTAGGCGACAACCTCAACAATCTGTGGGAGTCTATCCACGGTGCGATGAGCACAGCAGCGCGAGAGGTGATAGGTACTGCTCAGAGACGACCCAGAAACGGTTGGTTTGATGAGGAGTGCCAGATTGTGACGGATGAGTGCCAGATGTTGCCAGAAGCCAGATGTTAGTGTCTGGGGTTTAGGGACAAAATGTCGAAAGACAAAACGTCGAAACCCAAAATGTCGAATGCCAAAACGACGAATCCCAAAACGTCGAAAGGAACAAAACGTCGAAAGCGAAGGTTTTTGGATAACTTGCGTTGCTAAGGAAAAAATGGTTGCGATGTGGACGGCGTTGGAAACAGCAAAATTTTCAATTTTCATCATAGCATTTAAGCATAGAACAAATCATCAGAAAAATGTCAACCGATTCTGACGAGGAAAGAAGCACCTTGTGAAGCTGATAGAAATTGAAGCTTTAGATATGCAGAACCGATCAAACCAGTCAACCTTTAAGTTGAAGAATATAGGTTCGTGGCTTGATCAACCTTCAGGAACGCATTCCACAGATCTCTATGTTGTGTGAAAAACCGTATTCTTTTTCTTTCCCAATAACTTCTTCCTTTACAAAAAAAAAATGCCTGTCGATTGGATACTAACTGACTTATCTATTGGTTTCTTTCCTCTTCGTTTTCCATGAATGTGTTATTGTGTAATAGTTACAGGAGTGTTTGCAGTTTGCGTTATTTAGCAAATATATTTATTTATTTATTTATTTATTTGACGTCAAGCATTTTGTAGACCATTCTAAATTACATTGTGTTCTTAATATCTATATGTTTATATATTATAAATTTGTTGAGTATACTCGATTCATAATTCATTCCTCAGTTACTATAGTAACTTAACGTATAACATTTTGGACAGGGTGGCATAGTCCTACTAAACTGGATAATTTCGATAACTCAATTTTATTTGCATGTTTAACTTTTTCAATGTGATACATACTAAAACAAATATTTAGGATAACACATAAAAATCGTGGTATTGCAAATAGAGGATATACACATCACTTTGAACCAAAAAAAGTAGGTAAAACAGATCAACTTTTTCTGAAGCATTTGATGCCAATTACTTTGTAATACAGTCCTTACAATTCAAGCCACCTGCCTTACCATACTTCATGTCGTTGTCGTCGTCGTCGTCGTCGTCGCCGTCAGGGACAGCATCCAATTGGCGTTAAAATGAGTTAACGTTTGTCATTATTTTTCCGATTGATTCGCACACAGCACGACCACTTCTGAGCACTATCTACTGACTGGGCGGGATCGTAACGTGGGGGACGCGTGATTTCGAACTCGGCGTTAATTGGTGTTCCCAACACAACTATCGCCTACATGGGCGTAATCAGGATTTCGATTTATTCACGTATTTTATTCTAAACGATCATTATACTCAACCTGTACATATAGTATCTAGACTAACAACGCTAAAGCTATCAGTACACACTTTAAAAAATTTCAACTACTTGGCTAAGCATAAAACACCACACAATCATAGTGTTCGACGTGTGTGTGTTGTTGTTCAACAGTGTGTGTTGCGTTACTAAAGCCCTAAACACAATGTGAACGGCAGCACAACGGCATAACGGCAAGGTCATCTTGATCTACACTCTATTTGTTAAGTTCATGTTGAATCTGATCGAGTCGACATTGATCAAAACATTGACATGTCATTTAAATCGGTGTTGCCGTTTTGTCGTTCTTGCCGTAATTCCGTTGCATTGTGTTTGAACCTTAACCTTGTCAGACTAACGTCTGGGTGGCCTCTTCTGTACGTAGGAGACGTCTCCATTCGACTCGGTCCATGGCTTCCCGTCATCAGCCACGCATTCTGCAAAGGGTCCGCAGATCGTCCTCAACTTGATCGACCGATCTTGCACGCTACGCACCACGTTGTCTTGTGCCGGTTGGATTGTTTTCAAGAACCATTTTCACCGGGTTGCTATCCGACATTCTGGTTACATGCATGACCCACCGCAACCTCTCAATTTGAGTTGGACGCTAGTGCAGCTGGTGCAATCCATGGTTCATTCGCCTTCTCCACGTCCCGTCTTCTATCTGCATTCCGCCACACCTACCGATCGAAAACACCAAGAGCGCGTTGATCCTCTGCACGTAGGGTCCATGTTTCGTGCCTATAGAGGAGTACCGATCTAATTGGCGTCCTGTAGATGGTTAACTTCGTGCGATGGCGAACTTTGCTCGATCGAAGAGTTCCGCGGAGTCCAAAGTAGGCACGATTTCCAGCAACGATGCGTCTCTGGATTTCTCTGCTGTTATCGTTGATGGCGGTCACCAGTGAGCCCAAGTACACAAATTTTTCAACAGCCTCGATTTTATCACCGTCAACATGAACTCGTGGTGAGGGGCGTGCTGTGTGTTTTCTTGAGCCCTCGCTATCATGTACTTCGTTTTCGACACATTGATGTTCAGTCCGATTCGCCTAGCTTCTGCCATTAGTCGGATGTACGTATACGCCATCGCCTCAAAGTTGCGTGCAAAAATATCAATGTCGTCGGCGAAACCAAGTAGCTGAACGTGCTTTCTGAAGATCGTGCTACTCGTGTCTATCCCGCTCTTCTTATCACACACTCTTACGCAATGTTGAACAGTAGTAAACACGAAAGGCCATCACCTTGCCGTAAACCTCCTGGCGGATAGCAAATATCGAATCCGTTGTTGCTCGTTTGCCCATAAATCCTGCCTGATATTGACGCAACCCCCAACTTGTCACCCTTTCTGTAGATAGGACACATGACACCTTCCATCCACTCCTCCGGTAATACTTCCTCCTCCCAACTCTTGGAAATAACCCAGTGCAGCGCTCTTGCCAGTGCATCACCACCGTATTTTAGCAGCTCACTCGTTAGTTGGTCCATTCCAGCGGCTTTGTTGTTTTTCAGCAATCTCCGTTTCTACCTCTTGGAGATCTTGAGCCGGAAGTCTTTCGTCATCCGCGCGTGCTCCCAAAGTTGTTTCCGTGCCACCTTCGCACCGTTAAGGTGCTTGTCGTCGTCGTTCGTGAGAAGAATTCCGTCACAGTTTCTGCAAATGTCGGCTTGTAGCACAAAGTTTTTGCGCGAACGGTTAAGCTTCTCGTAAAACTTCCGTGTGTCTTTAGCGCGGAACAGCTCTTCCATTGCTTCGCGATCTCGTTCTTCTTGATAGCGCTCGATTTTCGTCTGTTCCGTGCCTGATTATACCGTGCCTCGTTCGCTCTCGTGCGGTGTTGCATCATTCTCGTCCATGCTGCATTCTTCTCATTCTTCAACGACTCGCATTCGCCGTTGTACCAGTCGTTTCTCTTATTCGGGGCCGCTGAACCTAGTGCTGCTTCTGCGGTGCTACCTATGGTGGATCTTATGTGCCTTCAGCCATCTTCAAGAGTGGCGGTGCCAAGCTGCTCTTCCGTTGGTAGGGCCACTGCCAACTACTGCACGTTTTCTTGGGCTACTTCTGAGTGCCGTAGCCGATGTTGAGCCGCGGAATTGATCACCGTAGAAAGTTTTGAGCGCATTCATACAGCAAATAAGTAGTAGTCCGAATCTATAATCGCACTGCGGTATGTGCGAACATTGATGATGTAAGAAAAGATGTTTTCGTCGATTAGAACGTGGTCGATTTGGTATTCGGTTTGATTATCGTGTGACCTCCAGGTAGCCTTATGGATATGTTTGCGGATGAAGAAGGTGCTTCGGACTACCATATCACGAGAGGCTGCAAAGTTGATGTATCGTTGACCGTTGCCGTTCGATACGGCGTGCAGGCTGTTCCGCCCTATCACCGGTTTGTACATCTCCTCTCATCCTACCTGTGCGTTCATGTCACCTACAACGATTTTCACGTCACGCGGCGAGCATCCGTCATGCGCGTAAAACGTCTCCTTTTCGTCGTCGGGTCTCCCTTCATGTGGACAGTGTACGTGGATAATGCTGTAGTTGAAGAAACGGCCTTTTATCCTCATGTTGCACATCCTTGCGTTGATCGGCAGCCACCCGATGACGCGTTGCCGCATCTTGCGCAACACTATGAAGCCAGTTCCTAGCTCATTTGTAATGCCACAGCTTTGGTAGAAGGTAGCCTCTCGTTGCCCGCTCTTCCACACCTTCTGTACAGTCCAACAAAGTTCCTGCAGCGCTACGATATCGAAGTTACGGGGATGTAGTTTGTCAACCTACGTCGCAACCTGCGAAAACAAGTGACTTTAAGGTTTTTTTTTACGTGCTGGCTCATTGGGCCTATGCCAACACTCCTGTCTCGCCGAAGCGCCTTCGTGCCAGAACTTTTTAACGTCCCAACCAACACCAAGACGATCGCCTCGATGAGACGACCACATTAGATTTAGTTTTGTGCGATTCAGCATTTCTTGCTCAGCCACTGGGTATCATAACAGACGCTGTTTGAGTCGCACCTCCTGGTGAACAGACGCTCTTCAATCTAGCTGATATCAGAAGGACATCAGTGCCCAGGCTGCACTACCAGCTAAGTACGCAACACTTAGCTGGCTGTCTTTGTCATCTTTTGAAGCGTGGAAGCGTGAGGTAGGAACTTGGGAGGGCCAGAGCTGTGTTAAACGCTTCTTCTTAGTTGTCGGCTCTCTGTTTTGCAGCCTGTGTAATATCGTGTTTTCAAATTATCAGAAGTACCTTTGAACGCAAAGATATCCGTAAGCACACCTGGTGACACCCAAATGGCGAACTTTGCAACCAAATCGACGGCCGACATTTTTCCGACGTCATCAATGTTAGAACTTTTAGGAGTCCTAATATCAACTCAGACCGCTATCTCGTTGTAAACAAAATTCTAGCGCGGTTGTCGACCGTTTCCAGTTCTAGAAATCGGCAAACGTTGCGTTTCAATATCCAATGGCTTGTCAGAAGATGGTTCTGTAGCGTGCTACCACCAGAAGCTCGACTAGCGGATAAGCGAAATCAACGAGCACGTCAACCTCAGCGATATGAAGGAGTCAGTCCACGAAGTGGCGAGCACAGAAGCGCGAGACGTGGTAAGAACCGCTCAACGAAGCCCAAAGAACGGTTGGTTCGACGAGAAGTGCCAGAGAATGACTGACGAGAAGAACGTGGCTAGAAGCCGGATGTTGTATCTGGTACCCGTCAGAGCAGAGAGCGGTGCAAGAAAGCAAGAGCAGCCGAAGAACGTATGAAGATGCAGTATTGCTCAGGCGCAAGAAGCTATGGAACAGAACGACATGCGACGGTTCTAAGGATCTGTTAAGGTGAAACAATTTGGAATCAACTTCTAAGATTGAACTGAAATTTCAAAGGCACAAAACTCGCGAAGGAAGCATCCAAGAATAGTGCACTTTTTATTTTGGATTTGCGCTTTAGCAGAAAGCTTAATATAAGAAGATCAGGAACGTTTGCCAACTATTTCTCCAATTTAGCGCCTTTGAAAACGTGAGTAGGAACAAAAGTCGGCCATCTTCGCATTCCGAGATGTTTCACCTTAATAATATGCGGAGAAAAACAGTGCCGTTTCCTGCCATGTGCAATGACTGCGAAGGAGACTTGCTGACGAATAAAGCAATGTTGGCCGCCGTGTGGATCCTCCAACGCTAGATAAGGTAAAGAAAGCTTCTAATGATCTGAAGAACAGAGATTTTTTCATCGTTCGTAACCTTCTTCTTCTTCTTAGCATAACGTCTCACTGGGACTGAGCCTGCTCATCGCCTTCTAAGAGCACTTCCACAGTTATTAACTGAGAGCTTTCTATGCTCAAGTTGCTATTTTCGCATTCGTATATCGTGTGAAAGGTACGATGATACTCTATGCCCAGGTAAGTCAAGGAGATTTCCATTACGAAAAGATCCTGGAACGACCGGGGATCGAACCCAGACACCTGCAATATGGTTTTGCTTTGTAGCCGCGGACTCTGACCACACGGCTAAGGATGGCCCCTTCGTTCGTAACCATAGAGGGATTGAAACAGAGTGCATCATCAGTCCCCAACTGACTGACTCAAGCTTGCCTTTCAGTTGAAACTCTACTGTTTCGTTTCAATCCGACGAACCTTTCCTTTCATCGCAGCAAGCGTAGTCTCTCATCTCTTTCGTGCTGCCTATGCGTCGCGCGTCATAAATCGGAGCCTCACCGCAGCGAGCTGGTCTTTCAATCGATAGTCTCTAACTTTAGGAGCTGATTAATTCAAATGAACGACGTGGTGGCCCGTATAGTATCTCTATCTTAATTAATTACTCAACAAGTTACATAATTACACTGCAAAAAATAGGTAAAATGCAATTTGAAACATTTTGATAGATTTCAATGAAATTAAATGAAACGAAATTCTTACTCTTTCGTTTCACCTTTCTTGTTCGTTGCTTTCAATTCGGATAACGAAACGAATGAGTGTGGAACGAAAAACGAAGCGACGTAGTTGTTCGTCACCATCGAGACGACACAACCAAGCCTTCGTGTTTCACAAAATGCTTTCGAAAATGCACAGCCCTGTCTTTCTAGCTTGCTGTTTAGCATAGCGCTCAAAGGTGCTATCAGAAGACTCTGCACACGCACCGCTTCACTGCAGAGAGGTAGTAGCATTATCACAGTTCCTCAAATGCTCTTGGCTTTGCGGACGATATCAACATCATCGGAATTGACCATCAGGCGGTGAAATAGGCGTTGGTGCATTTCAAGAGGGTTCAGCGAGGATCAGACTCACGATCAATTCCACAAAGACGAAGTGCATGATAGCGAAATGGTGCTAGGTGATGAAAACTGTGAAGTGGTGAAAGAATTTATGCATCTTGGAACACCAATAACGTGCGATAATTATGTTACCCGTGAGGTGAAAAGACGCATTGCAGCTGCGAGTCAGGCTTTCTACGAGGTCCGTAACCAGCTGAAGTCCCGTAGCACAGACAAACAGACGTAACACTTGAAACAAATTTCTCCAAAATCCATCGCCCAGCTTACACCATCATCATCTGGTGAGCATGTTGAACGAAAAGGTGTTTCGTGCAACAAGACCGGCAGATGGCGGTAGTGTGAAACGTCAAACGCGAAGAAAAACGATGCGCGCGCCTCTGGTTGTGAGATTTGTAACATAGCAAATTTAAAATTATCATTAAATGAATGGTCGATGGGAATTTCGTCAGTGTTACGTCTGTTTGTATGTGCCCGTAGTGTACAAACGACAACAAAACTCGTGTTATACAAGACGCTGATCTTTCCGGATGTCTCATATGACCATGATCGTGGACATTGAAGGAAGTCAACCGGAGAGCTTGTAACCTGTACACTATTACCGATTTTGCTTCGCGAGAGCAAACTTGTAGCTCTATATGTCTAGCGTGCAAAATAAAATGTATAGATTCCATCCCTTACCATGTGTTAATCACTACACACAGAAAACCAACAGAACATCTGCAGTATCAAGGATCATTATTTGCTCACATTCTCCGTTCGGTCCGTTCTCAGCTCCCATGTCACAGATTGGTATCTATCAGAGCAGAGAGTGAGTCTCGGAAAGCAGGAATCGCGGGACCCAGAACTAGAAGTCAATCATACCATTCTCATATCAGAAGTGCCATCAAATGGTTTCAGTAACCCGTCATGAGGGAGATACTCCCGGTGGATCGTAAATTAATCTCCGATCATCAGTCTAGTATTCAGTAGCTAGTAGTTAGTGATAAGTGAAGATGGTAATGTGTTGAAATTACCATAAAGTAAAACCCTGGAAGTCATCAAAGAAATCAGAGAAATTGATACGATTTTATTAGTTAACAGCCATTCTCGTTTCTATGATAACGAATTGTCGGATGTAAGGATGGCGATGGAATAATATAAGAATGATTGCTGAGATCGGTAAGCGGTAGACGAAAATGCTAAATCTATTCCCAAAATGAGATAGACCATTATAGTGCTGCCTTTGTTCGCATATCTTATTCTGTGTAGGCTTTTCTCTCAATCCAAAAATGGTGATAATTCGCTTTACCCGACGGTTTGGTGACGCGATATCCCACAATGGCCGCTGCATTGGCCAGTTTCTGGAGATTCCGGTTTGGTGCCGATGAGCATGACTCCTTGACTCCTTTTGCTCCAATGCCGCCGTGGGATACACTCACAACACTGACAGCATACCCTAGGATGAGTACTAAACCAATAGCACTTAAGGTGAAGATAAAGTTTAAATTTTCAAGAGCACGGATCTGGAGAACCAAACATCTAGCTGGTGGTGGCCAATCGATTAGGTTTTCAGCTCAAACGGATGTTTGGTTCTCCAGATCCGTGCTCTTGAACCGTGGCTTCGATTCATCTTCACCTTAAGAACATAAGTAGAAAGTAGAATCCTTTAATAAATACACCCACTCTTTTGCATGTAAAATCTATCCCTTTTCTTTTATTAACACGATTCTTTGTCTCCGGTTCCGCTAATTCGAACCTGGTTAGTATGTTGAATTGATATGTAGGTCGTGGGGACTAATATCATTACTTCCAACTTTTCAATCTTTATCTTCGTCTCATGCGCCCTTTCTCCATGGGGAGGTGACAAGCTTCTGGGGTGTTTGAACGTAAAGTGCTGTGAACAACACTCTGCGGTAAATTAGAAAACGGCATCTGGCGGTGTCGCATGAATCAAGAGTTGTACCATGGGTATAGAAGAGGTGGATATTGTCAATCGTAAAACACGGCAGACTGCGTAGGGCTGGTCACGTTGCTCGTATGCCGGAAAACGACTAGGAAAAATAATATTCAACAGAGAACCCTGATGAGGTCGCCAACTTCGTCATAGGCCGCACACTCGATAGCTTTTTGCAGTCGAAGAGGACTTAAGGGTACTTAACGTTCAGGGCGACAGGAAATGATTGACCCAGGACCGAGCCCAGTGCAGAAGACTCATCCATTCGCCGTAGATTCATCGTAGTGAATTGTAGCTCATCAAATACAGTCGGGTCTCCTATTAAACGCATTCCTATAACGTGCACTCCTATTACGCTCACTCCTATAAGACACACCAGAACGTAATAGGAGACCCAGGGCTTATGGGATTTCATCACTTTGGGGGTGTCGTTGAACATCTCGTATGCCAAAAGAGATAGTACAGTACTGTCTTCGGCGAAGTTTCAGTACTAAGTACGATCTACCTTTAGGAGTTGAGGATCATCCTTTTAGTTGAGAACTTGGCCGGTAGGGGCGCTTTTTCTGATTTGCACTATATGAACCATGAGGGATAAGAATGAGAAATTTTGTAACATATGATATCTCTAGATCCTGATGTTTTGGAAGGTTGGTGTCTTGGGAAGAGTTGTTCAGTAGCTCAAGGGCTGACATGTGGTGGCCATTCTAATACGGAATTACGCCACCAGGCGGCGCTAGTGGGCATGGAATTTTTGTTTTGCGCATAGCTCAGTTGCCTGACCACTTAGAAAGATGGCGTCTTCGGCAAAGTTGCTCAGTATCACAAGGGCTAACATTATTTGAGCCGAAAGTTTCGAAATTTTGCCACTAGGCAGCGCTAGTGAGCCAAGAGTTTTTGTTTTGCGCATAGCTCAGTAGCCTGACCACTTAGAACGATGGCGTCTTCGGCAAAGTTGCTGTGTATCACAAGGTCTAACATTATTTGAGCCGAAAGTTTCGAAATTTTGCCACTAGGCGGCGCTACTGAGCTATCCGCAAAACAAAAATTCTTCGCTCACTAGCGCCGCCTAGTGGCAAAATTTCGAAACTTTCGGCTCAAATAATGTTAGCCCTTGTGATACTGAGCAACTTTGCTGAAGACGCCATCTTTGTAAGTGGTCAGGCTACTGAGCTATGCGCAAAAAAAATTATTTGCTCACTAGCGCCGTCAAGTGGCAAAAATTGGAAACTTTCGGCTCAAATAGTGTTAGCTTTTGTGATACAGAGCAACTTTGCCGAAGACGCCATCGTTCTAAGTGGTCAGGCTACTGAGCTATGCGCAAAACAAAAATTCTTGGCTCACTAGCGCCACCTAGTGGCAAAATTTCGAATTTTTTGGCTCAAATAATGTTAGCCCTTGTGATACCGAGCAACTTTGCCGAAGACGCCATCTTTCTAAGTGGTCAGGCTACTGAGCTATGCACAAAACAAAAATTACTTGCTCACTAGCGCCGCCTAGTGGCAAAATTTCGAAACTTTCGGCTCAAATAATGTTAGACCTTGTGATACAGAGCAACTTTGCCGAAGACGCCATCGTTCTAAGTGGTCAGGCTACTGAGCTATGCGCAAAACAAAAATTCTTGGCTCACTAGCGCCGCCTAGTGGCAAAATTTCGAAACTTTCAGCTCAACTAATGTTGGCCCTTGTGATACTGAGCAACTTTGCCGAAGACGCCATCTTTGTAAGTGGTCAGGCTACTGAGCTATGCGCAAAACAAAAATTCTTTGCTCACTAGCGCCGCCTAGTGGCAAAATTTTGAAACTTTCAGCTCAAATAATGTTAGACCTTGTGATACAGAGCAACTTTGCCGAAGACGCCATCTTTCTAAGTGGTCAGGCTACTGAGCTATGCACAAAACAAAAATTACTTGCTCACTAGCGCCGCCTAGTGGCAAAATTTCGAATTTTTTGGCTCAAATAATGTTAGCCCTTGTGATACCGAGCAACTTTGCCGAAGACGCCATCTTTCTAAGTGGTCAGGCTACTGAGCTATGCACAAAACAAAAATTACTTGCTCACTAGCGCCGCCTAGTGGCAAAATTTCGAAACTTTCGGCTCAAATAATGTTAGACCTTGTGATACAGAG
Source organism: Aedes aegypti (assembly GCF_002204515.2). Lineage (NCBI taxonomy): Eukaryota > Metazoa > Arthropoda > Insecta > Diptera > Culicidae > Aedes > Aedes aegypti. The sequence goes on along the minus strand of NC_035108.1, from coordinate 423,106,524 downwards.
CAACTTTGCCGAAGACGCCATCGTTCTAAGTGGTCAGGCTACTGAGCTATGCGCAAAACCAAAATTCTTGGCTCACTAGCGCCGCCTAGTGGCAAAATTACGAAACTTTCGGCTCAAATAATGTTAGACCTTGTGATACAGAGCAACTTTGCCGAAGACGCCATCGTTCTAAGTGGTCAGGCTACTGAGCTATGCGCAAAACAAAAATTCTTGGCTCACTAGCGCCACCTAGTGGCAAAATTTCGAATTTTTTGGCTCAAATAATGTTAGCCCTTGTGATACCGAGCAACTTTGCCGAAGACGCCATCTTTCTAAGTGGTCAGGCTACTGAGCTATGCACAAAACAAAAATTACTTGCTCACTAGCGCCGCCTAGTGGCAAAATTTCGAAACTTTCGGCTCAAATAATGTTAGACCTTGTGATACAGAGCAACTTTGCCGAAGACGCCATCGTTCTAAGTGGTCAGGCTACTGAGCTATGCGCAAAACAAAAATTCTTTGCTCACTAGCGCCGCCTAGTGGCAAAATTTCGAAACTTTCGGCTCAAATAATGTTAGACCTTGTGATACAGAGCAACTTTGCCGAAGACGCCATCGTTCTAAGTGGTCAGGCTACTGAGCTATGCGCAAAACCAAAATTCTTGGCTCACTAGCGCCGCCTAGTGGCAAAATTACGAAACTTTCGGCTCAAATAATGTTAGACCTTGTGATACAGAGCAACTTTGCCGAAGACGCCATCGTTCTAAGTGGTCAGGCTACTGAGCAATGCGCAAAACAAAAATTCTTGGCTCACTAGCGCCGCCTAGTGGCAAAATTACGAAACTTTCGGCTCAAATAATGTTAGACCTTGTGATACAGAGCAACTTTGCCGAAGACGCCATCTTTCTAAGTGGTCAGGCAACCGAGCTATGCGCAAAAAGAAAATTCCATGCCCACTAGCGCCGCTTGGTGGCGTAATTCCGTATTAGAATGGCCACCACATGTCAGCCCTTGAGCTACTGAACAACTCCACCGAAGACACCAACCTTCCAAAACATCAGGATCTAGAGATATCATATGTTACAAAATTTCGCATTCTTATCCCTCATGGTTCATATAGTGCAAATCAGAAAAAGCGCCCCTACCGGCCAAGTTCTCAACTAAAAGGATGATCCTCAACTCCTAAAGGTAGATCGTACTTAGTACTGAAACTTCGCCGAAGACAGTACTGTACTATCTCTTTTGACATACGAGATATTCAACGACACCCCCAAAGTGATGAAATCCCATAAGCCCTGGGTCTCCTATAACGTAGATTCCTATTACGCCCCCCAACCATGTGTCTAATAGGAGACCTGACTGTATCAAGTAAGTAGTGACAAATTTACAGTTTTATATGAATATGAACGCTGGGAATGTTTGAAAAAATCATATGAAATATTACCCTTTGTAACAAACCAAATAAATTTGAATTATTTTCCCGTCGTCCATGAACAAGGGGGGGAGGGCAACGACCACCCACACTGTCTCCCCTTGGCTACGCCTATGACCTCCTGCATGCTCTATATTCCAAGGAAGATTGCAACGTCGACGGCGACAAAATGTCATATGTTCGTGTTCAGCCATCGGCGGGCGGGCAAAGATGTAATCGGTTTCTAGCTGGATGAAGTGATTAATAATACGAGTTGGTAGCGAGTTCGTTGATTTGCTCACATGACACCACACTGCACTCAGTCAGTCAGTGGTGGTAATTTCGATGGCGGATATTTGTGCAAACGACGAACGCGCGAGGTGCGAAATTACAAACCGAAGCCTGATTAGCCAAGATCTAGATTATCGAAATTAATTACAGTGATTGAATGCTGTGCAAACGTCGATGATGAACCAGAGGGGAAAATGGCGCATGAGCGAGGAGGGAAGACGGACGGAGTTTTAATTAGAGAGGTGTTAATTACTGTCATTATGATCTCGTTGAGGTATTCAGCTGAATAGAACTGCGAGTCGGAGTAAATGTTAGATGATTGGTTTTGTTAAACGATTCCCGAGAAGCGGTAAGTCTGACGGGTGTTAACAGTAATGGCTAGATATGAGATCAAATTAATTGTATAAATGAATAAGTTGAAAGATAAGCAAACTATAATCACGTCAGGGAGCCTGAATTAGCGTAATGGTAACGTCTACGGCTACAAAACAAGCAGAAGGTGCCTGGATTCGATTTCCGGTCGGTCCAGGATCTTTATGTAATGGAAATTGCCCTGACATCCCTTGACATAGAGAATCATTGTGCCTGTTGCATAATCGAAAAAAAAATATTGCGAATTAAGAAGCTAATTTTTTTAGTAAAAACTATAATTATTTGTGGTAAATTACATATTTCATTCGCGAAATGAGAAGATTGGAAGTAGTGCTTGTTATTTTATTAAGTATAACTAAGATTTGAACATAATCTTTAATCAATGTATATCACTAATTCTCTCTACAACATGAAATACCGACAAGAACAACTTCAATAATAGTTTGATTGTGGAGCGCTGGCAGCAATATGAATACAACATAATCGATGAAAGAGAGGCCCATTACCTATTTGTGGTAGCCAGTTTATCCCTCGTGTGTATAAATGTTTTATTTATGCAGTAGTTTTCTACTGACGGGTTTCCAGTACTCTGGATGCTCGGTTGGTGGAAAATGGCAGTTGCGCTCTACACGAAGGTTTCAGTCTAAGAGTTTGAGGAAGTGGAGAACGTACATTTTAATTGTGTTTAGCAATACACATTATTAGTACATTATTAACAGGTTCGGTCGGGAAAATGCCAATTGTGTGAGAGATGGCCTATCGTAAGCCACAATGGGGCCATGTGAAAGGTGAGGTATGCTCGCAACAACTGTATGCCAACGATGAATGAATAGACCAAATGGGGCTTTCCGTTCTTTTCCCCCATTCACTTGTTGGATGGCTTGGAGCGCTTTATGGAAGGAAGCTTTCATTTAAACGCATTGCATATCGGCAAGGGCCAGAGTGCAGAGAAAACCATGTTCAGAAATATTGAACGGTGTGTTTGTTCATGTTCATTATTTTATCTTGTCAAAAGATGAATTGACTTGCGGCGCATTTACAGAGGTGTAATGATGAAGTTGTAAAAACTGTAGCAAACTGACGTAATAGCTGAAACATGTTGTGGTCGAACCATTTCTAGAGGCAATATATCGGATCAATTATTAGAATCGTACGAAAATTTACAAACGTGTTTTTACTATAGAACGCTGCTTGTTTAAAGACGCACGGGAAACACAAGGTGTAACTTCGTTCTATATTCACCTTGAATATGATACCAACCCCGTCGTTGGTCAATTTCTCAAAAGCCAAAGCAGTCAAGTGAAGCAACTGTTAACCGAAACCGTCGCTTTCCAAATGTCAATCGATCATAAAATCAAATACCAAACCAGTTGCAAACTTTAACGACATTTTAATTCCCCCATTAGCAAACAATTATCTTTCCCAACGGCCAGACCATTCCAAGCACCTCGTTCTATGTGTCAATGAAAAATACTTCTCGTCATGATCATCATCACCAACATTATCATCGTTAGACACACCACACAAACGATGACCACTACTATATAATTGTTCTAGCTAAACTCTCTAGAAAAAACAGATCCATCATCACCTATTAGAAATGCCCGTTGGCGCTGCCAGCAAACCGTATAATTGAATCTAAACCTGAACAAATAGAATTGCTTACTTCTACTGTATAATAACTATATAGTGGTTATTTGCGCACCTCGTGGCCCCACCGTTGAGTCTCGAACAGCGGAACAAGCGGCGTGGAGTAGAGAGTAGAGTCAGCCAATTAAACAAGTGTCGACAATACACGACGTGCTCGGCGGTGATGAGATGAATTATTGGCCGGGCTCAATTCATAAATCATGCTATTCATTAGGCCCCTATCCGGCATGGTGGGGAAAATGGTACACGACGCACAACGAGATGGGCTTGAAATAGAAGTAATTAAAAAAAAAATAATTGAAATAAGAAATTGATAACATATAACTTCAGAGTTAATAGTGGTATTTCACTTACATCGCATCACAATGTTTAGTATCCTAACCATTGATAAAAAACAGGGATGACAAATGCTTCGCACCTAAGATGATATTATATGTCGGATTTTTTCATATTACAGAATCAATCAATATAATAAAATATTGATAATAAATCTTCGAGCTGTTTGAAGTTGCAAAAACCTATAAGTAGATGAAAAAACTGAATTTAGTACTATACCATTTAATTCCGCTAGAGTTTGTATCCTTTGACAGATACGCGTATTTCGACCTCAACTGTAAGGACTACATTTCATCTACATATAATATTGATTATAATCGATAGTTCCACTAGAAATTTTTCCGTAAATTCCAAGAGTACCGGGGTAACTTTGAAAGTGACAACAACACACTAAACAAAATAACATAATTGCTGTTAATCAGTTAAGCAAAAATAATGCAAAATGTATGACACTATATATCAGAGCTATTTTCGTTGGAATTGATAACAATTAAAGCTTTAGATTCACATATTAAAAAACGATGAGATTTTAGCATGATATTTCAAAATCTACATTAATTTTACTATTTGTTTATGTACAGTCTAAAAAACTAACAATATTTTAAGTAAGAAATAACATGGGATACAAAAATAAACCTGTACAATTCAATTTTATGGTGGGTTACATTATGTATCAAAATTGGTATGCACTGAAATGTGTTCTCTATGGCCGGACACTATGATTTGCACCGTCAAAATTTACACCAAACCCACAGAAAGGCCTAGGGGTGCTTCGTATGTGAGCACATGCCTTGTGGGTTCAATCTTTGCATGATGTACAGCGTATGAAGCATATTAGCGAGAATATTGCTCAGTTCCATAAACTCTTGGTTGGTCAGCGCCATATCAGTCTAGGTTACACTAGCGGTTGCTCGTATTCAGGTAAGAATGTCTTCGGGAATCGACCGCGTTTGTAGTTCCTGACCATTTCTTTGTCAGCTCGAAGGTTTTTATGCGGTCTTGAAGTGTGTTCTTAGGTACAGTCAACTCTCACTTACTCGATACTCCGTATCTCAATATAGAGTTAGAGAACCATAGTAAAATTTGGTGTTCATGGGTACCCATGGGCGTAAATAGCCATCAGACTTCGGGGGGGGGGCACGGCCCCTTAGCATTGGAGGTGTTTGATTGTCAATGATTCACAAAACTTCCCAATGCTTGTTTTGATAATATTTGTGAATCGATTACAGTGGCACACGTTCATACAAAGGTAGGCCATAACATCAAAAGTGTCCCAAATCGATTGATTAATATAAATAATATAAATTGATATGTAATGTACATAATTAAAATTTATTAATTTTGGTGTATTTTGGCAAGATAACGTTTTTTTTTTTACACAATTAGATGATGTGCCTCAAATGATACACAATGATTTAAAACAAAACTTAAACGAGTTCATCCACATTAATTTAGTTTGAACTAGAGTTTTAAGCCTTTTCTCCACACGGCTTTAATCGACAATTTCTCTACGAAAGAAGTGTTCAATGTTTATATTGAAAGTATTCGAACGAACAATGTTTCAAATGGAAGAAACTTTTTGAAATTATTTTCAAAAAAAAGTTTATTTCCAATAGTACATTGATTGTTTATCAATAGTTATACTATTGGATTAATCTTTTTTATCCGAACTTCATAACATAAAATTTGGAAATTTCCAAAATTTTAACATGAGATTGAAAAATACCTTTTCTATGAATGTCAAAGTCTGCGTGCATCAAATTGAAGGATTACAAGTTTTTTCGAGTTTGAAGTAAAAATATACGACTGAGCAATATATATTAACTAAGAAATACATGAGCTAAACTCTGATGGACTTGATGATTTGAACCAGAAAACTGGAATAGATGTAGAAGGACGCTCACCTTACGTAAGTTTCTTCGGACTAAAAAAATCGGAATCAAACTAAGAATCAAGAAAAATTTCAGACTATTCTATGTACATGTCTATTTTTTCATAAGCTATTGAGACTTTGTAAAAAAATATTATATTTAGTCTTTGGAGATTTTCTCAAACTTGCACCCCAAATTGTGTTGTTTAAAGATATTTTTAAAATAATTCCAAATTCTCCCGAACCTATACATCATCAATACCTCATTTTCGATTAGGGACGTTCCGATACTTTCGATAAATCGGAATATCGATATTTTGCTTTCGATATTCGATATTTTGATATCGATATTGTCCATTCAATATATCGGTGATATCGATATTTTCTTCCGATATATCGTAAACTAAAATCTAGAAAACAATAGTAGGATTTTAGCATTAGCACTAGCATAACCATTAACCTTTCAGTCGTCGCGCGGTTTGCCACCATCAGAACCACCACGCTGCTGTTGTGAACGAAAAGCGAGGTTTTTTCAACAGTGTTGTACAAAATACAATAGCGCGACGACTGAAGTGTTAAGCATTTGTAGGTGGTATAGTCCTAGACCGCTATATAAGGGTTGGCTCCTTCGCGACAGTTACCATAGACAATGTTTTGAGAGAAATATCCCTCTAAGATAAATAAACGTATCCTTCAGCAGTTGGGAATTTTCTTGGTCATATCCTTGCGAAAGGATATGAAAAGATAATTGACCGGATACTTATTTACATTCAGCAGAAAACTCGCCTAATTGATACGCAAAATCGGCGTACATAAAAATTATTTAACGATCTGACGAAAGTAGCAGGGACCTCTACAAGCTCTTAGTGAAAAACAATTGTTTCTCCAAATATAATGTATTTCTTGTTTAAATACAACACATAAATTAGATTTGGAGAAAACCCAGAGCAGTTTCCGTTCGAATTGTACCAGAATGTATGTTACCAGAAGATATTTATGTAATTGTCGGTCAAATCATCAATAATCTCGAGTATTCAAAGATTTTTTTTGTCGAATTTCAGGCAACTAAACGGCAAGTCACTAAGTAATATAGGAATTTTGATCCATTGAAATATATCATATGATATTTCGATATATCGATATTTTGAATCAATATATCGGTGGTATCGATACTTTGTTTAGATAATCGTATCGAATCAAATATCGATACTTTGCAATATCGGAACGTCCCTATTTTCGATGGATACAAGTGTTAACTATTTTTCTCAAATAATGTCATGTTTTTGAATTATAGACAGTTTACATAAATCAAAACTACCTATTGGAGAAGATCCCCCACTACCGGACACTTAAGCCACTAAATTAATAATTAAAAAAAAAGTGGATTCATATGATCTTGTTATCCATTTATGATATGATTTATAATTTGAGTAGCGTGCAAAAATAAATTTCAAAATACAAATATGAATTTTGACATAACATTTTGATAATGTATTCTAGTACCAAATCGGCCAACCATAAAAGGTGGCTCCCAATACCGGACACGATCTGGAAATAGCTCTATGTCTCTAAATTTGAACATCATCGAATGTTTTTACTCCAGAAATAGTATTTTAAGCCAATTTAATGCATTTGCAACATTTACATTGAGTTTTATTTAGATTGCAAGATGTGTCCACCAAAAACTTCTTTCATATGTGATGAAAAATAACACATTTTTTTTCTGAATGTTCATTCTTTTATTTTTTTTAGCAAGTTTACAAAAAAGTAAGGTGTGAAAATTACAATAATAACATACGACTAATCAAGCTGCACGAAACTGGGAGACAAGGGTTGCTTGATCAAAATTGTAGTTTGTCAACATTTAGTTTAAATATGATACAAAATACATTCATACTTTTGAATTATGATTATATTCAATCATGCTTGCGTGTTGCAAACTATTTTGCCATATTCAAAATAATTACTAATAAGGCTCAAATTTGAGGGGGTCCGTAGCCTTGAGGTTACGCTTTCGCTTCATAAGCGGAAGGTCATGGATTCGATTCCCAACCCCTTCACAAAAAACCCGTCCACACAGAAAAAAATATTTAATTTTCAATGTGACGTAAACTAAAGTCTACTGTAAAAATAAATCCAATTCGTGTGTTGTTACAGTATCATGCAAATTTAAATGAATATGCATTAAATTTTCAACTAGAAATGGTTGAATATTACATGATCGTGTAAATTTGAAGTAAATTCGATTAAAAAATAATTGATTGGTCGTTGAAATTTAGGTTTATTTTGATGCTCCAAATATGTGCATGAAAATAAACTTAAATTTACAACATATTTTTAGCTGTGCAGCCACCAGAAGGCGCTTCACGGAGGACTGTGCTTTGGGGAGCACATCCATCCTCCGTCAGTATCAGTATCCATAGTCAGTATCCATCCTCCGTCAGTATCAGACGGTGACTGAGACAAACTGACCCTCTTCGCAGGCAGCTAGCCTCACTAACAACAGAGCTCTCTCCTACCTGCTCGGTGTGAGAGTAAAAGAGTAGGAGAGAGTGGAAGTAAGATGTAAATATAGATAAGTTGAAAATAGATCTGTATCGGTAAAGAAGAAGCTACAGATCAACTGATTCCGGCACAGTAGTGACCACAAGTACAGAGTGCCTTAAAAAAAAGGCTCAAATTTAAGGCGATATGTCAACTTTTTAGCCATTTTCAAAATCCTCTAACTTTTTTTAATGTGTTCGAATCCTCTGAGCAGAATCTCAATAGAGAAACAGGTACTCGTATCCACTGGCACTGAAGAAGGCTACAAGTAATAGGAATAAACAACAATTCTCAGAGTAGTATCCAAGGTATCACCCAACTTATGATTCGCCAGTGTAAATCAATGGTAATCAGCTTTCAGCTGAACCGTATGGTGTTTTCCACAAGAAAAGTAAAGAAATTTCTTGACCAAATTGAAAATATGTGTTCAACATACAATTGAATTATCTCATCATCTATTTTTCAAAATTTTTGAGGGGGGCCAAGTCCAGGTTTCGGGGGGGCCAGGACCCCCCCTGGCCCCTCCCTATTTACGCCAATGTGGGTACCTCGATGGTCCCTTGAATCACATTTGCACTGGTTTAATGTTCTGTAACTCGATATCTCCCTAACTCAATGGTCCCTTCATTATCGAATTATGGAGAGCTGACTGTATATCATATTTTGTGGCTGTTTCTCGTACGCTCATATTTTGCCTTATAAACACCATGTTTACAGCCATTTTAAGGCCTCCAAGGACCGAAAGTCTCGTTTTTTATGCTCCATTTTTGTTGCTCTTCGTTTTTTATATCCTACATTTATGAAAAAAAAAACTAATTATGAATTAGATCCCAGCTATTTGGATAACATTTCCACTGTCCGGTCATAAAGGACAAGAAGTGTCCGGTCATAGAGGACTTGCAATGGTTTTATAAAAGGATTGTTTTTCTTTGAAATTCTACATTTTCTTCTAAATTGATGCAAAACTCACTAAAGTCAACGTACGGAGACAATTCAGCTTAATTTATAAGAAACATTTGTGGCTAAACTTGTATGAAATATTCTTGTTTCACATTTTTTCATTAGATCGAAGCCCAATAAGAATATATACCGAGGTGAGGAAAAGACATTTAGTGTGCGTGACATCCGTGTACGGTGCAAAATATTTCACAACTACAAGCGAGCGAGCTTCCATAAAAGACCGTGTAAATTAGTAACGTAGTTATTTTTGTTCACGTTTTTTCTCTTTACCAATACGCAGCCATTGCTTCTTCTTCCACACCTTGGTATATATTCTCATTGATCGCATCAGGATGATACTTTTAACAGATACTATTTGTTTACGTTATAACATGAAAACGTCATAGTTTGTATACACTGCAAAAATGTGTTTTAGTGTAATCCTGGAATACTAAAATCTTTATATCATTATTTGTTTTTGAAAAAATTCAACTGTCCGGCCATAGAGGACTTCCCCCTAATTGGGGCCATCTTTGTAATCGAAGTCTGAAATGTTCATAAAATGTTAAACGCCTAGAGGTATGCAACGACCTGTTTGCTCTTAGTAATTCATTAGGTTTTCTTCGAAATATACTTTTTTATATCACAAAAACGTTCGATATTATTTCAGAAAAAATAATTCTTACCAATCCATACAGACTTATAATGATCTTTGTAATGCATATTTTATCTTAAAATACTTTTTAAGGTGTATTTTTCTATAAATTATGTTATTTCATGAACAAAATCTAATCCACATTCTCTATTAACATTCTCCGATCAAGTTTCAACTGTAATGATACCAAAAAATTGCTTGGTTTCTGATTTTCATGTGTTTCCATACCCATTAACAAAGTTACCCCAAACCCAAAATTCGACTTTCAATTATTTGAAAAATTTTAATTCCATCCAAAAAGAATCGTAACTTTTAACTGCAATCAATTATTTGTGACTCATGTTACTGAGTACTGACAAAAAATAATAAAATCGCAACATCATATTAAGTTAACAATAACTAAAATAATGAATCGGTTTGATATTTCTTAAAAAAAAATATACGGGAAAGCTGTAGATGTAGTTACAACTTACAACTTTGCTGAAGACATCTAGTAAGTTACAGGTGGTTTTTGGGTATATAACGATTGATTTCATAGGTGTTTTGAAGTGAAAATTCTCAGTTTAAAAAAAAATGACATTCTAACAGTTTTAAAAGCAAAAGTTTTCCAATGTATTGGTTTTCTAATGCCGCTAAAAGAAAAATATTATCGAATCAACTGAAGATTTCATTGTCACTTAAGCTTGCTTCTAGCTTCAAATTAAAAATAATCAAACTTGCAATGTCACGCCATTAGAGAATTGTAGATCTCCTGAGGACATTCACGTAAAACTTAAAACAAAAAAGTTAAAATAATATAACTGACTTTTTGGATCCACCCTAAATTATAACGATATATTTTTGGTCGGCGGCAACGGCGTCAGGGCATTTTTTTTTCGGCGGCGGCGAAAGCGTCCATCGGCGTGGAGGAAATTAAATATAAAATAATAAACTAATAAAACCAGTACATTCAAAAACATCTTTAGTTGATCTAACGAGGTAATAATCGCAAAGCGTGATCGCCTCTTTTTACAAAATACATAAACTGTTTCAATTGAAATATACTTTGAGCAATGATTGAAGATTTTGAGCTGTATGTGTTTATATTTTATAATCCCTAAAGGAATCGGTGGAATTTTTTTGTTAGAAGATACTTCTACAGCATATCTTGAACGACTTATTGCACAAATAAGTGATGCTTTTCCTAAAGTAGTTTATCTATGGCTTATTATGGATCGAATTTAGATATCACAGAATGAAAAATCTGAGACAAACTCTGAAACTTATTTGAAGAACTTGGGCGGAAATCCTGGGTTCAATTCATGATAGTGCTTTTTGAGGAACCACCGTGCTACTGTTGTGCACGAAGAGTGAGGTTTTTTCAACAGTGTTGTACAAAACACAGCAGCTCGACGACTGAAGTGTTAAATGCAAAAAGACTTACCATGGGTGAAGTCGGGGAGAAAACTTGTCAAAATTGTCTAACGTAGATATTGGACAGCCCCATTTGAAGAAACCTCAAAACGCTTTGAAAAATTCTTTGAGAAATGTATAAAATTTTGAACAAACGAATTGATTCTTGAATTAACCTTGGAAAATTTTCAGAAAAAAGCAAGATTGTTTATGAAATGAATACTTTTAGGAATAATTGGAGAAACTTTTAAAAAATGTCTATTTTGATCAATTCTACTTTTGGAAGTACATATAACCGATAATTTTTGGAACATTTGGAAGCTGAAGCTGCAAGTATCCTGGAAACAATTCTAAAGTCCTAGGAGGAATTCTTACAAGAATGCATGGTAAAAGTGTTAAAGAAATCCTTGAGATTTTTTTGTGAAAGAATTTCTGAAGGAAATCCCGAAGAAATTCTCAGAAGCATAGTTCAGGGAATTCTATGTGGAATTGCTAGAAAAATCCAATGTAATATACTGAAAGGATTTTTCTTCAAAAACATCATGGAAGAATAATTGAGGCAATTCATAAAAAAATCTCTGGGCAAATACTTAAACAACTCCTTGAACGAATCCTTGCAGAACTTTTATTCCTGTAAAATTGCTGGCAGGATCAATTAATAATGTTATGTAGTAAAAAATCCTAAGGTACTATCTTGAGGATTTATTTCCTCATAAAACTATAGAAGGTGGTTAGAAATTCAATCATAAATATACAAAGAAATCTACTTGAAAGTCTCTGAAAAAAAAAAAATCCAATGCAAACCCTTGGAAAACCCTTAGCAAAATCACTTGAAATATTTAAAAAGGAATCCCAGGATAAATATTTAAAAGATTTCATAGATAAATTTGTGGAAGAATCTCCCGAGAAACGTTTGGTGTAAAACAAGGAGAAATTCTTCTTACGTGAACAGTTTTTTATTAAATTTTTAGAGAAAAAATCTGAAAAAACGCTTTAAGAAATCATGGAATAACCTATGAAGTATTAAATGAAATGATCTCTGAAATAATGTCTGCGAGATCTTTGAAAACTTCGCAAGAAATCTTAAGAGTAATTTCACAAAAAAAAACTGTGAACTTTTTAAAAATACGAAACAATTTTGTCCATAAATAAGAGGGGTGGTCCTTCAATTATTTTCTAAGAAAATGCAGAACTGAATTATGAACACTGTTTTTCATGCTTATTTATCGATTCGAACCATTGTGCATTGGCATAAGAACAAAATATACGGTAATTTTGATAGAAACGTTTTCGAATTTTACTGAGAAAACTTTTAAATTGAATTTCTTGTACCTAATATGATTTTATATACTTCTAAATAGTTTCCGTAAACCTCGTTTCAATTTTTTCATGAATTTCAAAAAAAAATAGGGGAACTTACGTATTGTCGGCAGCCTAAGCAGTTGAACTTTTAGGAAGGCAATTATACACAATAACAAAGCACAACAATTAACAGGAGACACCTGAACTACACTTGAGCACACTTAATTTATTGATTATTATGCACATAACATTATTTTGTTCTCAAAAACGTCTATTTTTCCTCACCAAAGTCACGAGGCACTTGTTCTTTTATCGGCAATGCAATTACTATTGTCGGCAACAAAATTGTTCTCTTCGGCAATCCAAAAATGTACAGAAACTAGGTTATGTATTGGTAACTTTTCGTATTTGTTGACAATGCCTGAAATTGAACGTCACTCATTATGTTCTACTCGTTGAAAGGGCCAATGCAGAAAAATACAGACTACACTGAGAACAGCATTGCAGTTATAAATAGAATAGCTGAGAGTCATATTGATACACAACGTCACTAAATTTGTGCAGACTAAGGCGCCGTCCACAAATTACGTAACGCTCTAGGGGGAGGGGGAGTAGGCTCAAACGTTGCGGCTCAAACACAAAATTTACTTTTTCATACAAGGACCGTTGCGGAAGGGGGAATGGTCGAACACGATTCTCTTGATTTGTTCTTATTGCGTATCAATTCTACATGCGGCGATCTGGACTATAGAAATTCATACATTTTGCCTTAAGAAAGATGGAACGATTGCAATACGAAAGATTTATTTATCGTATTAGCATCACCCCACATCAAGGCGTCGATACTTCCTATCGTTGAATCGGAATCTATGAGGTCGAAAGGATAGAAGGTCGAAAGACAAAAGGTCGAAAGGACAAAAGATCAAAGAACAAAAAAGGGGAGACAAAAGCTCGAAAATCTTTTTTCAAAGGAGGAAAAATTTCCCACCAAGCAAATCATTTTCGACCTTTTGTCCTTTCGACCTTTTGTCCTTCGACCTTTTGTAAAATTAAGAACTGCACCAACGATTTTCAACCGACTATACTAATCTGTTAATTCTACCAGAACATAGTCAACATCACCACACAAAAAATATTTTCGGTTTAATTAACCACAGTTGCAGCATTTATGACTAGAAATATTCTTGATTTGACAAGTTTGGCATTGTACTTTTGACCACACTGTGTTGTAAGGTGAGTATCACGGATTGAAATACAATGCTATGTAGTCGAGACTACTATGGACATGGTCATGGATTTTTACCAGATTATAGTAAACTTAACATATTTTTGTAGTCGGTTGAAAATCGTTGGTGCAGTTCTTAATTCTACCATGGATTCAGTAGATTATACTGCAAAATTTGTTTGCGTGTGTGCACGAGCCTATCGATCACAATGTTCTTGGTTCGATTCCAGGTAACAGGCTTCAAATTTATCCCTCTCATTTACCATTATCACGTTTATTTTTGATACTATCACATGATACTATCACTATGGGTAGTGATAGGGATACTATCACTTCTTGAAAAATGATGAATAGAAGATAGACTATATTATCTCTATCAATTGATTGACGGATGGAGATACTATCAGCCTTTTTTATCACTGTTGGATCAAGCATAACTTTATCATCTATCTTTGGGGAAAAATATACTATTTGCAAAATTCTATAGCTATCCCTATCTATCCTATCATTGATACAAATACTGAAACCAAAATCTTCCGCATAATGGGAAAAAGCCAATAAAAATAAATCAAGGTATGTTCTCATGGATATTTTTGGAACGGGCACGACGAGAGAATGACGGAAATCGATGTGCGACGCCATTTTGATATCTAAGATGGCGGGCTCCGGTTTGGTAAATTCATTGAAAACCCATGCAATATGGGTATTTTCTGTACGGGCACAATGAGGGGCTGACGAAAATTGATGTCCGATGCCATTTTGAAATCCAAGATGGCAGCCTCCGGTTAAGGAAAATCGTTGAAAACCTATGCAACATGGGTATTTTCGGAACGGGTGCGACGAGAAGATGACGGAAATCGATGTCCGACGCCAGTTTGAAATCCAAGATGGCAGCCTCCAGTTTAGTAAAATCATTGAAATCCATTCAATATGGATATTTTTGGAACGGGCACGATGAGGGGATGACGGAAATCATTCATAAATCATGTTTTTGTTCATATTATATTGAGTTACGTTATAAAGAGGTTACGTTATATCGAGTTATGATTTTACTAATCCGGAGGCCGTTATCTTGGATTTCAAAATGGCGTCGAATCGATTTTCATCATCCCCTCGTCGCGCCCGTCCCAAAAATACCCATATTGCATTAGTTTTCAATGGTTCTATCAAACCGGAGGCCACCATCTTGGATTTCAAAATGGCGTCGGATATCAATTTTCGTCATCCCCTCGTGGCGCCCGTTCCGAAAATACCCATATTGCATGGGTTTTCAACAATTTTCCTTGACCAGATGCCGCCATCTTGGATTTAAAAATGGCGTTGGATATCGATTTTCGTCATCTCCTCGTCGTGCCCGTTCCGAAAATACCCATATTGCATGAGTTTTCAACAATTTTCCTTGACCAGATGCCGCCATCTTGGATTTCAAAATGGCGTCGAGCATCGATTTTCGTCATCCCCTCGTCGCGCCCGTTCCGAAAATGCCCATATTGCATGGGTTTTCAATGATTTTACTAATCCGGAGGCCGCCATCTTGGATTTCAAAATGGCGTCGAATATCGATTTTCGTCATATCCTCATCATGCCCGTTCCGAAAATACCCATATTGCATGGGTTTCCAACAATTCTTACACTCCTGAAGCCGCCACATTGGATTGCTAAATATGGAATTTAGATAATTTTCTATACCCATCGTCCAACAACTTTTATTCTATTTTTATCAATTGATAAAGATAAAACCTCTATCATTGTTATTTGAGAGATATTGTACTGATAGTATCATCAAAAAAAATATATATATTTTTGCAATGAGAATACATATTTTTTTTAGCCGAACACATCAAGTCAAATTGCGAAATTTGTTCAAAAATAAATGAGGACTTACGCATTTTTGGCCAAATCTCACCCCCAACGACGGTACTTGCCCATTTGTTTTCAATGTTCCTCGATTTTTTTCTGGTTTATGAATATTGTTCGATCCATTCGGATCAAAACACAAACTTTGCCAGTAAAATTGATTTGCGTTCCTATTATTCTCAGTGTATGAGAAAATCAGAATAGGCCCTTTGCAAATCAATTAACTTATGACTTGACACAAAAACATCAGCCTCTGATTGCCTGTAGAACAACAGGAATGTTCCCGCATAGCAAAATACAGTTTGTCTTACTTTAAGAACAATAAACATCTTGTAACGGTTACTGTTAATGTATCAGAAATAGTTGCTTTTATGTATAACCATATGGACTTCAAAGCTGTTCACCATTTCAAACAGTAAGATTAACCCATACCTATCAGTAACATTATATGATACTGCTCTGATATTGTTAAATTATATGGGATGGATTCAAGCAAGATATGGTGGAAATATACCGCCACCATTCGGCAAATTGTTTTTGTTTAAATTTGTGCAACACACTCACACATTTGCATTTGACAATATTGAACTACATTTTAACAGTTCGACAAATAGTTACATTTTGTTGGTATTTGTAGGCGACATTTAATCTAGCGTTGAGTGCAGAAAAAAATTGCCGTCCGATTGCCGTCGAAGGAAAACTGTCAAGCTGTATTGTTTACTTCTTATTCTAATATTAAAACTGTTCAAGGCTTGCAATTAATTTATAAAAGTCGAGTTGAAATTAAGTTTACAAAAGTTTACGAGTTGAAATTAAGTTTACAAAGCAATTCACATAAAAAAAATTGACAACTGCGATCGACCCAGTAAGTACATATCTTTCGCCAATCTGTTGAATGTTTGGTTCAAACCCAATCCCCGTAGGAACTGCGCACCAAAATCGATACCGCTTGCCGGATGGAGGAGAAATTCACCAAACTTTACAACGAAGAAGTAGCCAAGAAGCGGCATCAGATGACCTGGCTCTACATGGACAACGGTTTGCTGGTGTGGAACGGAAATGGTGCCAACGGGAAGGACAACATCCAGAAGTGCTTCCAGGAACGGCTCCGCTTCAAACACATTATGAACACCTTGGTAGCTCAGCCGATCATTGGCGACGCTGTGCCCTCGCAGCTGACGTTCATCATCAAGGTTTCGGAGGATTCCGAGATGTTTCACCTTAAGGGAATCGATCAATACATGGATGCATTGGAAGGCGATATTCCGTGAGTTTCAGTAAGAATGAAAGAATATCCTTGAGGTGATATTTAACTGTAATTGAATTATCACAGGGCTGGTAGCGGGTCTGGTTTTCTATTTTAATTCGAGTCTTTGAAAAGTGCAAAATTAAGAGGTTAATTACATAACTATTCATCTGATTCTTCAAACATTTCTTCTCAAATTCCTCGAAAAAGCCTCAGAAATTAGTGTTTGCTCCAGACATTATATTACAAAACAGAAAAGGATAGGCTAAAAAACAATAAAGAACCGTAATCCAATAATTATGCATACGTTATTTATTTCCCTTAGAAACATATGGTTCAAATGTATCAACACGGTTCGGCTTACATTGATTTCGCCGAAAAATGAACAGTATATCTACCTTTTGGAAAACTGTTGATGAGAAATTTTGTTCGAGAAAATCGACGTTTTCAAATGGTTACATAACTTAACCGCCTATTCCCCACATTGTGATTTTCCTATTTACCGTTTGTCGAATTGTTAAAAACGTTTCGGGTATGGTGGATATACTGTTATTTATCATTGTAACCAAAATCATTCAGATATTGTTGCAAATGATTGTGGACCTTTCGGGAAACTGTACTGATATAGTTTTTGTTTATGCGGGTTGCCAAAATAGTTCAACTATTAAAAGACGTATATTTTATATGTTTTTCAGTATATTGAAGATTATGCCCTACAATCTACTAATAAGAAAGTATTAAAAGGCTCAATTGTTACCAATGCATGCTTTGTTGGCTAATTCCAATAAATTAATTAGTTGTGTTCTATTTTTTCGGTGAATTTAAATCGTGAATAAAAAATACACCGCAAATGAATATGGTTTTCTGGCAACCTAGGCCAGTAATAAAAAGTGATTGCCGAGGAAATCAAAGTGCATTAATTTCAATTTGTGATTTAAAGCATAAAAAATAAGTATTTTCGAGTGCTTTATATACAAATCAAAAGTTCAATAGTGCATAAGTGATCGGTGCGTAGCTTGTGTGAAAAAATTGGCATTGGAGCTGAGAATTGGACCTTTTAAAGTGGTGAGTTTTTGTAAGCTGTTCTTGTGTTGGCAGCTCACGAATGACGATAATTTCGTATGCATTTATTTGATTTAATGATAAATCCCATGTTATATAATATTTTTGTGAAAGATGTGATTTACATGGAAGATTATAGTTCAAGGAATATGTTGAGTACATTGAAGTTAACTCTTATTCCATAGAAAAATTTAAACAAGGACGATAAGTTAGTGCTGCCGAAAATACTCTCAGGGTGCCGAAGCCATCATTTACCCTACGCAGAATTCCGCCTGAAGCTTATTTTTTTTTCTGATTTTCTCAAATATCACAGAAAATCTGAAGACGTTCTGCCAAATACTGCGCCAGGATTTTTCCAAGTGCTCGAAGAAAATTCCATCAAAAAGTTTTGCCATATTGCTCTACGTAACAATATCAACAGAGAAAAGCTGCGCCTTTTAATTGCACACTAAATTAATGATCAGGTTGTAGACAATTCCCGCCTAAGGAATCTTGCTGTTATAAGGTTTTTGACGTATTGAAGTTATGTAAACTGTTGTGGGTGATCAATGGATCATTAAAATAACCAAAACGGCCGCTATGGAAAGCATAGATAGCGCCACCGTAGCCTTGTGTGTTTGACAGAACAGCAATGCTGTCACAATGTTAAATCCCATATACAGTGGCGCCTTTGTTTTGATGCGGTGAGCACTTGCAAAAACTACATTCAATGATCCATTAATTACGTAAGACAATTTTGACAGGTTTTCGACCCCCGTTGTAAGATTTTTTGTATGGAAATTTAAAATAATTTGTATGGCTCGAAAACATCTTATTTCAGAGATCATTGTCCATTAAGGGTGACTTACAAACTAACACAAGTTTTATTGAAGGTTACTTTAGGATTTCCTTTTAAAAAAAAAACCCGGATTAATTTTTTACAAATAATTCCTTGACATTTACAATACACGACGCGAGACTGGACACAACACTTATTGTTCTTACAAACATAAAAAGGATTTAAAATTTACCTTTTCCGTCGACCGGTTTCGGGCTCAATGTTGCCCATCTACAGGACGATGTCCAACTGATTACGCGAAGAAAACTCGTCAGAAAGAGAAAGCATCAACGAATATTTCGTCTCGTCAAGTGGAAAAGTGACGAAGT
Organism: Aedes aegypti; assembly: GCF_002204515.2. Lineage (NCBI taxonomy): Eukaryota > Metazoa > Arthropoda > Insecta > Diptera > Culicidae > Aedes > Aedes aegypti. Next base: position 423,087,249 of record NC_035108.1, on the reverse strand, counting down.
TATTGGAGCATCGTCATCATCATCGTCATTATTGCAAGGAAGGAGGACAACACTCTGAAATTTGGTAGGGGGACACGGGGCAAGAAGGACACTCGGGGCAATAGTACCACCTCTAATTTCACGTAGTTCAAATCAATTTTTTGATGTTTAACGCAGGATAAGTATAAATTGAGTACTAATTGAGGGTTGTGTAAATATTACAGTTAAAAATGTTTGATACAAAAAATTAGAAAAATGTCTTTAACTCACCAACGCAAAATATGCGAAATATTATAAGAATTTAAGACTGGAAAACAAGGTTTGACTCCCAAAAAATAAAAAACATATTGATTTTTCCGCACAGTATTGATGATTTTCAATTGTTTAATATAGCTGTGAGGATTTTTTTTTCGAAAAAGTACTTTTGACATTAAATTTTACATATATAATAACAGTATGTCTTAAGGGCAAGAGGGACACCGCAATTTTCTCATATAAAATCAAATGAACTTTAATCTTTCTTGTTTAATATTGCATTAAATCAATGTTTCCTACTAAATAAAATCAAAAAAAAAACATCTTGGACATTCAAAATGGTTTCTGCTAATTTTTACTATTATTGTTACAGTCAAATAAGATGAAAACTAAATTAATTTCGTAAAATTACTTTTTAACTATAAGTCAACTTTTATCCCTCAGTTTTTATCTTTACTTACTCTACAATTTATCGTTTAGGCGGGAAAATAATAATATACAAAATTTGTGGCATTTATCTCTGGTGGTCTTCTTGCCCCATACGAGTGGCACTCTTGCCCCGTGCCTCGTTTAAAAACCTCATAAGAAGGGACATTTTCAAACATCTGAAATCATCATGTGTTTCTTATATTTTTGAAATCTATCGATAACATCATTTAGAACAAGAGGTGAGCTTGCCCCCATACTGGAATAATTTTCAAAAATTGTGCAAATCAACCATGATTTGAACCTATATATCTTAAGGTGTCCTTCTTGCCCCCAGACCCCCTATCTATCGTAAACCCACGTCTACCGACCGTTATATAACGTCTGACTCCAACCACTTCGGCGCACAACAGCAAGCTGCTTTCTAAATCAAACGATTTAGAAAAGAGTCTTAACTGAACTTGGTTCTAATAAGCGTTCGAAAAAATCTTCAATCTTCTCTCCTTACAAAGTTCGAATCACTATTCGTTTAGTTGAACCGTGCCTCAAAGCAAGATCCGTTTTGCAAATAACAACTCTTTTACACTAGCTGGTAGTGCTTACTATACAAAACAGCAGATCTGATGACGGTAGCGATCACTAATGAGTGATAATTCAATAATTGCTATTGTTTGAGCGGCAAACAACTTATAGCATGCCGCAGGAGTTCGCTACTTTTCGCTATTCGATTGTGCAGTCCATAACTGACTCTTCTAAGATGGATAATGATATCATGCTAGTCTGTTAAGTGAGTTCTGGTTAACTCGGAACTGTATTTTACTGATTCTAGGCCCTGTAATGTTGATAATTATCTCCGTAGATCGGGAGCCACTGCCTTAATAACCCTACAGTTCTCAATCCCATTAGTATTCCGCGTTTCGTGTGCCGATTGGCACACAGCTGATCATTATCAAACCCCCTCTTACAGTCGGATCCTGTACGGAGATTTGCTATGGGCGGCGGTATATACCTTTGCTTAATTGCTCAATTGAATGACTGATCTCCATCCTCTTCGAGCGGTGCAATCGGATAGCTAACAGTGCGCAGCAATCAGCCAATAATATGTACACATTTATGTGCGCCATCTGATCGTACTAGGCTAGTGCTTCCCAAACTGTGCGCCGTAGCATGTGCGGCCTCAAATTAATTCATAACTAACTTGGATAGCAGCTAGGAATATCAAATTGGTTTTACAAATTTATCTATCGCCTTTAAGTTACAAGAATCTGATTCCAATACGTTCGAATTTGTACTAAAAATTCTAGACTTAAAGAAATGTTGAAACAATAATTATGGTGGCAGAATTGGTTGAAACTGGCCCAACGAAGTCATATTTTTCGTAAAATTAAATGATCTTTTCGATTCGTTGTTTAGATTTGATAGAAATTTATTTTGTGGTTTCACAGACATCTCCGAACCTATAAAGTGGAACTGATAAAAGTAAGCACATTATCAGTTATACTTCCTGACTCCAAGATATTGTTATGTTGTACCTTGAAATAGGGGATAAGCACAAAATTTCGAGCTACAAGAATTCGGTGCCAATTTTTGGATTTTCATACAAAGTACGCCAAAATCGTATGAATGGGTTGAAAATTGGTGCTCTCTGCTTAATATCTATAAAGAGATACAAAAAAGCTTATACAAAACAAGATTCTTCAACTTAAGACACCATGCCGTTTCCAAAAAAAAATGATAAGGGCGCCACGATCTTCAACCGTTTGGGAACCTCTGGACTAGGCCCAAAAGGGGGAAGTTGAAAGGAGAACACCGCTCGCCGCGATCGCTCCGTGCCTAAACAAGGGAAATAGTAATGTCATTCCGTTTTTGAATTGGATTAATTAGAAATTCAAATATAGATGAGATCAACCGAACGCGACAAGCTGTCAAGTAGCGATCATATGGGCACATGTGCCTCCTCGTTGTCGTCGTCGTCGTTGTCTTTGGCCGGCTGGGGCGGATTAATCGTGCTGATCGCTATTAATTATGGTGACTTTTTAATTTAATTAATTGGACGCTACCGGGCACACGATGAAATGATTTAACGTTTGGGCCCGCGGCTTGGTGGAGGGTGAGGAGGAAAGGGGGTAGAAGGACGAGCTTGTCAACGAGGGTTCATAGAGTGGCATAGAATGGCAGGTGTATGGCGGCGGTTGCGTCAACCTGGCGATTGGTGAATCAGTCCCTGTTGGTGATTAGTGTTAATTATGACGGTATCGTTTTGGCTTAAAAGGAGGTTATTTATCTATATGTTGAGCTTCTATGTTGGTGAGCTTCATCAATGGGTTAATTTTGATAGAAAGAGAAATATATCCTGAACTAATTGAAAATTAGCCAATCTGTTTGCAGTTGTTTGTTTTCAGTCGGGAGCGGATGACGAAAAAAATCAAGAGCTCAATAAATTATTGATTAGTATGTTAAATAACAAATTATGTTATTGGAATATGAAATGAAAATGGCTAAAAAATAATTATAATGCCTTGAAATGGCTTAAAATGGCTTAAAATTGCTCAAAAAGGCTTCAAATGTCCTAAATGGATCAAAATGCCCTAAATTGGCTCTAAAGGGCTTGGAATGGCTTGGAAGGGCTTGGAATGGCTTGGAATAGCTTGAAATGGCTTAAAATGGTTTAAAATGACTAAAAATAATTTACAATAGCTATAAAAAGACTTAAAATGGCTTCGAATGTCTTAAAATGGTTTGAAAAGGGTTAATGGCCTAGAAGGCTTGAAATGGCATATTATATAGCTAACATTTCCAACGAATGGCGCTTACAAGCAGCAATCGCAAAAAATGCCGGATCAAGTGGGCCTAAGTTATTAGAAAGCTCTTTCTTGCTTGAGATGAAATATCATGATGGTAATTCATAGTTTTCCAAAGTGTAGGTCACGACCCCCTTTGGAAGACAAACATGTTTGCGCCCAAACCTTCAGTTTTTGATACATGGTGTCTTCGGGAAAGTTTCTCCTTATTTTTAAAACATGTTTTTCAGTTATGTGAAACTAGGGTGGCTCAAATGATTTACGAGACGAGAATATGAACTTTTTTGCTGACGCATTTAGGCCTATACAATTTTCTACAATGTTTTAGAACAACCGTTTAGAGCAACTTTGCTGAAGAACTCGAATTTATATCTCTTATGGTTCGCGATTTACGATTTTTTTAACAAATAAGTTAGGGCGATCCTAAAAAATCAGTTTTGCCTAAATAACTTTTCATACGATAATTTCTCGCAAAAACTTTGTTACGAGCACTTTTGGAACTTTTGAGCTATCAATTTTGCTGAAGAAACTTCTGTTCTCTCCTTATGGTTGTAGAGTTATCAGTGATTTTATTCGAAAAATGATTGTTTTCTAAAGCCAATATCTCTGAAATGCGCAAACGGATTCTCAATCTTTTGTCGTCTATAGAAAGATAATTTTTTTCTCTGTTTATGTTGAAAAAAAAACATTTTTTGTTTGAAGAAATTAACAAGTTTTTGTAAATAATATGTTTTTAAACGAAAATTGTCCATAACTTTAAAAATAATCGAGATAGCACTTTAGTGGCTTCAGCAAAAGTGTGCAAAAATGAAAGTGCTGAAAGTGTTTGATACAAAGTGTGGATAAAAATCAACGCTTCAAGATATATTCATAATAAACCGAAATTCATATGGTGAAAAAATCGAAAAAATAGATATTTACTAGAACAACCGAAATATCAGTATGTAATAGAGTTTTCAATCCCGGGAACATTTCCCGGGAATTGAGATTTCCCGGGAAATGATTTTCTGTTTCTCGGGATTTCCGGGATTTCCCGGGAAGTTTATTTAAATACAGAATGGACCATGTATATTCAGTTGAAAACTATCGCACAATTAACTTTTCATTTCATACCAAACAATGTCCTCACTAGAAGAGATACGATGTGTTTGTGAGTTAAAATATTGGTGAAAACCAATCGAAAAAAGGGAAGACAACGGGATGTATTTTACTGACATTTTATAGGTGATTTCTACATGGCTTACTTCACTGCCTACTGGTTGGCAATATAACGTTTACCGGGACAACTTGTTGACAATACAATATAAAGAAATTTTCGAATAATCTATTTCATGATTTGAGTAGGATTATAAAGTTTTCAAGGTTTCTACTTGTTTGTTTTTTATTTTAGTTTTGTAAAGATTTATTAAATGTTGGTAAATATTATTTGAACTTCATACGATACCTCCACATATAATTTTTCTCAATTTTATAAACTTTTTTGTTAAAAAGCCTAGCAAAAAACGAAGCAAATATTTTTGGAGGAACATAAACATAAACAAATTACTCATAAAAAGAGAGAACCAATCTTGCAAATGCAATGGGTTAAAATAAAACATACATAAAATAAGACATTATTTCAAAAAACTTCATTAAATTAGCATAACTTTTACGTTTTTAGAATTTCCCGGGATGGATTCCCTGGGAAATGATAATTTTATTTCCCATTTCCCGGGAAGTCAATTCCCGGGAAAATTGAAAACTCTAGTATGTAAAGTCATTTTAAATTGAATATACATGTATTGATATTAGATCGATCACAATAAGTGGAGTTTAAGAAGGGGAGTAGGAAAATTATTTGCCGAAGCAGTTTGTTGCGCTTCAACATGTTGAGTGCTAAAAAGGTAAAAAACTTATTCTACTACTTAAAATCAAGATGGCGTCGTATTCCATGATGGCCGCCAGATTTTGTTCACTTAAATCAATGCTTTTATTCTTCACTCGACTCGAAGAAAACACCAAAGATTGAAAACTTGCTTCTTATGTCGAAATCGTAGAACAAGATTTAGAAAATCGTTCATCTCAAAGGGTAAATGCCATTGCTCACCTAGGTTTTGTAGCCTATTTTACTCAGTTTTTTCTCAGCTATTTGATGGTAACCTCAGAATGCTAAAGGAGCGATGCGCTAATGGCGAAAAAACAGTTTTTCTAACAAAATTTCAATTTTAAAATGGCTGTCAAAATTGTTTTAATCTCAGATGAAAGCTATATCCTTCCTCTATACGATGCCACTAAGTTTGCTATGTGTTCGAAGGGGAATATGAGACATCACGTGAAGAAATACCAAAAATTTATCAAAATATGGGCTTTTTCGCAAACTGTTTGGCTAGCTGGCATACGAGGGGTCCATCAATTTGAGAACCGAAAGGGCCACCCTTTAGTTTTAGCATATACTAACGATCAGTGACATAGAATTGGAATTCTAACAATGGGTGCCTAAAGGCCCAAATGCGTCAGCAAAAAAAAAATATTTTCTGATTTCGTAAACCATGCGGCCTCATTTCACATCACTGAAAAAAATGTCTGAAAAGTATGTATAAACTTTCCTGAAAACACTATACTGTACTGGACATAATAAAGTACGCATTGGCCGTTTTTCCAAACAAAATGGTCAAGTTTGGAGATCTGAATCTCAGCTTTTAGTGGTCCGATTGATCTGAAATTTTCACCACAGCCTAGATATAACATAGATTTTACTCAATTAAAATATCACTGCGTTTGAAACACAATCTTTTAAATTATTGAAAATCTCTCAATTTGCAAAAAATTGCAAAATTTAGTTTTGAAAATATTTTGAAAACAATCAGTTTTACCGAAAAATGATGTTCTGCAAACTTGTGTGTCTTTTCAAATTGTATATTTTTGCAGAAGGACATATTGCTCTAAATATTTTTATTTAAAAATTATTTTTACTTTAAAATTTTGTCATTTTTATCAAAATTTGAGATTTGCGATAACTTAAAAGTTCGTTAATGAAAAACTATAAATTTCTAGCCCAGCAAATTTGAGGTTACTTTCAAGCTGCGGTGAAAATTTCAGGTCAATCGGACAACTAGAAACCGAGATATAAGACTCCAAACTTGATCATTTTGTATGGAAAAACGGCCAATGCGTACTTTATTCTGTCCAGTACTGTATATCAAGAACTGGTGGTTTATGCGCAAACATTTTTGTCTTCCTAGATATGGCTTTAGGACCAATGTGCAATGGCCTAAAAATGGCTTCAAATGGCCTAAATTACCTAAACTGGACTAAAATGGCTTTAAAGTGCGTAAAATGGCTTGATATGGCTTCATAGCCTGGAAAAGGCTTAAAAAGGTTTGAAATGGCTTAATGGCCTAAAAAGTCTGAAAATGGCGTAAAATGGCTTAAAATGGCCTAAAAACGGCTTTGAAATGACTTGAAATGACTTGAAATGACTTGAAATGGCTTGAAATGGTTTAAAATGGCTTCAAATGGCCAAAAATGATTGAAAATGGCTTAAAATGGCTTCAAATGACTTAATAGTCTAAAACTGGCGTGAAATGGCTTAAAACCGGTTTAAAATAACTTGAAATGGTTTAAAATTACTTAAAATTACTTGAAGAAAGGATTAAAATGGCACCAATTGGCTTAAAATGCCCCAAAATGGCTTATATGACCTAATATTTCTTGAAATGGCTCAATGGCCTGAAATTGCTTCAAATGGCATTGCTTAAACTGGTCTAAACTGGCTTTAAATGACTAAAAATGTCTTCAAATGGCTTAAAATTACTTAAGGTGATTATAGAACGAAGCCACACCTCAAATTTTCAACAGCACAAGACTTGAGAACCAAACAGCGCTCCGTGTTAAAAATCTATCCCATTGGTCACCACCAGCAAGCAAGCAAGTTGATTGGATTTCAACGCGAACTGTTGTCAGATACTCTCGTCTTGTGCACTTAAAAATTCAAAGTTTGGCTTCGTTTTATAATCACCTTAAAATAACTTAATAGCCTAAGACGGCTTGAAATGGTTTAAAATAGTTAAAAATGGCTAAAAAGGGACTAAAACGTCCTAAAATGGCTTAAAATGGCTTAATGGCCTAAAATGACCAATAATGGTGTAATATGGCTTAAAACGGCTTGAAATGACTTGAAATAGCTTAAAATGTTTTAAAATTACTGGAAGGCAATTAAAATGGCTTGAATCGCCTCAATGGCCCAAAACGGCTAATAATGACTTGAATTGGCTTTAAAGGGCTTAACACGGCTTAATGGCTCAAAATGACTTGAAATGGTTTAAAACGATTTAAATTATTTATAATGGCCTACTATGGCGTTAATCGGTTTAAATTGGCTTGAAATGCCTAAAAATGGTTTAATATGGCTTGAACTGGCTTTTATTTAGCTAACATTTAGAACGAATCGCGCATATAAACAGCAATCGCAGAAACTGCGATAAAAACATATAGATATAATAAATAAAACAACGAAAAAAGATAAAATTTAAGTTCTTCAATCGCAAATTTTGATTCTTCTTTTAGTGATTCGATTATCCGGAGTGAAAAAAAATCGATACTCTGGATAATCGAGTGCGACCTGTAATTGATAAATGTTGAGAATCCATTGAACATTATACAATCCTACTATTCATTACTGTTGTGCTACTTTCCCCGTATGTCGTTTCCCCTAATGTCGGTTCCCCGAACGCCAGTTACCCGAATGACCTGTTTTCCCGAATGCCATTTCCCCGAATGACCCGTTTCCCCGAAGAGGCATATTCGAGGAAATGGTATTCGGGGAACTGGCGTTCGGTAAAATGACATTCGGAGAACCGTCATTCGGGGAAAAGTAGCACAACCATTCATTACTTATAAGTGTTAGTAAGTAAGGTCAGCAAATGAGTGCTATTCGATGGCCCAAGAAATCGAGTTCGAGTTCAAGTTTAAAGTAGAATTAAATTTCATGGATGGATGAACAATTTGGTGAGCTCGTTTCATGCTTCTATTATAATTGTGTAATATATTGTGATACACATATTCGTCATGACAATATAAAGAGTGTTACTTGTATGGATTTACATATGTGACAAAATATGTTTTTCATAACATTAAAAGACCCATACCTTCCATTTTAACTGATATTTGTCAAGGAAAAACCTTTGATGGTTCGACACTAAAAGGGTCCACTCACTGTAAGTTCACGTTGTCTTTAGAGGAATCTATGACAAAAGGTCGAAAGGATTGAATGACTAAAGACAAAAGGTCTTTTCTCAAAGAAGGAAAATTTGCCCACCAAGCAAACCATTTCTGACCTTTTGTCCATAAACATCATAAGAGAACTGATAGGTGATTTTTTGAACTGAGGTTGCCTGAATCGCATTACTTATTAAGGTGAATCCTGATCATGCAGCTATTGATTTCCTTCACTAAGAAAACCCCTTCCCATTACAATCAGGGAGATGCAGACGTGATCTCGGTGTCTAGGAACAATGGGTGTCACACTAACTTTCTTTCCATTACCCCAATGACCGAAAAGACGTGGCCGGCGCTGTTATTGGCTTTATAATGCTAGGAGTTATCGAAAGTGTACATTGAAAATGAAAAGCTACATCCAAGTTACATCTGTTGGTTCCTTGTGCAACTCATATTATTCTGGTCAATCATGGAGTAGCAACTAAGAATTGTACGTCCATCAATGCATATTCTTATTTAGTAAGGTCAGAAAAGGTCTTGAACTGCCAAGTGAACTATAGAAAGAATCAATCGATACCTGCAACAACCGCAACCATCCGATAAATTCCATTGACCTAATTGGTGCTTCCGACTGCTGCCTTTCCATTTCCACCTTTTTGGGTCTTTCGTTTTCCATCACCAAATCTATCAAGCCCAATCAAGCGTACCTCACCTATTTTTTTCAACAACAAACCATCGGCGACCGACTGCCGAACTAGTCGTAGCATTTAATCAGTTTTAAAGCCGGGAAAGCCGGATCATAACACACTATCATTCTATGTGGTTTTTGGAATTTGTTTGACGACGAGAACCTATAGAGAAGCCGCTAGACGGTCGGTGGTCGCTCGGAAGAATTCATCTTTTTTTATTCAAAGGAATTTCCGCCTTTGAGAGCTTACCGTTGCGTTTGCGCTTGGCGGAGGCTATCTTTGGAAAGGGAATTTTTCTGAATGAACCACCTTCCTCCCTCTCGTGTCTTGATTTGAGCACATTAGAGTGAGAAACTGTTTCGCTTTCAAACGACCCAGGTGATTGTTTGCCGAGATCAGAGGCCATATAGTTGTACGTCTATTTTATTGCCATATATTATATTGTGGTCGGCCAGTCAGCAGTAAGTAGTAGGTGGGATTGATGGAAAATCCAACAAACCACACAATGCAATCGTGAGATATCTACGCGATGGCGGCGAACAGGCTTTTGATCATCCGAGGAATTGAATGGATTCCGACGCGATGAGATTATCACCGGACAGATGTCCGCGAGTGATTCACTTACCGCTAGACCGAACGGAATTGGGATGTCGCCTCAGCCGGATTTAGGTTCACCAACTTCGGTAGCGGAATGAAGTGATTGGTTTTAATGAATATGCGGGACTTTAATAAAGCAATTATTCATAGCTTGAACGGTGGTTTGTGGTGGAAGAAAGCACAAGAGTTCGTTTGATGAAATTACCATTCGATTGAAGTGAAGCAAAGCTAAACGATTAATCAACAAGCGATTGCGTGAAATACGCCGATAAAGCTCTGCTTGAGTGTTGCACAACTACTCCAATGAGTTTTGGCGATTACTATTGCTTTGCACTGTTATTGAGCTTGTTTATTAGCCGTTGATTGGTGGATTACTGCGGAAGAATAAATTTTGATTTCAACGCTTGCGGATGCTAATCACGATAGCGTTGTTAACAAGGCTGATTTGATTTGATGAATGATAAAAAAAAATCATGTTTTCATTAATGGTTGCCAAGTTTACTGGTTTCACACCGTAGTTTTACCCAGCACTTCGAATTTGGAATAGCTGGCTCAGGGCTGAGGCATTCATGCGATAGTCCGTTACGAATTAACTCATCAGCAAATTCGTTTTCAGCAATAGCCGGGTACCTACTCATACAAGGTTCACAGAGTTGACTGAACACAGTTTCCCAATTTGAGTTCAACATGCCATAGCTCACCTCGACCGTTAGTTGACTGAAGCAAACTGAGTTTTGTAGTGATTGAAAGGAGTACTATAGCAGATATCAAATAAACAGAAGGGCATATAGTTTCCATAACAAAGATAAACTAAGCAAATGGGAAGAGACGAATGGCACGTCAGTCTTGTAAAATGTTTCAAGCGATAAAGTTGTGCTGGAATTGCTCCTGATGCAATTCGTCTGATCCTGCCATTAGATTGGCTTGTGCCGGTTCCTCCCTTCGGACACTACAATGATATAAGAGTGTGTTACTTTATCCATTATGTGATGTTGAAGTGCTGATTGCACTCCTCACGTAAAATTGTATATTTCCACCTGGAAAACCGGTGCAGTGTCTACCAAGCGGGTAAAACTGATTTAATCCTAGATTACGAGACTATACAGCAGCACCAACTTTATTTTCCAGAAGGAAGCCCTCAGTGTAACATACAGTGACCCCACGCAGTTGAATCACCCACAATTTATGAATCAGCAGACTCCAAATAGCAACATTATTATCAAACTTGTCACAAAACATCACAGAATTATTTTTACTGATAAGGAACTAAGTGTAAAAGTAATTCTGTGATATTTTGTGACAAGTTTGACAATAATTTTGTCTTGTGAAATCAGCTGATTCATAAATTGTGGGCGATTCAACTGCGTTGGGTCACTGTACACGCACGCTCAAAAAAGCGTTCTGGAAAACGTAAACTGTCAAAAATACACCGTGAACTACCATGAACCTAGGACAGGACGTGACAGCTCAACAAAGACTGCCCAGTTGTTTTTCAGTCGATAACCTTGACGATACAAAATCCAGTGCTACCAATTTTATTTTTAAGCAAATCTTGAGAACAAGTTCAAACATCAAGGGTCAAATTCAGTTGTTTCTTGCACAATTCAATCATTTAGTGCGATAGAGGATGCTTTCTTTTTGTAATTTAGGGTTATATTCAAAAACGGCGATATTTTTGGAGAAAATTGATACAATTTTCATTATATTGCTCTCAATTAGGTATTTTTCACGGGAGATAAACTTACCAACGAATATAAATAGATTTGAAACAAAAATTTTTCATGAAAAATGTTCAAACTCTTAATGAAAACTCAAATTAAGGATCTAGCAACACGGCCGAGATAGCAACAAAGTGCCCTGTTGCAATCCAACTCAACGATGTGAAAGTAGGCGTTTGCCAAAACGACCAATGAGAAGTGGTCTTTTTTGACAGACAATTGCCTTCGTTTTTGTACTTCGACCTGACACGTCTTGTCTTAGCCATGAACGTTCTCGTATGGACCGATGCACGAGTTCATTATCTGACGTTTGAGCGGTGCTGTGTTATTTACGTGACCATGGCAACGAGTGAATTCGGCACCGCTCAAACGTCAAATTAGTGAATTCGTGCATTGGTCCATACATGATCTAGTTCACGGTGTATTTTTGCTTGTTGACGAGTTCACGCCTGCTGTACACGGATACGAGAATTGATTTTTTTCTGTGCGTCCATTCCTTCAGTGAAGAGATTTGTGTTGAAAATTTCCTGTGAGGAAAGTTACAAGCAATTGTGAGATCGCTTGAAGCAAGGACAAACGACGAAACGACGAAGTGTGTGTAGTGTGTGTAATTCATAATCTATTTTTCTACAGAAAACCCAGTATCCATAAACGGTGGAACAAGAAATTGTTGCTTGTTTTTTAGATGTAGGTGTAGTGGGGCATCATAGAAAAGGCTCCGAATAGTGCAAGTATTCATTGAACAAAAGTTGTGTTAATTCCCTGCTTCTTGTGTTGTGGACCCCAAGTTTTACAAAGGTTCGCTAGCATTGACGAAGGCTATGCAATTGACTTTGAATTTGATGTGAGATGCTCAGGAAAATGTTGATCTAGAATCAGTCACCCTAATCTCAGAGCCAAGAAGTAACAAAGGTCCATCGCCGAGATTTCAGCTTTCCTTAAAAAGAACAATAAATCTTTTACTCGACATAACCGAAAAACCATATAAGCGAGATAAACCCTAAACTACCTGAAGAGCATTTTGCATCAGGTCTAGGGTGGTTATGTGCATAGCAACTTTTAAAGCTAGATAGTATTGTATCTGCTACGAGACTCTACAGATACGAGACGTGGTGATAAGAAGTATTCCTAGCGGGATTCTATGTTTTGATAGCATATGCTTATACATAAAATTGTGAGAACTTTTAGCGCATCTTGAAGTTTTTTAGTGTTATCCGTAGGATTGTTCAACATTTTCAGAAGATTCCAGCGGTATCTGAGATTTCTAACGGACTGCTGGTTTTCTAGGGATTCAAAGCGGATTTCTGAGGATAACTCGACGGTTCTGGAAAATTTCCAGTTAGATCCCAGCAGAATCAATGGATTACTAAGAATTCCAGCTAAGCATAATCTTCATAACTCTCGGAAAGATCTAGAGGATTCCTGTCGGACACCAAGGAATATCTAATGCGATTTTTACAGTTTCTATCGGGATCTTTGAGATTTTTGGGTGGATTGTGAACGTGCGTCAAACATAAGTTTGTGAAATCTAGCGAAATCTGGGCATTTATCTAGGGTTTCTGAGCAGCAGGACGTTTAGTGTTCAGGGACAGTGGTTCACCGAAAACTTGAGGATATCTACGGATTTCCTCGATCTACGAATTTGCATCGATAACATGAGGATTCCTGGCAGGATTCTTACCAGTAGCGTAGCTAGGAGTATGCGGTGAGTGCGGTCCGCATCGGGCCCCGGGTTCTAAGGGGCCCCAAAAGCATGGCGTAAATATTTTATAGCTGCAGAACTTTATTTTTGCAAACAACAATGTGTTCAGATTACGAAGATCAGGTTTGGTGGATACCTGAATTGGTAATGTGCAGGAGCCTCGATAGCAACGAGTATATTGATAACAGTAGCGTTTTTTTTTTCTTATAGTTATATTCTTAACCAAGCCGGTCCCCATGCCTATTAAAACGTATGTTTTAAAACAATATTTAGAACTTCCTTGTATAAGTATATTTCTGAAATGTGAACAAAGGTCTCTAAAGTTTTTTTTTAATGCAAAACAGTATCTAAAGTCAATTTTTTTTTCGCTTTGCGATTAATCATGGTGTAAGTTTTAGAGGCTCCAAATATTACCATCACACAACAAAAACAAATACGCGTAACGTAATTATAGCATGTAAAGCCTTTTCTAATGTATTATTCAATGATAAAACCTACTAACGCATCTATTATATTCAACATTGAAAGCAAAATCCTTAATATTGAACGCAAAACGTCTCCTCTCAAAGAATGTTGCAAGCAAAATGGCTTGGTTTACATTATTTTTATGCTGAAAATTCAATCATAAATAATGCACATGAAATTATCGAACCGTCGATCCATCCATTTGCATTATTTTTGACAGAATATTTAGCGTAAAATGCGTGTAAACCGAGCATTCTTGTTTACAATTTCACTTACAAGACGCAAGAAAGCATGCAATATTGGCCAATGTTGAATGCAAGATCAAAATATGAGTAAAACAAGGTCGCAAGCATTTCTGAATACAATGCAGTTTAAGCCGATACCGCGATTCTTTTGCAATTTTTTTGGACATCAGTTGACAAATTACGTGTTTGTCCATTTACATTCATGCGCTGTTCAATCCTCTATCGATTAACACGGACAGAATTGTTAAAAGCTTTTTGGAAAACTTTTTGATAACTCTTCGACCACCTCTTGTCAGTGTGACAATTGTCGGCAACCTCGTTTTCTTCGGCAGCTTTCCCATAAGAACTGCAGGCGAATCTCTTTGGCAGCTTTAAATCAGTCGCATTTTGAGGCGTATTCATTTGAATTGATGACATCTTTGGCGAAATTGTTTGTTCAGTTCCGGCAATCCCGTCAGTGAGAAGCTGACATCATCTGTATGTTTTCATTGCTGTGTTTCGGTAGGAAAATACTTTGTATGGAGCGTTCGATATTTGGTTACCGATAATAGTAGTAGAATGATGCCGAAGCTGTAAATTACCCTATTTAGTTATAACTCTATTTACAAGACAATCATAAAAGTTCGTGCTATGTTATAGTTTTTTGTTGTGTACTATTCCACAGGTTTACAGATTCCTTATGGAAAAGCTTTAGGAATTCTTATTGTAGTTAGAACCTTCTTCAGGGATATGTTCAAAGACTGCTCCACAAATCATTACAGAAATTTTTATAAAGATTCTCGATATACTACCACGAATTTGTCTTGAAAATCTTTTAATGATTTTTCAAGACACGCTAAAAGGAATTCTTTCAGAATGTGCTCCAGAAAATCCTCCAGCAATCCACTAATAGGACTACTATGCAAATTCTTGCGGAATTTTATAGAAAGATTCTTTCAAAAAAAATCTTTTGATTCCTTCAGCTGTTACTATCTAATAATAATAATAAAAGAAATATTCCTACAGTAAGGCTTGCTAGAATATTCATGAAGGTTTAGTCTAGTGTTAAATGAATTACACAGGATAGGAATTCTTCCAGGAATTTTACAATAAATTCAACCGAGAATTCCTCATAAATGCTGAGTTCTTTCAAAGATGAATAGTTTTGGAAGAAATTTGACCACAAAATGCTACAGAAATTATAAGTGAAATTCCTCTAACAGCTCCACTCAACTTAATAGTTTATTCAGGGTTCAAGACCACGTTATGCTTTAGAAAATATTTCTGCGATTCCTCCAAGAGCTCACCTCGAGATTTTCTAAGGATTTCTTCTAGGAAATCCTGCAGTTATAAATATGATAGATTTCCAATAGTTATTTTACCAGTTTTTGGAGACTCATCTAAGATTTTTGGAGAGTCCAAAAGAAATCCGGAGATCTTCAAAAAACTTCTCACTTGTAGGAAATTATTTTATTATATATTTTCCCAGGTCCAGTTATACCTTTAGGTTTTGGTTTAGAAATTTCTCCGGATTTTTATTTCAGGAATTCCCTCAAATTATTTCTGAAAAAGTTCCTTGAAGAAATTCCCAGAGAAATGCTGGATAAATTCTTCGGTAATTTTTTGAAAAAACCTGTAAAAGAATTCCTGAAGGAAACATGAGAAACATTTAGTTGAAATATAAAGGAAATTCTGAATGAACAAAAGAGAAGATTAAAAAAAAACAATCGAGGTCATCTCTGGAGCATTTTTTTGAAAGTATGGAAGAATCACTTATTGAGTTCCAAGAAAAATTATTATCTTGAGAAATTCTTGATTGAATCTCTGAAGAAATACCTGAAGTAATTTCTGAGAGTAACCTTGGAAAAAAATCCTGATGCATTCTATCCCAAACGAAAATCTGAGTAGAAATCCTTGATAATCTTGTGAAGGAATCGCTCAATGAACTCATGAAGAAATTTTCGAAAAGTTGACAGTATATTTGAAATAAATTCTGTTAAAATATATGAAAACAATCATTAAATACATATACCGGGCGTTACGTAACGATAAATACCCACAGAAATTTTTAGGAAGACCCTTTGAGAGGTTTTCTGAGGAATCCTTATTAAAAAGTGGTTCCTGTTAAATCAATTAGATTTTTTTGTCATGAAATCTGTAAGGTTCATATTTTAAAACATTTAGCCACTACCAGCCCTGGGCCCAGCAAACCAGAGATCATATAAGGATGTTCATTTCAAATTGTATAAATGTACAATTTTCGTTGGAATTGGATATGATGCAAAATTTAATTGATTGAAATCGTTAATGGAGCCATCAATTTCATTTGACTTGAATTTGCATCTTATAGAATTCCAATTTAATCTGACCAAATATGCAACTTCATACTGCCATTCCATTACGATTTCTTTTTTACTTGGTATGACTCTATTATAATCATCAATGTGAGATTACATATGGGTTCATCTGATGTAGAAATAAAATCATACAAAGCAATAACCCAACATAAACAGAAAAGGTAGAATCCATAAACATAGCCATTGACTTACCGGTTAAGAGAACATCACCGTTCAGCAGAAAAACGATGAAATCACTTGCATCAGTATTTTCGTACGATGTCTATAACAAATTGCTGCACTTCGTTCCAAACTGCAAACGTTAACAAGAAACCTTCAGTGTTGCACTGGTTTGGTCATTTGCCAAATGACAATTAAGATTGGTAACATTCGCATACGATGCTCAACAGTGTTCCATTTATATTTGTATAAAGACCAACTTCTGTAACAACAACTGCGCGG
This sequence comes from Aedes aegypti, assembly GCF_002204515.2. Lineage (NCBI taxonomy): Eukaryota > Metazoa > Arthropoda > Insecta > Diptera > Culicidae > Aedes > Aedes aegypti. The sequence continues at coordinate 423,070,399 of NC_035108.1, read as the reverse complement.
TATGGTGGTAGTGTATCAGGTTAGTAATCTAAGGGTCAGTGGTTCGAGGCTTGAAATGTACTATTTTATTTTTTTTACTTTATTTGTTTGTAAAAATTAAGTCATATAAACTGCAATACACAATCATACATGAAATTATAGTGAACGTCAAATCAAATTGTCTGGAGTTGTATTGACCATGATAGATTCTCTGAAATGTACGTATATGGCCTCCAGATTTGTGCGAATAGAAGGAATGTGTGCATTTTATACAATCTGTTTTTACCGAATAAGTGTTCACTTTATTCGTTTGAAGTCTCAGTTATGTGAACATATCTGTTGGCTGGGGGGTGATAGTATCATCGCATTACTACTCTTCATGACTTGACATTTTGATTCCTAAATACAAAGTTAAAAACAATTTCGGCAATAGACGAACTCACGATCCATTATTTTTAATTACGAATCATAATGCTTATTGATAGGATTTTATGATTTATATTACTAACTAGTCACATGTCAATTTTAGCGGTGCATAACTCTATTTTGCAGAGCCCTTGAATATGACTCCGCAACGGGTCCCAAAGCCCTTAGCTACGCCACTGATTCTCATGAGCCGCATTGAGGGACTCTTGTGGACACATGTTGCGCCGTAGTTTGAGCATCACTAATTTGAAGCACACTGATTCTTTATACGATGAATTCCTTTTTGACGAAACAAACATTTCAGTAATATTTGGTGATCATTGAATCGATTCTGTGATTATGATACTGAAAACCTTAGATGTTGCGGTAATCAGAAAACAATTTATCATCTCTGTTATTTTGTGCTTAATATCTAACAGAGTTATTCTAACTGTATTCGTTGGGCAAACCTTGCTAAACAGAAACAAACTTTACAGCGTGAAAAAAGCCAAATCGGTATCTATTGAGAGAGGCCAATCAACAAAAAGCACAGAATACACTGTGCATGACACATAATGCAAAACATAGATGTGATAATTTGAGTTAAATATTAACATAAAGTAATTTTATCACAACTGTTTTTTTTTTCAAGCATTTTAATAGATATGAAATAAGGTCTTTCCAACAAGTACCATTGGGGACGTAACGCATTCTCCTAACTGTACTTTATTGTACAAATGTAGAAAACCTTTTGCTCCACGTCTAATCACTAATGCATGACTCTGTGAGCCCCTTTCTGTCTATTAGAGAAGTGCAAAATGCAAGTACCCACATTGAGAAAGTGTACCGCAATTGCTGGTCAATTAATGATCGCAAAAAAAAACTGGAATACAGAGCAAAAATGCGCCCTGACCAGAAACCAGAATCTCTGTCGGCACCGGTAAAGGCTGACCGTTTGCGGCGCTACAAAAAATCAAACTATGAAAAATTAATACATCCTAGTGTTGGTTCGCGCGATTGCCACTGCAATTGTAACTGTGTGTGCAAAGCCGCATATCGAAGCCGCCAAGTGGAGAGCGAAATGGTTGTTTTAATTGCGGGCTTTTATGTGTTAATTAAATGCAGTTGACCCCACACTCCCATCCACCACCCAGTTCACAGCTCTTACTGGCAGTGCCAGTCCCGGAAAAAGAAATTAATAATTTACAGTCAGTCGCACCACTACTAGAAAAGGTATTAGCGCGCGCAGAAGCAGTGAGGAGTGGTGGGAAAATTTATGCCCCAAATGCGATTGCGGTAGTTTCATAGATAGTGCAGAACAAACTGCTAGAAGGGTTGAAAGAACCTGCAAATTATACGCTTCGAGCAGTCGTTCTTAATTCCCTCCAAAAAAAAATCATACCCACCGCACTCGAAAGACTCGTGATCTGCATATCATATTTCTCCGGTGCGGTGCATAATCTGGTGCACAACTTTAACGTGCTTAATTACGTCTAAATTATGTGCTGCAAATTAAAATAATGACATTAAAAACTCCGCACACGGTTGGGACCGCGGTGTGGAACCGGTCGTCGGCCAGAAGCAGTTCCATGATGGCCAGATGAGGCCATTAAACCGGAGAAGTGCAACCGCAAATATATGGGCTTCTTGGCTACCATGGGTGTGGGTCCTGGTCGTACAACATTCTATTCTAGCAGGCGCACCAGCAGAGCAAACATAATAACTGGAAGTACATATACAAATGGACGAAATGAATCGATTCTTTTCAGGTGAAACAGCTTGGAATACAATTTCAACATTGTGTTAAAGCTTCGAAGGCACAAAACTTACGAAGACAGCAACATTCAACAGTTAAATTATTATTTTAGATGTGTGCATCAGAACAAAGCTTAAAATAAGAAGAATCGGTTTGTTGGTGTAAAATTTTTTAAATTTAGTGTCTTCAGCCGTGAGTAGGCACATAAATCAGCCATTTTGACGGTCATCTATGGATCCCTAGATGTTTCACCTTGAATAACTGTTTGCTAAATAACTTAATATCTGTTGTAAAAACTGAATTGCAATAGAAAAAAAAGAAGAAAAGAACTCCCCCATAAAGCTTGCGTATACTGTCTACAACAAAGCAGCAAATTATTGACATGCACAGCAACAATTCTTAATCAATAATCAAATTCTGAAATTTACATGGCACGTAATCTTCCCTGATTATCATGTAAAATGAATTATAACTGGATATTCCACGATAAATAACGTAAACTGCCTCGACGCATTCAAAAATGCTTACAATCCTAAGTGAAACTGAAACATTTTATGATCTTGCATCTAACATTCGTTAGTACTGCACGGTTTCTAGTATCTTGAAAGTGAAATTGCAAACAAGAATGTTCTGTTTACACGGATCTATGCTAAACATAAAAATAAATGATGCACATAAATGGATCGACGACTCTTCCATTCCATGTGCGACATAATTATCAATGTTAAATTCTGTAAACGGAGTCGTTTTGCTTGCAACATTCTTCACATTTAGGATTTTGTTAGGTATGCTGTATATAATACTATAATAGCCGTGTTTGTAGAATTTATTATTGGATATGATTGACGCTAATGAGGTTCGATTTGTTAAGATTTGTTTGGTGTGTATAGTGAGTTTTCTGACACCTTTAACTAAAACTCGATTAACGAAAGGGATCGTGAGTATGTACTGAACGTCGAGATTGAGCCAGCTTTTGTCCTTCTGTTCAGCGTGTAGATTATGAAAATAATCATTGTAAAACAGACCAAAAATCATTTATCATGTTATCAAATTCTTATAATTTGAACTGAACAAAACAAATCTGGGTTTGAACTTTTATATGTAATAAACTTTCGATATTGGCAGGTAGATAGTACATGTGTTGCATTCTGCTTTTCCTTCTTTAGTTTAGAATTTTACAAATTATGACGAGTTTCGAATGATACAAGCTACAAATTCTCAAAGGAAAAGGACGCATTAGAAATATCATATGTATGTGGATGATAGGGCCTTCCTTAGCCGAGTGGTTAGAGTCCGTGGCTACAAAGCACAGCCATGCTGAAAGTGTCTGGGTTCGATTCCCGGTCGTTCCAGGATCTTTTCGTAATGGAAATTTCCTTGACTCCCCTGGGCATAGAGTAGCATCGTACCTTTCACACGATATTCGAATGCGAAAATGGCAACTTTGGCATAGAAAGCTCTCAGTTAATAACTGTGGAAGTGCTCATAAGAACACTGAGCTGAGAAGCAGGCTCTGTCCCAGTGAGGACGTTAATGCCAATAAGAAGAAGTATGTGGATGATATCAAAATACAGCAAATTAAACTACACGAAACTCTTGATACATTTTCAATGAATGTGTTCAAAATAAATAAGATCCACTCAGAAGCGTAGCAAGGGGGCTGGGTGGATGGGGTCCGCACAAAGGCCCCCAAATTATGATATGAATTTCATTCAATATTATGATATTGAAACTAACACCTAACAGACCATATTTTTTAACTAGCTGATTTTCAATTCAATTATAGTTGCAAAAATAAATCAGTTACCATCTTCGGAACATGGTTTGTACACATTCAAGACACAGTAGACCTCGTTTTAGAAATTTAGTCACTTTTTAAATGCAAGTCTCTATTTTTAATGGTTGGTCTTAAAAGTCTCTATTTTAAGCAAAATTGTCTTCAAAGTCACTTTTTCTCTACTCTATTTACTACTATGGTCCAGAAAGTTGTTTTATGCGGAAAGATGCATTTTGAGCTTTATATTGAAATATTAGACGAAAACGGTCTTCTACAAATTTGTTTGTATTGAATAATAATTAAGTCCTTTGTTTGATGTTATTAAAAATTAAGGTGGACCACATTTTCATAGAAATTGTGTAACTAACTTTCTTATTTGTAGAAATTATATTAAACATGCTTAAGCAAAGTTGTAGTCCATTCAATTTCAAGCAACTTTGCCATTTTTTTGTATCTCTTAAAGAGACCGATCAATAACTTTTTTCCTACATCATTCTTCATCAATCTGTATGCATGCATGTAAATTTGCGTTTTGTTAAGTTCTAAAAGTCATTCTTAGACAAATTTGACGAGAAGTTAATATTTAAAAAAACGAGTTGAAAAACTTATATTTGTTGGACCACCCTACGATAATTGGGGGAAAATGCTCAAATTGGTGATGATTGGTCAAATTTTGAGCTACAGAAAAACCTTTTTTTTGGCAAAGTTGTACTACTTCGCTCAAGAGTATATACCATAATGTTTGCATATGAAAAAGATGATTTTATTGTTTATGTGATATTGTGGACCATCCTGGTTTTAAATAACACAGTATAATAGCATACATTTTCATAAACGATTTTGTAGAAGATCATTTTTGTCTAAAATTTCATTTTCATGCTCAAAATGCAAAATATTAAAAAATACATACTATGAAAATCTTCAAAACAGTTTTATTGCCCTATCTTTATAATTTCAGATTTCTCGTCAAAGTTTGTCTTTAAACGACTTTTAGAACTTAACAAAACGTAAATTTTCATGCAAAAATATTGATGATATCTATTTTAGTTATAAAGTTGTTGAAGTTTTTCTGCCAAAAATCCTTTGTTTTTCAGGGCATATCATTACAGTTACAATCAGTGCTGTTAAATGTCAAAATTTTGGAAAAATTTAAATGCTTATAGCATCCTCACATGCGAAATATGGCCTGAGCAAATATTGGCAGTAATAGTAATTCGAAAAAGGTCACTGGGAAAAACATTTTCCGATGGCTTTTTCCACTAGGAACGATGATATTAGCAATATTCGAATGTCAAAGTCACGCGAAATTCATGACATTTAACGGCTCTGGTTACAATAATAACACATTTGTAATTTTTTGATATTATATTTCTATTCTATTTTGTTTTTAGAATGCCGTCAAAAGATATTTTTTATGTTTGTCCCAATCAGAGAAATTCACAATCAAAGTAGGTTCAAGTATATTCAGGAATTTCTTCTCAGATTCCTCGAGGAAATACTTAAGGAATTCTTCTAGTGATTTTTGTAATTTGCTCCAAGAAATCTGCTCATGCTTTTCTTGACTATTTTTTGTAACTATAGAAGATCTTCCAAAGTTTCCTATAGGAGTTATCTTAAGAAAAAAAACTTTCTACAGTTATAAAATATCATTTGAGGATTTTTCCAGGAAGGTCTACGAGAACTCATATGTCAGTTCCTCCAGTTATCCTTTCATTATATGGATTCCTTCAAGCAGCCATATACATTTTCCCTAGGAGTTGCTCCCAACATTCCTCCAGGGATTATCCGAGGAAATATAATTAATATTCTTCCAGGAATTACTGTTCAAATTCGACCTGGGATTCCTCATGAAGCTCCTTCAAAAATTGCTCTTAAGATTTCTCCAACATTTCATAAGAAATTACTTCTGCAGTTCTTCCAAACATTTTTCGTGTATTTTTTCAAGTAAAATTTGCATGGCTTCTTTAAAAGTTCATCTGAGCTGCCACATTACAGCTAATACTACAGTAAATATTCTAGTAATTCCAATCATCTCGGCAACTCACTTACGAAATACTTTAATTAGACTTCCACAAGAGCCCAAGAGTTCTTTCAGAGAACTTTTTGGGAGTTCATCAAGGGTTACTTTCAAACTAAATTGATTTTCATCAGAATTGAATTGAGAATTGAGAATCACTTATAATTTCTGAATAAAAATTCTTGATCTCTTTATGGAGATATTCCTGAGAAAACGACTGAGGAAATTCCTTGAAGACATCTTTGATACATTTCTTTATAATTTGTAGAATAATTCATGAAGGGAACTTAGCAGAAGCAATTCCTGAAGGAAATCTCTGGTTGAAATCTGAACGATAATTTTGAAGGAAAAATGAGAAAATCCAATAATATTTAATAATATTTTAAATCTCAAAGATGTTGTAAACGACAATCTAGATAAGTTTTATGGAAATGATGGTATAATCATTGCACACATTCCTTAAGCACTTTCTATTTTCTTGGAAATTTTCTGAAAGAATCCTTGTTAAAATTCATGATGGAATCTCTGAGGTAACTGGTTACCCTTTCTATGTTGAATTTTTGAAGGTCTAAAACAAAATCCTTAGGAAGTCTGTGAAAATCACAAAATCAACTCCTGAAAAAATTATTGACGTTCATTTGGTAATATATTTCAAGCAAACCTCGTGTAAATTTATCGATTTCATCGAAGCATTTCTAAATCAATCCCGACTCAAAAACACAAAATAGAGTAATTGTCCAAACTTCATTAGGATACCTAATTAAATCTGTAATGAATCGTTGCTACTTCGTCAGCTAATATTTCCACTTTCATGTCAATTCACTGGTAGTTCTCTCGATAATTTTCAGTAAACTAATGTGCTCCTGAACCAGAATTGAGAAAAGACGAACTGTAGGCTCGTTAATTGACATTTTGGCCATTAAACTAGTACAATAACATAAGTTGCATAACTTTAGTCATAATTCTACAAAATCTATTTGTTCAATGTTTATTTCAACAGTCAGTTTCACATCAGTGTCTTACATATAGACGGCGTTTACCTTAATTTTGAGGGCCCCTAAATCGAAATACGCACTGGGACCCAAAACCCCTAGCTACGCCACTTGGCTCACTATATGTCTTTTCAGGATGGCAAAAGCATCACACGGTAAAAAATAAGCACGATGCTATCAATAGTTCTGCACTTGGATTTGCACTACTGTTGGTTCATGACAATATCAAGGTAACAGCACTTGAATTCAAAGTTGTATGTTTTGATTTGAAATTAAATTAAAGTTAAAATAAACATTTCCGCCCGACCCAGATTTGAACCTTCATTCTTCGGAGTGCAAGTCTTGTATCTTACCTCGACACCAACTCCCATCCCGTTGAATTGAGCTCAATCACTTTCTACAACGAGCTGTATATGATTGCTTTCATACAAAAGACATGTTCAAAATAAACGACTTTTCGCTTCAGAGTCTAGCGCTAGAGACAGTAGAACAAATCCAAAGTTAGAACTCTTTGAATCATGGTGATAGGTGGAAGGTGATATGGATTAGGTATTTATCGTTTAAAAAGCCACATGAGAACCATGCAATGTTTTTTTATATTGCCAGTTTTGCCACATAAAGGACGAAATGGGTCACATCGAGAAACATAATTTGCTCAATATCTGGTATCGGCATCATATTCTAGCAGATAGTCGATAATAGAGTTAAGAAATATCTAAGAATAAAATGTCGAACAATTGATTTTTGCGTTATTAACAGTCGGGTCCATTACGTTGATGGTGGTGGGTGGGTGTTCTTAAGATGCTCATAAAAAATAGTAGGAAGTTCATACAAAAAACGTTACGAGGGGGTGGGTTAATTGGTTGATTATAAATTACTCTTTCTCTAAGTCCAGTTCATTCCATTTATATTTGCGATGTGCAAGTGTTATTTATTTCTAGAGATGTATAGTTTGGGGAGTATATGACATTTTTGTTATATTTTCCTTACATAATTGCGTTAATTCTAAAGAAGGGAAATCTTCCATGTAATTATTAGTACATATAATGTAAATGATTAACTTGAAGACAACAATCTAGAGTCAAGTCAAAATTCATGTTGTGATAGGTGAAATTATTTTCAGCAATAATATTCTGGTAGTGTGACGCCAGTAAAAGCGTTACATTCCCACTATGAGTCTGCTTATCAATTTAATGTGGTGAAAACAGTTCCTTTGCCTCTTCTGCCAACAATTTTCGATGATTTTAAAACGAATCATCAGCCACATATGAAAGCATTGCCGAAAGCACACTGAAAATATTTGAAATTCGTCTAGTTTAAAAAGTAAAATAAGATTTCAAAGTCAATTCAGCAGTTAAGCTCAAATTAAACATAGCATAATATGCAGCATTCAGCATGACGTACATTTTTATGGAAATATTTACATCTACAATTTCAACTATTAGAACAGTAAGAATCCACAAAACAGCATATTATTGGAAAAAGGTCCCTTTCTTACAGTCACTATATTGGCCGTATAAGTATAAAGAATAGCCAATGATTCAAAGAAGAGAAAATGTATGATGGAAGTATTAATAGAAATAGTGACATTAATTTTTGAATAAGTATTTCTCGAAAGAACAGTTTAATTATAAAAGAAGACAAATTTTCTGTTTAAAACATCAGCACTAGCTACAATAATTTTGTCGACAGTATAACTATAAAGAACAGCCTTCTATTTAAAGAAGGGATAATCTATGATGGAAAATTTGGCAATAATATGTGTACAACCAAACTCAAAAAAAGAGCAGCAGTTACAGCGTCGTTCATATTCTTGACATTACAGCCCATCCCAAGCTCTTAGCTTAGCGTTCTCCCAATAAACACACGATAGCATATGATAAGATATAAGGGTACAATGTGGAGGCGATATACGTACATTTCGCATGTAACCTAATGGCGCAAGTACTTATATCGCTTTTGTACTCTTATGCATTATCGTATACGATTTCGTGTTGACTGGGCTAGAAGCACTTCCACAGTTATTACCCAAATGTTTGCTTTGCCAAAGTGGCCATTTTGCATTCTCATTTGTGCACGATACTTGAGCACGTTTATACTTCGAGGCCAAGGATCCTGGATCGACTTGAAACCGAGCTAAAATACCTTCAACATGGCTTTACTCTATGGTCACAGAAGTTAACACAAAGCTAATAAAGGCAATTGACAGCATTTTCATACTTGCTTTTAATTATGAATCGTGGTTTACGGCTAACCAGACGAGTGGAAGTTTTAACAATCACCGAAAAGCTTAACATTACATATACTTTGCAATTGGATTAAAAGGACAAATTGATGTGAAGTTTTGCGAAAAAGTTACACGTCTTCTCAGTGAGAATCGAAATCACGACTCCCTGATCTCTAGTTAGGGCGCGTTACCCCTACGCCATGAGAGGACTCATGAACGCGCAGAAGTTAACCATATTTCAAAGGACACACTTTTGATCTTTGAAGCCAATTACCAAAAAAAAAAAGCTCACTTTTTACACAATTTCATTTTTTTTTTTTTGGGAATCATGCCTAATGTCCATTATGCCAAACGTCCATTATGCCTATGGTATTTATGCCTATCGTATTTATGCCTAACGTCTTTATGCCTAACGTATTTATGCCTAACGTCGTGCACCCCAAATTTACAAATCTCATAAGGTGATCCGTAATACCGGACGCGGACACAATCTGAAAATTCCTCGAGTTCTATAAATTTATACATTATTGAATGTTTTTACTTTAGGAATAGTATTTCATTGCCAATTCAATGGATTTGCAACATTCAAAAGAGTAATTTGATTTTTAATTAGTCTGCGAGTCGTCCATCAAAATATCTCTTTCATATACATATGATGGGAAATAACATATTTTACGATATTGTACTGAATCTTCATTCTTTGAGGCACTGGAACAAAAATAACAAAAAAAAAAATATTACAAAGATATTACTAAACCAAACAAAGATATCATTAAACAAAAAATGTAGTTTGACCATATTTAGTTCCAAAACTGGTACAAAATACATTTCAAATTATTTTTCCACATTCAAAATCATTATTTATTTAATAACTTCAAACTCAATGCGATACGATAACTTTTTATCGGTTTTAAAACAACTTTGTTTTAACAAAACAGTATACATATTTCAAAGATGTGTTGTTCGAAGGAAACATTATACTTTCTATAATAGCTTCCTTTTCTTCTAATACACCAACTTGATTAATTAATCATCGATATTTAACTTCGGATTCATGATACTTATTTTCATTTTGTCTATTTGGTGCTCGTTATATCAAACCAACGGACAAGCTCTTGCTACAATGTAGCTCTTGCAGTTCTGCATACCTTTGCAAGAAACGCTTATTAAGTTGACAACCAAAGGATTCTTTCTATTCCTCGACCACGGCAAATCAAAATGCTTGCTGATCATTTTGCAAGCGCCATCTTTCGCCGGCTGACGTAAAGTCGATGATTAATTTAATGAACTTAGTGCAAAGCATACCATTGACTGCGGTGAGTTTTGTTTAGTTAGCGTCGTCCTTCAGAGCAACACACATCACAATCAGCAGACCATAGTTGGTGTGGCGTTTATCTTATCGTGCCTCTCACACGTTGATTCGTCCCCACAGCGCCTTCCACCAGCAGCGTCTTATGCTGGAATAAGAAGTGTGTGCAACGTAAACTGTGCTGAAGCTGAACAGTGTGCAACTCTACATCATGTTCAACCGCTTCGCATCTCCCAATTCCCCGTCCCCTCGTTCCAAATCGAACCAGACGTTCCGCTGCATCGCCGTGACCAAGACGAATCAAGAGGTACGGCGGAGTGATGCAAGGGAGACGCAGTATGTGTGTGAGGTAAGTGATTACAACTGACACCGAACCGGCCAACCGATCCGTCAGCTCAGCAGTGGATCAAAGGCCGGCGTTGATATCCGAGAGATACTCTATTCGGAAAAACTGGGCGCGGTGCGGGGTTGCAGCAAAACTACTTAATTTTTCGACGATCTGCACTCCGACACTGACTGGTCAATGAACGCAGCTAGCAGCCTCTGCCGTAGGAGCAATGACGACAACCGAACGAAGTAATTGCTGTAACCGGAGACATCACTTTTATTGCCATTGCCGACCGTGTGTTGCATCTGAACGGTGGTCTAGCTAACTCAGACACGAACCCATCATCGGAGCGTGAACAACGGGACACACAACAACCGCTGCTCATCGGCAGTTTATGTTGTCACACATGAAGATGATCTGCCTCGAGTCCACCCCTGACCTCCTCGCAGCCAGTTTTTGCTGCATAGGCACCGAGTGACTCGTTCAGGTTTTCGTTTTCATTATCACATCGTCAAGTACTCCGCTAATCGCGCCAAGGGCGGCAGGCAGGCAAAGGGTCACCAAACCAAGCGGAAACGAACCGTAGCGAAGAGGAATTTTCGTTCATTCCCTCATTGTCCGCCAGTTCTGGTTTCAATTTCAATTCGCAGAATCAAAAGCTGGTCATCAGCCGGCAGGAATTTCAGTCGATTACTGATCAACAACAACTCACCTGAACTAGGACGATCGCTGTATCGGGTACAGTAGACCCAGGCTGGCCAGACCATTGGCCCTCCGGATGATGACGAACTGCTTCCACCGCTTCCACTACTGCTGCTCGTTTCCGCAGCCGTCTTACCGCTTGAAGACGACGGAGACGTGGGCACTTCCAATTCACTTCCACTAGCACTTGAACTTAGGCTTCTGCTGGCAACACTGCTACTGGCACTTGCACTGTTGCCTGCACTGCCATTGGTAACGATTGCCGTCAGATCCATCGCGGTAGACTTTTCGCCTGGAGCCGACGGCTTTTTCGCAAAACTTTTGCCACTACGTTTCAGCGGATCTGTGATCCGTCGGCCGAAATCGGCCTTCAATATGTTGTCTATGCTGAACTTGAGGTTTTGATCGTTGAGGGCAATGTTGTTGTTGATTTGTAGCAGATGAGCGGGATGTTGCGGTGGTGATTGTGAATTTTCCCGAGAGGCCATACTGGCTAGGCTTGCGGGGGAGGTTAGCTTACTAATGTCACTGTTGAGATTCTGAGTTATTTGTGAGATGGCGCTCAAATGTGAATGAATGCCTCGGAACGACGTTGTCTCTGGCGGAGATTGAACGCTTCGTTCGTCAGACCATCGGTGGCGATCGTGATAAATTTCACCGATACCTCGTATATGTGGCCGGAAGCCAATTTTCTGTTCATCTGTAAGCGAAACCCTACCGGGACTACGATTGTCTTGCATTCGGGTGACCAGTCCGAGGCCAGGGTCCAAAGGTTTTGGGCTTAAATTGAGACCTCTCGCAGCAGCGACAATCTGCATCTGTTGCCGCATCAGCTCTTCAGCATACAGTTGAGAATTTCTCAGGAACTCTTCATGCAATCGCGTTGGGCTTGGTCGCATCAGTGGAATCTTCATGTAATCCTCCGACGGATCCTTGGAACTCGAATACCGCGAAGAATCATTACTCATTTCATCACCCATTTCTACATTATGCCTCTCGATAAGTTTTTCAACGTCCACTGCTCCCATTCGGGAATTCACACTTATTACACTAAGTTTTTCATCACTGTTCATAGTTTTATCGCTTTCTTCCAGTCCTTCCTGACCTACTGAAAGTTCACTATCTTCACTGCAGCAGCTCATACGATCATCTTCACGTCCCTTCTGCTGCACCATCATCAGCGATTCTGGGCTTGATCGTGCCTCGCTACTAGCCACATCTGGGCTGCTACGATCCGTCGGCATTCCGATTGTTCCGTTTCCGTACACATCTTCACCCGGATGTTTCCCAAGCAAACCGGACATCATCAACCCAGCGGTGGTCTTCGCTAAAGCCGCCGCCGTTGTAGCCTTCAGCGGCAACGGAATCAACGGCAAATTGTGTGACATAATTGTAGCCATTTTAATGCATTGCAGCCGTCGCTACCGTTTAGATATTGCACTGGTGCTTCACTAGCTTTTACAGCTGTCCAATTGGAACTCGTACACGACACCTACGCAAAGTCTTCCAACAGGATTAGAGAAATCAGTCCGATCGGCGGCCCTGTTACAGAACAATTGCGACCAGTAAGGATTATCAGTAATTAAATTCGCACCGTGTGTCACACAACAACGCTGTATTCGCGGATCTCACCGACGAAAGACGAGACCAGAGGGAAAAGGTGTGCAACCTTTTCCGACCGAGTTAAAAAAAATCGTTATTATCGCCCCTGTTACTATTTCACCCCCTTGCATACAGATTCACGCACACTACACTTCCGACCCCCGTAGAACCGAACGCTCCGTCACAGGAACGGGATGCCAGACGAGGGGAAGCAGGGGTTACAAGCGCTAATAAAACCGGCAACACTTGACTGTAAATAGCGACAGCGAAAACGGTCGTTCCATCACGGTATACGTTCACCAACTGAGGCCCCAACAAACGTTCTCAAGTGGTAGGCGTTGCACCGTAGTGTGAGAGCGGATAAGCAACATGCTGCCGTGGGGATCCCAAGGGGCGTGGCTTACTTCTCATTGGCCTACTCCGTTCGCTCGCAGGTGTGCGTGGGATCTACTTCTGTTGATTGTAGCTTCGCTCTGGAGAGAGTAGATCAGAGGGAAAAGGGAAACAAAAGAGAATAAAAGCAGCATACATCGTTGAATATCGCGCTCTCGCACCCCATCAACGAATGATTTCATTATGGAGCATACTCACACATTCATGACACCCGAATAAGCGTGGAAAGGGTGAAACAAGGCGCACAATCTTGGCATTTTTCCGTCATAAAACAAAGTGCACGATAAGCATAAATACATATGCAATTAGTTCTCGCTCTCCTGCTTTCACGCTTTCTCGCTCTTTCACTGCTTCGGAAGAATCACTGAAGAAAAGCTGGACTGGGAATGTAATAAGCTTCCCTGCGTCTCTGGTCTTCCCTTGACCATTTTGGGACATTCTAGTTGGATTTGGATTCCAATTGCACCACCACACAACCGAACAACTGGCTAAAAGCGATGAAGCTTTCATGTGAATCACTGCCCAGGGAGCAAAGAGGAACGGGCGAAATGAAAATGTTTCTCTGTTTATTCAAACATTATGAAGCATTTATGTTATATGGTTGTTCTCCCTTTTGCTGCTGCTCCCTTCTGCTTTGGAGCTGCTCGTTGTTGGCTAAAACGATGTGATGTGATTTTCTTGGTGTCTCGGGAATCCTGAACTGAGGGGTGGAAAGAGTTTAACAACGGTTGGAGGTTTTATCGTGTTGAAGAACCACTTTGCGCGCCGCTTTCATTCTCCTGGGCTCTGTCTCTGCTCCGCATGTAAGGTTGAATAAATGTTTCACGTTTCTCTCCATTCCCTCAGCACACTAACGTTTTAAATTGCTTGATGGTGCTGCCGATGATCACGATGATGATGATTATGATAAAAGATTTGATGTGTATAAAAAGTGGAAAAAGAAGTGACCGCCCGAACAAGGACTGGTTTTCACGATTCAATTTTGAGTGTATTTCGCTAAATTTTCTCAACCGATTGTTCGATGTTTGGAATCACGATTTAAACAGCGCTGTTCTGCGAACGATTTCTACGTAAAAGCAAACAAATCGATTCGTTGTGTAAACCTTGCAACTGATTATCACTTTTCTACCGTGGTGTGCAATTCGAATAGCGATGGATCAATTTGCGTTTGAGTGATAAATACGTTTTCCTAGTTCCAGTGTTGAATGAAATATGTTAAATCGTAAAAATAAAAATGGTGTAAGTCAGTACATAGCTGAAAAATATCCAAAGCTGTTGAAATACTTTCAGTATTCCAAAATGGACCAAACCTAAATATTTCAGTAGAGATTTTTTTAAGAAATTTAATACATAAAACATATGATCCTAAGTCTTCAGAAAAAAAAAACTACCAAAGGTATTGAGCCTTTTATCTCCAAAACGAGCTGATTCCAGGTATTGATTTATGAAGACTTGCCTATAATTGCGATGGATCATGTGATGATTCGAGCAAGCATGTGAAAATTGGCAGGTAGATCAAAATTGGTCCATCATGAACGATTATTGCGCTGTGAGTTTCAACCGACGGCGTCAAATTTTGTTTGCTTATCTCCACGGACAATTTGTTTGTTTTTTTTTTTTTTTTTTGCTGATTTACGGATTTTATAACTGCGTTGCAACATTTTCGTTATAAAAATGTTTTCTTATACAGTTTTGATTATTTTAACAAATAGGTGTTTGAAGCTAAGCAATCACCTAAAACACTCCTCAATTCGACATGCAAAATAATGCTTCTTCTCTTCCTTCTTAACATAGACTCACCACTGGGACAGAGGTTCCTTCTCTGCTTAGAATTCTATGGAAAGTTTCAAAATTGTTAACTACCGCATTTGCCATTTTTGTATCTGTAGGGCACAGAGCTACCTCGGCACTTCCATGGTTTACTTTGGTTTCCAGATTTGAAATTACCTTTCTTTTTTCAGAAGCCCATAAAATGGTATCAACTTTTATGAAGTACATCGAAACATTTGAAAGATATCATGTAATTCCAAAAATACCAAAACATACAAAGTCATTCAAAACTAGTCGAGACTAACACAAGTCAAAATACTGAAATAAAATATTTAAATTGTCATGGATTGGCTTGAGTTGCCTTTATAAGATCGATTGAGATCAAGGATGGAAATCTAGTGATCATGACAAAATCCATGATGCCTCGCGTTGTTCTTTATCCTGCGATCATAGCAACACCGATTAACTCTTTGTCGTCAAGTTATCACAACAAACAACGCTCCGCGAATAATGCATCGTGTTGCACATGTGCTAGCGATTAACTGTTCGCGAAAAAAAGTTTGGTTATTTCGAGGATTTTTCCACTTTTACCTAATGATCTACCTCCATATATGTTGTTTGTGATTATAAAACCATTCGGACATTGGATGAGCGATAAATAATAGCGCGAATGCGGCATGATTCAAGTTGATCGCTACATGTAACAACATCCGATAAACTCTTTGTCCCACGACAAACAGTGCATCGGATGCTTCATATATCTGCTCTACGCACGCGTAATGAAGTGTTGAAATCATGCTGCTGCGAGAGTAACGGCCCTCTTAGATTATTCCAATACTGTGTTGTTGATCGCTAGAGCCGATTTTTTTCCATACTTGATTGAGATAGTGCGCATCGGACACTCTTATTATTTCTGCTGTCAGTCTGTTGACTAGTTAAAACTAGGTACCTATCTAAATGAAACTATACTTTTTTTTGTCAAATACGTTGGTTGATATTGGTTTCCGACTTTTGTTCTTACTTCGAACAACTGAGCGAGTTTCTGTATCGAATGGGATGTTTGATAGGGATTAACCAGAAGTTCAGCACTCTCGGAAAAATCATTATTTTGATTAACCCGTATAGGCCTGAGTGAAAGCAAAAATTCTAAAACCCTCACCGCTTAGTGAATTCTTAATGGATACCAATTATTTTTTGTCAGTGTACTGCTATACATATCTAGTTTCTAGAAGTGGACAGAGGAACGCGGAAATATTCATGTGGCCCTAGTTACTCCGGAGGATTACTGGGTCATGTCGGGTGAGAAGGGTACTGTGCGTTTGTGCCCCTGGAGGTAGGCAAATTTCAAGTTAAAGATAATTTCCAAAATAGGTTATAATGTGGCCACTACATGACGGAATTTGAAGAAAATTACATCAGTGTAAACCTTTTGAGAAACGATTAAATTGGATAACTAAGTATGAGTTTTGCACTTGACTAATCCTACAAATGACCATTATCGGGTCCCGGGACGCCTCAAACTGTGGCCAATTTGTATCTGAACAAGCTTATGGGAATGTATTTTAGTGCACACTTATGTTTGATTTCTACTTTTCGAGAATTGAAACGGTTTAGTATCCAACAAATCTATAGCTGGTTCTTCTGGACATTAAGTCCGAATGGCCACATCCGGTATATTTTAAACGGTGCAAAACTCTGAATTTATAATGTTGAATATCAGATCTTAATGATTTATGAAAATTAAAATGATTGTCATTGCAAATAAATAAAGGTAACTTGGCATGTCCCAAAAAATAGCCCTTTTTTACCTGACCTGACCCAGTGACCCACCGGAATAACTCCGGCCACAGGAATATTTCCGAGTTCCTCTGGCTACTTCTAGAAACTAGATATGTGAGCCAGTAAACTGACAAAATATCATTTGAATCCGTTTAAAATTCGCTGAGCGGTGAGGTTTTCAGTATTTTTGCTTACTCTCAGGCCTATACGGGATAAACTCGTGAGATATTCCTCATTTTGTATCAAGGTATCAACATTTCGATTATTATCAACTTTGAAGTTCGTTTTACGAATTACATTTAAGAAACACACAATGTTGCAGCTAAAACTGTTCGATACTAAGTGTATAGGAAAATTTTCACCAACAGAATATTTCTAAGCTCCCAATTACAAAACATTAATTTGGGCTAATGTACGTTGAACGTTTTCATAACAATATCAACAGGGTGCTCAATAAGTTCGAATACGCCTTAAAATGTGTTAAAAATAAAAATACAAGATATTCTTGTCGTTTGGCCGAATTACGAATAAAAAAGATTATCAATTTACAACAACACTTATGTGTAATATTCTTAAGTGTTGCTCAATAATTGATCAGCTAGGTAATTTCTTGACTTTAAGGATGTGACGGAATGTCATGTTTGTCACTATATAAGTGCTCCAAGAGAATGATAAAATTGACCAGTTGATTTAGGACGAAGTTGGGAACTCCACTCATCTCGTCAAGACTCAAAGCTCATGGTTGTTTCATCTGGAGTTACCAACGGTATGATAGGGTTCCAGTTTTTTTAATGATCTCATATGGAGTTTTTCCTTCTTACGAGTTATACTGCTTTCGTTACTGTTGGCAATAATTTAGATTATATTTCAATTGGGAGTTACCTTCTTTAAATCATCGGCAGTTCTTTGTAGTTATACTAATATAAAAATTATTTGCATCGCACTTGCTTAAATTTTCATTAGAACTTTTTCTTTCTTTTGATCACAAGCTGTTCTCCTGTTCGATTCGGTGAACAATTACGTCAAAAAAGCTCACAGTTTCTCCGTTGTGAAAAGAAGAAGCCAAAATTTATGGTTTCTAGATAATTTTCTTAATACGATTCGAGGGATCGAAGCAATCCGGTCATGTAGCAGGGCTAATAAGTCGTGAACCGTTTTAGTTACTGTCAAAAGTTGACTACAAACACAATGCATGCACTTCTGCTGGCAGCTATTACCGCTAATAGATAAGTGAATAATTACTTACATTCAGGATATTCTTCTTTCAGCACTGTCTGCTTGTTAAACTAACATCAAAGAGCCAATAACACTGCGGAACACGTTTTTGTCTCCAGCACCAAAATACTGCTATTCACTTAATTAAGGGTTGCTGAATCCATTGCCTTTTTTAGAAATATCATAGCACGTCTAGTTTTTGAGATATTGGCTGTTGAAAATGCAAAAAATTACTATTTCAGCCAACTTGCATGCAAGTTTGCCAGCTTGTAAGGTAATATATTGGCTTAATTTGCCACAAAATTCAAACTTTATGTGTATTACAATACTTATCATCAAAGTTTGTAATACCTTCGATGCGGAAAAGATATTTTTGATGGTTTAGACAATTGTTGTATTTTGCCATATAGAAGAAACAAATAATTTTATATGGAGACTGCAAACATGTTTAAAAAAAAATCGGTTTAATCGCGCAATTTCAATCAAATTATGTCTAAAATGAAAGTTCAAGTTCTGTTTTGCATGTTTGGTGGATTATACTACAAAAAAATGATAAATTGTACTTTAAATTTTATGTAAACATCAATAAAACCAGTGTTTTATACAACTTTGGCGACCTGTAGCTAAAAATTGTGACGTGCTGAAATAGTAGACTACATGTTTGCTTAATTCAATGTTGTATTCTATCTTAAGGAATTAAAATATTGTCTTAGCTTTGTTCGCGACATGTTCAGATCAATTTCTGTGCAATGCTGATTATCAAGAGACACCATTCGATTCATTGGGCCGAATTTTGCATAGTTAGTTCGATGATTATTTGATGCAAACAAATTCCGATTTCTTAACTGTCTAGTGGGCATGTAGAAATTCAAGCATGATAAAAGATTGGTGGAATCAATACGCTGCGATACAATATCATTGACAAATGAAATCATGGCTATTTCACGACGCTCATTTAAGGTTTGAATATCGATAAGCATGCATCGAGCCTCGTATGATGGCAGTGGAAACGTTGTCCAACCTAATTTGCGTAAGGCATATAAAAGAAATTGCTTTTGTACTGATTCGATTCTATCACCATGTGTTTTTATATGTGGAGACCAAACAATACTACAATATTCTGGAACTGATCTTACATAAGCAATGCACAAGGTTTTAATCGTATATGGATCCCGAAAATTGTATTTAAAAGGCTTAATAAAGCTCAACATATTGGTAGCTTTATGGATAATCGTATTATAATGATCAGTAAAGGAAAGTTCAGAATCTAATATGACACCTAAATCTCTAATCTTATCGCACTTTTTAACAATTTGATTTCCTACAGAGACAGTAATCTGTGGTGCATTCCGTTTTCAGCTATGTGTGATTAAATTACATTTTTTGACGTTTAATTGAAGTAAGCTTTTGCTACAACATTTATCAAATATACTTATTTCATTCAGATAAATGTCGCTATCTTTGTTGCTATTGATTTCCATATAAAGTTTCATATCGTCGGCATAAATCAGAATTTTAAGATGTTTAAGCACATATGAAATATCGTTAACAAACAATATAAATAACAATGGACCAAAATGTGAACCTTGGGGAACTCCTGATGTAACGTGAACAGGTTTAGACATTTTTCCCTCAAATCTAACTATTTGTTGGCGATCTGTTAAATACGATTCAATCCAGTTGAGGAGTCTCATCGCAATCCCCCCCCCCATGTCTAGTCTGTCAAATGCCTTACTAAAATCGGTGTAAAGTGCTTCGACGTGGTTACCTCTATCCATTGCATTCAAAGTGTAATTTACAAATTCCAAATGGTTTGTTGCAGTAGAACGACCTTTATAGAAACCATGTTGTGTTTTCGTTATTCTATGTTTTATTTGGCTGAACACATTTTTATTTATAATTGATTAAAATAGTTTTGGAATCGATGAAATAATAGCAATTCCACGATAATTTCGAACATCAGATTTTCTACTTGTAAATGGGTAAGAGATACAATCTTTTGCATTCTTTTGGTCATTTCATGTGACTTGCTGAATAGCCAAAATAATGGTGCTGTAAATTTATTAGCTAAGTTTTTCAGTATAATAGATGGGATTCCATCTGGCCCTGATCCTTTGGTGGAATCTAAATTCTTCAGTCCTGTTAAAATATCCTATACCAGTATTTGACTAACACCGATATCGCTTGTAAAATCAGGAAAACTAGAAAAATGTTCAAAGTCATGATCTTTATCCGAAAAGTTAGTAAAAGTCTCTTGGAAAAAAGTAGCAAAAAGATTGCACATGCCATCTGGTTATCTGCTGCTCTATCACAAAATGTCATTTTAGATGGAAAATTGTTAGACTTCATCTTCGATTTAGCATAGTTGAAGAAATTCCTAGGGCAATATTTTAAATCATTTTCTATTTTAACCACCGGAATATGTTACTGAGTCGCTCACCTCTCGCAAACAACTTTACTACGGCGTCGCGGTAGTCTTTCATCGTGCGCGGTAATCTAACAACAAATGACAGCAAGTCGACATCATGCACGTCGATTAGTCTATAAACGAGGCTAACACTGACATCAATACCAATACACAGAATGCACATGACGCACACCTACACAACGATAAAAAGTTGTATTTGAACGTGTTGAGCACTCTATAAGGTTCATGAAGGTTCAATAATGATCGAGATTTTGACACCATGCACGATGGTCGGGCTCCATATAAAGAGACGACCAAAACTACCAAAAATGATTTTGAGATTTTTATATTTTTTTTAGGGGCCCAGATAGCCGTAGCGGTAACCGCGCAGCTATTCAGCATGACCATGCTGAGTGTCGTGTTTGAATCCTGCTGGTCGAGGGAAAAAATACTTATTGTATTATATTGTTACGATCCTTGATTGAACGAAAAAGTTAAATTTATTTGATTTTTATACCGACAAATTGCAAGAAGTCAACAAAAAAAAAATTGATAATAAAATAAAGCACAAATATATATTTTAGGAATGCAATATTTCCCTAACGTTATGCACTATCTAAAAGCTTAGAATTCAATATTCTTATCGAAGATTGAAAAATGTTTGGTTGAAGTTTGTGTGTTATTAAATATTACACTTGGTCAGGGTTCTGCTAAACCACACCAATTGTCAAAACCATTATTTTGAGATATGTCACTTTAAAGTCCACTAGTGTGCGAGTATATCGCGACTGCTTCTTTTTAAATTTTACCGCTCACAAATGTCTAGCAGGGTTCAATAAGTAACGCAAGAAAGAATATTCAAGAAAATCATCATATATTTTCCATGTAATTAGATTTGATTCCATATTAAGAGGCACTCAGTTCACTCTAGATGAACAAAATGGTGTTCAGTTCGGTATGGTTGAATGTGTTTCATGATTTCCAGCAATCCAAGAGAAAGTGTTGATTAGGCGTGCTACATCTCGGTCATTTCGAACTGTTTAATTGAGAGCAAAAACTCTAAATTACTTAGGCGCACTCTCACCAAAGAGGCTTGATGTCGAAATAGTTATTTATGCAACAAGTTGCAAAATGATGATTTTTTCAGCACGAGTTGTACATTTATCCAACGAGGCTCGCCGAGTTGGATAAATACAACGAGTGTTGAAAAAATCGAGTTTTGCAACGAGTTGCATACAACATTTTTTGCTATTACGAAAAATGCCGTTCAAGCTGGATCATTTCCAGAAGCACAAACAAACATTTCAACAGAAACCACGTGGGCATACATCCATGTGTTGTATCATTTCAGTATTTTTCAATCGCGTAGGCTGCGGCATAGTTTCTACGAATGTCACAAATTTTCAATGTAACATCATACAGACCCATGTTCCTTGTTGGATGACAAAACAGGTAACTGTAACTGTACGCCCCCAGTAGCGGGTTGTGCTGTCACCTCAATGAATGCTGGACGATCCGTTCCTAAACCAGTATTGGAAGATTAGAAAATGCAGTTCGCCGAAAATTGATTTTTCTCTGTATCCATGGAAGATACCATGCTTCGGAAGTAGGGCGCATTAGAACGCATCCGGGTGCGAATCTAATGCACCACTTCTGAAGATATCTCGCAAAGATTCTGAGAAAAATCCAACTTCAGCAAGGAATAGATTCTAACTTTTTATTGCTCCGACAATATTACCAGTCTTACATCTAGATCTCACATAAGATATAGAATCAGATGCTATGGCAGAATAGACTGGGATATTTGTCTGACACCTCCCAGACAAAACTGAAAAGTGCTACTTTTCAGCACCGAAACCAGTGCTGAAAAGTAGCACTTTTCAGCATTGTTTTTTTGATAGGAAAAGCAGGCCATTATGTTGTACATCTTATCAATGAAAAGTTGATTAATTTGCAACGGAATCGCAAAAAGGTCATTTTCTTAACAACCAAAGCGCACCAACTGCTTCCAAATTATTCGGACAACATCAAATTAAAATATCTTGTTATTTTATTGTTGATCAACATCAACATATTTTATAAAGAGCAAAAGTATTTAGTGCATGTTGATTAGACTGGCCCAGCTCAGTATGGGAGAATAATAAAGTTGTATGATTCCACGGGGCACCCCCCAGGATTATTTCTTGGGGTTAGAGGAAGCCTTTCTGAAAAATTCAGCTCATTTGGTCGTTCCATGAGCTGGCGCATTTGAATTGAAGTTAATATGGGATTTTCAGCTCAAACATATGAGCAACAGCACATCATCTACTGTTTGGTTCAGGAAAATTGATGATTGCGTTCAATTGGACCCAGAATGTCAAAAACACTACTTGATGTAATAGCGAAAAATATTGTAGAAGATTGTACCATGATTAAAATTAATAAAGTTGGTGTTTTAACCATCTGAAGTATACACGGATAAAAATCAGATCCCCACACCATGATTTACGAATCATGAAATTCATAAATTGGTTAGGTCATAATATCAGGATCACAAATTATGGTTCCTGGAGTCATAATCAAGATTCCTCATAAGCGTAACAT
Source organism: Aedes aegypti (assembly GCF_002204515.2). Classification (NCBI taxonomy): domain Eukaryota; kingdom Metazoa; phylum Arthropoda; class Insecta; order Diptera; family Culicidae; genus Aedes; species Aedes aegypti. Next base: position 423,047,158 of record NC_035108.1, on the reverse strand, counting down.
CCAGTGTGAAAACAGTAAGCGGCACACTTTGCATCATCTCATTCGTATTGATCACTCTAAATTCAAGATGACTAGGCAGTTGAGTAGTAAAGTACGTGGCTCACAATCGGAAGGTTCTTGGCTCGAGTCTCGATGTATGCTTTTCAAATTTTTTTTTTAACTTTGTCGATCATAAACGGATGCGCGACTCAGCATTTTTGGCATTTGAATCATGATTCCGAACAATCAGCTAAAAAAACCTAACGCGTGTGTTGCGTTACGGCAATCTGACTCATGATATCATGAGTCCAAATCATGGTGTATTTTCATAAGACGAAAACCCGCTGGCATCATGATATCATGAGTCATAATCTTGTTTTTGGATTCTGATTTCTACCCGTGTATCATGCAATACTGCTTGTATTTCTTCAACATAGCCACCTATGACGCTGGACGAGCTGAGGCACATGTCGCATACATGTAAGTGACTGTACGGTAGTGCTGATCTAAGCCTAACTTTCAACAACTGAAAGAGTCATGAAAATTAGATTAAATCCAGATACAACCTTCTGCAATTATGTTCATCCCATACAAACTTCAAATCGAATACGCCAGCTGGTGGACCAACCAATTGAGTTGAAATTTTGAGAGAGCGTTTTTCTTACCCTAAGGCTCATATCTAGGGGGTGCCCCGTTGAGTTTTACAACTTTTTTGTTTAAGGGCCAGTCTAATGTTGATATTATTTCTTCACACAAAAACAGGATTTTTATATACATGGTACTCGGTGCGGTGTGGTGGACAAAATTTCAATGAAAATAAATAATAAATCAATACCACCAAAACAATAGTTAAGTTTGCATATCCATTTGCTTAAATTACATGCTAAAATTCATTGGTGTTGTTCCTGTAAGTTGTCCGGAATATCAGTTTTTCAATGTTTTAGGAAGAATATGAAAAAATGCTGTTTTGAATCAAAATACTAAGAACATCCAATGACAAGCGTAGCAAAACCCCGACCACTGAAGTAATTTAGATGATTTTATTTTGAAAAATAACTCCAGCCGGTGGTGCTGGAAATGCTTCGGATAGCATAAGCTTTGAAAACCATGAAGTTTAATGCCCATATTGATATGGTTCCAGATATGTTCCTAATTGACCACTTTCCCCAGGGCACCTGGAACCTTCTGTCGAGTGGTCTACGTATCTAATGGTTTTGAATATGCTGCTGGAAACATTATTTTTAAGGTTGATGCCCACTTGGATATAGTTCTGGTTAATATTTACATAATTGGAAATACACACATGACTGACCATGTTTTCCGGAACCATTTTACGGAAATGGTCATATTTCTGAAGATTTCCAACCAATCTTGATGCGTCCGTCGGCATTCGACTTCCTATTAGTTCTAGTTTCTAGGAAAATAGTAAACATCTATCCAACTTTACACCGCACAAAAATACAAGTGACAGAAAAAATGACATTTAGACATGACCTCGGAAAATCCGGAACATCTCCGGTGTCCAGTGGCCAATATGCATGGCCAAGCATGTTCCTGAAAGTAGACCAAATTTGCCGTCGACTGCTTCCAGATGCATCCAATTTTATCAATTTTTCATAAATTTATGAGCATTTGAATTTAGGCAAAATTTTGCCTATCTCAATCATTTTGCCTATCCCCTGTATGTCTTCGATTAAAGCGATAAAATTAGTTTTGGTCAAATTTCATTTTATTCCGACAATTGTGCCATGTTTATAGAACTAGTAAAAACAACGTTTCATGATCTACCATAACGCTTAAAACATCATAAGGTATATTTATAGTCACATCTAATTTTACAGGAGCACAAATGTAGAGAACAAAACAGTGGTCTTAAATGAAAACTTGGCCGATTGTTCGCAGAACAAGTTACTATTGGATCAAATTTGGGTTCGTTTACAAATTTCATAACGCCAAAAATTGTATTTTTTGACGCCCACCCACTCCTCGTAACGGTTTTGCATGATTTTGTATGTGCAGTAACATTTTGAGGATACCCACCAACCCTTGGTTGGTGGACCATCCTTAGTTATACTTAACCAAGACTTGGTTTAGCATAACTAAAAGCGTATTTTAAAGCAAAAAGTTTAGATATTTCAAGGTGTTGGTTCAATTTTTTACAACTATCAAACATCACCTGCCAAGAAGCACGATATAAAAACCGTTAACCTAAAGCAATAAAACAGTACTTTTCAGTGCTACTTGTTTATATCTATTAATTCATTTTCAATCCTTGTTTGGACCCATGTCCCATCACTATGGCTGACGCAGTCCAAGTTGGTGTAAAATTAACTAATAAAAATCTTTTTGAAATACGTTTACGACCTCAAAAGAGGGTGGAGCATATGGTGGAGTTTGCTATCATCATTCATAGGCGTATAAAACATCAACTTTTTTCGTCATCTAATAACATTTTTTTTTATTTTGGGTGCTTTTGTTCAAACACAGTTTGATAAATTTACTTCCATAGCTGTCTATTCGCCTTTTTAATGCACTAAACTTCAAGTTGGTTTGATTCAAACTGACTTGCGGAAATTAACTCGTAATAGGTCAAAATTGTTTGTCATTGGTGACATTCATGCCAAACATCGCTCATGGAATATTCGCAAAGCAATCCTAACAGCAGAATTTTTGCAGCAGAATTGAATTTGGTATTATAGACGATGATCTTAAACTCTTAATTTATCCTAAAAACGTAAGGAAAATGCAATTTCAGTGCATTCACGATTCTACGATGAAAATTATAAGGACGAATCAACAAAAACCTTTTTCCTAATTAATAAACAAAAATGTCTCAATTGGACCCTGACTCTAAGCCCTTTAAAAAAAATTTAAAATACCTGAGAAGTCAATTCTGGCCTCGAAGGAGCAAAACAAATTATTACTAACTAATTGCGAAAGAGCTCAAAACAGTTGGAAAGCGCGCATGATTTCAATTTTGGACTCACGAGTCCTTTCTCAAACAAGAGAACGTTTTCTAGAATTCCTGGGAGAAGACTAATTTGGAAGAAGTGAGAACTACAGTCAACTCTCCTTTGTTGGATATTGAAGAGACCATCGAGTTAGGGAAGCATCGAGTTACAGAACACAAAACCAGTGCAACTGCGATTTAAGGGACCATGGAGTTAGCCATGGAAACCAACTTTTACTATGGTTCTCTAACTCGATATCGAGATACGGAATATCGAGTAAGGGAAAGTTAACTGTATTATTAAAAAAAAACTTCAAAAACATTAAAGCCCCCGATGATGGATTTTTTTACATCCTCATCAAGAAACTTCCAGAGAGTAGCTTATCATTCTTGGTTCATATATTTAACAAATATTTGCAGTCGGAAGGTTGTACCTATTTTAAAATCGGACAACAATTTTGCAGATGCTATCGTCCAATCAGCTTGTTTTCCTCAATTACTAAACTTTTTGAAAAGGTAATTTTGAACAGAATTATGTTCCATATCAAAGAGAATTAAATTTTTGCCAATGAACAGTTCGGAACAGTTTTACGTGTAACATATTTGATTCGTTCCAACAAATCTGAAGGCTATTCTACTAGTCTTGCTCTTTTATTTATTTAAACAACAAAATTGGAAGGGGGAAAATCCCTTTGAGTGATTTCCTTTCGAAATCTTTCTCGAAGTGGCACAAAAAAGGTCTTGCTCTTCGAGACATTGAAAAAGCATTCGACAGTGTTTGGCATTGTAACAAACAACTTTGATTTTCCAACATACATTGTAAGATTAATCCAAAGTTTTCTGTCAAATCGTACACTTTTGGTTGATTACCAAAAGTCCAAGGCTGACAAACTTCCTGTAAGAGCTTGTGTTCCTCAAGGCAGCATTCTGGGACCAATATAGTACAATATTTTCACATCAGACTAACCTGAGATACCACAGGGATGTCGAAAATCTTTGTTTGTGGATGACACAGGTCACTCTGCCACAGAACGTGAAGAAACCTGCGTGGCATCTGTAATAGATTGCAAAAAAGTTTGGATATTTTTTCTTGCAAAAATGGAATGTTTCTCCTAGTGCTTTCAAATTCATCCAAAAGCTCTGTATTTGAATCCTTCAAGTAGACATGTTGTCACGATGAGAGGGATTTCCATCAATTGGTCAGATGAAGTTAAGTATGTAGGGTTCATGCTAGAAAAAAACTCAACTTTCAAAAATTACACTGGCGGTTTGGCAGAACCCATGGTCATCTATCAACTTTTCTGGGTCGTCAACCATCTAGTTAACACTCCAAGCTGTTGGTGCCCTAGTGACAATGGCGGAACACGGAATCGTTTCGTGATCTATTTCACATTCAAGTGCCTCAATTATAGGGGTTGGGACATGATCCACTTGATTTGATTACAACATAACCTAGCCTAGCTTTCTCAAAGGACAAATAGAGGCATAGAACGAGGAAACGAGAACAGCCAACGAATGGAGTGGTATCTAATTTAGAGAGAACCGAAGTTGATTGATGGGTGGAAGGGTTCCATAACCAGGCCAGAGAGATATATTCAGGACGAAATATTAATGGAGACAACATATGGAGGTAATAATGGTCGCCACTTAGAGTAAATTGAATTGGAAACACGTTGCGTGACCTATTACCTATTCTATGGGGATTCTATTTGGGACGGTGATCTCGTCTTTGTGGTGCCGATAAAAGCGTCAAATTTCGAAGGGAAAGGCATTATTATTTAACTGAAAGCAGTTGACTTTGAATATTTAACTATTGGATAATTACCTAAAAAAGTTGATTTGTTCGCTGTTGCTACAAAAATTGAATCTTTAATTTTAGGTTCAGTACAATCTAAATTAAATTGGATCATTGAATAATGGTGTTCAAGTTCATATAAATCATAAGCACTTCTTTTGTACATATTTTACCGTATATTGAAAGAATTAGTAAATAATTTTGATCTTCCAAATCATTTCAACCTAATAAAGTGCACCATCCTGCAAAACCACTAGCCTAACTGTTCCAGTTCCCCATTCCAATAAAAAATGGTGCAACTGATGATCGGAGCCGCATCATCATTTATTCAATCAAACGAAACCTTTCGCCTTAACCCCGCTGGCCAGACATGTTTGTTTTCCACCTCCACTCCGCATCTGCAACGAAGGCTAGTGCAACTAACAGAAAATCCTCACCCGTCCGACATAGTAAAATTCAGCTAACCGTAACCGCAATGAATGGCGTCCAACTCGTAAAAAGATATGAAACCATCATTGTGTTCAATTAGGCATGCAGTTTCTATTCACGGCGTTGCAGTACATGTTATACCTACCAAACCATACGAGAGGATAGGTTCAACCATAAGGTTATGGTTTCGACGAAAGAAGAGTGTATTTGCGGCAGCAGCAGCAATTCATGCCACATGGTTTCGCTTTGTGTAGCACGAATGAACGTTAAAACGTTAAATATTTTATAGCTCTATTTACGAACAACGCGTCAGGTTAAGCTGTTGTCAGCAATAGGAGGATGAATAAAGACCTTTAAAGTAAGGTTAGATAATCAGTATAATTAGAACAGTAACACACTGGGGTGGTCCATTTCTCATACAGACGTTTCGCATGAGGACATTTGGTAGAAGGACGTTTCGCATAAATCAGTTTCATACGAGAACAGTTCAAAATTTAAAAAATACATTATGCGAATCGTCTTTAGGTGATATTTCTCATCCGCAATTCACCCCAAGTAGAATAAAATTAGAGTAAAATGCTGCTTACAAATAAAGAAACATTCAATCGCTTTGTTGTATGTTAAATACGACTTAACCCTTTCAGGGCGGATGGGTCATATTGATTCAGCTCCTATATACAGTACAAATTCGAAAACTATAAATAGATGCACACTTTTCTCAGCAAAGTTATGCCTTCAGGCATTACTGAATTTGTTCTAAATTACTTTCGAAGCACGATCAAAGCAAGCGAAGAAAAACATCGCATATGTATCAGTCCATGATCGGCAATAATTTGCAAGTTGTAACAAGCTTGATAAATAGCAGCTGTGAGAGCTTCAAAGCTTCAAAAAGAGAGTGATGATAAAACCCATTTTTCTCCCTTGTTTCCGTTGAAGAATACCAGAAATCAACCCCTGTTTGTTTATATCTTTACTAACAAAATTAATCTGTTTTCAAATATTTGATTTACTATTAATTTTATATTGCATTCAACCATAAAAACTCAAATTCGTACTCATTGTGTGTAGACGAAAGTCGTCTCGAAAGGGTTAAACAATACAAAACGCTCTTTGCTAAAACCGCATGATAATACGCCATAATGCGGGGCTCTCGAAATGCACTCTCTCCCATTAGGTAGCCAAATGTCGCTTTACCACTAGGATAGGTCGCAACAACACAACCATGCAAACCAAACCCATATACCCGACCCGGTTACTTTGATTGAGGAATCATTGTCATCCGGGGCTGCTATTAGTGTCACTCAGTAGGCCGGTTGACGACCGACCGACGATGATGAACAGATTGGAAGCCCTGGAGGACAGTCTGCTGTTGCCTCAGTGCCGTACGGGATCCGATTAGTGGATAACACCAGAGTTATAACATATTTTGTTTCACTTTTATGCCTGATAAGTAGTTGAAATAATATAAAATAATATAACTCCATGCATTTCCCGTAGCTAAAAATAGCAAAATTTGTTATTTACTTTTCATGAAATAAAACTGCCCATGTATAAACAATTGCTCTTAGATTTAATTTAACAAGATTTGATGTTAAAAATTAAAACAGCCTTTGTTATTATAACTTATTTTGTTATCCTTGTTATCTGTAATAAATCTTGATATTACTGTGATATAATTTTGTTACCGTCCACTGGTCGGGGATTAATGCACATGAAAACGCGGTACAAAACGGAGCCGAACCATCACCATCGGTTGTTATTGTGGATGTTGACAAGGGAGTAACATGTTTATGATTGATTTATGTATGTTGCGATCTATGTTTATCACCGAGTGCAATTGAGAGGAGAATGGCTTTGGTTTTCGGTTGGATGGCGCTCGCTCACTGACTGAGCTGGATGAATGGGACTGGGAGCGCATTTTTCATTGATAGCTTACAAATCGTTGTTGGGCAGAGGGCGGAGGTAAACCGCAAACTGTGCACGATACTGACTAAACGTTATGGTTGAACAATCTCCTCCGCAGCATAGAAATTGTGGGAAGGGATCATTCGTTGCATGGGTTGCCGAGCCTGGGTAATCAACTGCGGATGTAACGATCGATCAACCGACTGGATCGGTTTGTGGTTTTACCGATGAATAACTGGTGGACCGTTTGTCGATCTTCTCAATGGAATGTGGTATGCTTCGAAGCATGGGATTTTAGAAGCTTGTTATCTATAATTTCTATTAATTGTGGGGACTTCCTATCATATTGCATGTACCGTAAAATGGAGTACTCATAATCTCGTGGGACGGTTTATCAAAGAGACATAACCTTCAATTGTGACATTCAATTGTTCTGGAGTATCGTAGATACACACAAGACAGAGATGTAGAAAATGTTAAGCTATATCATTCCGGAATAGTTTCAATCATTAGAATCATCTTCTAGACATCTGTTAGTACCCGTGCAGTGAATTACAACAGGTTTATCGCAAAGTTTGTTGCTTAGTCATTTTTTTTTCTTACAAAATATGTTCGATATTTGTTAAAATAACAAAAATTATAACAAAACTTTTTTCAGATCAAATAAAATTGAAGCAAAATGTGATATAATTTAAACAAAACCATAATTCAATATTTTTTTAGGTAAACAAAACAAATTATACCTAACTCATTGTGTTATTTTCCAAAACTTCATTACAACAAAATTTGTTATTTTCTTAGCATATTTTCTATAAACAAATTCAAAACAGACTTTGTATTATAACTGATTTTGTTTTGTTCGTGTTATTATATTTTCAACCGCCCATAGGTCATAAATCAAAAAACGAAATGTCTTGTTTGTCACTCCTTTACCTTTTCATGGATCATTTATGATCTCAAGATTGTAAAAATATAAATATTGATGGCGTTCCTGTATAATATTCATAGTAGGGCTATGAATGATGGAGTGTATATTTCATGTGTTAAAAATACGTTGAAAATTGAGCGATTTTAGCACTTTTTTCATTGTCTTCGCAAACCAAAATCAATTGATTTTTCAATCAGTTTAGATTACAGAACTTTAGTACAGATGTATATCTATCACTTCCAATACATTTTAGAGTGTTATGTGACATCTAGGAGTCAGTATTGATGTGAGTAATGAGGATAGAAATATACTCACTTGGTAACAACATCCCTTTTTTGAAGTACGTTTTTGAGTATGTTCTTAATCACATTTAATAAAACTTCAGCCCTCACATGATCATGTTTGAGTAGGAAAATGAACCTGTGAAGGTTCTAGCTGCAAATATTTGCAAATAAGTTAGCAGCGTGCCTTCAAAGCTGTTAGTTTTACCAATAACGGCGATGATAAAAATATTCAAAGAATTTATTACATACCAGTATAATTATAGACAACTGGAATGAATGGACAAAATAATTAAATTTTCACTACTAATACGTCAATTCACTATGAATACACTTGCAACATTGTACTTTGATTTAATGAGTAGTTTTAATGAGCGCTGAGACAATAAAATCCTAATATATTAGTAATGGAACAACAGCCATTCTAATATTTTGGCATGACTTCCCAAAGTGTGGGAGGAACAAAATGAAAATGTTATTTATTTTGTACATCAAAACAAGATCTTCAACAAAATACCAGTATCTATAGATCCAGCACTAAAAAAATAAAACTGAGATTAAAAAATATATTAGGAAGCAACAATATATTAACAAATAATTCATTAATTATTTCTTAATTTTAAGTATTTTAAACATAGGGTTAATTACATTAGGTGACATGTTCGTTATTCGATTTTGGTAGAGATGTGATGTGAAATTAGCATTATCAATTAATAAATATTTCAAGTATTTATTTGGTATATACATCTCCGGCACTTAGAAAAGTGTTCAATAGCTTTTTATATCCATATACTAAAAACTAGGCTTTTGAGCATGTGAAGCAACTCTCAGCAGGGAATCTTCTCAAGTTGAAAAAAAAAATAATCCTGATATATTGTTTTTAATGAAAAGATTTCATGGTCCTTTTCAAGATTTTAAATACTTTAGTTAATTTTGGACACGGAAGGAGATATAATTGCAAAGTCGGTTTTACGCACATATAATCATTCATATAACAGAGCCTTCGCATTATGATCTCCGCATCCTAATCAGAATTTTTGAAGTGATATGAATTACGACATCAATCTCGACGGAGTTTTAACAGTCAAAAATAATTAAGTTGGCAATTTATCATGGTATTTGCCACCGGATATTGAGTAAAATGATTTATGACCGCTTCGTAGAACAAATGGAACCACTGTGCGCTGTAGCCATCAAGCCATCAAAGTACACGGGTAGAAATCAGAATCCAAAAACAAGATTATGACTCATGATATCATGATTCCAGCGTGTTTTCGTCTTATGAAAATACACCATGATTTGGACTCATGATTGCCGTAACGCAATACACGCGTTAGGTTTTTGTAGCTGATTGCTCGGAATCATGATTCAAATTCCAAAAATGCTGAGTCGCGCATCCGTTTATGATCGAGAAAAATAAAAAAAAAGTTAAAAATAGCATACATTGAGATTCGATCTGAGAACCTTCAGATTGTGAGTCACATACTATACCACTCAACCGCTTCGTCATCTTAAATTGAAAGTGATCGATGCGAATGTGATGAAGCAAAGTGCGCCGCTTAGTGTTTTCACACTGGATGTTACGCTTATGAGGAATCATGATTATGACTCCAGGAACCATGATTTGTGATCCTGATATCATGACCTAACCAATTTATGAATTTCATGATTTGTAAATCATGGTGTGGGGATCAGATTTTTATCCGTGTAGGTATTTCCCCCGAGGAGGCATCGTCATCCTGGTGTTGCCAGGTGTGTTTGCGGATATTCTTGCATGCGAAGTAGGTACTGCTAATTGCATCCTTCTAGCAGCAGCGTAGTTTACAACCCGCAGGCCATTACAATTGGAAACGGAATGGCGGCTGCCAATGACGGGTCGGAAGAAGTCTTCTTTTCCAATCTGCGCATTTGTATCGCCGATGATCTGACTTCTTGCTTGGGGCACTCTCCATAGGCCTTATCAAGGCTCTCATAGAACTCATCCTTCATGTCATCGGGCTTATCGTTCGTTGGCGCATATATGCTGATGAGGCTGTAGTTGAAGACACAACACACAGATTCGGTCACTTATCGGTTTCCATTAAATAAATAGATTCATCTGCTTCCCAATTATTATGAACTTGTTCTGCTCTGTCGCCACCGCTGTAGTAGATGTGGTACTTTAATGAAGTGTTGGCGATGGAATCAACCACTCGGAATAGCTGGATAGCTGGATTGACGTGACAGGAGCCCCACACACGCGCGTTCATTCAAAGTTCTCACGTTCCAAAATCCGAGTTTCCAATCCTTTATTGTTTAACACCCTGTTTACACGGTCCGCTAGCTCGCATGAAACTTAAGGAACACTTGCCGTTGAAGAGACGCGAATAAGAGGGAAAACCACAGTGATCTACGGTGATGGCACGTTTATTGCTCAAATGCCTACACTGCCCATAACTGCATATTTGTAACATTCGACAAAAGTAGGCACTGAGTAAATTGAATACCAAGTGTGCATTTCACTGCAGTACGGGAGGAAACTAAAATTTCAAAAAATTACCAGGAACTCAAAAAAGCTTATTTGAGGCTGATATTTTGTACAACTCATATCGCAAACTAGATGAATAGTCAGAAAATAATTCCGATAGAAATTTCATTGCTATTACATTACGAGGCTCATTGACAATCTCAATGTGACTGTTATGCGGTTATAATAGCCAATGTGACAAAACAACTTGGTATTTTTTTCGAATTTTCTAGAACAATATCACAGATTTTATTAAGTTGATCGAAAGTATTTATCATTTGATGACTCTCCATGGTATTAACTCCAATTTGTCAAAAATGTCGAATGTGACTGTTATGCAGTTATGGGCAGTACAGTCCCTAACCACCTAACGCCCTAACTGCAACCTACCAAGAACAGTTTTACTCACGGTGTGTGTGTGTGTTTTTTTTTAGTTTTAGAAGGTGGTAAATTACATTTACGAACTAACCCAGCGTTTCACGTTCGATATGGAGGCTAGTCATATCGAATTCGTCCATCGTGCGCCAGAGTGTCGGACTTTTTTATACCGACTAAAATCCACCTTCGCCTACGAGCCATTCCCCCGGAACTGCCTCTTGGCATTACTTCATGGGGGAGGCTATTGTGCTAACCGCTGCACTGCTCATTGCTTCACTTCCTGCGTGTGACTCACGTGCATCTTACGCTCCTGTACTTTCCTTGTTCTCTTCGTACTGCTGGCATCGCGCCAGGGCCATGTTTCTACTGCCGCTTCTGTCATTGTTACGCTTCGTTGCTCTGCTGCGACGTGTTTGGGGCTGGCATCTCGCCAGAGCCCTGCGCAACTTTTGCGCCTGCTGCTAATCCGCCGATTCTCGAGTTCTCCAGGTTGGACCAGTTGGATGCCGAGGTCGGTCCAGCGATTCCGGTTGGGGGGTAGCTTGCGGTTCACTGGCGCCCCGACGACCCAAAACTGGTGGTCTCGGCATAGTCCCCGACGGTGGAGCTAGCCTACTCCAGCGAAGAGTTCCCGACGTAGGAATATCTCCCGAAACCGTTAAGGTTACGCGTTTGTTCCCGCTCACTGCTGCTGGCCGGTGAAGTGCCGAGGTCGATCCAGCGATTCCGGTTAGAGGATGGCTTCCGGTTCACTGGTGCCCCGACGACTGAAGCCGGTGACTTGCTACGAAATATTCAGAATACCCGACCAGAAGGAAGAAACAAGATTATAACAGAATATGTTCCCATGATATGATTTTTTTATATCACCAGTTGTTATAAAACATGTACCGTTAGTAGTTAAAATAACAAAAATTCTAACAAAATTTGCACCATGCCAAACTAAAATATAACAAACCCTGTTATAATAATAACATAATTATTACAGAATGTGTTGCAAGGATGTTACAAAATAACAAAATTATTGCAAACTATGTTACTGTTTATGACATCGGATGTCATTTACAACAAACTTATAAATGCGATGTCAAAAATATAACAAATGTTGTTATAAATGTGTTACAAAAAATGTAACAAGATGAGAACAAAGCCATCTTGATAACAAAATTATATCAATTTCTGTTATTTTTAACTGCTGCTGATAGGAATGTGTTATAATCTTGTTACGTGGTCGGGTAGTCCCCGACGGTGGATCTATCCTAGTCCGACGAAGATTTACCCGACGGCGGAAGATCTCCCGAACCGATGCTTTCCGGGCTGATGCCGAGGTCGGTCCTGCGATTCCGGTGGAGGGAAACTTCCGGTTCACAGGCGCCTCGACGACCATTTGCCGATGCAACTACGCGATCTACTCAGGTAGTCCCCGGCGTGAACTTAACCAACTCCGAAGCTGGCCGGGCAGATGCCGAAGTCGGTCCTGCGATTCCGACGGAGAGCAGCTTCCGGTTCACAGGCGACCCTGCCGGTGCTGTTTCGCGATCTACTCGGCTAGTCCCCGGCGGAAGGACATAGCCTACTCCGACGCGATGTTGGTCGGTAAGTGCCGAGGTCGGTCCTGCAATTCCGGTTGGGGGATGACTTCCGGTTTGCAGGCGCCTCGACGACTTATTACCGATACTACGCTACGCCCGCTCTACTCGGTCTAGTCCCCGACGGAGGATCTAGCCTACTCCGGTCGCACCCGTTGGTCTCCTTCATATGCTCGCTTCAATAGGCTGACTTGTCAAGTGTCAAGGTCGGTCCAACGATTCCAGCTGCCCCAACAACGCAGAGCCATGTGCTGTCTGCTGTGTTGAGTGTCGCTGCTCCTCTCGCAATCTTCGTTGTAAAAGAGACATCAGCTGAACGATTGTCCTGTTTACCGCGTCCCATTTCTCTTCGTTAGCACACATTCGGTGGACGATATTGCGCACATTAACGTCATTGCCAACGACGGATGTCATCTCGGCTCGCTCATGCTCAAAGCGCGGACATTCGAAGACCACGTGCTCAGGGTTTCGTCAACATTGCCGCACCCGGTGCATAACGGCGATCTTGCGTGTTCAAACCTATTCAGGTATTTCTTGAAGCAGCCATGATCAGACAAAAACTTCGTCAAGTGGAAATTCATTTCTCCGTGTTTTCTGTTTACCCACATCGACAGGCACGGAATTAGTCGGTGGGTCCATCTACCGTTCTAAGCGCTATCCCACTGCTGTTGCCATTTCCTCATGGTTTCCTCTCTAGCTCTTTTCCGAATTTCCCGCGCGCCTCAGTCACTGTAGCGCTCGCTACACGCATGTCCATTACTCTGAACGTACTGTTCAGCCGGGAGTGGTTCCTCTTCGTCTGCTGTGTTGTCACCCACACGGGGTCAGCGTATCTGAGTATCGACGTAGACACGCTCGCAAGTAGTCGCTTCTTGCTGCTGCTGATCACTGAGTTGTTGGGCGTGATCCAGGATATAGTTAATAGACATGGCTGTTGAAGCTCAGCCGATCATCGATCATCACTCCCAGGTGTCTGAATTCCCCCTTTCAGTCGATGGTACACTGTCCAACTGAGATTCTGGCATGCTGCACTGCCTGTCGGTAGCTTTTCATCACAACTTCGGTTTTGTGATGGGCTAGCTCAAGCTTCTTCCCTCGCATCCATTCTTCCACGGCGTCTACTGCTTCAGTAGCAAGTATCTCTACTTCTTCTAGTGATGCGCCGATGACTACAAGCACCACGTCATCCGCGAAGCCGACGATCTTCACACTTCGGGGGAAGCTCATGAGCTTCAGCTGCAGCTTCAACACTCCGTCATACATAGCGTTCCAGAGGGTTTTTCCCTCAGTGGGACAAGACATCAAAGTAGGGTAAGAGTATGTTAGCTTACCTTAACCATGCAGGCTACCACCCACTGAGCTTCCAAAACCCACCATTAGATGTCTGGTAGCATAGCACTCGGGCGGCCATGAGGGGTGGAAAAATAGGGACCATTGTAGAAATCTCGAATGGAAAAGGGTAATGACCGACGACCTAGGTAAAGAACCTCTAGGGCTGAAAACAAATTTCTGGTCGTTAATTGGAAAGCAGACGAAGAGTTGTGTAAGGAAGATATCGGAAGTTATCGTCGTTGACCGAAGACCGATCCGTCAACATATCGGTAGGTTCTAGGCTAGGTTCTAGGCGTAGGAGGGTCCCAGAAGGATGCAGCCGAAGTCCCCCAAGCCAACCCGAGGAGAGCATGGTCCGACGTAGCCGATACATTCAAGAGTGGTAGGACAACGCTGACGGCCGTTACCAGGTTGCAAGGAAGGAATGGACAGGTGGTGTAACTGGCAGAAGAAGGGCAGAAGAATAGTGAACAAATCAGACTAGTGCATAAGAAAGTGGTAAGGAAGTGAAGCGAAGTAGAAGGTAGAAGAAGTAATCAGAAATACGACCTGTTTAAGGAAATAAAGTTAAAGTTTGGTAGTGAAGTGCTTTTGGGTTTTCCTTAATTTCAAGTGCGAAGAATCCATGTTCGCAGTAAATTTAAATTGAGCGTGCCGACCCTGAGACAGTTGAGTCGGGGAGTCGCAAAGACGCTCCCGATTGTCTGACCGATACTTACATATTCTAGTACAAAACTTGAAAATCAAAGGATGGCTCCCAATATCGGACACAATTCTGTGTCAAGACACATCAAGACACATCATCGAATGTTTTAACTCCAGTGATTGTATTTCATTCATTCACCACATTTACAAGAGCAATTTGAATTTTATTCAATTTGCAGGATGTCAATCAAAAATTGTTTCCATATATGATGAAAAATTGCACATTTTACGATATTGTTCTGAACGCTCAGATTTTTTGTTTTTATTGCATATTTGATACCATGATCGACGGAATCCATGAAACATTAATGTATTTTGAGACTCTGGTGCAAAAATTACAAACATTTCATATAACAAATCAAGCTACCCGTAACTGAGGGGCAGAGGCTGCTTGACCAAAATTGTAGTTTCATTTAGTTCAAATATGGTACAAAATACATTAAAACTTTTAAATTATGATTACATTCGATCATGCTTGCGCGATACAAACTATTTTACCATATTCAGAACAATTACTAACTAGACTCAAATTTGAGTTGAATTGTCAACTTTTTAACAATTTTCATCCATATCTACTTTTCCAAAAAAAAAAAATAAAAAGCATTCGTACTTCGAGGATGTGTAATTCAACGCAAACGTTAGTCTCCATAGTAGCTTTCTTTTCTTCTAATACACCGTGTTGATTGGATCATGATTTCTCAATTTCTCGACTTTGCCCGATATTGGGCGCTGTCTGGTACCATGGAATCTCCCCTTATATTGTACACCTTTCTTAGGAACAACGAAATTTGCATTTAAGATAAAAGCCTTAGTGTATTTAATCATTCAATCTGAATAATAAAAGCAAATGTTGTTTTTTATCTTCAGATACGAATTTCTGGGTTTCTGTTACGAGGAACAATTATGCTCCCACCGACAGTTAAGTTTTTCAATGCAGGTTTATTTCCGTCCTAATGCAACAATAGTGACAAAAAGCTCTATTGCTAACTATTTTTATACGATCATTACTTTCAAGTTTAGAAAACCAGACCCCCTTCCCCTTAAAACAAAACTCCAAACAAATTCCTCCAAGGAAACGATGTTGACGACGGACAGAGAAGTTTTTCGAAAAGTTCGGAAACAATGAACGACAGGGCTCACTGAGACGGCTGTTAAATGATCCGTTTGAAATCAATGGAATTAAATGATCAAATTCTTCAACCTACTTTGGATTATCACTAAAGGTATAGTTTGGAGCTTTCTTATCGATTATCTCCTATCCTAGACATTCGTTTTCTTTCTCGGGAAATCGCAAATCATCTCTCTACCATCACTAAACATCAATTACTGCCAAACATCGGCCCGAACGCCGGTTTACACGCTCTAGTTTGCAGTTCGTGACCGCTGCCCGAATCACGACGACGTGCAATGCCTTAATATCCCGCCAAGGGTATAAATCAACGTAGCAATGTCGAACAGCACACGTCTAATGAAATAATCAATAATTATGCTCACGTCTTTCTTCCCACATAGGTAACCGATGCACCTTCGTAAACTCCTGTTTTCGCATCCAACAACCCAACGTGTATCCGAATGGCGGCGCAAATAGACTCATTTCCATTCAATTTAGTAGAACATCGTTCGACCAACGGCGCGGCGGCATGATGGTGGTAATTGAACAAACGCGTCCATTGAATGCATCAAGCCGCCACCTTAACCTTCGGTCTGTCTCTTTTATGTATGCGAACCTTCTGAGCAGAATCTCAATGAAGAGAATTATTAAAGTGGTGTTCAATATTGTACCTTTTAATTCCGCCATATTTGCTTTATTCTTTGACAGACACGCGTATATCGATTACCACTTATTGTCTTCTTCAGTGCACTATGGTCCAGGAATCAGTTTTACGCGGAAAGATGCATTTTGAGCTTTAGAATGAAACATTAGACAAAAACGGTCTTCTACAAAGTTGTTTGTATTAGTTAAGCCCTTTGTTTGGTGTTATTGAAAATTAGGGTGGACCACATTTTCATAGAAATTGTGTAACTAACTTTCTTATTTGTAGAAATTATATTATACATGCTTCAGCAAAGTTGTAGACCATTCAATTTCAAGCAACTTTGCCAAAAAAAGTTTTTTTGTATCTCTTAAATTGACTGATTTAGAGCTTTTTCCCTACGGTGACATAGGGTGGTTCGAACAAAACTGGTTTTCTGGCTCTAGAGTTTTCAATTCAAATTTCTCATCAAAGTAGTCTATCAAACACTTTCAGAGCTTTAAAAAATGCGTAATTTGGTGAGTGAAGAAATTCGCTATCTCCTTCCGTTTAGGAGTTATTGTTGTTTCTCTCTCAAAAACATGCCTACTTTGATTGTGAATATCTCTGATTGGGGCAAACATAAAAAATATCTTTTGGCTGCATTCAAAAGACAAAATAAAATTGTATATTATATCAAAAAATAACAGATGTGTTATTTTTGTAACTCTAATAAAATGCCTTGAAAAACAAAGGATTTTAAGTAGAAAAACTTTAATAACTTTTGAACCAAAATAGATATCATCAATATTTTTGCATGAAAATGTGTGTTTTGTTAAGTTCTAAAAGTCGTCCATAGACGACTTTGACGAGAAAATAATATTAAAAAAACTAGAGTTGAAAAACTTTTTTATGTTGGACCACCCTGCGATGATTAGGAAAAAATGCTCTAGATTGGTCAAATTTTGAGCTACAGAAAAACTTTTTTTGGCAAAGTTGATCAAAATTTCAAGTTCTACCGCTTTGCCTAAGAGCATATACCAGTATTTTTGCAAATAAAAAAGTTGATTATATGATATGTGTGATATTGTGGACCACCCTAGTTTCAAATGACACAGTATGTAAGCTTACATTTTAAGAAACAATTTTGTAGAAGACCATTTTTGTCTAAAATTTCATTTTTATGCTCAAAATGCAAAATAATAAAGAAATACATACTATGAAAATCTTCAAAATAGTTTTAGAGCCCTTTGTTTCTTATTTTAGATTTCTCGTCAAAGTCGTCTATGAACGACTTTAAGAACTTAATAAAACGCAAATTTTCATGCAAAAATATTGATGATATCTATTTTGGTTCAAAAGTTATTAAAGTTTTTCTACTTAAAATCCTTTGTTTTTCAAGGCATTTTATTAGAGTTACAAAAATAACATATCTGTAATTTTTTGATATAATATACAATTTTATTTTGTCTTTTGAATGCCGTCAAAAGATATTTTTTATGTTTGCCCCAATCAGAGATATTCACAATCAAAGTAGGCATGTTTTTGAGAGAAAAACAACAATAACTCCTAAACGGAATGAGATAGCGAGTTTCTTCACTCACCAAATTACGTATTTTTTAAAGCTCTGAAAGTGTTTCATAGACTACTTTGATGAGAAATTTGAATTGAAAACTCTAGAGCCAGAAAACCAGTTTTGTTCGGACCACCCTATGTCACCGTAGGAAAAAAGCTCTAAATCGGTCAATTTAAGAGATACAAAAAAACTTTTTTTAGCAAAGTTGCTTGAAATTGAATGGTCTACAACTTTGCTGAAGCATGTATAATATAATTTCTACAAATAAGAAAGTTAGTTACACAATTTCTATGAAAATGTGGTCCACCCTAATTTTCAATAACACCAAACAAAGGGCTTAACTAATACAAACAACTTTGTAGAAGACCGTTTTTGTCTAATGTTTCATTCTAAAGCTCGAAATGCATCTTTCCGCGTAAAACTGATTCCTGAACCACTGTGCAGTGTTAGTTCCTCAGTGTCTTTTTTTATTTCTTTATTAGTATCATTTCAAACATTACATTCATTTCATATTTTTAGGGGTTCTGTGTTATTAGACAACACTGTCATCCTAATTCGGTAAAACAAATTTAAGATTTTATTAACATTTTGTTAACAACATATTACATTTCATTTGCCGTAGCAGTTCAGATTTTTTACAGGTGAGTTGATTTTACCTGCTTATAAGAGAAAAATCTTAACCTAAATATTTAACGCATAAATCGTGGCAATAGAAGATTGTAATGATTTTTGCCTGAAATTATTAATTATTTTATTTGACATTTGTAACATATATGTAACTCATTGGTACTATACCAGGGAGGAAGCTTCATAATCATTTTCAAAATTTTATTTTGAATTCTCTGCAGAGCTTTCTTCCTGGTAATACAACAGCTAGTCCATATTGGTACAACATACAACATGGCTGGCCTGAAAATTTGTTTGAATATCAAAAGCTTGTTCTTAAGACAAAGTTTTGATTTTCTAATAATAAGAGGATAGAGACATTTTACATATTTGTTACATTTGGCTTGAATGCCCTCAATGTGATTTTTGAAAGTTAAATTTTTATCTACCATGAGTCCTAGATACTTAACTTCATCTGACCAATTTATTGGAACCCCTCTCATCGTGACAACATGTCTACCAGATGGTTTCAAATAAAGAGCTTTTGGTTTATGTGGGAATATTATTAGTTGAGTTTTAGAAGCATTAGGAGAAATTTTCCATTTTTGCAAGTATAAAGAAAATATATAAAAACTTTTTTGCAATCGACTACAGATGACACGCAGGCTTCGTCCTTTGGCGGAGAGGCCTCTGTCATCCGCAAACAAGGATTTTTGACATCCCTGAGGTAACTCAGATAAAGCCAGATACAGACAAAGGGTTAATTACTTCTACTGCACTGCGCTAGCTTGAGAGACGCGTCTTCTAGGGTACCTCAAAGGACGTTCGGTCAATTGGCCGGTCGCACCAAAGCCAATGGCGGCGGTCAATAATTTTCTCATCATTTTTTTTTTCTTCTGTATTCAACGACAGTATTACGTGGTCAGCTTGTGGGATCTTTAGAATACCGATTTTGGCGCCGCGGTTGAACTTTTTTTTCACATACCTCCCTTCCTAGAGAATGGACGGAGCGCGGAAAATCAATCGATGGGAAGTGGCAGAAATCGTGCTCCATCACTCTGGCCGAGGTGATTGGCGCTGCGGCGATGCAAATGTGTTTTATGTGGAAAGGAATGCTTTCGCAAGACGCATCGGTACGGGACATGGTGCTAAAGTGTAAAAGGCGATAATTAGTTGGTACCGGACAATGGTCCCATCAGTTGAAGACGAAATGTAAATGGTGCATTTGTAGGAATGTGGAAATCTGAGCCATGACTCTGAGAATTCTGAGCAGAATTCTAAGAATATGCTCAGAAGGATCCTGGCAGGGTTCTAAGCGGAATTATGAGAGGATTCTGAGAAGAATCCTGATAGGATTCTGAGAAGTATCCTAAGAGGATTACGAGAAGAATACTGAGAGGATTCTGAGAAGAATCCTGGGATGATTCTGAGAAGAATCCTGGGAGGATTCTGAGAAGAATCCTGGGAGGATTCTGAGAAGAATCCTGGAAGGATTCTGAGCAGAACCCTGGGAGGATTCTGAGAAGAATCCTGGGAGGATTCTGAGAAGAATCCTGGGAGGATTCTGAGAAGAATCCTGAGAGGATTCTGAGAAGAATCCTGGGAGGATTCTGAGAAGAATCCTGGGAGGATACTGAGAAGAATCCTGGGAGGATTCTGAGAAGAATCCTGGGAGGATTCTGAGAAGAATCCTGGAAGGATTCTGAGCAGAACCCTGGGAGGATTCTGAGAAGAATCCTGGGAGGATTCTGAGGAGAATCCTGGGAGGATCCTGAGAGGATTCTGAGAAGAATCCTAAGAGGATTCTGAGAAGAATCCTGGGAGGATCCTGAGAGGATTCTGAGAAGAATCCTAAGAGGATTCTGAGAAGAATCCTGAGAGGATTCTGAGAAGAATCCTGAGAGGATTCTGAGAAGAATCCTGATAGGATTCTGAGAAGAATCCTGAGAGGATTCTGAGAAGAATCCTGATAGGATTCTAAGAAGAATCCTAAGAGGATTCTGAGAAGAATCCTAAGAGGATTCTGAGAAGAATCCTAAGGGGATTCTGAGATGAATCCTAAGGGGATTCTGAGATGACTCCTAAGAGGATTCTGAGAAAAATCCTAAAATGATTCTGAGAAGAATCCTAAGAGGATTCTGAGAAGGATCCTAAGAAGATTCTGAGAAGAATCCTAAGAGGATTCTGAGAAGAATCCTAAGAGGATTCTGAAAAGAATCCTAAGGGAATTCTGAGAAGAATCCTAAGAGGATTCTGAGGAGAATCCTAAGACCATTCTGAGAAGAATCCTAAGAGGATTCTGAGAAGAATCCTAAGAGGATTCTGAGAAGAATCCTAAGAGGATTCTGAGAAGAATCCTAAGAGGATTCTGAGAAGAATCCTAAGAGGATTCTGAGAAGAATCCTAAGAAATCCTAAGGGAATTCTGAGAAGAATCCTAAGAGGATTCTGAGAAGAATCCTGAGAGGATTCTGAGAAGAATCCTAAGAGGATTCTGAGAAGAATCCTAAGAGGATTCTGAGAAGAATCCTAAGAGGATTCTGAGAAGAATCCTAAGAGGATTCTGAGAAGAATCCTAAGAGGATTCTGAGAAGAATCCTAAGAGGATTCTGAGAAGAATCCTAAGAGGATTCTGAGAAGAATCCTAAGAGGATTCTGAGAAGAATCCTAAGAGGATTCTGAGAAGAATCCTAAGAGGATTCTGAGAAGAATCCTAAGAGGATTCTGAGAAGAATCCTAAGAGGATTCTGAGAAGGATCCTAAGAGGATTCTGAGAAGAATCCTAAGAGGATTCTGAGAAGAATCCTAAGAGGATTCTGAGAAGAATCCTAAGAGGATTCTGAGAAGAATCCTAAGAGGATTCTGAGAAGAATCCTAAGAGGATCATGAGATGAATCCTGAGAGGATTCTGAGAAGAATCCTAAGAGGATTCTGAGAAGAATCCTAAGAGGATTCTGAGAAGAATCCTAAGAGGATTCTGAGAAGAATCCTAAGAGGATTCTGAGAAGAATCCTAAGAGGATTCTGAGAAGAATCCTAAGAGGATTCTGAGAAGAATCCTAAGAGGATTCTGAGAAGAATCCTAAGAGGATTCTGAGAAAAATCCTAAGAGGTTTCTGAGAAGAATCCTAAGAGGTTTCTGAGAAGAATCCTAAGAGGATTCTGAGAAGGATCCTAAGAGGATTCTGAGAAGAATCCTTAGAGGATTCTGAGAAGAATCCTAAGAGGATTCTGAGAAAAATCCTGAGAAGTATCATGAGAGGATTCTAAGAATAATTCTGAGAGGATTCTTAAAGAAGATTCTGAGAGGTTTCTGAGAGGATTCTGAGAAGAATCCTGAGAGGATTACGAGAAGAATCCTAACGGGATTCTGAGAAGAATCCTAACGGGATTCTGAGAAAATAATCCTGAGAGGATTCTGAGAAGAATCCTGCGAGGATTCTAAAATGAATCCTGACAGGATTCTGAGAAGGTACTGAGATGATTTTGAGAAGAATCCTGAGATAATTCTGAGAAGAATCCTGAGAGAATTCTGAGAAGAATCCTGAGAGGATTTTGAGAAGAATCCTGAGAGGATTCTGAGAAGAATCCTGAGAGGATTCTGAGAAGAATCCTGAGAGGATTCTGAGAAGAATCCTGAGAGGATTCTGAGAAGAATCCTAAGGGAATTCTGAGAAGAATCCTAAGAGGATTCTGAGAAGAATCCTAAGAGGATTCTGAGAAGAATCCTAAGAGCATTCTGAGAAGAATCCTAAGAGCATTCTGAGAAGAATCCTAAGAGGATTCTGAGAAGAATCCTAAGAGGATTCTGAGAAGAATCCTAAGAGGATTCTGAGAAGAATCCTAAGAGGATTCTGAGAAGAATCCTAAGAGGATTCTGAGAAGAATCCTAAGAAATCCTAAGAGCATTCTGAGAAGAATCCTAAGGGAATTCTGAGAAGAATCCTAAGAGGATTCTGAGAAGAATCCTAAGAGGATTCTGAGAAGAATCCTAAGAGGATTCTGAGAAGGATCCTAAGAGGATTCTGAGAAGAATCCTAAGAGGATTCTGAGAAGAATCCTAAGAGGATTCTGAGAAGAATCCTAAGAGGATTCTGAGAAGAATCCTAAGAGGATTCTGAGAAGAATCCTAAGAGGATTCTGAGAAGAATCCTAAGAGGATTCTGAGAAGAATCCTAAGAGGATTCTGAGAAGAATCCTAAGAGGATTCTGAGAAGAATCCTAAGAGGATTCTGAGAAGAATCCTAAGAGGATTCTGAGAAGAATCCTAAGAGGATTCTGAGAAGAATCCTAAGAGGATTCTGAGAAGAATCCTAAGAGGATTCTGAGAAGAATCCTAAGAGGATTCTGAGAAGAATCCTAAGGGAATTCTGAGAAGAATCCTAAGAGGATTCTGAGAAGAATCCTAAGAGGATTCTGAGAAGAATCCTAAGAGGATTATGAGATGAATCCTGAGAGGATTCTGAGAAGAATCCTAAGAGGATTCTGAGAAGAATCCTAAGAGGATTCTGAGAAGAATCCTAAGAGGATTCTGAGAAGAATCCTAAGAGGATTCTGAGAAGAATCCTAAGAGCATTCTGAGAAGAATCCTAAGAGGATTCTGAGAAGAATCCTAAGAGGATTATGAGATGAATCCTGAGAGGATTCTGAGAAGAATCCTAAGAGGTTTCTGAGAAGAATCCTAAGAGGATTCTGAGAAGGATCCTAAGAGGATTCTGAGAAGAATCCTTAGAGGATTCTGAGAAGAATCCTAAGAGGATTCTGAGAAAAATCCTGAGAAGTATCATGAGAGGATTCTGAGAAAAATCCTAAGAGGTTTCTGAGAAGAATCCTAAGAGGTTTCTGAGAAGAATCCTAAGAGGATTCTGAGAAGGATCCTAAGAGGATTCTGAGAAGAATCCTTAGAGGATTCTGAGAAGAATCCTAAGAGGATTCTGAGAAAAATCCTGAGAAGTATCATGAGAGGATTCTAAGAATAATTCTGAGAGGATTCTTAAAGAAGATTCTGAGAGGTTTCTGAGAGGATTCTGAGAAGAATCCTGAGAGGATTCTGAGAAGAATCCTAACGGGATTCTGAGAAGAATCCTAACGGGATTCTGAGAAGAATCCTAACGGGATTCTGAGAAGAATCCTAACGGGATTCTAAGAAAATAATCCTGAGAGGATTCTGAGAAGAATCCTGCGAGGATTCTAAAATGAATCCTGACAGGATTCTGAGAAGGTACTGAGATGATTTTGAGAAGAATCCTGAGATAATTCTGAGAAGAATCCTGAGAGAATTCTGAGAAGAATCCTGAGAGGATTTTGAGAAGAATCCTGAGAGGATTCTGAGAAGAATCCTGAGAGGATTCTGAGAAGAATCCTAAGGGAATTCTGAGAAGAATCCTAAGAGGATTCTGAGAAGAATCCTAAGAGGATTCTGAGAAGAATCCTAAGAGGATTCTGAGAAGAATCCTAAGAGCATTCTGAGAAGAATCCTAAGAGCATTCTGAGAAGAATCCTAAGAGCATTCTGAGAAGAATCCTAAGAGGATTCTGAGAAGAATCCTAAGAGGATTCTGAGAAGAATCCTAAGAGGATTCTGAGAAGAATCCTAAGAGGATTCTGAGAAGAATCCTAACAAGGGAAGGTCACGATGGTGTTACACGGGGTTTTCAACCGGACTATTTTTGTTAGATTCTACATGTCGAAATATGAAAAACCCCAAAGCCTTTCGGGTGATGGAACAGTGGTGTAGCCAGGAGGGGCTCTGAAAGGGGCAATTTTGTACGTATATTATATTATTAGGCTAATTGGAAATTTTACAAAAATATTTTTTCAATATCTATTGTGATGGTAGAGAACAGAATTGACATTAATTTATTTTTAAAATGTATTTTCCATGCCATAGGCGCAATCGGGATGCGTTTAGTATTGGTATACTATTCTAATAAAACCAAATTTGTTTTGGTGTCCATATTCCATGATGGTTACGCCAATGGCATGGAAAATACATTTTAAACATACTTTAATGTCAATTCTGTTCTCTACCATCACAATAGATACAAAAAAAATATTTTTGTCAAATTTTCAATTAGCTCAATAGTATAATATACGTACAAAATTGCCCCTTTCAGAGCCCCTCCTGGCTACACCACTGGTCCATCACCCGAAAGGCTTTTGGGTTTTTCATATTTCGACATGTAGAATCTAACAAAAATAGTCCGGTTGAAAACCCCGTGTAACACCATCGTGACCTTCCCTTGTAAGAGGATTCTGAGAAGAATCCTAAGAGGATTCTGAGAAGAATCCTAAGAAATCCTAAGAGGGTTCTGAGAAGAATCCTAAGGGAATTCTGAGAAGAATCCTAAGAGGATTCTGAGAAGAATCCTAAGAGGATTCTGAGAAGAATCCTAAGAGGATTCTGAGAAGAATCCTAAGAGGATTCTGAGAAGAATCCTAAGAGGATTCTGAGAAGAATCCTAAGAGGATTCTGAGAAGAATCCTAAGAGGATTCTGAGAAGAATCCTAAGAGGATTCTGAGAAGAATCCTAAGAGGATTCTGAGAAGAATCCTAAGAGGATTCTGAGAAGAATCCTAAGAGGATTCTGAGAAGAATCCTTAGAGGATTCTGAGAAGAATCCTAAGAGGATTCTGAGAAAAATCCTGAGAAGTATCATGAGAGGATTCTAAGAATAATTCTGAGAGGATTCTTAAAGAAGATTCTGAGAGGTTTCTGAGAGGATTCTGAGAAGAATCCTCAGAGGATTACGAGAAGAATCCTAACGGGATTCTGAGAAGAATCCTAACGGGATTCTGAGAAAATAATCCTGAGAGGATTCTGAGAAGAATCCTGCGAGGATTCTAAAATGAATCCTGACAGGATTCTGAGAAGGTACTGAGATGATTTTGAGAAGAATCCTGAGATAATTCTGAGAAGAATCCTGAGAGAATTCTGAGAAGAATCCTGAGAGGATTTTGAGAAGAATCCTGAGAGGATTCTGAGAAGAATCCTGAGAGGATTCTGAGAAGAATCCTGAGAGGATTCTGAGAAGAATCCTAAGGGAATTCTGAGAAGAATCCTAAGAGGATTCTGAGAAGAATCCTAAGAGGATTCTGAGAAGAATCCTAAGAGCATTCTGAAAAGAATCCTAAGAGCATTCTGAGAAGAATCCTAAGAGGATTCTGAGAAGAATCCTAAGAGGATTCTGAGAAGAATCCTAAGAGGATTCTGAGAAGAATCCTAAGAGGATTCTGAGAAGAATCCTAAGAAATCCTAAGAGCATTCTGAGAAGAATCCTAAGGGAATTCTGAGAAGAATCCTAAGAGGATTCTGAGAAGAATCCTAAGAGGATTCTGAGAAGAATCCTAAGAGGATTCTGAGAAGAATCCTAAGAGGATTCTGAGAAGAATCCTAAGAGGATTCTGAGAAGGATCCTAAGAGGATTCTGAGAAGAATCCTAAGAGGATTCTGAGAAGAATCTTAAGAGGATTCTGAGAAGAATCCTAAGAGGATTCTGAGAAGAATCCTAAGAGGATTCTGAGAAGAATCCTAAGAGGATTCTGAGAAGAATCCTAAGAGGATTCTGAGAAGAATCCTAAGAGGATTCTGAGAAGAATCCTAAGAGGATTCTGAGAAGAATCCTAAGAGGATTCTGAGAAGAATCCTAAGAGGATTCTGAGAAGAATCCTAAGAGGATTCTGAGAAGAATCCTAAGAGGATTCTGAGAAGAATCCTAAGAGGATTCTGAGAAGAATCCTAAGAGGATTCTGAGAAGAATCCTAAGAGGATTCTGAGAAGAATCCTAAGAGGATTCTGAGAAGAATCCTAAGAGGATTGGAAGAATCCTAAGAGGATTATGAGATGAATCCTGAGAGGATTCTGAGAAGAATCCTAAGAGGATTCTGAGAAGAATCCTAAGAGGATTCTGAAAAGAATCCTAAGAGGATTCTGAGAAGAATCCTAAGAGGATTCTGAGAAGAATCCTAAGAGGATTCTGAGAAGAATCCTAAGAGCATTCTGAGAAGAATCCTAAGAGGATTCTGAGAAGAATCCTAAGAGGATTATGAGATGAATCCTGAGAGGATTCTGAGAAGAATCCTAAGAGGTTTCTGAGAAGAATCCTAAGAGGATTCTGAGAAGGATCCTAAGAGGATTCTGAGAAGAATCCTTAGAGGATTCTGAGAAGAATCCTAAGAGGATTCTGAGAAAAATCCTGAGAAGTATCATGAGAGGATTCTGAGAAAAATCCTAAGAGGTTTCTGAGAAGAATCCTAAGAGGTTTCTGAGAAGAATCCTAAGAGGATTCTGAGAAGGATCCTAAGAGGATTCTGAGAAGAATCCTTAGAGGATTCTGAGAAGAATCCTAAGAGGATTCTGAGAAAAATCCTGAGAAGTATCATGAGAGGATTCTAAGAATAATTCTGAGAGGATTCTTAAAGAAGATTCTGAGAGGTTTCTGAGAGGATTCTGAGAAGAATCCTGAGAGGATTCTGAGAAGAATCCTAACGGGATTCTGAGAAGAATCCTAACGGGATTCTGAGAAGAATCCTAACGGGATTCTAAGAAAATAATCCTGAGAGGATTCTGAGAAGAATCCTGCGAGGATTCTAAAATGAATCCTGACAGGATTCTGAGAAGGTACTGAGATGATTTTGAGAAGAATCCTGAGATAATTCGGAGAAGAATCCTGAGAGAATTCTGAGAAGAATCCTGAGAGGATTTTGAGAAGAATCCTGAGAGGATTCTGAGAAGAATCCTAAGGGAATTCTGAGAAGAATCCTAAGGGAATTCTGAGAAGAATCCTAAGAGCATTCTGAGAAGAATCCTAAGAGCATTCTGAGAAGAATCCTAAGAGGATTCTGAGAAGAATCCTAAGAGGATTCTGAGAAGAATCCTAAGAGGATTCTGAGAAGAATCCTAAGAGGATTCTGAGAAGAATCCTAAGAGGATTCTGAGAAGAATCCTAAGAGGATTCTGAGAAGAATCCTAAGAAATCCTAAGAGGATTCTGAGAAGAATCCTAAGGGAATTCTGAGAAGAATCCTAAGAGGATTCTGAGAAGAATCCTAAGAGGATTCTGAGAAGAATCCTAAGAGGATTCTGAGAAGAATCCTAAGAGGATTCTGAGAAGAATCCTAAGAGGATTCTGAGAAGAATCCTAAGAGGATTCTGAGAAGAATCCTAAGAGGATTCTGAGAAGAATCCTGAGAGGATTCTGAGAAGAATCCTAAGAGGATTCTGAGAAGAATCCTAAGAGGATTATGAGATGAATCCTGAGAGGATTCTGAGAAGAATCCTAAGAGGATTCTGAGAAGAATCCTAAGAGGATTCTGAGAAGAATCCTAAGAGGATTCTGAGAAGAATCCTAAGAGGATTCTGAGAAGAATCCTAAGAGGATTCTGAGAAGAATCCTAAGAGGATTCTGAGAAGAATCCTAAGAGGATTCTGAGAAGAATCCTAAGAGGATTATGAGATGAATCCTGAGAGGATTCTGAGAAGAATCCTAAGAGGATTCTGAGAAGAATCCTAAGAGGATTCTGAGAAGAATCCTAAGAGGATTCTGAGAAGAATCCTAAGAGGATTCTGAGAAGAATCCTAAGAGGATTCTGAGAAGAATCCTAAGAGGATTCTGAGAAGAATCCTAAGAGGATTCTGAGAAAAATCCTAAGAGGTTTCTGAGAAGAATCCTAAGAGGTTTCTGAGAAGAATCCTAAGAGGATTCTGAGAAGGATCCTAAGAGGATTCTGAGAAGAATCCTTAGAGGATTCTGAGAAGAATCCTTAGAGGATTCTGAGAAAAATACTGAGATGTATCATGAAAGGATTCTAAGAATAATTCTGAGAGGATTCTTAAAGAAGATTCTGAGAGGTTTCTGAGAGGATTCTGAGAAGAATCCTGAGAGGATTCTGAGAAGAATCCTAACGGAATTCTGAGAAGAATCCTAACGGGATTCTGAGAAAATAATCCTGAGAGGATTCTGAGAAGAATCCTGCGAGGATTCTAAAATGAATCCTGACAGGATTCTGAGATGGTACTGAGATGATTTTGAGAAGAATCCTGAGATAATTCTGAGAAGAATCCTGAGAGAATTCTGAGAAGAATCCTGAGAGGATTTTGAGAAGAATCCTGAGAGGATTCTGAGAAAAATCCTGAGAGGATTCTGAGAAAAATCCTAAGAGGATTCTGATAAAAATCCTCAGAGGATTCTGAGAATCCTGAATCCTTAGAGGATTCTTAGGAAAGAATCTTCAAAGGATTCTGAGAAGACTCCTAAGAAGGTTCTGATAAAAATCCTGAGTGGTTTCTGAAAAGTACCATGAGAGGATTCTGAGAAGAATTCTGAGAGGATTCTGAGAAGAATCCTGAGAGGATTCTGAGAAGAATCCTGAGAGGATTCTGAGAAGAATCCTGCGAGGATTCTGAGAAGATTCTGAGAAGAATCCTGGGAGGATTCTGAGAAGAATCCTGAGAGAATTCTGAAAAAAGAATCCTGAGAGAATTCCGAAAAAAGAATCCTGAGAGGATTCTAAAAAGAATCCTAAGAGGATTCTGAAAAGAATCCTCAGAGGATTCTGAAAAGAATCCTAAGAGGGTTCTGATAAAAATCCTGAGAGGTTTCTGAGAAGAATTCTGACAGGATTATGAGAAGAATTCTGAGAGGATTCTGAGATGATTCTGCAAAGAATCTTGAGAGGATTGTGAAAAGAATCCTGAGAGGATTCTGAGAAGAAATCTAAAAGGATTCTGAAAAGAATCCTGAGAGGATTCTGAGGAGAGTTCTGAGAGAATTCTGAGAAGAATCCTGAGAGGATTCTGAAAAGAATCCTGAGAAGATTCTGAGAAGAGTCCTGAGAGGATTCTGAGAGGTATCCTGAGAGGATTCTGATAAAAATTCTGAGAAAAGAATCCTGAGAGGATTCTGAGAAACAACCTGCGAGGATTCTGAGATGAATCCTGACAGGATTCTGAAAAGATACTGAGAGGATTCTGAGAAAACACCTGAGAGGATTCTGAGAACAATCCTGAGAGCATTCTGAAAATAATCCTAAGAGTATTCTGAGAAGAATCCTGAGAGGATTCTGAGAAGAATCCTGAGCGGATTATGAAAAGAATCCTGAGTGGATTCTGAGAAGACACCTGAGAGGATTCTGAAAAGAATCCTGAGATGATTCTGCAAAGAATCTTGAGAGGATTCTGAAAAGAATCCTGAGATTTTATCATTTTTATTAAGTACATTGATGTTATAGTTTATGCACATTTTATGTCCTGAACTGATAAAAGGATAGAAATAATTGATGAATACGTGTGCCGTGAGCTAGGAAGGAACAATTCGAGCTGCTGTAGCAAACCAACGCGCAAAACAGGTAAAATAAATTGTTGCATTCTTAAAATCGAATCCACGCCGTTCGTGACAATCTGAACTTCTTCCCGCTTCCCCGTTGCCCTTTTATCGCGTTCATGCTCCTATGACCATTTAGGGCCTCGTCCTAAGCATACCTACCATTTCGATCCGAAGCTAGTTCTCTGTAGGGCTGGGTATGTTGAGCGTGCCGGGAAGTCGGTGGTCGGTGCTATCAAAAGGTGATAAAGTAAATTGCTTTATTGATGCGACTTTCGCGTAAATTCTCACGTCCAATCGATGCCGGGTCAGCCTATCACCGGATAGCACAATTTAATTTGCATTCTATCCGTATCCCGGACCAGACCCGGTAGATTGGCTAGAGGAGAGTATTCACCGATTCGAAGTCTACGTAGTAATGGTCGTTACCAACTGCTGCTGTTCGTGTGCATCAGCGATAAGGTTGGTTGATTTAGGAACGATATATAAAACGATGAGTGGGTTGGTGGTGATCAAAATAGTGCACAGCTTATTAAACCGAACGGCGACGTTAACTCGCTGAACGGGGAATCGATGCTTGGCACAGTGGCGGGCCTCCATGCAAAAGTCGGACAAAACCTAAATTTACGTTTAAAAATTCCTGGAAAATCTATTATCCAGTAATGCTGAAATTTTCTCAGTTTTGTTCATGGACGTAGCCAGAGGGGCATAGGGGGCGGTGACCTCCTCCCCTCTTGGCAACGAAAATAAAATCAAATAGTTTTCTACGATATATTGTTTGTATTTCTCAAATATTGTTTTCAGTATAAAATTTCGTCATGATAGACTGGATACTTTGATAATTCATGGGGTTGGGTGATGGTGGTTCTGGGGTTGAGCAAATTTACTTTCAAAGTTCCCTACGTTGTGTGGTGCTGAGTTGTGTGCTTCGTGAGATTTTGAATCCTTACTTTAAATAATTTGTAATGAAAACTCCACGATTTATTCCCGCACAAAATTAACGACAAATTTATTGATGGATTCTAAAGCTCGCGCGCGTATGGTTGGCCTTATTTATTGTTTGGCTATTGGTTGACTACTGGCTATATATTCGATCTGCATGTTACTACGGACCAATCGTTGTACTTTGTGTTGCATGTGTTGTGTTAAGTGTTCATTTTTTGTATGTGTTCAAATAATATTTGAGTCTGTCTTATTTTAGAACAGTTACAGCTGTTTTTAGGGTGGCCAATAAAAGTTCCAACTTGCATGATTAGCTACACAACACTACAACACTACAACAAAGCTGCGCGTAGTATTTGACGCTCTGTGAAAACCCACGTCCAGCTTTTCGCTCAACGACAAAGTGATGGCCTGTAGTTCAAGACGCCCTCGTTTCGATTGACGCTCGATTCCGCTTGCACCGGGTCGGCATTGTGGCCGCCGTTTTCCCTGAGTAAAATTTTTTCTCAGGATTGCTCCAAATATTCAAACAAGAATACTTCCAAAGATGCATCAGGAATAAATTCATAGATTTTTTCAGGTTTTTTCTATTTCTCACTCCAGGTTTTACTATATCTGAATACATATTAGAACACCAAAACAAAATCATCATCATAAATAAAATGAAATTTCTGAACGTATTGTTACTTGGGTGTTATAAGTTTTTGTAAGAGATATCAGGAAAAAAACCGAAGAAATCCTTGCAGGAATTTCCTTGGAAAACCTGAAGTATTTCTAGAAGGAATTCCTTAAGAAACAAAAAGATGTGTTTTCAAGCGATCTTGGGAAAATTTATGTGATAATCTCTGAATGCACTTTTAGGGAATTCTTTGAAATTTTATTTGAATAAATTACAAGTGAAAATTCTATAAAGAATCCTTAATTAAATTTTACAGAAATACCTCTATGAGAACTTTTTAAAAATCCTTCATGGCATTCATGGTCATGAAACTTATAGTCGAGTCCCAGAATGATTATCAGGAGTAATATCTAAAGGAATATCTTGACAATATCTCGAGAAAACAGTTTTATGAAATTTTAAAGATTTCCTCGAAAAATCCTTAATTAATTGCTCAACTTGACAGAGACAGAAATCTGTGAAACAAAACTAATAATCATAAAATTCATGATTTCATGCATTGTTTTTTTTTTTCAATGCAACCAAATTATCCGGAGTATAAACTGCTAACAAACCCTTGAAAACTCTACCGGAATCTCTAGACATTTTTCTGTGGAATTACGTCTCGGATTTATTAAAAGAATTATTCCGAGATTCCTGAAGAAATTCTGGAGTTATTCCTGGGAGACTGTTCTGGTGAAATCTATCTTAGGGAGCTCTTGGAGGAACTGAATAGAATTCTTATATCCCGTTTAAGTAACTGGCTAGGCCAGTGAATGGAAACTCTACCAATTGAATCTCCATGCTTTTTCTAATTTAAAATTTTTCAACGCGTTGGTCCGTCTTAACCAACAGATTGAATAGAGATGCATTTCGGATTCCACTTTGCTAACTGTGAAAGAAAAAGGAGGGTTTCAAGAAGGGTCTTCATAGTTTATTGTTTCAGGCAAAAAGGGTGCAGACCCAAGCAACCAATAGTTCGGATTTTACTTGATTGGCGAACTCAAAAGTTCCAATTTAGTTCAAATTTAGTTCCATGGAACTTTATTGTTGATTGAAAAGACGCGTAGTCTGCAATCAGAACTTAATTCTCAAAGAGGTACTGTATTTATCCAACACCAAGCATGGGAAAATTCACTCACTCACCCGAACGCCACCGATAAAAAATTGCAAACAAATTGCTGCTACCGAACACTCAATGATAGCTGAACCGTACTGGGTGGAGTGTACCATGAAAGCGTCGGAACCGATTGTGTAAAAGCGAGAATCGGAAGGAACACGAAGAGAAGTGAATACCAATACACTTGTATCTGCGAGGCACGAGTGAACGCATTTAGCATCCATTCGCCGAATGCATTAACCCATATCCGCCCAGCGTCCTAAAAATAGGACAGAAGCCCCGAACGCCCAGCGTCCTATAAATAGGACAGTACTTGTAGTGCAAATATCTTGAAAATAAAGAGGTTTAGGAGAAAACTGTCTTCTGCAAAGTTGATCACAGGACTGCTGACTTCCACTTGGTAACTATTTTAATTCAGAATTAACTCACCAGGTGGCGCACAGACGCCAACAAATGTCGCATTTATAAGCAACATATGAAACAACTTTCCAGCGTACAAATATTTGCTTCGTTTATATCTCAGTCCAGCGATGAGATACAAAATTGGTGTCTTCGACAAAGTTGAACAACTAAATAATACCTATTCGCATAGAACCTTATAAATTCGGAAAACACTCCCAAGATGGCGCTAGTGAGCTAAAGCTTTATTTGCTTATATCTTAGCCCAGTTATGAAATACAAAAATGGTGTCTTCGACAAAGTTGAATAACTAAATAATACCTATTCGCATAGAACCTTATAAATGCGGAAAACACTCCCAAGATGGCGCTAGTGAGCTAAAGCTTTATTTGCTTATATCTTAGCCCAGTTATGAAATACAAAAATGGTGTCTTCGACAAAGTTGAATAACTAAATAATACCTATTCGCATAGAACCTTATAAATGCGGAAAACACTCCCAAGATTGCGCTAGTGAGCTAAAGCTTTATTTGCTTATATCTTAGCCCAGTTATGAAATACAAAAATGGTGTCTTCGACAAAGTTGAACAAGTAAATAATACCTATTCGCATAGAACCTTATAAATGCGGAAAACACTCCCAAGATGGCGCTAGTGAGCTAAAGCTTTATTTGCTTATATCTTAGCCCAGTTATGAAATACAAAAATGGTGTCTTCGACAAAGTTGAATAACTAAATAATACCTATTCGCATAGAACCTTATAAATGCGGAAAACACTCCCAAGATGGCGCTAGTGAGCTAAAGCTTTATTTGCTTACATCTTAGCCCAGTTATGAGATACAAAGATGGTGTCTTCTACAAAGTTGAACAACTAAATAATACCTATTCGCATAGAACCTTATAAATTCGGAAAACACTCCCAAGATGGCGCTAGTGAGCTAAAGCTTTATTTGCTTATATCTTAGCTCAGTTATGAGATACAAAAATGGTGTCTTCGACAAAGTTGAATAACTAAATAATACCTATTTGCATAGAATCTTATAAATTCGGAAAACACTCCCAAGATGGCGCTAGTGAGCTAAAGCTTTATTTGCTTATATCTTAGCCCAGTTATGAGATACAAAGATGGTGTCTTCGACAAAGTTGAACAACTAAATAATACCTATTCGCATAGAATTTTATAAATTCGGAAAACACTCCCAAGATGGCGCTAGTGAGCCAAAACTTTATTTGCTTTTATCTTAGTTCAGTTATGAGATACAAAATTGGTGTCTTCGACAAAGTTGAATAACTAAATAATACCTATTCGCATAGAACCTTATAAATGCGGAAAACACTCCCAAGATGGCGCTAGTGAGCTAAAGCTTTATTTGCTTACATCTTAGCCCAGTTATGAGATACAAAGATGGTGTCTTCTACAAAGTTGAACAACTAAATAATACCTATTCGCATAGAACCTTATAAATTCGGAAAACACTCCCAAGATGGCGCTAGTGAGCCAAAACTTTATTTGCTTTTATCTTAGTTCAGTTATGAGATACAAAATTGGTGTCTTCGACAAAGTTGAACAACTAAATAATACCTATTCGCATAGAACCTTATAAATGCGGAAAACACTCCCAAGATTGCGCTAGTGAGCTAAAGCTTTATTTGCTTATATCTTAGCCCAGTTATGAAATACAAAAATGGTGTCTTCGACAAAGTTGAACAAGTAAATAATACCTATTCGCATAGAACCTTATAAATGCGGAAAACACTCCCAAGATGGCGCTAGTGAGCTAAAGCTTTATTTGCTTATATCTTAGCCCAGTTATGAAATACAAAAATGGTGTCTTCGACAAAGTTGAATAACTAAATAATACCTATTCGCATAGAACCTTATAAATGCGGAAAACACTCCCAAGATTGCGCTAGTGAGCTAAAGCTTTATTTGCTTATATCTTAGCCCAGTTATGAAATACAAAAATGGTGTCTTCGACAAAGTTGAACAAGTAAATAATACCTATTCGCATAGAACCTTATAAATGCGGAAAACACTCCCAAGATGGCGCTAGTGAGCTAAAGCTTTATTTGCTTATATCTTAGCCCAGTTATGAAATACAAAAATGGTGTCTTCGACAAAGTTGAATAACTAAATAATACCTATTCGCATAGAACCTTATAAATGCGGAAAACACTCCCAAGATGGCGCTAGTGAGCTAAAGCTTTATTTGCTTACATCTTAGCCCAGTTATGAGATACAAAGATGGTGTCTTCTACAAAGTTGAACAACTAAATAATACCTATTCGCATAGAACCTTATAAATTCGGAAAACACTCCCAAGATGGCGCTAGTGAGCTAAAGCTTTATTTGCTTATATCTTAGCTCAGTTATGAGATACAAAAATGGTGTCTTCGACAAAGTTGAATAACTAAATAATACCTATTTGCATAGAATCTTATAAATTCGGAAAACACTCCCAAGATGGCGCTAGTGAGCTAAAGCTTTATTTGCTTATATCTTAGCCCAGTTATGAGATACAAAGATGGTGTCTTCGACAAAGTTGAACAACTAAATAATACCTATTCGCATAGAATTTTATAAATTCGGAAAACACTCCCAAGATGGCGCTAGTGAGCCAAAACTTTATTTGCTTTTATCTTAGTTCAGTTATGAGATACAAAATTGGTGTCTTCGATGAAGTTGATCAACTAAATGAGAACTATTTGACTAAAACCTTATTTGTACGGAAAACACTCAAAAGATGGCGCTAATGGTCGAACATTTTGATTGTTTATATCTCAGTTCAGTGATGATTTACAACATTGGTGTCTTCGACAAATGTGTTCAACTGAATGAGATCTATTCGCCCGAAAACTTATTAGTTCGGAAAACATTCACTAGATTGAGCTAGTGGGCAAATATTGTATTTGCTTGCATCTAAGTTCTGTTATGAGATACAAAATTGTTGTCTTCGACAATGTTGAACAACTAAATGATACTTAGTCACATAAAACCTTGTAACACTCACAAGATGGCGCTAGTGGGCAAAGATTTTATTTGATAATATCTCAGGCAAGTGATTAGATACAAAGTTTGTATAATGGACAATGTTGAACAACTAAATGAGCTAGTAAGTGAAAAAGTAGCGTGATCAGTTAGAGTAAATGAAAAGTGCCGCGATCGGTTAGTTCTGTCTGATCTTTCGACCTTGACGCTTGCTCCTACGGGGGCCAGCGACGAGGGCAGGATCAAACATACACGGAGAAAAACGAATATACTAGTTAGTGTACGTTATATTATTTTCTCAATATTATCGGTTTTTAATCTTTGAGAAGCTT
Organism: Aedes aegypti; assembly: GCF_002204515.2. Classification (NCBI taxonomy): domain Eukaryota; kingdom Metazoa; phylum Arthropoda; class Insecta; order Diptera; family Culicidae; genus Aedes; species Aedes aegypti. The sequence continues at coordinate 423,010,710 of NC_035108.1, read as the reverse complement.
ATTATTTTATACCTTGCCAAGCTTATCCGTGATTTATTTTTCGTCGTGCTTATATAGTGAAATACGCTAATCTTGGGACTTTTCAAAATATAATTTCATTTTGTTCGGTTCGGTATCGAAATCACATTGTGTTATGAAGCTTTTTTTTCGAATAATACGCGCTATAGCAATATATTTTGCAATCCAACTTTTATTTAAATACAGTTTTCTGTGTCTTGAAGTGATGCCTAAAAAGAATAACTAATATATGGAGAAGAAAATGCCCGAAGCCATAAACATAGTTTTCAGCAGTTGTGGCGTGCTCAGCCCTCATCAGAGGACGCCCATCATCAAGGGACATTTGTCTCAGGGAGCTTACCGCAGGAGGAGATTAGAAGTTACGAATTTGGTGAAATTGGATTCAATAATTACGATAAGGTTAGTTCATTTCATCATAATCATATCGGTATTTCATCATCATTCAAACTTTTCCAGATTATTTTGTGGGAGAGTATCAATCCGGTCGTCGTGAGCGATTCGTAAACAACTGCTTCAAGTATGTAGGAAGATTATTGTGATCAACGCTGGACAGATTGGAAGAAACCTTAACCATGAGTAGCAGACACATACACCACATATTAATGAAATGGAAATAAATGCGTTGCTTTAAAAAATCAACTTTCTTACATTTTCATTGCGTTTGTTTACAGAAATTGAAAAGAATGGCTTATTTTATTCATTGTAAATGATTTTAAAACTTTAAGCATTATATGCATAATTCTCGAAAAATCATTTACTGATATAAAATTCGTTTATACTAAGCAATGCTTAAATCATTTAAATGCATTTGAATGAGTGAATAAACCGAATATGGTTTTAGAATGGTATTTAACCAATCTAGTATACATATTTTAAGGCGTGTATCGCTCGTCGGTCTAGTAAGTGAAAAAGTGGCGTGATCGGTTAGTTCTTTTTGATCCTTTGAACTTGACGCTTGCTGCTGGGCAGTGCGTCAAGAGAGCCAAGTTTTTTTTCCTTTTCGGGTCGCGCGCCTATTTTTTTCTGAGTGCTTTTATATAGCCGAGCAAAACGAGTGAGGCTGAGAGTGGATTGTGGCTGCACAGTGAAGGATAAAGGATCAATTAGTGAGCTCGTTTCAGAACAGAACACCCCTTTTTACCTTTATTTTTGTAATAAAAAAAAAACTTTGAATGGTTTGACACTACAAGTGTAGACTTGCGAAAGGTTCACTTTATTCAACAAACTTTGGATGGTTCGCCACTGTAAGTGTCGGCATAAGAATAAGAGTGTTCTATGATGTTCCAACCAATCGAGTTTTTTGTTTCTTTTCAAATAAGTAAAATATAATAACACATGCTTTCGTCCTGACAGCTGTAGGAATGTTACATTTAGGTATTTGTTCAACAAACTTTGAATGGTTCGTCACATCAAGTGTCGGCATAATTTTCCACTACATAGAAATTGTTCATATCAAATGAAAATATTATATATAAAAATAAGCATGTATATATCTCACAAATCATTATTTATCATGGTCTAAACGCTTATCGAAGTGAATCCTGTGACCCAACGATCCTTCCCATTAACAAACATCCCTCCCAGTAACCTTTGTGGAGATGCAGAGGCAAACACGATCTCCAAATAGCAAAGGTTACACACTAACATTCCTTCCCCCAATCCCACCTGACTACAAGGACGTGGCCGGCGCCGTTATTGACCCTGTATAAATAGAGGCACTGAATTATGCACATTGAAGAAGATTATGGCCAATCCCAGCCGAACTTCTAATTGATTCTTTGTGCATTTTCACTGACTTCGGTCAATCACGGAATAGCAACCATTGATATGTGTAGTCAGTCTAAGCTAAGCTAAGCTAAGCTGGACAATGTTGAACAACTAAATGAATCCTATTCGTCTAAAACCATATTAGTTCGAAAAACACTCACAAGGTAGCGCTAGTGGTCAAATATTTTATTTTTTCTTTATCAGTCCAGCGATGAGACTGAAAAAAATTGAACTCTCGAAATTGGTATCTTCGACAAAAGTGCTCAACTAAATGGGATCTATTCGCCCAAGAAACATAGTAGTTTGGAAAATTCTCCCAAGGTGGCGCTAGTAGACAAAATATTATTTGCTTTTATCTCAATCTAGAGATTGGATACGAAGTTAGCGTTTTTTGACAAAGTTGGAGATCTGAATGAGACCTATTCGCCTGAAAACTTATTACTTTGGAAATCACCTAAATGGCACTACTGGGGCACACATTTTATTCGCTTATATATCAGTCCACTGATTAAATAAAAAAAAAAAACTATTCGCCTAAAACCTTCTTAGTTCGGAAGTCATACTCATGATTGTAGTCCAGTGATGAAAAATTTGGTATGTGGAAAACGATAATCAACTAAAGGAGATATTTTCGCAAAAAAAAAACATATTAGCTGGGAATTGCTATTATGTGCGAAACATCAAGGAAACAACCAATAAGAAAACCTAGATCAAAACAATGGATACTTACTATCGATTCGAGCAACAATCGCTTATTTCGGATGCAATGCTCCTTACATTTTTAGATGAACCTTGACACCATTAAGATCTTTTGATCTTTTGAAGGAAGTGAAGAACGAAAAAACCAACAAATTGACTTATCCATCCATGAACTGAACTCCAAGGGTGAAGGGCGGCTGTCAAATGAGAGTAAAATTGAATAGCCGTCAACCTAAGTCCAGAACCAGTTTTATGACTTAAAGGTGGAAAAGTAAAAATTATTATTCGCAAAATTACAGGTAATAAATGCGCTTGAAAGATATTGTTTCAAGCAGTTATTTACTACGCGCTACTGCAGTGCAATGTTGCCAATTTAATCAGAAAATTGTACTTTATTCCCAAAATGAATGTTTTCGAGAAAATTGATTACGCTTTCACCATTTTCACCACCAGGTCGTAGTTTTGTATGGTTGTTTACTTTTGAAAACCAGCGACGCGTTGAGGTAGCAGTAAAGAGCCTTCCTTGCTGAACTCACTCGGACCAAGAATTGTGACTTTTGAGCGGGCACGCTTCAGTATGCTCCCCAGGTATTCTGGCCAGCTCTAGTGTCAAAATCTTGGACCGCGTGGATTCGGTTCTATCGGTGAATAAGACTATATGCATCAGTGTTGCAGTAATTTCAACGATATAGCCGAATAATGTTAGCTTCAAATATTCACATCTGTAAAGCATGTAATAGTTGGAGTCCAATATTTGACTGTCATTGGACTGAACGACAAACTTTTGATTAGCACTAACGAAATTTTGATATTTTCAAATATAAGGATTTGGATCGCTGTCAGATCTGAGCCACATTGTATACTAATAACTTGACTGAGAAAAAATATTTTGATAGTTATGTTTCCATTATCAGCTGGCAAGTTTTATATAATCTTTTTGAAGACTATTCTGAAACATCTTTAGGTTTTTTGTTAAATCAAAATATTTGATGTAAGATTTTATTTTGTTTTTGGTATAAATGGTTTAAGTGTGCATAATTGTACATGTACATGAATGGAAATGTATGTATGTCTGTGTCTTACTTACGTGGTAGAGCAGAAAATTGAATTGAAGTCACTAAATGATTTAGTTCTGGCATGAACCTTTCGCCTCTGAAATTTTTATTCTTTATGTTGCAGTTTCTTTATCAGGGTACGTCCATAAATTACGTCACGCAAAGTTTTGTCATATTCATCCTCCTCAATTTTCCTCTGTTTCACACTTTTTGTATGGATTCCAATTTTTATATGGGTGACTACCGTAGGTTTCATTGTAACTCCTTCCTTCCTCTTCTGTACGTGACGTAATTTATGAATTACCCCTCACCAGCAGTTTTTTCCAACTTGTTTACATTGTAATGGGTCGAACTGCATGAAAATATATTTGATTAATTTCGAAAATAAACTTATAGAACAGCTAGATATGGACGACACACTTTCAAGATTTTTTTTGGATCCCCACCATAGACTTGAATTTTTTTGGTGAAATAAGGTTTAATTTATGGGAATACGACTATGAATAACAAAAACGGAGTTGAATTCCAATTGTGAGATACCTTGGGCGTTAACGGGTTAAACTAGTGATCCTTTATAGAGAGATAAGCGAAAGTAAAATGGAATGATTTGGCAACAGACCAGCAGTGCTGATTTTGCTCAGCGTCGAGAATAATATTGTTAAACGGACATGACTTCCTCATTGCTTTAAAGTGTATTTTGTTTCGTTATAGATCTTTGAGCTACATATCAAAACTAATAAACAGCAGAAAAATCAAAAACTAAAAATCACATTGACAAAAATTCAAAAAAGTAAAACATTTCATTTTTTTGCTTCAAGCAAAATAACTTTTACCGAAATAATTTCAAGCGGATTACATTACTTCCCAAGAAAAGTTCAAAACAAACATAACGCATGTTCGTTTGGCTCACACTTTGACAGCTCTCGCTGCTCGATTGGCTCACACTTTGACAGAAATGTCAGCCTCCGCGAATCTCTCTTATAAAGGATTTCTACATTAAACTGACTAAGCGGATTCCGACTCACTGAATCATTCCATGGTTGGATTGCCAGTCAGAGATTGCTCATCAGCACTCAAACCCGAATGCCACTCGAACGGAATCAGAATGTAAACAATCATTCGGTATTGCATTCGGCTCCTTTTGGCTTTCAGAATCGGTAGCGACTTGATCAGTTGCCGTTTTTGTGTCGCTTAGTGCTCGCCGATGGAGTAGAATAGGCCAGGGGAAATGGTTCACCTAGAGTGAATTTATGTCAGAGAAAAAGTAGATTTTGTATGAGAATTGACAGAGAAATGAATGACAAGTTGATCCACTTCTCCTGGCCTATTTATTTATTTTATTTATTTATTTATTCTCATTAAGTAACATAAGACTATTGTCTCTTTGAATTGTTACCTTTTGTAAAAAGGGGCACAGAAAGGTGCATCAACATATCAAAACTAATTCGATTACAATTCAATAATTCATCGCTTAAATCTAATTTAATTGTTAAAGTGCTCTGTACATCTCCTCTTAAAAGCTGAAATTGAGTTTTCTAGGGTTATATCGTTCGGTAAACAATTCCAGAAAGAAATACCTCTTATGAAAAAGGAGTTGCCGTATAGGGACGTGTTGTGACGTGGGATAGCGTATTTTCTTGCACGGGAACTACGTAAGGGCTTTAGTTTTGTATAAAGATATTCAGGAGCTTTTGTTCTCGCAAGTTTGAATAAGAATAGGCAACATCTTAGCTGAGAGAATTTATTAAATGGACAGCCTATCAAATGATATTGAAGATGGGAAACTCGATCATATTTATTCAAACTGAACACAAATCTTACACAAGCATTCAAAGCTACTTGCAACCTTGATTCAGCATACATTGACGATTCGGTTAAAAGGAAATCACAGGCAATGAAATGAGGTAGAACTAAACTTTTGAAGAGTTTGAGTTTAATGTCCGTACTTAAGAAAGAGGAAACTGCATATAGAGTTCGTAAACTCGCATATATTTTCCCACATTGTTTGAAAATAAATTTATCAAATTTGAAATTTGGTTGAATCATAATACCCAAGCTTACGCCTTCTTCCAAATACGCAATGACAGTATTGTTCAGCTTCAGAGTTGGTTTCAGTATATTATTACATTGAGAATGGCTTAGGAATAAAGCACAAGTTTTATCGGCATTCAGCAAAAGCTTGTTTCTAATAGACCATGCATTTATATTGGACAAATCTTCATTAATTTTCTTGGAGATAGCTATGGCAGTATTTTCCATACACCCGAAGTAAAGCTGAACATCATCCGCAAAAATATGTATCTTACAGTGTTTTAAGACTTCTGGCAGATCGTTGATGTAGAGAGAAAATAGAATTGGCCCTAGAATGGAGCCTTGTGGTACACCGGATGATATTGGAAGATAATTGGAAAATATTCCATTGTTCAGGACCGTTTGAGTTCGGCCACTCAGATATGATTTGATGCGATTCTTAGCGTGAGTAGAAAATCCAAATCTAGTTGTGAGTTTTTGACATAATACATTATGAGAAATGGAATCGAAAGCTTTCGAAAAATCTAAGAGCAGAAGAACAACTGGTCTTCCTTTATCCAAAACTAATCCTATGTCATCAAAAAACTTCAACATAGCGGTTTTCGTGCTATGTTTTTCCCGATACCCGGATTGCTGTTTAATTAGCAAAATTCTTCTGGTTGATATAATGGCAGACTTGATCCTTAATTATGCGTTCAAAAACTTTCGACAACGCTGAAAGAATGCTTATGGGACGTAGGTTCTGCAAGCTATTGAGATGAGTTTTTTTTCTTCAAGGGTAAGATTTTAGTTTTTTTCCATTCATCGGGAAAAACGCTGGTTGTAACAATGGAATTGAATAAATGTGTAACAGGTCTAACTATAAGTGGATTGATTGATTTCAAAAATTTTATGGGTAGATTATCCAATCCAGTGGCATTTGATTTCATTTGATAAAGAGCATTGATTACATCAATTTCATTTATTTGGTCGAAATAGAATTGGTTTCTGATGGTCACGCTGGTAGTAGCATTATTTATATCCAAAATACAATTACTCTTAGAGAAAATATTAGCAAAATTTGCATTAATCTCATTGGATTCAAATTCATTTTCTGAACTCTTAGTTCCCTTACCAACACCGATGTTTTTCAATCTTTTCCATAACTCTTTAGAGGGAAGTTTCGTATCTAAATTTCTTTCATAGTATGCTCCTTTTGTCTGGCGAACTTTCAATGTCACCTTGTTACGGAGAGTTTTAAATGCTTTCAGATCAGATGAGCTCTTAGAGATTTTCCACCGCTTATAAGCCAAATCGCGATCTACAATGGCTTTGCTTATAATGTCGTTAAACCAAACAGTTTGTTGATTTTTCAGAAACAATGAACGTACAGGAACGTACTTATTATGCAATTCAAGAATGTTGGAATTAAAAAAAATCAAGCAGGGAATTTGGATCATTTATACGATAATAACTATGCCAGTCTAAGGAGTTGAATTCATCTAAAAGACCTTTGACATCGATGGCATTATAGTTACGATATTCAATTTTTTTTAGCAGACACGAATGCTATGACAAATGGTAAAGTGTCTTAAATAAAACATAATAATAATAATAATAATAATAATAATTTTTTTAGGAGTGTGAACAATGTCAAAATCAAGTGATGCAAAAACCATATCGTGATTGGAGAAATTTGGAAGAAAAATTTGCCTATGGGCACTGGAATTTGAAACGTTCGGCTTGAAACAGCAGTCTCGCTCCCGACTGTGCGTGGAAGCAAGTGAGGGAAACGCAATAACTGAGTGAGCGTTTCCCATGCTTGTCCAGCACGAACTTTAAAGTACAATTGAAGATTTCTACGTTCTTTCAAATAAACTCTAAAGTTCACAACTAGTTTACTACTAACTAACTTAGAACTTCAGTGTAAAGTTCAGTTAAATCACTAACCGTACTCGAGTTTCTATAAAATAATCGTTTTGAGTCAAATTCGTGAATGAACGTTTAATGTCACTTCCAAGAACAATTCCCGCAATCTCATGATCTCGCCCTAAGAGCCATTGGTAACCAAGAGTGTAGCTCATTATTTTTAAGCAAATTATTGTAACAAGATAAAATCTATTACCGGTTCTATACCATTTCCCGGAAATCATTTCCCGGATACCCCGTTTCCCAGAAAGACATTTCCCGGAATGACCCATTTCCCGGAAAATCATTTCCCGGAATAACCCGTTTCCCGGAAAGTTACTCAATGGTAAATAAAATAAGTGATTTCCGGTTCTATACCATTTTTTAAAGCAAAGTAATATGAGAACCACGAAAAGAATGGGCAAATTTCTAAGAATACATTATAAATAGTCACTAGATTGTTAAAGATTAGTTTTTCGACGTTCATTCCAGCCACGAAATGTATCGAAAAGAATGATCACTGTCACCCCGCACGGCGGTAACATTTCATTGATGTTCCAATGCTTAATTGCATCCTCGTTTTTCATGTTGAATAAAACTATTTAAAAATTTAATAATTTAGCTTTTAGCTTTATTAATAAATATTTTGAAAAAATATATATTAATGATTTTATCCAATGTATTCTTAGTTTTTTTTAATATATCGAGGTTTCATAATAGATCGAAATTTTTAACAGCTAGGATTTTTTTTTCAAACAATCTGATTCCAAGCTTAGTTAAGTCTATTTATACATCATGTAGACCAATTTTCTAGATCTTTCATCCCTTTGAAAGGTTTCCAACTGTAGACTTACTTCAAGACTAAATAATCTCAAGACATTTAAGACCTCTACACCATTTTTGAGCAACCTGTGAGAAAATTTTTGCCCGGTGCAAGTTATTCTGGTATTATTATTATTATTTTTGTCCCACTGTCTACTATTAATTGGATTACATCAGGGCTGCGAATGGTAATAGTAGTAAGCTTGAATGACGCGAAACTCACGTGGCACTTCTTACTACAGTAGTTTGAAAACGTGTATCTCATAAAGTAGCCTATTTTTGGTTCATGAATTTTCTAAACCATTAGTGTCATCGAAGGCTGTAAATGGAGCAAATATGCTCCGGAAAATAGAACATTTTCCTACAGAAGTTTTGGGTTGCCTTTAGCAACGGGTGTTTTACTACATTCTAGGCATTTTGCCTACAGCACCTTAAGCTTTCGGTTTCACTGGCTTCGCTGACTGCGATTAACTCTGCTTGGTAGCGTGAATTTCATGACTTTTTGCAACCCTGAATTACACACAAATTATGTCACGCACATTTTTTACATATTGGACCAACTCCTTTCTTGTCAATTTTATAAGGCTTGTGACGCTTTCTTCAACTCCTTCCGCACCTTTGGAATGAAACACTAGCTTGAACTTTATGCTGTGATTGTGTTTCAATTGATATCATCGTCTTCATTTTTTTTCTTTCTGACATGACGTTTCAACTGCTTCTTGACTAGAAGAATGTTTCATTCCTAAAAATTCTCGAGCGGCGGGATTGGAACCTGCGATGCTTAGCTGGGGTTTTGCTGAACAGCTGCTCAGTTAATGAACAGCTGCTGAACAGTTAATCGCTACGAATATTGGGGTTCCGCGAAAGTTCATTATTAGTGCATTCCGGGAAGTGGTATTCCGGGAAATGGGTTTCCGGGAAACGGGTCATTCCGGGAAATGATTTCATAATCAACTCTTCATCATAGTATTGTTGAATAACATGTAAATCCATTCATTTGCTCAGTAACATCACGCTACACACTCGATTACCAATGTTTTCAGGACGAGATCATAAATTAAGCGAGAATTAAAAAAAAAACTTTTATATTGTCAAACAGTTTATAAACAATATAAACAGTAGGGCGATTCAAAATTAAAAAATGTTTTAAAATCCAATCTTCCATATGTTCCTTACCATCCTTACCATAAAAAATGTTCTGTGAAATTTTCAGCCTTTTCGGTGGTAATTTAAAGGTGAGTAAAAGTAAGTTTATATGGAAATTACTATGGAGAAATATTGAGAAATGTTTCAAACACGGTAGTACTATAATATAACAACAAACTAATCATCCACTAGTGAAAACACATTCTTCAAACCTTAATGCAGGATTTTGCTGAAGAAACAAATCCCTTTTGAACAATTTTTGTTTGGGAATTTTATAGGGGCTATAATCTCATATGAAGCTAAATAGTAGCAAACAAATTCATAAATATCTCCTATCCTATCCGTCAGATTGAATTTCTCTCTTCAGCCAATATCTTAGTTATGGAAGAATGAGTTTTAACTTTGGGATGATAAGTTTGTACTCACATTCCAGTACTAACGTGTTTGAAACATTTTTCAAAATTCTCCTTAGTAGTTTCCATATAAACCTACTTTGTCTTTGGGCCACCTTTAAATCACCACATAGAAAGCTTAAAATTTCACAGAACACAATTTTTATTATATGGGTGATAAGGAAGATATGGTAGTTTGGATTTTCAAACTTTTTTTAAAATTTTGCACCCTTCAATAAACAGTGTATAAAATGTTGATGAAATATGCATATACTTTCTTTTACTGACCATTATAATACTATTAGCGTTAGCGTTAGCGTTAGCGTAGTTACGGTATACTTCGTAGATTGGATACTAGCAACATTCATGTTTCTTTTTAATAATCTCATCCTGACTACTTTCAAGAACAAGGCAGGGGAGTATACCTTGTTCAAATCATAAACAAGAATACTAAAAGCATGAATATCGCTATTCCCGGCCACGCCCATCTTTACCGTAACTTGGGATAGGGGAAGGAAATGTTGATGTAGCACTTACTTAATGAGAGGCCACCGACTCAGCGACACCCTCATAAGTGCTACGGAGTTGGAGGTTGGGGAAGGTATATTGTCAGGATTCGCCTAGAAAGCTGGCGATAGACCATAAATATTTGTTGTTTAAGCGTTTTCAAATTAATCTTTTGAATGCCGGCAATCAAAAGAGAAAACAATAGCTTATTTATAGTATAAATAGTATTTCGCGAAATGCTTGTCGATTGTGCAGTAATATTTTTGCTCAACAACCAGTAAAAAGCAAAACCGATCCCTCCAGGGTCATCGGATTGTGTAACGATACGCGGAAAAAAAAAATCACGCCTATTGAAAAACTGTACTGTGCTCATTGAAAAACTGTACTGGGTGATACTGTATTTTTAGATAATCGAAAAACGAAAGGAAGCGCGTTCGAACTAAACACCCTAGGACACAGTCGGTTTTTCTGCTCAAAATTATACGAAAAGCAGGATCGATCCCTCCAGGGTCATCGAACAGTTAAAAAGCATCCACAACCGATTGTTAGTTGCGTTACACCCGCCCGGACAGAATGCGCAATCTGAACATAATTATCAAACTCCGAAAATAACATTTTCCGTTCAAGAAACGATCAGAAGTTCCACGACGCGAACAAAAACGATCCGGAAGGCTCACAAAAGAAAAAGTATCATACTGGAACAAACTCACCGGATTGATTTTCTAAATTTATGTGCTGCATGTCACTTCCGGATGGTTCGGTGAACTTCGGGCGGCCAAAAACCAACAGTACTGAGGACACAAATCAAACAAATCACTTTTTCATTTTTCACTTTTCACTATTCCATTTCTGAATGTAAAAACGGTCCTGCTTGGGCTTCACGAAGCACTACCCAGCAAGACGCTCCAAAACAGAAGAAAAAAAAATCTCCGGCGACGAAAACATGCGCGAAACTGTGAGCTAAATCTATCGGACGACGCAAAACCGAACTGTCCTGCTTGGGCTTCACGAAGCACTACCCAGCAAGACGCTCCAAAACAGGAAAAAACAAAATCTCCGGCGACTAAAACATGCGCGAAACTGTGAGCTAAATCTATCGGACGACGCAAAACCGAACTGTCCTGCTTGGGCTTCACGAAGCACTACCCAGCAAGACGCTCCAAAACAGGAAAAAACAAAATCACCGGCGACGAAAACATGCGCGAAACTGTGAGCTAAATCTATCGGACGACGCAAAACCGAACTGTCCTGCTTGGGCTTCACGAAGCACTCTTTTACTGACCATTATAATACTATTGTCCACAAAGCAACCAATATGTTAAGCTTTATTAAGCGTTTTAGCTTCAATTTTCGGGATCCATATACGATTAAAACCTTGTACATTGCTTATGTAAGATCAGTTTTAGAATATTGTAGTATTGTGTGGTCCCCACATATGAAAACACATGAGGATAGAATCGAATCAGTACAGAAGCAATTTCTTTTATATGCCTTACGCAAATTAGGCTGGACAACGTTTCCACTGCCATCATACGAGGCTCGATGCATGCTTATTGACATCCAAACTTTAAAGGAGCGTCGCGAATTAGCCATGATTTCATTTGTCAATGATATAGTATCGCATCGTATTGATTCCACCAATCTCTTATCTAGTTTGAATTTCTACACGCCCGCCAGACAGTTGAGGAATCGGAATTTGTTCGCATCAAACAATCATCGAACTAATTATGCCAAGTTCGGCCCAATAAATCAAATGATGTCTCTTTATAACCAGCATTACACAGAAATTGATTTGACCATGTCGCGAACGAAGCTTAGGCAATATTTTAATTCCCTTAGATATAATACAACATAGTATTAAGCAAACATGTAGTCTACAATTTGATTGACGAAATAAATAAATAAATAAATAGACTTTGAGAATAAAGGGGTGTTCATTTTATTATGCCCCTAATTCCCCGATGAAATTTGAAAAACTTTCTCTACAGTTCCTTACTTTAAAAAAACACTCGACGATTGATTCAAGTTCGTTTCTTAGTTAAAATATTTGCAATACAAGACAAATATGTTCAATATGATACCAATTTCAATTTTTGAGGTTTCGTCCGGCTTTCCGCCACTGTGCATTATTGTGTCGATTGCCGGTTTCGATGTGTTAAGTGCTACCACACACAGTCATTAAAATGGAACATTTCGACGATAATTCAATAACAATGCAACATAGCTCTTTTCTCCCGCGCTCTTTTTTTCTTTTTTACTCTCTGTATGCACAACGAGCCCCGGTGGTATTTTCGTCTAATTGAATTACATTTAGCATCTATTCACACCTTGTTTTAAAGAGTTTCCAATTTCTGTTTTCCATCTGGCTGGCCGGGAGGCAAAGTATACCTGTACACGTGTGTGGGGTAGCAAAATCGGAGACTACCTCTCGCCGAACGTGGAATGTGCCCCAATCGGCCCTGAAGCGAGAAGAAGCGCGACTATTGCTAACAAGGGTTATACAAAAGTAAATGTTAATGTTGCCCATTGGCACGATGCTCTCAATAGGGCTATAAAGGTTTTTTTTTCAAACGGTACGATATGTTGAAACTTGACTTTTCAGAAGTGCTCGGCAATGTCAGCTGTGTACCATGGGGATTAACACTTGAAATTTGGTTTGAATTATATATTAGCAAACCCTATTCACTGGCTAGTACATTTTACCAAGCACCCAATTCAATTGTATTTCAGTGTACTCCACCAATCAATACGTTCAAGCTAAGACGACGAGAAATGCTCCGATCCGGGCTTTAGTTGGCAATCGATGTTATCATTAGCATTTAAGGCTATCAACAACGCATAATTGGATGGTATGGAAGCGAACGCAATAACTCCTTCTTACCGCATGCAATTGTAACACGTAATTTAAAAGAAGTACGATTTTACGTGGCTTAACTGTTTATTTTTCAAACAATTTTCTCATATTTGGTAATATAAGGTTCCATCATTTGTCTTTATATTGTTACTAGAACGAAAAAAAATACGTTTAAATTCAGAGATTTAATTCGATTAGACCAATCATTATATTTCATACAATGAATTTCATCAAAAGGGTAAAGTAACAATATCAATTTCGTCCTATTTATTTTACTTTCTTCAAAATGCAGAAAAAAAAATATTGTCACCGAACAGAAACTAACACTAAGCAACATGCATGAGTCAGTACTTACATTACAGTACTAACTTGATTGAAATATTTTTCAAAATTTATCCATAGTAATTTCCATATAAACCAACATTGTCTTTTGGCCGCTTTAAAATATCACAGAAAATTTTTTGATAATGATGGTAAGGAAGATATGGGAGATTGGATTTTCAAATATATTTAAATTTTTAACCGCCATAATACAACATTCTCTCTTTAGATCCTAAAAGTATAGACCCATACTAGTAAAACCGTATTTAGGTTTTGAAAAATTAGTTAGAAATTTGGAGCTTCACCATTTTCTATTTATCAGCTTGATTTATCCCTAATACGACTATATCTTACAGACTATTAAGAATTTCTCAATGATATCTTCGGACAAAATGGTCTTCAGTCTTCACACCAAAAGAAACAACTTTTGTGCACATGTATTCTAATGTTTTAGTAATTGTTTGGTACAATATTACCGGAAAAATTGTAGGTTTTTTTCATGTTTTGGTCATAATTCATAAATCGTTTATGTTTCAGCCTGACTGTCTTCAACAAAAATATGCTCTTAATCAACACAAGCAGCTTTACTGATCATTTTGATAGCCTACAAACAATTCTTCTTCTTGGTTTGCTAATATTAACATTTCAGTGTTCGTGCTGTTGTATTTTGTACACAAACAGCTGCAAAACCCTCGCTCTATTCGTCGTATCATACTTAAAATGTTCCACTACGGCAGATATTCAAACATACCTGCAACATAGACTCATTTTCCAAGTGTAATTCTTCTTGCGAAAGCTGTCATGGTTCGTACACTTCTACACCAAAAATGCTATAAATCTACTGTATTTCGATAAATAACTTCAGTTCAATTATCCACTTTGCACTTTTTCACCGAAATCGCATGGACGAACACGATTTGAGAGAAATGTATTGGTTTGTATGGATGTTTTTGGTCCTCCAAGGTCTCCATTGAATATATGCCTTGGGATCTACGACCGTAATAAGTGATTGGGGTTAGTTTTCAAATACTCCAAAGGTCCCTAACTATTCATGTGAGTAAACGGTGCATTGTATTAATTTGTTAACGGATGTTCTTGGTTATCCTAGATCTCTATCGAATATAGGCTTTAGAATTTACAAGCGAAACCAATTTTCAATAAGTAGATTAAAAAACCCGAATTTAGTACTATACCATTTAATTCCACTAGAGTTTGTATCCTTTGACAGATACGTGTATTTCGACCTCAACTGTAAAGCCGTCTCCTAAAGTCGAGTCTAGTACACGACACTGAAGACGGCCTTACAGTATTACGCGTATCTGTCAAAGGATACAAACTCTAGTGGAATTAAATGGTATAGTACTAAATTCGTTTTTTTTTCATCTACTTATAGGTATTCTACTGAACAACTCGAAGATTTATTATCAATTTTCAATAGATGTTTCCAACGATTTTCCCTAACCGAAGGTCGCCATCTTGGATTCCAAAATAGCGTCAGACATCGATTGTCGTACCTTTTATATGGGTTCCCAACGATTTTCCGCAACCTGCAGTTGCCATCTTGGATTTCAAAATGGCGTCGGACATCGATTTCCGTCATCCCTTTTCGTTCCGTTCCAAAAAAAACCCTGTATGCATGAGTTTCCAATGATTTTTCTCAAACGGAGGTCGCCATCTTGACTTCCAGAATGGCATAGGACATCGATTTTCGTCATCCCCTTGTCGTGTCCGTTCCAAAAATACCTACATTGCATGGGTTTCCAACGATTTTTCTCAACCGGAGGTTGCCATCTTAGATTCGTGTACTAGACACGACACTGAAAACGGCCTTACAGTTGAGGTCGAAATACGCGTATCTGTCAAAGGATACAAACTATAGTGGAATTAAATGGTATAGTACGAATTTGTTTATCGGCATATCGGTCTATTTTGCTCGAAGTAAGAGGGAGCATGGAGAAGAAAGCAATGAATACTAGATGGATAGGTACAGCCGGGCTGTCTTGGTAGTGTCATTCTCAAAACACACCCAAGCCGTTCCCATAGGGGACGTTAGCCAC
This sequence comes from Aedes aegypti, assembly GCF_002204515.2. NCBI lineage: Eukaryota > Metazoa > Arthropoda > Insecta > Diptera > Culicidae > Aedes > Aedes aegypti. The sequence goes on along the minus strand of NC_035108.1, from coordinate 422,995,154 downwards.
AAGGAAGTGACGTTTCAAGTAATACTGTTTCATAAGGTATGCATTCTTCAACATCTAATCCAATTTCTCTCGCCGTTCCCTTACGGTACCTATCCATCTAGTATTCATTGCTTTCTTCTCCATGCTCCCTCTTACTTCGAGCAAAATAGACCGATATGCCGATAAACAAATTCAAAATAAAATTATCACGGTCGATACCTTTGTATGTATGCTATAGTACTAAATTCGGTTTTTTTCATCTACTTAAAGGTATTCTACTAAACAGCTCGAAGATTTATTATTGCCTATAAAGTTTTCAGAGAATACATCAATGAGGTCTATCTGCCCAGAGTACAAAAAACCCAATGGCTTTATGATCACTTAAGGGTCGAATCTACAACTATTGAGATCAATAATTCAAAATTATTCTAAAAAGACGCTTGTAAACCACAATCAGCAAAATATTTCCCAAATCTCAGCAAACGAACATAATGACCGTCATAAAATAAATAATTGGGTGTTTGGTGGCATCAGTTTTGAGAACAAACATTGAAAAATTATTAAAATTCGGAAAAGTATTTAGCGTGTAGTTTTTGAACGGGTTTTGCAGTAAATATTTTAAAGATGTCTATCTTTTTCTTTTCATTTCTAACATTCCTTCTAAAATTTTAGCATGAAAAAATATGTAAACATGCAGTATATTTTCAATGGAGAATTTCCTTCATTATTGTTGCATAAGTATATCATTTTATAACGAAAATTGCACTCTATATACTGCCGTAAATCGCAAGTCAGTCCCATCTGTAGAAAGTAGGCATTGAGAAAATGGGCTTTGAAGTTTCCAAACTCGTTTTCTATACGAATATTCAAAAAAATCCACATTAATCAAAAGTAAAAATGTGCTTATTTCGTATTCCTTAATTCAAAGAAAGATCTATTCTATATACAAATTCTGAATTAGTTGTTATAAAGTTTAAATCATCCTGAAGCTATGTAAACAGCAAATGATTGCGCAAACAAAACGAGCATCGAAAATTAACACTCAAATTAAAAGGAGAAAAATAACTACCATTCCTTAGCTTTCCCTTTTAAATCGAACGACATTTATCTATCTACTCGAATTTGGCACAGCCAAACTAAACAGAAAATTAAACCAAAATCAAAGGGCATCCAATTCAGTCATCGATTTCCTGTCAAACGGAACCCGCTTCTCTCAAATCATTCGCTGCAACTTTGGTAGAAAGACGTTCAAATTGAAAGAACGCGTGAGTGATTGGAATGCATTTTTCCTTCGGTGCGCAATCTTTCACGCCTGGCCTTAATGGAAGCGATGTGCTGGAAAAAAGATGGGCAAAAAAAACTCCAAATGTCACACCCCTCGCTTCCCGGCATAACGCTCTAATAAAAGAATTAGTCTCAATTTTCGACTCAACGACGGCTTCTTTCTATGCTGCTCATAAAAGAATAATTGTCCCATATGGATTTTCGAACGAATAGCTTTTTCGTCGTAATACTAAAGCTTTTGGGAAGTTTCTCACTATTTGTCCTTGGCTAGCGTTTCATACAAAAACGCAACAAAAAAGGTTAATGGCTAAATTATGCATTAAAAAGAGAGCAAACAAAGAGAGCTCCTCAATGCTAGAAAGGTCCTTTCGCAAAGTTACGCGAGATTTGTTTGAGAAAAAAAAACTTCGAACTTTGAGCGTTAGTGTCGCAATGCCAACTTCTTTCATTTGGGACAGTTATGCCTTTATGGGCAGTATGGATGCGTGTTGAAATTGTTAATTTTCTCGAGAGTGATAAAACCAACAAAAAAAAAATACATCCATTAAAGCGCGATTTCTTACGCCAAGAATAAGGTTGAGTGAGGGGACGCAAGAAGTTCAAATTGAGGGAGAGAAAAATGTTGTCCTCGCGTCTGCCGGGCACTAATGGCTTCCCCGGGTTGTGTCATCAGATTCCATTTCAGGTTGCTACTCGTGGAAAAAAGAAAAGAAAAAAAGGATGCTTAATTTCAGTTCCATGGATCCCTTGCAATTGCCATTCGCGAATACCTTCTATTCGTTGGCTTTTAATTACGAATCATCCTCTGGTCCTGGTTGGCAATAAATGTTTTCCGCTTGTGTTTTTTTCTTCTTCGCTGCTCACTTCGTAGAAGCTTCTATTTACCGGGAACGATTTTAGGTTTGCGAACCTTTTTTTACGTGTCCATCCCCTTGCGCTGTGCGCCCAAATGGAGAGGTAGCCAAAAAGTTGTATAATTAATTAAATTTTATTTGATTAGTCAAGCCAACGGCCTTCTCCGGACAAAATGAACATTGTCAAGAAAAAATGTCCTCCTTGTAGTGGAAAAAATAACATTTAGAAGGTGAGAATGACAAAAAATACAAGAGCAAAGGAATGTGAAGAATTTTTCCGACATAAAAAATAATTAAAGCGATGCTGCAACTTTTTTCATGGGAGGTAATTATTCAGCGTATTGAATGAACTTAATCTTACGATGTTTGTGGATGGGTCGCTGGTTGTTTATCCAGTTTCTATAAAGATGCTCCCCGCAAAAATAGTTCAATTTAGAAATCAAATATTGTCTATCAAACACAATTTGACTTTATGTCTTTGGGAGCATGTTAACGGAAGAACGCGAAATCATCAAAAAGTGGAAGCAGCACTACGATGAACACCTAAATGGCACTCGGTATAGAACCATCAGGACAACGAAGGTGATGGCTACGTCAGTACACCTGGAAACCTACCTGCTCCTATGATAGGGGGATGTTAAGGATGACATTCAACAGCAAGGCCGCTGGCAGGGATGGTGTTCGAGAAAAACTCATCAAGTTGGTCCAGGAGGGTAATACTCTTTGTCCTGATGATGTCACTAGACATCGTAGGAGCTCTAGTTTGCGAATCGTCCATTCCATATTTGCATTATTGTTTTAAAAAGTGCTAACGAAACGATACTCTTTCCTCCAACCTCGTTTTGCCCATTCCTTCCAAACGCTGGCTAAAATATTCTCATGGGCCTGATTAACTTCGATTGTTTTGATGCAACCAAAGAGCCATGATCTTCGGTCGTGTATTTCACTCAGCTTCCCCCTTCCCCCTTTGCCCTTCGCACTCACGAAGCCAAAAACAAACAAATAACGAATGAATTAAATGTGCAACAAACATCAACACTCTTTTTCCCGCTCGCCCAATTTACCACCGGGAACACGAATGCAGCTGCATAACCATAATGCATCTGTTGCCACGAACGAACAAAAAATAACAATAATCGGGAAAACGAATAAACAAACAATCCGTTGATTATAACCAACTTGTAAATTTCCCTGATGGCGAGCGCAAAAAGAAAATGGTCTCGAAAGAACTCTGTGCCCAAGCAGAAGACAATGGAACGTCGTCGAGCCCGGGCAATCATGGTTTATGCAAAAATTGCAATCGAATTCAGAAGAATCACTGTTTTATTTATGCATCCCATGCGCTCACACCTCACGCTTTTGGCGATTCTGCTCGGAACCTTTCCAGCCAACCGGGTTCCATTCGTTGTCGGATTGGTATTTACCGTATCACGCTTTGCGTTCTTCCTCCCCCGAACTCCCTGATGCCATCCACCGAACGAAGTCGTCAAGCTGTCTATTGGCGATCGAGCAAACCTGCGACTTGCTGCTTCTTCAGGTCCTTGGTCATCCATGTTTGGCCTAATGAGGCAGAAATGTTTGTCAGGTGAGAAATTTTGCTGCCCTCTTACAACAAGGGCAGCATGGGACTGGAGAGCCGGGATCATTCTTTTTTTTCATGATCTGGCCTTATCCAAATGTTTTTTCGTGTTTGCAGATCCACCAGCCGAGGTAAGTATGCTTCAGGCAGGAACACTTGTGACACGTTGCTTTTGTTTCTGGCACCGATTTGGACTGCGAGATGACCATTTTTGGTCACGTGTGGCGAGGTGCACTTTGTGGGATTTTGTGGGACCCTCTGACCAAGGGGGTGGCAAGAGCCAGTAATTACCAACCCAACACCAATTCAACATGGCGTCCAGTGTTCTTGTTTTGATTATTTTGGGATGGACAAAACAAAGTTTTTATGGGTAGGAGACATCAATGATACCTCGCTGATGCACAAAACAATAAACAAAATGATGAACAAATGAAAAGCGTATTAAAATACGACGGTTTAATGCGATATGTTTAATTGCCAGAATCTAGCACTAGCAGCGTATGAGCCGTATACTCGAAAATCAGGAGCAAGGTTAGGGCAAACCGACCAGAAAGTGGGTACCAAAACGTGAAGTACCAAAACGATGTGAGGAAGAACCGAAGTGTATGCAGAATGACAGTCGTGTCAGTCCCCTGCCTCTGACGAGATGAGATTATTGTGGGAAATGAGAATCAACGAATTGTCACTCGATCGAACGGTAATCGGAATATATTACTGTCCGTCAATTATCGTTTCCAAACAAAAAGAGCAAAAATTCTGATATTCAGGATGTTGGCATAAAACACTATATCCGGTGTCAATGCGCATCGTACCTTCGTGCTGTTCGTACACGAATTCTCTCTGCTCTTGGAAGTTTTTAAAACTACGTAGGACAATAAATCAGTACTTCTCAGTGATACTAAAACACTACTTTTCAGTATTATTTTTCTACTATTGATCCCTTTAGGATCCTTGTTGGGACCCGTGCCTTCGATTTTTCGTTGGACCCGTTAGTGAAAGCCTGAGAGAGACTCGCGAAGAGGAAAAATATCAACGTCATATGCAGCCCAGATTCCCCTCTCATGAAACGTCAAATGCAGCCCACCGTTTTTATGGCTGAAAAAGTGAAAAGTATTGTGTTCAAAGTAAACTGTTATTAAAAACCTCAGTCGGCGGAGCAGCTTTTTCCAAAGTTGCTGATAAATCTTAGCATAAGATTAATTATTTCTAATGTCTGCTACGTTTGCTGGCATGAAATTTCACTCAAACGACTATTTATGATTCGATGTAATGCAAATTCAATCATGTTTTGCTGAGAGGTTCATGTGCGAGTTTGAACAGCATGCGCATAATTGGTATAAACACAAAGTGGAATAAGAAAAAAACTCAGCAATCACAGAAAAAGAAGATCGTCTTCGCGAGTCTCGTCTCAGGTGAAAGCTAGCGGTGGTAGTAATCCTTCTTGGACACCGTATTGAGAAAAAAAACTTCTATTCTTTTTTTATTCATTCACTAAACATGTTTGCAACCACGAACAAAAGGAAGGTGAATCTCTGAATTCACAACTTCCTTCCAAAAAAGAGGAATTTAAAACTGCCGTGGCAAAATGGAAGAAAGGACGTTTCTCCGGAATGCGCGCTTTCTTCTAAGATTGAAATGGTTAATGTTGATAATTGCATCAAAATGAGCAATCAGTGAAACTTTTGACAAATTTTCTGAACATCAAATCGAAGCAGCTCCTAGTTCAGGCTCTTTGATTCAGCTAAGGCAACAAAGAGTGCTTACCTATCGTGGTCAGTTGTTCCGAATTTAGGGGATTTTGGCAGAAGATCTTGAACTCCATTATGGGAAACAAGGTTCCCTTCCAAATCGCAAAAAAATGAAACTGATGCGGTTTGCCAGTAAGAAGAAGCATAATTTTTTACTTATGACGACAAAACTGAACGTTTGTTCAAAGCCGTCCTGACCTTCCAAGTCTCTCAAGTGACTATAAGTCACCTAAAAAGATCAAAAATGGAATATATGATTTACTTGGATTTTCCCTTGTCCAAGTAATCATTATGAAAAAGAGAACCTAATCTGACATTCGTCGGAATGGGCTTTTCAAGAATATTATTCAGTTTACTTTCACAAAAGTGGTCTAAACAATAGTAAAGCTTTAGAAAAGGCAAGACTTACGTTCGTTGCCCGTGTGACATGTGAACATTTCCAGAAACCTGGAGGAAATTACCAGAACCTCACTCAGTGCCGTCGGTGCCAAAAGTGGGGTCATGGTACAAAAAATTGCCGCATGGATGCTAAATGCATGATTTGCGGAGGTTCTTCTCACGCTAAGGACGTCTGTCCAGTGAAGGAAGATACCGATAAGTTCTTATGCGCCAATTGCAAGGGCAATCATAAGTCAAATTTTTGGGATTGCCCTTTGCGTAGGCGAGTCGTCGATGCTCGTGCCAGGCAGATGAAAGATAACATCCGTTATTATAACGGTCGTTTCCGGAATTTCCCTGGTAGAGTATCGAACAATGCTCATTTTTCAGTTAACGATCGCTTGATCAAGAATCATACCCATCAGGAAGATTATAATCATGTTCATTCACAAACTAATTTTATTCCGTCGGGTAGCCGTTCGAATCTTTTAATTTCGAATGTATCTACCCAAGGAAAATCCTTTGTTGATATCGTAGCAGGTAGTTTGAACTACTCCCCATTACATACTATGAGTACCCGTTCTAATTGTTTCAAATCAAATGGAAAAACCCTGCCGCCACAGGAAACTTCTACTCCACCTCTCCGTCTACCGAATATTCTAACGGAAAATCATCAGATAATGTACCCACTTCAAATGATATGTCTGCTTCAGATTTTAATTTTCTAACTGAACAATTGAATCTAATGATTGATGCAATGTTCAAAACCACCATAATGACTGAAGCAGTCCAAGTTGGTGTAAAATTTACTAAGGGGTCGTCCATAAATGACGTAGCTTTTTAGGGGGGAGGGGGGACTTCGCGAATTTGTGACGATGTGTGACGAGGGGGAGGGAGGGGTCCTAGCTAGTGGACGTAGCATTTTGAATCATGTCGGTGCAAAGAGGCGCTGAAAAAAATTGCATACAATTATTTTTATTGAACTTATTTTTGTTGACTTATAGACTTGGGTTATAAAATGATGATTGAGCTTCAACAATCAAACAGGTTCTATTAGGCTTTAAATAATTATGTGAATATTATATTATATTCGTGTCTAATTTAATGATTTTTAAAATAAGCAAAATAAAAGTTCAATAAATTAATTAAACATCAATGCTTTAACGACGTGGAAAGCATTGTTTCCCATTTGTTAACAAGACATAAAGTCAACTGGTTTAGTTTTTTTTCATATTTTCTGTTTGGGCTTTATTTATTTAAGAGAATGAAATATGCTCTTTTCGGCAAATAATACATTAATACAAGATATAACAAGATTATTCCGTGAATTATGCATTCATTTCCACCCAATCAATTCATCTATTTGTTTTTATATATCAATGCCCTTGATGAAATAGCCTTAATATTAATGAATACAACAGATTCGAGTGTTACAGAAATTGCCCTGCCATTCAATTTTATTAATAACTCGTTAATAAGATGGATGTTCCATTAGAGGTTGTGTATTTTTTTTCAGTTTAAGGAACTACAATCAAGTCCAGCTGAAGTATTAATAGAAATGAATAATTTGTATAATAATCGCAGAACTTTTCCATATCTGGCCACTGATTGCTGGATTTTAATTTGGATAATAAAGATTCATTTCAAATTAATATATTTTGTTGATCATTTTAATTGAAATCTATTTCCTAACAACGAATTATTAAAAAAAACAGTCCTCCAATATAACGAAATTTCTGTTCAAAAAATTATAAAATATATTGTACTCTAACTCGTCACTGTTAGCTTTATCAATCCAATCAAACAATTTTATTTTTATGTTTTCACTTTTTTATTGTAAACTTGTTTTTATTTATGGCAACAACAGCAAAAACAATACAATTTAGCCTATATGGAACTGGAAACCAAAATTTTGTTACTTAAACAGGAAATATGTTTATTTAAAAATGTTTTCCAAATTACTTTTGAGCGCTATTGTATATCAAACTGTTATTCGTTAGATTATACTTACATTTCAGTCAGTAATTAATATAAAACTTTGTATTGAACTTTTGAATTCCGATTTTTTGCTTCAACCCAGTCACTAAGAAAAACAAATAAAAAAAACTATAGAGGGGGGGGGGGGGGGGGTGCTTGATATGCTACGTATTTTCCAAGGGGGAGTATCAGCATTTGTGACGAAATGCTACGAGGGGGGAGGGGGGTGTAAAAAATCGGTGAAAAAATGCTACGTCGTTTATGGACGGTCCCTAATCAAATTGTTATTGGATTACGTTTTTCTAATGGAATAATAATAATAATTTTAACATTTAAATTGGAATGCTCGTTCTTTGAATGGTAAAGAGGACGAGCTGTTTAATTTTCTTATAGCTAATAACGTGCATATAGCAGTTATTACTGAAACTTAGTTAATCCAGGTCCAAACTAAAAAAAGATCCTAACTTTTTTTGTTTATCGTAATGATCGACTTGATGGGGCATGTGGGGGAGTTGCAATCATTCACAATAACTGTTTTCGTCATTTGAAACTCAAGTATTTGAAACTTTAGGTGTTTCAGTTGAAAGCCTTTTCAATGCCTGGACAGCAAGTTAATTTGCTCCAAACTGACTCGCAATAAGTCAAAATTTTTCGTCATTCGTGACTTTAATGCCAAACATCGGTCATGGAATAGTTCTCGAAGTAATTCCAACGGCAGCATTTTATTTGATGAGTGCTCTTCAGGATATTTCTCAATTTAATACCCTGATAGCCCTACATATTTTTCCTCTTCTAGACTTCCATCTACGATTGATTTGGTCTTAACCGACTCTAGTCATCTTTGTAGCCAATTAGTTACTCATGCTGATTTTGATTCTGATCATGTCCCTGTTACATTTCAAATATCCCATGAAGCGATTTCCAATCCAATCAGCTCCACTTTCAATTATTTTAGAGCCGACTGGAATATATATGAAACATATATTGACTCTAATCTTGATGTTAACATTTCTTTACAAACAAAACTTGATGTTGACAATGCTCTTGAAACTTTAACAAATTCCATTGTTCAAGCCAGGAGCATTACAATTCCATAATGTTGAAAAAAATTGATTCCGTGATTATAGACGATGATCTTGAACTCTTCATCCGCCTTAAAAACATGAGGAGAAGGCAATGTCAACGCACTCGCGATCCTGCTATGTAAATTATATGGCAGGATTTGCAGAAAGAAATCAAAAAACGTTTTTCACAATTAAGAAATGGTTAAGGAAAAACCTCAGAAGCCAATACCGGCACTGAAAGAATCCAAAAACGAAAACCAATTAACTTGCTGAGCAGTTTGAAAGCGCGCACAATTCAATTACTTAGAACTTCGAAAGTATTCTCAATCAAGAGAACGTTTTCGAAAATTCCTAGAAGATTTGGAAGAAGTGAGAACTGATATTAAAAAATTCAAAAATATGACAATGATTGAATTTTCTACATTCTGATCAATAAACATCCAGAGAGTAGCTTATCATTGTAGGTTGATTTATTTAACAAATGTTTTCAGTTGGCATATTTTCCTGACAAATGAAAAATGCCAAGGTTGTACCAATTTTAAAACCGGACAAATATCCTGCAGAAGCTTCTAGCTTCCAGTCCAATCAGCTTGCTTTCCTCTATCAGTAAACTTGAAAAAAAGTCATTTTGAACAGAATGATGGTCAACATCAATGAAAATTCATTTTTTGTTAATGTACAGTTCGGATTCCGCCATAGAAATTTGACCACTCATCAACTTTAACGTGTAACAAATTTCATCCGTTCCAAAAAATCTGAAAACTATTCTACTGTCTACTAGTCTTGTTCTTCTAGACATAGAAAAAGCTTTCGACAGTGTTTGGCATGAAGGCTGGTTTGTAAAATAAAAAAAAACTTTAATTTTCCAACATACATTGTTAGAATAATTCAAAGTTATCTGTCAAATCGTACATATCAGGTTAATTATAAGAACTCCAAGTCTGAAAGACTTCCAGTAAGAACTGGTGTTCCTCAAGGTAGCATTTTGGGCCAATATCTTACAACATTTTCATATCTGACTTACCTGAGTTACCTCAGGGATGTCAAAAATCATTGTTTGCCGATGACACAGGCATCTCCGCCAAAAGGGGAAGCCTGCGTGTCATTTGTAGTAGATTGCAAAAAAGATTCGAAATGTTTTCTTCATACTTGCAAAAATGGAAGATTTCTCCTAATGCTTCCAGAACTCAATAGGGTAACGACTGTTTATTTCGTTCTTAAACGCTAACAGTTGGCGCCAGCGGCAAAAAGAACAGACAACAACCTTTCGAACATTCAGTTTTTCTCACTGGCTGCCGAAATGGCGACAATGAAGTTTGTATTCCACTCACTGATCGCGCTACGCTGGATTCTCAAATTTCTCAAACTTTCAACACAAGCGCATGGAAGAATGGTAGTCAAGAGCTGTCAGAACGTATGGAAAATAATGAAAATCGTAAATTACTTGCAATCAGGAAACTGGATCAAAAAATTAGTGATTAGAAATCAAGCGTACACGCCAACAAATTTTGTTGTATAATCTACCGAATCCATGGTAGAATTAAGAACTGCACCAACGATTTTCAAACGACTACAAAAATCTGTTAAGTTTACTATAATCTGGTGAAAATCACTGAGCAGTGCAGTAAATTTGACTATGTCCATAGTAGCATTCACTACAAAGCATTGTATTTCAATCCGTGACACCCACCGTACAACACAGTGTGGTCAAAAGTATAATGCTAAACTTCACAAATCAAGAATGTTTCTAGTCAAAAATACTACAACTCTGGTTAAATCAACAGAAGAAATTTTCTTGCGTAGTGATGTTGACTATGTTTTGGTAAAGTTAACAGATTAATGTAGTCGGTTGAAAATCGTTGGTGCAGTTCTTAATTTTACCATGGATTCAGTAGTTTCTACAATAAAATTCATTTCAGTGTAATGAGAATACATAAATTTTTGTGTTTAGTTCATCTTCCGTGGTGCTTTCTTTGCTACAGGATTTCGTTTTACTACCACTGGAAAAGAGCCATCTATTGCCTTTTCAGTTTTGAATATCGCCCTATTATATTCCAATTATATATTATATTCCCACATAAACCAGAAGCTCTTTATTTCAAACCTTCAAGTAGACTGGTTGTCACGTTGAAAAGGGTTCCAATAAATTGGTCAGATGAAGTTAAGTATCTAGGGCTCATGCCAGATAAGAATTTAACTTTCAAAAATCACATTGAGGGCATTCAAGCCAAATGTAACAAATATGTAAAATATATCTATCCCCTTATTGAAAGAAAATCAAAACTTTGTCTTAACCTTCCTTGTGCATTGGGGTCATTTTTGGCCAATCGGCACGGTAAATAAGCTGTAACTTTGTAGAGAAAAGAGATATAAATCTGAAATTTTCTGACTTTTCCTAACTTTTGAAAACGAACATTTTCGTACTAAAAGAAGCTTTCAGCGACCTCTAGGAGCGGCGCTACAAAAAAAGTGACACATTATGCATTAAGGGTCAAAAATGACCCATGGCTTAAAAACGCTCTCAAAAATCCATTTCTTAACCGATTGTCATTCTTTTAGCTTTATATGAAAGATATGGAACTCAAGAATGGAACCCTGGAAATTGTTTGTCAGTATGGCCATTCTGACCACAAGGGCACAAGGGAGCCTGGAACCTGTTTCAGAAAGAACTAGCGTATATCATATTCAGCAGTTCATACACATGTATATAACGACGGTTCGAATTTAATGGTTTTTCATTCCGATTTACAAGAGCACCAAGAGGACCAACATTTAGATTTGGCCGGTATTTCGGAGAGTTCCGGAACCGGTTCCGCTAGGGTGTGATGTGGACATTTTCAGACCATCATATAGTACCATCATGCGACGGCTCAAAATACATGATTTTTCATCCAGATGTAAATGGACACCATGCCATATACCTGGCGTTATGCACCTAGTGGAACGAACCTGCTTCTCAGCATTTATAAACGGAGAGGTTTGCCATCTTACTATTTTTGCCTATGTATATCGCTTGGCAAGCACGATGATATTGTATGCCTGGGAAGTCGAAAAAAAATTCCAACCCGGAAAGATCCTCGTTCGGTGGAATTCGAACTTATGCAGTTTGGTCTAGCTGAGAAGCTGCGTGTTTACCGCTGTGCTTTCCAAACATAAAAATATGATATTAGAATATCATTTCCGCTACGGCCAAATTATAAAAAAAATGATTATACAGTCAACTCAACATAACTACATTTTGAACGGACCAGAGAACAAGGGAGGTATACAGTAAAAGCTAGAGTAACCTGACCATTGAATTACAACAGAGTTGAAACAGATTTTACTATTCCGTTATCGCGTTTTTTCTAAAAAAGTATGTTATAATTTTTAATGATTAGTAGTTAAAATAATAAAATTATAACACAATTCACTCTAAACTAAACTAAACTGAAACAAAATATGTTATAATTCAAACAAAAGTGTAACTCATTATGTTTCGAATCAAACCCAAATATAACTCATTTTGTTATTTTCCAATACTTATCTGTACAATTTGTTATAAGCAATTGCTCTCACAAATTTTATGAAAAATGTGTTATAATTATGTTCTAACTAGTAACAAATTTGAAGCAGCTTTTGTTCATATGGTTTTGTTTCAATTATGTTTAAATTTCTTCCATGAATTAAAAGTACTTCTAGCAAAAATGAAACAAAATTTGATATTTGTAATAAATCTTGATATAATCGTGCTACAATATTGTTGTAATCCACTGGTCGGTAGTAGATAAAATAACAAAAAATTTAATACATTTTCCTCTATGCTAAACAAAATTGAAACAAAATATAATATAAATTAAACAAAAATGTAACTTATTATGTTTCAAATCAAACAAAAATATAACTCAGTTTGTCATTATTCATAACTTAATTATTACAAAATTTGTTATGTTTTTTACATAAATAAAAGCGCACATGTATAAGTAACTTCCCTCTGATTTTTTATTACGATTTGTTTTATAATTATGTTATAAATTTAAACAAATTTGAAATAGCCTTTGTTATTATAATTTATTTTGTTATAATTATGTAAGGACACTGTTACAACTCAACGTGCAGGAACAAAAATGAAATAAAATTTGATATTTGTAACAAATCTTGATATAATTGTGATACAATTTTGTTTTAATCCACTGATTGCATTCTGTGCACGTGGTGCAGCCTTATGTGCAGGAGCCATAAGATCCAAGATAATCTCTACTGTAATCCTTACATCGATTTTTCCATGGGTTCCACAAGCGGTTACCCTGAGATTTCTCCAAGAAACAAATTTTGTTCGCTACCAGACCGTTTCCGATAGAACTCCAGATATACCAGCAATTCCATCAGGAATATTGCCAGAAGTTCCTCCAGAGATTCCTCCATAGATTCCTCCAGTAAAATTTTAAGTAGAATTTCTCCAGGAGTTTCTTGAACGATTTCTCAGGGAACTTTTTCAGATATTCTTAGACACCCGTTTAGAATCATTGTATTGTATTGTAACAAAAACTGTTAAATTAACAGAAGTTCATATAACTTTGTCAAGATGGTCTCAACTTGTCACATATTTTGTATCAGATTAATTACATGACATTTGTTATATTTCTTACATTGCATGTGTAAGTTGGTTGTAAATAACATCTAAAGTTATGAACAATAACAAAATTTGCAATAATGTTGTTTTGTTGTGACAGGTCGGTAACACGTTTTGTAATCATATTGGTATAATTTTAATAGGATTTGTTATATTCTATATTTACTTGGCGTTAAATTTGTTATTCCAACTACTAACGGTATATGTTTTATAACAACTGGTCTTATAATAAAATCATATCAGAGCAAAACTGTTATAATATTGTTTCTTCTATCTGGTCGGGGACTCTTCTTTTGGAGGAATGCTTCCAGGAATATTTCTACAAGGATTTATGCAGTGATGTCTTTAAGGCTTCCTCCAAGTTACAATACAACGATTTCTTGAAGCATTACTCCAGATATTTCTCCATTTGTTTCTCCAGAATATTCTCGGGTAGTCTTCTCGAGATTCTTCTGCGAAATATTCCTGAGACTTCCTCCGGGATCGTTCCCGAAATTCTCCTGGAGAAATTCATCTAGGGATTCTACAATAAATAACTTCTTGAATTCCTTTAGGGATTCCTCAAAAGTTTACTTTAGGAATTCCCTCAGGCATACATACAGGAAATCGCTACATGAATTCTTCTAAGGATTTTTTCAGGTAATCTTCCAGGAATTCCCATTCAAATTTCTTTAGAGACTCGTTCTGGGCCTCCGGGCAATTCTTCGAGAATCCTCTATAAATTCCTACATAGATTTACCCTTGAATTCCTTCAGAGATTTCATCAAAATGAATAATAATTCATCCTGAATTTCATCTGCGATTTTTATTAACTCCTTTTATTAAGAAGATTTGATATAAAATAGATGAGGTCTTGAAAAGATTCCTAGAGCAATCCCAGGAGAAACCTTAAAAAAACACATTCACGTATATGCTTCCAGTGGACCTTTTGTCCTTTGAAAGAAGCACCATACCAGACCACGGACTAGCATGCAATGCCCAATTTCACAATCGAAACACGTTCCTGACGAAAAGTTTTCCTAACTGAAGCGGGAATCGAACCCACACTCCTTGGTCGATGCGGATAAATGCGTTGTAATTCTAGAAAAAAATAGAGTAATCCCTTGAAAAATCCCCGGTTGAATTCCTGGAAAAATGTCTGAAGTAATTCTTGCAAGAGCCAATCGAGGGATTTTTAGAAGAATTCTCTAGAGGAATCTATGAAAAAATCCCTGGAACATAAAATATGCTTTTTGGCTCCGCTGTTTATTTTTTACCGGCTTTTTTTATAATAAAGACTGCGTAGACGAAAAGCATATTTCATTAAAATGTGCAGTTGATTGTCTACCAGCCCATCCTTGGACAATTTCTAGAGGAAATCATTTAGAATTTTTTTAAAGCAATCCTTTGTGATATTCCTGATGAAAAAGCTGAAGAAATCCCTGCAAGAATCGCTGTAGAGGTTTTACTAGAAAAATCCATGATTCCATGAAGAGATTTAACAAAACAATCAATGTAAAGCATTTACTGGAGGAATATTTGTAGAGATTTTCGTAAAATAATCCCTGAAGTAGTTCTTAGCATAATGTATCACTTAATTCCTGCAGGAATTCATAGGAGAATCACTGAAGGAATTTCATGAAGAACTCTTAGAGGAATCCCTGTTGGTGGTTCAGAACGAGTCCCAGTCAGTCTGGAGAAATTATTAAAATAATTCATGTTGCGATTTTCCTTGTGGTAACTCTGGAATAGAGGGTCTTGTTTCCCGGACTCGAAAAAATCCCGAGATTTCCCGACATCCCGGGACAAAAATTAAATGCTTCCAAAACGAATATAGAACGACCAGAGCGCGTATTGATGCTTTGTTTAGTTTTATAGAGCAGTTTCACTATACCCGAATTTGTTTTCGAAAGTTAAGTTAAATTATAATAGGCAAAAACTATGCTGTCTTAGATTTCATTCATTTATTATAGTTATTTTAAACGAAAATCAATCGTGATGCATAAGGTATAGTATAGGTGATACCAATCACATTCAAATTTTATCATATCGTTTAAAATCTACACTCAAGATTATGCAACTTATTTACATTGTTATGTCAAATGGAATGTTCGTGCTTCTAAATTGTTGGCAAGACAAACAGAGGCATATTTGTCCTGGAAAATTGCAAGGTACACAAGGCGAACTAAAACGGCCACTGAAAGATAAAATGGCATTAATGAAATTTTAATATGATGAATAATTGAAGCACCAAAGAATTTATTGACAAATGGAACAAACCGTAGAGTAGATCGCTATAGTTTAATGAACGTTACGTAACTGACGTACCAGCAAAAAAAAAAACAAGTTCACGCATAAGTGGTCTTAAACCTCAATAAAAAACGCTTATTGAGTAAGCTAAATGCAATAACTAAAATATATTCTTATATCAACAGTCACCGGAAAAACATGCAGTTTGTTCTATACCATTATTCGAAATCAATACAACAGTATTTTCTAGTTCAACATGCAATTTCGGAAAATCCCGGGATTTTTGAAAATATCCCGGGATTCGGGATTTTTTAGATCCTCTACTCTGGGAGAATTTCTCCAAGAAATACTTGAGGAATTTGTAAGTTGAGAAACACCTGTGAAAATTCCTGGTAGAATCCCTGGAGTAATTTCGGGAGGAATCCAAGAAGAAATTTTCGGAATAATTCCTGGAAGCATCTTGAGAGGACTACTTGGAGATATCTTTGTATGTTTCCGTGGAGGAATCATCAGAGAAAATTCTGAAGAAATCACTAGATAAATATCTTGAGTAACCATTGAAACAAAATGTCCTAGTGTAACTCTTAGAGAAATTCCAGAGAGAAACCTTGAAAATATGAACATTAACATACTCTAACAATCCCTTCATAAAAAAGTGTTGAAGATTCTCTGCAAGAATCCTTGATTTTCTAGAGGAATCTCTGAAAGAGTACCAGAAAAAATCGCTTAAAAATTATTTGGAGAAATTCCGCAGCTTTCCTGAAAGAATTCCTGGAACAGATCTTGGAGGATTTCTGAGAGAAACTCCTGGAAGAATCCCTGTAAAAAATTTACTTTAGTAATCACTAGAGACATTCTTGCAGAAACTCCTTGCGAAATCTCTAAAGGAATCCCTGTAAATGTCTTGGATGTCTTGGTAGTGTAATTCGAACAACACGCCTAGCCGTTCCCATAGGGGCCGTTAGCCAAAACGAAGGACGTTTCAAGTAATACTGTTCTATATGGTATGCCCTCTTTAACATCTAATCCAATTTCTCTCGCCGTTCCCTTACGGTACCTATCGATCTAGTATTCATTGCTTTCTTCTCCATGCTCCCTCTTACTTCAAGTAAAATAGACCGATATGCCGGTAAGCAAATTAAATGCCTGTAAATATTGTTTGCAGGAATCCTAGGAAGAATTGCTTATCGAATTCCTGGAGAAACTCCAGGAGGAATTGCTAAGATATTCAGCCTATCAAGAGCCCTATCAAAACTGGTCTAAAATGTATCATGGAAAACAATATTTCTTCCTGGAGCAATCTCTGACAAAAGCCCTAGTGAAGAAATTGCTGTAAGAATTACGGTAGAGATTATTCGTGAAGGAATTTTCAAAATAATTCCTGGAGAATTCTATGGAAGAACCTCTGGAGATATTTAGAGAGTGATTCTTGAAGGAATATCTGAAGGTTTTCCTAAAAGGATGTCTGGTGCCCTATTTGAGCAGGTCTCAAAATTGCGATTGATGACAAAAGTTATAACAGTTATAAGTTAGAATTATGCCGAATGATTTCGATTCCTTATATTACTTTTTTTACTTATTTGGTAATAACGGAAATAAAATTCAAGTATGATAACTTTATGCTTAAGAGACCCATATAGCCTCAGCGGTAAACGCGCAGCTTTTCAGTAAGATAAAACTAATGGGCATGGGTTGGATTCCCATCGGTCGAGGATCCTTTCGGGTTGGACATTTTTTCGACTTCCCAGGTATACTATATCATCATGCCTTGGCATATATACATAGGCAAAAATAGTCAGATGGCAAACCTCTCCGTTTATAAATGCTGAGAAGCAGGCTCTGTTCCACTAGGTGCGTAACGCCAGGTATATGGCATGGTGTCCATTTACATCTGGATGAAAAATCATGTATTTTGAGCCGTCGCATGATGGTACTATATGATGGTCTGAAAATGTCCACATCACACCCTAGCGGAACCGGTTCCGGAACTCTCCGAAATACCGGCCGAATCTAAATGTTGGTCCTCTTGGTGCTCTTGTAAATCGGAATGAAAAACCATGAAATTCGAACCGTCGTTATATACATGTGTATGAACTGCTGAATATGATATACGCCAGTTCCTTCTGAAACAGGTTCCAGGTTCCCTTGTGCCCTTGTACCCAGAATGGCCATACTGACAAACAGGGTTCCATTCTTGAGTTCCGTATCTTTCATATAAAGCTAAAAGAACCAAAATCGATTCAAAAATGGACTTTTGAGAGCGTTTTAAAGTCATGGGTCATTTTTGACCCTTAATGCATAATGTGTAACTTATTCTTAATGCATTAGGAAGGTTAAGAACAACCTCTTGATTGCAATCTTATTTTTGGAGGAGATTTACATCTAACCTAACTCAACCCTTGTGCTAAAATTTTTTGAATTAGGCACTTTATGAAAGTATTAAAGGCCTTCATTATACTAATTCCTTTCTCTCAAAAGGTCTGCCGAAGATAAAAGATAAAGAACGTTAACTTTACAAATAAGCGAAATTATTGCCAATAGTGATGATACCAGTATAACTCAAAAGAATTGTGTATGTTTAAAAAAGGAAAAATTCTGATACAATCCTTGAAAATCTCTATAAAATTTGGAACACTTTTGGTAATACAGAGACGAACCAGCCAACCAAACTTAGAGTCTTGACGCTATGTGTGGGGTTACAACTTTGTCCTGAATTAAAGAGTCAGTGTTATTATTTTCTTGGAACGATGACCACATTTTACGAGGCCCCTCTATAAAATAAGACTAAAATATTTATTATTGAAGGATAAGGAACTATTAGAAATAGATGAAGTGCTAGGGTTATTGTAGTTGTTGTTGTTGTTTTATTTATTTTTGACCTTTTAACCATAGGGTCTTTCGGGTCATTAAGTGCTAGGGTAAAGAACTACTTTGACTCTTTCATGATTTACTTTGATATGGGATTTTTTCCGTCGAATTGTCTGAAACTTTGCAATAAGAAGCACTTTAATATAACGCTTATGATGGCCAGATATGAGCTAAGTTTTCAAAAAACCCTCTGTTGAAGTGAATCAAAAGTGCCAAAGATTGAAAGTGATTCCATAAATATAAATTATTCAAAGTGATTCGAAACATTAGTCGGTATTTGCACACAAAAAAAATACTCAAAGTAATGTATTAAACAAAATATTAAAATTTGCTTAAATGAGAATTAGTTATACTTTTATAGTGATTTAAAATGAATCAAAAGCAATGTAGATTCAAAAATTAGTGTGTCATATTTTTGCTTGAAATCTAAAACGCCGAATTACAATTATGATTTGGTTTCTACGTTTTAAAATTATTTCTATTATTCAACAGAAACTCAAAACTTAAAATATTTTGATTGCTAGTTATGCTTATGAAGGTTTTAAAGCAGTTAAAATGAAACTTTTGACAATTAGAATTGTATCCAGAACATTGAACATAAAAGTTATTAGGGTAGTTAACAATAAGTATATTATATTTTATCCAAACAAGGCCGCCACATTTGTGAATTCGGCCCTGCTTGGGGCCATGACGACAAACATGACGTCCTGTCACTTTATAAAAATCAAAATATTTATTACCTGATCAGTTATTGTGCCACACTTACGAATCCTATACATCAGCTTAGTAGCCATTTGATTATTATTGTTCATAATTCGGCCAAACGGCATTCGGTCAAATTGCTGGACACCTTTAAATACCCTGCCTTGAACACAATACTTCATTCACGAAAACTGAATCAGTCGTGCTTATTCTGCGCGGCGTGTGAGTCGAGACGAGTCGCTCTCACCGCGAGTGACGTGAAACGACTAATGTTAACAATGGGAGCGAGTCGACAATTGTCACCTCATTCGATTCGTGTCACTTCACACGCCGCGCAGAACAGGCACGAGTATTGATTTTATATAATGTATAATATACACTGATTACCTAGTCAGAACCGAATTATTAATTTTTAAGATTTATTTCTATAGAATGAGGCTTCATCTTAACGCTTCGACAATACATTTTAAAAACCATTGAAACCGTTAAGCAAAAAGTTCAAAACATTCAAATTTTTCTTTCATAAGAACTGATTAACTATGCTTGCGACTGAACATTTATATCTCCACTTATCTGTTTATCCTTAGCTTAGCTATGTGCCCAATCCTTATCACTCGACAGGGAAATGATAAACATCATCGATAAGATTGAACCACATTCACAGTTTATCGCATTCAGTCTTAGTTTAACCATCGAACAGCACTGATTAGTACCCGTCCGAAATGGCAAACACGGTCATTTCACACATCCTCCAAGATATCAGCAAGGCTGTCCATGTCTTCAACGGCCTTCCTTGTGAACAAAGAAGGGCAACTTTGACGACAATAGTGAACAAACTTTGCGAAGAAGAGCTGAGTCATGTGGCGGAAATTGTTGCCTTCCTGAGGAAGTACTTTGAATCAGCTTTGGCCGATCGGTCGGAAGTTTTTATCATGGGTATCGAAGAGCTCCTGAAATATTTGAACGAGTTGAAGCAGTGCCCTGCCAAGTCCGGATGTCTTCTAGTGATCTACAGTCTGCTCAGTGGCTTGAACGACGTTCCCGAGCAGGATGGGCCTCGTATTGGTGATTTGAAATGTTCGCTAGAATTTGTTGTACGGGAAATGGCTGCGTTGATTAATCATCCAGTGAATGATGAGATCATAGCTGTGGCAGCTCTGTTTGAATGTGTTTCCTACGAAGTTCTCAATCAGGTGTTTGATGAGGCATACACTAATCGTAGTGTTGTACACAACATTTGTGCGTTCGTAGAACATCTACCGTGCATTGACCAGCAGATCAAAGCATGTTTGGTTCTGCACCGGAAAATGCTCAAGGATTCTGCACGTTTCAGGACAGGTATAACGCCATTGGCATTCCGCATAAGGCAGATTAAGCGTTATACTGACTTTCCGAGGGCAAAATACGCCGAAGAACTACGACGATTGAAGCTGACGCTTCCGGAAGGCGTATACGCAATCGTATGGAACTATGCAAGTATCTCTGCGGGTCAATTCATGGTTCCGGGCATGCAGTTTGAACAGTTTGGCAAAGTTAAGGCGAAACCGGTCGACTGGATCTCAATGGCAAACAAGCACGCCCAATATGAGTTCATCACATCGGACGGCGGAAATAGCTTCGCCATCAGAAACTCAAACAGTGCTCTGTTTTTGCACGAAATAGAAGACGGGTTCTACTTCGTGGAGAAAATTGACGATACTTGGAGCGTTGAAGTTGTCCAGCGAGAGGAAGACTATTTCTATAAGATCACAAATGTCAAAACGGGAAGTTCGCTTTGTCCTCCAGCGGAAGTGCGACTTGAAATCGAGAACAATGATGATGGATACAACCTGGTTGATTTTACGGAGAAATCTCTAGTTGTGGTGCAAAAGTTCGACCTGAATCGCCCTAGTGGACGCTGTTCAATACAGTGAAAAGTGCTATATGATATGTTATCCATTCTGCCTTATAATTTATATGATTTATAACTGAAAAAGCGAAGCTATTTACGATACTATTAAATGCCTTATCACCCTCATTTAACTAGTTGTACTTCACAATGAATGGAATCAATCTAAAATATAATCACAGACAAACAGACGTAATACTTTTACTCGAGTCCCTTGATCTAGCCACAGATAACAGACGTTGAAGTCCGATTGTTAAACTGTGTAAGACAATTAACGGTCATTTAGAATGGCAACACAAGTAGCAACATTGTGGTGGCGCTGTCATCGGTAACTTTCAATGACGATGTCAGTGGTGAATATGAAATATTCCAAGATACTGATATTCACCACTGATTGACGCAATTCGCTGTGTGGCGGCGCAAGTGATTGTAAGGAGTTTCAGTTTGAATATTTACACAGGTTTTCAGAATTTTTTTGTTCTAGCATAAACATCTGTTATCTCTGATCTAGTTAATTAACGGTGAACTCAAACAAAGTTATTTATCGATATTACATTAGACAAAAGGTCGAAAAAAATTCCTTTGTGGCAAATTATCCTTTCATCTTAGAAGAAAAAAACAGTTTCGACCTTCCGTACCTTTCTGTTTTCCTCTTCGAATCCATCAAAACGAATATTGGGCTCGATGCCTGCTGAGGTTATTCTGCATCTATTGCTCAATACAGTGGCGCAACCAAGGGGGGGTTTTGGGGGTCAACCTCCCCCCCCCCCCCCCCCGAGCAGATTTTTTTTCCAAACATACCATTTAAATTTAACATTACAATCCAAAAACATCGGACCAGTACGTTGTATTATTGTCTGTTTCATGGACAACAAAACTAGCCGAAAACTTTCGAACAGATCGACAAAATCGTCGCCGGCAACCAAATCAAAGGAGGTGATTTGCCGTTATGTTTGTAAGACTGTTGAAACGTCAAATTCACAGCTGCTAGTTGGCTGGCGACGATTTTGGTGACGGTTTCACCGGCTACGATTACAAATCGTCGCGTTCGATAAGGTGCGAAATTTACAGTAACAGTAATGTTCTTCAAAATTGAGGCTTTTTAATAGTAAGACCCCCAAAGAGTTTTATTAAATTGAAATTATCTTGCTTATTCTGATAAATAAACAGGTTTTTGACGAGAAGTTTGTCATAATACATGCAGATATGCATGCCGTTCGACCGTATTGACAGATGATTGATGCAAACTCCGATGCCTCAAAAATCTCAAAGTTGGCTCAGCATTTAGGCGAATTTCATAGCTTTCGGAGCACGTGAATCACAAGATAAGCAATACCTTAGTTTTTAATGATTACAAATAAAAATCCTGACAGAGATTAAGGCTAAGTAGCCCGTCATTCGTTTTGGTACCAATGATGATTTTTCATCTTGCATTTCAAAGTGATAATACTCAGCCTTGTTAGTTTATATTGACTTGAAAAAGTATCACTGTACGCGCTAACATGCATAAAGTATGCTGATACTTTTTCATGTGGGTCAGTGCAAAACCAACTGTTTTGCTTTGATTCGAAATCGAGAGATGAATTAGCAACAATCATCAACGATACGTACAATTTGCAATGACGGCCTACTTCTCCTTAAAGGAGAGAGCGGTTCCGATCCTAAGAGAAAAAAATCACAAACATTCGTCTACAAACTGGAAATGCTGATTTACCTTCGAAGAATTGCTAATAATAACTGCTATGGTTCATGTTGCAACCTATTGCACTTGAAGATCATAATGTTTGTTGAAAAACTTGGAAACCTATTTAGAGGGCGTAGAGTGATTGTGCGTGCATTCATGTAGCCTGGATAATCTTTCAAACATACTACGAAGGATTTAGATTGAATCGATACCAGAATATTGTAGTCTCGTTAAACCAATCATACTTTAATAGTAAAATCTACGCCAATTTTCATAGAGAACGAAATAATCTTTGGAATCCGAAAGTTCTTTTATCTTCACCGTCCTTAGGAAAACTTTTGGGAAATTTCGCCAGGTACAACATATTCCCTTTGGCTAGCGGAATTAGTTTATATAGAAATGTATGTCTAGGGTGGACGAGAGAAGCTTAGGTTTGCAAATGTTGTTTCGTTATTTATTGATTTCAATCCAGAAAAAAACATCTGCCCAAATTTTTTACCCCGAATAACTTTTACAAAAAACTACTTTTAAGTTTGCAAAACCCCCCCCCTAAAGCCAAATTCTGGTTGCGCTACTGGCTCAATAGATAACTTGCTTTGCTCTTGTTGATCACTATTTTTTGTGTAACTTTAAATATCATGTAAATAGAAGTTTTAATCGAAAACATTGTTGATGGGCTTGATAGCCATCATTGCACAACTGGTACCGGATATTTTTCCGAAAATATTTCCCAATTTTGGGAAATAATTCGTTAGATGCATTTCGCAGGGCTGGTTGTGGTCTGGTAGCAAAATGATAGTGACTTTACTGCCGTGAATCGCAAGTCAGTCTCATCTGTAAAAAGTAGGCATTTAGAAAATGGGCTGTGAAGTTTCCAAACTCGTTTCCCATACGAATATTCAAAAACTTACAGCAGAGGATTTGAACATTTTCCAATCTTAATGAAACTTTCACAACATGCGAACACACTACGATATCTTTCCGAGAAAAATATAAAGATGATCAAAACAAATTACATTTTTGTGTACCCCGGTTCGAAAGTCTGTAGTGGGACTGATATGCGATTACATTTCATTATGGGGCAATTTGACTTGCTTTTTTTCCTATTTTTTTCGAACAAATCATATTATATTATTAGTGCCGCTGAAAGTGCATTGAAAGTGATGTTGAAAACTGAACTCAACTCATTTTTGACGAAAATGCAGATGGGACCTAAAAGTGACTTCAAAACTACAAGTATTAGTCATAAAAAAGAAAAAAAGGTTATTTATCTACATGCATTATCTACATCTACATATTGTATGATTTTAGACTGTAATGAGCTGCAGTATGTAATTTGAAATATGTCTTAACATTTATCTGTCTAGGATAAAACTTGAGTGTCTTGAATGGTCAAAAGATGGCACACAGCTTGCTGCGATCTATAGAAACTTAGGCTAAATTTGTGACGATCAAATTTGCTTTGAAATTAAATCTTTTTTTCCACAGAAACAGTAACTCCAGAACAAATTTTTTTACTTCTATTGAACTCGAGACAAACCAAACTAGAAGGAAGATGAAGTGCGGGTAAGTAATTAAAAAATGATTCTATGCGTATTTGAAATATCTTCATTTCAACTGAACATTTTAACGATCAACGCTCCGTCATCGTAATTATCGTCATCATCGAAACTTGAAAAGCAGTTTTTCTGTTCAAAACTAAAAATTATTCGATAAAAATGTGTTCACAGTGTTTCGGTAGAGGAATAGAATACAGTGAACACATTTTCCAGTAAATTTTCTTGATTTTGGGTTCTATCCCGTTAGGCCGAAAGGGCCGTTAGGCCGAAAGGGCCGTTAGGACGAATGGGTCGTTAGGTCGAAAATGACCGATAGTCCTAATGAACCGTAAGGTCGAATGGGTATAACTAACAGGGATAAGGGATCATGCACAAATTACGTCACGCTCCAAGGGGAGGGGAGGTGGTCGAGCCAAGCGTAACAAGCCTTCAGGGCCTAACGACCCATTCGGCCAAACGGCATTCGGCCTAACGACCTGCACCCATTTTAATAAACGAAAACAATCATATCACTCAGTGACGATTTATAACCTCACGTATTATTTGTTCTACGACCCTCAAAGTGACTTATTTTGCATACTTGAATTATGTAGCAAACAGTATACGATTGAAGTCGCCCTTCTTAGGAAATTTCTATTTTTAGATGCATATATGTTCATGAAATTCATGAACAGGTGAATTTGAAGTTAGAGAATCGCCACTGATATCACTATTACCTAATTAATTATTATTGTCCAACAATGTTTTAACATCTATTATACTTAGAAACGTATTTTTGTATATAAATAGTTGACTTTAAAAGTCGTGGAAAAAACAGTATTAAGGGTTGATCAATCAAAATAAATAAATGGCATAGTTGATGGAATTAGTAATTTAATTTCTGAATTTTTTTTGATCAAAATTACTGCTTGCTTTTGAAGTTCCGGACAAATATCTACTCAACTACTCAACTGCGCACACAAGAGTAATTTGGGTAAATCATGGCCAAAATTATTTTTTACCCTGAATGATCTGCTCATACTTTAATATTGATTAAAAATCTGTTATAACTCATTTAGAATTAATTAAATTAAACAATTATCCACATATCAATGAGTATTCGTATCGAAAAAAAACGTTGAAGACAAACAGCTTTTGAGTTCATGTTTGTTGACCAATCGTTTGAATATTCTAGCAACAGATGGAAAATAGGTTTGTGCGTCATAAGTTGATGCGCATCTAGCTCGCTAAGAGGGTAAGCAATCGATGAATAATTAGAATTTTAACAGTTATTGGATACTACAGCTCAAACACTTTTTGTTAGTATGCTTAGAAATTCATTTTCAGATTTTCTTTTTCTTCTAAAAGAATGCAATGCAATATCGCATTTGGAATTCATGAAATCAAATGCACGACGCCTCCAATAATACCACTGAGCTGATCATCACCATCACACCTGAGCAACTTCACAAATCCATTGAGAAGATGGAGTGACAAGAGAACCGTCCTACGATGCATCCCAAGCCCCGAGTTTATAACTTCTCACTTGTGAAAGTATGACAAGATGTAGAAGCTAAACAAAATTAATACAAACATTGTATATAACTTTATTGAATTGGATCCTAATACTTTATGGTAAGGGCCTAAATAAAGATAGGTTTGAGGATTTTATGCCTATAGGAGAAAAGATTTTTTTTTCACTCCTACAAGCTTTCCCTCATTCAAAAAAAGGAAAAAATCCTTTTTAATGGACTAATAAAATTGACTGGTATGTTATATCTGAAACGCTTCCTCCATGCCTTTTGTAAACATTTTATGTATGCCTCATTTGTTCAAAAAATCTGATGCAAAGATTTCAAATGTGTAAATGTGAATCGCATCAACAAAAACTAGGAAATAGCCTAAGCCTATCAGTCTTAAAATTTCAATGAAAAAGTAGAGTAGTAGAATATTCATAAGAATTCCTTCATAATTAGGTGAAAATAATTAGGTAAAATCTGACAGCATAATCAGGTAAAAATTTTACAGTTGGAACAACTCCTATTCCCATGAATATAAAATCATGACATTTGTTACTTAATTCATCCATTTTTCACACACAATTCATTGAGAATCCTTTAGATACCCGTCATTTCAGAAAGTTGGGACCATAAAACTCGATGAAAAGGACTTTTATGCGTATAATACTGTCGTTTTTTTTTTTTTTTTTCAAACAATGGCGTGAATGACCGTTGCTGACTATTGTTGGATCGAGTGTTGTGAAGATTTGTTTTGCGTTGAAGAATGTTTATTTCTACGAAAATAATGTAAATGCAAGAATCATGTACGGTACAATATTAACAAACATTCAAATACAACCCTAAAGTTTGTTAGGATGTCTAAAATACATCTTCAAACCAGATTTCATCAACAAAACTCGTACCAATGAGCTCATTTGGCTGAAATAATTCAGTATCGGTTAGACATCAGGAATTTTTTTACTAAATTGCCTATATGGAGGCGTTTTCCGCGAAATTCTTGATTTTTTTTTAAGTATTTCCAGAAATAGAGTTTTTTTTTTTTCAAATTTGGGAAGCATATCCGTATTCATGGAGCCGGAATTCAGTATGTAGAGTAAATTCAAAAACTCACAATAATCGCATGGACAAGTGATTAATTTCACCCCGAATCCCCCCAGTTTTTATTTTAGAGATTATTTTCAGCATTAGAACCACATTTGTTAGAAAATTTCTGTACATGAGCCGTCGTACTTGTTTTCCTGTATTCAGTTGTTTGGCATTGTCAACATTAAAGAGAACAGATAAAACAAACCGGGAAAAATTATCCATTTCAACTGAAACTACGGTATTCCTGAAAACTTATTAATGTGATGCTAATAACTGTGGAAGTGCTCATTGAACACTAAGCTGAGAAGCAGGCTCTGTCCCAGTGAGGTCGTAATTCCAAGAAGAAGAAGAGGTTTTAAAGACATGGAGTTTTGAACCATGGCACCATTGCGTCTCTTACAAAGCATTTCTGTTTATTTTCAAAATTTGCTAAATCTGATTTGGCGATGTAATGTGTAAAAACTGTGATATATGTTATTTAAAAAATTAACAATTTTACTTAAGTCAGTTATGCAAATAAAAGAAATATGTTTAATTTATAATTTTCTCGGACATCGCATTGAACAAACGCATTAAGAACATGCATTTTAATTGATTAGAGATAGAAGGTTATTGAAAAGCGGGCAAAAATATTCGAAAAAATGATAAAAATTGATATTTTCAAACGGCTTAAAATTTCAAGTGCGGAAATATGCGGAAGAGTTTTATGCTGTAACTGATATAGATAACATATATAAGTTTCACACTGTGGTCGAAACTTTGCCGGATATTGCCGTAACTTTTTCAATACTGAAGTTTACGAAAAATGACTAAAAGTTTGTTGTGCAAAATCGCCTTAAATGTTTATTTATAAAAAATATTTTTTGGAAAATTTTATGAAGAAGCTCTTTTTGTAAACATAAACATAAAGTTCAATAAAAAATATATGTTTATTTTGGAAAAATTGTCACATATAAACAATAGTTCTGATTATATAATATAAACAAATGAAAAAAACCATAGAAAAACCTGCAGTTTTGAAATCTCTTAACATATTTTCAAGGTTATATGACGTCTTTTCAATGTAGCCACAACATGCAGCATACTATTAGCTATGTTTAAAAAATTTAGCGGGGTCAAAAATCTCAATTTTTCCAATTTGAAATTATGGCCACGAATTTGTTCTAGGTGCTCCTCTGTGCGTTGGGAAATTTTTATCCGTGCATTATTCAATACTTTCGGTAGAAAACATTAAGAGTGACCATTTGGTTCAATCATTAGCTACAATAAATAAAGATGTACCCACTGACGGTATAAAATTTGTAGTCAGAGCCTCCGGTAAAATTTACCCGACGTTGATTTTTACTAACTCATTCTTTGAGTAGAATTTGTTCAACGTGTAAAACAAACCGGTTATTGTATCCAATCGCCTACCCGTAGGCTGATTCACAAAGATGGGTAACTTTCAACGCTGCTGCCCACTGTAGTTTGATACTTTCGATTGAGAGTGCATAATTGGTTCAAGTCTTAGCTTAACGATGCACCCACAGACGGTATAAAATTTCTAATCAGTCTGAGTTAAAATTTACCCTTGAATTTACCTACCGTTGATTTTTTTAACTCATCCTATGAGTAGAATGAGACTCGCGTGTGTTGGCTGTGTACACAATTGCCTAGCCGTAGGCTGATTCGCGAAGATGGGTAACTCTCAGGCAGCGTTGCCGACTCGCATGATGTTTTCGGATACAGTTAAATGAGGAAAAGGTGCAAGCTGCCGAGTATAGGACTGATTTTTCAATAGTTATTTTGAAGTATATTTTAAATTTCTTACGCCATTACTTTGTGTGTACAAAAAATAATAATTTAATTTAATTAAAAACCTATTGTTCAGTATTTTGTTTTACTTTTATTTTTCTCCACTTTACGTGTGTTCGATAAGAATAATACTTTTTGAAGGTTGTTTGTTTTATTCTTTAACATTCGCACTCCCAATTACAGATTTTGAGTTGTTTTACAGCTTTATGGTTTGTTTGGTTGCTTATTTTCTGCTTCTTCTGCATCGTTTCGTAGAATAATCGCTGATTTACTGAGCTGTTGTTGAAGTGGTTGTGTAATGTTCATGTCGATTGTGTTTTTAGTTTAAGTTTACTTCAAGAGTTATTTCTGTCTTCTGAAAATTAAAGTTTTAAATCTGGTAGGTATCTATCTCACTGTGGTTTTGACTGAGTTTGGAAATTTTTCTCAATGTGTTGTCTGTTTTTTCACTTCTATTTAATATTCACAGAGTACACACATTTTGTTTAATAAATGACAACGGTGTTCTTCGATTACGTTACCTTTCGGGATCTGGCTTCAAATAATGACAATATTCAAGCGCAATCGGAAATTGTCCACTTTGATTCCTCTAAACATATTATTCATACGACTCGTGATATTTTCCTATTAAAGAGCTCCGGAACGCATCAAATGATTCAATGTAGGTAATTCTGATTCTTTAGGTTACTTTACTTTTCTTATGTTTCCAACCATGAAAAATTTCTCATTAAACTTGCAACTAGTTTGAACTTTTTACACATACAATTTCTAGGTTCAATTACAAAGGATTTTTTTTTCTTTAACCAACGGCTTGCATTCATTCGTTCGTTCTCATTTTATTGTGTTATTGATGGCTGTTGTTGATATTGTTGTAGTTAGGCTTTCTGACTCACTCGACCTTTCACTCTAGTCACACCACTCACGTTTACCATACAAATGTAGTTTTTGTAGCTGTTACAAGAAATGAACGACATCTGCACTGTTTTTCTTCAACTGAACCAAAGATAGTAGTTGAAAAAGAAGCAAACATTTTTCGTTATTTCTTCTGTTTGCTTCTGCTATAAATCACATAAGAACAATTTAAAACAATTGTCTTTTCTCTCGTTGTTGTTCTGCTAGGCCGTCACCGGATGCTGCTTATACATGTGTTGTATATAATTTACTTTTTAATTTATACAGGAGTTATACTAACTTTTTGTTTGTTTATAATTTTGCCACAACGGTTTAATCCTGACGAATTGCTAGTACTGCACGATGATGATTGATTGGAAAACCAACAAACTTACGCCCTTACGTCCTATTATACATAGTAGATACCCGAAGATTCAGCAGCACCCCGATCCGAACCTCGCCAGCCAAGAAGAGAGCTATAAGCGTTTTTTCATTTTCTTCGTCTTATTAAATCTTCTACCACTGATAACCGTTCTGAGCGTCCGGAATCAAATCGGGAAAAGTGGGTTTATACACCATTAATAAATTACACATTCGCATTCTCACAGTATTTCGTGCAAGAGATTTTAGTCTTAGTAACTATTTTTTACAAGCAACTAGATTAAGTGTAGGACTACCAGATTGGCTTATTTAGCTTAGCTTCCTCTAAATCAAAAGCCGGAAAACGAGTTCCGTTTTCCAGCTTTTGCCCCTTGTTTCATTTTTTCCGCTATCAAGCATGTCCCACGTAAAGGATTTCATTTTGCTTTATTGCTGCCACTCTTTGGAGAGCAGCGGAGATACAACAACATGGTAAGTGTGTGTGTTTTTTGAGACATTTTAAAGCTATCTATTTACAACGGTTTGATGAATCCCTCGATTCGTCTACTACAGTCAGATTACACGCAATACCTAATCTCAGTCGTCTCATTGTCTCCAAATATTTCATTCACGAATAATGTAGCAAAATGTGTAGCAAGTAGCTGATTGTGACAACGACAAAAACCGGAATACAAATCGATTCATATGGTTGAGAAGAACTGAGCTGTGGAATATTGGTATAGGATTTTTGAATTCGATTCACTGGAAGGAGATCTACGCGCGAGTCAACGTCGTTAAATGATACGTCTCTCTCTCTATATCTCAGAGCAGCTCTGGTTTCAGGCAAGAGGACAAACTGCAGGACAGCGCCTCTTCGAAGCGATGTGTGAACTGGAAGTAGAATCTGGGAACTGTTTCCTCACTAGAGCATTTTTTAGACACGATTGTAAGTACCGAATTTAACTTTTGTTTGCTGTTTCTTTGAACGGTTGCTACAATTACTTTTCATTAAAGTGCAAGTAAGTACTCTTACAATTTGCAAATTATATCTTGTAAAGGAAATTCATACAGAAAGTTGAAACTCTGGAAATTTCGCAACAAAACAGTAAAAATATAAACTGAACCATCACGTTGCAGGCCTTTCCTGATCGCAGATTATAAAATTAGTGGATTTATGCTACGAGTGTAATGAAGTTAGACACTAAGGTGTTTCAATATATGTTTTTGCTTACACCTTGCTCATTCTATCAAGATCAGATTAAGCGACCTTTAAAAATTTGAACTCATTAAATGAGTTTTGGCTGGAAACTGATACAGCACATTTATAGGGCATGTAAGTTTGTATGGGAGTTAAATACTATGGGAAAAACAATTATTGAAAAGCGTCCTTGCATTTATGAACTTTGCTGAGCAGTGACGATTTCCTAACATCAAATCAACGTGTTCTACGAATAGAAATTCATGACAAATGCCCATCTATTCAATAGGGAATAATAAAAATAGTTGATTACAATTATTATATTTTGGCTTTAGATTGTGAATTTGTCAAAATATCAATTCTCGGTATCGTAGAACAGGTAGAGAGGTTCCAAGTCGCACCTGCGTCTCACTTCTGCACAGTACTAATCCTAAAGAACACATACGCCAAAGCTGTGACGAATTGAAAGAATTATGCAGAAAATTTTATGTATTTTTGACGCGTATATAATTTGAACACTCTCATTTGATTTTGCCATAAATGACCAACACATATAAGCGTAACGGTCTATCCAAAATACTTTGATTGCCAAAGGTACTTTATATTCCCATAGTAACTCTAATACAGCATGAGAATGGGTTTTGCATTCTCCGCGGTGAGAGATGTCGGTCTCATATAGCGATGACTCGATTTAAGTGATCCCTTTTAATTTACACGGCGAGACACTTCATTAGAGTAGAAATGCTCCGATACTTACGATATATTGGAAAATCGATTTTTTGCTTTCGATATTCGATATTTTGGTATCGATATTTCCTGTTCAATATATCGGTGATATCGATATTTCCTTCCGATATATCGTAAACTAATATATGGAAAATAATTGTAGGGTTTTAGCATCAGCACTAAACATTTGTAGGTGGTACAGCCCTAGACCGATGTAGGGTTGCCTCGTCAGTTATCATAGACAAAGAGTTGAGACAAATCTGCCTCTTCGACGAAATTGACGCATCCTTCAGCAGTCACGAATTGCCTTGGCCATGTCCTTGCAAAAGCTGAGGTATAGTGAAAGATAATTGATTGGATAACTATTTACACCCAGTAAAAAAATTTGCCTGATTGCTACGCAAAATCTACGTTCAATAAAATTGTTTAACGATCTGACATTCTCTTATTAGGTATACGAGAGTTGCAGAGACCTTTACATGCACTAAGTGAAAAACAGTTGTAGGATTTTCTCCAAATATAATTTATGTCTTGTATTAAAAACAAGTAGTTTCCGTTCGATTTGTACTAAAATGTACCTTAACATAAGATGTTTATGTTAATGTCGGTCAAAACAGCAATAATCTTGAGTATTCGAAGATTATTTTGCCGAATTTTAGGAAAGTCAACGGCAAATCACTTATAGGAATTTTAGGAAACTCAACGGCAAGTCGTTATAGGAATCTTGCTCCATTGAAATATATCATATGACATTCCGATGTATCGATATTTTTAATCAATATATTGGTGATATCGATGCATTGATCCGATAACCATATCGAATCAAATAACGATACTTCGCAGTATCGGAACGTCCCTACATTAGAGTCACCTCCCAATACGAGACCATCATCTCTCACCTCACTCCAATGGTAGAATAAGCTCAATTGATCTACCAAGGGGTACCAAGAGGTATCTACCAAGGGGTATGTCCATTCATTCATTAGCTCAAAAACGACGTGCTGCACACGTCCTAAAAGTATCAAAAGTTAACAAGAAAAGAGCTCAAATTTTAGGAAATTCTGAATCTGGTGTGAAGCCAAAACAACTCTTTGAACCAGCCTAGAGAGACTTGCAGCAGAACCAATGTTTTCCGATTTCTGACATTTTTTTTTAGTTTACTGACTTTTTCGGTAGTTCCAAAACCCAGTTATTTTTACCGAACAGATTGAGTGTGTACCAGTGGCGCAACCAAGGGGGGGTTTTGGGGGTCAAAACCCCCCCCCAGAGCCGAAAAAATATAAGAAATACTTTGAATATTTCAGTATTTCATTAACATTCTACAATTATGGATCAGTAATTTAGGCTCGTATTAACACTCTGAGTTTCAATGGTTTTAACAGTAACATTCTTATTCTATGCTTTCTTTAAATTCTTAGACCCCTGAAGAGGTTAATAAAACAAAATATTTGCAAACTTGTACTATAATATAGTACTGAACAAAATATAGTACAAGTTGTTCGTTTTATCAAAACAAAATTGTCGAGTTTGGAGGATTGGATCTCGGCTTCTAGTACTTGGATTGGCTTAAAATTTACATCCTAACTAGGAAATACATAGGTTAGCCGGAAATTCGCAGCTTTAAAAAATCAATCTTTTGAGTAATAATCAAGGATGGAAGAAAATCGTCTCTAGCGACAAATAACACAGTATTCGAATGATCTAAGAGGGCTATCGTTCTTGCATGATTGCGATACATCATTCTGCGCGCGTTGAAACGATATATGGATCATCAGATGAACTGTTTGTCGTAGGACAAACCGTTTGTCGGATGTTGTAACATGTTGCGATTAACGTGCATCAGAACGCATTTACGATGTTAATTTTCGCTGAAACTATTCTCCAATGACTTTTGGATCAATAACGTTCTGCTAGAAGTCATATCGCAGAGTGAAAGCGTGAAAATCCTCCATAACTTATGAAATCGGTTTGCGAACAATTGATCGTCAGCTCACAGGCCGAGCGATTATTTTTTTGCGGAGCGGAGTTTGTTGTGATGGCTTGACGACTAAGGGTTAATCGTTGTTGCTATGGTCGCATGATAAAGAACAACCACGATGCATCATTTGTTTTATCATGATCACTAGATTTCCATCCTTGGTAATAATAAATCTCCAAATTTAACAAAAACACAAAAATAAAACTGTTCATTCCACTATTTTGCGAAATTGATCAATAATTCAAACTTGTTTTCGTAACTATATTATTTGGTAAAAATTTTGTATACAAATAAAATCAAAGTGAAAGTTAAGACATTTTTCACACGATGCGAAACATACGATGACAAAAAAGTTTGTGTTCGAAATATCATGCTGAGTGAAATTATGTGAAGTGAGTGAAAGCTTATTTATGAATTTCAGTGCAAATTACAAAAAGCTCACTAGAAGCCAAGACCCAGGTGTCCAAGTTTGATTTTTTAATATCAAAAGCGACCCGTGGGCAATTTATTCTGTTCAGTGCTGTAAGGCTATAATACTGTTTTGCCTTTTCTGAAAACTTAACTGAAGCATTTTTGTCAGAAGTTGGTCATCCATTCAAATATATTACGATGCATATTGTGGCCAAACATGAGCTTTTAAAAAACCCCACTGCCGAAGTGAACCAAAAATAGGGTCTGGCTTCCTACTTTCCCAAAAAATATTACCTTCAAGATATCAAAACCCCCCCCAGAACCAAATCCTAGTTGCGCTACTGGTGTGTACCGATGAATGTGATCCTAAGTAGGGATCATTTATATGGAAGATTTGCGGTAAATTCTTTAGCACAGCACTTAATCAATTGCCAGCCTTTGATAAACCAACGAGTATATGATTCACAGGCAATAGATATCACTTCAGATTCCGCGTGCTCCGTTGCATGCGCTGTTTAAAATTCAGCGAAATAATTGGAGTGATGACAAATTTTTCAACGATGATCGAAATTGTAACGCGATCAGAGGCGGGTTTTCGACCGTATCAGGTATACAATCCAGACACCTGCGTTATGAGGTGAAAATAGTTGTAGAGGCTTTTCATTTTTAAGGAGTTGTTTTACAAGTTAGATACAAATTGGATACACAGCACACTAGTATTCCGATGAGCTCAGAGATGGTTTTGATGGAGACTCGTTAGCACATTTATGTACTGCCGTTCTACGCATATTTATCCCGCGGTCCATATGGTTTACATAGGACATGGGACAAGTAGCAGTGTACTCCTGATAGAAGGGCAGTATACTCCTGAGAAATCTGTAATTTTAATTCAGACTGGGTGATACGTACCGTATTTATGTAAAATTTTAGTTCAACAGCGTAAAAAAGTCTCAGGTTCTCTGGTTTGTACATGCTCAACTTCGGTTACGTGTATTGAATGTGTAAATCTCTCACGATGTCCAAAAAATCCTGTTTTTCAAGAAATTTTGTATCAAGGTAGATCTACACATTGAAGTGTAGATCTACCATTACGCAAAATTGCGTAAACACGCAAAGGAATTTTCGGACGTCGTAAGAGACTTACTCATTGAATGCGTAACCGAGATTAAGCATGTACAAATAGTCACACTCTTTGAAGCGGTTATTGGTAAAACCAGTCAGCTCTATAATTATCTTGAATTTCTCAATTTATAGGATTCGAACAGAGTGGACAAAAATCAACACCAAGCCTCCGTCAGCAGACAGATTGGAAAAGATCCCAAAATTACAATCGATATCAACAGAGCCACGAAAAACGAAACCTTAATTCTCATGAAGGATTTCCTCAACAGCCAATTCAGAGACAATACGCAATGCTGCAGCGGTGCAGTTTAGTTTCAGAAACTTAACGCTTTGTATTCTCACTGTCCATTATTGATCTTAAACAAACACTAATAGCTAAAAAAATGGATTTCAGAGCAACTCAATCGAAAGTTCTATTCCACAAACACACGTGTACCTTATACGAACCGCGCCACTTAGGCGCACGTATCCCTACCGTATAAAACAAAACTAATTAGTTTAGCTTACCATAAGCTGATTTAGTCTCACTATTCGATAGCATGTATTGACCAACTAAGCTACTACAACAGTACGTACACTCGACTTCGGCCACCTGCCGAATCGATCAGCCGGTGCCATTGAGATCATCCAATATACAAAATCTACTCCTAAAAATGGAAACATTGTTGCATCTTCCCAATACGATTCAAATCAAGTTTCGTTAGTGTTCTTCCATAAAATAAATTATTAGAAACAACAGATCCTACAAACAAATTTGACTCCCAGTTCCACTCCTCGATTCAGTACCCCTGCGTTTGTCATTTCCTGTTTCATTCCTCTTCAAACGGTTCCTTCTTCTCGCATTTAACAGTATCTCATTCCTCGTTTCCTTCATCCTTCTGCGCTATACACAACACTGACTGAAGTATGCTTATGAATGTAGTAGGTAGTTATTGATAAGTTAGAGTTAAAATTAACAACAGTTACCTATCGAGCTGGCCAATCTTCGATTCTCACCTGTTGGTAATGTTGATACTGGTGGGTGCAGCGGTGTTGGTGCCACTTCCGGCTGTTCCCACGACGGCACCGGACGACGAAGGAACAACCAATCCACCTGACCCGCTACTTGACACGGCTTGATTTTCGCTGACCACCGAAGATGCCGCTGATGCCACAGCCGGTGTCACTTGGATGAATTTTATGCTATTGGTCGCATTGTTGGTGGCGACCGCAACCGTTGCTGTTCCGTGGGAATCCAGCTGCTGTTGACCCTGCTGTTGTTGTTGCTGCTGCTGTTGCAACTGTTGAGCTCGAATACTGACCGATGGTATCCGTTGAATGCCTCCCTTGCTATTTACAAATGTTGTGGTACCGGTTGGCGATGCTCCCAGTATACTCTGCACATTCGCTGCCGTTTGCTGCTGCTGTTGCTGCTGCATAGCGCCAACGCTGTTGATCAACTTTTGCTGCTGGATCGGTTGGATGATGTTCACAACCTTCGGATTCAGCTGGGCTAGGAACTGCCCACGACTATTCTTGATGTTGGCGTACACTATTCGATTCTTGTCCGCATCGAATAACATGTTGACCGCTTTTTCGAACTTCACATTCTGCTGCTGTTGTCCTCCAGTCGTGCCGGAAGTCGTCTGCCCCTGGCCACCATCCGTCGTTTGAAACTGGGTTAGTTGCTGGCCTTGCTGCTGTTGTAGCAAATTGGAATTAATTGAAATTTTTCCGTGTGGGGAAGCAGCTGCCGCAGCGGCCATTAGCTGACCGGCTGCTTGTTGTATCAGCTGAGGAGACGACGTTAGAATGATCTTGTTCTGAGTCGCTTGCTGAGGGTTCTGACTCGTCGCCGAAAGGATTGTGATCGGCAGCCCTGCAGCGTTTTGTATCGTGCTGTACGTTCCGGTGCCACTCGTTCCCTGTTGCTGCTGCTGGAGTTGCTGTTGCTGCACCACTTGAGCTGCCGCAGCAGTTGCCGCCGATGAACCATGATTTGCCGCGGTTGCAGACTTCACGATCATTTTCTGCGAAACTAGCGCTTTCGTTATCATCTCGAACTGCTTCTTGCTGAGATCACTGGCTTTCTGGCCGGAAGCCGCCAGTTTCTGATTGATAAGCGTATGCAGCTTGGGATTGATGACATTTTGTTTCACTGAAACGAGATGGGCGACAAAATTAAATTACAAATATGTATGACTAGGGCGGATGTTCGTGTTCCACTACTTCTATGGTTAAAAAAGAGGAGTTAGTTGTGTTTGATCCTTCGACCTTGACGCTTGCTCCTGCGGGGGCCGGCGATGAGGGCAGGATCAAACATGTCACGCGGTGATCGAGTAAAGTGAAAAAGTGCCGCTTTCGATTAGTTCTTTATGATCTTCCGACGTTGACGCTTGCTCCTGGGCAGTGCGTCAAGAAAGCCCGAGCAGTCGTCAGTTATTTTCCCTCACGGATCGCGCGCCTATTTTCTCTAAGTGCTTTTATATAGCCGAGCAAACGAGTGAAGCTGAAAGAGGATTGTTGCTGCTCAAGGATGACGGATCAATTGGTGAGCTCGTTTCATGATACTGTTTCTAACCTATAAAATATGTATGACTGCACCTTTAATCGTTACAACGGTGAGACGTAAATATGATTTTTCAAAAAAAAAAAAAAGAATGGTTCGTCACTGTGAGTGTTGTGTGTTCAGTTAGTGTGAGTGTATTTAAGACACCTTCTTCTTTTTACCTTTATTTTTGTAATTAAAAAAAACTTTGAATGGTTCGACTCTTCAAGTGTAGACTTCCGAAAGGTTCACTTTATTCAACAAACTTTGAAAGGTTCGTCACCTCAAGTGTCGGCATAATTTTTCTCTACATAGATATTGTTCATATCAAATGAAAATGTTATATTTACATATAAGCATGTTTATATCTCACAAATAATTATTTATCATGGTCTAATCGCTTATCAAAGTGAATCCTGTGACCCAACGATCCTTCCCATTAACAAACATCCCTCCCAGTAACCTTTGTGGAGATGCAGAGGCAAACACGGTCTCCAAAGAGCAAAGGTTACACACTAACATTCCTTCCCCCAATCCCACCTGACTGCAAGGACGTGGCCGGCGCCGTTATTGACCATGTATAAATAGAGGCACTGAATTATGCACACTGAAGAAGGTTATGGCCAATCCCAGCCGAACTTCTAGTTGATTCTTTGTGCATTTTCACTGACTTCGGTCAATCACGGAATAGCAACCATTGATATGTGTAGTCAGTCTAAGCTAAGCTAAGCTAAGCACTACTTCTATGGTAAAAAAAAGGGTTGCTCTTGACTTTGCCTCTTTCTCACCTTTTAATGATCAACTACAAAAGAGCGATTTTACCCACACACAAACTGAGCGTACGTACTCTGCGGGACTAAGAGTTTACACGTTTGTGTTTGCTTATTTTCATTCCCACAGATGTAAGGAGCTTGGCTCGACAACCTTAGTGCTTCAAAAAGAAAAAAAATTTTGATCTTCGTTGTCTCTTTGCAGCTCTTTTCCCAAAAGGTACGAGTTTGTTCCATCTAGCAGATCAAGATGAGCAAAATGAAGCCTGATTAAGGGTTACAAACTTTTAGGCACATTCAAAACTATATTTCAGTGCAGTTTTGATTATGAGCTTACATACAGGATTCATAAAATAAGAGTTTCCATAAGAATTCCTCACAGAACTTGACCTGGCACTTCTCAAAGGATATTCCCAAGAGTTTTGTTTGCTAATCCCTTGTAACATTATAACAAAGTAATATATTTTCATTTTTATTTTTCATAAAATCAATTAGATATTAATTTTGGTATTTGTCCAAAGTTTTGAATGCGCCGCTTGTTCCTTCGGGCGCGGGGCAACTTCTTTCCATGGCCAATGTGGAGATGCAGAGGTATACTTGGTCTATAGTTACAGCGGTTGTCTAACATTACTTCCCTTCCCCGAAAGCCGTAAGGACGTGTCCGGCACCGTTATTGAGCTCTCGTTTTGTGCACATTGAGGATCATAAGCTAATCCCAAGCCCAATTCATTGAATGTGTGCAACGTCGATTGTTCTATGCTTATGCTCATTGCACATAGTTTCCTTTAAGTGGTGCTCTGAAGATTTATTCAGGAAATCATTTAGTTCGTGATTCCTTAGGAATTCGCCAAGTAGTTCGTTCATAGTAGCTTAAAGAATTTGACCTGGGATTTTTCTAAAAATAGCCCTAGAAACTACCCCGAAGATTTCACAAACATTGTTTTCAAGAATTCCTCCAAATATTCTTTCAGCTTTTTTTCAAGAAAATTCCCAAGATTTCCGTTTAGGACATCTTTGATAATTCAATCCGTAGTTTCTCCAGAGATGCCTTCACTGATTTTTAAGCTTATCATCCAAATTGTATTCAGGCATTTTTAAAGATTTCATTCAGATTCTTACAAAAAAAAAATTCAAGGAATTCTTAATCAATATTTATTTCAGGATCGTCCGAAGAATTTTTTTTTGAAAATTATTAAAGTAGAGTAATTTTTTTAAAAATGTGAGAGGCATTTTTGAAAGTTATCTCTAATCAAACTTCTTAGAAAATTTATAAAAAAAACTCTTCTAATCCCTTCCCGCTTATGACTTCTTTCAATATTTTGGGTGGGAAAAATGCTCTAAACTAAATTTGCTAGAATGTTGTTGAAATTTGTCTTAAATATCGAAATTGTGAATAAAGTTTTGCTTATTAATCAATCGTTATTGCATTGTTTATCATTAGTTACATTATTGCATCAAAAAGTAGGAAGTGTGTATCAATTGCTAAGATAATTATTGAAAAAGATCAGTCCAGGATCTGCTGGATGCTATCCTGCCGGATTTTCAAAAACATCGAATGGAATCAAAAAAAAACATTCTCACATATTTTCGATCGGATATATTGGATTAGTAGATGAATGTGGCATGAAACCTCAAATGAAATTTTGAAGATCAAAGGAGATTTAATTTAAGAAATTGCTCGTGATAAATTTGAAGGAGCAATCCTCAGATGAAATGCTGGAGCAATTCATGGCATTTTTTTAGGAACAATCCTCCCTTTGAGGGATTGTCGAATGTGTTTAGGATTTCTGGAAGAGCTCAATATATGCCCTGAAATAATCATTAAAGGAGTTTTTGAAGCAATTATTGGTAGAAACCATGACGTAGATGATTTCATGATAAATTCCTACGAAAATGGTCGAAATTGCAGGATGTCCATTCAAAATCAGTTTTCCAAATTCCCGATTTTTTCCGGATGCCCAAAAAATTAAAAACTGTTGGCAAAATGATCCTGCGACTTGATATTTTCTCATACAAAATGGTCAAACTTGGAGGACTTGATCTAACTTATTATAAATAATTTTTGATTAAATAATTAAAAATCAGTGAGCTCAACAGTTCGAATTTCGAGAAATTTTTGTTCAAAAATATATAAACTATTTGTTGAAATTTCTAAAAGGGATCTTGGATTTATATGAACAAATTTATTATCTGTTTCTACATTTACAATATACTTCCACAAAAGGAAAATGTTCAATAGTCAACACGTTACCTTATAAGAATGCCTTCGGTATTATGTGCTAGACATGACCCAAGACTGGTCCCTGGA
Organism: Aedes aegypti; assembly: GCF_002204515.2. Taxonomy (NCBI): domain Eukaryota; kingdom Metazoa; phylum Arthropoda; class Insecta; order Diptera; family Culicidae; genus Aedes; species Aedes aegypti. Next base: position 422,954,079 of record NC_035108.1, on the reverse strand, counting down.
AAAATCTTGATATGATGCAACTCCTGTTGGATCCAAGAAGAGATCTTTTTAACAGAAATGATATCTCGCCAAAAAACATTTTATTTTTCTCCTATGAACTATAGGGTGCCTGATTCAGTGATAGTGATAAGGGGTCGTCCATAAACCACGTGGACATTTATGGGGGAGGAGGGGGGTGTCTGGCCAACGACTACGGTCCATACAATTTTTTTTTGCATGGAAAAATGACCACGAGGGGCGAGGGGGGTTATAAAATTTAATAAACAGCCCTTAATGCAGTTTTTAGCGTATTTTGAGCATGTTTTATTAATGTGTATATTTTATAACATGGTCCTTGTTAAGATAAAATGAACATATAAGGCAAATCTTGGTATTTAGTAAGTAAATAGTATAAAATAATTAAATAAAACCTTAACTTTTTTGTTCCTTTGCACCAGTAATAGTGGTTAGGAACATGAGTTAGCAAACACCACTACTACTGGAACATGTTCCTATACCGATGTAGTGTTTTTTTTTTCAAGGAAACTGGTTTTATCATTCTAAGATTATTTTTTAGATGAAATGGAATAGAAGAGCATTCACATGACTTATTCAGATATGGAAAACGGGCTTTCGTAATTTTTGGCGATCCCTGAACCCGTTACTGCTTTCTCTATCTCTGGCACAGACGCCCTATCCTTTTTTTTACATAGATCCAAAAAAGCGTCTTCCAAAGAATGTTTTTAAGATATTGCCGAGAATGTTACCAAAAACTCAATAAAAATCTACCCAAGAATACCATAAAATTACGCTATTCATTCAAGATCTTCTAATGTTTTTAATGAAGAAAAAGACAAGAAACTTGTTAAGAGAAATTTGTTTTGAATGATTAGAAGAATTCACTATAAATCTGCAAAAATCTATACAAAATCTCGTTAGAGCCTCATAAGAACTCTGTCATAGATTAGGAACTAATCAATTTAGTAATACAGACAAGACTTCACCACGAATCAGTATCATCGTCAACTCCAAAAACCATCAAACGGAATTCTTAAAGAATCTGCCCAAAATTTCAATAGATATTCTAAGAAATTTGACATTTTTTTGGCTCAACTTTTCTCCAATCGCTACGAATCTACTAAGAATTTCAAAAAATCATCCGATAATCTAAGAATGGAATCTACTAATTATCTTTTTAGTGATATCAAAAAAATTTCAAAAATTTGTCTATTATTGAAAATTTGCCATGAATATAATAAATGGAAAATTGTCGAGCATCCCACCAAAAAAAACTTGTCAGGAATCCGTGAGTACCCTTCTGAAAATGCTGATATTCTAAAAGATCAACATATTCAAGATCAATGCCGAATTTCTTCAAAAACTGTGATAAATACCTTTTAAGAATGTTGATTACATAACGACTGTAAGAATTTTTGGAAGATCTCCTAGAGTAACTCATGGCTAAATCGGTGCAAAAATAGTGGAGAATCTTAAAAATCTTTGGAGGAAATACTGCGGGATAATCTCTAGGAAAACTTTAAGAATATTCTCTTGGGTCTATTCTACGAGTGGGGTGAAGTGATTTACACGGCGAGTCACATCACTCGAGTCGAGTATTGTCACCTCGCTGTACGAGACCGAAAACTCTCACATCGTAGAATAAGCTCACTTGTGAAAAACATTCGAGGTAGTATCGTTGGAGTGCTCAACGCTTATTTGGAATAAACTCTGGAGAAATCTTTAAAGGGATTGCTGGAGGATTCTCTAAAAATACTATCCCTGGGAAATCACTAAAAGAACTTTCGAAGCTTTTCCTTGATAAATTTGAGGATAAATTTCTAAAGAATCTGCAATAGTCGGGTAACAGTCTCTGAAGGTTTCGCTGGAGCTTGTAGATTTTATACCCAGAATTAACTTTTAAAACAGTTATTTAGTTCTAGACCATTTTGTTTGAAGAAGAGACTTTTTAGGGACTATTAAAAAGACATCTGTTTGCTACTAGTCTTGCTAAAAGAACCGAAAACGTAATCGTGATTACCCACCTCAATGTATTACAGAAATCAATGTAAAATATACAAACGATCTCACCCACCTGTCTTGTCGTTGGGTCCGTTGATTTGCTTCTTGAGCGGCGATTGTCCGGTCGGAGTCGCCGTCGTTAGCACGTACGTTTCGCCTTGGTGCGAATGCGTCGCATGCTGAAGCTGTATGTGCTGCTGTTGCTGGCCTTGCTGGAGAGCTTGCTTCGTTGCCGTCAGCATCTGGTTTCCACTGACGGTAACAATGTTTCCACCGCTGGTGGCTATCTGTTGCATCTGCTGCTGGGACAGTACGATCGGTGTCGTATGCTGAACGATGTAGCTTCCGGTGGGAGTCGAAGTGCCGCTACTGCTGGCGCTGCCGGCATTTCCGGCCAGAGTGATCTGACCGGTCAGTGTACTGTGCTGGGGATGTTGCTGCTGTTGATGCTGGGCGGTGACTACTGGGACCGTAGTTTGAGAGGACGCGACTAAGGGATTCAACACGGTTGTGGTGGCTTGGCTGACCACTTGCACCGATGGGGATGTGATTAGGAATGATGTGGATGCCGTAGCTGGAGACGCTGTTGCAGCGACGGCAGTGCTATGAGAAACAGCTTGCAGATAATTGATGGGTTCCAGTTTGATTTGCGGAGCAGAGAGAGAATGTTGCTGATAAGTGCTTCCCACTGGCGGAACGGAAGTGTTAGTTTGCAGGTGAGGTGCTGACTGGGATGAAGCGGACGGAGAACACGCGGCAAGTAACTCATCGGGAGGTTCGATTTTGATCTGATCGGCGGGTATGGTTGCAGAAACGGAATCAGATTCCTCTTCCACTTTGACTTCTGAATCCGCCGTAGGTGCAGCTTCGGCGGCGCCTTCCGCTTTTTCACCTTCCAAAGGAACATTCCCATCACCGTCGGACAGTTTTTTGAAGATTTCCTCCGAAGGTGGATTTCGTACGGCAAAGAAACTGCTCCCTACCAGATAATTGCATCGCTTAAGAATCTTTCTCCGTTTGCTCTTGTATCGTTCAACGTTTGCAAGTCGGTCGTAGCCTACCAACTCTGAGCAGTATCCGATTTTGTGGACTGGAAGTCTTTCGACGGGTGATGGACTGACGAGTTCATTAATCGTTAAGGGATCTTCCTTTACGTCGCCACCGGTGCCCGCACCGGTCTCGTCTGCCGTCTCTAACTGATTCAGTATTCCGTCTTCTAGAATTCCATTCCAGAAATTGCTTGTCTGGTTCAACGACTTCATGTCATCGATTTGGCACTCTTGCAAGATCTTGTCCAGCATTTTTTCGTCCTCATTGGACTCGCTCAAACTGAGGTTCAGATCATTCAAACTATCCCCACTGAGATTGTTATCCGAATTGGAACAGGTTTCCAGCTTGATACCCAATTCATCCGTTGCATCTTTTGTCACAGCTGCGCTCTCCAATCCTAACGGATGCGGTTCCACGAGACTGTCTAGGGCAAAGTTTTTAGTCCTGTACACACTTTCGGTTGAATTGAAGATATCTCCAGGCAGTTCGGCATCAAGCGCTTGTAACTCCAGAGCTATTCGGTTAGCGTCTGTTTGGAATAACGGATCATCATCCAGTAGCCCGTCCTCCATCTGTAGCATCGGTTCCGGCGTTTTAGGTCGGAAATGTAACCAACTAGATTGAATATCATTCAGCAGTTCCGTATACACACTGGCAATAGCTTTGCTATCTGCAGAGGGTGTCGATTCGCTCAGGCCAAGCTCATCATTCCATCGACTACTGCTGGATGCATCCGGCGACGCAGAAGACATCAACCCAGGTGCCGTCGTTTTTCGCTGGAGTGCTCTCAACGACCGCTGCAGCAGTTGCTGCTGATACTGGGATACTGCTCGATTCTGCAAACTATTGTTAATACTATTGCTAAACGATTGGTTAAAATTGTTTCTACTATTGACGTTACTGCTACTACTGCTGCTGCTGCTGTTGCTGTTGCTATTGTTGCTAATCCGGTTCCTATAGCTATTATTTACATTGTCTATCATGTGCTCGTAATCTTCCAGGACTTCCTGTTTCACTGTCACAATGCCACCAGCTTCACTTTTTATCACATTATTTTCTGAGTTATTCACACTAACGCTAGTACTGCTACTGCTACCATTATTACTACTAATTACAAACGTCGACGAGGACGTTCCACCTGCCGCTACTGCAACCGATGTCCTTTCATCACTACACTTTTCCTGTTTCACTTCCACCTCTTCACCGATCAGCCGGCTGTTGACACTATCTTCTTCCTCCATCTTCACCAGGCCGTCGGTTTTTATTCGTCGGGCCAACCCGAAATTGGCCATGAACAAATCATCCATGTCCGTTTCTTCTTTGATCACTAGTTGTCTTGTTCGTTTCACACCACTTTTCACGGCAAGGGCCGATTCCAGTTCGTTCCATTTCCGTTCCATCTGACTGATGGCAGTCGTAGCTGATGCCGTTGTTGGGTTAGACGTTGCCGTGGCCGTTGGGGCCGTTAGAGCAGAAGCACCGGCACTCGATGGCACCGGGATGACGATGCTTTCCTCTTCGGGTTCCATTGCAACGGCTGCCGCTGGGGTCGTTTCCGATTCGATGATCTTGTAGTCCAACCGGGACCACAGATCGTCCAAATCGGTTGAGACGCGATCAATTATTACCCGGCCTCCGCGACCAATCCTTCTCCGGGCGAAACCAATGCAGCGGGGTCTGTGAATGAGGAGACAACCATTTGAGCAGATCAGATTTATGTAAAATCAATCATCAGTTCAATTAGGTATATATAAAATCACTAAAACAGGGTGGCTACAGAGACACATTTTTTATGATAAATTTTCGACTCGACAATATTAGTGGAATACCTATAAATAAATGAAAAACCGAGACCGAGACTTAAGTCGAGTCTAGTACACGACACTGAAGACGGCCTTACAGTTGAGGTCGAAATACGCGTAACTGCCAAAGCATAAGCATTGATGACCGTACAATTCGTAGTTGCTACTCCGTGACTGACCAGAAGAATCGAAATTGCACAAGGAACCAACAGGTGTAGCTTGTGACTAGCTTTCCATCTTCAATGTACACTTTCGAGAACTCCAAACATTATAAGGTCAATAACAGCGCCGGCCACGTCCTTACGGTCATCGGGGAAGGGAAGGAATGTTAGTGTGACATCCATTGTTACTAGAGACCGAGACCACCTTTGCATCTCAATGGTTGTCGTGGGAAGGAGTTTTGTTAGTAAGGAGGGATCATAGCTGCATGATCAGGATTCACCTTGGTAAGTGATGCGATTCATGTAACCTTAGTTCAAAAAATCACCTATCAGTACTTCAAAGACAACGTGAACACCACGGTAAGTCGATAAAAATAAGGTAAATCCAAAGGTATGGGGTTACTACCGTAATGTAAAACATGTACAAGAGTTTATGTCGACACTGTGACACTGTGACGAACTGTTCATATTGTGTCAAATCAATTCATATAAGTGAAATTCCTACCGTTGTCATGATAAAAATACGTTTCATAATATATTGTACACTCAAAATAGAAGCATGAAACGAGCTCACCAAATTTAACGTCCATACTTGATTAAATAACCGTAATCGACTTTAATTAGCATGCTCATTGTACAAATCACTCCGACTATGCGAAAACCCATCGAGAAGCACTCAGAATGGGTGCAAAAAAAAAACGAAAAAAAGCTTTGGCGACGACGAACTTTTTGCTTGTGCTTCAACCCCACCCAGCATAACACGTGCAGAATGAACCGAAAAAAGCTTTCACACCGACGCATGGAAAACGTATCGAAAAAGACCCGACTACTACACGATAAAACGAACTTTCTGCTTGGGCTTCAACGTGGTACTCTCGAAATACGCGTATCTGTCAAAGGATACATGCTCTAGTGGATTTATATGGTATAAGTACTAAATTCGGCTTCTCATCTACTCATGGGTATTCCACTAAACAGCTCGAATATATATTGTTCTTTTCCCAGATTCCCCGATATTCCCGAATTTTTGGCCACCCTGCTTAAACACCGTTGATAAGAAATTGTACGACAACTTGGTTATTGTCCACAGGTTAGGCTTCCGATGAGGGCAATTAATTGATTGTAGCGATACTACTCTTCCTGTTTCAATAATAGTCGACAGATAAGGCAAATGGAATCTGTCTCCCATGGAAAAACAGGTGCTTCTCAGTGTCGAGCTTACTCTGGCAATTGGTTCGTACCTGGGATGTCGCAGAGATGTGAGGGCAAACCGATAGCGTAGATCCGCTTTTCCGTTTTCCTCCTTCGAAACCCACGGCCAATCGCCGAAGCCTTTCGTAATGGGCTAAAATAGAACGTATAATCATTCACATACAGTTCGATGCACATCCAGCAGAAGAACCCTCTTCTTACCCTATGATATTGACTAAGTTTACTCCGCCGAAATGCGTATGCGTACTCCTCCTCCGGAGCGGTCGCTCCTTGTAGATTTGCAAGCTCCTCCTCGTCGGAGGATAACGCCGGATCGACGGTTCCTAAAATAGCTACACATCAAAACCCAATACAACAGCTAACAACTATCATCTTACCACTGCCCAATCCGGTCCCAACGGCGGCATCTCCTCGGCCGCTTACACCACTGGACGCTGCAATACCACTCAGTCCACTCACGCCGGTTCCTGCCGGATGGTACTGATAGTGATGGTAACCACCAACGCCACCTGTTCCAACAGCGGACGAACCCAGCCCGACAGCGGAGCTCCCGGTCACCGTCGAACTGCTCGCCGATGATCGTTCCTTCTGAATTTTGTGCTTCCGTTTCTTGTACTGTCGTTTCTCCTTTCGACTACTGCTCAGACTTTCGCTGTCACGCTTGCTGGAACTGGTTCCTCCGACGTGATGATAATGGGAAGATGAAGACGATGGCCCATGGTACGCTCCTGATCCACTGGTTCCTGCTCCTGCCGAACCGCTCATCGCCGAGTGATGCGACGAGTATTGGTTCGAATAGATCGGAGCAAACGCCGGTCTGAAAAAGATAATCTCAATTAAGTACTTTTCGAAAACTTTCCAATCAACTTTCGACAAACCTTGACGCCTTGGTTGCATTAGCCGTAAACTCCGACAGAAGCTGCCCATTGAAGTCCTGCGTCTGGTAGCGCTTTTCATAGATCTCGATACCGAGATGCAACTGTTCGCGCTTGATCTTCTCTCGCCGCTTGATCATCTCCAAAAGAGTAACCGCCCTGCTCAGGTCTCGCCTAGAATGGACAAACGTTTAGTGTTCTATCTCGCTCAGAAGCGTTTTCAACTCCGGACAAACCTCAGCTTCAACATCTTCTCGTAGGAAGATTCGTCATTCTTTCGATTCTTCCTGGTTTGCATCTTCTCAGTTCGCCTTCGGAATGCCAGATACGGATTGTTTGGCGTAGTGTTACCCCTGGTTTCCGTCTTCACCGATAGGATTAGAGGATGTTGCTAGAATTGGATTGTTATTAGACCGAAATAGAATATACGCCGTGAAATCATTCTCCTTACCGTTTTGAGCCGTTTGTTGAGCCAGTAATCGTACACCGCTATACTCAATTCGTCGTCCTGTTTGAGCAGGGCTTTGGCTTCGTTCAGCGTGACCACCGTCTGGCCGGAGCTTTTCTCCAGTCGATCCATCATCGTTTCGAACTTGAGCGGGTCCAGATCCAGCCGCTTGCCCTGTGTGTTGACCCACTGCTCGTCCGCGCTGTCCATGTCGTAATCCGGCACGTCCTGTTCCAGGTTGAGCGCTGCTAAAACGTTCAAAGAAGCGATACCTAATTAGATAACGTGTTTCAAACCGACTAAAACTGATTGTGAAACTTACGCTGCATGTGGATCATCTGCTTGGGCATTTTGTAGTCCGTCGGGTAATACTTTTCGTAAAACTCCGAATCGGTGGCCTCGAACACCTCCGGTGTGGGAATGATTAGTCCGGTGCATATCGCTCGCTGCAGATGATGTTCCTGGTGGAAGGAAAGGAGAAAAAATGGGATTAGTGATGGTGGCCCTAAAGACATATGAATGTTTTATCAATTCTTTGCAGGGCTGCAATTTAAAGGATAGTGCACAAGGGTAATTTTATATCCCTCATATCTAGGTTTCTTTGAATATCTAGGTTTCTTATTAGGAATACATTCATGTGGGGGATTTAGCGTAAGCTCAGTTATTTGGAATAAAGTAATTTGACATCATTAGTTGAATAACCGAGGGTTATTTGGCATTATGCCAAAGAACTATGGTGAAACTTCATTTAAACCAAATGGGTATTATAAAAAATGACGTAATGCCGAATGACCCCGAGGAAGTAGGCCGTTATTGAAATTTGTACGCGTCGTTAATAATTGTTGCTATATCATGTCACAATTTTGAAATACAGTGAAACCTCCATGAGTCGATATTGAAGGGACCATCGACTCATGGAAATATCGAGTCATGGAACAGCAATCTTTTGGAAAGCTGCTTCTAGGCACCATCAAAGTAACCATGAAATTTTGATTTTAGTATGGTTCCATGAGTCGATATCGAGTCATGGAACATCGACTCATGGAGGTATCACTGTAATGAATACCACTACGCTGCTGAAAAAATAAAAATCAAATCCAATAATTCCAATAATTTGAATTTTTTAATTTTTGTAAAATACTCATATTCCCTTGCTTCTGAGAAAAGGAAGCATTGTGAAAATCAGCAGCTCCATCAGAATTTGTTTGAAATAGTAGTGTAGTAGTGTCATTACTAATACTATCTAGTCAAAATGGTTTGGAATAATTTGTCATTTATGTGCTATTCTGATTACTCCTGTCTTTTACGTTAGATTAGAGTATTAAATGTCAATTGTCGTCAAGTCTTAACAAAATTAGGCTGTTTAGTAATAGTTCTAGTTAATTTCATTTTTTGTTGTTAAAAGTATTTGTTGGTAATTACGTTCATATATCCTTAAAGAAAAAAATCGCTTTCCTTGTCTGTTCAACAATTGTCGATCTCAGCGATCTTACTTTCCATAGTCATTTTTATAGTGAATATTTAAGAGTAAAGTTACCTTAGGCTTCTATTACAGTCTCCTACAAGATTCACTTTTCGGTGGCAAATGCAATGCTTCACAACGCCTACTTTCTACTTGTAAATTTTGCGAAAATGAAGCTAGAATTAGATTATATATACCGTTGTTTTAAAAGAGGTATTTCTTATTATGGCAATGTAAAAACCATATTAATATAAGATTGTCGCCACTTATTTCTACTCAGTGAATCTACTATTCATTTTCCTCAGAGTAATATTCTCTACGTCGTACATGATAACAATGTGTCCAGCTAATAGTAAGAGTGGCTACGAATCATTCTGGTTAGCAAAAGGCAAACTGATCGTCACCAATAGTATTAATGTCCACGTCGAATAGATTAATTATTGGAAATGGGCATCAATTCTATCAATAACGCAGAATGTCCGTTGGATCGCATCCGAGATATTATTGCGTTACGCCTTTGGTTTCCATCATATGGGCTAATGGATTATGCCCTCCCATCGCGGCAAGGTCGCGTTGGGTTTCGAAAACCTCGTAGAAGATTACAAACCGTCAATGACATTCCCAATTACTACCCCACATTGCACATTCAAGGGTCTGATTGTGCTCCTAACCCACCCTCAGTTCGTAATCTCCTCGCCAGCTTGAAATTATATTTTCCCGAAGTCTTTTATCGCTTACACTAATTTTCCCTGGAGCTACGATGGAGGATAACCGAAAATCACTCCACTCTGTGGATAATTTGTTTTTCACTCCATCATATTTTAGCTCACCAACTGCTCCCGAGAATTACCACTATGTGGATAAACAAAAACTAGTTCCGGCGACGGGATTCGAACCTAGAACATTGCTAAAAACAACCGCGATGCGTGCACGCTAACCATGCTACCACACCAACTTTACGAAAGGAGTGGTTAATTTGGTGCATAAAAGCAACTGCTGCTCGTGGCGATGGATGCAGGAAAAATTCTCCATGGATCGGAGAAAGAGAAAACAAACTTCCCACAGCTGCGGAAATGTGCAATAATTATCTATTTTCGCTTTGTTTTGAGGACGGATAAAATCGCAAGGCAGCTGATCGCTGAAAATTGCTGTGAGGGATAAATCTATTATCGTGAGAGTGAGTGAGAATTCGGAAGCCTGATTATACCCAATCATTTTTTTTCCTTCTTTGTCGGGTGTTGAATCACTGCGTACAATTAACATGAACTATTGTGATATCCCCTTTTACTGTATGTATAGTACATACATCATCCAGTGACATGTATGTCACTAAATGATCTATGTACTTCTGAGCTCATGAACACCTTATTATTAAGAAATAATGGTCCTAAGCTGCATTGTGAGAATTCCCCCAGTCTGGTGCAATTAGCTTAATAAAGCCTATAACATTGCTGGGGGTTGCGATCCTTATATCGGCAGGCTCTAAGAAGTGCTTACCAAATATCCTGGACCTACGATGGATTTGTGCACTGCAATAGCAGATGAGGTGTTCTGATGTTTCTCGCTCATCGTCACAGAAGCGACAGTTGGAGTTTTGAACAACACCGATCTTTTGTAAATGGTATCTGCTGGGGCAGTGTCCTGTTACTAGACCAGTGTATAAACTGAGATCCCTTTTGCTGAGACCTAATAGTTGTTGGGTTTTCTTTGGGTTTATATTTACAAGCCTTTTTGACTGACTCGTATTAGGAGACAGATGAGGTCTGGCTAGCCAGCCAGTTGTTCAGTTCCATTTTTAAGAAACTGTCTGATATTCCGAAGAATGGCTCGGGGCCAGTGAACCTATTAGCAGATCCGTTTCTGGCCAGCTCATCAGCAATTTCGTTTCCCTCTAGACCCGCATGCCCTGGGATCAGGCATTGCAGGATTCGCTCTCATTTGAGTATGAAGCACGATCAAAGCAAGCAAAGAAAAACATCCCATCTGTTGCGGTCCACGATCGTCATTGTATCGCAAGGTGTAACAAGTCTGATAAATGGAAGCAGCGAGCGAGAGCCCCAAAGAGAGAGCGATGATAAAATCCATTTTTCTCGCTTGTTTACCGTTGGGGACAGGTGTTTTTCTTTACTGGCACAATAAACAATCCACGAACTTCCAATAGCAATAGTGTCCCCCATGCTTGGAGCATGTTTAGAGGGGTTTTATCATGCACTACTATCCCCCCAATCTGATCAAAGTTGTAGCAGTATACGATAAACAGTCTCTCATAATGTGCAGCATGTTATGATAGTTACAGAGAGCGATACGTAAGAGATTCTCTCAATTTTCTCAGGATTCAATCCCTGCCTGGGATCCAATATAGGTTAACTCGATTGCAGAGAGCTAGTGTTTTCAAAGCTAGAATGCATTCCCACACTAGTTTTGAGTTACACGTGTAAGTGTTAAGCGCCTGAAGAGCAGCTTGGCTGTCGGAGAGAATACATATACTTGCGTGTCTGTATTTCCTCTTCAGGCATAGTAACGCACATTCTAAGATAGCATATATTTCTGCCTGAAATACTGTAGACCACTGTCCTAAGTGAATTGAGGTTTTTGTTCGGGGTCCGTAGACTCCAGAACCTGCCAGATTATTCATTTTGGAACCATCTGTGTAGAATTTAATAGACCCTGGAGGGATGTTGGGTCCACCTTCTTCCCATTCTTGACGAGAAGACATGATCACCTGATAGGGTATGTCATAGTTGACTACCATTTCCATCCTGTCACTACACTTTTCTACAATTGGATTTATAGAAAATTCATTTAATATACTGAGGTGACCCGTAAGATCACCTGATAGTAGGGTTTTTGTTCGTTTCAGCCTCAACGCACTTTTCTCAGCGTCCAGCTTTATGAATTGATCCAGCCGGGGCAGATTAAGCATCGCGTCTAAGGCAGAGGTGGGTGTACTGCGTGCTGCACCAGTAATTGCTATACAGGCAATACGTTGGATTTTGTTTAACTTTGCCCTTGCCGTAGCCTCTTTTGTTTTAGGCCACCAGATAAGAGAAGCATAAGTTATTCTAGGACGAACAATGGTTTTATAGATCCACATAATCATACTTGGTTTCAGGCCCCATTTTTTGAGTGACAAAACTTTGAATCCCAAAGCGTTGAAGGAAAAAAATAAGGAAAAGAAATTTATTGGAAGAATGATTCTCTTTCGAAAGAATAAACAATTCATTGTGTGCCAAACGTTATTCGTAGCATATTCAATCGATCATAATGTGACCAAAAGAAGTTTGGCAAACAATGTTGAAAATTCACCGTTTGTCCCTTTCGATGTTTTGGGATTCGACATTTTGTTCCTAAACCGAACAGTCCTTAGTAAAATATCTCATTTAGAGTTTTTTTTTTTCATGAAGCCCTACCAGAATTCCTTCTTATATATTTTTTTCCAAGAATTTTCATATAGATTCCACTCCCAGAAACTGTTTGAACATTTCTCCAGAGATTATTCCAGAAAAACTTCCAACAATTTCTCATTAATCAGCTTGGGATTATATTTTCCAGGGAGCGATGAATTTTGATAATTGATCGCTGTTGTTAGTAGTTTTGATTAGATGTTGGGTAAATTTCAAAGCAATGGCAACCTTTTTATTACAAAATTTAGATTTTATCTTCTGACCTAAAGATTCTGGTTAAACTACTGTACTATGCAGTTGGGCTGCACTAGGTTATCATCACTCATCTTCGCGCACTTTTATTATCGTTCCCGCACTTGTAAAAACTTCTGGGATAGTCCAGCGGTGAAAGAAATGCGCAATATCATATCTAATGCTGATATTAGTACTTTCGTTAGAACGAACTTCAAACCTAAAAATTCTATTCATTTCAGATCCTTTAAATTTAAAATATCTTCCACTAAAAAATCGGTGCGAATTGTTTATTATATCATGAAAATTGTTGCTTGAATAACTTTTTTCAGGATACAGGTCGGACTCGATTATCCGGAGTATCGATTATATTTTCAGTCCGGATAATCGAATCACTAAGAAAAAAAATAAAATCTTCGATAACAGAACTTAAATATTAAGGTACCGTGGGGCAAGTGGGTAATGGAATTCGCATAGTTGTGATTCTTTCAATTCTAGAGACTTTAACCTTTCGGTCGTCGCTCGAATTTTTGTAACGCGAGTAGTCGCGCGTTGTACTTTGTACAACATCCTTGGTTTTGCGAATATCCCAGGATTCTGACCACTTAGAAAGATGACGTCTTCGGCAAAGTTGTTCAGTAGCTCAAGGGCCATCATTATTTTAGCCAAGCAATTCGGGATTTTGCCACTAGGCGGCGCTAGTGAACATGAAACTTTTGTTTCGCAGATCTCAGGATCCTGACCACTTAGAAAGATGGCGTCTTCGGCAAACTTGCTCAGTAACTTATGGACTATCATTGTTAGAGCTAGTTGATTCAAAATTTTGCCACCAGGCGGCGCTAGTGAGCTTAAAACATTTATTTCGCAAACATCTCAGGAGCCTGATCACTTAGAAAGATGGCGTCTTTGGCAGAGTTGCTCAGTAACTCAATTTATTTCTTTGTTTAATCCTTAAAGTTCGAGATTTTGTAAAATAATGATAGTTCCTGAGCTTCTAAACAACTTTGCTGAAGGTGACTGTCTAAAAACTCAAGATCCTGCAGTATCCGCAAAACAAAATTTAATGCTCAATAGCACCGCCTGGTGGAAAAATATCCTATTTCTTGGCTCAAATAATGATAGTTATTGAGCTACTGAACTACTTTGCCGAAGACACTATCTTTCTAAGTGGTCAGGCTCCTGAGATATCTGCAAACAAAAGTTTCATTCACACTAGCGCCACCTAGTGGCAAAATTTTGAATCAACTAGCTCGAACAATGATAGTCCTTAACTTACTTAACAACTTTGCCGAAGACGCCATCCTTCTAAATGATCAGGATCCTGAAATATTTGCAAAACAAAAGTGAAACTTCCATGCCCACTAGTGCCACCTAGCGGTCAAATTCCTAATTAAATGAGGTACCATCAGATAGCGCTGCATCTCCAGATCAACTTTACTAAAGACCCCAAGTTTCTATATTATCTGGATTTTGAGATATACCGATTTAAAACTGTGGTTTACTCGAACCGTACATAGTGCATTCATTATTATGCGACTTTCATGTACATTTGTTGATTTTACCGCAATATAATGGGTCACACTGTAAATAAAAACTGTCGAGTATTGTTCTTAAGAAGATTCTTGAGGAATACATTTTGGTTTGGTGTCGATAGATATCTTTGTTACAAAATGATAGCATATAAATCACAACTGTTGTACAAAGTACAACAGCGCGACAGCCCGAAGGTTAAATTGAAACAAATGAGGTTGTGTATATTTTTTAACTTGACTCCCACCATATATAAGCAGCATGCTGAAATTGATTTTTATGAAAAATTGAAGAAAAAATTACAGAAAAAGTTTTTGAAAAACGTCTCTGAACAATAAATTCAAAAACAAACAGTTATATTCACGATTTCTATTAGCTTTAACACTTGTTAAAGCTTTCCAATGAACAATAACACAAGTAACATGTAAACAAAGAAAATGTTATTCTTTACACTTCAATTTTCTTCTGATCAGTTATGTTAGTTGAAATGATTCGACAACATTATAACTGCAACATTTCCAATGTTAGTTCTTACATTATAGGACAGCAATTGCATTTTTGCTCTGTAGAATTTCCACCGCTCGTTATTTGTTTTTGAGAAAGTCGGATATGACTTCGGATAACTCTTCGGGAGCAATCAATTTAACGCTTGAGTATAGTGTTTCTTGAATTATCACCACGTTATGTTTTTCTATGATAATTGCGAACCATGTTCACTTATGGCTACTTAAAGAGAAAACAGAAATTCAACCTCTAATGATAAACTTTTCACTTGCCCCACCTGATAAGAAAATTGACGGTGTTCAAATTCACTTATTTTTAGGTCTACGTCGAATTAATTCTAAAACTTTTTTTATTGCAGTTTGAAACTGTCACAGCGGACAACTAAGAAGTGGTACAGGAAATTATTTTCCGCAACTTTTTTCTACTGAAAATATTAAAATAAGACTGTACGCCGCCAACTTGTTACGGAGTAACAATTGACAGGTTAACAATTTTTTTTTTTTTTTTTTTTTTTTTTTTTTTTTTTTTTTTTTTTTTTTTTTTTTTTTTGTGGTATTCAGTTGGAGCTGCCTGACAGCTTAACTTGTCAAGGCTGAACCCTCGGTCTGGCTTTTGCCAAGTTTCCCCTCTACCAGGACCAATACTCAGACGGACTAGGCAATGGCGCCCACATGAACACTGTTTTTTTATTAGTATTGTGACGTGGTAGTTTTTGAAAAGTGCCCATATTCCCTTGCTTCTGAGAAAAGGAAGCATTGTGAAAATCAGCAGCTCCATCAGAATTTGTTTGAAATAGTTGTGTAGTAGTGTCATTACTAATACTGTCTAGTCGAAATGGTTTTGAATAATTTGTCATTCAAGTGCTATTCTGATTACTCCTGTCTTTTACGTAAGATTAGAGTCTTAAATGTCAATTCTCGTCAAGTTTTCAAGTTTTAACAAAATTAGGCTGTTTAGTAGTAGTTCTAGTTAATTTTATTTTTTTGTTGTTAAAAGTGTTTATTGGTTATTACGTTCATATATCCTTAAAGAAAAAAGTCGCTTTCCTTGTCTGTTCAACAATTTTTCGAAACTAGCAAGTGTACCCTAATGATCGATCTCAGCGTCTTACTTTCCATAGTCATTTTTATAGTGAATATTGAAGTAAAGTTACCTTAGGCTTCTATTACAGTCTCCTACATGATTCACTTTTCGGTGGCAAATGCAATGCTTCACAACGCCTACTTTCTACTTGTAAATTTTGCGAAAATGAAGCTGGAATTAGATTATTTATACCGCTGTTACAGAAGAGGTATTTCTTATTATGGCAATGTAAAAACCATATTAAAATAAGATTGTCGCCACTCATTTCTACTCGGTGAATCTACTAGTCATTTTCCTAAGAGTTCCTATGTATTCCCTACGTCGTATATGATAACGATGTATCTAACTAGCTAATAGTAAGAGTGGCTACGGATCATTCTGGTTAGCAAAAGGCAAACTGAACGTCACCAATAGTATTAATGTCCATTTCGAATAGATTAATTATTTGAAATGGGCATCAATTCTATCAATGACGCAGAATGTCCGTTGGATCACATCCGAGATATTATTGCGTCTATGCCATATGAATGATGACGCGGCTTTAAGCAAAAAGTGCCAAAATGTGATACCACCACTACAGGTTACGCCTTTGGTTTCCATCATATGGGCTAATGGATTATGCCCTCCCATCGCGGCAAGGTCGCATAACCAAGGGGAGGGAACAATTGACAGGTTAACAATTTGTCACTCTATTATGCAATAATGGCTGAAAAATCTCAGAAATCTCTTACCTATCGTAAAGTTCTCAATGACCTCGAAGGTTTACGCATGAGTTTAAAACGTTAATTCACATATTCAGTAAAATATATGAATTTTTTTCACTTACCCCATTTACTCACTTGCCCCGCGGAACCTTATCTCTTTTTGTTGTTTTATTTATATGATGCGGTGGTGTAGTCAGAAATTATTTCTAGGAACAGTAGGGGTCTTTACAAGAAAAAATGACCGGCATTCACAAAAAAACACTTTTTCAAACCCCCCCTTTACTTAAATACGTTCAAAACTGCAAAACCATTCATATTGTATATTGCAATACCAAATTATCTCAGATTTATGAATAAAAATTGAAAAACAAAAACATCAAAAAACAAATTCCGGATAATCGAGTCTAAAATTGCGGATAATCGAATCCCGGATAATCGAGTCCGACCTGTACTTTTTATTGATGTTTTTTGAAAATAAAATATATAGCATGTTGAATTTTTCAGCCAATTTCTAATACAGGTCGGACTTGCTTATCCGAAGAATAGATTATCCGGGATTCGATTATCCGGAATTTCAGACTCGATTATCGGGAGTATGTTTTTTGATATTCTTGTTTTTAAGTTTTTATGTATACATTTGAGACAATTTAGTATTGCAATATACAATATGAATGATTAAGTTTTGGATTTAGCTGGGAAAAAGGGGTGTTTTAAAAAGGTTTTTTTTTTGTGCAGAATCCTGGTCAAAACATGTTTTCTTCTCAAGACACCTAATGTTCCTAGAAATAATTTCTGGCCACCCCACTGCATCATTTAAATAAAACAACGAAAAAAAGATAATATTTAAGTTCTTTTATTGCAGAACATAGTTTTTCTTTTAATGATTCGATTATCCGAAGTAAAAAAAAATCGATACTCCGGATAATCAAGTTCGACTTGTAATAACCCCTAAAAATAAACAGTTCTATACGTTGTTTCTTATTCGTGTGGAATTTGATTATTGTTGTGGTTTCTTTATGATCACAACGTCGTACTTTATTAGTCCAAGAGTAGAACGAATTTCTGCGAGAATTAGTATAGAGGAATGTCTGGAGGAGTCCCTGAATATGTTCCAGAAGACATATCTGAAAAAATCAGAGGAATAGTTCTCGATGTTTTTTCTTAATTAAACTATTAAGAAGTAATTCCTGAAGAATCGTGAAATAATCGCGTCTATGGAACCTCTAACCTCTAATTTTGCGTCAAAACAATATACGTTGAACGATTTGCGTAAAAAAAACTTTCGTATAAAGCTAATACATATAACTTAATTAATAATCAACATCAATATAAAGTAAAATAACTTTTTTATTGCTTTGCGTCTCAACAAATGAAAAAATAATCGCTTCGATACGTCTCGCTATGCTCATCGATTGCTCACGCACTTGATCAGCATTTTGTCGCAAGTTTACCCAAGCGATAACAGCCAAATTAATCAGTCCAAAACAGTATAATCAAGCTTATCTGAGCAAAACAAACACAAAAAATCAGCATACAAAGCAACACTACACCCATTAGATAGAGCACCAATATCCCGATTCCCGATGCAGCCTTTCCAATATTGGTAAATAAAAACACACCTCCCCCCGGGCAGAGAACGAAAGATGCATGCGATTAGCTGTCAAACAGCAAATTAAAAAACACTCCCAAAAGCCGTGCATTTTTAGCGCGCCAATCGAGCTAGATGTAAACAATGCACATTTTGAGGTGGTTATCGTTCCCATTTCAACCGCGATAAAAATCCACCCGATGGACCTTCTTCCGCCGGAGGTTTTCAACGGCGGATTCCCCGGAAAATCCGAAATTTACAACCCATCCGGGCGATCTGCCGCCATCCGGGATTTGTCAGCTTTTGGCAAGATGGCGGCGAAACCTCGTTTTTCTCCGTCGCTGCCCTAATCGAAAGCAATAATGGGGGACGATTTGCTTACCGATTCCTCCTCCTTTTCCATTCCGCTGGGCATCTGCGGCACGGCCCGGTTGATGGCCGAATATTCCGGCAAATCCGGAAGTTCCTCGGCCAGATAAATGGGCATCGGTTTCGAGGGATCCAGGGCCCTAGCCCGAAACGAAAGCTTCGACATTTTTTTTTTGCTTCTACGCCTTTGCTCTTCTTGCTCTCTATCTCTTCCTCTCTCGTTTCCTCTTGTTTCGATCAGTTACCGAAACCTTTTTGTTGACTGTCACCTGTCTCTTTCTTTCCTTTCTTTCTCACCCTCCCCACAGCACCACTCCACTTCCCCTCACCCAGAAGGATGCCGTGCAAAAACTGGGACCCAAAACCGAGAAAACCGAACGGAAGAAAAAAAAACACGCGAAAATTTCTACTTCCAAGGTCCGCTAGGAGGTCCACCGGGACCCGGCAACACGACCCGGAACGTTTTTTAGTTCATTCCGGTGGTCACGGCGCGCTCGCACTCAGTCACAAATGGGAAAAAACAATTTTCTGTTCTGGCTTCTAGAGCGTGGTTACGGAAAGCCATAATGGCGGCTCTAGTTGACTACTGTGCTCTCGCTGCCCGAAAACGCCTTCTTCTTGCCAAGGCGAACAACACGAACCTTCGTGCACTCACACCAGCAAACCGAACGAAGAGTCGACATCCCGAAAGGTACGTTCAAACACGGTTTCATCAAAACAGACATCAATTCGTGCAGATTGTGACAACTTGAGGGGAATGTTCACAGCTGATTAAATCTGCAATAAAAGCCGTAGGTGAACCATTTTCATATCAAGTTGTATGAAACTTCTACAGGTAAGTTGACTTTCATTCATGACTTCATACAAAACAGTCGCCCTCTGATATTCTATTCAATAACAAACCAACATCAAGGAAGGGTGCGTTCATTACCATCCATCGAATCAAACGAGAAAAGTTAAAAATGTCACAAACACATTTGCAACTACACGAAAATCGATTTACGTCCCGTGAGACTTCGATGGTGTTGGTGTGTCGATAGTCGACTGATCCTATGCAGCAGCACAATTTTTGGATGACGCGGATTTCCACGCGTTTTCGCGTGAAAAATGACAGTTTTGACAGCAGAAACGTCATTTCTTTGCTTCAGAAACTTACATGCTGGGTTAGTTCATGCTGCAAGACGAGGGACCTGTCATGAGCTGATTAGGCCAAGTCCAGTTGTTAATTACACCTATCGTTTGTCGCTTCGCCGACGATATCACCCTAGTGGTCTATGGTGAATCGATGGAGGAAGTAGAGTTGACAGCAGCGCACTCTATTTCCCTGGTTGAGGAGTGGATGAAGTCTAGGAAACTAGGACTGGCCCGTCACAAGACTGAGGTGGTGGTGGTCAACAACCGCAGGTCCGAGCAACGGGCGCTTATCTCGGTAGGTGATTGCACCATAGAGTCCAAGCGATTCCTTAGGCATCTTGGGGTAATGATCGATGACAAGCGGAGCTTCGCTAGCCACGTTGAATATGCCTGTAAAAGGGCATCTACGGCTATAGCGGCGCTTTCGAGGATGATGTCTAACAGCTCTGCTGTAATTGCCAGCAAACGCAAGCTGCTGGCAAGCGTGGCGCAATCCATACTAAGGTATGGAGGACCAATCTGGTCAAAAGCGCTTAGAACGAACAGAAACCTAAAGCGGTTGGAAAGCACGTACAGGATAATGTGCTTAAGAGTAGCAAGTGCATACCGGACGGTATCTAAAGAGGCCGTGTGCATCATAGCCGGGATGACGCCCATCGGGCTCATCATCAAGGAAGATGTTCAATGCTTCAACCAAAGGGGTACCAGAGGAGTCCGCGACACGTGTAAAGAGGAAACGCTAAGAAGCTGGCAGCAGGAATGGGATAACTCCACTAAGGGTAGATGGACCCATCGACTAATACCAAATGTGTCAGATTGGTATGGTAGAAGCCATGGGGAAGTGAACTTCCACCTGACGCAGTTTCTGTCAGGACATGGTTGCTATAGACAGTACCTGCATAGGTTCGGGCACTCAGAATCTCCTGCGTGCCCCAATTGTGCTGGTGTAGAGGAAACAGCGGAGCATGTCGTGTTCGATTGCCCCCGTTTCATTGTTGTGAGAGGTCGCATGCTCACTACATGCGGAGGGGACACGTCCCCCGACAATATTATAGAGAGAATGTGTGCGGATGCCGAGTGCTGGAATGCAGTAACCACGGCTGTCACTCACATTATGTTACAATTGCAGCGACTATGGCGCGCCGACCAAGAGTTGGCTGCAGAGGATTAGCCCTGCCGAGGCTGGTCCCTTGTAACATTGTTTAAGTCGGCTAGGAGAAGCAGTTTGCCTAGGTTACTTCTGCTACACGTGTTGTGCTATATGCACTGGTCCCTTCCCGAAGAAATACCGTAAGGTGGTTCCGGGGAGATGAGGGTCTGAGTCCAAGGGTCATGTCGATGCACTGTTCACCACTTGAGCAATTCTAAATGAATTGCTCATGCACAGTGCATAGGCTGGTTTTAGCGGGTCGTCGTTGGTGCGTCATCCCCGCATTCCCTGAGTTATCTTCTCAGGGGATCTGTTTGCAGATTTCCCCCTTGTAAAAAACAAAAACCTATCGTTTGTCTGGTGAGTTGCAAGCTTACTGTCAATGATGATGTCACGCTACACGATAAGTGTTCATCTGCAACAACCAGACAGCTCACCAATCCACCGCGAGGTGGATCGTGCTGAGTTGTTGAGTTGAAAGAGAGCGAAAGAAGGAAGGCACAAAAGTCTGTTTGACAGCTCTGCAGAAAGCGCGTGCGCACGGATAGAGCGCGTGCGCACGGACAGAGCGCGTGCGCACGGAAAGAGCGCCAGTTCGGCTCGATTTGCAATGATCGGTTATTATTATTATTTTTTCGCTATTGGATATTCTATGGTTTGGTTGATCGATGTTAAAGTTTGTTTTAAAAGCAGCTCCACTTATTTTGAAACATATTGCCGTGTACAATAGTAGACAACACAACTAATTTAATTAAAATAATTTGAAATTATAATTAGTACATATACAAAAGGGGAAGAACGTTTAGGCTGGTTGTGCATTACGATAAAATCTCTTAACATAAGCAATGCTTGTTGTTGGTTCTTGTGGAAGGATCAACATGTTCGGCTTAACGAATCTTATTTTAAATATCGAATAACACCACATGCAATTGAACAAAAAGTATGTGATTACAATAGACTTTTGATATTTTCAATTCTGAACCACCGCAAAAAAAAAAATATTGGGAATCAAAATTCTCCTGAGAGGGATGATGTGGGGGAGGCTCATTCAAATTAATATTGTCGTTCAATTATGGGGATAAATTAAAATTGTTATTGTTCTATACATACTTATTTATTATAATTACCTGTAAATATTGATACAGCACAATTCAAGTATTAAAATATCAAATAGCAAACAGATATGGTCGGTGTTCAGATAGACTGAACCAAGTGTTTTTTTTCAATCGAGTAAGAAAAATGTACCCCAAACATGTGAAACATCAAAATATTATAGATATTTACTGTAATAATGGAACTTATCTATTTGATGATACATTTGTATCAAAATAACATGGAATATTTAAAATTGATGGAGTTCTTTACGTATCCTTAGAGCTACAAAATTCATCTAGTCTGGTCTGTCTAAATACCGACCATATGATTCTCAAAAACTCATGAGAATGGTATTTTACTCTTTGAACTGTTATTTAATTTGGATGTGTTTAAAAGATTTATAAATTTAATTTATTATTGATGTTACGAGCTATGTCTGTAGTTAAACTTAATGCTACACAAGAAATATATTTGAATCAAAGTACAGTCATCTCTCCCTTACTCGATATTGAAGGGACCATCGAGTTAGGGAGGTATCGAGTTACAGAACACAAAAGCAGTGCAACTGCGTTTCAAGGGACCATCGAGTTAGCCATGAAAACCAACTTTTACTATGGTTCTTTAACTCGATATCGAGATACGGAATATCGAGTAAGGGAGAGTTAACTGTATTTTTATATATAAATCACATGAAAAAAAAATGTTCCAGAAAGTACTCTAGAATTCTTTGGGAGCGTCTCCCGGGATTCTTCCTTAAATCATTCATGAATCCTTCAAATTCTCTCTGGGATTGTTCTACTGAAAATCTTGAGATTATTTATGAATTTTCTTCCAGATATCGCTTTGGGATTCATCCAAAAAAAAAACGTTACCATTCCGGTATTACTTCTGAGATTCTTTCGGATATCCCATTGCGATTATTCTGGACATCTTTTTGGATTTTTTTTGCAGAACTTTGTATGTGATTTTGTGTGTATCTCCTTAAGGATTACTTTTGAAATCCAGGAAATTAAATTCTTTGAAATTCTTGAAAATTGTTTTCGAAATACTATGGAAGATTTTACCATAAATCCTGATGCAATCCATTTGGATATTTAAAGAGGATTTTATCAAAACATGTACGACTCCGAAAATAACTCTAGATTTTTATCCGGAAATACTTCTGGTATTCTTATGAGAATGCCTCTGGTATTCTTCCAAAAATGACTTGAGATGCTTTCGGAAATCTTTCTGAAATTCTTCAAGAAATTCCACTGAGATTTTTACGAAAATATCTTTGAAATACTCCTGGGACTCTTACAAAAATCCTGTTGGAGTTTTTTTTCGGATATCTTTCTATTCTAAATTTTTCAATAAATTTTGCCGGGATTGTGCTGTAAAACCTGCTAAGATTCATCCAAAAATACGACTGTCATTCTTCCGGATATCATTCAAGAATTCCACCGGAAGTTTTCGTGAGATTCAACCGTAAATAGTTCTGGTATTTTTCAGAAATTCCATTGAGATTCTTAAAAATATCCTTCTGAAAAATTTTCTGAGAATTGTTTTGGGATTATAGAAGGATTTCCAGAAGAATTCCAAGGCGATTCACAGAAACATCACTTCTGTATGAAGGATTATCGTTAATATCTGAAATAATCCCATGAGAATTCTAAATCCAAATTACAGTGATATTCAAAAGAATCCCAGAAGTTATTTCGCCAGAATCCCTGAAAGATTTAAAGGATATTCACAGACATCCAGAAGATTTCATGAATATTTTCCAGAATAATTCCGATGTCCAGATGAACTGCAGAAAGATTCATGGAATAATTTCAAACGGGATTTTCGAAATCATTTGAAAGTAACTTTTAGAAGATCCTCAGAAAAAGAAATCAGTAATCAAAGTAATCGAAAAAATCTCATTATTTCAAGCAATGCTCGTTGGTTCATGTCGAACGATCAACATGTTCGGCTTAACGAATCTTATTTTAAATATTGAATGACACCACATACAATTAAACTAGTATGTGATTACAATTCTGAATCACCGCAAAAAAAAATATTTAGAATCACAATCCTTCTGAGAGGGATGATGTGGTGGATGCACATTCTAATTAAAATTGTCGTTCAATTATGGCGATAAATTAAAATTGTTATTGTTCCATAAATACTTGTTTATTATAATTACTAGTAAATATTGATACAGCATATAAAAAGACATTGGTCCAGAAATTACTCCAGAATTCTATGGAATTTCCCTCCTGGGATTCTTCCTTAAATCACTTATGAATCCTTCAAAACCTCTCTGGGATTGTTCTGGAAATCTAAAGATTATTTCTGATTTTTTCTCTAAGTTCTTCTGGAAATCACAGAATACTTACAGATATCGCTTTTGAACTCATCTAAAAAAATTCGTTAGCATTCCGGTACTATATCTGAGAAATCACCTGAGATGCTTTCGGAATTCCTTTAGAATACTTTCGAGGATGCTTCCGAAAATCTTTCTGAAATTATTCTAGAAATGCCACTGAGATTTTTACGTCCATATTCTTGAAATTTGTCTGGGACTCTTCAAAACATCCTGTAGGAAATCTTCCAGATATCTTTCTAGCATTCTTTCGCGAAGCCTTCTGGGATACTTTCGAAAATCTTTCTGAGGATCCTTCAAATCCTTCTGTTAAGGATTCTTGCAGAAATTCTTCCCAAATTACCTCTAGACTCTGGGAGTTTCGTGAATTTTTCAAGAAAACTGTTATTATATCGGCTATCTCTCTAGGATTCTTTCGGAAATTCTTCTACAAAACCCCCGTTTTTTTTTCTGTTATCCTGCTGGAGGACTTCAAAACATCTTTCAAAGATTCTTCCAGAAATTTTACTAGAATTTTTCAAGAAATTCTGCTGGGATTCTTCCGTAAAACCTGCCGAAATTCATCCGGAAATACGACTGGAATTCTGCTTGAATGATAAGCATTCAAGAATTCCACCGGAAGTTTTTGTGGGATTCAACCGTAAATTGTCCTGGTATTTTGTTTAAATACATTGAGATTCTTAGGGAAAAATATACAGGATTCTTAAAAATATCCT
The DNA here is from genome assembly GCF_002204515.2 of Aedes aegypti. Classification (NCBI taxonomy): domain Eukaryota; kingdom Metazoa; phylum Arthropoda; class Insecta; order Diptera; family Culicidae; genus Aedes; species Aedes aegypti. Next base: position 422,929,213 of record NC_035108.1, on the reverse strand, counting down.
TCTGGAAATTGCTTTGGAATTAAAGGAGGATTTCCGGAAGAATCCCAGGTCGATTTACAGAAGAACAACAGAGAAATCACTAAAATATTATCAGGGAGATTTCTAAAGGAATTATTTTAAGGATTCTCGTAAATTCCTGAAACAATCTCAGAAGAATTTCAAATGGATTTTGAATGTTTTTTTACAGTGATATCCAAAAGAATCCCAGAAGTTATTTCGCAAGAACCCCTGAAGATTCAATGAAAAGTCACAGACATCCAGACGATTTCATGAATATTTTCCAGAATAATTACGATGTCTAGAAGAGCTCCAGAAAGATTTACGGAATAATTTCAAATGGAATTTCCAGAACCATTTAAAAGTCACTTTCAAAAGATGCTCAGAAAAAGAAATCAGTAATCAAAGAATCTCATAGGTATTTTTTTAAAGTCCCAGTGACTGTCCGGTAGTTTTCTTGGAGGATTTCCATTTGAAGTCAAGAGGGATTTTCAGAAAATTCTGCCAAGGATTTAAGAAAATTTTCAAGGAAAATCAATGATAAATCACGAAAAAAATCAAAAACACTTCCTTATGAATTTCCAGAAGAATCACAGAGTTTTTTTTTTCTCAAAAAATCTTAGAAAAAAATTATAAAGAATCACGAAGGAATTTTCGGAATAATTCTGGATATACAAAATTATCTCAGGCAGAAACAATAAAATCAATAGCAATAAATCTGTAAGAATATAAGAAGGATTTCTGTAAGAATATAAGGAGGATTTACAAACAATTACAGAGGAATTTTCGGATGATTTCCATAAACAAAGATTTTAAAAAAATCCCCCTCATCTGGAAGATTCTTAGCAGGATTTTCGGAAGTATTCCACAGGGATTTCTGGGAGAATTCCATTGGGATTTACAAAAAAATTCCAGAGGAATTTCCGAAAGAATCCCAATAGGTATAATCTAAGACATTTTTCGGAAAGAATCTCAAAGGGATTTTGAAGAACTTTCAAAGAGTTTCACGGAAGAAATACTGAAGAATTACGAGGAAAATATCAGAATTTAAATAATAATTTCGATTGGATTTCCAGAAGAAATCCCGAGAAATTTTGTGAGAATCCCCGAACCCAGAATTTAAAATAAATTCCATTACACTGGAAAGCAATCATTAAATCATTTTCGGCAGAATTTTACAGCAGAATCCTGAAAGGATTTCCATAATAACCCAAGATGGGTTTCTGGGATAGTCCAATAGGAAGTCCCAAGGAGGTTATTGGAAAAATCAGAGCGATCAAAGAAATAACTACATATAATAATTTCAGAAGGGTTTCTGAAAGAATCTCAGTGAATTTTCAAGATGTCCTCTAGCAACACAACTAATATATACTACTATTTACAACTCAATACTTAATTATAAATTGCGTTAAGGTGATTATAGAACAAAGCCACACCTCAAATTTTTAAAAGCACAAGACTTAAGAACCAAACAGCTCTCACCGTTGAAAATTTATCCCATTAGTCACCACCAGCAAGCAAGCAGATTGATTGGTTTTCAAAGCAAACTGTTGTCAGATTCTCCAGTCTTGTGCCCTTGTTTGGCTTCGTTTTATAATCACCTTAAGCTGAGTGTACGCCATTCAGTTTGGGGGCGGATTGACGGTATCGAAGTGGATTAAAAACAATTATAGGAGAACGTGTGGAAAATACATATGAACTGCGCAGAATACATCAGACCGATTTAGCATTGCTGCGCACTTCTAAAAGCATTTTATTTTTATTGAAATGTTTGATAATAGTAGAACGACAATGATCATCAGTTGATTTTCCGCTACTGTTTTTTTTAAAATCACAATTGTTATTTCTTTCCGTGCACGCGCTCGGGAAATGAATCTGGCCATGGTGCAACAACCGCGCTACATTCGATGAATCCTATGCGACAAAAATTGTCGGCGTATCCGTCAAATTCGCTCACCAAAGCTATTTTGGTGACTTTAACATCACAGCTCCAGAGTTTATGGAAGGAGAGTGTTGCGCGAAGACTGAAACCAAGACTAGGGTTCATTCAAATATTACGTAATGCAAATTTTGGCAATTTTAGACCCCCTCCCTCCCCTACGTAACAGCTTTTGTATGGACAATTTTAAATTTTTGTATGGACCGTAACACTATTTGAGACCCCCTTTGCGTTACGTAATATTTGAAGATCCCCTACCTATTGACTTGTGCGCTGGATATGATACACCGCGCGGCAGTTGTAAAGTTTCCAAAAACGCGAATTTGCCCAAAGTTCCACGCGGCGGATGGTTAAGGAAAAGAACAATATTATGTATCCGGTAGAAATCAAGACCAACATTTATTTATAATTATTGTTTTCTCGGGCCCCGTGCGTCGCAGCTAATATGTGAATAGTGCGCTGTGTTCATAAAAATCGTAAGAATGCAGCGCCGCGCTAAAAACTGATTTCAAAATGCGGCGAGTTGAGGCGCGTCGCGAGTCTCACTGGCGCGATCCGATTTGGTGGCAGTGCGACAATAACGTTTGATGAAACACCGCAATGTTAAATCCCATAAGAGCTAAGTAAAAAGGGAGCAAAACCGCGGTTATTTTTTTTTTTCCTCTGGGATACGCCGCGTGTCCTTTTGAGCAAATGCGCCAATATTGAATCGACAAATCGTCTACCCTAGGAGGGAAGCACCGATACTACACACGAAAATGGATACAATTATTTTCCAAGATAACTCCAGTTTGCCAACGACAATCAAGGCAAGCTTAGTGAAAATCGCTAGTTTTCAATTGTTGTGTGCCTTCGATCTTTCTGGACGAACATTGAAAAAGGGCCACAGTTTTCTATGCAATTATTTTTCAGTTTTATGGCCGGTACGCTGATCATAAGTACTGTGCAAAAGGATAGGACAAGAAACGGTCAAGGAATGATTCCGCTACCGAAATTACTTGAGCTGCACGCTGCTGAGAAGTAAAGCTGATTTCATAACGTCGGTAACGCCTGCTGTACAAATCAAATGGAGCTGTCACTTTTCCGTACGGAAAAATATGCCGCTCAATTATTCCGCAAGTAAAAGTGACACTTCGCTCATATTGGATCAGCTGTCAAAATTACTTTGGTATAAAAGAAAAATTTTACTTGAGCGCTTTACGTTTCAGGTGCATACTACGCATTAATGAAAACAGTAAAAAAAGCCTTATTCCAGTACGTTACATTCAATAAGAATTAACGGTGCTCTCGTGACGTTACTTTTAAATGTGCATGAATTGATTCTAATTCGATTTTTGCTACTTTTGATGAAATGCAAAAATATGCTTAGGGCTCATTCATTTATTTCATAACGCTGAAAATGACCATTTTTGATACCCACCCACCCCTTCGTAACGCTTTTTGTATGAATATGCTACAAATTTTGTATGAGCCGTAACATCGTAAGGACACCCCCTTCGGCGTTATGAAATTTGTGAGTAAGCCCTTAGGATAATTACGCGCTTTTATCATGTTTATCCATTGTTTAAGATCCGGGCTCACAGTGACAGTTCGTGACAGCAAAATCTCGGCTCACTGTGACGTAGAGAAATTTTGTATTGGTTTCTCCCTCCCAGCGTCTACCTTTCTAGCAAAATAAACAAACACGTTTTGGGGTGAGAGGAGTATTGTTATCGTGACGAAATTGAAAGAAAAATTATTGCTACGGTTTAAGTTGCGTTGTAATACGATGATGTAACAAAATGGATGTAACGCGCAACGTTACAAAAGGACCTATCTAACATTGAGAGGCTCTCTTTGTTTACTTTCTCCTTAATCATTAACTGAGTCACATTAACATTTCATTTTGCGTTTTTTTGTATGAAACGCTAGTCAAGGAAATTGCCTTTTGATCTATAGTGATTTGCTGCTGAACAGGAATCGCTAAAGAAATTTCTCGCCGATTCATCGCAGAAATTTTCTACAACGACTCCCGTTTGAACTCTCTTTTCAACTCTCGCATAATCTGGGATAACGCCCTAAAAGCCATTGGTAACCATGTGTGTAGCTCGTTATTTCTGAGCACATTAATAAATAGACATCCAAACTATTACCTCTGGCAGGTAGGGAATAATCCTTTCTTTACCATAGCGTTGTTAAATAACTTGTAAATCCATTCAAATGCTGAGAAACAACGAGCTACACACATGGTTACCAATGGCTTTTAGGGCGAGATCATAAGTTATGCGAGAACTGTGTACTGCGATCAGAAAAAAGCGCTTCCTTGCAGGAATTTTCCATGCATCAAGATAGGCCAAGAATTTACTTGTCAGCAGCGAATCAGGCTTTAAACTCAAATTTGGGGTGTATTTTGCTTTCCGTGTCCCTTCCGCAATGTCAGACCTATCAGTTGTTCCTAAACAACCCTAGTGTTAAAACTAAAAGTCCCGTGGTGTTTTTGTCGATTAAGCGAACGTCAAACATGATCAAAAGTGTCAAGGTTCATTTATGGACCCAATTTTTAAGTTATAGGTCAAATATGATGTAGCCGTTATATGAGCGGGAAAAATTGCTAAAATAGTTGCAGTAACATGTTGTTTTGTGTCATTAAATAAAAACAAGATTTCATTTAACATTTTAGGACCCAATTGCATGGAAAATGTGTCGGGTTTACAAAGAGTTTTTTTTTTATGTTTGATCTACATATTGAACTTTATTCTTAAGCTAAGTATGCTGTTCCGCCCAAGAAAAGTAAAAAAATCTGCGGAAGAAATGGTCAAAAAATTTTCTACAGTGAGCTCCATTTGATATGACATTTCTTTTCAACTGCGTACTGCGATCAAAGAAAAATGCTTTTCTTGACCATTTCTTGCCAGAAATTTCCCACGCATCGAGATAGGCGATTACTTTTCTGTTGAGGTGCATACTTCGCTTTAAGCTAAGTATGCTATTTCCCTCAAGAAAAGTAAAGAAATTTCTTGACTGAATGGGTCAAGAAATTTCCTACAGGGAGCCCCATTTGAAATGACATTTCTTCTCAACTGCGTGCTGCGATCAGAAAAATGTGATTTTCTGGACCATTTCTGGGAAGAAATTGCCCACGCATCGAGATAGGCGATTTCTTTTCTTGTCAGTAGCAAACCAGCCTTTAAGCTGAATTGCATTCTCTTCACCATCTCAAGGAAACTTTTTGTGAACTGAAGTTCGGATAATTACTTAAAAAGTGAGCTGCATAGCAAACTATTCATGACATTTAGATAAGCTGATTAAACCTAAATATGCTCTTTTGTCTGAACTTTTGGTTACTTGGGTAGAGTACATTCTGATTAATTATATGCGGTCGTAATTGAAACTTAAATAAATGTATAAAAATACCACTTTTTAGATATTTTTTGTTATATAATCCAATAAGTCTAACAGTAGCTTGCATATTTGTTGATGGATCTATTGTAAGAGCGACATTCGTGAGTACTGAGAGAGTTTCTGTTAAAATTAGGGATATATACTGCTTCGCGACTAAAAATGGGTGAACCAACGTGCGAAGTTCGATTTTTGACCAACTTAGCCGCGTCGCAGCTCGATTCTCAATAGTGCGCATAATGCACACGGCGGAAGGCATAGATGCGCTCTATAGCGAAGCAACTCGCGACGCGGCGAAGTAGGTCAAAAATCGAACTTCGCACGTTGGTTTACCCATTTTTAGTCGCGAAGCAGTATAGTTATTCTTAAATGTGTTAATATACAATATTGAAACTCATTTATAAAACTAATCAAGAAAAAGCGTTACTGTTCGACCGAGTGGATTTTATAAATAACAAAAATCATTGAACAAGTTGTAGTTTTCAGTGTTGCGATGGATCTTCTTCGCGAACGATAATCTACGCATCTTGGCGATCCAACATTCGTTAAAATTCATTTTTCATTTTTGCGTCACGAAAAGCATCGCAAAAAGCGAACGGATGCAATGCCGAAGAAGCAAAATGAACACACCGACAAGTTGATCGCGAAGCCCTTCCACTCGTAGGATTAATTTATCCACGCGCTGTTCATTCCTGCGATTCATTGCAAGTTTGCTTCTCGCAAAGTCAATCAAACACTCTGCGGGTCGCATCGTGTACAGAGTCCACGCAGCACAGCAAAAGCACGAGCGTGACTGGGTGCTGCTGGCTATGGCTTGAAGCACGACTACTTTTGCGCAACAATTTTCTGGCAAAACTTAGGTACAGTTGCGACATAATATCGACGGCATGTATACGAATCGCAAAATGTACCGATTTCAACACTTATTGTTAGTAAGATTTAAAAGTATAGCATCGCACAAAAAAATTGATTTTGTTATTATGTTGTTGATTTAAAGTTAATTTATTTATATGTTGTTAAAACATGAGAAGTCAGGGAGATTACATGTTTTTAACCTTTTAAATAAACTACAGTAGGTACATGCGATTAGATTTTCTTTTTCAGATTAATAAATCAATCAATAACCCGCATAACAATCCCGTCTTCCATGGCGCACCTGCGTGGGCTTGTTCATATATTTCATAACGCTTAAATTAGTAGTTTTTGATACCCACCCACCCCATCATAACGCTTTTTGTATTGATACTCTACAATTTTTGTATGAGCCGTATCAACGTTAGTACACCCACCCATCCCCTAAAGCGTTGTGAAATTTGTGAATGGGCCCCGTGTTGCGAGCCCGCATGAAGATGATCGAAGTGAATATTTTCCTGCTCTTCGCGAAGAGCAGGCAGCCGTGGATCGTACCGCTCACATTACCAAGCGATGGAAAATCGCCCGATGACAGCGTCGGGAGAAACAACGATCCGAAAATGGAATACGAACGAATGGAAAAACACATGTTGTAGTACAAGTGACTTGCATTTAAACGATATATTTTGCTGGTTTGCTATGTACTTTATGACGTTTTCCTTAAACGGCCTATATTGCCCCGAACACCCCTATATACCCCTATATACCTTTAAGCATCTAAGAGATTGGAAAAATGGTTATGCCAGGAACAATAACTGACAAGAAAATATAACTTGTTCGCTATCAATTTTGGCCCGACGATACGCTCTATATCCTTCAGATCTTTTTCATATTCATCGGAATGTTGAAAAGAGATCAACGGTTTGCCTTCAAGTCCGCATAATTGGTGATTTTAAATACGTTTGAGCATATTATTTGAAGCTCTAGTTACTAGCAGCTTCTGGTCCGAAGCTCAAATATACAGAAAAAAATATAAAATTCATAATAGTTCAACTATATCGATTACATGAGACCTTGATTGGAAAATTCGGACATTGAATCGTCATTACCAAAAAAGTTTCTTCATTACAGAGCTTTCTTTGATTTAACTATAAAAAATATAGTGTTGGCAATAAATGTAAAAATGGGGTGATTCGCAATTTATGGCTTGATTTATGGCAAGCTAAGCGTAAAAAGCTGGATACTTTCCCATTATACCAAATTAGGAAGTGACAAGGGAAGTGAATAGAAACAGTTTATATTTTTTGATAAAAGGGTCCTAGAGGCCTGTCCCAATTTAAATGCCAAACGCTTAAGTTTAGGCCAAAAACACATGTTTACTCAATTTTCTAATGTTTTTCTTTTGTTCAAGTCCAAAAAACATTTTTTTAGATTTTGTCACACTCCTTGGCTTTAACTCAAATTTTTGGTGTATTTTGCTTTCCATGTCCCTTTCGAAATATCAGATAGGAACAACCTCAGTGTTAAAACTAAAAGCCCTGTGGTGTTTTTGTCGATTAAGGGAACGTCAAACATGATCAAAAGTGTCAAGGTTCATATTTGGACCCAATTTTTAAATTAAAGTTTAAATATGATGTAGCCGTTATTTGAGCGGGAAAAATTGCTAAAATAGTTGCAGTAACATGCTCTTTCGTGTCATTCAATAAAAACAAGATTTCATTAAACATTTTAGGACCCAATTATATTCGATATATCATAGCTGTTTACCTTTGATGTGAAATCAATGCCCTGTACGAATATGAATTTGGGCCACTGTACCATCTCTTAAACTACCTCGCCCAGGATCTCGCGTTTTCCGATTACTCCGTGTCTGGTAATATCCGGTATCCTTGCCAGGTCATCGATTCCGGTGGCATTGTAGATTCCGACGGCATTGTAGAGTTCAATCAGGTCCGTCCCACTCGGGCTCAGATTGGGTACCACTTCTAGTACTGCATTTGGTCCCTCGGTAGTGCAAAAGATACCCAAGTTTGACAGATCGCAGTACACTTTGAACGGCATTCTAGATTACCTTATGAGCCATAAAATTTTGAACTGCAAGGGATATGGGGGTCTTTAATTTGTCTTTGGTTCAATCGAAGTTCATACAAACAGGGGCAGATTGGTTCTCAATAAGGTTCTTCCCAACTTCCTCATCTCTTCATCAGCAATCTTCCCTTGAACATCCGTTACCCTGGTGGGCATTCACTCGATTCCTCTCGGACTGAAACGTTGTATTAATCCTGGTAATAATTATGTAGTAATGTGTTGTTTAAGACACAACTTTACTTCAAACTAACCGAAAATATGTTCAGAAAATTTAATAGCGGCTTCCGTGGAGTTAAAAGCTATTCAGACTGCAGTTGGTGCTTTAGATGTTTTCAAAAATAAACAAAAACAATCTGTCATGAAACGATCATAGTTGCCAGTTTTTGCAGTGCAACCAGACAAATGTGACATAAGGCAATCTGACGTTTGATCATCTTTCTCTTCCATGCACACCAGGCCCATGGCACGGGACGACTTCTAGCTAGTGATCCTTTATAGAGAGATAAGAGGAAGTAAAATGGAATGATTTGGCAACAGACCAGCAGTGCGGATTTTGCTCGGCAACGTGAATAATATTGTAACACACACGTGACTTCCTCATTGCTAAAAAGTATATTTCGTTTCGTTATAGATCTTTGAGTTACATATCCAAACTCATAAACAGTCGAAAAAATCAATAACTAAAACTCGCATTGACAAAAATTTAAAAAGGGGAAATATTTCATTTTTTTTGCTTCATGCTAAATTACTTTTACCGAAATAATTTCAAGCGGATTACATTACTCTTCAAGAATAGTTCAAAACAAACATAACGCATGTTCGTTTGGCTCACACTTTGACAGCTCTCGCTGCTCGATTGGCTCACACTTTGACAGAAATGTCAGCTTCCGCGAATCTCTCTTATAAAGGATTACTACTTCTAGCGTAGTCAACATCTCCATGTGTTTACCCATTTTCGGGTAAATTGAATAGAGAGTGCAATCAGGATGCGAAGTTTTGTTTAATGTTTATGATCCGTAATCGAGCAAGTGTCGCAATAAAATAACTGATTGCTTGCTTGGAGGCTTGCAGGATGCCTTTCAATGTTTTCTCTCCTTCCAAAACTATCGAAATGTAGAATGTGCTTCAACTTTTTGGCACATTATTAGCTTATTAAACAATATCAAAAATTGATAATCAAACCATAACAAACAATTAAACAAAACAATGGTCTTTGTTTTCACAGTTCTTACAACTGACAGTGGGTGATATTCACTTATCGCCCGGGACATCCTGGCTACGAAGAACACTGTGTATCGATATATGGTTGTCAGGGGCTTGATGCACACGCACGCATATGGATTGTTTTCATACGGAAACCGTTTCCGTATGAAAACAACAAACAAAAAATCCCATATGATCTTGTTGCTGGAAAGAGATGGGTGAGAGAGCCTTATATTAATTTAATCACTCACTCTCGCACACTCGGTGTTGGGCAGAGGTGGACACGGCACAACGGAAGCGAAACACCGAAGAAAAGGAACCGGACAAGGAATGAAACACTTGTGTGAATGAAACGAGATAAACTTTAATACACTTCTGTTCGGGTTGAATATAAACGGATGAATGAAAAAATCAACTGTACTTTGCACTGTTGCTTTGCCTTCTCCTTCTCAATGATGCGCTTTTGGCGCGCTCGCTCGACGGTGCAGTGGGTAGCATTCAGGGTTGCCACCTTGGTTACCACTCACCGAATACTGCACGGAGAGGAAACAGCATTGCATATTCCATCACTCCTCCTCAATGCTGATCCTCGCTGCATTCCTCGGAATATCTCCTCCTGACTTCTTGCGCTCCTGCCGTCAGCTCTTGCTATGCCTACAACGTATTCCGACAGATGACTAGGCGGGACACCTCGATTACTCCTCCTGGATCGACGCATGTCTTCAGGATTTTCGTCCGCACTAGAATCTTGAATTTCTTCTTTCACTTGCAACGGATCTTGTTCTCCTGCCGTATTGTCCAAATCAAAATAGTCTTCTTCTTCAGTTTTGTCCAACTCGGATCCTTCGAAATTGTCTACTTCGGTAGGTTGTGCCCCCGAGAACCACTCAACTTCACTACCTTCATTCACTTTCTCCCGTGATGAACACTTCGGATCCTGCATTTCCAAGAATTTCGCATCTCGGCTTATCGTCACCATATCCGTTCCGGTATCTACGAACCGGTAGCCTTTATGCTCCTCCGAATAACCGATGAACGTCAACTTTCTCGCTTTGCTCTCGAACTTGCCACGTTTCACTCCTGGAACATGCACATATGCCGGACATCCGTATGCCTTCAGATGCCCCAGCTCAGGCTTGCGACCACACCATTTCTCATACGGTGTCGTATCTACTGACCGGGACGGAAGCCTGTTCTGCAAGTATGCAGCAGAAACGCAAGCTTCTCCCCAGTAACGCTTGTCCAAACCAGCATCCAACAGCATCGTTGTAGCCATCTCCTGTAGCGATCTGTTCTTCCTTTCGGCCACTCCGTTTTGCTGAGGCGTATACGCAGTCGTATACTGTGCCTCAATACCTTCTTCAGCAAAGAATCGTCGCAACTCTTCGTTGGCGTATTCACCACCGCCGTCAGATCTGATCACTTGTGGTTTCTGCCCAAACAAGTTCTCCACGTACCTCACATATTGCTTTATCTTACCAGCAGCCTCCGATTTCTTCTCCAGTAGATAAAGGACCGTGTATCGACTGAAATCGTCGATCATCGTCATAAGAAATCGTTTTCCACCAGGTGTCATCGTTCGCATTGGACCACAGAGATCTGTGTGGACCAACTCCAAAACACGCTTTGATTTTCTTTCCGCTACTTTCGGAATCGGATTCCGTGACAACTTACCCTCCAAACATGGCTCGCAAGTTTGCCTGATGCCGCAATCCGTGACCTTCACGCCTACGCCCAATTTGCCATCGACAATCTTCGACAATACTGCCGGGTCTCTGTGTCCGAAACGCTTATGCCACTGATGTTGACAATTATGATTGTGCATCTTACCTTCCACTTTCCTTGCGACTTCCGCCAGCTTCAGCTTGTACAGGGATCCAGTCTGCTCTCCGGCAACAACCAGCTTACCGCTGACGTCGCAAATGGAACAGCCATCCTTTCGGAATTTCACCACAAATCCTTTCGCGGTTAACTTGTCCACAGATACAAGTCCACTGGTAAGGGAGGGAACATACAACACATCGCGCAACTTTACTTCGATTGTATTTCCATCTCCACCTACACACAACACTACACCATCACCGCATCCAGCTGTGGCAGCAACTTTGCCGTCGGCCAAAATCACATTTGGACCAGCCTTCTCCTCGAACGTCGTGAAAAATTTCTTGTCACTTGTCATGTGGCAGCTCGCTCCACTGTCTATAAACCAGCATTCACGCTGTCCATCATCCGCCACCATGAAGCACACACCGGCACTGCAGGTTTCATTTTTCACTTTCTTCGCATTTTGCCTGCCGCTCGATTTTTCTTCTGGCTTCTTCTCGTCTTCGCCGCTTTTCTGCTTCGCCAGATAAAGCCGGCAATTCCGACGCACATGGCCAGGCTTGTTGCAGAAATAGCACACTCGTTGTGAAACACCACCCACACTTTGCATTGCACTTTTCATCGCTTTCATATCAAACGAATCACCGGATCGTTCCTTCCGCCTCTCGAATTCATCCAGTAGCTTCGATTTTACCAGTTGCATGGTGATATCGGCATCGGCACGACTCTCTAGGGCCGTCACCAATGTTCCGTAGGAGTCGGGCAAGCTGCGCAGGATCATCGCGATCCGCAGCGACTCTTCCAGCGGTTGCCCCGCATTCGACAAACGGTCGAATAAATCTTCCAAAACTACCAAATGGCACTCGAGATCACCATCTTCTGCGAGGTTCACACTGCAAAGCTTTTTCAATAAAGACACACGCGACGTAACCGTGTTCTTTTCGTGGTATGCTTTCAACTCATCCCAGAAAGCTTTAGCACTGTCCGCGTTTTTCACTAAACCGAACTGATTGTCCTCGATACATAAACCGATGGTGGCACGAGCTTTCCGGTCGTCTTTCGTCCACTGATCGGTAACCGGCTCCGGCTTCACATCGCCCACCACATACCAGAGCTCCTCCCTGGTCAGAAGCATCTCCATCCGGAACTTCCAGATCTGCCAGTTGTGGTTGCTCAACCTGGCAAACGCGAATTTGTTCGGCTCCGCCATTTTGTTCTCCCAAACTGAATCACCACAGCAGGAAACAAAATCCAATCACACGCGGCGCGAACACCCGAAACAGGAAAACAGTTTCTCACACTTTCTTCCTAAACTATCCGGAAATTAAATTTCGGATTTCCTCTGGGACCATTACCTGTTGGGCAGAGGTGGACACGGCACAACGGAAGCGAAACACCGAAGAAAAGGAACCGGACAAGGAATGAAACACTTGTGTGAATGAAACGAGATAAACTTTAATACACTTCTGTTCGGGTTGAATATAAACGGATGAATGAAAAAATCAACTGTACTTTGCACTGTTGCTTTGCCTTCTCCTTCTCAATGATGCGCTTTTGGCGCGCTCGCTCGACGGTGCAGTGGGTAGCATTCAGGGTTGCCACCTTGGTTACCACTCACCGAATACTGCACGGAGAGGAAACAGCATTGCATATTCCATCACTCGGTACATTTCAGCACAATTTCAAGTGAGTTGACCAGATAAGAATTGATTTTCTAAAATCAAAATTTTCAATATAAACGATTTTCAAACAAATTTATCACAGATGCTCGTTGAAATAGAGTATAGAAAAATACAAGAATATAAAAATATTTGATTGTTTGGAAAAGTACCATAATTTTCATTATCAAAGTCGTGCCCATACTTTCTGGGACACCATATAGTGTGCTATTAAATCCTTGTATTCTATTCAATATATGTACGCCATCTTGGCAATATAAAACGAAAAAAAAGATTTTTAAATACGTTTACTATTTTTTTTTTTATAAAAGTGACATGTGGTATCTAAAAAGGTTGATCAATCGGTTTTGGACGGTTTTTAGATTTTGATTTACCTCTTTATGAAAGTGTACCACTATAATCAGTTCACAAATATTATCGAAACAAGCATTGATAACTTCCCGCATAGCAAAAAACGCTTTGGCAAATTTTCCAAACAACATTTAAATCATAAATCATACGTTAACTGCTTCCAATATTGTGGCTTAATTGTGTTACTAAAAATATATTTCGGTTTTGTACTGTATCTCACGCTACATCTACTGTATCGCTAACGGTTACCGTATAGCTAATTGCTATCAATCAGTTCCATATAGTCCATATTTGGAAACTATGAATAAATCAACTATTTCTAAACTTACGCGGGTTATATCGGAAATGGTTACAATTTGGCAAAACATTCAAATATGATTGCATACTGTTTAGTATCATGAAAAGTTGTCACACATACATTGAAGTCTTATGGTTTGGTAGTAAACATACCGTACGCGGAGTAGTTATATTGCACTTGTGTGCGTTTTGTGAAATCGGAGAAAATTTTTCACCAGTCAAACTGCCATATTTGTGTTCATTTCTGCGAATCGAGTGTCGAAACTTGTTTGGTAAGATATTTCATGTTAAATTGCTCAAAAAAAACGTACTTAATTTGGTTTCTGTGTTTTCAGAAGTGAAATAAGGAATGCATACTTCTTAGGACTTCAGAGTGGTGCTGCAACATATCTACAGGTAAGTGTTATTATTATTTTTCATCGAAGTCAGAGTTGACAATGTTCTTTTTCTTTTTAAGAGTTTCTGAAAGATGTTTCAACAGCGCCGAAGGATCGTGGAACCAGAATATCACCCCCAATGCTGAATCTAGGCGCTGAATTCAACTTGAACCTGTTTCGCAACTTTCAGCGGAAATAAAGTTTCTGGAGTAGCCCACAGACAAAATACAATCGAGCTAAAGGTGTTGGTCGGAATCCTTACCGCTGATTAGGACGAGATCGATTATGATTGATTTAATATTGTTTAACTTAGTCAATGCAATATTAATATTTGAACATATAAATACAACATTTGTTCGTAGATACACGAATTGACTTGTTTCATTATTATGAATAGGAAAAAAAAATAGAATGGCATAGGGTTAATAAACCGTTGACTACAATAATCCAATAATTTCACAAATTGTAAACGTTTTTATTCAAAATATATTGTTTTACAATTCTAGAACTGTATCTTTTGTGGTAGATTGAGTGAAAAATGGATAGTATGTCTACCATCTGATGAACGGTAAACGAAAAATTTTGTTCGACGAAATCGACGATTTTTTATGGTTACATAACTTAATCGCCTATTCCCCACATTGTTATTTGGCTGATTACCGTTTCCCATACTGGCAAAACAGTCTGTGGTACTGTGGGTATATTGTTACTCTGGATGTTGTTCGGAATGGTTCAGATATTGTTTGGAGTAGTTGTAGACAATATTGGAAACAGTGCTAATATGGTTCATGATTATGCGGGTTATCTAAATCCTTTACGACTTTTATCTCTCATGAGAAGGTGCCGTGCACGGCCATGGCCCCCCTCAAGTCTGATGGCAATTTACGCCCATGATGAGGCGTAGTACATTTTACGAGACGTTTTTGAACAGATGATCGCTTATTTTATGAATGGAATTTTGACAGAAGATGGTATCGTATCGTTAGAAAGTAACAGCAATATCATCAGTGTTGTTTCGTAAAATGGACTATAACTATCGAACTGTCAAATTTCATTTAAAAGTCAAGCGAATCGGTGAAAAAACAAGACGTGATTTTTGATTCTTTTCTGCCTTTGTGGCAACACTGCTTTCTGGAGAGCGCCTTCACGCACAACCTTTTTCACTCACATAGTGTTATGAGATGCACAAAATTCTCCTCTATTCATGTCACACAAACAAAATCGATTGTGATATGCTTAGAAACATATGAAACTGCAGAATTCTTACATGTTTATTGTTGTCTTCATCTGAATATTATTTTTACTTCAATTATTCGGTATTTGTGGAATTCGACAAGCCTTTGTATAAAAGTCTGTTGTTCGTTGTTTGTATGATACAGTTTAAGCGTATGATCAGAGCGGAGAGAGCGCGTGAGAGAAATGCATTTAACCCTCTCGTGTCTAGATTTTGCTGGTGGTGCATGATGCAGCTCTTGGACAGTCTGTCGGTCGCTGTCATCGTCTCTCGGTTCCTCCGTTGAGTTGTGTAAATATTTTCAAGATGGACGGTCGCGTATTTCCGTGGCTCTGCTGCTACTGGCGAATGCAAATCTAAATTCTAGTGTTTTTTATGTGTGTGATGTGGTTTTTTAATTGATGTTCTGCCGAGAAGAACTCAGTGAAGTGTTTTTTAAACGAGAATCGAAACAAAACTTGCGTGAATTTTGTCGTGTTGAACCGAAGTAGGTAGGTGTGAATGTCCGCGATTGACAACCATCATCATCAAAGAAAAAATTGCCGCAGTGTTCCTACGCAACAAGGGGAAAATTCGGCTGTAAAATTTGGATTTTCACTGGTGGACGGAAATCAATTCAATTCAAAGCCATCCAATTGGGTGATGTTCGTAGAAGTGTGACGAATTTATCGGATTGCATTCTGTTCTTTTTCTGTGATCAATATTCTACAATGCCCAGTCCTAATTCTTGCTCTGTTTGGTGAATTTTCGTGAAAAACAAAGGCAGTTCCTTCGGAACAGATGTTTGTGAAGAAGAAATTAAAACGGATGAGTGCTCTGAGAAGTGGAATTTAAAATTAACACCCAATCATCGCGAAAGAAATGGCCCCAGTGGTGTTCGATCGGTTGCAAATCTCGCCCGGGGTATAAGCCGAGAACGGCAGTCACCGAGTGAAAGTGGAGAAAAGTTTCAGTTTCACACATTCAGCCACAGAACGTTTCTACTTCTGATACGAGTGGAACTTGGGGCCGGAAAATAGGTGTGTGCTGCTAGAGTGCGTATTGTGGGGAAAATTTTCACTCTGCGGATGGATGCGATGGATGTTTCTCCTGCTCGGTAAAAATAGACGCCCCACGAGAGGTGAAGTGGCGCAGTGAAGTGAAGTGAGCGAGGAGCGGCAGGAAATTCTGGCCTTTCTGGTGCGTGTTGATTGCTGGATGATTGGGGAAGCATTGTTGGGAGCTAAGCTAAGCTGTCTTTCCGATTTGCAGCGACTTATACTCGGGAACTAACCCGTATTCTACTAGTTTAGTGAGTTTGGGGAGCTGAAAGGAAATTTTCACTTTGGGTGCGCCTCTGGGTGGAAGTTGTGATACGCAGTAAAGCCAAGATTTTCGGATTAGATCGGAACCTGCATGTTGGTGTGATCGTCTTGTTAGTTTTGTAGCGAAGAGTCAAGTGGCAACCAGCGGGAGAACATACAAATCTACAAGAATTGGAGAAGTGCAATTGATTGGAGCAATAAAAGGTAGGTGTGGAAACTCTGATTACCTATAGGCATAATTTGAACATCAAGCCTTTCTCAGTTTTTAAGCACATGATTGGCTGCAGGTCTCTTTTTAGAGACTCGGTCTCTATTTACATGCAAGCCTCTAAAAAGTCTCTTTTTTACTGAAAGGTCTCTCAAATCTGTTTCAGCAAAATAGTCTCTTAAAGTCACTATTTTCTTCTACTTGCGGATCTGCAGTAACTACAGTGTTCTTTCAATGAATTTCCCAAGTTTTTAAAGAATTACGTTGAAGGTTTTTACAAGAACCCCTACATAAATTCCTCATGTAGGTAGTTCCTACGCCGATTTTTTATGTTATTTCTTCGGTCATTTTCATATGTTTTTTTTCGGTTTGAGAAGTTCTTGCAAAGCTTCATCCGATTGCTCTTCCACTTGTTTGTTAGAATATCTTCCAAATTTTTCTACAGTAAATCTCTCAGACGATCTTACAAAGAGTTATTCCAGAGTGTTAAGAAACTTGTTTAGTTGTTTTCCCAGGAAATCCTACTTTTTTTTCTTTTTCTTTTTTCTTTAATCTATAATGATTTTTTTAATCAGACGTTTCTTTCATTCATTCCCACGTAGTTTCACTCTAAAACTGCTGAAGTATTTTTCCAGTGAGTATTCTGAGAAAATGAAGTTTATCCAAAAACTTACACTAGAAATCTCTTTTCTCTTCTATCCTTCCTCAGCATTTCATTTCAGGATTACTGTAAGAGGACTACTCTAAAGATTTCTCCAGAAAAGTCTCTAGTAAAAATTCCATGGATTCTCCAAACTGTTGATTTGAATTGTTCCCATTCTACTTTTTCCAGCGGCTCCTCTCGAGTTTTATTTTTGGAGATTCTTACAGAATAAAAAACTTGAGCATGTTATCCAGGGTTTCGTTTGTTTTTTTTTTCTTATCGATAATTATGCTCTCAATTCACTTAAAGCATTCCTTATTTTAATTCTCAAAAAAGTAGAAATTTTTGAAAACGTTCCTGGTTGAATTATTTGCGCAATGCATTCAGGATTTTTCGGAAGATTCTCTAAATGCAGCTTGGAAATATTTTCTGGCATTATCTTCAGGAATCGTTGGTGAGATTCCTGGTTGAAATCGTCAAAAAAAATTGTGAAAGAAAATTTTGCAGGATATGCCAAAGAAGTTTAAAAAGATAAAATAGATGAATTCATAGTGGTTATCACGCTCAGTGGTGTAAGTACCCTAGTGTTGTGGAACTCAGAGGAAAACAATATGCACTCAGTCTAAATCAGAAAACAGAATCTAGGTTTCATATTGTATAATATTTCCATGTGCATTTTGATAAGTCTGGAAAGCTCAAAAACAAACTATGTACCGTGACATGCTCTATTACCGTGAGGTTAAAAAAACTGAAGTTTCAATCGATCATATAAACATAACGTATGATTATTTTCAAGTCTTCCATGTTTTATATAGTAGACCGTTTTACATATTTTGCATAAAAAATATGATTTGAACCATTTTGAAAATTTTAACCATAGTTACAGATGATGTTGTTAAACATACCAGTATTCCAAATACCGTGCATCTGACCCCGACTGCCGGGTCACATTTTGAAACATCTCTCAATTAAACGAACGAAGCGCATCAAAAATAAAACTTTTCTATCAAACAATGTATTGAGGTTTGCATGATTGATTCGGAAAATAAAATATATATTCACTTCGCCATTTTGGAATTATAACTGCAACACGGTATTTGGAACACATAAGCAACCGTGCCCTAATACCGTGTGTTGGCACCAGGCAATTACATTCATACATTATTTTTGTTTGTTTGTGTATGCAACTTTAGTTCAAGTTTGTCATGGCTTTCTAAATACTACTTAATGTGCCAACGTTTGTGACAATCATTGAGAAAAATAAATAATGTAATATGCTAGAAATCCACATAATTCCCAAATACACGGTATTAGGCAACACACGGAATTAGAGCAGGTCACGGTATGACGAGCGTATGCGAGTGTTGGCGCATTCAAATGTCACTAAGCTTTGTAGAATAAGTTGAAATAGAATTTATGAAAAAGATAAAAAAAACAAATCCTAGAGAAATCTTAAAGTTGTTTCGGAAGATAAGCTATGATTAATTCTTGAATAAGTCCTTAGAGTTTTTAAAAACCTTAGAAACAAAATGGTTCATTTGCTGGATGGCTTTAGGACTTTTCGTCGAATGACATTTGGTCGAATGGCTTTAGAACATTTATTTTTATCGAATGTCGTTTAGTTCAACGAAAATCTGGTTGAAAGCTTATTTTGAAATCATTTATTGAAAGATCATTTGGTAAGATTGATCATTGTTTTGTAAATTTTGCAAAGTTGATAGATAACGTATTTTTTTAAATAATCTGATGTTGTTGAATAAAATAACGTATTTATTTTAATGATCTGATATTGTTAAATAAAAAATGGGACATTTTATGTATTATTTTATTTGTAATTTGAAGTTCTGCCAAAATCTAAGATTTCAATCAATATTCAAATGTACATTGACTGAAATATTTAGCTCTAGGGAATTTATTATTCTTTTGAAATACAGTCATCTCTCCCTTACTCGATATTTCGTATCTCGATATCGAGTTAGAGAACCATAGTAAAAGTTGGTTTTCATGGCTACCTCGATGGTCCCTTGGATCGCAGTTGCATTGATTTTGTGTTCTGTAACTCGATACCTCCCTAACTCGATGGTCCCTTCAATATCGAGTAAGGGAGAGATTACTGTATCATCATTTTTTGAAAAACTGCTCAACAAGCTATTTTTTTACTCAACTATGTTAACATGTGTTTTTGTTTATTATTCTTTTGAAATGTCATCGTTCTCCGTAATAAACTGCTAATCTTCATCTGATGGAAGCATTTGGAGAGAGTGCTCGTGATATTTCTTTAAATTCCGGGTCTTGCAGCTCACGGACGTAGGTAGGATTTTTAAATACGGAAATCAGAATTGAAACGGCAGGATAAAATTGCTTTAAGGAAAATCTTTAGGATGAAGTGAATGATAGGTGTCGGTAACTCTACGTATGGCCAACTGTCTTATTGTATTGTGACATTCAGCTTAACAACATTCCACGAGCAAATATATGGCTTTGTTGACAGTGTTGATGTTCTCGGGTGAATAACAGAGTTTCCAGTAGAAGCTTTGAATTATTAAAATGAAAATTGTGCTAATTCTATGAATTAGCTTGTTTCCATTTAAGATCAGCTTATCTCAAATCGCAGAACATGCCTGAACGAAAAAGCAGCATGAAACGTCTAAAATGCAAGAGGTTGATCAATTGGAAAGAGCGTCCATCAATTTTAATAACAAAATTTTGCTAATCGCATATAGATTTTCGGTAAACTGGCTGATATTTTTTCAAATACTCAATCAATCTTGTATTGACGGTAAAATGCTATAATATGCTTTCTGTTGCAACTAAACCTTATCGACCAAATGTCCATTCGACGAAATGGCCGTTCGTCCAAATGTACTTTCGACCAAACGTCATTCGACTAAATGTCATTCGACCAAATGTCTTTCGACCAAATGTATCAGATTTGATATTTCAGAAGATAGGCTTAGATTAATTCTGGAATAAGTCCTTAGAGTATTTAAAAACCTTTAAAACAAAATGGTTCATTCACTGGAAAAAGGGTAAATATTTCAATAGTTGAGGTACTAAGCTCGATTCAACTTCATTTAACTGTTCAAAAGTCAAGAAGCGCAATGAATGTACCGAACCCAGATACCTTCAGCATGGCTTTGCTTCGTAGCCGCGGACTCTAACCACTCGGCTAAGGAAGGCCCCTGAAGAAATTTCTGCTCCAGTCATAAAAAGTGATTGGAAAACAAAGTGCAAAAATTTCAATTTCTGAATTTGAAGCATAAAAATTAAGAATTTTCGATTTCTTCGATAAACAAAGCAAGGGTTTGATATTGCTTAAGTGGAGCGGAGAAATGGACCTTACAAAATAGTGAGTTCTTGTGTTGTTATATTCGGCAACCCACGATTGACGAAAATTTTGTAAGCATTGATTTCATTATTCAAGGAATATGCTGAGTAAATTGAAGGTAACTCTTGTTCCATTGATAAATTGTAACAATGACAATAAGTTAGTGCTGCCGGAAATACCCTCAGGGTGCCAAAGCCATAATTTACCCTATGTAATATTGGTTGAGAAAAGTATCATTACTTGTGCTCACTTGCAGAAAGTCTGCTGATACTTTTTCAGCTATGTAAGTGCAAAACCAACAGACTTTCATTAAATTGCAATCTATAAGTCAATTAGGGGCCCAGATAGCCGTAGCGGTAAACGCGCTGCTATTCAGCAAGACCAAGCTGAGGGTCGTGGGTTCGAATCCCACCGGTCGAGGATCTTTTCGGGTTGTAAATTTTCTCGACTTCCCAGGGTATAGAGTATCTTCGTACCTGCCACACGATATACGCATGCAAAATGGTCATTGGCATAGTAAGTTCTCAGTTAATAACTGTGGAAGTGCTCATAAGAACTCTAAGCTGAGAAGCAGGCTCTGTCCCAGTGGGGACGTAACGCCAGAAAGAAGAAGAAGAAGAAGTCAATTGATCATAATAATAGATTCCCATTACAAATTTCAATGACAGCCATCTTCGTCTTAAGAATAAATTTCTGGAAGAGTATTTCGTTGAATCTCAGAAGTAATTTCTGCAAGTATTCTCAGAAAGAATCCTGGGCCAACTCTTAAAGGTATCCTGAACAAGAATCATTGAGGGATTCGTAAGGGAATAACTAGCTGAATAGAAATAGAAACCACATTGACACACCTGACACATTGATTAACTCCTTATGATATTTCCGAATAATATCATGAAAAATACTAGTTATAGAATCCCCAGAGATATTCACAAAAGTGAATCCAGAGAAATGTCTTGTTCGATTATGAAAACAAATGTGTACAATCTCTATTAAAAAGCCTCTTAGCGTATTCCCTGCATCCAATGACGACTCGTAACCTCACTTTTGACCTGTTCAACGACTCTAAAAAGGTTAATTTCAGCATATCCATAAAAATGGAATGGTGTTTGTATGTCACGAATTGGCTTGAGAACAGGTCAACGAAATTGAATGATTCTTTCTTCGATTAGTTTGCATCATAAATCGGCCTGCTGGTTATCAATTGAACTTTTGCCGGGCTAATTAGTTTAGGATTCAAAACATTTTGCATTTAATTGGATTTGTCATTTCAAGTACCGTTTTGTCTCAAATTCCAAACAGACTCATATTCCGAACTCTCAGTTTTTGTATAAAGGTTTGCTTGAAATCTTTCGCTGAAATAAGTCATCAAATTACAAGAAAATAGTAGTCAATTGCAATTCAATTTTACCGCCATTTTATACCTCGGGAGAAGTTATGATTATCTAGTTCGAGACCTGTAGAACCAGCTCTGATAAATTTATTTGCGAAATTATCCATTTGAACACGATTAATTCGTAATGTTCGAAATTTGAATCAAGGTGTTCGGAATACGAGACAGAATGAACACAGTGTTCGGCATTCGAATCAAAATGTTGTTCTACACTTTTACGTAAAAAACAATACTGAACAGGTTTAAACAAACCTTTTTATCGGTACACCCAACAACTAACAGTTTGACTTAGCGGGAATATTGGAATTTTTACAAATATCAACTTATTTAAGCCTGTCAGATGCATTTGAAGTCACTGTTGGCCTTAAAAGTTCGGATTATGAGTAAAAACGGTAGCTCTCTTATTGATAGAGGCAAATTTGTAGCTAAAAATTCATGATTATCTATCCGTTGGACTGCTTGTTTTGAGGTTAGGGAATCGCCGTTAACATCTTCTGTGTTGGGCTCTTATTGTTCCTCTTTGGCTCTTGTTTAGCCTCTTTAAAGACCACCTTTTAAAATTCCTTCAGAAACTGAGTCGCTACTAACCCTTAATGTTGGATTGGAAATCTAACTATGATATACAGGTATACCTTGATCAAGTGGACATCGTTAATCTGCTGAAGTTACGAAATTTCATGTATTTTGACCATTTGTAATGAATAGGGTCCTAAAACTTGTTTTTATCTGACATTATGGAAGGGACATGGAAAACAGAATACACCCAAAAAAATGAGTCAACAAAATCACAAAAATAGGAAAGCAATATTTTTTGGACTTAAATAAACGAAAAGTATTTAAACATTGATTAAACATGTGTTTTGGCCTGAACTTGGGATTTGCTACTGAAATTGGGACAGAGCTTTAGGACCCTATTCAATGAAATTTAGTCTACTCATTCAGAATGCATTTTCAGAATTTTCGCAACACGTACGGTTTTTTAAAACATTTCACAAAATTCTACAATTTTTGGGAAACAACCGAATATATGTGCTCATAATTGCTGTTTAAAATTTAGCTGTTTGACTTCAGCTAGCTCATTCATTCCCTCAAACTTTTTTAGATCGCGTCGAATTTTTTGGTAAAAAAGTACTTCTATCACAAATTTACATAATAAATATAAATATAAATAAAATATTTGTTTGCTTCGCGGACGACATGGATATTATTGGGAGAAAATTTGAAACGGTGGCAGATTTGTTCACCCGCCTGAAACGCGAATCAACAAGAGTCGGGCTAATGGTGAATGCGTCGAAAACAAAGTACATGCTGGTTGGCGGAACTGAGCGCGACAGGACCCGCCTAGGAAGCAGTGTTACGATAGACGGGGATACCTTCGAGGTGGTGGACGAGTTCGTCTACCTCGGATCCTTGTTGACGGCTGACAACAATGTTAGTCGGGAAATACGAAGGCGCATCATCAGCGGAAGTCGTGCCTACTATGGGCTCCAGAAGAAACTGCGGTCAAGAAAGATTCACCCCCGCACCAAATGCACGATGTACAAAACGCTCATAAGACCGGTAGTCCTCTATGGGCATGAGGCGTGGACTATGCTCGAGGAGGACTTGCAAGCTCTTGGGGTTTTCGAACGCCGAGTGCTAAGGACGATCTTCGGCGGCGTGCAGGAGAACGGCGTGTGGCGGCGAAGGATGAACCACGAGCTCGCTCAACTCTACGGCGAACCCAGTATCGTGAAGGTAGCTAAAGCTGGAAGGATACGCTGGGCAGGGCATGTTGCAAGAATGCCGGACAACAACCCTGTAAAGATGGTGTTCGCCACGAATCCGGTCGGAACAAGAAGGCGTGGGGCGCAGCGAGCTAGGTGGATTGATCAGGTACACCAGGACCTGGAGAGCGTGGGTCACAGGCGAGGATGGAGAGAAGCGGCCATGAACCGAGGGAATTGGCGAAATATTGTTGGCGAGGCTTTATCAAGATAATTGATGTAAAGCCAAATAAGTAAGTAAGTATAAATAAAATAATTTAATATGTCAGTCCACAACACGATATTCTGTATTTCGGTCTTTTCAAATTTCCATCCATATGCTCTCCATTAGTCGATATTTCCATAACTCGATATCAACACTAGTCAATGTCACGTGAGAGGTAAATTATGACTCGATACGAATTTAAAAATCCATCTTATCTGGGGAAACTTGGAATAATTCTTGTTTAGAAGTGAATAAATACTTGCAAGTTGTTAAGATAGTTGGAAAACATGAAAATAAATATATTGATTGTCAGTAAAAATAACATGAAATTTTCAGCAAACTAAAAAAAAAATAAAAAAAAATAGTTCTAAAAATATTTTCAATAAAATTATTCTGCATTCTTACAGAAGTGATCATAACAATTTTGAAAATACAACGAATTTTTCCTTTGTTTTATTTTATATGTCGGTGTTTTCTATAAGTCGATGGCCCCTGAATATCGAGTTATGAAGAGTCGACTGTATGTATATCATTGAGCAATTTCGAGAAAAATGATTTTTTTTACAAAATTTCGAATTTTCATGTAACTTTTATGATTTTGAACTAAAAAAACTGCTTTTGAAAATTCTCAAATTGAAAACGAATACAGAGGCAGTGATGCTGGTGGGGCCCTGTTGATTTTGTAATTTATAGCAATTACACGACATTTGTGGGCCTTTTTACCACTTTAAATCGACTTTAGTTGTACATTAATGCTTACCTGTATGTATGTACACCTTTTATAAATTGCAGCTTGAGCAGAATGGTTACTTGGGATGACCAAATATTTGTCATATTGACGAATAAAACTTGATTGATCTGACTTCGACTGTTCCGGAAATTCTCACATCTTCCTCTACCATGTCACCCTATAATCATCATCCAGGCACTGCAAGGCAAAGGAGAAAAAAAAACATAAAAATCAAAAACACATTACAGCACATCTGTTGCACATTTGTGCGCATTCCCTTCTTCCGCGTGAAAACCGACAGTTTCGGGTTTGCTGGGCTCTTGCCCATTATGCAATTCGGTGCGACCTAGTATGAAGCTTGTCTTTTTCCCACTGTGACACACATTGGAGCTATGAAGCTGTACGGTTTCGGGAAAGGATGTCAAATTCAATAACACATTATCCAATCGTTTCGATACACGTGCACAGATCTCGCATTGTCAGTTGAGGTCGATGGGATTTCGATGTCTCTTTGATAATTCTTAAGAAGGAAAGAAATCCTGGGATGATATGATATGAGAGTGAAGCTATCTCTGTACAAATGTCAAAATTTGAAAACCTAATTTCAATTGACTAGATTGATTAAAAAACTATTGTTGTTATTAGACAATCGTGAATAATTGCAACAAGTTCATGAATTTGATTTGAATTAAATTTGATTTGCTAATAAAATTAGTTATTACCCCTATCACTCAGACGCTTTATTGCATTACGGAACCTAACCTATTTGCTTTTTTTATATCAGTATAGTTGAATTTTATCTTTAAATTTTCTCGAGATTGGATTTTTTTATTTTTTTTCGAGATCGGAGAATTGAATTACTTGCTGTAGTTTTATGGCCAGGAACTACAGTTTTTGCAATACGAAAGGATAGTATTTCGGAGTTTTTGTTGTGCACTGATACACATATGTTAATGAAAACTATCGGCCATAAACTTCGGTTGGACAATGTGTACAAACCAAACTATTATGAAATTGAATAGAAGCTTTCGTTGATAATTAAAAATTATATTCTCATTGGGTTTTATCAAAATGTCCAGCGATCTTTTTTTTTCAATAAAGACGTAAGTAACCATTCTCTAGCTTCAGTAGACCGGATTCATAAACCTTAGAGGTAGTTTTATTCACAATAGGGTCCTAAAGGCCTGTCCCAATTTTAATGCCAAACGCTTAAGTTTATGCCAAAAACACATGTTTACTCAATTTTTTAGTGTTTTTCTTTTGTTTAAGTCCAAAAAAACATTTTTTTAGATTTTGTCACACTCCTTGGCTTAAACTCAAATTTTGGGTGTATTTTGCTTTCCGTGTCCCTTCCGAAATGTCAGACAGGAACAACCCCAGTGTTAAAACTAAAAGCCCTGTGGTGTTTTTGTCGATTAAGCGAACGTCAAACATGATCAAAAGTGTCAAGGTTCATTTATGGACCCAATTTTTAAATTAAAGTTTAAATATGTTGTAGCCCCTTATTTGAGTGGGAAAAATTGCTAAAATAGTTGCAGTAACATGCTCTTTCGTGTCATTAAATAAAAACAAGATTTCATTAAACATTTTAGGACCCAATTATTTAAAATTAAGAATATTGAAGAGTATTCCATCGCACAAAATAAAAGGCATTCTTGTAAAAGAGAAAAACTTAAATAAAAAAGAAGCATTCCCGATATCGTTTCGGAATTTCGAACAAGCATCACCCAACCGGTTACCAAGTTACCTACTTATGGGACCAACAAAAGCGCGCTCCTCCAAGCGGAACCGGCCGATTCGGGTCTCCAACCTACAGCTGCTGCTGTTCGTCGTCGTTCCAGTACATGAATATCCGGGTGCAGCAGCCCAGTCATGTGGATGCGACGCTACACCAGAGGGCTCTTTTCCGTTTTTTGTAGTTCTTGACGGACGGTGACGAAGAGGGGGAAACTGTCGGATTGCTGTTCGACTCTGTGTTGGCATGTTGCTTTGTTATATGTTTTCTTCGGGAGGGATGCAAGATCTAGGGAGGACGAGTACACGACGGTGGTGTGACGTCGACGTGTGTAGCTTCTTTTTTTTCGATTCGTAGGGGGGAATTAAGGTCAAATGGTCCATACAAGACCCTCCAAATACGTCTATGACAGATAGCTAACTCGGAAAGACTCCAAGGTATCATATTTAACTTAACAAATGGTCTCTAAAGTCCAATTTTCTCAATCCTGGATTGAAATTCAGAGGAAGCTCCAGTGAAACATTTAGAAATTATTACGCAAATATTCTATAGGGGTTTCAGGAATTTCTTCTCAGATATTTTTTTAAGAAAATTACTAAATAAAAATTCCAGGAATTGTTTAATGAAGTTCCTTGTAAGCATGAAGTTCTTTTTAATGTTGAAGAGTATTTCCGATCTGATCC
Source organism: Aedes aegypti (assembly GCF_002204515.2). Classification (NCBI taxonomy): domain Eukaryota; kingdom Metazoa; phylum Arthropoda; class Insecta; order Diptera; family Culicidae; genus Aedes; species Aedes aegypti. Next base: position 422,902,002 of record NC_035108.1, on the reverse strand, counting down.
AAAACTGAATTAGACATTTCACCCCTCCCTCCCCTTATTGAAGATAATCGACAGCCACGAATTGGGCATTTGGTGCTGATGGATGTTGGAGTTGATAGGCCCTTGTCAAAAGGGGGCTGGTGGAAGGGCGATGAGTCATGGTCAGAACGAGGGGAGAAAGTTTGCCATCAGAAAAAGGGATTAGGCTGCAGCGAGTGTCGACATGTGACCCGAATCCCGTGACACGGCTAAGTAGTACACAGATAGTGATAAGTAGGTCACGTCTCTGTCGACGAGAGGCTGGAGGGAGACCGAAGTGTGGAGTCGAATATGTTGGACGCATATTAAAAACGGGGATAATTGCATAGAATGACAACACACTGCGTAGAATCGTTCGGCTCCGGAACCGGTATGGGAAGCTGGAGCTGTCATGAAAATGGTGGAGATGAAGGTTTTTTTTTTTCATGGAGAGGCTTGTGCTCAGTGGGAATGGGATGTCAAGATCCAGTGCAGCTCAGGCTTAAAATGAGTCGACATCCAGCGATCCGTGGAGGGAACCTAATCTGTTTACCAAGCTGCTTTCAACCAGGGCACTCGCATCAGGGTTGATATGACACAACAATCAAATCGTTGATTTGAGGCCTCTAAAAAATCCAAAAAACTTTCGAAAACTGAAGACATTGGGACCTTTCTTAGCCTAGTGGTAAAGTCCGCAGCTACAAAGCAAGGCCGTGCTGAAAGTGTCTGAGTTCGATAACCCATCGATCAGGATCTTTTCTAAAGCAAAATTCTGGACAAACATTTCAAAAAAGCCCATCGACATTGGTAAACATTGGCTTTGCAAGACGCTGTTGAGCCCAATTTAACTCGAACACGCTCACCAATACCACTATCAGGAAGAGCTAACACCAATCTTTCTGATAGTGGTGTTAGTTTCCGTGGGCGGGCTCAAAAGGGCTCAACAGCAACTTTTCTAAAAAAAGGCTCAAGACCTCTTGGGCCCTTTTCAAATGTTTGTCCAGAATTGCTTGATTTTCCTGAGCATAGTGTATCATCGTACCTGCTACACGATATACGAATGCGAAATGCCATGTTTGGCAAAGAAAGCTCTCAGTTTTTATCTGTGGAAGTACTATTAGGACACCAAGTTCCTGAAAGAACTTGAGCAGAAAGAAAAAAATAATTTAGGAAGTTCTCGGGTTGTTTTAAGAAATCTTAAGCGAAAACAAAGTAGAAGCTTTTAGTACTTCTACTAGTACTAGTACTTTTTAGGACATGTAATTTCTTGATGATTTCTGTATAATTTTCTGTCAGATGTTTTGAAAGGATCTCAGTAAAATATTCAGGAAAATTTCTTCAAAATCTCAGCAAGACTTTTCAGTGTGAATCCGCCCAGTAATGTGATAGAAATTCATATTGGAATTCCACCTAGAGAAGGAGATTTCAGTGAATGCATTTCGACACTGATCTTTCATTGAGGATTATTTGCGATTATCGTTGCTGTCTTCACATTATTACAGAAACCCGAAACACAATTGTAACTCAGCAATTACAACAATTCTAAGGATGCCTTCCAGAATTTATCCTTACATCGCCTTAAGAAGAGATTACCTGCGAGTCCTCTAAAATTTCCAAATCTTTAAAAATGTCTACACATTTATGCAGCATTTTTGCCATCTTTTTATTACAATCTTGTAAACTACTCATTAGACAGTTTCACAAAAATCAAAATTTCTGGGATTCAACCAGTCACCCCTAAGTCCTAGTTGCAATACTAAAACAAACTACCAGACAAATTTTCATCCAATTTGGAGAAGATTAGGAGGTGCCTCAAGTCGAATTTGTGTTTTTTGGCTATTTTTTACATTCAAAAAATTCTAACAAGAATTGGGAAAAATGAAAATTAGAATGAATACCACTAGTTGAACGTATTATTAGTACTTTACAACTTTTGAGAACACTGTATGCCGATAAGAGATGGTTTTGACCTAATAAAATTGATTTCTGTTCATTAAAGTACCTGTAAAACATACATTTCTCTACAGTTTTTGTTCTACGAGATTCTAAACCTCATGCCTAATCATAAAAGTTCAATCGTAGTATCATTCCTTTGTCATTTCTGAACATTATTGTAGTACATCATTTTTGTCTCCGAATTACAGATAAATTGTAAAAAATCGTCGGAAATACGACATTCCTCATTCCCCTGCATTTAGAGCTGCTGCTAAATGGCGCAATTGCTGACATGTTACAAAATTGAACATAGTAGCTTTGCTTTTTCAATGATGGATGATGATTGAAGAAAACATCTAGCAAATGTCATCAACGCAGTCGTGCTTCAAACAACATTCGCATTTGATGCCAAGCAATTACATATGTGATATAGCCCCGAGGTCAAGCTTCTCGACTACTGATCTTGAGGATCAGAGTTTGATTACGGGAGTTCATTTAGAGTGTTCTTTTTTTCCAATGGACCAAATGACTTGAGGCCAACAAATTTCATCACGATTCATTGTTCAAAAGTGCATCATGTGGCTGAGTTTTAATCAATAGAACTCACAAAAATCTCCCACTCCTAAGCGAATGAAGAGAAATGCTCAAGTAGTGATTTGCGCCTTTAGTCTTTTTGCTAATAAACATTGGTTTCACTCTAAAAAAAAGAAACATAATTGAACTTCGATTCTCAAGATCAGTAGTCGAGAAGCTTGACCTCGGGGCTATATCACATATGTAATTGCTTGGCATCAAATGCGAATGTTGTTTGAAGCACGACTGCGTTGATGACATTTGCTAGATGTTTTCTTAATCATCATCTTCTTCTTCTTCTTCTTCTTTCTGGCGTTACGTCCCCACTGGGACAGAGCCTGCTTCTCAGCTTAGTGTTCTTATGAGCACTTCCACAGTTATTAACTGAGAGCTTACTATGCCAATGACCATTTTTGCATGTGTATATCGTGTGGCAGGTACGAAGATACTCTATGCCCTGGGAAGTCGAGAAAATTTCCAACCCGAAAAGATCCTCGACCGGTGGGATTCGAACCCACGACCCTCAGCTTGGTCTTGCTGAATAGCTGCGCGTTTACCGCTACGGCTATCTGGGCCCCTTTCTTAATCATCATCCATCATTGAAAAAGCAAAGCTACTATGTTCAATTTTGTAACATGTCAGCAATTGCGCCATTTAGCAGCAGCTCTAAATGCAGGGGAATGAGGAATGTCGTATTTCCGACGATTTTTTACAATTTATCTGTAATTCGGAGACAAAAATGATGTACTACAATAATGTTCAGAAATGACAAAGGAATGATACTACGATTGAACTTTTATGATTAGGCATGAGGTGTATGTTTTACAGGTACTTTTATGAACAGAAATCAATTTTATGAGGTCAAAACCATCTCTTATCGGCATACAGTGTTCTCAAAAGTTGTAAAGTACTAATAATAGGTTCAACCAGTGGTATTTATTTTGATTTTCATTTTTCCAAATTCTCGGTAGAATTTTTTGAATGTAATAAATAGCCAAAAACACAAATTCGACTTGAGGCACCTCCTAATCTTCTCCAAATTGGATGAAAATTTGTCTGGTAGTTTGTTTTAGTATTGCAACTAGGACTTGGGGATGACTGGTTGAATCCCAGAAATTTTGATTTTTGTGAAACTGTCTACTACTCATCATCTGATTCTACAGAATTGTTTGCTATTTCTCCTATATTTCTGAGTTTCTCCAAAAAATCCAGAATTTCTTGCAGGAATATCTGCTGTAGGCAAACTTTCACATTTGCGAAGATCCATATCCTCTCATAAACCGCCGTGTTTATGCCAGAGGCCCGACGTAAATTCCTAAAAATGTTGAGCCAATTCCAAGCACCTACCATAATGATATTACCTTCCAAATTCACTCAGGTGAGACCATCTCAGCACCGCTATGTTGCTTCGATTTGATTGGCAAAACATAGCAAATCCTCTTTTTTATCACATCCTACTAATCCTCCATCCATCGGTAACAACATACCAGGAGAATCCCACTCGTTACTTTGTTTTTGCGCGGACACATTCTCTCTACCGCTACGTTCACCAACACATAACCTCAAAAAATCTATATCTCCCAAGACAGTTAAGAACCCAAACAGGTTTACTCCGCCTTATGCTCCTAGTCGATGTTGTTCCCTCCAGATGCTTGCCGGTAGATTTTTATGGACGAAGGAAACCCGGATGAAGGAAAACGAAGCAGCCCACCACAACAAACTAGAAAGGAGATACAGCGAGTAAGCAGGAAAATAGTCATAAAACAAGTTGATATATTGAAATGGTGATACGAAAACCTGCTCCGAAAATTGTTTATTGCGTCGATTCGATTTCTGGAGACGCAGACCATGCATAGACTGGATGAACTGGCGAGACGTCCAGTTTCTTCGTTCCAAAAATTTAGGCAATTTGCGTCCATTCCCAAACGAATCCGATTCGGGACGACGGAATGAACCGAATTGGCCATTTCAAGGCAACCCAAACAAAATATATGATGTCTTAATTGAGGCACCCAATTAGTAGTCGTTGATCGCGTGCGTGATCTGCGGAGGGGGAGGTCTCAATCTCAATTGAAGGAAAAAATTGGATCAATCAGACGTGTCGGTATATCAGCCCACTATGGGTCGGGAATGGAGATTTCACGAAAAAAAATTCAAGCACTTTCATAATGAATAAAAATAGTAATAGTATAGTCATGCGGAGCCCAGATAGCCGTAGCGGTAAACGCGCAGCTATTCAGTATGACCATGCTGAGGGTCGTGGGTTCGAATCCCGCTGGTCGAGGATCTTTTCGTAAAGGAAATTTTCTCGATTCCCAGGGCATAGAGTATATTCGTACCTACCACACGATATACACATGCAAAAATGGTCAATCGGCAAAGAAAGCTCTCAGTGAATATCTGTGGAAGTGCTCATAAGAACACTTATTTGAGAAGCAGGCTTTGTCCCAGTTGCAAACTACGCAAAAAAAAAGTAAAATACGCAAGCGAGTGATGTTTGAAAAAAAAAGTATTCTGAATTAAATTGTTTGTTGGGATTAAAAAAAAATGTTGATTGGGGTATTTTTTATCAAAAAACCTGCAAAAACAATTTTTGAATATTTTTTTCAGTATCAAGATACAGCATAAACTCTCATGGAATACTTTGAAATGCTGAAAATGTGATCAACAAGTCATAATTGTTTTGACAACTGCAGTACCCGTTCGATTTTCCTAACATGTTCAAAGATTTCAAGATTTCATGCCAAAATCAAACCGTGCCAAAATCGAACGAGCAGTGTGCTTATTAACAATATTTATCGGTATTCCAAAGTATATTTTCATTTTATTCATAAGGGCGCGCTATTAAAACCTCAAAATGCTATCTTTTTACAAAACCTGTGGCAAATTCATAATATCACAGAATCATTGAAAAAAATGGAATAAATAATATGAATTACTTACTTTGCTGATGCGATATTTCTGACAACGATTTTCCAATTTTCTTCATTACGATTCTCTGATCTAGCCATCTGATGCTGCCTTTATTAATTATATTTTTCTTCTTAATGATATTTTTGATATGATATTTTTGAAAACGGCAAAGGATTTAGCAACCCTCAATTTATTAAATAGCGGTATTTCGGTGCTTGAGACAAAAACGTGTTCCGCAGTGTTATTCATTATGCATCATATTCTACTACTGGCAAACAATTGAAGTTTGATGTGTCGCATGATATGGATTGCAATCATCGAATTGACATCCTTCTTAATCGAATTTTGGTCCCCAATTAATGCTCCAGCAACCGGTTTCAAGGTATCCGGAACCGTCCAAAACGGTTCCAAATGAGTTGCAAGAGTTGGAATATATATACTAATTGTTTATGATTTAGTTACAAACATAGGTAGACATCCGTGTAAATCTGGAACCGACCGTCCGTCTTGGGTTCTGCAATTTGTGGAAATTAGAGTCAAAAGATTACGCAAACTTACTTAATTTAATGCTAGCAAGCCTAAATGCGCCTTAAATTTTGTCCCGATATACGGCTGTTTGAAACTTCGTATTCGGTTGTTAAAAATGACACGTCTAGAACGTAACGCTCACGTGGAGCAAAATCAAAACATGTTGTGCATTCGAAATGCTGATTAACAGTCGAAAACTTTTGAGTGGCAGTCCATTAGCTATTTTAAGGCAGCTAAGCAATCAGTATGCTCTTAAGGCAGTTAGCATACACGGAAATAAAATCTGATTCCCAAATCGTGATTTATAGGTCATGAAATTTATAATTTGATTAGGTCATGATTCCTCATAAACGTAACATCCAAACTGACTAAAAATCATCATCATTTCAACATGTTAAAGTGGTAGAGTGGTATGGTCCGGAACTCTCATTCAGAAGGTTCTTGGTTCGAATCTCTCTTTATTTTTTAAATATTGTCGATCATAAACGGATGACGCATGATTTTAGGCATGTGATTCATAATTCCGAACAATCCGCAGCAAAAACATAACGCGTGTATTGCGTTACAGCAATTTGACATATGATATCCAAATCAGTCCAAATCATGGTGTATTTTCAGCTGAAAACACTCTGAAATCATGATATCATGAGTCATAATCTTGTTTTTGGATCTGATTTCTACCCGGGTAAGTAGTACAATTAGAAGGCTGATCTTATTGAAATGCTTATTGGTTACCTGAGTAGTTATTAGAAATAGGTCAGAGACGCAAAGCCTAATTTTGTTTGTTTTTATGTAATTTTTGCCAGTTATTTTTATTCCGTTTTCCTGGCAGCACTGCTTTTGAGGAATTCAATGCACTTTTGTAGTTTGTACAATGCGTAACTATGCAATTAAGTAAATTTAATTAGAAAGGCAATATTTAATTAATTAATATCAACATGCTAAAACTCCTTTATCATATCAGTTAAAAAAGTTTTTTTTATTTAATTGATATAATAAAATCATGTTTTAATTTTTTGAAATTTGTCAGCGTGAAACTGATAATCACTCAAAGTTTGAACACTTGGAATAAATTAACATTGTAATGTCGTTGCGCTAAACATCTGTTAACACCTCAATTGTTTTAGGTGGTAATACTATTTTGAAAAGGAGTGTATGTGTAGTTTAACAAGAAGTTTTTGAACTTTAATCACAAAATTTCAAATCCTAGCCCATAGCGACAGTCGGTGTTTGTTTGATTTAGATGAAAACCCGGCTGATGCACACAGCTGCTGGCTGGCTGTGGAGCTGTGTGCAACATATCGTGCCTTTTGTTGTTATTATGATTTATTATTATTTTTTTCGCTGAATTTTTAAATTGACTTGAAATTTGATTCGAACCGCGCTACTGGCTGGTCGCCATGGCTGCAGCAGCGTCGTATAAACAACGGGCTAATAATACGATAATCAGCGTCGCGTCATTCAATGCCGGAGGTTTCGTTGGGTTTTGGGTTCTCGCGACTCGGCAACCGGAGTTTGGTAGTAAACAAAGGATCAACGAAAGAAATAATTTGTTATAATTTCATTGGCGTCGAAGCATGGAAAACGGGTGCCGCCGCCAGTTGAGATAGGGAAGTAATTTCAACAAAGTAATTTTGTGGATTTTCTTGGACCGAGAGAATGCTTTGTTTACGAAACCAAGCGTTGACTCCCAAACATGTCGGCGGCCTGATTGACAAGTTGTGCAAGGGTTCGAACCTAGGCCAAGCTAACTAGATAGCCAATCTCGAACGGGTTGTTCAGTTGGTAGGCAGTGCGATTAAACAGTGGCCTAACGAAACAAGTTCTATTTCGCGATGCGGCCCCATGTTCAATTTTATCTTTCATCATCCTTTACGCAAGTAGGGCAGCTGATCCGCTGGTTTGGTATGGAATTTGTTTTACAGTAATACAGAGGATGATGAAACATGAAAATTGACCTCGTTGCCGTGATTAAAATTAATTGCCTTATCTTTTGCTCTTGGTCGTGAATAGGACAAGTGTGAAGCGGTAGTTTCGATTAGGTAAAAGCTAAAGAAATTACAATCGTTTTAGCAAATACTTAAGGCGCAGTTGAAGGATAACTTGATGATTGACGTTTATTTTATAATTTTTAGAAATGTATCTATAATCTGAAGATGAAGACATCAGGAAAGGTTAAGGAATAAAGAGTCTGAAACACAAAATACGCTTTAAAAAAAATTGGATGAAAACTTGTTTTGATATTGGGGAGGTAACAAGTTCAACCCCAGACTTTTCGAAAATTGCGAAATGGTCTAACATCGACGATCTTACAAGTAATTTGTCGAGTAAATCTCTCGAATATTTACCTAGGAATTCCACGATGAATCAAACTTCGAATCCGTCAAGGATGAAACTATGAATCTTCTTATTTCTTCAGTGAGATCTAACCGGTGTTATTGACAAACATATCCTAAAAGTGTACCAGAATTTCGTGCACGATTTTTAGGAATAATAAAACATAAATCCAACTAGCTAGGTGCTTTGCAAAAAATCTTCCAATAATGGATTCGATTTGGTCAAAAATTTGACAAATTCTAGACCAGGTCAATATAGAAACCATTCTAAGAATGTTACTATCGGGATCTTCAGTGGATTCTTGACGGAATATTTTTTTGAAAATTTCTTTCCAAAGGAATATCGCTTATGGAGATACCCTTGTTCGATTCCTGTGTAAATCCGGTATTGCTGTGTACCGTAGTATGGTATTTGTATATTGAATAAGCTGAGTCAGCATTCTCGTATAGTTTTTCCAAAGTTATATAATCCATTAGTAATCTTATATGATGTTACCTCATCTCAATTTCCTCCATCGATCATAACCACGACTACACACGTAAAAACGATTTCATCATCGCACTCGTTTCAATTCGTCAACACCTTCAACAGCATCATCTCTGTGTGCATGATCTTGAGCGGTGCGTAAATGTATTTTCGGCCTCGCTCGGCTTCGAGTCGGCGGAACCTGTCAAGTAGGTGATCCGATTCGGCTACATCACAAGTACGACTTCCCGCCTCGAAGTCGTAAATGGTGTCGATGGTGTCGAATACAGACAACCTGTTACCTCTTCCGCGTCGGAGTGGGTGGCGTTTTGGTCGCCGTAGTTTTCAACACTCTGCCTGCTGCTCGGTGACATCCGATCTCCCTCAATAATATAATATGGCCTACGGTTGATGGCACACCGCGACATGGAAATGACGCATCATTCGCACGACCATGACTCCATCATCGCACCGGCTAGTTTTGTGTGAGGTACACTTTCGTGCAAAAGTTTGGATCCACCACCTTGACAACAATACTAAAATGTTTTGTCCATATATCTGTGATTCCACTCTTATTGAAACTCTCTAGTGGTCATTCAAAAAGCGTAGGTATTTTAAACAAATAAAGCGTAACAACAATTAAAAGTTTTGCGAATTTGAAACATTTTAAGGTTAAAATGCCTACGAAGTAAGGTAAGTAAGGATAAGCCATAGATAGTCGGACAAAAAACTTTTGTAAACTTTTTAGAAGGTGATCCCAAACTTTTGCACAGGAGTGTATCTATGAGTGTGTGCCATGGATGGTGATTACCATTTCCAGTTCTGAAACCGCTGACACGATACCGGTGAGACATATTTAGATGTTAATTTCGATGAACCACCAACAGCAATGCCGGTAGCAACAGCAGCAGAACGCGACCCCATCGGTTGCGTTCTTTAAGCTTTGGTCAGCATGGTACAAAATTAAGGCTCGAATGAAACGTTGAAGCGCGTTGGAAGTTGAATTTGGCTGCCCTCGATAAATGCAAATTACATTGGAAACCCTTTTTTTGCGGCGTACAACTAGGAAAGGAGTAAATGAATTTCCATGTCCTGGAGCATTTAGGGTGCTGCTTACTTGTCGAAAGTTCTCAAAACCAAAAGTTCGTGTGCTTTTCTGAATTCAAATCACATAAAAAGAGAAACTTTTGAGTTGGAGCCAAGAATATCAAATTTTAAAGGTAGCTTAAGTGATTTGAACTCGAATTTTCAAGTTGTGAAATATGATCAACAGTGACATTTGCAAAATTTTGTCAACATTGAACCAATTTTGATTCTCCTAGCATAATTTTCTAAAATTTAATTTGTGAAATATTCGTAGAACATCAAATCTGTCTAAAACTTCAGATTTATTCACAGTTTACGGAAGAAAATAAACCTTGTTTGGCCATAACTTACTTCTACTGAATTTTCAACCGATTTCAAATATTTTTTACTTGCTTGTAACTAATGTAAATTAAACATGTAGCTAAAACATCGTTAATGATATAACAAAAATTACGCAAAACGTGAGTTTTGAAAGAAAAGTTGTTTAAATTTTTGCCAGTTTATTATGATTATTGAGAATAAAACTAACAGGTACTTCTATTATATTCAACAATTTGGTTTTTGATTCTTCTTTAAACTTTGAATGGACCACTCTGAAAATTTCTCTAGAAATTTCTCCACCAATTTTCTCAGGAGTCCAAAAGCAGTCCAATAAGAGATTCAAGCAATTTTTAAAGGAGGGGGATTTCTACAGAATTTGCTCCAGGAAATACTTGAGAAGTTCAATGACACTACCTCCAGTAATTGCCACAGGAATTACCCTGAAAGTTATCCCAAACACTATCCGAGGATTTCCACTATTTCCATCGATTCTTGTTCAACTTGAATATTTACCTTAAAACCGTTCGTGCCACCTCTAAAGCTTAACATTTTCGGTTTATCTTTCTATGTGATTTGAATTCATAGCTTTTGAAAAACAAACCGCACCCTAATGTCCTGCCAAAGGCTCCCAGAAAAGGGATTTAGCCTCTTCACAGTGAATGGTGCAATATTTACCGTTTTAAGCACTGTAAGCTCCAATGTACATGGGCAGTTTATCCGAAGCAGTCGCTCGGCTTTAGCTGTACTCAGTGTATAATACCAAAAAAACGCAATCCCAGACATGGATTCTTTTCTATAAATCAATGTCTGTTTCCCGTGCCTGGGCCATCCATTCTAAAGCTGCCTCGGGTGCTTCAACTTCAACTGTCTGTATTTGCTAGGAGGATTTTCAGCTTTACCGGGGATTACGCCATGTTCGTTGTACTTTAAAAGGTGACGACCTGATGCATATGCAGCACAATATGTACAACAATTCTAGTTTGAACGATCCAGGAGCAGCACTCGCAGCGCAAATAAACGGTTCATAACAATTGAAAAGGCTAATCCTTGAGGCAGGCGTTTCTAATATTGCGAACGACCACCTTAATACCCCAATTTTTCTGCCCGGGAACTTCGCGCGGGTTCACGCTTATAAATGGTAGTCATCGTTGCCGTAATAGTTACTATCATCGTTTCACAGGCGGTGTAGCGTTTTGCATACGAAGTTAAACGGCAGTAACTGCGTAGAGCGTTTTGTCATTTACATATGAATCACCTCATTCGTTGGGGTTTTATCGTAGGTTGCTGAAAGGTAGAGCTAAAACAAACAATTTCGGGCAGTAACAGAGGTGCCAGCTGCTCGTGGAAAGTTATGATCATCAACTCCCAGTTCGTGGCTGATTGTTGGATAGGTCGGAACATAAAACATCTAATCTCGGATATTGCAATTTAAGGCAATTTAAATGGTAATGGGAAATAAATGTAACAAACGTGCATTTAACATTTCAAAAACTAATCGAGGTCTTTCAAACCTGATAAAGATTTGCGTGGATTGAATCAAAATTTGTTGGAACAATTTAAGAGGAAAATATCCATCATCGTTTTACAAATTTTCAAAACCATTTTTGTTGCTTAATATAAAAGCAATTTTCAAGAATATCTATCATTGCAAAACACTTGTTATCAATAGTGCAATGATAGATTTTCATGCGAATTCATGGAAATTTGAACGAAAAAACTGGTTATAAATTTTTGATGACTGCTGATGATTGAAAGGGACGAATGACCTTCGGGTTAAAGTCCCTCTCAAACAACAACAACAATGCTGATGATTGAATGATAAATTCTTGAGCTTTAAAGTTGCTTTCAATCCATTAACATCCCGTTGTCATTCAACGCGATATTAGCATTATGGTAATGTGCTAATATCCATCGTATTAAGCATTGATAGGTGAGAACCTGCAATTGTGCCAGTATTGCAGTGAATGATGCTGATGCAAATCGATAACAAACTATTCTTTCCTTAGACGACTTTCGCATTGTGAAATCATATATAATATAATGGTTTAGTTAATATTTGTCTCGTAAAAAAAGAAAAGTGAAATCTCCAAAGGCGTCATCTTTTTGACCATTTATGTCAATCAAGTCTTATCCCTGACAAAAAACTGTTAAGAAATATTTCATTTTATTGCAGTTCTCAACATTCTAAATTCACCTAATAAAACGTATTGAAATTTTTCATAATTTTTGGACTAATATTTGTAGTTTCGAAGTCACTTTTAAATCATTTTATTTTCACTATTTTGATAATTTTGATCACTAAAGTCTGAAAGCTACCAGCTCTGCTATCCTTGGAAGTATTGGGTGGTATCATTAAAATTGCTCAACTTTACTACATGTAGCATCTTCCGTTTTGTCTCAAATTCCGAACAGACTCATATTCCGAACACTCGGTTTTTGTATAGCGATTTGGTTGAAATGTTTCGCTGAAATATAACAAAGAAATGGCAGTCAATTGCAATTCAATTTTAACGTCTCCAATATAATTTATACCGCGTGAATTGGTTCACCCAACAGGTAACAGTTAGACTTCGCGAAGAAACTAAAATTTATACATATATCAGCCAATTTGAAGTCATTGTTGGCCTTAAGTGTTCGGAATATGAGTCAAAACGGTACTCTACTCAAAAACAAGATCGACAGAGTTTACAACATTGTTGGTAAGAATAAAAAAACATTCGAACATGTAGTACGTACTTCTTTCGTACATGAGCTCTTACTACGCATATGTAGCAGAGTATATATTTGGTATAAGGTCATTTGGCATAACGTTATTTGGTATAATGACTATTTGGCATAATCAGACTAATGGCTCCTCTTTCGAAAGATGGCTCTTGATGAAAAAATGGTATGCCAAATGTCCATTGTGTTAAATGTCCTTTTTGTCAAATTACCTTATGCCAAATGAATTTATGCCAAATCACCCAGACCCCAAATGATGTTCGTTTTACGTCTTTGCCACCATACAGTCCGTCTTTGCCACCAACAGTATTTGATGAATTCTGGACTTTTAGCTGAAAATCTGGATTTTCTTTGGAGAACTTGAGATTATAGCAAATAACCTGGGTATCATAAAAACTTCTAGCCTTCGCATAAGGACGTTTCGCATAATTTTATAAGTAGACATTTCGCATAGTGGACGTTTGGCATAAAGAGAATTATAGGCCTTCTTTGAAGTGCCACCTGTTCTTATATGAAACTGCTTTATGCGAATCGTCCTTATGCGAACTGTCCTTATGCGAAACATCCTTATGCGAAATGGGTCACTCCCTAGGAGAGGATTCTTAAAATTTCAGTAGAATTGCCAAGATTGTGGCAAAATTACGATTGAATTTTAGAGATTCGTAAATGCTTGATAGATTGCTATTACCGTCAAACGGGGCTACTTTTGATTCCGGGGGCTACTTTGGACATTCGTGTTATTGATTTATTTGCAGCATAAATATTAATCTTAGCTATTTTGTTTCTTCAGCACTTTTATTGACCAAAACATGCTCTACAACCAGACATGAACATTTTTCGGAACAACATCAATAATAACAGGATAAACAGGAAAATATATTTAAAAATTCCGAACACATATTCACAAGGCACAAAACATTTGCTTTGTAAGCATTGTTCGAATTTTTCACATGTCGTGGAAAGTTATTGGGAGCGTCACAAAACTATCGAATCGTCATGTTTCATAAAAATTTGTGATAATTTTATGTTAAAAATTGTTGTGTTACAAAAATAATTGATCAAAGGTCTTAATTTTACGACTTTTATTTTATGTTAAAGCGTGGGTTTCTATATTTTACAACAACAAAAAAATTAACGAAGGATTCAGGAAAGTTAATAGTCATCAAATATTTATTTTTATTACGTATTGGTAGTAAACTCAAACCATATTCCTTGAAAAAATAATTCTCGGTCATTTTTACATGAATCCGTAGTACAAAACAATTTCATTCTTCATCTGCTATAAATAGACTACCATTAAGCCATATTAAAACTATTGAGAACCAAAATAATTACAAATGAAAAATTTGAATTGCCTACGATCTTGCGAAACATTATTCTAGTACTTCATGCATTACACTTTAAATAAAAATTACTTTTAGTTACAGGAATTGATGAGATCCTTCTACATATCATTAATATAACATTAAGAATTTTAACAGATGTTAATCATTATTAAGCAGACCTTATTAATCGCCGCAGTACTTGGTAATTGCATCATTCGATTGTGTCAACTTAAACAATCAAGCAGTCGTAGCTGACAGTTTTATTTAAAAGAAAGTAAAACTGAAATTTCATACTAGAAATTTAACACTACAAACCCATATGTTGCTGAAAAGTGTTATATAGGTATGTGTATTTTTTCGCGCTTTACAATTTTCTTAATTATGTTTATCAACGAAAAACGTTCAACAACGTCAAAATAGACGTTAATCTATAGAATCAGTTCAAAATTTATGCGAAAATAATCATTTTATTATCAAATCGTATTGTTTTCTAAATGTGTCCAAAGTAGCCCCATTTTTGTCTTGAAGGACACATATTTTTCGCTATTCAAGCAATTTTTTTATTTCTTGATGGATTTGCTTCATATTTTGCACATTTGTTACGTACATACACAACTAAGATATATGCAAGAATTATCGAAATCCATCCATAATTCTTAGAGCTACAAATCCTCAAAGTTGAAGAATGTGGAAATAATGTCAAAAGAAGCCCCGTTTGACGGTATATGAATTTCCAAGGAATCTGTTTCGGTGATATTCTTGGCATTTCACTCCTTCTCTTGAGATGATTTAATTTTGTTCCGATTCTCCGGAATTCTGGTGCAAATCCTAAGGTTGCAGTCAGAATATTCAGAAATTTAGTTTTTTTTTAAATCGTATGATTCCAGTAAGTTATGTTTCTTTTGTGGAGTTCTTGTATTTTCAACGATTTTCATGAATATCCGGATATTCCAAATTGAATCTTCATTTTTTTGTGGTAACATATGAAGTGTTTGTAGTCAATCTGGTGATAATCCTGGTCCTGGAATAAATGTGAGAATGTTTAGATTATTATGGGAATTGAAGTGACTCCTAGTGGCAATGGATAGATTGCAGTGAAAATCCACTCTGAATTCCCAGGATTCCTTCTGAAACTTAAAGTGTTCTTACTGATGTTCCCACCGAAATCTTGAAGACTCTTGTCAGTATTCTGGACATTATTATAGAAATCTTTTCTCACTAGATCTCGTAATTCCGTCTTTATACCAAAGATAGTCGAAATTGAAACGTTTTTTACTACAATTGCAAGATTGCCTTCGGTATTACAACGGCTCACAACATATGGCAAGGATCCCATAGAAATCTGGAAGAACCTAAAGAAATACCGATCGGAGTTTCAAACATTACCACAGGATTAAAAGATTTATAAGCGGAAGCCCATACATTCTCTCCCGAATTCCAAAAAATCTCCCGGAACCTCAGAATTATCACCGGATTCCTAAAATTCCAACAAGAACCATAAAACAACATAAAACTTCTAATTCATAAATTCAATGGAAGTTCCAAAATTCTCCCCGCAGTTCCAGTATTCCTACAGAATTCGACTCAACTTCGATAGCTCAAAGCTCGAGTAACAACCTCTGAAGGTAGTTAGCCTGTAGCATGTAGTAAATGCTATTTTTATTGTTATCAAAACGCTGTTTGTAGTATGTTCGAAAGGTGTAGTAAGGTAAAATGTCAGAAACATGTTCTATTCGTGTTCCACATGTAGCATTTCCTACCCAGGATGTAGTAAACTCAACTTTATTACATTTTATCCATTCTATAACGAATCTTTAAATTAAGTTTTGGTGGACTTCTAGAAGTGTCTAAATAACGGGAAATTTGCAACAAGTGTTGGAAGCAATATTTAAATAACTATTCTGAAGATATCTCGTCCGGGTTTGAATTCTGAAAGAATTTATTAAAATATAAGTGAACACATTTCTAGAAAAGTCATTAGTGAAATTCTTAGACACACAATTCGTGGAATTTCTGAAAGAATTTCTGAACGAATTCTTGGAAACTTTTCTACAAAAACACCGAGATGAAAATCTAGATAATTTCTCAAGGAATCCTTTAAGGTATCCGTCATAGAACTCTTTGCATGATGCATGCAGATATTGTGGGTCGATTACTGAAAGAAATGATAAAAGAATTACTCATGCTGATAAGGATAAAATTGCTAATCAGTGGGATGCAAAAGTCTTGAAGAAAAACACCAAAATTTACATACAAAATTTAAATCTTTGACACCTTCCACATGGTGTCAAAGATTTTTAGTTTCTGAGTAACTGGCGAATAATGCCTTCAAGGTCGTTCGCAAACAGTCAAAAGCAGGGCAAGTGTTCTTAGAATACAAACCTAATTAGCAGGCTCTCTTCTAGCTAGGATAAATTCCAATAATAAGGAAAACAAATGTTCCATTTCCTGTCGCATAAACAACCTGAAACACTTCTTTCCGTGAACCATACTTCCAATTTCCTGTTCCGTAAAGTCTTTCGTGCAGAAATGCCGCACCATGTTGCATAACTAAATCAAAGGTCCGACCAAATTGACCACTACGGGAGAGATACCATTAACGGCGGAATATATGTGGGCAAGCGCCTCGACATCGAATCTTGGAAACCGAGCCAATTAGTCGCTAAACTAGCTGAACTCGCTCCACACTCTGCAGCCATTATCCCATAACTCAGCGCTAGGAAAGTGCTCGGGCAGGCTCCGAAGAAAGTGGTAGATATGGCTCACCCAGGAAGACGTTCTGTCTGCGTGAGGCTTAGTAATTAAATCATTCCAACGACGATCGGAGCCATTTTTTCTTCGCTGCCGTTAATCTATTTCCGCATGACAAAAGCATTTATTATGGTGACATTTTTCTATCTGTCTCTCGGCCCCGGTTCCAATTGAATGCGCGTGTGCGTGTCTCCAGCTATCGCACAAATGGCAGTGATGCATGCAATGTGCACACACAGCCCACAGAGATTCGTAGCCTTATAGATCTCATATCCAGCTGAGAACGAGTTCGCTAAATGTGTGTACTCTCGTGAACGATTTTGCTACTCTTGCCCGAATGTCGTTTCCCCGAAGAACCCGTTTCCACGAAAAGTGGTGAAGTTCAAAAAGGTGCAATAATAGTCTGCAGTGACAGGACAGGACAAAATAAGGAGATATTTGGTCATTCTCGACTAAACACATATTGACAAAAATACTGAGGACTGGTAAACTTGAAAGAACTGTCAATCAAATAAAGAAGGGCTCCGAATGGAACATCAATATTACAGTACCGTTAACATTTTTCTTCCGCACTATATGTTTTGTCCCTATCTTCTGAACTGTTCGGGCGCATTCGAGGTGCTGGTGTTCAGAGTAGTGGCATTCAAGATAATGGTGTGGAACCGCATACCACATAATTGGTTTGTTCACTTCCTTGAAACATTAAAAATTATGAAAATTAAGAATGCCACACACTTTTTGGGGAAATGGGCTATTCGAGAAAAAAAGGAGTATTCTTTGAACTGGCGTTCGGGGAAACGACATTCGGGTAAAAATAGCATAACCCCCGTAACCAGCCATACTCTAACAAACGCGTGGAGGATTCCCATTTGCTATACTAAGCTCAGAGGATTGGGGAGCAACTTGCCGATACCTTTAATGGAGGTCTGATCCCCACTAACTTCCATTGGGCTTTGGATCTATTGACTTTTAGCCCAGAGAGGTACCAATGCATGTGAGGAAGAAATGGCCGAATGCCTTTCGTATGCACCTAGGCCTACAGGGGAACAGCGGTGGCAGGATAGTTGTGCAACCTGAACAAATATGAAGATTATAGCGTGAAAAGGGTGCTTAAAGGTCTGCTACTCGAGGGCCAATGACTGCCGTTGCATTCATCGTCTTCGTCGTCGAAGGTGCATTCACATCGGAAGCACGACGAGAACCCACTTAATGCAGATCACAAGTGAATGTAAAATCAATTAGCATAATACTCTTGTGAGCAGGGAAGGCAATTTATGGAGTTGACAGCTGTGTGGATATGCCCCGGCGGATGTCGCTAGATATTGGCGATTGGGGGGAGGAGAGCAGACGCCCGCGGTCGAAGATGATAACTGCCAATTATTTATTTGTCCCTCCGGTTTACCAAGTCTACATCGGCGGCGGTGCAGTGGCAATACAGCGGCTCGTCTTTGGTAATTCTATCCATCATGTCTCCGAAGAGCTCGACTACGGGCGAACCCATAATCTCTAATACAGGATGCAATCCATAATCACGTTCATGGCTCGTCTTGGGGCTTGGCCACGTAAAATGGGTGCCTACTCCGTCTGTGTCACAGATTGATTTACGCAATACGTTGCGTTGTCCAGGCATTGTCATATATGTAGTTCTTATACTGTTACAAATCGCTGTTGCATGAAGTACCGACAGTTTCGTAACAACAATCTCTTTGAGATGGGTCCAGCTCTGATAAAGAGACATTGGGGGCTCCTGTAAGAACACAGCAGTCATAATTTACATACCAACCTGCATTGCAATGCAAGGGTGCACGTTGCAAAAACTCTGAACGTAGCAGGAATGGAATATATGCAGGTATGCAGCTCCCCGCAACCGAGTGGCCATTATTCATATTTTTGATTTTGCATATTGTTGCAGCAGCCGCAGTAAATGCGTATAAACAGTACACTGTTATGCAACGAGACAACTCTCCGTAGCCATTGCTGTATCGTGCGCGTCGAACCGTATGGATGCGTAATGAACAATACGGGTCGAGGCGCAGACAGACAGAAGCAGCCAAAGAAGAAAGGGAATTTTCATCTGTCTTTTACGTTCGCGTCCAACTTTTGTGCAGTACATAATGCACTATGGTCGAGAGAGCAGATTTACTCGGAAAGATGTATTTAGGGCTTTAGAATGAAATGTTCAGTGATATTTACAATCGCACACAGAAAAAAACATATGTTGTAAAATTCAGCGTTAAATCATGTCAAAATGGTTGCAAATTCATATTACACATCTTGTAAAACTACATCAACATCATGTAAATTTGTATACGAATTGTCGAGTAATCGGCTAGATTCCATGCTGGATTACGCGATGTATAGTGGAAATTTACATGATATCAATGTAATTTTACACGACGTGCATTTCCTTTATGTGCATGATTTTACGTTGAAATTTACATGGATATTTCATTCCGTATAATAAACGTGTTTTTGCCAGAAAAACTACGATTACTAACAAACCGAAAGAGATAGCTCATTTCGTAACTCACCAAATAATGCATTTTCAAAAGATCTAAAAGTGGACCTCTTTGGTGAAATATTAGAGTTGAAAACGCTGGCGCCAGAACACCAGTTTTCTATGGACCACCCTATGTGAACATAGGGAAAAAGCTGTAAAAAAGTCAATTTAAGAGCGTTTATTTGAAATTAAATGTTTACAACTATACTATATTTCTTACAAATCCATATGAGTTTTGGTCTAACTTATTTTTCTCCGACCATTGTGCACCAGCTTCTATGCTGTCGTAAATCGAATCGAAACCGAAAGGGCACTACAAAACTGCAATCTGGAGAGTGCGGTATGGATGAAATCGAAATTTGCAATTGTAAGAGATCACATGCACATGAAGCTGCTGCTGCCCGAGCATAATTGAAAGTTATGCAAAGTGAATTTATTGCTTGGTGTGCGAGAAAGCCTGAATCCATTATTCCCTCCGGCGGCCTTTAGAGACGAGCGATGAATTCCTACGAGAGGCTATGTGGTGATGAATTGTGCACCGGTTGATTTGATTCTCAGAAATCGATTGCTTGCTCATGAAAAGGAATTGAAAAAATTGCAATCACGCGCAAATTGAGAGATTATTCACCTGAGGATTGTCGGTGCAGCATGCTGGGTATGCTCGGTAATAAAGTATTGAGTATGAATCGATGCAGCTGCACACACCTTTGCGGTTGATGCGGTTTGGCTATGGAAAGTTACTGACAATGAATCAATCTGTATGGTGTGCAACTGAGAGTCCAGTTGTTAATTACACCTATCGTTTGTCTGGTGAGTTGCAAGCTTACTGTCAATGATGATGTCACGCTACACGATAAGTGTTCATCTGCAACAACCAGACAGCTCACCAATCCACCGCGAGGTGGATCGTGCTGAGTTGTTGAGTTGAAGGAGAGCGAAAGAAGGAAGGCACAAAAGTCTGTTTGACAGCTCTGCAGAAAGCGCGTGCGCACGGACAGAGCGCGTGCGCACGGAAAGAGCGCCAGTTCGGCTCGATTTGCAATGATCGGTTATTATTATTATTTTTTCGCTATTGGATATTCTATGGTTTGGTTGATCGATGTTAAAGTTTGTTTTAAAAGCAGCTCCACTTATTTTGAAACATATTGCCGTGTACAATAGTAGACAACACAACTAATTTAATTAAAATAATTTGAAATTATAATTAGTACATATACAAAAGCGGAAGAACGTTTAGGCTGGTTGTGCATTACGATAAAATCTCTTAACATAAGCAATGCTTGTTGTTGGTTCTTGTGGAAGGATCAACATAACACCACATGCAATTGAACACCACATGCAATTGAACAAAAAGGATGTGATTACAATAGACTTTTGATATTTTTAATTCTGAACCACCGCAAAAAAAATATTGGGAATCAAAATTCTCCTGAGAGGGATGATGTGGGGGAGGCTCATTCTAATTAATATTGTCGTTCAATTATGGGGATAAATTAAAATTGTTATTGTTCTATACATACTTATTTATTATAATTACCTGTAAATATTGATACAGCACAATTCAAGTATTTAAATATCAAATAGCAAACATAGATATGGTCGGTGTTCAGACAGACTGAACCAAGTGTTTTTTTTCTATCGAGTAAGAAAAATGTACCCCAAACATGTGAAACATCAAAATATTATAGATATTTACTGTAATAATGGAACTTATCTATTTGATGATACATTTGTATCAAAATAACATGGAAGATTTAAAATTGATGGAGTTCTTCACGTATCCTTAGAGCTCCAAAATTCATCTAGTCTGGTCTGTCTAAACACCGACCATATGATTCTCAAAAACTAATGAGAATGGTATTTTACTCTTTGAACTGTTATTTATTTTGGATGTGTTTAAAAGATTTATAAATTTAATTTATTATTGATGTTACGAGCTATGTCTGTAGTTAAACTTAATGCTACACAAGAAATATATTTGAATCAAAGTATTTTTATATATAAATCATATGAAAAAAAAAAAATGTTCCAGAAAGTACTCTAGAATTCTTTGGGAGCGTCTCCCGGGATTCTTCCTTAAATCATTCATGAATCCTTCAAATCCTCTCTGGGATTGTTCTGCTGAAAATCTTGAGATTATTTCTGAATTTTCTTCCAGATATCGCTTTGGGATTCATCCAAAAAAAACGTTACCATTCCGGTATTACTTCTGAGTTTCTTTCGGATATCCCATTGCGATTATTCTGGACATCTTTTTGGATTGTTTTGCAGAACTCTGTATGTGATTTTGCGTGTATCTCCTTAAGGATTACTTTTGAAATCCAGGAAATTAAATTCTTTGAAATTCTTGAAAATTGTTTTCGAAATACTATGGAAGATTTTACCATAAATCCTGATGCAATCCATTTGGATATTTAAAGAGGATTTTATCAAAAAATGTACGACTCTACTAGAAATTCTTCGAGAATTCCTCCGAAAATAACTCTAGATTTTTATCCGGAAATACTTCTGGTATTCTTATGAGAATGCCTCTGGCATTCTTCCAAAAATGACTTGAGATGCTTTCGGAAATCTTTCTGAAATTCTTCAAGATATTCCACTGAGATTTTTACGCCAATATCTTTGAAATACTCCTGGGACTCTTACAAAAATCCTGTTGGAGTTTTTTTTTTCGGATATCTTTCTATTCTAAATTTTTCAATAAATTTTGCTGGGATTGTGCTGTAAAACCTGCTAAGATTCATCCAAAAATACGACTGTCATTCTTCCGGATATCATTCAATAATTCCACCGGAAGTTTTCGTGAGATTCAACCGTAAATCGTTCTGGTATTTTTCAGAAATTCCATTGAGATTCTTAAAAATATCCTTCTGAAAAATTTTCTGAGAATTGTTTTGGGATTATAGAAGGATTTCCAGAAGAATTCCAAGGCGATTCACAGAAACATCACTTCTGTATGAAGGATTATCGTTAATATCTGAAATAATCCCATGAGAATTCTAAATCCAAATTACAGTGATATTCAAAAGAAACCCAGAAGTTATTTCGCCAGAATCCCTGAAAGATTTAAAGATTCCAGACATCCAGAAGATTTCATGAATATTTTCCAGAATAATTCCGATGTCCAGATGAACTGCAGAAAGATTCATGGAATAATTTCAAACGGGATTTTCGGCATCATTTGAAAGTAACTTTTAGAAGATCCTCAGAAAAAGAAATCAGTAATCAAAGTAATCGAAAAAATCTCATTATTTCAAGCAATGCTCGTTGGTTCATGTCGAAGGATCAACATGTTCGGCTTAACGAATCTTATTTTAAATATTGAATGACACCACATACAATTAAACTAGTATGTGATTACAATTCTGAATAACCGCAAAAAAATATTTAGAATCACAATCCTTCTGAGAGGGATGATGTGGTGGATGCACATTCTAATTAAAATTGTCGTTCAATTATGGCGATAAATTAAAATTGTTATTGTTCCATAAATACTTGTTTATTATAATTACTTGTAAATATTGATACAGCATATAAAAAGACATTGGTCCAGAAATTACTCCAGAATTCTATGGAATTTCCCTCCTGGGATTCTTCCTTAAATCACTTATGAACCTCTCTGGGATTGTTCTGGAAATCTAAAGATTATTTCTGATTTTTCTCTAAGTTCTTCTGGAAATCACAGAATACTTACAGATATCTCATCTAAAAAACATCGTTAGCATTCCGGTACTATATCTGAGATTCTTTCGGATATCCTTTGTGATTCTTCTGGACATCTTATTGGAATATTTGCATAAATCTGTATGTGAGTTTGCGTTTATCTCCTTAAGGATTACTTTTGAAATCCTGGAAATCAAATTCGAATCGAAATTCTCGAAGATTCTTTCGGAAATTCAATGGAAGATTCTAACAAAAATCCTGATGCAATTCTTCTGGATATTTTAAGAGGATTTTGCCAAAAAATGTACTACGACTCTACTACAAATTCGTCGAGAATTCCTCCGAAAATAACTCTGGCCTTTTTCCGGAAATACTTCTGGGATTATTATGAGAATACCTCTGGTATTCTTCCGGAAATCACCTGAGATTCTTTCGGAATCCCTTTAGAATACTTTCGAGGATGCTTCCGAAAATCTTTCTGAAATTATTCTAGAAATGCCACTGAGATTTTTACGTCCATATTCTTGAAATTTTTCTGGGACTCTTCCAAAAATCCTGTAGGAAATCTTCCAGATATCTTTCTAGCATTCTTTCGGGAAGCCTTCTGGGATACTTTCGAAAATCTTTCTGAGGATCCTTCAAATCCTTCTGTTAAGGATTCTTGCAGAAATTCTTCCCGAATTACCTCTAGACTCTGGGAGTTTCCTGAATTTTTCAAGAAAACTGTTATTATTTCGACTATCTCTATAGGATTCTTTCGGAAATTCTTCTACAATACCCCCAGATTTCTTTCTGTTGTCCTGCTGGAGGACTTCAAAACATCTTTCAAAGATTCTTCCAGAAATTTTACTGGAATTTTTCAAGAAATTCTGCTGGGATTCTTCCGTAAAACCTGCCGAAATTCATCCGGAAATACGACTGGAATTCTGCTTGAATGATAAGCATTCAAGAATTCCACCGGAAGTTTTTGTGGGATTCAACCGTAAATTGTCCTGGTATTTTGTTTAAATACATTGAGATTCTTAGGGAAAAATATACAGGATTCTTAAAAATATCCTTCTGAAAATTCTTCTGGAAATTGCTTTGGAATTAAAGGAGGATTTCCGGAAGAATCCCAGGTCGATTTAAAGAAGAACCACAGAGAAATCATTAAAATATTATCAGGGAGATTTCTAAAGGAATTATTTTAAGGATTCTCGTAAATTCCTGAAACAATCTCAGGAGAATTTCGAATGGATTTTGAATGTTTTTTTACAGTGATATCCAAAAGAATCCCAGAAGTTATTTCGCAAGAACCCCTGAAGATTCAATGAAAAGTCACAGACATCCAGACGATTTCATGAATATTTTCCAGAATAATTACGATGTCCAGAAGAGCTCCAGAAAGATTTACGGAATAATTTCAAATGGAATTTCCAGAACCATTTAAAAGTCACTTTCAAAAGATGCTCAGAAAAAGAAATCAGTAATCAAAGAATCTCATAGGTATTTTTTTAAAGTCCCAGTGACTGTCCGGTAGTTTTCTTGGAGGATTTCCATTTGAAGTCAAGAGGGATTTTCAGAAAATTCTGCCAAGGATTTAAGAAAATTTTCAAGGAAAATCAATGATAAATCACGAAAAAAATCGAAAACACTTCCTCATGAATTTCCAGAAGAATCACAGAGTTTTTTTTTCTCAAAAAATCTTAGAAAAAAATTCTAAAGAATCACGAAGGAATTTTCGGAATAATTCTGGATATACAAAATTATCTCAGGCAGAAACAATAGCAATAAATCTGTAAGAATATAAGAAGGATTTCTGTAAGAATATAAGGAGGATTTACAAACAATTACAGAGGAATTTTCGGATGATTTCCATAAATAAAGATTTAAAAAAATCCCCGTCATCTGGAAGATTCTTAGCAGGATTTTCGGAAGTATTCCACAGGGATTTCTGGGAGAATTCCATTGGGATTTACAAAAGAATTCCAGAGGAATTTCCGAAAGAATCCCAAGAATTTGCACGGAAGAAAGTGAAGTGAAATAATAGATTTTTTTGATTATAGTCTCAGGCGTCTTTCCGAGAGTATTCTAGAATAATAGGTATAATCTAAGACATTTTTCGGAAAGAATCTCAAAGGGATTTTGAAGAACTTTCAAAGAGTTTCACGGAAGAAATACTGAAGAATTACGAGGAAAATATCAGAATTTAAATAATAATTTCGATTGGATTTCCAGAAGAAATCCCGAGAAATTTTGTGAGAATCCCCAAACCCAGATTTTTAAAATAGATTCCATTACACTGGAAAGCTTCATTAAATCATTTTCGGCAGAATTCCAGAATTTCACGGCAGAATTCCAGAATTTTACAGCAGAATCCTGAAAGGATTTCCATAATAACCCAAGATGGGTTTCTGGGATAGTCCAATAGGAAGTCCCAAGGAGGTTATTGGAAAAATCAGAGCGATCAAAGAAATAACTACATATAATAATTTCAGAAGGGTTTCTGAAAGAATCTCAGTGAATTTTCAAGATGTCCTCTAGCAACACAACTAATATATACTAATATTTACAACTCAATACTTAATTATAAATTGCGTTAAGGTGATTATAGAACAAAGCCACACCTCAAATTTTCAAAAGCACAAGACTTGAGAACCAAACAGCTCTCACCGTTGAAAATTTATCCCATTAGTCACCACCAGCAAGCAAGCAGATTGATTGGTTTTCAACGCAAACTGTTGTTAGATTCTCCAGTCTTGTCCCCTTTTTTGGCTTCGTTTTATAATCACCTTAAGCTGAGTGTACGCCATCCAGTTTGGAAGCGGATTGACGGTATCGAAGTGGATTAAAAACAATTATAGGAGAACGTGTGGAAAATACATATGAACTGCGCAGAATACATCAGACCGATTTAGCATTGCTGCGCACTTCTAAAAGCATTTTATTTTTATTAAAATGTTTGATAATAGTAGAACGACAATGATCATCAGTTGATTTTCCGCTACTGTTTTTTTTTAAATCACAATTGTTATTTCTTTCCGTGCACGCGCTCGGGAAATGAATCTGGCCATGGTGCAACAACCGCGCTACATTCGATGAATCCTATGCGACAAAAATTGTCGGCGCTATCCGTCAAATTCGCTCACCAAAGCTATTTTGGTGACTTTAACATCACAGCTGAGGTCTTCTCGATGATCCAATAAGGCATTTCCAATTTCTTGTAGGTTTTTCTTTCAAAAGCTCTTAGTTTCTATTTAAACTTAACGTGGTTCTTCAACATATTTAAGAACCTGATTTAGGGCCCTATTTTATAAGTCGAGTCGACCAAAATGACTCGACTGGAGTCGTTGTCGACCAAAAATTTCGCTCGACTCAGCTCTGTCACTCGAGTTTATCGACAGTTGTCACTCTATGTGACTGGATTACTATGGGAGTCGACCGGTGACATCTGAAATATCCATGCTCATTTTGATCGACAGTGAATACAAACGAGTCACATGAATCTGCTCGATTTACAAAATAGACCCCTAAAGTCAAATTTTCTACGTATCTGTATTTCAATGCCCCCTAACAAGGTTTTCTAAATAAAAACGATAACCACAGAACCTTTGTTAATAAGTGTGTTTTTTTTTCATGGCATTGCAATTTTTACATATCTGACAGTATCTTGAATAATTGAACGTTAGAGTGAAGGAGTCAGATTTGTTCCTTGAACATTTAAGGCGTGCCTTTGATCCATCTTCACATTAAGACAGCTTGCAAATGTCTGTGTTATTTCTGACACAGTACCAATTACATCATTCTTGAAGAATACTTTAGACGATTTGTCCCCTTGAGTCTTAAAGCTGGCTATCGAAATTTCTCCGAAGAAAATCTTTTCAAAGAAATGCAAAGTTTGTATACTAATGAACTAATGAGTAAGACAATCATCCATGGTATGTCTTCTTAAAGTTTAAGACTTAAACAATTGTCAAACAGAGCTTTATGCGAACGACACGTACTGTACCAAACAACCGTACTTTCGATTTTTGAAATATTTAAGGTGAAGATAAGTTGAAGCTCAACCTCTAATTTCACAGATCAAAAATTTTAAGAACCAGACAGTACTTTGAATTAAAAAACTCGCCACTCGCTGTTGTTGACCAATCGATCAAGTTTTGGCAGAATTACAGTGTAGCTTCGATTAATATTCGCCTAAAGCTTTTGTTTTTCATCCGCGACGAAACCAGCTGAAGATCCAACGGGTTCAGTAGCGTTGTCTTCGGATTGCGTAGAAGTTCATGAACTTCACTCAAACAATAAGCTAAGAGGTACTCGAAGTAGTACAAGTTTTCCACCTTTAATAAGATTCTAAAACATTGAGGTTTCCCGAATACTAACATCAAACTGTTTGATGAAATCGCATAAGAAATTTTGTAAAACGTCGTTTAGTCAGACAAACAACATCACACCTGCAATACATGGCGGATGAAATCGTTTGATTGGCGAGTTTCCTCGCATAAAACTTTCTGAGTTTATTCGTACATTTTTAATCGTTCCGTATTCACGTACAGGATAAGTCGAATAAATCTGTAGCAGCTGTCAAATCAAAACTGTCATTATAAATAAAGTCGTACCAGGCTACGTATGTGTGCATCTTTGTACATATAAGCATCGTATAACGCAAAAGATAATTGCGCTATACGTACAGTTTGATTGTCTGGATACGTACATGATCAATGTAGTAACTACCCAGATTTCGACGATTCCTTTTTAGTTTTTGATCTGTCCATGAAACAAGATATTCATGGAAAACCAGATTTTTTGCATTCAAAGTTGGTCGGTGTTTAGACAGACTGGACTAGATGATATTTTGGCGGTCTAAATATACGTTAAGGACACCATCAATTCTGAATTTTCCGATGCTAGTTTCATACAGATGTATCATCAAATAGATCAAAAAGCATTTAGTCTAGTCTGTCTGGACACCGATCAGTTTATCCCTAAAACGATTGATTGCAAGTATGTTATTTAGACGTATTGTGACTGACACGAGGTGAAAATTCATTTTCCGTTCCAGTCAGAAGAAACTTTTCGTCCAACGGAAAATTCTTCAATTTTCCCTTGATGTTGTGTGGATGTGAGTCCGTTGTCTGGTGTTAATGTTCATCTATTTAGTGAAAAATCAGACAGAGAAAATGATTCATTCAATAGCTTATTAGTTAAATTTATCAAAAAGCTAATACCTTATTTTTTTGCTTTCTTTTGCAGGTAAACACTTTCAACCGGAAGTTCCAGATTCATGTACTTTGGTAAAACCATTGTTTATCTAGATACCTAAACTTTCTGCAATTCGTAGTTACTAGTCCGTTATTGATCATGAGAGACAGCTCTGATTAGATCGGGAGGATAGCAGTGCATGATAAAGCCGCTATAAACAAGCTGGAAACCTGGAAGACAGTATTGCCACAGACAAACAGACGTAACACTAACGAAATTGTCATCGACAATTTACAACTCTCACAACCAGAGGCGCACGCATCGTTTTTCTTCGCGTCTGACGTTTCACACTACCGCCATCTGCTGGTCTTGTTGTACGAAACACCTTTTGTGCAACATTCTCACCAGATAGTGTAAACTGGATGATGGATTTTGAAGAAATTTGTTCTAAGTGTTACGTATGTTTGTCTGTGGTATTGCTATCGAATGTTCGGGGATTGTTTATCGTACTAGTAAAATAAAACGCCTATCCCCAATGATAAACCAGAAAGAAAAAAGGATTTTATCATCGCTCTCTCTTTGGGGATCTCGTTCGCTGCTTTTGTTTATCAAACTTGATCATGAGAACGAATCCTGCAATGCCTGGATTAGAATAATCCGAATTACACAAAAAAAAGCAAGAGACGGAACTTAAGAGTACCATACTGTCTTCATTGTGCACATTTGAGAATGCCAAACATTATACAGTCAATAGCGGTGCCGCCCCCTTTTTTACAGTCATTTCGAAATGAAAGGAATGTTTGTGTGATATCGATTGTTCCTAGATACCGAATATACTTTTGTATCTCAATTATTATTAGCGAAAAAGGTAGTGCTGTAGAGGGTTAGAATATTACATCATAAAGATATACTTTGCTGTTGTAAACTGGCAATTTGATGTAAGCGCCATTCTCTCTGAAAATATAATTGATAATTCATACTATATTTTTCTAGGTATCTTCCTTTGGATCTTTCTATAACACTATTCTGAAGATTACTTACTGAATTGGCCACACTGGAGAAAAATAGTAAATCATTTTAAACTTCATTCATTTGCAAATTGTTTTCGTAATACCCTGTATGTAAATTTAGGCGGATCAAAATTTAAAAAAGTTTGAAAACCCAATCTCCTATATCTAATTTACCATCTTTACCATAAAAATAGTGTTCTGTGAAATTTTCAGCTTTCTAGGTGGTGATTTGAAGCTGATCCATAGCCGTTAAAGGTATACACTACCCGTCCCAAACACGGACTCGCTAGAAAAAGTATTGCAACAGTCAACTGAATATTGAATCACCCTGAAAAGTTTAGCATCACCTCAAAACAGGAACATTCATGATGCTATATCTCGAGATGCTGATGATTTATAATGGTGAGGTCTTCAGCAAAGTTGTTTAGCAGATCAAGGACATTCGGAAAGGAAATAGTTTGGTTCGAAATTTTGCCGCTGGGTGGCGCTAGTGAGGATGTAAAATTGAGCATTTTAAGCATGTTCTATCTTGTGATCCACATGAAATAGAAAGTTCGAGTTTTCGGTAAAGTTGTTCAGAAGATCAAGGACATTCGGAAGACGAATAGTTTGGTTCACAATTTTGTCACTGCAGGACACTAGTGAGTATGTAAAATTGATAATTTTAAACAAGTTCTATCTCTGGATCACGAGACAGAAAGTTCAGTCTTCGGCAAAGTTATTCAGAATATCAAGGACATCCGGAAAACAGGTAACTTGATTCAAAATTTTGCCGCTAGGTAGCGCTAGTGTGTAGATAAAAATGAGCATCTATCTCATCATCAAGATAAGATAGAAGGTTCGAGTCTTCGACAAAGTTGATTATAAGTTCAAGGACATCCAAATTGCAAACAGTTTGGTTCTAAATTTTTCTGCTAGGTGGTGCTAGTGCGCATGTGAAATTGAACATTCTTAACTAGTTTTATTTTTGATCCAAATAAGATAGAAAGATCGAGTCTTCGGAAAAGTTGTTCAGAAAGTCAAATACATCCGAAAAGTAAACCGTTTGGTTTTTAATTTTGCCGTTAGGTAGCACTTGTAAGCATATTTAATCAAACAAATTCTATCTTGGAAACCAGGTGAAATTGAAAGTCAGGGGCATCCGGAAAACTGATTGATTTATATATTTTTAACTTCATACAAGTTCTATCCCATAACTTTGATAAGGAAGAATTTTCAAGTTTTTGGCAAATTTGTTAGAAGGTCAAGGTAAACCGAAAGGCAAACAGTTCAGCTCATAATTTTGTCGCTGTTGTTCAAAAAGCCTTTGGCATTTTGAAGTGGAAGTGATTAAGATCAGAATCATATAACATTCAAGTGATTTAGGTCATCATTGCATTTTTAAGTGTTTTAGATTTGATGCATTTTTTAAGATTCGGATATGTTTCACTTCATGTGCGTGTGATTCATGCCTGACGCACATATTCAAATTATTCAAGTTAGAAACTCTTCATATCTAAGTGATTCACGATTTATGTCTTTATATTCAAGTAATTCATGATTTACTCCACATCCTAGTGATTGATGTCTGATCCTCTGTATATTCAAGTGCTTCAGGTTTGAATCACTTCATAATTAAGTAATTCAGGTTTGATATCCTCCATATTAAATAAATCATGTCAGATTCACTCCATGTTCAAGTGACTTATGACTGATTCACTTCATATTCAAGTGATTCAGGTTTGGTTCGTTCCATATCAGATAAATTTCATTTTCAAGTTATTCAGGATTGATTCACTTCATATTCAAATGATTCATTTCCAAGTGATTCAATTGAACATTAAGTGAATACGGATCAAACGATTCGTACCTGATTCATATCCAACTGGTTCAGGTTTGAATCACTTAATGTTCAATGGACTTCAAGTGGTTCATGTCTGTTTCACTTCATTCTCAAAAGGTTCACTTTATGTTCAAGTGATTCATACCAGGATTGATTCAGGATTGATTCACTTCATATTTCAGTGATTCATGTCGGATTCACTGCACACACACCTGTTTCAAGTATGAATTACTTGATATTCAAATAGTTCAGGTCTGATTTATCTAAAATTTAGTGTTGTTTTACTGCATTTTCCAGTTGATCAGGTATGATTCACTTCATTTTCAAGTGAATCATGACTGATTCACTTTATATTGGAGTGTTTCAGACACGATTGACTGCATTTTCTGGAGATTCAGAGCTGATTTACTTCATATTTGACAACATCATTACTGATTCACTCCATCTTTGAGTGATTCAAGTCTGACTCATTTATTTACAAGCGATGTGTGATTTACTTTATATTCAAGTGTTTAAAGTTTGATTTAACTGCGGTCGAAGAACTGGTCTATGAATCTGCTGAAGAAAGACTATGCAAAGTGATCGATTTGTACAAAAGTCTAAAGGAGCGATTTTCGAAGAAAGTGGCTGTGCAAGCCAAAATTAAAGGCTATTGCCCATGGATGAACTTCGATCTATGGAAGTTACTTCGCATCAAGGAAAACGTTCTGGCCAGCTGCAAGCGACGCCCTACTGAAAGTGGACCAAGGGAACTTCTAGCACGTGTGTCTAAGTTGGTACAAAGAGCTAAGGACAAATGTAAAAAGGAGTACTATGGCAACCTATTTCGTAGCAGTAACCATAAACAAAATTGGAGTCATTTGAACAAAGTTCTGGGAAGATCAGCTGATGATTCGGAAGAGATTAAGCTGATGATGGATAATCAGATAACAAATGGGCGTCCAGTGGCGGATGCGTTCAACAAGTTCTTCAGTACTATTGGACCCCAGCTTGCCTCAACAATTAACAGTCGCCAGGACATAAACCAATACAATTCGCTTAGTCCTCTCAATTCTTCAATCTTCTTGCGTCCGGCAAGTGAGCAAGAGGTCGTGGTCGAGATAAGAAATTTGGATGTCAATAAAAGCAGTGGACCAGATGGTTTACCGATAAAATTCGTCAAAGATCATCATCGGACTTTCTCATTATTGCTTCGCGATGTCTTCAATCAAGCTATTAGCACAGGAATCTTTCCCGATTGCTTAAAGGTAGCACGTGTGACGCCTATCCACAAATCTGGATACAAAACTGATATCAATAACTACCGACCAATATCTGTGCTGTCTGTCTTGAGCAAGTTATTTGAAAAACTACTTGCAACGAGGTTGCTAAGTTTTTTGCGTACGCACAATATCATGTACAGCCATCAGTACGGTTGTAGGACAGGTTCCAGTACCCTCACAGCAACTAGTGAGTTGATCGACGAGGTCTACGAAGCTATGGATTCTCGGGAACTGGTTGGGGTACTCTACCTTGACTTAAAGAAGGCTTTCGACACTATCGACCATGACATATTGCTTAAAAAATTGGAATACTACGGAATTCGAGGAACACCTAACAACTTGATACGCAGCTATCTCACCGGAAGAACTCAGTTCGTGTATGTAAATGGGACAATTAGCTCACAACGTGGATTAACGGTTGGCGTTCCACAAGGCAGCAATCTCGGTCCTCTTTTGTTTCTTCTATACGTAAACGACTTACCAAACCTGAATTTGCACGGGAAGCCACGGTTATTCGCGAATGATACCTCACTATCGTATAAAAATACAAACCCAAATGACATAGTGCGCCACATGAAGGAGGATTTGATGAAACTTCAGGATTATTTCAATGAAAGTTTGTTGTCATTGAACCTATCCAAAACGAAATATATGATATTGCACTCACCTCGCCGGAACATTTCGCTACATGGAGATCTAATGGTTCGAGGGACTACGATAGAAAAAGTTTCGTGTTTCAAGCATCTTGGTCTAACAATTGATTCCACGCTTACATGGAGCGATCATATAAACATACTGCAAACACAAACTAGCTCAACGTGCGGTTTACTATGGAAGGTCAGCAAGTTCTTACCACGGAAATCGTTGTTGGCCATGTACCATGCCTTTGTGCAGTCTAAACTGCAATACCTTGTTTCGATTTGGGGAGCAGCGGCAAAGTCTCGACTGAAACCATTACAAACGATCCAGAACCGTTGTCTGAAAACTGTATTCAAGTTACCAAGGCTCCACTCGACCGTGGATTTATATAGAAACAGTCCGTCATCAGTATTACCAATCCCTGCCTTGCGAGAATTACAGTGTTTGCTCCAAATTCACAACAACATGTTTAACAGAGAGGCCCATCATAATCAGAACATAGAACGAGTTTCGCATAGATACTCGCTACGGAACGCAACAGTTTTGGTTACCTCGCGTGCTAATACAGAGTTGGCCAAAAGATCGGTTTCCTACTTCAGTAGGAAAAGTTTCAATTCGTTACCAGTTGCTCTGAAGCTTGAGCAAAACGCGAGGAAATTCAAACTTGCAGTGAAGTCCAAAATACGTACTGTAGTGGACAGATACATAATATGAGAAACACAACATTATGGAAAACCGTCAAAGAACATGTGCCGGAAACTGCCGATTGTAGCATATTTGGGCAAGCTCCTTCACAACAAGAATTCATCTGTAAGCTAACCGGACATCTGCGCACGATCGCCATGAACAGCTCATCCTACGGCGAAAGTAGAATCCAGCTCTTCAGGGTTTGAGGCCAGTGTGCTTCAAACAGTCATCCGTGCACCGCTCATTATTCGGCTGAAAGCAGAATCCAGCTCTTCCAGAGGCGCATCGACCGCCTTCCCGCCAACCGAGAGGAGAATCTAGCCTTCTGATTCATCCGTGGACCGCACATCCCTTGTCTGAAAGCAGAATCAAGCTCTTCCAGTAGATCGACCGCTTCCCCCGCCAACCACAACGTGCTCCGAACAGTCGTCCGTGGACCACACATCTTTCGGCTGAGAGCAAAATCCAGCTCTTCCAGGTAAGAGACTGGTATATGTCTAGCCGAAGTCAGTGATGCTGCGCGCCTAATCAGTTTGACTAACTGTTCCAGAGGCACATCGACCGCCTTCCCGCCAACCAAGAGGAGAATCTAGCCATCTGATTCATCCGTGGACCGCACATCCTTTGTCTGAAAGCAGAATCCAGCTCTTCCAGAATATCAACCGCTTCCCCCGCCAACCACAACGTGCTGCGAACAGTCGTCCGTGGACCATTCATCTTTCGGCTGAGAGCAGAACCCAGCTCTTCCAGACCGCACATCCTTTGTCTGAAAGCAGAATCCAGCTCTTCCAGTATATCGACCGCTTCCCCCGCCAACCATAACGTGCTGCGAACAGTCATCCGTGGACCACTTATATTTTGGCTGAGAGCAGAATCCAGCTCTTCCAGAGGCACATCGACCGCCTGCCTGCCAACCGAGAGGAGAATCTAGCCTTCTGATTCATCCGTGGACCGCACATCCTTTGTCTGAATGCAGAATCCAGCTCTTCCAGTATATCGACCGCTTCCCCCGCCAATCATAACGTGCTGCGAACAGTCGTCCGAGGACCACTCATCTTTCGGCTGAGTGCAGAATCCAGCTCTTCCAGGTAAGAGACTGGTATATGTCTAGCCGAAGTCAGTGATGCTGCGCGCCTAATCAGTTTGACAAACTGTTCCAAAGGCGCATCGACCGCCTTCCCGCCAACCGAGAGGAGAATCCAGCCTTCTGATACATCCGTGGACCGCACATCCTTTGTCTGAAAGCAGAATCCAGCTCTTCCAGTATATCGACCGCTTCCCCCGCCAACCACAACGTGCTGCAAACAGTCGTCCGTGGACCACTTATATTTCGGCTAAGAGCAGAATCCAGCTCTTCCAGAGGCGCATCGACCGCCTGCTTGCCAACCGAGATGAGAATCTAGCCTTCTGATTCATCCGTGGACCGCTCATCCTTTGTGTCTGAGAGTAGAATCCAGCTCTTCCTGTATAAAGACCGCTTCCCCCGCCAACCATAACGTGCTGCGAACAGTCGTCCGTGGACCGCTCATCTATCGGCTGAGAGCAGAACCCAGCTCTTCCAGTGGCGCAACGACCGCTGGCCCGCTAACCGAGAGGAGAATCTAGCCCTTCATGACAAGACCTCATCCGTGGACCGCTCATCTTTCGGCTGAGAGGAAAATTCAGCTCTTCCAGGTAAGAGACTGGTATATGTCTGGCCGAAGCCAGTGATGCTGCGCGCCTAATAAATAATTAATTGTTCCAGCGAAAACGTCCACATTCAGCCGTCTATAAACCGTTTGTCTTTCGGACTGTAGGAGAGGTGATCTAGAGGAAGTATCAGAACCAGCCGTTTCTCGACACAACCGACGAAATCATCGCTCAATGATCCAGCCTTGAACTGCTATCCAGCAGCCTGGGGTAAAATAATCAAATTTTGTATTATATACTTGTGTTTTGTAAGTTGATTGTAAAATAGTAGTTGTTAGGTATAACGCTTCCTTCAAAGAGAATTAAACATTCTCACTGGAAGTGTAGTTATGTACAATGTATTTTGAAAAGATGAGGAGGTTTTATGCCTTTGGGAGAAGGAGTTTCGAAGGACATTCCACTCCCAGGGGCTTTTCCCTGCTCCAAATAAAGAAATAATAATAATAATTTATATTTTATTTATTCGGATCTAATTTTCCTTATATTTATGGAATTCAGAACTGATTTACTTTATTTCCATGTTATTCAGGTTTGATTTACTTCATTTTTAAGTAATTAGGTTAATCCATTTTTTAAATTATTTTTGAAATCTCTGCATGATCGAGACCGATTCGCTATATTCAAATGTTTCAAGTCTGTCATACTTCTAATTTAAGTAATTCAGATCAGACTCACTTCATATACAAATGATTCAAGTCTGATTTACTTTATATTCCAGTGATTCAGGACAGATTCATATTCCAGCGATTCAGTCCTGATTCACTCCATTTCCTAGTGATCCGGGTTTAAATCATTGGATTTTTAAGACTCCAATTTTCTATCTTATCTGGATTACAAAATATAACTCGCTTGAAATCCTTAATTTTATCAGCTAGTGGCACACCAACCGGATTTTTTTTCAATTTAAAGGTCTTCTTTCCGGATGTCCATGACACTCTGAAAAAAATGCCCGCAGACTTGAGCTTTTTATCTCTTGCGCATCACAAGAGAGAACTAGTTTAGCACGCTCAATTTTACATGCTCACTAGCATCTCCTATCAGCAAAATTTCGAACCAAACTGTTTACTTTTCGGATTTCCTTGACCTGCTGAATAACTTTGCCGAAGACTCGAACTTTCTATCTCATGTAGATCACAAGATAGAGCATGCTTAAAATGCTTAATTTTACATGCTCTTTAGCGCCACCTATCGGTAAAATTATCCTTGATTTGTTGATCAACTTTGCCGAAGACTCAAAATGCTTAATTTTACATGCTCACTCGAGCCGCCTAGCGGTAGAATGGCGAAATTTGCGAAATTTCACAGAACACTATGTTTATGGTTATGATAGTAATAGAGTAAGTTCATATAAGCATTTTCCCAAATTGATTAGGTTCTCCGAGTTCACCATGAAATCCGTACATGAATTTTTACTTTTTTCTTACAATGTATTAAAGCAAGGTTTGCTTAAATACTTTTATCTAATCTTCGCTAATTACGGCGGACGCTTCTCCTCTCTCATAAAAACCATTTCCAGTCGGATGCACCGGATAGTTAACCTCTCCCCTCCACCCTAGGCACGCATTTGTCCATCTCCTCCGACTGGTTTCTGAAAGCTTCCGACGAAGACCGACAACCTCTCCTCGAGTCTTGCGTGCGCCTCTGCCCTCTTCAGAAATGCCATTTCAAGTGGCCGCCAACATATCTTCAACACGGCTTTCCGCTCAGGTACTTTTCATAGTTTGCTATGTGGCTGAGCATCAAGAACTAGTTTTCACGCTAGTTTTGTTTTACAAGAAGAGTCATTGCGCTGATAAGAGCTTCGCTGATCACATTCTACCTCTTTTCTGGCTTCACTCGTGAAACGCCGGCGTAGGAACCAGGGGGGTTGTCTACAAGTTCATTAAAGCTGTCTAAAACATTTTTTTTTTCCTCGAACCGTAGTTTAGTAGAATATATTTTTAATTATTTTTCTAAGAAATTTGATCAAAATTGTTTCCATGGCTGAAATTTTCAGGACCATGGAGAATTAAGTAGTTCAAGGAAGCAGTTATGGCAGATATATGGGCAGAGCTACAACTGACTATTTTCAAGGAACGGTTTCCGTAACAAAGCATAACAAAATTATTACACTTCTCTATCAACAGCAGTTAAAAATAACATAAGTTGATATAATTTTCTTATCAAGATAGCTTTGTTCTTAACTTCTTCTTCTTCTTGGCTTTATGTCCTCAATGGGACAGAGCCGGCTTCTCAGCTTAGTTTTCAATTAGCATTCGCACAGTTATTAACTAAGAGCTTTCTTTGCCAAAGTTGTCATTTGCGCATTCGTATATCGTGTGGCAAGTACGATGCTACTCTATACCCAGAGCAGTCAAGAAAATTTCCATTACGAAAAGTTCCTGGACCGATCGGGAACCGAACCCAGACACTTGCAGCATGACTTTGCTTTGTAGCCGTGGACTCTAACCACTCGACGATTGTCAATCCATAAATTGATATTGTAGCAGCATTGTTACAAGAATTCATGGCGTTAATTTCATAGGAATTTTCAAAGTAATGTTTCGAAGGAAACTCACGGAAGAATCCAAAAATTTCCATTTCGTTACATTTAATGTTTTTCGTATGAATAAAACTATAATTCCGCATCCTTGAAAAACATTATCATTGTGACATAATTGGCCGTCCTAGGTCCTCTTCAGGAAAAATCTTAGTTACGCCATTGTCGTGAACATGGAGTTCAAAAGTTTCATCGGTCTTTTTCGTACCGAGAGAGCACAGTTCTTTGACCTTGAGTGGGCATTAATCAAGTTATTTGTATTCCAGGGGATAGAAGCCATATGAGTACGAAAAGTTTGTCAGCTTAATTCAAAATCTCAAATTACCGTCTATATTGAGCTGCCAACGATCGAACGTGCTCCAGTTCGATTAGATCAGGTGTATCGAAAGAAAAAGTTCCAAAACAAAAATCGTGAATCGCAAAGAAAGCAAAAGTCTGTTTTCGGAAGCTCGAAATCAGGTTATCTGGCCTGGTGCGGTTTTGGTTGTAGAAAAATCCAGCAGCACGCAATAGCGGGAGTTATAATTCGATCGATCAATGGCCATCATCATCATCATCTTCAGTGTGTTCAGTGGTTTATAGAACCCACGCTTCGGAAATGTGCCGAAATTGGATGGGAATTGGCGATGTACGCGTGCGAGAGATCTCACTCTCGAGATTTTGATCGATTTTTTCTCCTATCGTTGTATCTTAATTATCGGCAGGTGGGATACACACGATATGCAAAATGCTCTAATTGGACGCGAATTTGGCTAATGATATAGCTTCGCATATAATAATGATTAGAAAATTACCTCGCATGATTGCGTGCAGCAAACTCTCACTTTCATTCGTATGTGTGAAAAATTGAGCAAATTTTGGGATATGTTGTTTAATTTCTGTTTTGAAATAAGTTTAAAATGTGTTTTGACATTATGATCATTCCACAAAGAATTAATTTTCCATTAATTGAGATTTCAAAAACTTCACCACTGCTTCAAATACTTTTATTTACTTATTGACATACACCGTATCCTCAAAGTTCAACTTACTAGTGGTACCCGTTAGCGCTACCTAATTCAGCTTAATTCGATAGCCGGAAGGTTTTGAAAGTGGAAAAAATATCAAAAATTAAGCGTGCTCCCATGGAGAAACGGCTAAGTCCCACCACCCATCATCGTACAACATAACGGAGATAAATGATTCATTCGTTTTTCTCCTAAATTTTCCCAGCAGGTCGCACTTGACCGCCAGCAATCAAATTCAGTTATTGTGGATACGCGTGATCGTTTCGAGTGTTTTTTTTTTCTTTCGGTTGTTTATACTAGAAGGGAAATTATCCATTCGACACCGGTTGATTGTACAGGTGAAAATGATAATGGTCCAGTGTAGTAAAGCGTTCGGTTTTGGTGGCCCACTTTCGATATCGAGCCAACAAAAGTCCCGCGGCAGTTTGTGTGTTTACGCGATTGTGGGGAGTGTGGATAATGAAAAATGATTCAGTGGTGGGAAAATTGGCTTCCCGCGTGGCGATGATCTAATTGTTGATAATTATCATTAGTATTGTTTTGAAACAAGGAGAGCATTTTTTCGGATCTTGAAGTGAGCGAAGATTGATGGTGGGAGATTTTGTTTTGGTCGCACAAAATGATCCTGAACGATTGTTAAACATAATTTGAACTTCTGTTGAAAATTGGTATTTGAAAAGAAAAAGAATTGGATACGCGTTTCCGTACTAAAATCATTCTCATCATTTTAGAAACTAGAAACGTATGCCAAAATGCCAAGTAAACGATTTTATTTCAGTAGCGGGGATATTATAAAAAAAAGATGAGTTAAAATATCGTAAAAAGTCTTGGCCTTCATTAAATTTGATAATTTTATAATTTTTGCTCAATCGCTATACAGACAAATTATACAAAACCTTACTTACACTTTGTTTTCTGCTTTTTCTTCCAGGTAAACACTCACAACCGATAATACAAGATTCATCTGGGCTCGTCATTTACATAATAATTTCTTCGGTAAAATATCAAATATTTTCTAACTTGCTCCAATCCATTCTGTAATAATTTACAGCAATTCAAAATATGAGAAAGTTTCAAGACAGATGTCTCATAGACTCCCGGTACTCTATGGGCCGTATCGCTATTCGTTGATCAGATTCGAAAACAGCATCGCCGAATTCATTGTAGTCATGAGGTGGAGGTTATATCGTCGGTTGGAGAGTTCAGTTCCCACTGGCTGACGAGGAAGATCGGTCTACGACTGGTTGATTCCACTGATAAACGACTGGTTCAACATAGGTAACTGTACAGTACAGCCTTCCATACCGATACACCTAGAGATCCCCACAGCAGACAGAATCACAACTCGACCAGGTTTAGATTGATGGACGGCACTTCTCCGACATTATCGACGTCAGGACCTATCGTGGCGCTAACATCGACTCTGACCACTATCTAATGTTGGTTAAACTGCGCCTAAAATTCTCCGTCGTTAACAACGTACGGTACCGACGGCTGGCCCGGTATGACCTAGAGCGACTTGAGGTGAAGATGAATCGAAGCCAAACCTAAAATTTTCAAGAGCACGAAGCTGGAGAACCAGACATCCATTTAAGCTGAAAACTTGATCTATTGGTCACTAGTAGAGATGGTCGGGTCTCGGGTTTTCAAACCCGAAACCCGACCCGAACCCGAACCCGACGGGTTCGGGTCGGGTTCGGGTTTTGAAAATTTTTATTTTTTCGGGTTCGGGCTTAGTCGGGTTTGGGTCGGGTTTGGTGAGAATTGTTCACAAAGTAACAACCTGAAAGCTTCCCAATGCATCAGAAATGATGAATTTATCATCTTTTCGAACCCGGGTTCTATTCAGGTTTTTCTTAGAAAACTTCTTCGGGTTTCGGGTCGGGTTCGGGTTTGAACAGCGAAAAATGTTCGGGTTCGGGTCGGGTCCGGGTTTGCTTTTCAATTTTTGTCTCGGGTTCGGGTCGGGTCCGGGTTTGAAGGAATAAAATAAGTCGGGTACGGGTCGGGTTCGGGTTTGGAAAATGTGAAACCCGACCATCTCTAGTCACTAGCTGGTGGTGACCAATCGATTATGTTTTCAGTTCAAACGGATGGTCGGTTCTCCAGATTTGTGCTCTTGAAAATTTGAGTTCTGGCTTCGGTTCATCTTCACCTTAAGCAACCGGATGTCGCAGCAGCGTACGCGCAGCACCTCGAGGCTGCATTACCGGAAGAGGGTGAGCTGGATGAAGCCCCCCTTGAGAACTGCTGGAGAACAGTGAAAGCAGTCATCAACAATGCAGCTTAGAGCAACGTCGGGTACGTGGGACGGATTCGAGGGAACGTTTGATTCGACGAGGAATGTAGGCAAATTCTGGAGGAGAAGAATGCAGCGCAGGTGGTCTTTCGGGAGAAAAAACGCCGCCTGGAGAAGACGGAGTGCAAGCTGTGTCAGTCTCAAGAAACACGTAAGTTCTATCAGAAGCTCAAAACATCCTGCAACGGATTGGTGCCGCGAGATGAGATGTGCAGGGATTAGGATGGGAGACGGACGAGCGTGATGTGATCGAAAGGTGGAAGCAGCACTTCGACGAACACCTGAATGGCGCTGCGAGCACAGGCAATGAAGGACGGGACAATGGAGGAAATGTCTTAGTCAGTACTACGGGCGATGGGAACCAACCAGCCCCCATTTTGAGAGAGTCCCATCTACAAGAAAGGCGACATGTTAGATTGTGAGAACTTTAGAGCGAACACCTATCTAAATGCGGCCTACAAAGTATTATCCCTGATCATCTTCCGTCGTCTGTCACCTGTAGTAAACGAGTTCGTGGGAAGCTATTGATCGCGTAGAAATAAAAATACAGTCCATTTGGTTTCAGTGTAGAGAAATACATTAACAGAATTTGTGTTACCTTCCATATCAAGACACCTTGTCAGATGAATCAGTAGTAAAATAAATCTTATACCGAGCAGACGTGTCCGACTTTAGTTCTTTCCGACCATCAAGTATCGCAAGTCCGAACCACGTGAAAATTCCCCCCGAACAGCCGGCTTCGTTGACGGCCGATCGACAACGGACCAGCTCTTTACTGTACGGCAAATCCTCCATAAATGTCGTGAATACCAGGTCCCAACGCATCACCTTCTCATCGATTTCAAGGGTCATACGATAGTACCGACCACGTAGAGCTATGGAAAATCATGGACGAGAACAGCTTTCCCGGGAAGCTAACGAGACTGATAAGAGCGACGATGGAAGGTGTGCAAAACTGAGTGGTGAAGATTTCAGGCGAACACTCCAGTTCGTTTGAATCCCGCTGGGGACTACGACAAGGTGATGGACTTTCGTGCCTGTTATTGTCGTGCCTGTTATATATATTGCACTAGTTGCGGAGAGCCGAGCTTAACAGCCGGGGTACGATTTTTACGAGATACAGTCAATTTGTTTGCTTCGCGGCCGAACATTTGAAAAGGTGGCAGACCTATACACCCGCATGGAACGCGATGCAGCGAAAGTTGGTACATACATAAGATACGTTCGAGGTGGTCGATGAATTCGTCTACCTTGGATCCTTGCTGACGGCTGACAACAATGTTAGCCGTGAAATACGGAGGCGCATCATCAGTGGAAGTCGGGCATACTATGGCCTCCACAAGATGTACAAAACGCTCATAAGACCGGTAGTCTTCTAAGGGCATGAAACGTGAACGATGCTCGAGGAAGACTTGCAAGCACTTGGAGTCTTCGAACGTCGGGTTCTTAGGACGACCTTTGGTGGTGTGCAGGAAAACGGTGTGTGGCAGCGAAGGATGAACCACGAGCCCGCCCAACTCTACGGCGAACCCAGTATCCAGAAGGTGATCAAAGCTGGAAGGATACGATAGGCAGGGCATGTTGCAAGAATGCCGGACAGCATGTATTCGCTTCGGATCCGGTTGGTACAAGAAGGCGTGGAGCACAGCGAGCTAGGTGGGTGGATCAAGTGGGTATCGATTTGGCGAGCGTGGGACAGAACCGAGGATGGAGAGATGCGGCCACGAGTTCAAGAGTTCGCCGAATATCATTAGACGTTACATTCCAGAACATGATAAACAACTTTATACATTTATTTCCCACTTTTTCACTTTTTCCACCGACGCGCGACATGTTCGAAGGTCAAGGTCGAAGGATCAAACAGAACTCATTTATTTCCCATTCTGTAATTGAGTACAAACTCTAAGTAGTAAATGAAACACTTTCTCATGAGTTTAGCTAATCAATGCGCCATGCCCTAGGGC
This sequence comes from Aedes aegypti, assembly GCF_002204515.2. Lineage (NCBI taxonomy): Eukaryota > Metazoa > Arthropoda > Insecta > Diptera > Culicidae > Aedes > Aedes aegypti. Next base: position 422,858,788 of record NC_035108.1, on the reverse strand, counting down.
ATCCGATGCGTATACTCTTCAGCCTCATTGAAATTGCAGCACTCAATAGAAACCGGCATTTCCACTTTCTTTGAACACCTATTTAAACGATTCCAATTGCATTTTTAAATTGAAGCATCCATCCACAATTCGAAGAGCACACACTTGGGTTGGCATCTGACACGACATACATAGAGCTTCCATATGCACCGATACCCACGAAACCAGTCGAGATCTTACCGAATGCATATCACGCAAGTCCCACAACTGCAGCGAAGACGACTACGACGAAAACATTCGCCGGATGCCGTTTCTTCAATTTGGATCTTTCATCCACATGCTACGGCCGCCGCGTATTTAACAACGTGCTGCACTCTATCACTCGCGATCTGTCTGTGCACGGCGGTAATTCCGATCAGTCGAGCGCAACAGAATCATAACAAATGGTGTTATTTATTTCGAAAATAAATTGTAAAAAGCTAATAAATTAGATTGATATGATTATTTTAAAATCATCACAAATTTAGTTACATTTATTAGATTTGAAAAAAACTAATGCAGGTATTTTTAACTCTTTTTCTAAGTATTATTTTTAAAAGTGTCCACAAATGAAACATATGGGCTGTTCCCAACTGTCTGGTCCAAGTCGGGTTAAATTGTACCGGAAGTCGAACCAATGTTAGGTTGACATAGGGCCAAAGTCTGTTTAGTGTCGGGTTTGTGATCAAAATGTTGTTGGATCGTTGTCGAGACAATGTTGGGTTAAATCCAGTCTATATCGACTGTAGCTTGAGTCACATACGATGAGCAGCCCTGCTGCTTATTAATATTGAATGTAAATTATAACTAGTTTTGTTATTATTATGATATTATTTGCTTGGGGCCCAGATAGCCGTAGCGGTAAACGCGCTATTCAGCAAAACCAAGCTGAGGGTCGTAGGTTCGAATTCCACCGGTCGAGGATCTTTTCGTGAAAGAAATTTTCTCGACATCCTAGGGTATAGAGTATCTTCGTACCTGCCACACGATATACACATGCAAAAATGTTCAATTGGCATAGAAAGCTCTCAGTTAATAACTGTGGAAGTGCTCCCAGTTGGAACGTAACGCCATAAAGAAGAAGAATTTACTTGCAGAACACGTTTCTTAAGCATACCTGAAAGAAAGTTTAAATAAATATCAGCAATTAATGTAATTGTGTTTTGATTTTATTATTCCCTCTTTATCGGGATGCCGTGGCAAGTGCAATGCAGAGCAGTAAGTAATTGAAGTAAACAGACAATCACAATAATGCTGCTCTCTCCCTCTCGGACGGTTCGGGCTTCGGTCGGATCGAAACAGGGTGGTGATCTCATTTGTGTCGAGTGTCCGTCTAGAGTTGTTGCATGGGTTCAATTCATTGGGTAATTGACCGTTTAGGATTTGGAGAAGGTTGGTTTGGTCCACGTTAGCGGATGCACATGACGTTGCGCTCAGAAATGCAACAGATTTTTTTTTGCCAATTGGTACAAAACTTATTTTTTTACAAGATAATCATCCACATTGTACAATTCGCCACACAGTACGTAGCGAATTAAATTTGGGCGTATTGAAATTGATCTGGTTAGGGAAAGTAGTTGACGTAATTGAGCCAAATTTGTAGTTTAGCCTCAACCATTGCTTTTATTCTGACATATTTCTAAGATAGCGTATTTCGAACATTGGCATTAATAAAGCTCTGTGGTGAGAGGGCAATTCTTTGGAAGAAAAAACGCCAATTATCGGAAATGTCGACATAACACTCGTGAGAACCCAAGTTGTTCGAAGACGTTCAAGAATGTGGAAAGTGAATTATCGTGGTAAAATGTGCAGTATGCCAGCAGTCGAGTAATTGTATCCTTCCGGTAATTTTCGCTCTACCACTTTCAATGAAAAAAGTATGCATGTGAACACGGCGCGCGAACTTGTGTTTTGGAATTTTGCCGATTATATCGTAATCAATTTTTTGTATATAGCACGTTCGCAAACGCAATTAAAAAGCAATTTTTAGCATTGCTGCTATCACATTTCACAATGAATAGTTTGGCCATTTTTTTAACAGTCTTCTAAGTTTTGTATGACTCAACACTATTGAGTCAATACTCGTCTTTTACCTTGTGTAACATTGTTGGAGACTACCTAATTTATTGCTCTGGATTCTCAAAAATATATATTTCAAATGAAAAGTCTCGTTTTTTCATGCAGGATGGTTTCCCAAGTCACTTTTTTATGTTTTCTATGGATTGGTAGACAAAATGGAGCGGTCGCTAAAAGGCAATTCCACAAATTTCAATTAGATCGCTCCATAAAAAGATACCCTAAGCATCTCAAGAGATACTCAAACGAATTTCTCTAGAAGTTTCTCCATGAAATCCATCAATAGATCTACGTTGATTACTCCGATAATTTCCACCACAAATTCTGGTAATTTGTTTTCTACCGATTCGTCCAGCTGTTACTCCATGAAATCTTCCAAAGATTCCGACTGGAAGTGGTTTTTAATTAGGATTTTTTTAGCAAACTCACCAGAAATTCTTCTTAGATTTCTCAAAAAAATCTTTCTGGAATTCCTTATGAAGTTCTTCCAACAAACTTTTCCAAAAATATCTCCAGTTATATATTAGAAAGTTTATTGTATGACCATTAGGATATGCTACAGTAATTATTTCGGCGAATCCTGCTATTATTCCTACACAAGTTTTCAGGGGTTTCTTCGAAATTCTGCAGAATATTATCCAGGCTTCCGTTTGATATGCTTTCCGATAAGTATTCCAGTAATTTCTACAAAAGAAATCTCAAAGACAGAAATTATTTTAAAGACCTTGCAGAATTTCTCTTCTTTAAAATTCCATCCGGTATTTCTCAAGGAGTTTCATCAGGGATTACTCTATGGTTTTCTTTAGAAATACCGTGAAGTTTTTCAATAATTCTTCCTAAAAATTTTGAAAAAGCTTTATTCTCGGAAGGAATTTTCGGAGAAATGTATGAAAGAATTCCTGAATATATTACGTGAATCATATTTCGAGAAACTTGTAGAATTATCTCTGAAGACAGCCCTGGTAGATTCACTGCAGTAGTTCCTAAAGGTATCCCTAGAGAAATTGTTGATGAAAAATTCATATTTGGAGGAAATTTTGCAAATATTACCTATTTATAAGCCCTGCTTACAATTACTCGTTTGAATAAAAATCAATAACTAATTTCTGAGCTGTGATTTGGAAACGTTCTTCGTCAAAGTATCTTCTAAAAGCATGATACGTATTCTTACTCTCAAATGGGCAGAAACTCGCATATGGACAACAACTGTGACTGATCGAATGAATTACTTTTTCCATAGTGATCCCCATACAAACTTTGAAGGGTTTGTGCACTCTCAGGTTTCATCAAAATAAGGTCCAACTTTGAAAGAAACTCATAATCTGCTGATAAAACAATAGACTACTTACTCCAAGCATTTCACCAGTTGTTACTTTGAAAATTGGTTCCGGGAATCCTCTAATAATTGTCTCTAGGGGTTTCTTCAGTACTTTATGCTCAATGTACTACAATGTACTACAATGTACAGTACTTTATGCGACGGAATCAAGACCAATCGTGTTCGGTTCGCGTTATTCGAGAGCGGAAAAAGAATCGTCAGTATTGCGTGGTCTTTTGATTCGGTTGCATGATCCGGAGGGAAGGTCGACAGAATCAAAACCAATCGTGTTCGGTTCGCGTTATTCGAGAGCGAAAAAAGAATCGTCAGTAGTGCGTGGTCTTTTGATTCGGTTGCATGTTTTGGTGGGACGAGCGACGGAATCAAGACCAATGGTGTTCGGTTCTCGTTGTTTGAGAGCGGAAAATAGAATCGTGCGTGATCTTTTGGTTCGGTTGCATGTTCCGCAGGGAAGTGCGACGGAATCAAGACAAATCGTGTGGCTCGCGTTGTTCAAGTTCGGAAAAAAAGAATCGTCAGTAGTGCGTGGAATCAAGACCAATTGTGTTCGGTTCGCGTTGTTCGAGAGCGAAAAAAAGAGTTCGAGTGCGGAAAAAAGTAGTGCGTGGTCTTTTCATTCTGTTGCATGTTCCTGTGGGACGAGCGACGGAATCAATATCAATCGTATTCGGCTACTTCTAAGTTATTTTCAAACAAGCTTTGAATGATTCGTCACTACGAGTGTCGACTTGTTCGTGTTTTATTTAATGTTAATACACGTTTCTGTTTTCGTCATTGCTAAAACAACCTTTGAATAGTTCGACATTATGAATGTCGACGTAAATAAGACATTTTTTCACGCAACGCAACGTTTTTTTTTATTTCAAACATACTTTGAATGTTTCGATATTGTATGTGTCGACAATACCCTTGTTTATGTTTCATGCAATTTTAAAATACACAAACCTTTTCTTGTTTTCGTCCTTACTAAAAATAACCACAAGTTCGATATTATTAATGTTGACTTTTTTATAATTTCTTTCAATATATTTTTACCGCAATTACAAAGCTAGTTTTAAATAAGAGTTGTATTTTCCCTCCGTATCCATGGATCGCATCACCGACCAAAGGTGGCTCCAAAATCTTTTTCCTCCTTGACTAACCACACCTTCCCCGTGATAATTGTGGAGATGCAGAGGTATTCTCGGTCTCTACTAGCAACAATCATTACACAATAACGTTCCTTCCCCTTCCTAATTGGCTGTAAGGACTTGGCCGGCGACGTTATTGATCAATAATATGAGAGCTGCTAAAATTGCACTTCGAGAATATGTGGAAAATCTCATTCCTTATTCATTTTGATCAAAGTGCAATTCTTACCAGTTCAGATCAATCACGGAGCAGCAACCATTGACATGCACAGTCAGTCTATGCTATGCTATGCTATGCCAAAAGTTTTTTCACCCATGTGCTATATCTATGCAAACCTCGTGGAGCTTTATGGGCCGCGAAACCGACATGTGTACAATAGCAGAACAAAATGCTTTAAGGCCGCAAAGGTTAATCGATTGCTGCACCTGACTCCTTGCCATGCCAACTACTAAGAAGCATGAAACATATTCACCCCACTGCATCATAAAGTAATTAGCGAACCAGCGCGGAGAGGAAATGAAAGACAGTAAAATAACAATTGAGACCGTAAGTATAAGAAAATAAACATAAAACACATCAAAAGACCGATTACTTCAGCTAATTTACTAGAACGATAACATCGACATCGAAAGGCTGCGCTTCATGGTGGGATCAACAACGCAGCAAGTGAGCAAGCCGTTTATGATCGAGTGATAGTTGCACCATTACGAACCGCGTTGTTTTTGCTGGGGATGTTTGCCGGCGCAATGGAGTATGATGAGTTTGGTGGAGCAAGTTCGTTGGCCTCGCGTCATCGGCCATAGATAACCGCCGGCCGTCTGCCGATGGAACTTGTTCAGCATCACTGGCGATCTTTCCAGTGTTGCCACATATTTTTCGACTGATTTCAAGTCAATCTTCAAAAATCTTGGTGAAAATCTGTTTTGTACAAAAAATTCAGAACTATTACTATTACTAGAACTGTTATTATAATCAACGTACTTTGTAGTTGTATAAATCCATCTCGCGACGAGGATCCTAAAGAATGCTTGTAGAACATTGCGGTTACTTTAAATCGGTTTGGTGTCTACTCATTCGCGCAGAAGATACTTGAAGCAACTGCGACGATCTGCAAGCATTTTTAGAGGTTTTCAAGATCGTCGTAGCTGGCATCACTGCATCCTCCTAAGACGCAAACCAAGCCAACGGCGACGACGGCGGTCGGCCCATAAATGGGAAACTGATGAATGGCTAGTCATAAAGTCTAGATTGTACGGTATAGGGGCCCCCTCTCATCACTCTTTCACTTTTGTGCCCATGCACATTCACAGAAGTTAGTTGGCAAATCTAGGCGACTGGCCCGGGAACAAAAGCCACTGTCTGCCGAGTTGGACATTAATCAGCCAAATTGCTATAAAATGTTACCTATTCAATGAGGAACCGGCCTATTGTTTCCGATTCGGATATTCCACTTTCGAAAAAAGGAAATCAGTTCTTACGGACGAGCCCACACAATACATTCAGGTGTCCATACTCGGTTGCTATTCCAATATTTGCTCCACTTGGAAGCAACTCTTTTCTTGGCGTGTATCAATCAACGCCGACAAAACGAAATTTGCTTATCTATAACGATTGATCTTTCTTGCGGCAATAATGGCTCCCCTATATTTTTGACACCAAAGGCAACTAGAAGATAATTAGGAGGTGTATTAGTTTTGGTCAGCTTAAGGAAAGAATCGTTGTATTCCAAAGATGGCCATCATAAAGGCTACCCTCTCTTGAGTTAGCTTAATGATCAAATATTATTTTTCAATCAGACAGTGGATGTTCGAGAAACACGTTTTTTAAATTGAAGTACCTACAGCGAAAAAGTAACAATTGAAAGAAAGTATCCTCCACAGAAAACCTCAGCAAACCGGAAGCTACTCATCGAAAGTATAAAAAGGGGGTCGAACTTTGCCATTCTCGCATTATAGGGGCTTCATACTCGATTGGTTTCTTGCCGTGGGTGTAGGGCTTTGTTTATGTGATTTGCCACGTTCGGCAAATGTGAGAACCAGGTCACAAAAATAGCTTCAGCAATACATTTTACCCTTTATTCATAACCACAGAACGTGGGAATTGATTTCTGATTTCTGATCCATGTTCGCCATTTATGAAACATTGTATTTTTAATTACCAGGCGGTTGTTCGATACCAAAAAGTGATTATAACTTACGATCGGTAACCAAATTTTCATTCAGTTTCTCTCTACCATATAACGGCATTTACAAGAATTAAGGTTTTGAAACTCAACGCAACGCAAAGACAGTTTATTTAATGAGAAGTAATTTAAAATTTGATAATTTCAAATAAGTGTTTTTAGTCACACTGTATCCGCAAAATAATTTTTTTCTGGATTTGTTGAACGTGTTCTTGAAAAAAAGACTAATGTTTTACGAATTTTAAGTGTTTTAAGTTTTTTTTAATTTAAGTGAAAACATCAACGAAAAGATTTTAGAAAACCGCGTTTGAAAATTAGAAATGACGTAACTTCTAACTTGGCGCTCTTAAGGTTTTTCAGTGAGGTGAATATCGTTATAATATGATGTCAAATCTGATACCGTAATTTTTTTTAAATGAGTATGGACATATTTTCGGAAATGCAATGGAAATTTTAAAAAATATTTGTTTTGTTCACGTATTTTGCATAATGCCCATTCTACCACTTACAGCTAAAACAAAATATTAAAACATTCAGAAAAGGATTTGTGCTGGCATTACTGTATGTATTTATTCATGATTTTCTACAGGAATTTCGTGCGAATAATGATATTTTCCAAAAGATTCATAGGTTATTCCGAAGATTTCTCCAGGACTTCTCTAAGTGATTGTATTCCGTGGAATTCATCCAAGAATTTTCCTAAGGATTTCATCTAATATTTTTTTTCGGATATGTCAAGAGTATAACCAGAATGTTTTTTTCAAGAATAACCATAGAAATTACCTAACCTAATTTTTTTAGATGTTTTTCAAGAAAATCCTAAGTTTTACAGGATTTAATCCGGTGATTCTCCCATCGATTTCCTTAGTACATCCTCCAAGATTCACGTTTAGAGTATAATAAAGAATGGAAAAAATACCTGGAGGAACTAATAATCCCTGAGTAAATTACTGGAGGTATTATCGTTAGAGTGCTCAAGGATTTCCTGAAATCCTTTAACCATATTTTAAAAAATCACTGGAGAATTGGTAGAAAAATCTTCAGAAGAATTTCTAGTGAGATCCTTGTATGAGTCCCTGGAACTATTCCAGATGAAATCTCTGGACAAACCACTAGACAATTTATAGACGAATAGCCACGTTATAGTCTTTGAATTTTTCTCTGATGCCTGTAGAATTTTGCATAAGGATTTGCTGCAACCAGAACAATGAGACTTTAAAAATCATTTTAATTCAAATAGACACCTTAGAGATCTTCCTTTAAAAATATAGACTTTTTTAAATAGAGATTAGGTCTCTAGAAAAAGCCCTGCTTCCAGCCCTACATTAATTTCTACTATTCAAAACTTTTGAATAAATCTTTAGATGAAGAGGTGGTTAAATGAACACCTCAAGGATATCATATTGTTCCTGATAGAAAAAATATGAATTTGTATAGTTCTATCGCACAACATTAAACAAAAAACGATGGATATGTTCTCAACTAGTATAACATTGTCACCGTTGTTATAATTAGAAATATTTAAAACTAACTTAACTTGCCGGAGTGGCTTAAGTATGTTCTGTTTCCATAGTTTACTGGTTCAAATTTAATTGATTGTTGTTTTCTATAGTGAACCGATTGAAAAGCAAAACAAATAAATTGGCAATTAACAATGTTGTTATTTCGAATAAAAAAGGATCTGAAAATAAATGTAGCACAATAATAGTAAGAATGCCATGTGATCAATTTTATAGTTGATTAGAGCTAGTATCAACCTTTTTTTTCAAATCTAGATGATTTGGTTTCTCTGGTACGCTCACGTCAATATCAGAATGAACATACGCGGATGTCTTCCACGGGACTAATCTCCACCTGATTTGACCTTTTTTTCCGGCATTCGCACTAAATGACCAGCTCACTGAAGGTTGCCTATTTTATTCGCTCAATAGTCTTTGCTCCTGTTCTCAAATTAACGAAAGCCTAAGAGAGCCAAGAATCAGCGTTTTATTCAGGGCAAATTGACAATAACGTTTCATTTGGTCATGCTTGCACTCATCGCTGCTCTCGTTGCATTATTATTGAAAACTAATTTAGTTTTCGAAACACTTTTCAGTGTTGTGCGATGAATTATCGCGAGGTGTTTTGGCGAAGTTGTTAACGAAATAGTGGATCTATAAAGACAGATAAGCATTTATTAACCAACAGTATAGAAATGTCGTTCTCTTTTGTAAGTTGCGGGTCCCTAAGCTGGTTACGTAATCCGTAAAAGGAGATACTCGCAGCTAGAACACGTGTTTTTACTACACGGGAAACATTATCATCAAACGTCACAAGTATTATACGGCTCTTCATCAACTTCAACTACATCTCCATCAAGCACTGCCTCAACACCAGCACATTTAAACCTGCTTCTTTCTCTACATGCAACCATATACGTTTGGGTAGAGTGAATGGCATTAATTCTTACACTTGATTGTATTTGTCAGCTTAACCCTAGTTGCGTAAAGTTGTTAGTCAACAAATTTCAATCAATTTTCGAACACTTGTGACATATGACAATCATGTTTTAATCTTGTCGTGGCTGAGAATGTTTAACAGGATACTTTTTACGTAGAATGCTTAGGGCAATACTCGGTGGAAAACTAGACGTAAACATCTAGAATAATACCAAATATACAAAAAAGCTTATTTTATTGAGCAAAATAAATACGGCAATCTTTGGTGAGCCGGTCACTTAATGTGAAAGTCGAAAAATGAGCTGTAAATTAATAATATTCAGCATTGAATGTTTTATGTTTATCGAATTAATCTTAATTATTGTATACTAGTGGTCCCGGCAAACTTCGTCTTGCCATCAAGTAGGCTATTGAAAAACGCTATGAATCGTCCAATACAAAATGACAGTTTCATGCACTCTCGTTTTTCCAACTTTTCCGGTGAATATCCTGGGATTTTTATACACATAAACACGTCGGAACCCTTGACGAACAAAACGGTGAAGAGGGATTCCACGGAGGCATGCAAGTCGATTCTGATCGACCATTTCAAAAATATCTGAAACTTTGCACAGTTTTTCAGTTCCATCTAAATCGTCATTTTCCGATATCAAATCTTCAAGTTGAGTCACGACTAACTTTTCAAAAGGGTGTATGTGAAAATGGTTCAAAAATATTCAAAAAGCTGCACAGCAAAAACGGTTCGTTCGATTGTTAGACAACTAAAGAAACAAAGTTAGACAACTAAATAAAGATTCCAAAAAAAAAATACACACAGTAAAAAAAAATTTTTTTTTTGCATTAAAAAACATCATTTTTGTCACAAAAACTCAAATATCTCAAAACCCTATCGAAATACCAACGTAATTTTTTGAGGGAAAACGGTCCATTATATTAGCTATCTACCATAAAAATTTGGTGATGGTAAGCCAATAAACAAAAAAGTTATGACATTTCAAATATTTCACATATTTGACACTTAGTGAAAATTTTTTTTTTTTCATTGTTAATTTTTTTTAGGACCGCAGTTTGTTGCTGAATTTTTTGTTAAGGGTACCACATGAGGTTAACAAGTTGTTTTCTTGATATTTTATTTAATTATTCATAACTATTATAGCATCTATTAGAAAGTTAGACGCGATCCAGTGTTGTGATCTAAAGTCTTGATAGTGTCATTTTTTTTTTATTTTACGTAACTGAAGAAAAATTCTCTCAATAGTGTTGAAACCTTTTGATAAAAGAAACCTATAAGAAATCTAATATTGAAGACAAAAGCTACAAAAAAAGTATTCTATACAGGTATACGACTAGTTTACCTGCAAAAAGTTTACCTCGTAGAGAACAAGGCGGGTCTATACCCAGGTGATCTAGTATACGTAAAGCAGGTCGGTTTTCTCGGCGCTGGTTTTCTCCACAAAGTTAAAATCTGATTACACCTGGGTATAGACCCGCCTTGGTAGAGAATAGACTTTGTTAATCATATTTGGGAGAAAGCGAGTAACTTCAACAACATCAAAAACATGATAGGTACATACCATGAACATACTCACGAAAAAGCTAAAAATATACTACCACTATGGTTATAAAAGATTTAATTGTAAAATTTTTCTTCAGTCAAGCAAACGACACCAAACTAGTCAGTAAAAACTTAAAAGTGATTTTGTTTATTAAAATCTAACGAGCAACATGAGTAGTCGCTTTCTCAACTGTTGCAGGCCGTTTGCAGAAAAAAAGTGTTCGAAAGAGCTACGAAATCTCACCGAAAGCACCATAGATAAACTGAAAGCGGCTGGTTATGCTCCAATGTCTACATTGAATACAAATTTACGCATTTGTACGTCCTGCCGTTTAAACGTTGACAAACGGGCAATCTGTACATCATCGGTGGATCAGGTTGCAGGAAGTTCGAAAACAACAACAACTGAGGAATTACTAGATGCACCGACAACAACTGAGGAGTTACCAGAAGTACCAAGTGCAGATAGTCTTGCCACGGTACCATCAGCGACATCTGTTTCAACAAATCAATCAGAAGATGAGTGCATCCAGAAGGTCAACATCGAACGCTTCAACGAAGGGATAGCTGGAATAAAAGTGACTCCGATTAAATGGACGAAGATGGGTTACGTCAATTATCCCGAGAAAAAATACCGTGAAATCAACGAAGCTGTACGAAGAAACCTCTTCAAATTAGGACCTGAGGATGTGGAAAATACAGACTACGATGAGGTAATTATGAATATGAAGGAAAGGTTCTCGAATCTAGCCACGACAAGGAAAGAAAAAATATTGATTTTGTCGATGCTGCCAAGCTCGTGGTCTATTCAAGACGCCATTGATGAGTTCAAAACCAATAGAAATACAGCAAAAGAGGCAAAACAATTCAAAAATAACTGTCTTGCAACCAAAAATGCTAGGTCGAGTACTTCATTAACAGATGAGACAAAAAAAAAATATTTCAATATTTTGAAGACGATGAAGTAAGTAGAGCTATGCCTGGCCAAAAAGATTATGTATCTGTAAAAAAAAGATGGAAAGCGTCAAGCAATCCAAAAACGATTAATGATGACTACTTTGAAAGAAGCGTATACACGCTTCAAGGAAATTAACGAAAATACTAAGGTAGGTTTTTCCTCATTTGCAAGCCTTCGTACAAGGCAATGCAAGCTTCTATCCAATTCAGGAACACATAATGTTTGTGTGTGCACAACACACGAAAATATTAACCTAATCTTACATAGTTTGAAAAGAATCAATTTATCAAAGGATATTAAAATGTTAACTGGTTGTCTTTTGTGTGAAAATACAACATCAAATTGCTATCTACGATCTTGTTCGGATTGTCCAGATTCTTCATCATTGGAAAATACTTTATTCGCTGAGTTTGAAGAAAATTATATTGATCAGTTATCATTTGAGCAATGGGTGACCACGGATAGGTGTGACCTAGAAACTATTGTAAAACCTGTAGATGAGTTTGTGTCATTTTTTTGCTTGAAATTAGAAAGTGAGGAATTAATCACGACTTTATTAAAACAGAGCAATCCCGCTTTTTAAAAAATACGAAAAATACATTACAAGATGGTGAATTTTTAGTCATTTGTGATTTTTCTGAAAACTATAGCTTTGTATTGCAAGATGAAGTGCAGTCCCATCACTGGAACGTACAACAAGCTACAATTCATCCATTGGTTATTTATTTCAATGGAAGTACGCAAATTGAACATTTTAGTTTTATTGTAATTTCCGAAGATTTAAGACACGACTCAGTATCTGTAAATTTGTTCATTGCCAAAATGATTAACTTTTTACGCGTTGATAAGGATAAAGAAATCAGAAAGATATATTTCATGTCTGATGGAGCAGCATCGCAGTACAAAAACCGTAAGAATTTTTCGAGCCTATGTCAATTTAAATCAAAGTACGGAATTGATGCAGAATGGCATTTCTTTGCTGCGTCACATGGCAAAGGTCCTTGTGATGCTATTGGAGGAACCATAAAGCGCATGGCCACAAGAGCAAGTTTAGCCAAAGAACGTGAGCATCCAATTAAAACTGCAAAAGAACTATTTGATTGGGCGAATCGCAGAAAAGCAGAAGATTTAACAAAATTATCATTTTGTTTTACTACTACTGAAGAGTACGAATTAACGGCATCAGAGCTCAGCGAGCAATATAATAACGCGAAAACGATTCAAGGAACCCAAAAATTTCACTGTTTCATTCCATTGTCAGAAAATAAAATTAAAGCAAAACTATACTCGAACTGTACTGATAATGATGCAAAAGTGTTCGATATTGTAAAAAAATTGAATAACAATAAATAAATAAATAAGTATTAATAAAATGTTTTCATGATCTCATAACGCATACCCAAATCCAAAACTTTTAAATTTTATATATAACATTTAGAAACTCATCGATCATACTCTAAAAAAAAATATCCTGGTAAAAAAAAAAAATATTTTCGTGTAATCTGTTAATTCATTTTAATTTATACATATATACATATAATATTTATACATATACATAATATTTATACATAATACTAATGAATACATGAAAACGACTTGTTTAATTCACGCAAGGCCCTTAACAATAAAATCAGCAACAAACTCCGGTTCCCGTAATAATTCACACCGAAAAAATTTTTTTTTTTCTACTAAATGTGAAAATTGTGACATGTTTGAAATGTCATAACTTTTTTGTTTATTGGTTTACCATCACCAAATTTTTATGGTAGATAGCTAATATAATGGACCGTTTTCCCTCAAAAAATTACGTTGGTATTCCGATAGGGTTTTGAGATATTTGAGTTTTTGTGTCAAAAATTATGTTTTTTAATGCAAAAAATTTTTTTTTTTACTGTGTGTATTTTTTTTTGGAATCTTTATTTAGTTGTCTAACTTTGTTTCTTTAGTTGTCTAACAATCGAACGAACCGTTTTTGCTGTGCAGCTTTTTGAATATTTTTGAACCATTTTCACATACACCCTTTTGAAAAGTTAGTCGTGACTCAACTTGAAGATTTGATATCGGAAAATGACGATTTAGATGGAACTGGAAAACTGTGCAAAGTTTCAGCTCAATAGAAAAAAATGAATTAAAAAATTTACCAAATTTTGGTGCTGTTGCTTGGAATCACTCTGAAGGAATAATTCAAATCCGTTGACCCGTTCGTAAGCCATTTCGTGAAATACAAACACCATTCCATTTTTATTTATATAGATTGAAATTTATTTCTTAGATTTCATTCTATTAAACTATTAAACTATTAAACATACTTAAGCCACTTAGGTAAGTTAAGCATGAGTTATGAGAATTTGAGTATTTTACAACACTGATCTTTAAAGTTACCGTATTCGGCGCTGAGTTTTGTGAATAATAATCGAACAATACCCGAAAATTTAAAGAGAAACAATTTTAAACTTACTGCCGATCATGCTAAAAATGTGATCGATTGTCTGGAGATTTTTACTCTTGAAAACAACAGGTCTGACTTTAATTCATTTTTACCTAATTGCAGGGCTTTGTTTAGAGACATGGTCAATATTTTATTGCAAAGCTCTGAAATTTTTGTTTTTATATGGTAGCTCTCTAACACATTTTTAAGTGAAATAATCTCGAAAGTTTTTTTTTTTTATAATTTCAATTGTTTTGGTTTTAAATGACATTTGGTATACAAAATTACCTCAAAGACATTTTTTACAAATTTTGGTTTTTTAAAAAAACGATGGTGGATTTTCATGATTATGCTGAATTTTTCATGAGCCAAAGTACAGAATGGTACAATTTTTCAGCGGTTCTTGCAAAAGATGCCTTCCGTTTTTAGCTGTGAGAAAACTTCCAGATATGTGTTAAAAATCTTATGGGAGATTAATAGAAAACTTCTAGAGAGATTTCTAGACTTCTAGTCTTCTTCTAGGGAGACTTCTACTTCATGTGTTCTTTTAGAAGATTAAAATATGAATGTATATTATATTCATCAATTCTTATTGGATACTTCGATCGCTTTTCCTTGTACTCGCTTTGATCGACCGTCTCAACCACCATCGAGGTGAACCACTCTGCGCGACAGACGGACTCCGGCAGCAACTCCCCTTGCGAAAGCACGTCGTGAATAAAAACAAACACCTTTCGACATGGACCGTGTGGGCGTTGTTTAGCCATTCGATGCGCGTGTTCTCCCGAAAATTTACGATCGAATTCAAAAATAAACAACTTTGGTGCTGATGGGGCTTTGACTGGCTGACTGGTCGTTGGTTGGCGCCCTCCAAATTGTGGTGTTCAAACAGAGGACATGCTCACTTATGGCTGAAGATTTCTAAAGCGTTTGCTTAGCAACAACGATTTGAAGTCGCGGTTCCGCTCTGGCGACATCGATTCCAAAGACGTTTTTTAATTGCTTTATTTGTATTATTTCAAACATTACATTCATTTTTTTATATCGAGGTGTTCTGTCTTAGGCAACACTATCATCCCATTTTGGTAAAATTAAATTAAGCTTTTAAGGTGAAGATTAATCAAAGACAAACTTCAAATTTTCAAGAGCACGGATTTGGAGAACCAAACATCCGTTTGAGCTGAATACCTAATCGATTGGTCATCACCAGCTAGTGACCAATCGAATAAGTTTTCAGTTTAAACAGATGTTTGATTCTGCAGATCCGTGCTCTTGAAAATTTGAAGTTTGTCTTCGATTCATCTTCATCTTAAAATAAGTTTATTACCAACATATTACATTACATTTGTTACAGTGTTTCAACATTGAATATTCTATGTAATGAATGCTGTCTTGAGGAGAAACACCAGCTCTTACAGGATATTTTTCAGACTTCTGATAACCTACGTGAAGTCAATGATTTGACAGATAACTTTGGTTTATTCTAACAGTGTACGTCGGAAAATAAAGTTTTTCAATTTTACAATCAAAGCTTCATGCCATAAACTGTCGAATGCTTTTACTATGTTGAGAAGTAGGATAACTTTTATATTTGTTGGAAAAAATCAACTTGTTACACGTAAAAGTTGATGAGTGACCGAATGTCCATGTCGGAATCCGAACTGTTTATTGGCAAACATTGATTTTTTGCTGATGTTGATCATCATTCTGTTCAAAATGACTTTTCCAAAAAGTATACTGATGGAAGAAAGCAAGCTGATTGGACAATAGCTAGACGCTTCTGCAGGATTTTTGTCCGGTTCGAAAATTGGCACAACCTCGGCATTTTTATATTTGTCAGGAAAATATGTCAACTGAAAACATTTGTTAAATATATCAACCAAGATTGATTAGCTTTTCTAAGGAAGTTTCCTGATGAGGATGTAAAAAACTCCATCGTGACCAGGGGCTTTCATATTTTTGATTTTTGATAAATGTTTCCACTTCTTGCAAATCAGTCCCTCAGGAATTTTTGAAAACGTTATCCTAATTGCGGATGCTTTCGAAATTCTTAGTAACTTGATTTCAGTTGGACTAGTGAGTCTCGAACTAAAAAAAACTAATGGACCAATGAATTGATAATATTGTTTAATAGAGCTCTAACAGTCAGAAACAACGTTCACAAGCAACACCAATCTTCAGAATTGTAGCGGCGTTTCGGTTTCAAGTGCTCCGTATTATTATCGCCCAGCTTGCAGTTCGATAATTCGGTATAATAGGAGCCCCACCGTGCAATAATAGTGCTCGTACTGAGCCTGCCATTTATGCTGGAACCGTTAAATAAGACGCGACCACACCTTGCAACTAACTGCACACCTTACAGTTGGTTCGTGAGATTAATCTCAGCGTGAATCTCCAGACATCTGATTACGAAACCCGTTTACCGGACAGTTGCACTCGGTGAGGTAAACCTAAATATTTAGGTTCCGACCGTACCTTCAAATGTTCAAACGCATGCCATTTCGCAACGCCCCATACTTACTTAACCCTCTGGCTGTGCCAAAAAAAAAGTTACGTTGTACTCCAAGGTACCTTGGAGTTATAATGACCTCAAATTAAAATCGTGATAACTTCTTCAAGGATTTTTGATTTTCTTCCACTTTTTGAAAGAAAATGTTATTCAGTTTCATCTCTCATTCATCGTTGCCATAATGGTTAAATTTAGAAACATTGAACTTTCTTCAGTAAAGATTAGCAACAGGGAAAGGGCTACTATGTTACACATCCATTAGTTGGGAATCACCGAATGATGGCACTCGCTCTGAAAAAAATATTTTTTGATTCCCCTAAATGACCTTGGCGTGTTATAACTTGATCTTATGATATGATGGTTCTATATTCTGTTGATTTAGATATTCCCAGTTTTCGGCAAAATTTGATTAATTACATTGCTTGTTTGCTTAGTTCAACATTCTACAACTAGATGGCACTAGTGAGTTACAAATATCACATACCTATATGCAAATCAATAAGAAAGCTTGTTTTCTATAAAGTTTCTCGTTAGACCATGTTAGCTACCGGATTCGAAGCGAATATCACCTTTGCAGGGTTGCTGTCCCACATTCTTGCAACATGCTCTGCCCATCGTATTCTTCAAGCTATTGGCCAACTTCTGGATACTGGGTTCGCCGTAGAGTTGGGCGCCGAAGATCGTCCTATGCACCCGGCGTTCAAAGACTCAAAGACAAAGTGCTAGGTGGTTCTCCTCGAGCATCGGCCACGTGTCATGCCCGTAGACAACTATCGATCTAATAGCTGAATGTCTGATTCGCTCATTATTCTGCTACTTGGAGGCGCTAGTGAGCATTAAACAGTTCGAACTCATCGCACGATGTAGAACATATAGAAAGCCAATGTTTTTTATCAAAATTGTTCGTTAGGTTTGAGGCTATATGTAGCCCAGACACAGACAAAGGGTTGGAGGGGCATTTCTGTAGGCCCTCAGTAGCTGATACCGAGACGGCCTTTCAGTGCATCAGGTGCGCCCATAGCAGACGAGGAGCCGATTAACCTCACGTGAAGGAACAAAGAAAACCGAGCAATGGTATTTAGTTTCGTTCATCATGCTAAAAGCGCTGTGCCACCATGCGCGACCAAGGGTGTTACATGATCGTACTGACATCGAACAAGCGAGCATAGATTGAAAGTAAAATCGGATTAACGACCGAGAAATTTACGATTTTCTGGCGCAGATATTTGTGCAAACTCTCGCATCTAACTGCGGCAGCTGCTGTTTCTGCTGACATGCTCCAGTTGTCCACCGAACGTGATCCCAACCGATGCCCGCCGCTCGAATCGGAATCCATTTGGCGTACTTTACCAAAACCGTTAAACGCATCATTCCATGCTAGTGTTTATAAAAGTAGCGATTGTTTGCCGCGCGGACTTCTGTGTCTGTCAGCGAACAATCTACATCGCGATTTCGGACGAGAAGAGGCCGCTGATGGACGGCTGTCCATCGGCAGTCCTCTACTATGGGCAGTTTCCATATAGTCTGACGGCCAAAAACATGTTTGTCGGTTGATGTCATAGGATGCTGTGCTAATTTCCATCGTATTAAGCTTTGATCAGTGAGAACCTGATATTTCCCAGTTTTGCAGTGAATGTTGCTGATACAAACCAATGCGAAATAATTCTCTCCCAAAACCGCTTTTGCATTGCGATCTTTACATTTACTTAAATTTAAAGTTAGAATTCTTATTTCATCAAACCTACCCTGCATTGTTTTTCGATTTTTCATAAAAACCCTAACTTTGGCATATTGTATCAACAAAACTACAAAATTTCTTGCTCTGATATTCCAGAAATATCCTTATAGATACATTTACTATAGAGTGATGAACAAGAAAACCTTATCAGCACAATCCTTTTTTGTTTGTGTTATGGCCACCTAGTAGTCCATAGTATCCCGATCCTGCTTGCGTCGAAAGAAAAATGTGCGTTGGCAACGATTTTTGCATGGCGAACGGTCCGGCGAACAGTCGGTGACCCAGGCCACACAAACACTAGTCCAGTGGCTCGATTTGACTTTGTTTACAGTGTTTACACCAACTGTAAGCTTTTATGCGGCGATGATTTGATGATGCCGTTTCGCTTCGGTTTTGCCACCCGCGTGACTACTGACTGAGAGAGGGCGATTGTTGGTTTCCATATAGGCAGCATAAAGACAACCTTCGGTTTGGTTTAGCAGGACGTAAACATCATCATTCATACGATTTTTATGACGTTTATAAACATATTAAAGCGAGCGTCGAATTAAGAAAGTGGGAAAAGATGGTGGAGATGTGCTGCTACTCACTCCAGCAGCCGGGTTTCAAAATAAGACATCAAATCCATTGTTGTTAGTTGTTTCCTTCGCAATGATGGATTTTGTTGACTTTGTGTTCAGTTGAATTGGATAACTGTCATAACATTCATTTCTGGAGCAGAAATGATGTAAACAGCGAGTAGTTCGATTTCGAATAGATGAGAGGGCAACTTTACAAACCATTTTAATAGTAGATGATAAAAACCAATACTAAGAATTTTTTACTTAGGTTGCTGTTCTTATCGTTATGATAAATTTTGAAGTCAAAACGATGTCATAGAACGTGCCAAGTTTTGGCTAGCTAACTATAGTAAAGGTACTTTGTTTCAATTGAGTTTTGTTAGCATTTGTCTTAGCATTGCGATAGCAATGAGTCTGTCTTAATCGAATTGATCATCTCATATCGAATCTGTATTCATGAACAGATGTTCTCCATAGAACTACCCTTCATCTTCCAGTAACTTAACGCAAATACTAAGGCTTCACCATATGACAATAACTAGATATTGCTCATCCAAAGTCAACAGTATATTTCACCAGCTTTTATTTAATAACATATTACAAAGCGATTCAACTAATATTTTTTTTTCTATTTTTTTTTTCAGGTAACTTTAAGTCTATGTAAAATAATTATTAAGTAAGTAACAGGGTTTATTTTCTTGCAAATGAAACCTAGAGAATCAGTTCAAAATTGACGATACTTCAAACGTACAGTATGGCACTTATCCAGTTGATTTTTCTCTGCCGAAAACAGTAGTTCTGAATTGAACTGAGATATCATTAGATTAAAAAAATAGTTGGCTACAAGCGCTTCACAGCGAGTCTTTTCCTAACTATTTGATCTAGCTGATCAATAATTAATTTGTCGAAGACGGTGTTCTTGTACCCTTTTGCTGGACTGAGCAGGGATGGGAAATGTACTGTAGCAAACATTTACCACCACGACATTCACATGTTTCTACACGACCATCAAAATCCAAATCAAACCATGACTGTTCAAAACAAAAAAAAATGTCACGGCTCTGCAAAACTGTTATATTTTTCTTCCCAACGTTTTTTTTTAAACCCGAATGCGAAATGACTAGAGCACAGTGGTAACACAATTTTGCCGGTTTTTGGGGTTTTGACTTTTTGCTCGGTAAAGGCGGCATAAAATTGAGCTTGTTTATATGTATCGCAACAGAATGAATGTGCTCTTGCTGTTAGTACTAATAGATTTGAATTAATTGAAACGCAAGCAAAATATTAGCGATTGAATTATTTAACATTTTTTTCAGTCATTCGCCTTGGGATGGCTGCCCGAAAACGATCATAGTGGAGAGACAAAAACATTCAAGCAGTGTGTGAACCTTTGCTGCTGCTGCTGCTTTGTGTTTTGGTTGACTGGCAGAATCAATGAACTGTGGTAAATTGTGATCACAGTTCCCAAGCCTGGGACTGAGATTTTGTTTATTTCTCTATTTTTTCATCCATTGGCAAATTTTAGGCATTCTCTTTTAAGCACTCTCATTGATGTTCACTGAGAGCTTTTGTTGGCAATGTTGTTTCTTTATCTTAGTTATTTTAACTCGTTTGGCTAGTTCATCACTGCCACATGAGGTGCCTGAAGGGCACTCATGGAAAGGGGAAAGTAAGGCGAACCATAAGGGTCCGTCATCGAGCCCAACCATGGTGTCTCGCCAAGCTAATATTTTATTCTAAGTTATTGCAACTACAATATGGAGTGTGCATTGATCAGACCAGGCCGCTTATCTTCAATAATTAAAAATACATAATTTGTTTTACTTGCTGTTCTATCAATGTTTCTGACGTTCTCGGATTACTTCACAGGGTTATAAGGTGTGGCCCATTTAGAATGGGAACATACACAAGTTGGAATAATTTGGATATGATATGATAACAAATTGGAATGGATTTGGAATTCCGTTTTAACTTAAATGTTGCATTGCTTGTAAGCTTCAAAGAAAAAATAATATAAAAAAAAATATTCATCCACTTTTACAAGAAATTTTCGGAATTTTCCCGGAATACGGTTATTTATTTTGTACACACTATTTTCATGCATATTTTTGACAAGTTCATCACATTTAGTTTACAGTTCGTCGATGTTTTGGTGATGCTTTCATTTGCTTTTAGCTTCCGCTTCATAATAACCAAAATCTCTTAATTGGGCTGAGTTGGGGTCAATTAGGTGGGTATAACCTATCATGAAAAAATCCTTAAATTTCGTCAACTTTTGATCAAAAAACTTCATGGTACGGAATTTGGCCACATTTCTCTAATTTGGTTCCCTATTTGGTTGTCTGCAGGCATGGTATGATCGGAGGCTTCAATATCCGAAGTCGAATCCATTGCACGGTACTGCAGGGCAGCATCGAACTTTTTGGCCAAATTGCGGTCTAACATATTTGGTTTGAATCAATGGTCCTGATTTTAATCCACAGCTGACGGTGCACAGTAACTGCCCGACGCTTCCTTTGTGGCTTGTTTTCTGTCAAAATAGTTACTTCGTACTTGTTCAGTACGAACCACACAGTATTTATTGAAAAACCTAACAGTTTTGTAATTTTCATTCCTGGCCAAGACGTTCATGTTGAATTTCTCAGAAGAGCATTCGAAATAAGTTGCGAAAAAAATCATGTGATGTTATTATTGTTATAGAGCACATATTGACGGTTCAGTTTATGAATTGGACCACTAGAGGCGTTGTAAGAACCAAAGATGTTTGTTCCAATTCTAAGTGGGCCACACCTTATTTTTTTATTCTTGAATACCTGTTTACGCGAACGTCCAGATAAAACATTAGGAAATTCAAAGTATTGCATATGATTTGCCCTATTAAATAATAATCTCGGGCTGCCCATCTTGTTGGCAATTGTCTAGATGTGTAGTTGTATATCGTGTGGCAAACACAAAGATGCTATATGCCCTTGAATGTCTAAATCGAAACATACCATCCCGAAACATGATCGGATGGGACTCGAAGCTGCCACCTTAAATATCGTCTTTTTGTTTTACCTATTTTTATGTTTGATATGCTCATCAGGCACTACCGAGCTGAATTCAACAATGGTGAATTTATTTCTTAATCCTAAGCTTTGGAAAAATTTGCTGTTTGGTCAAGTTTAAGGGTAACAATAATGTACAGAAAAGGATAGAATATAAAGGTTTAACGTTGATTAATCATCAGCATAGGGTTATGGCGATTAGCTGCTGGTCTACAGTGAAGTGAACTGAACATCTTGAAACGACGCGATTAGGTTTAATTGTATCCACTTGCTCATGTCCCCTTCGTCTCATAGTTACCAGCTGATTGAACCATGTTAACAAGCAACTGTATTGCTGTTTGTCTTTGAGATGCAAATCTTGACTGAATGCGCTTCAAATGCGGTAAAACAAAACAATCAAAGAACACCTACCAACGTTTATCAATATCACCGCAACCTAGTAAAGAAAAGCTATTTTTGACATCGGATTGCTTGTAGAAAATCTTACCGCGTTTAGTGTTCCCGCATTTGAAATTTGCGTTTCAAAAGCACACAGCAATAAAAAAGTCAAAGATGATTTGTTGATCATAAACATCGCCTTCCATAGCGTGCACCTTGGGAAGCGATTCCGCTTTCTCATTTCCCGGAATCAAGCAATGAGAATGGACTCAAACAAAGATGTTAGTAATGATAGTTTCGATAAACCACTCAGGATAGATCGTATTTCCCTAAGTAAATTTAGAAAGCACTACGACTGTATTGAACGAATAGTTTTAATTTAGCTGATGCTATCTGTATCAGAGGTAAAATGGGCTATTTTGAGCTTGGGTGGAGCTCGTGATGATGGAGTTGAACTTTTGAAATGTTATTTTTTTGCAATTTCGTTGCATATTATCCTACTTTCATCGAGCGAATGAACGACATAATGACATATTTTTCTTAACAAAATAATCAGTAATGAAAAGTGTTACTTTTCAGCACTCATTTTAGTGCTGAAAAGTACCATTTTTCAGTACAGTTTTGAATGTCTGAGTCTATCTAGTCGCAATCCATCTAGTGTCTAAGAATTTCTCAATAACTTGCTAATTAGCTACTAATTACATACCGTTGGGTGATCCGGATCCGACTCCGGGATTTTTATTTGGAAGCGAAATGTTTGACGAACGTAGACAATAAAGTGGAGCCAGCTTTTTTACTTATAAGTAAACCCGATGTTTCACCCGGGTTCACTTATAACCCGGACATACCTGGTCTGTCCTTCAATATAGAATATACAACAGTTTGATGGGAATGCGAAAATTTGAGACAGTATTCTACTGTGTGTCTATCACAGCCTACCTGATTGAAAAGTACTTAGCCGATGCTGCGCATAAAAGTCCAAGTGGTTTTTCTTGTACAGGTCGGAATCGATTATCTGGAGTATCGATTTTTTTTTACTCCGGATAATCGAATCACTAAGAAAAAATTGAAATCTTCGATAAAAGAACTTAAATATTATCGTTTTTTGTTGTTTTATTTATATGATGCGGTGGCGTAGCCATAAATTATTTCTAGGGACAGTAGTGGTCTTTACAAGAAAAATAAATTTTTGACCAACCTACACAAAAAACACTTTTTTAACCCCCATAACCTAAATACGTTCAAAACTGCAGAACCATTCATATTGTATATTGCAATACCAAATTATATCAGATTTATGCATAAAAGTTGAAAAACAAGAACATCAAAAAACAAATTCCGGATAATCGAGTCTCCGGATAATCGAGTCCGACCTGTAATATGATTGTGATCCTTGAAACAATCCAATTGAAATATTTTATTTTGTAATCGCAAAAAATGTTGTACTCAACTCGTTTCATAACTAACAATAATATCACCGCAACGTAACGGATGATAACTTAATTTTCAGAAACGATGCCCAACGATTACTTTGGCTACTTGATTTCATACGCTTTTATGTTCCTATTAAAACTATCAAATGAGCAGTGCATGATCAATATTTGAGCCAAATTGTTTATTTCGCTGTTTTCAGAATTATTTCATTATTACGCCCAATATGTTTTTACATCAATCGTAGGCAGCTAGAGAGATGCTTAATTTGACAAATTCATTTCAAGGTTTTTATGGGAATCTCTGATGGAAAATTCCTTGGAAGGTCCTAGTTAAGTTTCTAACGAAATCCTTGTTCAATTCTCGACAAGATATTTGGTGAATTTATGATGGGATTCTTAATTATTGGCGAACGCTTCTGCGAATTAATACTAGTAACATTCTAGTAGTTCTCGCGAAAATTCATTGATGTTCTTAAACAGATTAGTAGTGTCCTCAGTAGACTCTGTCGGCTTAAGTTTTCAAATCTATGAGAGTACTTTTTAAAAATGTGCAAAATTTCTGAAACAGTCAGAAGAAACATTTACAGTTTTCTTTTGAAATTTTATGAGAATGTCTGTTTGATTTATTGAAATATATTTGTCAGATGTTCCGACATTCATAACAGTGATCTATAACACAGCGTAACTAAAATGTCAGTTTTGCTTGTCTCAAGAATCAAATTATGTGTCTCTAGTAGATTTGGGGTTGGTGAATCTGATGCCGTTCTCAGAAATGTTCCAGTACGTCACAATTTTTAGCTACAGGTCGCCTAAGTTGAATAAAACACTGGTTTAATTGATGTTTACATAAAATTTAAAGTATGATTTATCAAATTTTTTTTGTGATCTTATCCATCAAGCATGCAAATAGGACTTCAACTTTCATTTTAGATATAATTTGGTTGAAATTGCACGGTTAATTTTAGATTACATCGATTTTTTCATCATGCTTGCGGTCTCCACACAAAACTCTTCGTTTCTCTTATAAGGTACAATACAATTATTTTTAAAACCATCAAAAAATAACTTTTGAGCACCGACAATATTATGATCTCTTATGATAAGTGTTGTTTAACACATGAAGTTTGATTTCTGTGGCAAATTAAGCAAATAAATTGCCATACAAGCTGTCAAACTTGCATGCAAGTTGGGTGATATAGGCAAATTCTGCATTTTCAACAGCCAATATCTCAAAACTAGACGTGCTACGATATTTTTGAAAACGGCAATAGACTCAGCAACTCTTAGTTAAGTTAATAGCGGTATTTTGATGCTTGAGACAAAATCGTGTTCTGCAGTGTAATTAATTTTACGATACAATTAAGCATAAAAGATAAAGGCAAACAGCTTTTCTTTACAAGTTAAGAACCTTTTTCCACCAAAGTGCTCCTAATTTCGCCAAAGGGTTTTTAATTTCATCATCTCCATAACAATTCAATGAGTTGCCAAACTAAGGTAGGGGAAAACCACCAATCTTCGACCCAGAACTAATGTTCGACCCATCCATTCGATTTTTGCCTACTTCGTATGAAAATCCGAAAATTGGCACAGAATTCTTGTGGGTCGAAAATTAGTGCCTTTTTCCTACCAAAATCAAAAATATTGTGAGTAGGCGATTAAAACAAGGCCATTGCCATTCCATGATTAAGTAATCCAAACTCTTATGTCCAATGAGTCGACATATCCCAAATGATTGTACCCCGTTTGGCATAAAGTCGTTTGGCATAAGGTCGTTTGGCATAAAGCCGTTTGGCATATAGTCGTTTGGCATAATGGTCGTTTGGCATAATGGCCGTTTGGCATAATAGTCATTTGGCATAATGGCCGTTTGGCATAATGATTGACTTGAAATAAATATCGGCATTTTTTAAGCTTTTACCGGGATCAACACCACCGAGCCCACAGCAAAAAAATTTGGTAGGTTCTAAACAAGCGTGGTGTTCGTTCAGAGATTATCCGAGCTAAGAATTTCAAAAAAATGTTGTGACATTCGTGACGGGTCTCTACATCTCAGAACATAGAGTACCCTTGAGCTTGTTGCGATATACATATTTGAAAACAGTAAATTGGCAAGGACAGTTCGCAGTTATTCATCAAGGGAACGCTCATAGAATGTTTCGCTGCATATCAAGCTCTGTCCTAGTTTGGACGTAACAGTCGCTGAAAATTACTTGATAAAAGAATGATTTTCTTTTTTGCAAAATATCAAAAGCTCTAATCAAAAGATCTATTAATGCGACTTAATGCAAAAATAGCTTTTATACGAGAGCAGATTATTTTTCGTTTAAAATGTTTCAGACTCTAACGCAAAAAAAAATCTTTTCACAGCACAGCTCAAATGAACAACACATCTTTAAAAGAAAATATTTGTGGCAAAACTTTTCAACGGTTCAATATAAATTCTAATTTTGGAAGTGTACATCAAAAACACCGTCTATTATCGAGAAAAGGGAAAATTTGTGATTGAAATAATATATTTTCCAGCATATCTCGTAAGGAGATCACGCGTTTGCCCCAAAAAAAGTATATATAGAATATTGGCAGGTTCTGAAATAATTATAATTCTAACAACACATCTGGCAAGAATTGATAATAAAAATGGTTCACAATTAGCTTTACTAAATAATAAAATTTATAACAGTATAAACATAAAGAACAGCCTATTTTTAAAAGAAGGCAAAAATTACAATTAAACCAATACAAGAGTTGACGCCAAAAATTATTGCGGCAATGACTGGTTCCTCCGAAAAGTGGTGACGAGAAAGAACGATAAACAGTCAAAAGAAGGAAGTATTCTGTCATTCTCGTCTATACACATGTTGGCAAAAATGCTGAAGACGGTAAAACTCGAAAGAACCGCCAATTAAATAAAGAAGGGTGCATATTAGATGGTCAGTTCGTTCACCCCCCCTGAAATGTATATAGTAACGACAATTATGGGTGCTTAAAATTTTCCGGGGGAGTGGGCTAGTCGAGGAAACGGGATATTCGGGAAATGGCATATGGGGAAACGACATTCGGGGAAAAGTAGCACAACCCATCAAAGTAACTGCAGTAATCGATTTCTCTTTTCGCGGATAATTTGAGCAGATCAATGTTATCGATTGCCGCCCTTTTGCCAGTTCAATACAAAAATACTTAAAAAATATAGCTCCAAAGAACAGCCTATGCATAAAAGAAGGAAAAAATTATTGAAATATAAAATCAACAGTTTTCATACCTATAATAATGGTTACATCATATTTAGGAAAAGAAATAGAACAATTAATAGAATGGTAAATTTGTGCTAAATATATAAAAATCTTCAGTGCAAAAATTTGTTCCAATAGCGAAACTCAAAAGAAGAATTAGTATATAAAAGAAGGGTAATTTCTGGATAAATAATAAAATACTATTGGCAATTACTTTCCTAATGTGCCTCAATTTATTCAAGAGCGAATTATTGTTGAATAGAATGCCATTTTGTATCAATTAACACCAAAACAAGCCTTGTGTCATCAGAAAGATTGAATAGAAACGTAAAAACGAAAATTAAGAAATTCTTGGTTTCAGACTCATTATGCCAAACGACTATTATGCCAAACGACCATTATGCCAAACAACCATTATGCCAAACGACTTTATGCCAAATGACCATTATGCCAAACGACTTTATGCCAAACGGCTTTATGCCAACCGACTTTATGCCAAATGACCTACCACCATCCCAAATTATTCATCTAACCCGGTTGTCTATTTCTCGCAAACCTGCTCCGCTATCGGGCATCAGTTGACCATGAACTGAAAACCGGTCCCCGAATTCGTGACATCTTTTTCGTTGATAAACCCCGCCAAATCGTTGGCTGAATTGCAAATCGTGCAACATTAGCATTCGAAGATGAACTTCCCATGTTGGCCCGTGGCGATGACCAACTCAGCATAATGTGTATCTGTTGAATCATCCGCACCCGTTCATCATCGGGGGGACTGGGTCAGCATCGAAAAAAGCAAAACCCCAAAATCACCCTCGCTCGCTTACACGGTCGGGCAAAAGTTTGGGAACAACCTACAAAGATTTTTTGTCCATATCACTGCGATTACACGTCCAATTGAAACTCTTTATGGCTCATTTCAAAATCAATGTGTTGATCTTAATGTAGATGTTCGTGTTTCGAATCAATTCAGCAGTTTATGGTGTTTCTAAAAGTAAACATGGGGCACGAGATTTCTTTGAATTCGAGTGACTTCAAACTTTTGCACAATACCTACTCCATACTGAGAGGTGACCTCAATTGTTTGCACGATGACTTGGATGACTAGTTTATTGATTTCGAATAGATTTTCCTCCAAAATTTTGCATGTGCTTTTTATAGAGTACTGGATTACGGTTCTAATGCTGCATTGCTTTATAATGTTGGTCGATTTAATGCTGAGCAAATTATATATGTTTTTTTCAGTGTAGTTTTGATAAATATCACAACTCCAAGTAAAACTTTGGTAAACACAATCCAAAAAATGTAGTGATCAAAATGTTTATAAAGTAAGATAAACTCATTGCTTTTTATATATTTATTTATAGATATATGGACAAAAAACTTTTGTATGTTTATCAATGGTTGACCCGAAACTTTTACACGGTTGTGTATGTTCGACTCGACCGCAAAACAGCAGGGCAAGTGCGCACGCTTGGCCCGGTGCCAAGTTAAAACCATGAAGAAAGGACCGCTACGTGTTCACAGTTACGCATAAAATCGTGGCAAAATTGAAACAATTGATCTGCCTATTAGTACTTTCCACTGCTTAGTTTTCGCCAAGCCTTGTGAATAGAGTCTGAAACGACTGGGCGACCTACTGATGGTGGAGTGGCCTCCGCCGGAAATGGTCAACGCCATCAAGACTGACGACCTGAGTTATAGCTTGTGCCGTTTGTGGCGCGCGCCAAGTGTTTCATAAGAGGAGCAGCATTGAATGTAAATTGTGGTGCTCAACAAAAAAGGGTTAGACGCAGCAACTAGCTTCATATATAGCAATCCCACAATTATGGATCAATCAAGAGTCATTTTTCAGAACAAAATATTATTGAAAATAATGATGACGTTTTATAAAACTAAATTACTCTGCTAGCACTGCGGAATATAGTTGTATGAGGTATATTTCTCAGATTTCACGTTTATTTGCGTAAAATGTGGATTTCAGGACAATTTTCGGAACATGTACATCCCACAGATGTAGATCAGTTTGAGAGGAAACCCCTTATTATAAATCAAACTGACCTATATTATGAATCAGAACACTACAACAGCAATTTATCTCCGAGGTAAATTGGTCTTGGCATTTATTTTGTTGTTTGAGTTGAATTGATTTCAAAGGATGCTGAAAATCGGCTTTCTTAAATAAATTCAGTTTGACTATACACCCGAATAATTATTATTTTCTTAGAAGTTGATCAGTCACAGTGAAGTTAATTTTTTAATAGTATTCAGTCACAATGGACCACCAAATAGAGATACACACTTAGATTAAATTACTGGGGTCGGTAAAATTTTACTAGGGTATGGAACTACCGAAAAAGTCAGTAAAATGAAAACTGTCGCAACGCGTAATTGAAAAGCAAATTTCACCATGTTTTATTTTTTATCGATATATGATGTAAAAAGAAAGCTCTCTGCAAAATTTCAGTTAAAAATCTCTGTTTTTCGATTTCTGATATTTTTTTTTAGTTTACTGACTATTTCGGTAGTTCCCAGTTATTCTTACCGAACAAATTGAGTGTGTAGTTGGTCAAAAAATATTGCATAAACTACTACTTATTGCAATTACTACTATTATATTTCCGATTTTTAGCATTAATCCATATCTGTGGGTTATCCATAACCGTAGTGCGACTTTACATATACTATACAGCTAGCAATGACTACGCGCGACGCCACGACGACTATGCCGAGCAGCTGTGACCGACTGACTGACGCGTGAAATGGAAATCAGCTGAATCGGGTTTTGTGTAATATCAACAAATGCTCGCCGCTGCTGCGCGGTGTCGAGGCGTGAACCACGACCCAGTTGAATGCACCCATGTGTGCTTCGAGTGGCAA
This sequence comes from Aedes aegypti, assembly GCF_002204515.2. Classification (NCBI taxonomy): domain Eukaryota; kingdom Metazoa; phylum Arthropoda; class Insecta; order Diptera; family Culicidae; genus Aedes; species Aedes aegypti. The sequence continues at coordinate 422,828,888 of NC_035108.1, read as the reverse complement.
AGGTGTAAAATCGCGGGACCTACAAAAATTAATACGATTGTGTAATCGAAACCCTTTTGGTCGTCATTGAGCTGGAGTGAGCCCAGGGCAAAATGCTGAAGTACATGGCTAACTTTAAAAACTTGTTCAAGACTTTTTCATGCTGTAAAACGGGATGCCTTTGATATCCACAACTTACTAAAGGAAATAACATAATTTCTGTTAATCATTTAGGCAAAACGAATGCAAAAGTAAACAGTATTAGTATAGCATTTCATATCATTTTCGTAGAACTTAAATCTGATGCCATGTAAATCTCTTAGTAAAATTCATTTTTATGAGTTGTGACCATTTCAGTAATCAAATTCAGATATTTTCATGTAACGTTAAACGCCTAGAGGTATAAAACGCCCTATATACTCTGCGTAACTCATCTGATTTTGTTCAAAATACTGTTTAAGTTTTCCAAAAACTAATACTCGTTTGTATGTCATGAAATGACTTGAGAACGGGTCAGGGATTAGAATTATTTATTGTACCATTCCAAACATAACATTCATTTCTTACATCTAGGCGTTCTGTGTTAGAAAACACTATCATCCCAATTTCCCAATCCCAATCATCCCAACTAAATTAAGCTTCAATTAACTTTTTGTTTAACAACATATTACATTTTATTTAATGGAGCAGTTCAGAATGTTTACAGGTGAGTTAATGACCTAACTTAACCTAGATATATAAAGCATTTATCGTGACAATAGAAGATTGCAACGTTTTTTTATCTAAAATAATTAATTTTTTTTATTCGACATTTGTTCCAATGTTTCAACTTGTTCGTGTGAAAAAAAAATATTATGAAAAGCTTCGGAATGAGTGAAAATTTGATTAAAAACAAAGTTTATCGGGACCACTATTGTAGAAATATCCAAAAAAAACTATCACAATCATTCCATTTTACGTTACGATTATTAGATCACAAATTTATAAATATGTAGGTAGCATTGATCCGCAGCATTCTCTTTTACTACGATGATCTCTGGTCAATGATCTTCCTAACAAGTTGAAAGCAAGTCCAACAATTGACACAGTTTCAAGATGTCATTCGCAAAGAAAAGCGTGGAAGGCGAGAGAGTTTGTTCAGCACGATTTACTTGTTCGCCCGATCAACGAAAAAAAAACAAGCTTGAGATCCACTAACAGAAGTGCGGTTTGGAAGAAGCTGCGGGCGGAAGAAGTTGAAAACAAGTCCTCCAACTTGAATAACAACTGCCACCGACCGGCTCGAGAAATGCAATGGGGGATGCGGATGACACAGGGCTGGTAGCGAATAAGTGTCTTGAAAATAGGAACTTTAGAGACCTCTTGCCTGAAAAAAAAGAGAGAACAATAGGAACTAGACAAAGATCAACGAGGGTCCAAATAGGAATCAAGAAAACAAAGAGAAACCTAACAGTAACCAAGAGATAAGAGTTTTATTCCTAAGAGAATATTACCAGACATATCTCTATGAATAGTTTTGAAATATTTAGCTGGGAATGACATAACGACAGTACATTTTTTTTATAATTAGCTAGTTCAGACTTAGCGTTTACTAGCAAGTACTACAGTAATTTCAGGAATTTCCAAATGTACTTTCGATCAAATGTCATTGGACCAAACGTCAGTCGACCAAATATCATTCGACGGAATGTCCTAAAGCTAAAATTATTGTTCAGGATTTCTTTAAGACCTAAACCAGAAATTTCTCTGAAAATACATTCAGGAATTACTCGTGGAATTCCTCCTAACAGCCCTTCAAGAATTATTTCAGAAATTCTTTGAAAAATTTCTCACTAGAAGTCTTAAAAATAATTTTTCCAGACTTTTTTGCAGTGACGTCATTTTTTTTTAATCTGGGAGTAAACCACTCCTTAAACATCCTCCTACGAGGTTCTCCGAAAAAAAAAATCCTGAACACTTGAGGAAATCTTGAAGAATTTCGTAGATAAATATCCTACAAGAATTCTTTAAAAATGATCGGATGAAATCCCATGTAAATTTACTGGAATAATTACTGTCATGTTAGCTGATGTGAAATCTAAAACGAACTTTTGAAAAGGTTATGAAACCATTTTACTTGAGAAGTTTTTGTATAAGAACTGTAAGTCCTTGGATGAAATGTTCCCAGAGAAGAACTTCATATGGAATCCCAGGTCGAATTTATTTAGCAATTTCTGGAAGACTATTTGATATCATCCCTGGAGAAATTCCTGGGAGTAAATGTGGTTGAACTCTTGAAGGAATCTGAATGTATAAAATAATAACTAGAGAAACAACCGGCGTAGGATTTTTTGCAGATCCCTAAACGAATATCTTAAAAAATCTGGTACGATTTTTTGTGGATTTTCTTAGAAGAACTTCTTAGCAATCTTTGAAAGATCTTCCATAGCAAAATTTTCACAGGAATTCTTGTGGAAATTACAGGTGATAGAAGCGTGTAATGTCGTGCAGAAATGAAACACCGGACTTTCACTAATTTATTACTACGGTTATCGTCATACTTACTACACGGTCGATCGGTAAAAGACACCTTTCTTGGGGACGCATGGTCTTTTATAGGATGCAGAACTAAAGGTATTGTTTTACATCCTTTTGAGCGTGGGTGAAAGTGTGCGTGGATTATCTACTTAAATGTCCTGACTACTTCTATACACTACTACCATTGCTAAATTACCACAGTATATAGTTGATGGATTCTGCAAGGCTAATAGGGTTCACAACAAAGCGTTGGACTAAACTTCCTTGTAGCGTTCCTCTAAAAGTCCTATGAAATATCCCTGTAAGAATTTCTAGAAGATTTGGTAAAGGAATTTCTGGAGGGATCTGTGTAGGGTATCTGTAAATTTGTCAGAATAAATCTCTAGAAGAAAGCACTAGAAAAATTCCTGAAGTTTTTCCTCGAGGAATCTAGGAATAAATTCCTGAAGAACCTGTGAAATAGTCGCGTTATAGTCTCTGAGCGTTTCTCTGGAACCTCTTGGGTTTTTGCAGCAGGTTTCACTGTAAGCAGAATAAGGAAAAAATGACCTTAGGTCCTTTTTGGATAAAATAGATGATGACGTTGACAAAGCTGGTAGCATGTCTCCTTTTTGGAGACTTGATCTCTATTTTAATGCAAGTCTCCAAAAAGTATCTATTTTCAGTAGAGGTCTATTTTCAACCAAAATGGTATCTAAAGTCACTATTTTCCTTCCCCTTGCAGAGAATTATGATTTGAAATACCTAACTAGGAATGTCTATAGGGATTACACTTGATTTTTTTTTTAATTCTGATTACAAATACCTAATTTGTAATTTTCACAATAATTACTCCAAAAGTTTTTTTGATACTGGCCCAGAATATCATTAAGAGAATTACAGTTTTCCACCGATTTGTACAGTAGTTATTCTAATAAATCTACCAAAGAAGTTATTGAAACAATATTGGCTTAGCACTCTTAAAAAAACACTAGTTTTAGATTTTTCCGGATATTTCGGTCCGTTTGGGACCTTTGTCAAGGGTTCACTACGGTTTTTTAGTCACGATGGGTTTGCTTTACTTTAAAATGTCATGCGGAATTATCGGTCGGACTCAATCGATACCCCATGACATTTTAGAGTTTAACAAAGCCATATTGACTAGAAATCCGTAGTGATTGAACCCTTGAAAAAGGTCCCGAATGGACCGAAACGTCGAGAAAAAAAAAAAAAAAACTAACGTTTTTAATTTTGAAGACTGCTCAGCCGACAACATAACCCAAACGGGTTTATTCCATCATTTTTAAAAGAATTTTCTTAAAGGATTTTCCAGTAATTCCAACAAGAATTCCTACTTTTATGTTTTAAGTTATTTCTACAGCCTTTTTCATTTCAATTCCATCGTTAAATTATCTTCATCCATTCCTCTCAGGCATAGCTCCAAAATTCTTCTAGGGAATCTATTAAGAACTCTTCCAGAAATTCCTCAGATAAAATAGACTAGGGATTTTTCATTAGATTCATCTAGCAACTTATCTAGAAACTTAACCAATATTCCATCCACGATTCAATTCTGCAGTTCTATTAAACAAGTCAATCAAACACAGGGTACTCAACTTTCAATCAAAATCTATATGAATTCTTCAAAACTTAATTTTACGTTTCACACCAGCATAATACAACAGCAATTATTCCGACCATTTCTACACCAGTTACTTCAGGGATTCTGATCATTGTTTTTCAAGAAACGCCTCCAAAAAATCCTGCATGATTTTTCCAGAGATTCCATTGATACGTTTTTTTTTCAGCAATTGTATATATAATACTTAATTCGGGTTTTTCATCTACTCACACATTGAATGTTTTTCATAAAACGTAATTAATAAAAAGTTTTAAAATTTAAGATTGACAACAGTGGATTGATGGAACATTGTTGTATTCAAATTAACTTTACATCAGTATTTGTAAATAATAGTACAGCTTAAATTTGTTGAACTTCTTACAGGTCATTTTCGAAGTTTCTTGACAAAAATATCTCAATCTCAAGATATCCGTTAAACTTGTAGCTCTACTTTCAACCAGGGCTAGAAAGCGTTAATGTAAATAGAGAATGTTATGCCACTTTGACATAGATGCTTCTTCCACTGTCATCGGTCGGCGAGACAATGACAGAGATTTTTTTCAAATTCTCTTCCATTTTTCCGTCGCTACAGCTTGTGACGGAATCGTAAACTTGTTAATTTTAAGTTCATTATCTGATATGATTCTTATCTATATCGCTTGAATCATGGAAGGATACCCACTTAAATTATCAAACACATTTACTTCCCGGAATTCTCCAAAATGAGATAGAAATTTTAATTGCAAAAGAAATCATTGATTGAAAAGCATAGCTTCGTCCAGTGACAGTGAGAAGACTCGTTTTGTCATTGTCGCAAGTCGGTTTAAGAAAATCTTCAAAAATTAGACTCTTTTTTTTGCTTACACACCTGTTGCAAACAACTTGAATTAAAAACATGGTTTTGTTTTTTTTAGGAATCTGCATTTTTCTCGCAACGCGTAATATTTAGTTCAAATTTTATATCCGAAATAAACGTTTTACATCAATTTGAAAAATTATACCTCAATATATCGAAGTACAGAGTTTTTTTTCCAAACAGTTGTCAAGTATTGATCATCGAATCTCAATCAATGAGCAGAGTTGCTCGCTGTCACTATCAACGCTTGAAATTTGCTGATTTGTACAGTTCGACTGCGATGCAATTCGGATCATTCCATATCACATCAACATCATGCTGTCTACTCCATCACCAGTGCATTGATGGCGATAGACTATGGATATCACTGATGGGTTAAGTTTGGCCTTAAATGAAGCAAATAAAATGGCAACTTATCAGTACGATATTCTTGATTGTGCTGCAGGTGGATTGAAACTACACACTTTGATCAAATTACTGGGGTCGGTAAAATTTTACTGGGTTTTGGAACTACGGAAAAAGTCAGTAAAATGAAAACTGTCGCCACGCGTAATTGAAAAGCAAATTTCACCATGTTTTATTTTTTACCGATATATGATATAAAAAGAAAGCTCTCTGCAAAATTTCAGTGAAAAATCTCTGTTTTTCGATTTCTGACATTTTTTTTAGTTTACTGACTTTTTCGGTAGTTCCAAAACCCAGTTATTTTTACCGAACAAATTGAGTGTGTATGTGTTGGTCACTGAAAAACATTAATAGCGTGGATAATTACCACGTGATCACTCATTTTGCAGTGATTATGATCTAGAGTGCGATGTCGCATCACTGCTGTTGGTTGTCAGATCAAAGTGATATTGATAGTTCGCAACTGATATTGATAGTTTTAGAACATCAGTCATCAGCTGACATGACTGATATTGTGCAACTCTGTCAATGAGCCTTTCAGCCATAGCAAAATCATTTGGAATCTCATTTATGATACACGTTTTAGATTTTCAGTGAAAATGATTTAATCATAATACCGTTTCCGGTTTATCAATGCTCAGACATGTCGAGACTGAAAACGTGATACAAAGAGAACATTTTATGGGCATGAATAATGTTTCATTAATAGTAAAATATGTTGTTAAAGACGGTGCAGCCGGAAATTTTACAATTTTCTTGTCGTTCTATACCAAACATTTGTACTTACATTTTCGGTTCTGGTTCCAACTCCCCCGTTGGAACTTTGGAGGAGTTCTCGGAGGTTTCTCTGAACAATCGTGTTATTAGTCACAGGTTGCGTTTCATCAGGAATTCCCAGATAAAAGGAAACGATTTTGTGAAATTAACAAAGGCGAAATCCCGAAAGATTTATCAGATCAATTTCTTAAAGAATTTATTAAGGTCGAGTCATTACAGAAAATATTTGAAGAAAAAAGCTGGACGAATTGTACTAGTAACATAAGATAACAATCTCGAAGTGATTTTAAAAATTATAGTATTCCTAAAGCATACTTATTAGAGCAATTTCCTATAAAATTCGAGACAGAATGCATGAAGAAATATGGACAAGAATTCCCGAAAGTGGCATCTTAGACTTATATTTGGAAGAATTCCTATAAACTTCCCACTATATATGTTCTTTGATAGCATTACTGAAACAATTTATTATGCAAATCCTTGTGTTAAAAAAAATGAATTTGCCAGAATTTCATAGTTTAATTCTTGAAGGTGTCTTAAGAGAATTTTTTGTGAAATATTTGTAGAAATTCACAGAAATTCGCGGACGAAATTAAAGAAAAAATTCTGGAAAAAATATTGAGAAATGGAATAGAGAAATTGAAATTGAAATTGAACTACTTTCAGGAACAGTTTCTGGAATAAATTACTGGAATGATTAAAGTGAAGTTATCCCTTATCGAATACCTTGTCGATTTTGTCGAAGAATTTCTGAATGAATTTATTTCAAGTTAACTTAGCCGATGCTTGGCACAAATCTTCCGCGTTTCACCGCAGATTTTAGACAACCCGCATAGAAAATGACAGTTTGCCTTACGTTCAAAACAGTATATCTCTTTTAACTGTTAATGTCAATGTATCACGAACAGTTGCTTTAATGTCGAACAATGCGAAACCTATAACTTTCAACAATAAAACACTTTTTGAGTAATCCATACCAAACAGTGACAAAATATTTTAGTGTTCAAATATAGTTGAACAATACGAAAATCGTTTTTTTTTTAGAAATGGTAGTAATGTAGCCTTACATTTTGTCAAAAGGTACATTTTCAAATTTTCTAAACACACGAACACATGAGTATTTCACTATACAATACTTTAATGCAACAGTTTGGCAAACAGTTACACGGGTTGGTATTTGTGAGCAACATGCTCACACAATTTTCATCTTTTTTCGACACTTTCAAATAATTACACCCTGCTGTGTACATATGTGTACATTTTGCAGAGCGGATGACTTAAGAACAATATTTTTTTTAATTATTTCACTTTAATCAAACAACACAATTAAAGTTAAACTAATAACAGTTGTTGAAACATTTGAAGTCATTATTCTTTTTTTTTTTATTTTCGGTGTGCTATGCAAAAGTTCTACAGCCTCTGTGTTATTTTTTTTAAGTGTGCAAGTTTTCGTTCAAGTGTGTCTTGTTTACTTTTTGATACCGAAAGTGAAAAAAACAACTGTTCCGAAAAAAAAAATGCAAGGAGCCAATATCCAGAGAAGCCGGTGTCCCGAAAAGCCCCGTATCCAGATTGCAGGAAATCTTTCAACCTCCAGCGGCTTTAGGAGAGTTCACAAAGTCACTCTGGCTCAAAACAACCGGCCGTTTTCATCGAACCCATTAGACGGTCAAGGATGGTCGTCATCCATCGGTAAGTGTTTGCGCAACTTTTCTGAATAAAAAGGAATAACGTAAATAACGTGGCAAACATTTGTTTCTTTCGTTTCTTTCAGGATGAGAAGACTTATCCACCTCTAAATAGCTTCATCCCAAGATGCTGACGATGGTAGCTGCTAAATGCTGTTACGGCTCATTACCGTTCACAAGAAGGAAACCGACAAATTGTGCCTAGAGCTAAGGAAAAGGAAGTCTGCACCAAGAGGCTCGTTGTATGTTTTATAATGTGCTGAAACTAAACGTAGTGAATACTGAAAATACATGTAAAGTATTATTATTGAAATAATAAAAGCATTTGTATTTTTCTTTTATTGTATGAAAGCATCTGAACAGAATAGTATATGGTTGAGAAACAATAACGGACCTTAAATCAATTATTCCACATAAATTATTAAATTCAAGCAAATCTTATAGGCTAACTATTTCATCACTGTTTGGTTAACAGTAAATTTAAAAATAAATGGATAATATATCGGCCGTTTGACAAATTGTATACGAAAAATTTTGTTCGGAGAAATCGGTGTTTTTGAATGGTTACATAACTTAACCGCCTATTCCCCACATTGTTATTTTCCCATTTACAATTTTCCAAACTGTAAAAACCGTTCATGGTGGGGTTGATTTATTGTTATTTTGGATGTTACACGAAATGACTTAGACATGGTTTTGAATGGTTTTGTACAGTATAGAAAACAGTAGCTATTTGGTTCTTATTTATGCGGGAAATTACTCGCAAGATTCATTGCGAACTGTTGATAAAACCTGCAAATGATTTCTGGTAAGAGCTGAAGTCTGATTGTTAGTTGGACTTAGGGTAACTCGGTGTAATACGCCCCAATGGGGCAATAGATAGGCTGTCAGAGAGCGATCGCAGCAAGCCGTGCGCGCGGGTGGCTACGTTTGAATTTTTTGTCACGTTTACTTCGATTCCGCGTTTCGGACGGTGAAAAATAAATTCGGCTGATGGCGCTATGCCACCTTCAATTTTTTTTGTGCTCTCGTTGTTCTCGAATCCGTCGATATTAGCAGGTGCAACGTAATCCGGGTTGTAGTGCTTTGTACAGTGATAAACAGCTGCAATAAAAATGGGTGATAATGCAGTGATTTAGGTGTTATTTTTTATTTGCGACGATTTTAAAGATGGTTTGTGGCGTGCTAAATTGTTGCATGATTTCGTTAGTGTTACGCCACCGGATAGTTTTTTTTTTCGTTTGGAATAAGTGTGACTTTGACAAAATAAGATAAAAAAGCATACGGTTATGAAATTTTCATTATTTTTAATTTTATGCTTTCTGATAATAAGTTTTGAAAACCTGTGTTAAGTATGAAAGCCGCCTTCGATGATGATTATTGTGCTACACAGAAATTAGTTCAAACCAAATTCAGATATGAAACCATTCAGAGGATGTTGATTCAAATTCCCAACAGATTAATATTAAAGTTTTTGAGGAAACGTGTTTTTACTCGGCGTTTCGATAAGTGGACGGATTTGGTGAGTTTGTTCCGATTTTACCGCTATTATTAATTCTGGGCTATTTCTGTAGCATGGGCTTGGGTCACTTTATCTTCTCGTTTCAGAGAGCGAGTAATGGCGCTCAAACCAAAGCTTCTTAGCTAGGGTACAAGGTGGAAATACCTATGTCTCATCCCTGGAAGACGAACACGCATGGAGTGGCTTTAACTTTCTTAGCAACGTCACTCCCAACGATGATGAAAACATTACATTCACACTTACACTCAATTACAAAAAGTATACTAAACTACACATACACTAAATTTCAATCCGGTCGCATCACTCGCTTATAGTGAATCTTAGACCATCATCCAACTCCTTAACATCTATGAGGGCGTCGGTGAGTCGCTGGCCTCTCTTCAAGTAGGTGTCACATAATCATTTTCCTTTCCTTTCCTTGTAACGGAGAAGTTGGGCGTGTCCGGCAATGAAAATTATCAGAGATGCAAAGACACTCTGTATTCCGATTGGATAACTATTTGATCCAATATAGTTTTCCATGAGCAATTGGAATAAGTGTTGTAAAGTTTCGAACATGACAGTTTTCAGTATGCAATCTACGAAATACTCCGTTACCACGCAACGCAACGCAATTGTCTGAACAACATCCAAAACTTCCTCAGAAATTGATACTCGCGATAATTTAGCAGGAACTTCACCAGAAATCTGAGATAACTATAAGATTTGTTTCAGCAAAGCTTTCATGATTTCCCAACAATCTCTTAAAAATTTCCTTGAAAAATCCCTGGAAAAATTCCTGAATAAACTCTTTGAGAACTTCCTTCGGGAATTTTTCTAAATATTTTTACTATACTTTCCTCAGAAATTTTAGGATAAGCAATTTCTAAAGGTATTATTTAAGAAATTCTTATTTTAAATCTTGGAGAAACTGAGCGATAATTCTGGAGGAAATCCCAAGAAAACAGAGAAATTATTATCTTAGAAATGTCATAAACGGAAATCTTGAACAAAATCATAGCGAAATTGTTAGAAGAATTACTGCATAAACTTAAAGATTTTCTTGAGAAATTTTTGAAATCTTTTGATGAATTCTTGAAGAAATTCATGATAGAGTCTTTGGAGTCTCGGAAATTGGGTTATCTTTAAAACATTCCATGTTAAATTCTGGAAGTTGTTTTGAACTAATGGGAGAATTCCTTAAGAAAGCCGTTAAATTAATGAGCTCTTTGATCATGTACCAGAATTAGTTTCTAATGAAATTCATGATTTTTTTGCGTCTAGTACTACGAGTAGTATTGCATATAATACAAGGTTTATAAAATTCCTGTTTTGAATATACTCAGTCGTTACCAGCCCTGCGATGACGACGACGACAACGATAGTACTGCTAAATCGGTTTGGTTCGTGTGCCGGAATATTGGTTACAAAAGGCGTCGACCCACCCACTCGTGCTATCAAGTGAACCGTTAAAGAGAGCTTTACGTTAATGATGACGTTGGTTTGACTGTGCAGTCTGCTCGATTCGTTGACTACCGGGAGCTTACACTCAGGAGCGACGAGGGGAATCGTGATTGGGCACTGGCTGGCACGGTTTCTTCCCATGAAGAAACGAACGTTAATACGGTTACGATGGGACGAATCGAAGTGCGGTCCATAAATCTTGAGAGTGAGCTTTCTCGTGTTTCAATTTAGAGGAAATATTTTCTCGGTAATTTGACAGGTTGGAACGACACGAATAAACGGAGGCGCGCTCGCTAATCGTGTTAAACATCTAATGTCGGTGAATTGTGGAGCAACTTCGATGGCTTAGATTGTTTTCTGCGATGGCAAAACCAACTTGATTTATAGAAAGACCTATAATTGATCGGTGATTTTCGGTGGAATTTTTTAGCTTATGTAATTTTAATTCTCACTAACGTAGACTTGGAAATGATGATTATGTATAACGGATTTATTAGCTGTTTAAAGGGCTGTGTTCAGCGATGAAACAAAATGATTATCCTGGTTGTTTATGACTGAGTGAATTTGTAAACATATGTGATTTGATCGGAGATTCTTTCTAAATATTGCAGTTGCTGATTGAAGCATGGGTTGAAGTTAATGTATTACCCAAGTTTCTAAAGAATTGAAAGTACATATTTCTGACTCAGTTTTGGTATTTCGGACTCTGATAACCATAAAACTGTTATAACACTGCGGAACACGTTTTTCTCTCCAGCACCAAAATACCGCTATTCACTTAATTAAGGGTTGCTGAGTCTATTGCCGTTTTCAGAAATATCATAGCACGTCTAGTTTTTGAGATATTGACTGTTGAAAATGTAAAAAATGACTATTTCAGCCAACTTGCATGCAAGTTTGCCAGCTTGTAAGGTAATATATTGGCTTAATTTGCCACAGAATTCAAACTTTATGTGTATAACAATACTTATCATCAAAGTTTGTATTACTTTCGATACGGAAAAGTTATTTTTTGATGGTTTAGAGAATTGTTGTATTTTGCCATATAGGAGAAACGAATAATTTTGTATGGAGACTGCAAGCATGTTGAAAAAATCGGTTTAATCTAAATTTAATCGCGCAATGTCAATCAAATTATGTCTGAAATGAAAGTTCAAGTTTTATTTTGCATGTTTGGTGGATTAGATTACAAAAAAGTATGATAAATTGTACTTTAAATTTCATGTAAACATTAATAAAACCAGTGTTTTATACAACTTTGGCGACCTGTAGCTAAAAATTGTGACGTGCTGGAACATTTCTGAGAATGGCACCAGATTCAGCAACCCCAAATCTACTAGAGACACATAATTTGATCCTTGAGACACGCAAAAATGTCATTTTTGTTACGCTGTGTAATTTATTAAGATCTAATGAGGAAACAGTGAGCAATCAACATAAAATCTTATCTCTTCCACTTAAATTTCCGAGACATCCCGAGATATCAGTAGTTCAGAATTTTCGGTGGAAACCTTCGTGCACGACGTGCATCATGCACCGGCTGCCACACATCGGCGGCTAACCAGATCTGCATCCACCAACCAGTTATATGATAACGACACTTGTATCTCGTCATTGTGGTTTTCTGAAAGCCGCACCCATTACCACCAGCCACCATCTCATCATCACGACGTGGTATGAAACATGCCGCTGCATCAACAATCGCATCGTACAGTGGCCGAAACTAAAAAAACATAAGCTTGCAAATTCTTTAACTGATATTTTTTAACTGAATTTAGATTGAGAAGTAACATCCAAAAATTTAGAATTGATTGGTGTAAAATTCGATTTTTTTACATTGTGTGAACTGTAAAGATTTAAGCTAAAATTCATGCTATTAGGATTTTTTTAATTTCGCGGATGTTGTTCCTTCAAATCGGCTGTGTTTGTACTAAATCTTAATCTAGCTCAACTAGTCATTGAATAAAATGGATCTTATTCATTGTTTTAAACATGCTCAGACTGGTTTACGTTTCGAATGCTTACATAAAACTACCCTTAAAAATCATATTTTGAGGATGAAATAGAGCTTTTTTTCAAATTTTAGCAAGAATTGTACTTATGGCGAACTTTTGTACGAAGTGCAACCACTGTGCGTCGTCTCGTCACTCAATCCCGGTGCAGCCCGATGCTGCACACACATTGCACCAGAGCCTGACGAGCGAGCGCAAGACTTGCAAAGAAAATGTTTCAAATTTCACAATATTTATTCAACCCGATCAACAACATGACGCAGCCAGTCGTCGTTTCGGTTTTAAAATCACTTTGTGACCGAATACCGACCGGTCGTGAAGGCTAATGATCGCAAACGGAAAACGGTCCGGTGCATTGTGGTCGATGCCATGGGGTATCAATTCCGACCCCTTGAAGGTCTATCACCGGCGTTTGGACTGAAATGCACTGTCATCGTTGAGATAAGCAAAAAAAGTGAGCCTTGTTGTTTATACGTAAATGAGTATAGTTCAAAGACGTCGACATCAACAGGTATAAACGTAAAATACATCATGCAGTTTTTTGTTTTGATTAACCTTTGCGTACCCAACGTTAATGTTGGGGACTTAAAAATCTTCAAGTTGTTGAAAACACTTTTTCCAACCGATGACCTTAATGATTCGATAACACAGCATAACAAAAACGGTATTTTTGCGTCTTTCAAGAATCAAATTATGTGTCTCTAGTAGATTTGGGGTCGGTGAATCTGATGCCGTTCTCAGAAATGTTCTATCACTTGACAATGTTTAGCTACAGGTCAACACTTGTTTCATTCACATAAAATTTAAAGTATTATTTATCATTTTTTTTGGTATTCTAATCAACCAAGCATGCAAAAAAGGACTAAAGTTTTCAATTTAAATATACAGTTGACTCTCCATAACTCGATATTCAAGGGACCATCGACTTATAGAATTATCGAGTTACAGAACATACCGAGAAAAAAATATAATAATGAAAATATAAAATTTCTGTTTTTCCAATACTTTTATGATCACTTTTGTAAGAAAGCAATATTATTTTGTTGATATCATTTTGAAAAATTATATTTGAAAACTTTTTTCCAGATGGTCAAAAAAATCACTTATTTTCACTGAAAATCATTTTTTTATTTTCATGGTTTTTTACTCTTATTTATTTGGTTAACGACTTTATTTACTTTCAAACCAGAAATGGACATTGTTTCCATTTTTAGGTAGATATCGAGTTGTAGAGGGGAATTTTCCTCACATGTGGTATCGACTAGTGTAGACATCGAGTTATAGAAATATCCACTTATGGAGAGCATGATGTATGGGAATTTGATGGGACCGAAAAATCCATCGAGTTATAAAATATCAAGTTGTGGAGAGTCGGCTATAATTTAGTTGAAATTGCAAGATAAAATTTACATTAAATCGATTTTTTCAACATTCTTGCAGTCTCCATACAAAATTCTTCGTTTCTCTTGTATGGCAAAATACAATACTTTTCTGAACCACCAAAAAATAAGTTTTAACCATCGAAAGTATTATGAACTTGGTTGATAAGTATTGTTATACGCATACGCAATAGTCAAATTCTACGTTTTCAAGAGTCAATATCTCTAAAACTAGATGTGCTACGATGTTTTTGAAAACAACAAGGGGTACATAAACCCTTAATTAAGTAAATAGCGTTATTTTGGTGCTTGAGACAAAATCGTGTTCCGCTGTGTAATCCGTTAATTTGCCCCATATATGTTCCCCGGAGTCCCGATCGAAGTCATTCCCCAAAATGTTTTCAAAAGCATTCATGTGACACGTCAAATCTTGTATTTTGTCAAATAATGATTGGAAAAGGTCTAACGATTATTCAGGATTAATCTAGTTACACGAAACATGTTTAAATATCTCGATGGCAGTGGCCAACTCTGTTGTAGAAGACATTCATGCGACGTATTTGTTGAAACAAGAATTAAAACAGGTGGCCTGACTGTGCAATGACCATTCAGGACTAACCTGGGCTCACTGGACAGATTCCAGGTGATTTCAAGAAAGTATCCATTTCCATATTTGCCTAAAACCATTCGCGCGGCACCTCAAACTTCATGGTTCGTCAAGTAATGAGCTGATGACAGTTTATTGAAAATTTGAAAATTCCCACATACAGGTGTTGGCTTAAATCAGGTGTTTCTGGGAAAACAATAGGCGCATGTTGCTCTGAAGCTTTTGATGTTTTGTACCTTTTAATACCGTCATAATTGCTTACATTTTGACAGATACGCGTATTTCGACCACCACTTCTAATCTTCCTCAGTGTCAGTTACTCGCATCCACTTAAAGGTACAAATACTCAAATCTATGTTTTTAATTCTCATTCGTTCGTATATATGAAAATTTTTAAACGTTGTTGATGCTCGTCATGACATAAAACAATATGTCATATTTTTCGGTAAACAAACATTGCTCCCTTGTTCAGAAACCAATAGAGTAAGAGTTTCAATAGTTGTGGGTGTTCTTATAGTTATGGAAGCGCTATTTATACTATTTTCATAGAATTAACTACATAACCGGTACTGCCAATTACAATTTTGCCGCTTGATACATAGAAAAATTGAAAACATTATTGAAATTCCTTCAAAGTTGGGTAAATACCACATAAAAGTGTATACAAATTACAATGTTTTTTTTTTCTTCGATTTCGTGCGCTTTTTGAATAGCGGTCAAACCGTTGATTTTTGCGATATAGTTTGTTCGGAGAAGTTTCTTGGTACCCTAAAGCGCATCTTTTGATGCAAAATGTTTTGTGAGCAATCCACCTAGCAGTGAGATAGAAAACTTTTTTTTTTCATGAAATTTATATAGACATATGGTGTCTTCGGCAAAGTTATAGAATGCAATTTGAAACAATTTTGTCGAAGACACAATTTTTATATCTCCATACTTTTTGAGATATATGCCGTTGAATGACCCCTCAAAATCATGTTTTTTATCATAACTTTTTATCAAGATTTTTAACATTTCTAGTGTTCTCTACAAAGTTGTTTGGCATGAAAAAACTCGTGTTTTTGCTGAACGCTTACGTTATCTTAAAAAAAAAAACAAATTTATTGAAGAATTACTCTTTTTTTTCAACGGGAAGTTTAGGCCCCTATAACTGCCTTCGGCGCAAAATGGCGCAGCCAACTCTTACAAATCATGAAAGTACAATATCTTCCCTTTCGGAAGTTGATAAAACTTTCAAACAAATACGCCTTATTAATACGAAATGGATCGATAATTCCTTCATTTGAAGAGATAGAGAGGTGCGATGTTCACGCGTTGATGCAAAATCACGCGTTTTTAGATGTCTAACAAAACAGTTGTGTAATGAATCATTACAGCACTGGTTTCAGTTGCGTAATGACTATTCCAGCACTGCATACTTCAGTCCAGGAAAGTAGGCCGTTTCATGACAGATTGGCGTGATGAAAAACAGCCTGTTACGATGAGAAATTGCAAAAATATCTTAAAACGCGTGATTTTGCTGAACATCGCACCTCTCTATCTCTTAAAGTAAAGGAATTATCGATCGATTTCGTTTTAATAAGGCTTATTTGTTTGATAGTAAAACCCCCCTCCAGTATCCAGTAAACCTCCTCTCACTTTGCGGGACTCATACAGAGATCTCTCCAGAAATTCTTCTAGAGATTTTCCTACTAATTCTCCGCCGATTTTTCAAAACATGCTTACGGGAATTTCTCCAGATTCAAATACTCTTCTGGGATTTCCTCCTGTTCTGTGAAATTTTCTGCTTTCTAGGTGGTGATTTAAAGGTGGCCCGAAAACAATGTAGGTTTATATGGAAATAACTATGGACAAATTTTGAGATATGTTTCAAACACGCTAGTACTGTTATGTAGGTACAAACTTATTTTCCCATTTTCCCAACTCATTCTTCAGACCATAATAAAAAAATTGCTGAAGAGAGAAATTCAATCCGACGGATAGCAGAAGAGATATTCATGAGATTGTTTGCTATTATTTAGCTTAATATGGGTTTATAGCCCTGCAAACATGTACAAAATTCCTAAACAAATTAGCTCAAAAGGGATTTGTTTCTTCAGCAACATCCTTCATTGGGGTTTGAAGGATGGATTTACAATATTGGATGATAAGTTTCTACTTACATTACAGTACTAGCGTGTTTGGAACATTTCTCAAAATTTCTCCATAGCAATTTCCATATAAACCTAAACTGTCTTTGGGCCACCTTTAAATCACCACCTAGAATGCTGAAAATTTCACAGAACACTATTTTTATGGTAAGGATGGTAAGGAACATATGGGAGATGGGATTTTCAAATATTTTTGAAATTTGAATCGCCCTAATCATACACAGTTTGTTTTTTGTTTTCCAGACTCATCAAAATGCATATGGAAAAATTATCCAATTTGAAATGTTTTCACCCAGATTCTAGGTGTTTTTTGAGACAGAGTGCATACTATTTTCCTCTGAGTTTCACAACTACATCTATACTAGAGCACCCACATGATTGAGCGTGATAACCGTGTTGTATGTGTGCCGTGGCGCGCAAAGTAAGGCACGTGTCAAGCATTATAATGAAGCCGAGAAACGAACGAAGGAGAACAGGGGAAAAGAATCGGTTCGTTTTTTTTGAGCCACTCGTTGTCTGATCCATGCTGATCAAATGAACCGACTCTCACCAAAAAAGAGCCACGGATCACTCGTTCTTTTGAGCAATCCGGATCTTTTGAACGGCTTCGGCTCTTTTGCCTTTCTCTAATTTTAACTTCAAGCAAAACGATGTCATTGTTATTGTAAATTTTTGATCAAATAGTTGTTCAGTCTTTCCAAATGTGTTTGAATATCGAGGTGTCAACTTAATCCCATCCATGGGATTATGAATAATTTGTTGCAGTATTTTGCTTTGAATTCGTTTTATGTAAATGTCGCTGCAAATCATGATGTGATTCAAAAAAGTTGAAACCACTACATTGGTTTTTAATTGTTTGAGAAGATCACTTAGAAATATTTCAGTTGTTTAGGCTATGTGTAATGGAAGATCACATAAGACAACTATGGATACCTCAATTTTTATATGAACACAAATAGACATTGCATAATTCGCTCTCATTTGTTTTTGAAGCAAGATAAAGTAAAGCATCACACCTGTGTCAGTCAATGATCGAAAATTTTTCGCTAGCTGTAACAAGCTTGATAAAAAACGGCAGCGAACGAGCTGTAGCAGAAGACAATATACAGACTCTCATGATGTGCTGCGGATCATGATTGAGAGCTATAAGTGAGAGACACTCATTTTTTTCAGCATTCAATCCCTAATAGGAACAGTGTACCAATAAATGATCGTTACTGCCCATTACACCAATAATAAGTACATTCATTGATCTCCTTGGATTTTGAGCGATAAAATTAAGTTATATTGCGATTAGTATCTTCACTATTAGAGCTTCTACCCTACCGCTTAAATCAAAACGTGTGTTTTGCGCAGTTTCCAACGTGTCCCAAACTGCTGCGCTCCGATGTCTGAATGTCATTTTCCCATATCGTGAAACTGGAGACCATCTGTTGCATTGCTGTAACATTGGCATACAAGTTTATGTTTATTGTTTTTATTTTCTTCTCGATAAAAAAATTATACCACTCGTCGTCGTCATCATGCAAATGAAGAGTTCACCCCATGCAGAAGATCTTTCAATACGGACGGCTGCCATATGGTGTTTTGGATCCGGTCTTCGACCGTCGTCGTTTGATGCCTCCGGGGGACAATACTTCATCACAAGTTCTTATCCCTATGTCAGCAACATCAATAAAGCACTGTTCAACAACAAAACAGCCATGACTGGGAATAAATTACATTGCATCCATCAGCGCCAGTCGGCTAACCAACAACGGCATTAAGTGGCGAAGAGTGTGTGATCTCAGCTGTAAAAAGTAGAGCAACAACCGAGTGCAACGCTTCTTATCTTGATACAAACCGCCCATAAAGAGATAATCGTCCCGTATGGATTTTAGGACCCACACTTTTCTCATCGCAAAACTCTTGTTTCAGTGTATAATGTACGAATATTATTGCATTAATATAGAGTATAGTGGGGAAGAAATTTCTTTTCAATATTACTTGCGAAACAAATGTTATAAATGTAATTTTATTTACGGCGAATATAAAGTAGTCTTGACACGAACTCTTGCACCACAATTAAGGTGAAAATTCATTAAAAAACATCAGTTCTTAAATTGTTATAACTAAACTTTAAACGATAAACTTCAACATGTTGGCTACAATGTTGCAATACAAACTTGTTTCAAATTATTTACCCATTAAATTATGGGGCCCAAATAGCCGTAGCGGTAAACGCGCAGCTATTCAGCAAGACCAAGCTGAGGGTCGTGGGTTCGAATTCTACCGGTCGAGGATCTTTTCGGATTCGAAATTTTCTCGACTTCCCAGAGCATAGAGTATCTTCGTACCTGCCACACGATATACGCATGCAAAAATGGTCATTGGCATAGTAAGCTCTCAGTAAATAACTGTGGAAGTGCTCATAAGAACACTAAGCTGAGAAGCAGGCTTTGTCCCAGTGGGGACGTAACGCCAGAAAGAAGAAGACCCATTAAATAATTTGAAACAAGTTTGTTTCGCAACATTGTAGCCAACATGTTAAAGTTTAACGATGTGATATTTGTTACTTTTTAATTTTTAGGACCTGTAAACCTTGAATTGTGATCAAGCTTATATGTTTGGTTTGGGTAAATAGCACCAAATCAAGTACTTTGTGCAGTGGTATTGAATGAATATGGCATGTAATGTAATGTATTGCAAAATTATGAACAATTGTATGAAAAGACAAACTTCACTTCACTTATTCCATATGGGACAGTTATGCTTTTATGAGGAGCAAAAGTATAGGATAGCTCCCTCTGCTTTCTGTAACCATAATCATCATCGCGAGCGTCGGCGGTTCGCGTATCGGAGTTGTTTGATTGTAACCGAACGATAACGGAAGGTTAATTGCTGTCATGAACGTACATTTCACGGTACAGCTGTTCGATATGAGTTTGGTCGCCCTTGGAAAGGTACAAATTCTTTCCACAGGCAGAATATGTGTCCATCAAGATTGCTCTAGTTATTTTTCCTTTTGTCAGATATCTTCCCATCGCAGGAGATAGCATCGTCACAATAATAGAACAATTGTGAAGAGGGTTAACTTTAAGTGACGGGTAGCAGCGTTTGACTTTTGAACAATGTCTGAATTTGCTTTGATCTGAAAGAAAACAATTGATTTCAAAATATTCAGTGTGTTCCATACAAGGAAAGATTTGTTTAGAGCTTAAAAATGATTTTTTAGGCAATAAAGATCGTATACAACTAGGGGGTGCGGACTAGAATATTTAAATTGTTCAAATTGAACACAATCTTTTCCGCGAGTGCTAACTGTTTGTTTGCTTGTCTCGCAGGACACCACATCCAAAGTGCACTCTTAAAATACTTCACACAAAGTATCAACAATTCAATGCTGACGATTTTCCCAATAAACAGACTTAATCAGAAACTTTCTGGCCTTGTGTTAAAAAGAAACATGTTTGAGAAAAGTTGTAAAAGACTTCTGCCCAAGCAAACCAAGCAAAACTTTTCTTTAACAGTTGGTAGTCTTTGTGTTATATAAATTGCGTAACATTTTTTAGCGTAACGAAATTACGAAATTACGACCGAACATTCCTGGGCATACTCGGATCATGTTTACGAAAAGTTTTATTTGACAGCAGCCTGGCTGCTTGTGGATTTTCATTTCGCATCCCCCAGGTATACAAAATGTTTTGTATTAGTTCGGCCCTTTATATAGTGTTGTTGTCCATGATTTCATAGAAGTAAAATAGCTAATTTTCGAAATTGTATAAAATTTGCTATACATGCTTGAGAAAACTTGTAAAATAATAAATTTCAAACAATCCTGATTGTAGTTTTTCAAATTAAACAATTACAAATATTTCCCAAAAATAAAATAGAATGGTTCATAAAATATTTGTTTTGTTCATAGTCATTGCATTTTTATTGCTAACTAGTGGTCCCGGCAAACTTTGTCTTGCCATCAAGTAGGCTGTTGTAAAACGTAATGTAATCCCTCATACAAAATGAAACATTAGTCTTCTCCCGTTTTCCCGATTATTCCGGAGACTTTCCCAAACTTTTTCATCGCACTATCACGTCGCATCCCTTGTCGTGAGCAACTGTGCAAAACTTATGTTAATCCGTTCATCCGTTATCGAGCCATTCCGTTACATACAGCACCAGTCTATTTTTCTGTATATAGATAACTGATCGAAGTATCCTAAAATCAATTTTAAAGTTTCGAAATATGCGTTATCAAATATTTCTGAACAGTTATCTTTCCGGGATAAAACTTGGTTGGTAAATGGTCAAAAATAAGAATCCACATAGGGTGGCCCTTATTTAAGTGTCACTATTGACTCAAACTATTTTTTTTTATAAAATTTAAGGCTGCGCTCTTCTGCAAACTTTTAGAAATTATTTTTTTTCTTTTTCGAACAACTTTGTCGAAGATGGCGTTTACCTCGTCTGGCGTTTTTTTTTTTCGTTTCAGCTGGTGAAAATAAGATTTGGCAGATGATGCTATACCAATGCTATGCAAATGTTCAGCAGAAACATGTTTTTCAAAGTGAAAAAAGTGTTTTTTTTTCTTGTTGGATGTTATATCTGAAGACAATTTGTGGAGTTTTTTTTTTTACTGTTTTTTCTAGTTGCGCGCGTGCGTGCATTTTAATGGGCAGTGCTAAGTTACGACTTAAACAAGCGTCTTCGTTTTTGTTATGTAGTGTTCATTGCTAGAGGAGCGACGGATAGCAGAGGAGTTTCGAAAAAAAAATTTGGTGAGTTTGTTCTGATCAGCAGCGCATGATCGCAAAGCGTAAATATTAAATATTGGTCGGCCAGACGTATCCTATGGCACTACCCTTTCCTACAACATTCCACAACATCCCGTAACATCTATGAAAGGTCGTAGAGTTCTCTGCATCTTTCTTAAGTAGGTGTTCAATCAATCATCCTTTCCCATTCCCCAGCTTTCGCAACAACGTGGCCAGGACAGTTCTCGACTGTTGGAGGATGCGTCAATCTTGTCTAAGAGTTAGAGGTTAGTCCAAAATTTCTGACTTTGGTAACGGACGGGAAGGAGACAACCCTCATATAATGGCCTAAGACTGTACCACCTACGAATTTGTGCGAAATGTTTAATGCTAATGCTAATACTAATGCTAATTTTGTCAAAGTTACTTTTGATCTAACTCTTTATTTGAGCTAAGTAAATTGGTTTTGAAAGTTTCAAGTTGTTTACATTTTTCCATAAAGTTGCATTTGGAAAAGTTGTAGAGTTACAAAACTATCTCCGGTAAACAAATTCGTGATTGAATGTTTAGCAAAATTCATGTTAATGAGTAACTTACTGGCAAGAAATCATTGATAATTTTGAAGTAGATGTGGATATTTCAACTGAACGGTTCAATTAATGAAGTATTGAAAATAAGAATATCACTTAGTGGCGACTCGTAACCATACGTTTTATCTGATCTACGTCCCTGAAAATGACGAATTTTGCACACTTAGATTATAAAGCAAACAGTAAAGGATATAAATAGCATATTTGTTGCTGAAATTCATAGTGCTGAAATTTATAGTGTTGTTGTCCATGATTTCATAGAAGTAAAATAGCTAATTTTCGAAATTGTATAAAATTTGCTATACATGCTTGAGAAAACTTGTAAAATAATAAATTTCAAACAATCCTGATTGTAGTTTTTCAAATTAAACAATTACAAATATTTCCCAAAAATAACATAGAATGGTTCATAAAAGATTTGTTTTGTTCATAGTCATTGCATTTTTATTGTGGTCCCGGCAAACTTTGTCTTGCCATCAAGTAGGCTGTTGTAAAACGTAATGTAATCCCTCATACAAAATGAAACATTAGTCTTCTCCCGTTTTCCCGATTATTCCGGAGACTTTCCCAAACTTTTTCATCGCACTATCACTTCGCATCCCTTGTCGTGAGCAACTGTGCAAAACTTATGTTAATCCGTTCATCCGTTATCGAGCCATTCCGTTACATACAGCACCAGTCTATTTTTCTGTATATAGATAACTGATCGAAGTATCCTAAAATCAATTTTAAAGTTTCGAAATATGCGTTGATTGGTGCTGAACTCGCTACTCTTCTTATTTGAAAATTGATTAGTAATTCTAGTTCACTTATTTAATTTCACCTAAACAAATAAGGTTCCATATATTTTTAAACTTCTAACATACTCTTGATTCATCGTAAACAATAAACTAAAATATGTTTGTTTTCTTTCTTTCTTTCAGGTAACTTTTCATCCATACTATTAAGATTGTGATCAATAAACTTTGGTAGGTCTGCGAATAAAAATCAATTATTTTGTAAATTTCACTTCCTGTAAGTCCATCCATATCTCACTTGTAATCCCGTTGCCGTCTTCACTACCATCATTTTTAACCTCCGGAGAATCATCAATCATCATTAAGTAACCCGCACTCACTCGGTTAGCCGTAATTATCCCAAAGGTCTCATAAAAGTCAAACAGTTCCGTTGTCCCATCTGTCAAAAATCCAAGCATTACACACGCACACACTCTGAGACTGTCATAGATCAGGTCAAGAATAGTCGTGCACCCGATTCAGGGCATCATTAGTCTCCATGTAAATCTTGCAAACGTGACAGAGACGGGTGTGCCGAGGAGATGGGGTCGATCGACCTTTTCACGCTGCGTTACGGCGGATAAAACAAATATAAGCCATTAACTTGGCCATTCCAGTCAGCATCAGGTCTTCCCCGCTGGTTGGTTTAGAACAGTGGTTTTCAACTTAAGGGAAAATCCCCTCTAGGGGAAATTGAAATGCATTATCCATTCAAGGAACTCAGTATTTTGTATTTCACAAATTTGGTCTTTTGTAACCAGGAATATTAAATAAAAAACTTGTTTACTATAAGTAATGCTTCACCTAATATAGTTGAGATAGACTCCTGTGATTTTGTAACTATATATATTCCGTATCTATTAGAATATTTTTTTCAGTACAGTTCTCAGAGAATCAAAACGATGAGCCTAAATAAGGCATTAATTTATAAAGATAGAAGTTTGCTTTGTTTGGGTGGTTTCGTACTGATTGATTTGACCATTCAATATTCCGTTTTGGAAAAAAGAAAATAAAAATGGATCCTATTCTTGACAGTTTCGATCCACTTCGACCAAGGACTTTTGAAAAGCTTCAGACGTACATTTTGTAACAATATGCTCTATTTGGCCGAAATTATTCCGTAATTATTTACCCTACAGTTTAAACATCTACACTGCCGTCAATCGCAAGTCAGTCCCATCTGTAAAAAGTAGGCATTGAGAAAATGGGCTGTGAAGTTTTCAAACTCGTTTTCCATACAACTATTCAAAAAATTCCAGAGGATTGGAACATGTTCCAATCCTTATGAAACTTTCACAACTTGCTTTTCACTACGATATCTTTCCGAGAAAAAATACAAAGATCATCAAAACAAGTTACATTTTTGTGTTCCATGGTGCGAAAGTTTGTAGTGGGACTGATATGCGGTTACTTTTCTTCCATAATGAAAAGTAACCGCATATCAGTCCCACTACAAACTTGACTTGCTGTTTTTACTATTTTTTCCGAACAAATCATATTATTTCATTGGTGCAGCTGAAAGAGCATTGAAAGAGATGTTGAAAACTGAACTCAACTCAATTTTGACGAAAATTCAGATGGGACTGACTTGCGATTCACGGCAGTACAGTGCATGAAAACCTTAAATTTTCAAATAAGGTAGAACTAAGTGTTAAAATTCACAAAAAAAGTCTAAAAATGCATCAATACCTATATGTTTTGGTGGGACATTGAATCAGTAAAAACTTCAAAGGGGGTGCATGTTCTGCATAAGGTTGAAACCCACTGCTTAAGAAGCAGCGTACAGAGCTTTCTTCATGAAGCATGCTTAATTCTGGCGCTCATTGCTCCACCTCTGTTCACGACTCACTTAAAGCAAGTTAATTTCTCATTCATTATATAATCGAGGTATTATTACAGGCTCCTTTGCTTGCTGGGGTCTTGTTGAATGCGTGCACCATTGGACCTCAAGGCGGTGGCGGCGACGGCGCATATATCATCCCACACACGCCCGGTGCGACGATTTACCGTTTGTTTTTTCTTATTCGTATAAGCTCGGCAGAAAAGTTGGCGCATAAAAGGGCAGGGAATCCACGGAGTAAAGCAAATTATCTTGTTTACGAGCCGAGATTTGCCTGAAAACAAGTTTTTGTTTTCTAATTGACTTAATTAATGAAACTTGAAGCGTATTTACTTTGGAATTGATTAGTCGCAATAAATCATAATATATGAGGTAAATTAAGAAAATTCACGCATCATTATTCTATTACTTAGCAGTACAATCACACTGGGAAAGAACTGGATTCTCATCTTAGTTTTCCCAAAGCTTTTCCACAGTTATTGGCTGAAAGCCTCCTTTGCCACAGCTGTCATGATTTCATTAGTATACGCATATGCAGTGGTGGAAAGCATCATGTCGTTTACGCAAAATGAACCAATATTAAGTCGGATCCACGCTCACCCGCTCACGATCCAACAGCACTCGACACTGAAGAAGTCTGTAAGTCGCAGACGAAATAGGCCTATCTGTCAAGATAAGCAACACATATTAGAGTTTAAAGGTATTTGCTCACCTTAGTGATTTTAGTATTTTATTTTTTTTTTTTTTGCAAAAAGTGAAGTGTTAAAGTTCATTTGTAGTTTTAAAATGATGCGATGCCCTCTACAGTATTTTTGTGTTCGTGCGATCGTGAGCAAAGAAAGCAAGAACGCAATCGCACAAAAGGAACCACCAATGCGGTAGCATTTTCCTGTAGTGCATGAACAGGCTTTGTTCACCGTTTTGAACCACTGCGTATATGGTACGTTTCCATCATTGTATTTAATGGTTATTAGTTATTTTAGTTATTAGTTAGTTATTAATTTAATGGTAGTAGTACTAAATTCGTTTTTTATTTATTTATAGGTATTCCACTGAACAGCTCGAAGATTTATTATCAAATAACTGGGAAAACTAATCTTCTAATCACATTTCGACCACTGCACGGATAAAAATCTGATCCCCACACCATGATTTACAAATCATGAAATTCATAAATTGGTTAGGTCATAATATCAGGATCACAAATCATGGTTCCTGGAGTCATAATCATGATTCCTCATAAGCGTAACATCCAGTGTGAAAACACTAAGCGGCGCACTTTGCTTCATCTTATTCGTATTGATCGCTCTAAACTCAAGATGACGAAGTGGTTGAGTAGAAGAGTACGAGGCCCACAATCGGAAGGTTCTTGGCTCGAGTCTCAATGTTTGCTATTTTTAACTTTTTTTTTATTTTGTCAATCATAAACGGATGCGCGACTCAGCATTTTTGGCATTTGAATCATGATTCCGAGCAAAAACCTAACGCGTTTGTTGCGTTACGGCAATCTGACTCATGATATCATGAGTCCAAATCATGGTGTATTTTCATAAGACGAAAACACGCTGGAATCATGATATCATGAGTCATAATCTTGTTTTTGGATTCTGATTTCTACTCGTGTGTAGTCGAAAAACTTTTTGCATCATTGATTTGAAAATTATCCAATCAATAGAAATGGAACTGAAAAAACTGGAAGTCTTTTCGTTTAGATACAAAAAAAAAAACTGTACTTTGTGATATGTAATATGTTTTTTCTCCGAGAAACTTCAACTAAACAAACGAATTAGATCAATTATTGACGACATGAATTGTCAAGCATTGAATTTTCGAATATTTTTATGTGAGGTTCAAACTAATACATAATTACATTGTTTGAAATTTAAATAAAACATAGTTCTATTACAACAATAAGTTTTATTAGGTGAACCACGGGTCTAAAACCATTGAGTTTCTGTAGAAACCTTGGGCGTAATTGGAGAAAGAATATCTGTATCACACCACGTCATTGTGTTAGTTGTTCACTCGTGGTGTAGTTGATAACGTACCTGCCTAACGTCATGAATTCGAATCTGACCAAGAAGACGAGTAACTTTTTCGTAAATTTTAATGGGCAGTTCTAAGTTACGACTTAAACAAGCGTCTTCGTTTTTGTTATGTAGTGTTCATTGCTAGAGGAGCGACGGATAGCAGAGGAGTTTCGAAAAAGGAATTTGGTGAGTTTGTTCTGATCAGCAGCGCATGATCGCAAAGCGTAAATATTAAATACACAGCGTAACAAAAATCACATTTTTGCGTGTCTCAAGGACCAAATTATGTGTCTCTAGTAGATTTGGGGTTGCTGCATCTGGTGCCATTCTCAGAAATGTTCCAGCACGTCACAATTTTTAGCAACAGATCGCCAAAGTTGTATAAAACACTGGTTTTATTAATGTTTACATAAAATTTAAAGTACAATTTATCATACTTTTTTGTAATCTAATCCACCAAACATGCAAAATAGAACTTGAACTTTCATTTCAGACATAATTTGATTGAAATTGCGCGATTAAATTTCGTTTAAACCGATTTTTTCAACATGCTTGCAGTCTCCATACAAAATTCTTCGTTTCTTCTATATAGCAAAATACAACAATTCTCTAAACCATCAAAAAATAACTTTTCCGTATCGAAAGTAATACAAACTTTGATGATAATTATTGTTATACACATAAAGTTTGAATTCTGTGGCAAATTAAGCCAATATATTACCTTACAAGCTGGCAAACTTGCAAGCAAGTTGGCTGAAATAGTCATTTTTTGCATTTTCAGCAGTGAATATCTCAAAAACTAGACGTGCTATGAAATTTATGAAAACGGCAATGGATTCAGCAACCCTAAATTAAGTGAATAGTGGTATTTTGGTGCTGGAGACAAAAACGTGTTCCGCAGTGATATTGGTCGGCCAGAACGTCTACCAAACGTATCCTATGTCACTATCCTTTCCAACAACATTCCCGTAACATCCCGTAACATCTATGAAAGGTCGTAGAGTTCTCTGCATCTTTCTTAACCCTCTAATACCCAAATTTTTATTTTCGATTTATTTTTATACTTGTTATCTAAAATCGTTCTAAACACATTTTGGGCATTTATTTATTTTTATTCACAAATTTTTAAATTTTGGTATTTGATTTTTATAATTTTTATTTTTGAACATCCCTAGCTTTTTTCATTTTTTCTTGAAGCCTTTTCTAGTTGTTGATTTTTGGCAATAATAAAAATTTAAATTGTTACGGTATTTTTAAAAATATTAAATTTTTAATTTTTTTTCGGGGCGTATTTTATTTTCCGTGTAACTAACGGAAAAACAGGTTTAAAATGATTTTAATACCACCAGGCTCTTCGTTTGTGATAGGTCAATCGTAGAATTATATAAGAATGCAATTTTTCAAACAATTTCTAAAAATACAAAAAAAGTTTCAAAAGTCATAATTTTTTTTCTTATATGCGTGTCATGAGTCAAGGTATAAGCCAAAAATAAAATCAGTTTGATTTCCGAGCTACGAAAAAATACACAAAATTCCAAAGTGTACCCCGTCTAAAGGCGGGGTTGGGTATTAGAGGGTTAAGTAAGTGTTCAATCAATCATCCTTTCCCATTCCCCAGCTTTCGCAAGAACGTGGCCAGGACAGTTCTCGACTGTTGGAGGATGCGTCAATCTTGTCTAAGAGTTAGAGGTTAGTCCAGAGGCGTCGCGTGGCCTAATTATCAACCTGTGCACTTCTAATTTATGTCGAATTCGTTTTTGAACCTAGATTGGAACTGACGCAACCTGTTCTGAACCACAGTTTCAACCCCAACCCGATTCAAGTTCGACCAAAGTAAAATTTGCTTGACGTTGGTTTATTTATGCGCTGATAACCGACCCAGTTTCGAAAAACGGAAACAACATTAGTGTCATTTTATATATGTCATTATTAGGTACACCTTGGATTCAAACCTTTTTTTTTCTAAGGTAATAAAATGTATAATCAATCTTTACTAACCTTCGTTTTCAAATATAATTTTTTTCTAGTCTTTCAGTTGATTAAATACATTTATGATTGCAGATGCTAATCGGGTTGTTTAGTTTTATTGTTTCACTTTTTCAATTTTAACGATTAGTCATCATTATGGGGAAATTGTAAAAATGCATATGAAAATTTTTCAAATTATGCGGGTCATCAGTTTCGATTTATAAAGCACTGGATTCTAACAAATATTGCAATATAGGGTTAGTGATCATAACCCACATATTTTTACATAGAATTATTACAAGATCGTTCGCTTCGTGTACTTGGTGCACGCATCAAGAAAATTGCTCGCTTTTAAACCACACCACAAGCGTTATACTGACGATGACGGTACGGAGGGCACGACCGCTTTTGAATTCATTTTCTGATTATCTTCTGATTGACCATCACAAGTACCACCGCGCTAATATTGTATGCTGGAAGCGAGGTTCTTTACCAGTATTGTACAAAAAAAAAAACGCGCGGGCCCTGAGTCTCAAACTCACAGAAACTTCTTACCGTCAGCCGTCTAAAAAATCACGCCAGTACTTCACACCACAAGCGTGGTGATGTTGAAAGCGCGAAGGAAAAAAGAGAGCAAGTAAAATGGATCTCTCTCGTGGATTGATTTGTCTCTTGTCTCCCCACCGCACGCTCGCACAGATTGATGTGGCAAGACTGTGCACCGGCCAGAGTTCACGCTTTGGCTACTTACACACTGGCATTTGTAGTGCAAAAAACATTCTACCACATATACAGGATTGTGTGTACGACGAAAGGCAACGCGTCTCCCGATGAGAGTGTACACGTTGGGTTTCATTGTCACAGCAGCAACTTGTAGCGTGGAACAAAGTGTTGCGTAGCATGCATCGCACTGAGCGCGTAGGGAAAATTAGGGCACAGATCTCGCGCCGCACCAAACAGCTTTTGCATTTAATTTGAATAGCAAAAATATAACAACAAATATTTTGAAAGGTGAAAATTGCGATGATCAATGATAAGAATAATTGAAATAGGCTAAATTGTATAGAGAGAATTAAAGAATCGTACTTCAATAATAGTAGAAATCGTAGGTTGTTATGATGAACGATTTGCCACCTGTGCAGTGCACATGTTGCACATGTGGACGCGACGCCTCTGGGTTAGTCCAAAATTTCTGACTTTGGTAACGAACGGGAAGGAGGCAACCCTCATACAATGGTCTAAGACTGTACCACCTACGAATTTGTGCGAAATGTTTAATGCTAATGCTAATACTAATGCTAATTTTGTCGAAGATACTTTCGATCTAACTCTTTATTGGAGCTAAGTAAATTGGTTTTGAAAGTTTTAAATTGTTTACACTTCTCCATAAAGTTGCATTTGGAAAAGTTGTAGAGTTACAAAACTATCTCCGGTAAACAAATTCGTGATTGAATGTTTAGCAAAATTCATGTTAATGAGTAACTTACTGGCAAGAAATCATTGATAATTTTGAAGTAGATGTGGATATTTCAACTGAATAGTTCAATAAATGAAGTATTAAAAACAATAATATCACTTAGGGCCGATTTCTTCACCTTCGCTTAAGTCTTAAACCACGTTTACCCATACGATTAAACCAGGTTTAAGGTCTAAGCGGTGGTGAAGAAACCGCTTATTAGTGGCGACTCGTAACCATACGTTTTATCTGATCTACGTCCCTGAAAATGACGAATTTTGCACACTTAGATTATAAAGCAAACCGTAAAGGATATAAATAGCATATTTATTGCTGAAATTCATGAACTAGCAAATTTTACGTTAGGGAATAGCCACTGATATCACTATTGATTAATTATTATCGTCCAACAATGTTCAAGCATTCATTATAGAAACGTGTTTTTTTTTGTACAGAAATAGTTGACTCGAGACAAAGTCGTATAATAAAACAGTGTCAAGGGTTAATCAATGGAAAAATGTATAGTTTATTTGTTGGAATTTATAATGTAATTTCTGAAATGATTCCTAGCAAAATTAGTACTTTATCTAAAATCCTGGACGAGTATCTAACCAACTCTTTGATATTTTTGGTTGTTATTCCTAACACTTTCTAGCTTATCTTCCCGAAAAGTTTTGATGATGTTCTTCCAGAAGGCAGGTTTAGGATTCCTTCTATAGCAGTAGATTACTGCAGAAAGTTCACTAGTAATTTATTCAATAGGTCTGTCAGATATTGGTCCTGGTTTTTGTTGATTCGAACAGTCGTTCGGAAGTGCTCCTAATTTTCAGAACCACTTTCTTACTTACTTACTTATTTGGCTTTACATCAATTATCTTGATAAAGCCTCGCCAACAATATTTCGCCAATTCCCTCGGTTCATGGCCGCTTCTCTCCATCCTCGGCTGTGACCCACGCTCTCCAGGTCCTGGTGTACCTGATCAATCCACCTAGCTCGCTGCGCCCCACGCCTTCTTGTTCCGACCGGATTCGTGGCGAACACCATCTTTACAGGGTTGTTGTCCGGCATTCTTGCAACATGCCCTGCCCAGCGTATCCTTCCAGCTTTAGCTACCTTCACGATACTGGGTTCGCCGTAGAGTTGAGCGAGCTCGTGGTTCATCCTTCGCCGCCACACGCCGTTCTCCTGCACGCCGCCGAAGATCGTCCTTAGCACTCGGCGTTCGAAAACCCCAAGAGCTTGCAAGTCCTCCTCGAGCATAGTCCACGCCTCATGCCCATAGAGGACTACCGGTCTTATGAGCGTTTTGTACATCGTGCATTTGGTGCGGGGGTGAATCTTTCTTGACCGCAGTTTCTTCTGGAGCCCATAGTAGGCACGACTTCCGCTGATGATGCGCCTTCGTATTTCCCGACTAACATTGTTGTCAGCCGTCAACAAGGATCCGAGGTAGACGAACTCGTCCACCACCTCGAAGGTATCCCCGTCTATCGTAACACTGCTTCCTAGGCGGGTCCTGTCGCGCTCAGTTCCGCCAACCAGCATGTACTTTGTTTTCGACGCATTCACCATTAGCCCGACTCTTGTTGCTTCGCGTTTCAGGCGGGTGAACAAATCTGCCACCGTTTCAAATTTTCTCCCAATAATATCCATGTCGTCCGCGAAGCAAACAAACTGTCCGGATCTCGTGAAAATCGTGCCTCGACTGTTAAGTCCGGCTCTCCGCATGACACCTTCAAGCGCAATATTGAACAACAGGCACGAAAGTCCATCGCCCTGTCGTAGTCCCCGCCGAGACTCGAACGAACTGGAGTGTTCGCCCGAGATCTTCACGCAGTTTTGCACACCGTCCATCGTTGCTCTGATCAATCTTGTGAGCTTCCCGGGAAAGCTGTTCTCGTCCATGATTTTCCATAGCTCTATGCGGTCGATACTATCGTATGCCGCCTTGAAATCGATGAACAAATGGTGCGTAGGGACCTGGTACTCACGGCATTTCTGGAGGATTTGCCGCACGGAAAAGATCTGGTCCGTTGTCGAGCGGCCGTCGATGAAACCTGCTTGATAACTTCCCACGAACTCGTTTGCTATAGGTGATAGACGACGGAAGAGAATCTGGGATAGCACTTTATAGGCGGCGTTTAGGATGGTGATTGCACGATAATTTTCACACTCCAGTTTGTCGCCCTTTTTGTAGATAGGGCATATAACGCCTTGCTTCCACTCCTCCGGTAGCTGTTCCGTTTCCCAGATTCTGACTATCAGCCGATGCAGACAAGCGGCCAACCTGTCCGGGCCCATCTTGATGAGTTCGGCTCCGATACCATCCTTGCCAGCGGCTTTGTTGTTCTTGAGCTGTTGAATGGCATCCTTAACTTCCCCCATCGTGGGAGCTGGTTGA
Source organism: Aedes aegypti (assembly GCF_002204515.2). Lineage (NCBI taxonomy): Eukaryota > Metazoa > Arthropoda > Insecta > Diptera > Culicidae > Aedes > Aedes aegypti. The sequence continues at coordinate 422,796,161 of NC_035108.1, read as the reverse complement.
TTTCCGCTATCCGCTGTGCTGACGTAGCCATCGCCTTCGCTGTCCTGACCTTCTGTGCCTGTGTTCTCTGCGCCATTCAGGTGTTCATCGTAGTGCTGCTTCCACCTTTCGATCACCTCGCGTCCGTCCGTCAAGATGCTCCCATCCTTATCCCGGCACATCTCAGCTCGCGGCACGAAGCCTTTGCGGGATGTGTTGAGCTTCTGATAGAACTTCCGCGTTTCTTGAGAACGGTACAGCAACTCCATCTCTTGGCATTCCACCTCTTCCAGGCGGCGCTTTTTGTCCCGGAATAGGCGGGTTTGCTGTTTCCGCTTCAGTCTGTATCGTTCCACGTTTTGCCGCGTACCATGCTGCAGCATTGCAGCCCGCGCTGCATTCTTCTCCTCTAAAACCTCTTGGCACTCCTCGTCGAACCAATCGTTTCTTGAGCTCCGTTCCACATATCCGACAACGCTTTCGGCAGCGTCATTAATGGCTGCTTTGACTGTCCTCCAGCAGTCCTCAAGAGGGGCCCTATCGAGCTCGCCCTCATCCGGCAACGCTGCCTCAAGATGCTGCGCGTACGCATTGGCGACATCCGGTTGTTTCAGCCGCTCGAGATTGTACCGGGTCGGGCGTCGGTACCGTACATTGTTGATGACGGATAGTTTTGGGCGCAGTTTCACCATCACCAGGTAGTGGTCGGAGTCAATGTTGGCGCCACGATAGGTTCTGACGTCGGTTATGTCGGAGAAGTGCCGTCCATCGATCAAAACGTGGTCGATTTGCGATTCTGTCTGCTGAGGTGATCTCCAGGTGTACCGATACGGGAGGCTGTGCTGGAAATAGGTGCTACGAATGGCCATGTTCTTGGAGGCGGCAAAATCTATCAGTCGTAGGCCGTTCTCGTTCGTCAGCCGGTGGGCGCTGAACTTTCCAATCGTCGGTCTGAACTCCTCCTCCTGGCCAACCTGAGCATTCAAATCTCCTATGATGATCTTGACGTCGTGGCTTGGGCAGCGGTCGTACTCGCGTTCGAGCTGCGCGTAAAATGCGTCCTTGTCATCATCAGTGCTTCCGGAGTGTGGGCTATGCACGTTGATTATGCTGAAGTTAAAGAATCGGCCTTTGATTCTTAACTTGCACATTCGTTCATTGATCGGCCACCACCCGATCACGCGCCTTTGCATGTCACCCATCACTATAAAAGCTGTTCCCAGCTCGCGTGTGTTGCCGCAGCTCTGGTAGATGGTATGATTACCTCTAAACGTTCGCACCAATGCTCCTGTCCAGCACACCTCCTGCAGCGCTACGATGTCGAAACCGCGGGTCTTCAGTACATCGGAGAGTATGCGAGTACTTCCAATGAAGTTGAGAGATTTGCAGTTCCACGTACCGAGTTTCCAATCGCTAGTCCATTTTCGTCGCTGTGGTCTTTGCCGATTGTTCCGGTCCGTATTCTCTCGTTGGCGTTCCTGTGCTGATGTGTTTTTACGGCTGGCTCGCAGGGCCTGACACCAACCCCCTAGATTTCCGGAGGACCATTCCCCCTAAATGTTCGGAGGGCCATAGTGCGCAGTTTAGCTTAGAGTCCTTCTCTGGCACTCGGACGATGATCAGCCGCCCCTGACATGGGGAACAGACGCTGTTGTGAGCCGCTCCTAACGTGGAGTACAGACGCTCCAGGTTTGCAAAAGCAAACCCCCCCTTCCCTGTCAGCATACGACCAAAGTTCCCACCGGGGGTTGGTTACCCGATCTTCCCCAAGGTTACTCGTACCCCGGCCAGTACCACGAGGAGGTAGGGATAGGAGTTGCTGGGCAAGAGGCTAAGGACCGCACAAAGGGGTCTATTTTATTCCTGCAGGTACGCGAGGTACCAATGGTACGCCATGCCCAGCCATTTACCGCGCCAGAACCACTTTCTTATCGTGACTAAATTATCTTTCTTCCTTCACCCTTTTCTATACCTTTTCAGAACTAGTAGCGTTGGTTGCAATTGTGGCAACAAACCAACCTGTATGCTGGTTCACTGACATATCCATCCAGTCGAACATGTAGAATTACCTGATCAATTCCCGAACAAACGGAAGAAACAAGATTATAACAGAATGTGTTTTTCTGATATGATTTTTTTTAATCATCATTTGTTATCAAACATGTACCGTTCCGTTAGTAATTAAAGCATAGCATAGCATAGACTGACTGTACATGTCAATGGTTGCTACTCCGTAATTGGTCCGAACCGGTAAGAATTGCACTTCGATCCAAATTAATATAGAATGGGATTTTCCGCATATTCTCGAAGTGCAATTTTAGCAGCTCTCATTTTATTGATCAATAACGGCGCCGGCCAAGTCCTTACAGTCAGTTAGGAAGGGGAAGGAACGTTATTGTGTAATGATTGTTGCTTCTAAAGACCGAGAATACCTCTGCATCTCCACAATCATCACAGGACAGGTGTGGTTAGTGAGGGAGGAAAAAGATCTGGGAGTCACCTTTGGTCGGTGATGCGATCCATGGATACGGAGGGAAAATACTTGAAGGTCGTTGCATTTCTGTATTGCGGTAAAAATATATTGAAAGAAATTATAAAAAGTCGACATTCATAATATCGAACTCTTCATAGGTTATTTTTAGTAATGATGAAGACAGAAAGGTTTTGTGTATTTTAAAAGTGTATGTAACAGAAATAAAGGTATTGTCGACACATGTAAGTCGACAAAGTATGTTTGAAAATTAAAAAAAAAAGTTACGTCGCAACAAAAATATGTCTTTCGTCGACATTCATAATTTCGAACTATTCAAAGGTTATTTTTAGCAATGAAAAAAAAAATAATGGTATATTAAACTTAAATGAAACACGAAAAAGTCGACACTTGTAGTGACAAACCATTCATAGCTTGTATAGAAAAAAAAGCTTTGCAACGATAAAAATGAATTATCCTTACTTCATGCTCATCGTACTTCATCCTCGGCTGATCACGAAGCTATTCGCACTTGATCAACACGAACCGAACACGATTGGTCTTGATTCCGTACCTCATCCCTCCGGAACATACAACCGAATCAAAAGACCACGCACTTTTGTCGATTTTTTTCCGCACTCGAATGACGCGAACCGATTTGTCTTGATTTCGTCTCCCGTCCTACCGGAACATGCAATCGAATCAAAAGACCACAGCCGGAAAATGCTGAAAATCGAGGTCTACCATCAAAAACCACCGGTTTGAGAAGGTAACAAAAATGATGTTAAAATTTGAGCGGAGAGAAAACAAAACAATAATAACACAATAATTTCAGAATATATTTCAAGGATGATAAAAAATAACAACAATATAGAAAATTATGTTACTGCTTATAACTTTAGATGTAATAGCATAGCATAGCATAGACTGACTGTACATGTCAATGGTTGCTACTCCGTGATTGATCGGAACTGGTAAGAATTGCACTACGATCCAAATGAATAAGGGATGGGAGTTTCCGCTTACTCTCGAAGTGCAATTTTAGCAGATCTAATATTATTGATCAATAACGGCGCCGGCCAAGTCCTTACAGTCAGTTGGGATGGGGAAGGCATGTTAGGGCGTAATGATTGTTGCTTCTAGAGACCGAGAATACCTCTGCATCTCCACAATCACCACGGGAAGGGTGTTTATTAGTGAGGGAGGAAAAGATCTGGGAGTCACCTCTGGTCGGTGATGCGATCCATGGACAAGGGGGAAATATACGACTTATATTTAAAGCTAGTTTTGTATTTTTGTCTCGAGAAGTTTTTGGTAGAAGCTTTAAAAAATAGGTCAACATCTATAATGTCGAACAATTCAAAAGACGTTTTTATTAATGTCGAAAACTGAAAATTACATGTATATATTTTAAATTATATGAAACAGGAATAATGCCGACACTTGTAGTGACGAACCATACATAGTTTGTTTGAAAATGACATATGAGTATTACTGTGCATTTTGTCTCGATATGGTAGAAGTTTTAAAAAATACGTCAACATTCACAATGTCGAACAATTCAAAAGATAATTTTTAATAATGTCAAAAAGAGAAAAATATATGTATATTGAAATTGTATAAGAAAATAGCATAATGCCGACACTTATAGTGACGAACCATACAAAGTTTGTTTTAATATTACATAAAAGTTACGCTTTTAAGAAAAAATGTGTTATCATAAGCATGAAACGAACTCACCAGTTGGTAATCCATTCTCGACTGAACACAAAACTGACACTGACAGCAAAACTTCTTGGCGTTCCGAAAACAAACCGTCTTGCTTGGGCCTTCCCAAATACCTACCCAGTAAGACGCTCCAGAACAGGGAAAAAAAATTCTCCGGCGACGAAAACACGCGCGAAACCGTGAGCAAAATCTATCGGACGACGCAAAACCGAACTGTCCTGCTTGGGCTTCACGAAGCACTACCCAGCAAGACGCTCCAGAGGAAAAAAAAAAAAAAACAAATTCTCCGGCGACGAAAATGCGCGAAATCGTGAGCAAAAAATATCGGACGACACAAAACCGAACCGTCCTGCTTGGGCCTCACGAAGCACTACCCAGCAAGACGCTCCAAAGAGGAAAAAAAAAAAAATTCTCCGGTGACGAAAACGCGCGAAATTGTGAGCAAAATCTAACGGACGACGCAAAACCGAACTGTCCTACTTGGGCCTCACGAAGCACTACCCAGCAAGACGCTCCAAAACAGGAAAAAAAAAAAAATTCTCCGGTGACGAAAACGCGCGAAATCGTGAGCAAAATCGATCGGGCGACGTAAAACCGAACTGTCCTGCTTGGGCCTCACGAAGCACTACCCAGCAAGACGCTCCAAACAGGAAAAAAAAATTCTCCGGCGACGAAAACGCGTGATATTGTGAGCAAAATCTAACGGACGACGCAAAACCGAACTGTCCTGCTTGGGCCTCACGAAGCACTACCCAGCAAGACGCTCCAAAACAGGAAAAAAAAAAATTCTCCGGTGACGAAAACGCGCGAAATCGTGAGCAAAATCTAACGGACGACGCAAAACCGAACTGTCCTGCTTGGGCCTCACGAAGCACTACCTGTTTATAACTTTAGATGTAATTTACAAAAACGCACAAATGCATAGTCAAATGATGTTATGATTATATTTCGATAACGAAATTATTTCAACTTCTTTGATTTTTAACTGCTGTTGATATAAGTGTGTTATAATCTTGTTATGTGATTCTGATCGGGTTACTCAAGTAGATAATGCTTCGATTTTTAATATTTGCTTTATCGGTTATTCGATTACTACTTATCAATGAAAATCGTTACTCAGATAGTCTGGAAATATTTCTTATAAAATCTGAAATATATGATTTTACTGTGATCAGCTTCCGAAGCTTATTTCTTCCTGCTCGGGAAATCGCACCATCGTCGCGCGATCGGAAGACGGATACACATCCATTCCATATCCGAAGCAAATCCAATCAACCAGAAAAGTGGCTAATACTTTTTTTCAACATATCTTGCCACTGGTGTGAGGTACAATTAGTGCTGGAAGTGAAAATTTCTCTTTATCAATTCATATACACACTACTGGGTGTTATTTGTGGCTTTGCCATGCACGGTTCTGCGTGATGAGCAAAACGCGTATACGTGCCCATCGAACAGTCATCCACTCGCACACGTATTGATTGTTAATTATAAAAATGGTAAAGTGGAACTCAAACTGTTTAAAATCGGCAATAACGCAACAACCAACGGCTTCGCAAGAAAAGTGCTATGTTGGAGCAAAACATTTTAATTAAAGTGTAAAAGTGACCGGTCCGGGGACCAATTGATTCGTGTCTACTGGAGAAACTCGCAATGCATGATGGACTGTAATGGAAAGTGGCAATCCTCTTGTCAGGGATGGACGCAGGTCTCTGTTATAAAGGAAGTCTCCATTTCGTACACATGATTTCTAAAGTCTCTATTTTTACCAAAACGGTCTCTAAAGTTACTTTCTTCTTATTTTGCTTGCACTGAATCCTGTTGCTAAACCTTCAGAGACTATGACGCGATTCCTTGAAAAAAAAACTTCAGGTATTCTGCTAGTGATTTATTCAAAAATTTCTTCAGGGATCTCTCCAAATATTCCGCTAGTAATTCCATCGCCAAATCTCCCAGAAATTCTTCCAACAATTTGGAGAAATGTTTAGATGTATTTCTTCAAAATTTGCTCCTTCAGTACTCCAACGCTTCTTCCTCCAATAGTATCATAGAGACTAGGATTTCTTACAGACATTTTTTTGACTAATTCTTCCACCGATTTTTTGTTATTGTAGGAGATTTTCCAAAGATTTCTACTAGAATTTTTCCAATAAAATGTTTTAAATTACTCCATTGTTTCAAAAACTCCTCCAGGAAATATTCGAGAATACTCTTCCAGAAATGCCTCAATATTTTCAACCTGGGATTCATCTCTGGAAGTTTCACTAGGAATTTCTCCAACATTCCATTCAAGCATTACTTCTGCAGTTTTTTATAATAATTTCTCGAATAATTACTCAACTAAAATGTCTTCACGGATTCTTTAGCCAATTCTACAGTAAGAATTCCAGTAATTGCTTCGACTTTTCCTACACAAATTTATTCAGGAGTTTTGTTCCATAATATTCAAGCAATTCTTGCAGGGTGTTATCCAGTGATTTTCATTGTTTTTTTTTTTTTGCCTAGGAAATCGTTCTAGATGTTCCCATAAGTCAAGGGTTTAGCAATCTTTGGAGGAATCTCTGAAGTAATTCCTGAAAATATTTTTAGAAAAATTGTAATCTTCAAGCAATTCTCGACTACAATTTTGTAGGAAATCCTAGAAATTCCTGGAGAAAATTCTTGTAAAATTCCAGAAGATGTTCTAAAAGGGATATCTTATCTTCAAGTTTCTGTTAACTTTTTTGTTTTCTTGACATCTATTTGGTCCCTTTAGGTCTTTTTTCACACAAGAGGTCTCTTTCAAGACACTTAGTCGCTACCAGCCCTGTGCGCTTCTTGTGCTTCCCTGCCCGTCGTCTATGTCTGTCTATCGGGTCTCAACATTTGTTCACGCAATGCAATTGCACTGCAATTGATGTGCGTAATGCTTGTGTCCATATATACCGGTGGATGGAAAGTGAAAACAAATGTTGCATAAACAATGCGTGGGAAATGTAACAAGAGCTCACCGACATGAACGAAGTTCCGACGCTCAATTGATATTTTCCAAACAATATAATTCCTTTCTCCCATTGAAGTATTTATATCCTTATTCATTAGGGGAGCATGGTGCATGGAGAGTTTTATTTTTTCGTGATAACCTGATTTAGTACACATACTTTTCCCTCAGAGAGTTTGTTGCTATCTCATACAAGGACATGACTAGACATATTTGAACAAAATGCTTTAGATCAACCTTGTTTCTTGTTGTTGTTTATCTACGTATTTTGAAGATCATTGGAACAAAGCTGAGTTGATATCACAGAAAATTGTAAAAATCATTTGTGAATTGCGTTATATAATAAAACGATAACGTTACCGCTCGCTGTGAAATATATAAGTTATTTCTACATCGCCTAATATGAGAGGTCATATACAAATCAAACTTAGCATTGCATATAAAATAACAATCAATCTTTGAACCGCTTCAAGGATTAAATTTAATGTTATATGGCTGTAGTACTGTTCTTCCAATTCGCTCAATTTTGTAATTCTTGTTGTGTCCCCTCCGTCGTTGAACCAGTTTGGTTCTGATGACCAACAAAATCCTACCTCTTGTTACTGATCGATTGCAACTAATCGGCCATAACAAATATCTCAAAATTGGCCCAATTTCAACTGTGCCCAATTTGATGACCATCAAAACCAACAACAACCGCACTGGTGTCATATATCGGATACAATTGTAACACGGTAGCGGATAATTTGGCAAGATTGTCTAGATAATTAACGATCAGCCATCATCATAGACGCAAATCAACAACAACACCGATGCCTACCTCGGTTCTTCCTTAATGTGTAGATGATTATGTTTATTTGATGCCTATTTGGATCGCACTTTTCGAATACGGCGGGGAATGCCCTCGATCGTGACATTTCCTGTGTCCATATAGACAGAGCGTTCATATTTATGGCTACGTTGCAACCGGTGTGGTGGTACATTCGAGCACTGACAGTGGATATTCTTATGAAAATGAGGAAATTGCGATAAATTAAGATAATCAACCTGAATTAAAATTAATTAATTCCGCCGTAATCTGCTCTCGCCGAGCTGCAATTCGTCGGATACTTCTGTCTGCTACGATCCGACCCTACTATGCACGTTATGACCAATGATGGACATTTTCCTGTCCTCTTGGACCACGTCCGCCATGCAAGAGCAACGAGCTACCTGAGCGGCTCAAGAGGTGTATTTTTATGCACCAGCTTTCCGATGACGATGTCGAAGATAGTTGGTTCATTCGCAGAGCTTTTTTTTCCTTGGGCGAGTCGTTGACCTGGCCCAGTCGATGAGGAATAGGGCAAGTCCGGTTCCTCGTACGCGTATACGATCGATCAGCATCTTGGGCAGCACATGTTTCTCACCGGAGTATCTTTTGCAATCTATGGAAAGAAGTTCTCCTTGGTCGTGTCAAGTGCCACCGAAAGAACGCCGACCTTTTTCAGTGCTCTAGGTAGCTTCATTGTACCGTTGCTTTAATAGGTGCGCGATACTACACGTCGAAATTGGTTTGTGCAAGAGGATACACACTTAGAATAATACTGCAAAATATGGTTTGCGCAGGCTTGACTAGTTGAGGCTTTTTGCACGAATCAATTCTAGCTTGAACATATCAACATCATGCGATGATTGATCGCAAGGCCGTCCACTTAATTAAAAACCGAAAAGCTTCAAATAAAACTGGAGGTACAAATCGGGAAACTACAGGAAGTATCAAGGATTTGTTGATGTCAGCCTGTCAATCTAAAGTTTAGCTTAATGATAAAATAAATATTATTACATTGAGTAGAATCATGACACTTTGACTGTTACTTTGGTATCTAATTTTTAGTGCAGTTCAGACTAGACCTTATATAACGTAATATCAGGACTGACAGCGACAAAGAGTCTTAAGAATGCGACACTTACCCGAATGCAATTAACACTTATACGAATGCGACCCGAAAGGCACAGTATTCTGAATAAATCAAGCTCCTAAGTACTAGGTAATTGTTAGGGTCTTCCTTAGCCGAGTGGTTAAAATCCGCGGCTATAAAGCAAAGCCTTGCCGAAGGTGTCTGGATTCAATTCCCGGTCGGTCCAGGATCATTCCGTAAAGGAAATTTCCCTGGACAAAGAGTATCATCGTACTTGCCACACGATATACGAATGCGAAAATGGCAACTTTGGCAAAAGAAAGCTGAAAGAATTGATTTGAGCTGAGATGCTGGCTCTGTTCCAGTTAGGACGCAATGCTAAATATACTTGATTTCGTTTAGTGTGGGTATGTGAAGTAATTCTATTGGCTCACAACACAAAATCAGTGCAGCAAAATACTATCAAAGTAGCTTTTACCCAACTTTTATCATGGTTCTAAAACTCGAAATCGTGATTCGGAATATCTAGCTATGGAGAGTTCACTATAGAAGCAAGTCAATGTAGCATAATAATTGCGCTCAAAAAACTTGTTCCATCATTCCACAGTTTAAAATGTTCGGCGCGTACGATACTCATCCCAAGAGGATGGAAGCATCCAGTACCCGTCAGTTGTCTCGTCATAAAATTAATTCATTCATTCGTTTATACGACGAGAAAGCCTTCCATGCTCAACAAACATGCAATATTTATGTTTTCACAATTTACGAACGTGCAAAAAACAAACATCATCATCATGAATTCCATCATCAGCGGCAGCAAATGTAGCACGATTGACGAACAAACGACTGAAAACGCTGGTTTAGAGCGCAGTGGTCTTGACTTTTGCAATATTCCAGAGCGCACATTTGACTGATGCATTTGTCATTCATATCGCATCTTGCAATGGTTGTCTCCACAGCTGAATCTCACGCATCTAAGACACACAACGAATCAAACAAGCCTCTTGGCCGGCCACACCACGAAATGCAACTTTCCATTTCGTCTATCTTTCACTCTAACTAAGGAATGGCACAAACTGCATGCAAGACAGGACTGCGAACGATTGATTGACCCCTCTTCTTACTGGGTCAGATTGCTCTCGTCATGTCTCTCGTAGTCGTAGGGCAAGCTATCCAATAATGGTATGCATCCACAATATGCCGATAAAATAATAAGATATGTGATTTTTACGTACAGTTACGATAGATTTCAAATTCTTTCATCATTCAAGGGTACGAAAATTACTATAAATGTGGGATTTCCATGCAAAAATAATCGCATCAATAATAGGAACACAGTTCCTTTAGCAATGGTATGTTTTATCATTGCGCAATCCATTGAATTCTTACGGGATCCTTCACTATGGGTTACAAAAGAACAAAACATCCAAACAAAATCATTTGTTTTCAATAGTTTAACGATCAAATTTTGCAAATGTTATACAATTGCTTGTATCATTTAAACATCGTACATCATAGAAAAATATCTCAAAGCCATTAGTTATTACGGAACATGTAAAAACATATTACCTCCACTATTGGAGCTACCTCCACTAAGGGCGCGTTTACCCTAGTCACTTTCACTCAATCAACCAAAACCCAACCCTTCATCGATACGGTCGAACATTGGAAGCGAAGCGAAGATCGCATCACCATCTCCTCTCATAGCATGTCTGTCTACATCATAGCTTCAAGCCATTTCAAGTAGATCAATCAGCGGCCAATTATCGGTTTTCTAAATTGAAAATTTTTGAGCACTCCTCTTGCTGGCGGCTTCACTAGTAGCTTTTTCGGCAATTTACCTATACCCGCATTGTGAAGTCGATTGAGCGGAAAATATTTCAAATTCCACGGTTCAGATGTTAGTTGGATAGTGGCAAATTGATTCGTAGTGTGGTTGCCAGAGCCGTATACACGTTTCTGGGGGTTTACGCTATTCACCACAATGCAAGTGGGTATTGATTTCACAATGGAAAGAGTTGAAATAATGTATAATTTTCGAAATTTAATTATTATATTGACAATTGCGAATGTCACTTCTTAGATGTCTTCATTTCATTCCAAGATTTAGCCGAGTGGTTAGAGTCAGCGGCTACAAAGCAAATTTCATAACGCTGGAGGGGGTGGGTTCTCGAAATGTTACAACTTCGTAGAATATTCATACAAAAAATGTTACGAGGGGCTGAGTGGGTAGTTATCAAAAATAGCCATTTTTATCGTTATGGAATTGGTGAATAAACCCTAAGAGCAAAAACACCAAAAATAATTTACAGTAAACCTGCGTAACTTGACTTTGAAGGGATAATCAAGTTACAGAACACAAAACCAGTGCACTTGCGAACCAGTGGAACCATCGAGGTAGCCATAAAAACCATCTAACTCGCTATCGAGATACGAAATATCGTGTAGAGAAGAGTTGACTGTATCATGTACATTCTAAGAACACCACAGAACATGTTTGCAATAACTGAATAATATTTGACTTGTTCTCTATTATGAAATAATTTATGCTCTAGCAGTCCTTAATAGCTAGCTTATTTAGGTATCTTTGATTGCTTTAAACCAGTGCTTCCCAAACTTTTTCAACTTTCGCCTCCTTGAGGCCAACATATACCTGGAATCGCCCCCCTGATATGTGATTTCAATATTTTATGTAATTAAGTACTGTACGTCAAAAAATGTCTTTGACTTGCATATCCACAGAATCATGATACAATAACTATTATGTACATTTAAAAATATTTTCTTAAATATCGATATCCTAAAACTATTAGGAATGATTTACTAGATTGCAATTTATAATAGCAATTTTTACAATATTTTGCGTGCATTACAGGCTACTGAATCAGTATTTGATACAAGTTCAGCCCAATTTTACCTATTTGAATGTAATATATGCATTAGAGTGGTTCAATAAATCGTTTTTGCTCCACCCCGCTCATTCGATTCAAGATCAAATTCTGAGTGTCCTCCCAAAGTTTGAGTTCATTTGGATTAAAACTGAGACTGCACAAGCCCTTTATAGTTTATATGGGAATTACTATGGGAAACAAAAGCAATTCATTCCATCGGTCATAGTGTTTGTCCATGTGCCCTTGGGGATTAGAACTACGTTGATACTGTGAGATACAATAAGCAGCTACAACTTTGCCGAAGACCGTTTTTAAATCGGACGCCCCAGTAATTCGTTATTGATTTTTGAATGAGTTGTAAAACTTTGGCTAAAATTATTGGGCTGTTCTGCAGGCATCACTGGATATATGCAGTAAAACATAGTAGCCATGATTTGTGCGTGCTATCTTTCGCGCCAGGTGCAGCAATGTTGCCTGTTCATAAGATAAATGAGCACTGCTAAAGAATGTGTGACTGGATATAAATCAATAACTTATTACTGAGGCGTCCGATTTGAAAACGGTCTTCGGCAAAGTTGTAGCTGATATATGTATCTCACAGTATCAACGTAGCTCTAGTCCCCAAGAGCACATGAGCAAACACTATGATCGATTGAATGAATTGGTTGTTTTTCTCATACTAATTCCCATATAAACTTTGAAAGGCTTGTGCAATTTCAGTTTTCATCCAAATGAACTCAAATGTTGAGAGGATACTCATAATTTGATCTAGAATCGAATGAGTGGTGTGGAGAAAAAACGATTTTTTGAACCACTCTAATATGCATAGGCGCCAACTTGTGGCGTAGTTGGGGGATTACATACTGATTTATCCTTTATTCATAAAATTACTACAATAATTTTCAGAAAATGTGTATAATAAAAGTTTGACGGAGTGTAGGAGAACGGTGTGTGGCGGCGAAGAATGAACCACGAGTTCGCTAGGCTCTACGGCGAACCCAGTATCCAGAAGGTTGCGAAAGCCGGAAGGGTGCGCTAGGCAGGGCATGTTGCAAGACTACCGGACAACAATCCTGCAAAGATGGTGTTCGCGTCGAATCCGGTTGGCACAAGAAGGCGGGGAGCACAGCGAGCGAGGTTGCTTGATCAGGTGCAACAAGATCTGGAGAACGTGGGCCAAAATCGAAGTTGGAGAGACACAGCCATGGACCGAGTAACTTGGCGTAACAGTGTTAACGAGGTTTTATCAAATTAATTGATGTAACACCAACTAAATAAATAAATAGTAAATGTTTGAAGTTCTTGGAACGCTTTTATTCAATCCAAAAACACTGAACAAATACAGGTCGGACTCGATTATCCAGAGTATCGATTTTGTTTTTCAATCCGGATAATCGAATACCTAAAAAAAAAAAATCTGTGATAAATGAACTGAAATATTATCTTTTTTCGTTGTTTCATTCATATGATGCAGTGGCATACCTAGAAATGAAAAATCCAGTATGTTTTTCAACTCATATTTCATTATATAGGAAGGGTATTTATTCTAACACCAAAAAAAATTTGTCTCTAAAATGATTTGTACCATCAGAAATTATACGAAAGAGTGCAACCGAATCTTCTTTTTTTCTGTGAAAAAGCTGGATGCCAATGAAAGAAATATTAGCTTTCTAACCTCAAAGTTCCCTCATGAAAAATCCTGGACATTTGCAAAAAGTTCTAAACATTCTCAGATACATGATTTGTACATCTAAAATATGTTGTGTTTTAAATATTATCTTTGACTAATCATCCGACATTGTGAAAATCTCAAATACCGACCATTCTTAAAACTCACATGATATTAAAAAAACCTAAAAGCATGTATTTGACAATCATCAAGTGTAGTATTTAATAATTTTAAAATGACCCTGATTGGAGATATATCGATCCAAGGTAAAATATTGTTGTGGTCAAATCTTAAATTAATGAATGTTTTATGATTATGGTACAATCCTTGCTCCTGACATCTGATTTTTTGTTGTTTGTTTTTGGCATTTTCTAAGAATACATCGTATTCCAAATATGTGTTGTGTGTGTAATCTGAAATATATGTTCAGATCCATTCTTACGCCCTAGACCCATTATCAAAAGTCGAATGTCAAATTTTGCTTTGCTTCTCGACGTTTTGTCTTCTCGTTTGGTGTATGAGACAGTATTGGCATTTGAAGCAAAATGTTGTTCTATTCTTTTGTGTAAAACTAATACATCATTATTTTAATCAGCTCAGTTCATGGTTTACAGTTAAATTTTGTAAGCAAATTTAAAATTTCCGGAATATCAGATGGTTTATGCTTATTAGATGCATTCGAAATTGTTGTAAGACCTAAATGTATCATAACTCATAATTTCAAGATTAGATACATCTTATTTACATTCTATGATCTCAAAAACGTTGGAATGTGTATTTTTTTATGGATTAGTTTGTTCAAATATTAAGAAATGTTGAGACGTAATCTAGGTTGTTTTCCCCTGGTATTACTTTATACAGTGGGATTCCATTTTTGGCACCACCGATTTTAGCAACAAATCGGATCCGTTTTTGGCAACATACCATTTTTGGCACCACCGATTTTAGCAACAAATTGGATCCGTTTTTGGCAACATACCATTAAAATTTGTAAGTTTTTGTAAATATCATCGTGTCTGTTGCTTCAATCATTTCAACAACAGGTCAGAAACACAACGACTGCATTCCTGAGTTCCATCTACGTCGATACTCCCCTTAGTCCCACCAACTACTAAGGGCTATCGTAGATGCTTATTTACTTCGGGACGGTCATTGGTCTTGCATTCACAACGTTTCATGAGGTCATCTCCCCCAGTATCTCAACTAGAGTCTAACCTTTTTTCTCAGGAATACGTACTGTGTGAGTGTACGTTGCTGAGAGAGTGGAGAGAAACGTTGGATCTATCCAAATGCACATCTTTCTTTTTACAGCTCTTATTTACTGCGAAGCTGTGCCAACACCTCATCATTGTTTTCGGGGTGATCTGAGGTTGGTTGCTCCGTAAACGCAAGAGCATAATTTTGCTTCCCTTTTCTCCCGTTTGGGCAAAGAGCTGCTCAGAGGCAACGAAGAGCTGTCTGGAAATGCTCTTCCCCGAACTGAGAAATAGGAAAAAAGCTCTCCATCTAACTGAGAAAGGGAGAAAATAACCTGAAGCACTGTGGTTGTCAAAATAAACTCTTTACCACTGTAGGAATGAAAATAAGCAAACACAAACGTGTAAACTTTTCATCCCGCAGAGCACGTACGTTCATTTTGTGTGTGAGTAAAATCGCTTCTCTTTATAGTTAATCATTAAAAGGTGGAGAAAGAGGCTAAGTCAAGAGCAAGGAAGAATCCTACATGTATCAAGCAGAACTACTAAAAAAATAAAACTCATTTCAAATAAAAATTAAAAGAAACTTATTGGTTTATTCTATGAAGTTACGCGCCACATTTATGGATAATTAGATGTAGTTGTTTATGTTTGCCCCATACTGCACTGCAGTTAATCATTCATTATGAGATACTTTGCGTTGTCGGAAACATAAATTAAAATAGCCATTAAAGTTTATCGAATTTTGTCAAACTTAACGAGAGGGCCTTGAAGTTGAACTGGTTTTAAATGTTGTATACATATATGATGTGTATTACGAAAGTTAATGAGTGACAATCGGTGATTTAAGTGATAGCGTCAAAAACAAAAGTGTCGACGGTAATAGTGTGGTAATTATGTGACAGTAACTGATGAAATGAAGTGGGGATAAGCAGTGTTGTGAAAAACTCAATTTCTCACAACTCACGCTTGAGATTTTGCATGCGTGAGTTGTCAATCATGCAACTCAGCAGTCAAAAAATCATGGATGAGTTGGCTCACCTTTTTAACTCATTGTCTCGTATTTCAGCAGTTTACTCACACACGGCATTAATTTCTTGTTAGTCTGGTAAAATTATGTTAATCCTTTCTAACGTAAACCACAACATTCGGGTTTCACGAGTTTTTGCCGAGTTTTGCGACTGAATCATTTTTTACGGTTTGAGTTGATTGAGTTGATTTTGCATCAAAATCTCACACGTGAGATTTGCGAAGCAGATCTTTAATGAGTTTGCTCTCACGGGAGAGCGTATTGATTGAGATTTTGAGTGTGAGTCTATCAATACTGGGGATAAGGACCTGTTCTTCTCATCAACCACTTTAGTAGTATTTCAGTTTTTATCATAGTGTTATAGTAGTCTGGAATACTAGACTGCAAAACTGTGGCAAGGGCTGATTGCTGCTAGGGTACACAGTGACCATTTGAGCAACATTGCTTAGGAACGTCTGTGTGATAAACGTAATAGAGGCTTATAAAAGCAAATGTTGGGAAGGAGCTTATGGCAGATTAAAAGTCCCAGTACTACCCCTATCGTTACCGGCATAATGAAAAAAAAAAAAAAAAAAATGTGTGGCTCGGCATCCCTCCGCAGTCGGTTGTGTCTTCTTCTTGGCATTAACGCCCTCACTGGGACAGAGCCTGCTTCTCAGCTTAGTGTTCTTATGAACACTTCCACAGTTATTAACTGAGAGCTTATTTTGCCAAACTTGACATTTTCGCATTCGTATATCGTGTGGCAGGTACGATTATACTCTATGCCCAGGGAAGTCAAGGAAATTTCCATTACGAAATGATTCTGGACCGACCGGAAATCGAACCCAGACACCTTCAGCATGGCTTTGCTTTGTAGCCGCGAACTCTAACCACTAGGCTAAGGAAGGTTCGGTTGTGTCCTAATGTTCGTACCTTTTTTCTTTGATTGTCAATCGTGTATCAAGCATAGTTTACACCTAGCTAATGATTTCCTAATTATAACAATTTCCGCGCCAATATGTGTGATTCTTGGCGTGTACCAATTAGCACCGTGAGCATAGCCACCAAAGTGTGCCTATCAGATTAATTACTACTTCTGGGACATAAAGGTGTGCTATGCGTGAATAGATATTTTGGCAGTTGTTTTCCACTGGCAGTCCAATTTAGTATATTTAGAGCTGTTAAAAGTCCACAGCTTCATTAATAATTTATATAACATATATGATATAACATGGCACAACATTGACATAACATGTCGTGACGTTTCCAGGTCGATACTGTACACATATTCTGAGTGAAATATATAAAGGTTTGCCTAATTGGGCGTAAATTTTTTTCAATAGATTTTTAATAAATAGTAATAAAATATGGGTCTTAAAGAGTTGCCATAACGCAAATTACACCACTTGTTTGGTTATATTCCTAGAAATAGCCCATTTCAAAACCGCTCGTTTGTCACCGCTTGTTTTTGTGACATCTAGACTATCAACTGTACCATACTTTTCGAAGAACTCCCTAATTTGTTGTTTCCTGCTTCTTAGCCAATCAGCAAAGTCCCACCAATAAGGGAACAAGGTAACTAATTAAGCTACAAACTCCCACAAATTGGACAGCAAACACATGACCGACTACAGCGTCATCCAGCAGAATGTAACCAATAACAGTGCGGCTATAACGATGCAATTTTACGGTCGGGAAGAATTATGATCCGTTCACGTCTGTATATCTTTCGCGTTTCGTAGGAAACCGCGCTGTCTGCGCTTCATCAAAGTACTGGTGCGTTTCCGTGGTCGCCAACAACGAAAAGGGAAGAGAGGGTATGCAGATCAGTAGGGTCGTAAAATTCGCTTTCCGTCAGTTGAACCAGAAGTTATTAGTTTGACCTACTTCGGTGAATTCTAGTAAAACGAATGCAATACGTAGCAGCTGGATGAAATTGTGCCACTGGGCGATTAAATTCACAACTATGATGTAAGTTTCATTGTATCGAACAATCAAACAATAATTTGTTGCAATTGGAAGTGCAATGCAATAGTTTCCGTTACATGTAAAAATGAAATATGTGTTAAGACAATGATAGGACTGGTAACTAAAGAGTGTCTCAAGAATAAAAACATTTGAAACCTTTTGTCAGAAAAAAGATACCAAAAGAGACTAAACAGAAATCAAAATTGGAACTAAGAACTCGGTGCATAAAATCATTTAGCAGACAAATTTGCTCGCGTAAAACGCTACTTTCTGAATTCATTTATACATTTCGTGTCATGCCGTATGGGGTATAGTATAGTGTACACTCGATTCTGTTTTTGCACGGATTTTTTTTACACGGCCGGGCAAAAAAAGTTTCCATACTTTTTTTTTCGTCAAAACCTTATGTTTGCATGCAACGTCCAGAAATTGTATTACTTTATTTGCACGTTTTTTGAAATTTTGAATCGAAAACTTTTTTGGCACGGTACGCATCCCCCGTGCAAAAACAGAATCGGGTGTACACTCAGAAACAGAAATCTTAGTAATTTATGAGTATTTCCTATCTGCCTCTTTTGCATTCTGCAGGGAATTTCTATACTATTTATCAATTCATCTGGGTTTAAGCTTCGCTACGTGTTAAAATTCACAGCAGAATGAAAGAAAGGCATATAGAAAATAGTCATCAATGCATAAACTTTAGTAATTTGGTGACTATTCACTTTACGAGTGTAGTTTTTAACATTATGAATGATTTGGCTCATCCGTTTAACTCTGCAAAGGTAAAATATTTAGTTCATATAATTAAGTTTAGAGTAGCTATTGTTAATCACTGATTGAAATTTAGTGCAAGAAAATAGATAAATGTGACATCAAGTGGATGCCAACACCTTTTTTTTAGTTTCAAAATGAGACAGAAATGTTATGACATGATATGTACATATCGCACCTCTACGACGTGCTGGTAGACAAATCAGTTGTAAATTAGAGTCATGTAGCTAGAAATAATGATTAGTCTATTGGTAACCGTTGTTGAGTTCGACATCAAGCAGCGTGTTGCTAATGACCCAGATAACTCGTGACAGGTAAAATGTAATCTTATTTTACGGACCCCACACGACAAAGATAAATCAGATGATAGACAGTCCGAAAAAACACATTAGCAAACGAAACTGGTCCAACCCGGTCACGGTGATGTAACCGTCGAATGCTCGTAGAAAGCTCGTTACGATATTGACACTGATATCGCGTGCGCTGATAATAAAATGTGTAAGACGCACTCACGACATTAACTGGAAGAGCACCTCAAAAGCAAAAAACCGGTTACTGAAGTGCGTAGAGTTTGGAGGCGTCGATAACTCGATGTTAGGCTTCGCGTATCGTGCAGGTGCAGTAGCTGGTTATTGGCCTCTCACGACAAGTTGTGACGGGGTGACGTATGGAGAGCGTGTTGGGAAAAATCAATACACATTAGTGAAGTGAAGCAAAACCTCAAAGCTGGTACCGCGCGCTAAGTCGAGTAGCATTAGTTCATTAAATTTAATAAAACAGGCGCCATGTATGGTTAGGTTATGCCTGTTCAAACAAAGGTAATCCTAATATGGGTTCACGTTGAATACTCTTTAGCGAAATAAGTGATTCGATAGAGACTGCGACAAAGAGTAGGTTAACAACCTGCTCGAATTATAATGAAGAGCTCTTCATCATTTCATAGAGTACATAGTTAAGTTTGTTGGATTAGATTGTGAAATTTTTCATAAATTTGCAAAATTTGTCTTCTTCTACGTTTTTACTGAATCTCGGCCTTTTGCAAATTGGGTTTCTTATGAGCTTCTTGCCTTTGACCTAATATGTTGAAAAATCTTAATCTCACAATGATTTGCAATAGCAACCCTTAAAAAAACTGTTCAACAGAACTTAACATAGGGAAAAGTTCAAAAAAACAAATTTCCATCAAGATTACTATGCCAAGTTTTTAGAAATTCATAACTCTATCGAATGAAACTGGGAAATACTCTGAGCTCTCCGAGCTTAAATTCTAATGCATTTTTTAGAATTTGCAGCAATATCTTGAGCATTTCAAGGGAGATACCTGTGGAATGTCGTGATTCTTAGCGATAGTTAGAGGATTTCTACTCACTAATATAAAGTTACAAATAAAGTTTGGCCGAATACCATCTGACCGAACGGGTCATTTGTCCGAATGCCGTTTAGCCGAATTGCGCACAAATAAAAATCGAATTGTTACAACTGCATTCATTCAAAAGTGTGGCCCAATAACTGATCAACTGATTAATTTGCTTATTTTATGATGTGACGGGACGTCATGTTTGTCGCTATATCAGTGCTCCAAGAGAGAAGTTGTGAACTCCAAACAAACCCGTTAATTTAGGACGAAGTTGTGAACTCCACACATCGCATCAATATTCTAAGCTAATGGTTGACTCGTCTCGGAGTTATTAATGGTGTGCTATGGTTTCAAATGTGTTTTTTTTTAATGATTTCATCAGATTTTTTCCTCCTTTAAACACCGGCTATTCTTTAGAGTTATACTGGTTTCATAACTGTTGGTAATA
Source organism: Aedes aegypti (assembly GCF_002204515.2). Taxonomy (NCBI): domain Eukaryota; kingdom Metazoa; phylum Arthropoda; class Insecta; order Diptera; family Culicidae; genus Aedes; species Aedes aegypti. The sequence continues at coordinate 422,775,797 of NC_035108.1, read as the reverse complement.
ATTTAGCTTATATTCAAATTGGGAATTACACATTTTTTTAATTATTTGCAGTTCTTTTTAGTTATACTGGTATAATGATTATTTGCGCCACACTTGCTTAAATTTCCATAAGATATTTTTCCTTCTTTTGCTCATAGGCTGTTTTTTCAAGAGAAGTCGTAAATCGTTTTAGTTACTGTCAGAAGCTAACTATATCAGTTATGGACATAGTGGTTCCCTATTTCGACATACGTCATTACTTCAATGTCTTCTAATTTTGAATTTTTTTTTGTGTTGTAGTAGTTAGATTTAAGATATATCTTGTTGTTAAAACATTCAAAAAGATTAAAAATGTGGAATTTATCAAAATTTCACATATGTCCAAATAGGGAACCACTATGACCATAAGTGGTACATTTTCCCTACACGCAATGCGAAAAGCTTTGCTGGCCGCTATTACCGCTAGCAGAGAAGTGAATAATGCTTACATTTAGGATGTTCTTTTTTCAGTACTGACTGCACTACCTTAAAAAAGCTAATTGTTAGATGATGTACAGTCAACCCTCCATGAGTCGATATTGAAGGGACCATCGACTCATGGAAATATCGAGTCATGGAACAGCAATGCTATGGAAAGCTGTTTGAGGGGACCATCATAGTAACCATGAAATTTTATTAATGGAACATCGACTCATGGAGGTTTAACTGTATCCTGTAAATGTAAGCTGAAAATGTTTTTAGAAATTATTCATGGAAATTCATTACAAATGCATGCTAGCTGTTGATAACTAATGGTTTTCAATTTCGGCCAAACGGCATTCGGCCAAATAGCATTCGTCTAAATGGCGTTCAGTCAAAAGGCATTCGGCCAAATGACATTCAGCCAAATGACCCGGAACCGTTTATAAAATGAAAATTTGATTCTCGACGAAATTCTACCGGAATATAGAGACTCCTATCGATGTCCTGAAAATTCCTATTCCTGAAAATTCCATGTTTTAGTTTCGCTTTATTGAGAATATCAGGTAGAATTAAAAATTCGTAGTTACTTTCAGCGAATATTTGAAAAATCACAGATAATTCTATAGCTTGAAATTTAGAGCTGCTCCGCGCAACAAATTAATTATGCCCTGTGAGTAAAAAATTCTGAAAACCTCTGGTATACGTGATTCTAGAACTCTGAATTCGTTCTACTAAACACTTTAAGAAATTATGTTAAAAAACATACAAAACAAGATAAAGATCACACTCAACATAGACATTTAAATAAACGAGCAATAAGAAACAAGAACATCCGAATCATCTCTAGGTCATATTCACAAATAATCCTTATCGTGATCTCACACAAACCGGTAAACCTTGACGCCACTGGACCCTATATTCAATTTATATCAATTTACTCATCGCATTCCGGGGCGGCAAAAACAGGCCGCTTGCCTCAAATTACGTGCGAATCTGGCTATGATTGTGTATCTTCTTTGCAAAAACTGTACGTCGGTTCCGTGCACTCACAGTTTACGTTTTCTGCTCCCGTCTGACCTTGGTGTGATTCGATTATGCATTCATACTGAGTAGGTCTCCTCTAAATAACGTGTGCTTGTTGATCTGCCCCACTGGTGGTGGTTGGCTTCCTTTCGGATCCGGCCGTCAGTACCTGGTAGTTATTGCCGCTAAAAATAATTGTGGCCACTAACGGGCACAACTTTAAAATTTCGACTTTGCTACGTGTTTAACTTTGCGATCGACCCAGCAACAATCAAGTCGTATTTCAGAAGGGGAGTGTCTCTGGCTATGACGTGCTCCTCAATTTTAATCACTTTGGATTTTTCTTTCTCTAGACAAGCATTAGTATTTTTATTTGATTTTCAATTGAGTTCAAACGATTAGCAGCCTGCTGTATTTTTCGTAAAAGCATTGAGCAATAAGTCCAGGTTTAATGGTAAATTGCGGTGAATGGGTTTTTGAGGTTTGACATTCTGGAAAATGATCTACAATCCATGATACCAGCTTCTCGTACTGTAAAAACCTCTTTAATTCATAGAATATGTATAAACTAACTTATTGTATTTTCGACCACTTTGTTCTTTTCGTTTCAATCATCTTGTTCTTCCGTCAATCAGATTAACTCTTTATTATAAGGAAATTCAGATTTAGTGGATACGAGTAATTGACACTGAAGAAGACTGCAAGTGGTAGTTGAAATACGCGTATCTGTCAAAGATAAGCATTTAGGGCGGGATTAGAAGGTACTAGGTACTCCAATCTACTTTTAAGTTTCTCTATTGAGATTCTGCTCAGATTGAATCCTCTATACATTAAAAAGTTATTTCTTTATTATTTTATTACTTGGTTGAAAGATTATTTAAACTTCAATACATTTAACCAAAATGGACTAGGTTAACATGTATTTTTGTAAGGTTTTAGTCACCGTCGATTGTTACATTTGCCATGCCATGTAGTTTTCGTTTTTGAACAATTTTGAACGATTATGATATTAGAATGCCCTAATCTAAGTCAGAGAGCGCACGTTTATATTTCCAAGGCGCAACTGTTTCAGCTAGCCACAGTATGTACCATATGGTGTTTCACTACAAATCTGAAATGAAGTGTGCTGCGCACGTTTTGCAGAGAGCCTCTAAAATCAGAGAGTCACTCGCGCTGTTTGTTCTTCCAAAAGGTCCAAACGATAGCGGTACTCATCAATTTGCCATACATCGTTGTACAGTTAATATCGCAGATTTTTTTACGTCGGTTTGTTGGTTCCTTGGTGTGATCATTCACACCTTGACTTATTAGGTTGTGCTTTGGACCAGTGCAGTTCCACAAGAAGGGGGTAGGGTGCGAAATTTTCAGACACTAATAGCAAATAAATTACACTTACTGATTGTTTCGTTTTCTGCTTTCTTTTCTTCCAGGTGAGTGGCCGGCCTTTCTCGAAGGCGGTGCAGCCCAAATGTGATTGCTAGCAAAGACGTGAGCAGTTTTTTGACGTGATAATTTGTTCAACACACTTAAAAGGACGGGTGCAGCCAAATCGACATGAATGTTGTGGCTAACGATGATTAGATGAGGTGTAGAGTTTCAATCATTCGGCACGACTTTCTACTGGGACAGGAAGTTGAAATGTGATATTAACGAGTTTGGGGTAAGATACAAAAAATGTTTCAAAGAACGGTCACATTTGATTTTTTTATACATATTTTGTATATTTTGTTAGACGTTACCCATTATTTGATTCCTGTTGTATTAGAAGTGAGTTTACTATACCTTGCTTGCCAACCAATTCCAAACAAATAGACCAAGTTTTTGTTTGCAAACATTTTTGCACATTCTAAGAAACTGCTCCTGGACTGAAATATATGACACATAAGGAAACTTCACAATCCTTAGCAACTCAGTGTGTCGTGAGATTTAAAAAAATATATACAGAAATCAGCACAAAATCGATTTGTCAGAACTTGTTAAATTTACACACATGGTATGAAAGTCTAGAATATCGCTATTTTTTTTTTTTAGAGAGCAAGCTCACATAAATAATATGGAAACATACCCAAACTAATAACGTTAGAAATACTGTGGATGTTACTCTGTCTGCATCCTCAAAACCAACTTGCTAGTTTTGCTATTCCTGTACCTTGTCAGTCCAGGGACGATCATAGTTAGTAGCACCACCAGGGATTATCTCACGTCTCAAACTTTATTTCATAGTCGGTACCTATTTGGAGCTACAGGACCTCATAGAGAGGAAGCGAGGTTATGTACACTATTTTGCTGGAACGTGAAAGCAATAAGAGCATAGTGCAAATATTTCCTCATTCGAAGAGGCTTTATTTATGTTCGCCGAGGTTATGCTCTATTTCGGATTCGCTTCCATACCATTTTCCGGTTGATGGCCGCTGCATCTGCACCAGCTCCCGAGAGTGCATTTGTTTGAAGATAGCTTGGCTAAAGTACAAACACAAATAATTTGTTAGTAGGTATATGCTGCAATTTGGTTGTTTTATGCTAACTTGTGTTTTATTGTCTATTTTCCCATGTGATGCTGCGCTTTGACAATGCATGAAAGAATGATAATTTATTTATGTCTTATTTACAAGAGAAGTAGATTTGAAGGCGCCAATTTAATGTATGAGGGTGTATTATAATTAATTTGTTTTTTTGAACATGGTACTGTTCACCGTTCTAATTATTTGAGCCTCCGAATTTAAGACTAATCTAAACTCGACATCGATATAATTGTAATCGACACTAGTTCAAGATGAATTCGACAAAGATTATTCATTTATTAACAAGAAATGTAACGTATTTCTTTAATCTGGCAAAGTTAATAGCGAAAAACAGAATCGATGAATAGAGATCGAGAGTCAGTTAAGCCATTATGATAGAACAATGTTAAAATAGAAAAATATAGCATATCATACCGATGATGCAACAAATCATTGTCATCAATGTACAATGTACATCTAAGACTCAAAGAAACTAAAGCTCTTATTTGTTCGCTATAGAAGTTTCAACTCATATTTTTATAATCCTTCGCTTACGTCACCATCGCCATGCTCAAGTCTGGCCTCTTTCAAGTATTGTGTGCATATTTTGTTAACGACGAGAAAATCCTTTGAATTCCATAGGAACGCGAAAACGTGGCGCAAGCAGACCGACCATGGCGGAGACGGACAGCTTTTCCGGTGCCACACATTCCGGTCATTTATTTGCTTTGAACGTTTTCTGCTGTCGCCTCGATGTCGCCAGCGAAACTATTGGCTTCGTTTATTCTGGTCATTCATAACGATAGATATAAGCTTTGAGAACGCTTTCACTACTTGTGCTATATAGAGAATACCTGCACATGCGAAAGTGAAATATGAAACTTGATGCAATTTAGTAATAACTTCAGTTGATCTAGTTAACTGAACATTAGGCGTGGGTGGTTTGATGGCTACTAACTTTCTCTATTGTGAATTATAGTAAGTTGTTTTTTTCTCATTGTTCCTTGGAAATAATCAGAAGAAGATCAATAATATTGTATCTGATACCAACGATATATTTGAAAAATTTGAAAACTGTAACAAATTCTTGTTCTTCAAACTCATCATTTAGGTCAATATCTGTATCATAGCGAGATTAGTGACATCATAAACACACGGGGCAAAGTAGATATTTCCTAATTCCTTAAGAATATGCACATTTCAGCAAACATCATTGCACTGTATGAAATTCGTATTATATAAATAAAATATGTTAGATGGTATAAATGTTTATTTTTTGTTTCTTCTTCTTCTTGGCATAACGTCCTCACTGAGACAGAGCCTGCTTCTCACCGTTGTGTTCTTATGAGCACTTCCACAGTTATTAATCGAGAGCTTTCTTTGCCAAAGTTACCATTTTTGCATTCATATATCGTGTGGCACGTACGATGATACTCTATGAAGTCTAGGAAATTTCAATTACATAAAGATCCTGGACCGACCGGGATTGGAACCCAGACACTTTCAGTATGGCTTTGCTTTGTAGCCGCAGACTCTAACCACTCGGCTAAGGAAGACCCCTAAGTATTTTTTTGTTTCAATTGTCCTTTTAAATTAGACTCTAGCTTTTTCTCAACTTGAAATTTATATATTGACACTGATTAATAATATTATCGGTAGTTGTTAAACTTCCACTCGGCTGGTTGGCCGTAAACCACGATTCATAATTAAAACAAGTATATTATATGTTCTAACTTCCACGAAAGTGTTCATTTTGAAAAGATACCATTTTACCAGTCTTGTTTTCGATCCAATATTTGAGCCATTTGATATAATTGTTATTACTAGGAATGAGTGGGGACGCCACTTGACATAATAGCTATCTAGCACAACGGCCATTCGGCATTGTTGAAAAAAAAAAAAAACATTTCAAAACGTTGAACCATTAAAATGTTTGCTTGTTATGAATGATGTTTAACTTAGACAAGTAAAGTTGACTTAGAAAGAGAAAAAAAAATTGGCCATGATATTTTAGTCCAAAAAAGGTCATGTAAATTGAAAGAAAAACCTTCAAATAAGACACGTTATTTTAGAAAGTATATTACGGAGAAATTCCGAATAGTTCTGGGTAAGCTCGAACCAGATCGTTGCGCACAATTTGACCAAAATCAAAAATAGGCGTAAATCCTATAAGCGGGTTTCCATGTGCGTCATTCAACTATGTATTTAATTGGAATATTTTTAAGCTTATGTATATGTTACGATTGTGCTACTTTTCATGAATGTCATTTCATTTATAAGGCGAGTGTTTGCTTCCCTTTTCTCAGACAAACCATCTGAGGGGCCGTTCATAAACCACTTGGTCATCTATGGGGGTGCATGGTTTGGCCAAAGACTACAGCCCATACAAATTTCAAAACGTTTGTGCGGACAAAAGACGAAAGATGGGGGTTTGAAAATCCAAAATAAATGTGTACGTGGTTTAACAACCAAAATCTTAATACTGTTTAACAATTTTACATCTGCTACTGTCATTTCCGTGAATATCATTTTCCCGAATTCCAGCTAACCGAATGACCCATTTCCCAAAACGACATTTCCCTGAATGACTCGTTTCCCCGGAAAATGATGCAGTTCAAACAGGTGCAAGAATAGTCTTTACTAGAAAGAATGATAAACATGTAAGTACATTTTGCCGAAAATGCCGATGAATGTGAAACTTGAAAGAATCGCAAATCAAGTAATGAAGGGTGCATATTCTGACTGGTTCGTTGAAACACATAAAGTTATGACAATTATTAGAGCTAAAAACTTCGGGGAACTAGGCTATTCGAGGAAACAGGGTGTTCGGGACACTTAGCATTATGGGAACTGGCGTTCGTGGAAACGAAATTCGGGGAACCGACATTGGTAAAAAAGCAGCATTACCGTTCAAAATAAGCTGCTCTTATGTATGATTGTACCCCGTTTGGCATAAAGCCGTTTGGCATAATGGTCGTTTGGCATAATGGCCGTTTGGCATAATGGCCGTTTGGCATAATGGCCGTTTGGCATAATGGCCGTTTGGCATAATGGCCGTTTGGAATAATGATCGTTTGGCATAATGATTGACTTAAAATAAATATCGGTATTTTTAAGCTTTTACCGAGATGAACGCCATTGAGCCCATAGCAAAAAAATTTGGTAGGTTCTAAACAAGCGCGGTGTTCGTTCAGAGATTTTCCAAGCTAAGAATTTCAAAAATTGTTGTGACATTAGAGAGCATTACTAAATAAAACTTGTGACGTGTCTCTACATCTCAAAACAAAGAGAATCTCTGAGCTTGTTGCGATATAAATATGTAAAAAAAAGTAAATTGGTAAAGTAAGTTCGCAGCTATTCATCAAAGGAACGCTCATAGAATATTTCGCTGCAGATCAAGATCTGTCCCAGTTTGGACGTAACACTCGATGAAAATTACTTGATAAAAGAATGGATTTTTTTTTGCAAAATATCAAAAGCTCTAATCCAAAGATCTATCAATGCGACTTAATGCAAATATAGCCTTTATACGAGAGCAGATTATTTTTCGATTAAAATGTTTGAGGCTCTAACGCAAACAAAATTTTTCACAGCATAGCTCAAATAAACAACACATCGTTAAAAGGAAATTTTAGTGGCAAAACTTTTCAACGGTTCAATATAAATTCTAATTTTGGAAGTGTACATCAAAACATCGTCTATTATCGAGATAAGGGAAAATTTGTGAATAAAATCATATTTATTCCAGCATTTCTCGGAAGGAGATCACGCGTTTGCCCCAAAAAAGTATATGTTGAATATTGGCAGGTTCTAAGGTAATTATTATTCTAACAACACATCTGGTAAGAATTGATAAAACAGCAAAATATAAAAATGGTTAACATTTAGCATTACTAAATAATAAATTTAGAACAGTATAAATATAAAGAACAGCTTATTTTTAAAAAAAGGCAAAATTTATAATTGAACCAATAGAAGAATGGACGCCAAAAATTAATGCGGCATAATAAAACGAAAAGACATAAAAAAGAGCGTTCAGAATCATCGAAGTGATTGTGCTACTTTTCCCAGAATACCATTTTCCCGAATGACTGGTTTCCACGAAAAGTGGTGACAAGAAAGAACGATAAAAAGGCAAAATAAGGAAGTATTCTGTCATTCTCGGCTATACACATGTTGGCAAAAATGTTGAGGACGGTAAAACTCGAAACAACTGCCAATTAAATAAAGAAGGGTGCATATTGGATGGTCAGTTCGTTTACCACCCTGAAATGTATAAAGTTACGACATGTCGCGACAATTATGAGTGCTAAAAACTTTTCGGAGAAACGGGATATTCGGGGAACTGGCGCTCGGGGAAACGACATTCGGGGAAAATAGCATAACCCATCGAAGTAACTAAAGTAATCGATTTCTCTTTTCGTCGATAATTTGAGCAGATCAATATTATCGATTGTCGCCCTTTTTTCAGTTGGGAACAAAAAATACTTAAAAAATGTAACTCCAAAGAACAGCCTATACATAAAAGAAAGAGAAATTTATTGACATTTTAAATCAACAGTTTTCATACCTATGATCATAATTAGAAAAAAAAATAGAACAATTAAAAGAAGGGTAAATTTGTGCTAAATATATAAAAATCTTCAGTGCAAAAATTTGTTTCAATAGCGAAACTCAAAAGAGGAATTAATATTTGAAAGAAGGGTAATTTCTGGATAAATAATAAAATACTATTGGCAATAATTTCCTAATATGCTTAAATTTATTCAAGAGCGAATGATTGTTGTGTCATTTTGTATTAATTGACTCCAAAACAAGCCTGACGTCACCAGAAAGATTCAATAGAAACTTAAAAACGAAAAATTGAGAAATTCTCGGTTTTAGACTCATTATGCCAAACGACTATTATGCCAAACGACCATTATGTCAAACGACTTTATGCCAAATGACCTACCACCCTTATGTATGTCATACTATGTTTTATGATTAAACTTGACCCAAGCTATTGGATTTTTTTGTTTTCATAGTTACTCCTTCCTTTTTTTAAAATTGGCTGTTCTTTCTAATTGTATTTCCAAAGGGTGATTTATATTAGTGTAATATTCTTCATATGTACAAAACAAATTGATGGAATTTATTTTTTTGCTTTCATAGCATATTCTCCCTTCTTTTGAACATATGCTGTTCTTCTTCGGTTTATTGTCTTCGTAATTATGTAAATGAATGATTCACAATTACACTTGAAAATTTCTCTTGTTTTTGATAATTTCCTTTTACAGCAAAACTTAATAACTACAAAATATCGTAGTCTGTATGCACTAAGGTGGCCCACATTAGTCAGACTACAATAAACTACTGTAAAAAATTGAACAAAATCCATCAACTATAAGGAGGGGCTAAACGAGCTTGAAATTTGTAAGGAGAAAATCGACAAAATGTTCAAAAAATCGTTCAAACGGTTCTAATTATATTTACGACCATAAATGGCACTGTATTTGATTAATTTCTTGAATTTTTTATTAAAATATTTCTAATTAATAAATGAAAGACTGCAACAAGTCGGAAGTGTTGTCGTTAAAAAAAAAACAAAACTAAAATGTTTTACCTATGAAAACATTTCAATTTTTTTTCGAATTTTTCAGTTAAATGTGTTCACTATTTCACATTAACCTGGATTTGAACAGTCCAAAAAGCTCTTGTATTTTTTTTTCTGGGGATGGATTTCTGAGGAATGACCCATTCTGGGGAATGGCGTTCTGGGGAATGTCATTCTGGGGAACGTCATTCTGGGAAATGTCGTACAATCAGTCTTCTGTCTTTGCACTTTAACATGGAAAATCTGCTAGCCGAAAAGTTTTAATTTTACAGTGATCAAAATCTGTCTTAAAGTGCTTAATATTTGTGCACAGTAATTTATTCTGATTAGTAAATTTCACCTTCTTTCTAATATAAGCTTTTGGATTCTACCCCATTACTCCGAGTTTCATTACTACCCCGTACGAATTTACGCAAATACTGTTCAACCGAATTACATATCCCCAAAGGACCTATAATTCCGAATCTCATTATCTAGAGGCACTGTCATTCGAAATGATTGTACATTCGTTATAACATCATTCGGAATTATAGTATTCGGGTTGATGGCATCAGGGGTAGTAGAGTAGAATCGTTCTCTTGAGTTTGCAGTTTAGCGAATCACAACTTTTATACAATGTAATTTGATATCAATGTATGTATATCGATCTAAGGATGGCTATGATTCGCTACGGTGCAAACTCAAATGAACAGCTTATGTTCGAAAGAAGCTATAATATGTATGTATCAACTGGTTTTTATAGCATTGAGGGAAAAGCATCTCTCTTAATATTTTTCTTCTTTCGAACACTGGCTGTTCTTTATAATTTTTTTTGCCCACTCATAGATAATAAAAAAGCTCATAGATAATAGAAAAAGACAAGCCATTGTAAAAAATCAAGCTCATGCATTATCACAATCACAAATAAGTGAAGACAGACCGCTCAAAAAACAACATAACATTGATTTAAGCAAGTACTAAATTCTGTACTCCTAAAATTCCTTCAGCTACATATGTGGACGGTACCCAGAAATGATTCAATTCATACCTTCCAGAGACGAAGATGTCATACATTTGATTCAAGCAGATAATTGACGGATCTAAAGTTAAGAAAAATAATATGTGAAAATGTGTCTTCAAATTATGTCATTATACCATATGACCTATATACCTAATGGCATTATGCCAAAAGAGATAGAGTCATCTCTGAAAGCTACAAATAATCTAAAAAAGCAAAGGTTTTGATATTTTTTATTTCCTTCATCTTTCATCCTTTTATGAATCTGAAGGTCAAGAGTTGTAGATTGTCGGGATTTGTTTTTTTTTGTCTCTCGTATTAGTAAAGAGCAATATTGTTCAACATTTTTCCAGTCTAACCGTTGGTATTATTTTTGATCTTTTATCTTTTACCACCGAAAAAGGCAATAGCTGATTATGTCGTCAATTATTCACAGCAAATAATGATCTTTTTCAACTTTTTCCGCATGCTCGGGCAACTGCGCCACAGAACGTTCTAGCGTACTGACAGCGTTACCAACCTTCCAACCTCGAAAATATTTAAAAAAAATTCTTGGTAAAACGCATGGAAGGTGATGAAATCTGCGAAAAGTTTGCTGAAACAATTTTTGAAGAAACCTGTATAGATTTTACATAGAATCTTCGATTAAAATCTCTGGTAATAAATATGAGAGAATCTTGTAGGGATTCCCAGCGACATTTATTGTGGTACACACCATTCTATATGAAGGCAAAATACGAAGGGGAAAGTAGGAAGTTCTTCACCGGGTTTTGTTTTCAGGACACAACTTCCGAAAAAATCAGTAGATTTTTAAATTTTGAAATGGTATGAAATCAAATAATGCAATCAAATTGAACAACTAGCAAAGAGATTCTGGAATTCTTATCTCCATGTTGGAAACATAGGGTTCAAAAGAAAGTGTAAGAAAAAGGCATTTCGAATTTTGGTGAGAAGTTGATGACCACTAGATTAAGTTTACATTTTAATGTGTGCAAATTGAAAGTATTTTACAGCAAGAAACTAAGAAAAGTAATCAAGAACTACTTGACAATTGAAATTGAATTGAAAGTGAAATATATTTTTCATTATTGGCATTACACCCCTGATGGAACATGTCACGGGTGGTCAACAACTTTTTTTTAAATAATCGTATTGTATTGAATAAAATATATAAAATATTTACACATTGCTTTACCGATTTTACAATTGGACGTAAAAATACACACTAAATGTCCAATAACAAAATAGCAATACACTTTTTAGTGTATTTTTGCACCAACAATCACCAGAACACTGGGAACACGTGTGCTTGCTAAGTGAGCTCTTATCATAAGTGGCGTTTGACATAAATTACTATTAATTTAGCAATAGCGGTTTCAGAATTATTAAAGTAGTCATCAACTCTAAACCACTAAAGAAATTCCAAGAAAAATCTAACGAATTACTGAAGAATCACAGAAGTAATTTATAGAAAACTTTCAAATAAGTCTATCCATCTATTCAAAAATCTAAAGCACTGTTTGAAAAATGCACATTTTTGAAAGAATGTCAACCTACAGTTTCTGAAATCTATTTTTTTTTTCTTGAATTGGACCTGACACTGTGTCGAGATGGAATGAAATTGCGAATGGAAGTGCATTCACTGCACGTAATCGATACTCCCTCCTCGCCCCATGCTTTCCACAACCCTCCAATGATATTTGGCCCGTCGTCGAAACACTCTTCAAGAAACCGCAAAGACATACCATAGCGTAAGCTCAACCGATCCGCAAAATGATGTCAAATATTTGCGGAGACATTGGACTCCGCTCGGCCCTACTACTGGGATTGAGCAACTTGGCACCGCCAACTACCCTTCTTGGAATAGTCCCTATCAGATGGGACGCGTCGAGACGAGACACATTAATATGCCAAAAAGTTGGGAACTTATATGAACGACGACTTTGTAGGAGCTTGGCCCGCCCACAGCTAAACCGCAACTTCAAGGTGGGATGAAAAGACATTGTAACCACAGACAAACATACGGGACATTCACGAATTTTCCAACGACCACTCATTTGACGATCGTTTCAAATTAGCTGTGTTTCAATCCTCACAGTCACAGGCGCGCGCATCGCTTTTCTTCGTGTTTGACGTTTCATACAACCGCCATCTGTAAGTCTCGTTGCACAAAACAGTATTTCTAGTAACATGCTCATCAGATGATGATGAAGTAAATTGGACGATGGTTTTAGAAGAAATTTGTTCCAAGAGTTACGTCTATTCGTCTGTGCTGTAACTGGTTTCCGAAAGAGGAACATTCAAGGTTTTTGTTGATGTGGCGAGCACCGAACAAGTGGAAAGTGAAAGCACAGTTCGGCGATTGTCATTATTTTTATTCAAACAGAAGTGTACACCGCGACAGGAAGGGCCCTCGAGAAAAGTGTCGTTGGTTTTTGCTGCTCTAGGATGCTTTTAGCATAATATGCGATGGTCGTCCCCGCAGCGTGCACTGATGAATGAGAATCAAAGAAGGATTGAGATGCGAAAAAAAACATAAAACGTTAGTCAACTAAATGAGCAATACACGAAGCAGAAGTGTACGTGAATAGTAAAAACGGCGGAAACTGTAATGATAGCGAATGCATTTAGTAAGAGGAGCGGTAAAAGTGGTTAGATATAAAATGCATCATGATTTCATAATATGGTTTAGGTAGGGATGGAAAATAAGAGCTAGATACAAGATAGAAAGAGATAAATAATGATAAAAGTCTGTCATACAAATGTAAATGACTAAATAGGACAATACAAGTACCCTTACAATGAGCACGATTTAGGTCTGCTAGAACATTCTCATTTTGTTAAAATTAAAAATCATTCTTAACAAATTTCAAATTCTCTCTTCGTATTATAAGAAAAAAAAAGAAGCAATTGTCGTTTTTGTGTGTGGTCACAGCCCTATAAACGTATAATAACATTAATAATAGTACCATATGTGTCATTGAAATAATAGACCATACCGTTGAGCATGTTGTATCTTATTTTTATATTAGAGAACTGTTTACCAACCGGACCCCTTCTTCTTCTTCTTCTTTTTCTTGACATTAACGTCCTCACTGGGACAGAGCCTGCTTCTCAGCTTAGTGTTCTTATGAGCACTTCCACAGTTTCAACATTCTATGTAAATCTTTAGTACTATACCAGGGAGGAAGCTTCAGAATCTTTTTCAAAATTGTATTTTGAATTCTCTGCAGAGCTTTCTTCCTGCTATGGCAGGCCTGAAAATGTGTTTGTACAGTTGTGTTCACAATAATAGTAGTGAAAGCCGATTTTCATACAAAATGCTCAATTTTGGCATGCTGTAACTTAGTTTCCATTTGAGCAATCGGAATGAAATTTTGGCAGTGAACTACAAATATATTCAATTTCATTACCAAAAGATTTGAAAATTTTTACACTACCGGCTAAATAGTTAAGCACCAGGTAAAATCGCTCAAAATGATAGTTCTTTTGTAAATTTTTGTTCAGCAACAATTTTATAAAAAATTGGCTTGTTCATACATCTATAGCTTGGGTGGAAATGATTAAAACGATGCATAAAGAAAAATTCAAAAATTGAAAATACAGCAGATATTTAAGTTATTATAACTACTATTATTTTGAGCGATTTCACCTGGTGCTTAACTTTTTAGCCGGTAGTGTGAAAATTTTCAAATCTTTTGATAACGAAATTGAGTATATTTGTAGTTCACTGCCAAAATTTCATACGAATTGCTCGCATGGAAACAAAGTTACAGCATGTCAAAGATTAGCATTTTGTATGAAAATCGGCTTTCACTACTATTATTCTGAACACAACTGTAGATCAAAAGCTTGTTCTTACTTAAGACAAAGCTTTGATTTTCTATTAGTAAGGGGATAAAGACGTTTTACATATTTGTTACATTTGGCTTCAATGCCTTCAATGTGATTTTTGAAAGTTGAATGTTTATATCTAGATACTTAACTTCATCTGACCAATTTATTGGAGCCCCTCTCATCGTAACAACATGTCTACTTGAAGGTTTCAAATATAGAGCTTTTGGTTTATGTGGGAATATTATTAGTTGAGTTTTGGAAGCATTAGGAGAAATTTTGCAAGTATGAAGAAAAAAATATTCAAACTTTTTTGCAATCTACTACAGATGACACGCTTCGTCCTTTGGCGGAGAGGCCTGTGTCATCAGCAAACAAGGATTTTTGACATCCTTGAGGTAATTCTGGTAAGTCAGATGTGAAAATATTGTATAATATTGGTCCCGAAATGCTGTCTTGAGGAACACCAGCTCTTACAGGAAGTCTTTCAGACCTGGAATTCTGATAATTACCCTGAAGTGTAGGATTTGACAGATATCTTTGAATTATTCTTGCAATGTATGTTGGAAAATTCAAGTTTTTTTTAATTTTACATTCAATCCTTCATGCCAAGCACTGTCGAATGCTTTTTCTTTCTATATCTAGAAAAGCAAGACCAGTAGAATAGCCTTCAGATTTTTTGGAACGAATCAAATTCGTTACACGTAAAAGTTGATAAGTGGTCGAATGCCCATGGTGGAATCAGAACTGTCCATTGGAAAAAAATTGTGAACGAGCACGATTATAATTTACCTGATGGGTATGAATATTAAGCTAGCAATCGTTATCTGAAAAATGAACATTATTCTTCCTGGAGAAATCCGGGAACGAAAAACGCCACCGTTCATCTGCCTGTTACGAGCCTCGACGACTCGCATACGCGAAGGGCAATCCCAAAAGTTAGACTTATGATTGCCCCCGCAATTTGCGCATATAAGCTTTTTCGTATCTTACTTCACAGGACAGACGTCCTTAGCGTGAGAACATTCGCAAATCATGCATTTAGTATCCATGCGACAATTTTTTGTACCATGACCCCACTTTTGGCACCGACGGCACTAAGTGGGGTTCTGGTAATTTCCTCCAGGTTTTGGAAATGTTCCCATGCCACACGGACTTCGAACATAAGTCTTGCTTTTTCTAAAGCTTTAATATTATTTAGATATTTTTTGTAAAAGTGAACTACATATTATTCTTGAGAAAGCCCTTTCCGAAGAATGTCATCTCATCAGGTGACTTGGGTGACTTGGGAGACCTTTCAAGACGACTTTGAACAAACGTTTAGTTTTGTCGTCATAAGTAAAACCAATGGTGCTTCTTCTCTACAAGATGTTTGAGAAGAAGTTCGCGATCTTTGACAGTTTCCGGCAATACGCGACAGTCTCCTTTCTTTGCGATTTGGAAGGAGACCTTGATTCCCCTAATAGAGTTCAAAATCTCCTGCTTAAAACCCCCAAATTCGGAACAACTGACCACGATAGGCGGCACTCTTTGCTTCCTCACTTGAAGACTGCTTCGATTTGGTGTTCGGAAAATTTGTCCAGAGCATCGAACTGATTGCTGATTGCAACATTATCCATTTCACCCTTGAAAGAAAGTTCGCATTCCGGAGAAACGTCATTTCTTCCAATCTTGCCACGTTTAGTGATAGTTTCAAACCCCACTTTTTTGAAAGGAAGGTGTGAATTCAGAGATCCTTTTGTTTGTAGTTTCAATCATGTTTAGTTAATAAATGGAAGAAGAAGTGACCTTCTAAGAGGTTCTTTCCCAAGACGATGTCCAAGAAGGATTACCACCGCTAGCTTTCGCTAACGGATCCAACGAAAAATCGAAGGTACGGGTCCAAACGAGGATCTAAAATGATCAATAGTAGAAAAAATCTCTGAAAAGTACTGTTTTAGTAGAACTGGAACGTATCGTTTTGTTTTTATTTCAGCATTGAAAAGTACTTTATTTTTTGCACTTAGAAGTACTGTATCAATGCTTTAGGTAATTTTTGAAACTTCCAAGAGCAGAGAGAATTTGTGTACGCATTTTGTTAATTAGTAATTATTTGATTTTGAAGGGCAGATTCAAGAGCTGCGAAGCCTATACTGTATGTTAAACCAGATGCCTTGCCATCAGACAGACCAGTAACAAATCAACACATGTTTGACCATGGCGATGATTTGTCGCATAATGGTCTCTCATCGATCGTCATGTCGAGTTTGATTGATTTACGTCAACGTTGTCAACAGGGTATCCACCGGCGCTTGCGTGTTTGACGCAACATCTGATGGGCATAGTTTAGTGGAGGGAGTCAAACCGTCAAGGGTGCACTCGTTGGACAGCCCTACCTAGTGTGTTGTAGTTGTCGATCGTATGCAATTAATCTAACAGATATGCCAGATTTTCTACCGCTGCATTATGTCATTTATAAACCTTTCCGTCATGTCCTATATTGGGTCGTAATTGCTTGTCTGAAATGACAGATTGCTCAATTGAACTCGATGGTATAATAACTTCTAATATTATTGTGTTTATTTACATGTTTAAATAGGCATTGCAGCATGAATTGACTTCTTTTGAATATAAATACGACAAATTCGAATGTTGTGCTTAAATATTTCTACCTCCCTCCAGAGTATTGTGCATATAGAATAAAATGATGATGTGGGTGGATACAGGTTGGAAACCTGCTTCGACCGAATTTGCATAAAATTAATTACAA
Organism: Aedes aegypti; assembly: GCF_002204515.2. Lineage (NCBI taxonomy): Eukaryota > Metazoa > Arthropoda > Insecta > Diptera > Culicidae > Aedes > Aedes aegypti. The sequence continues at coordinate 422,758,656 of NC_035108.1, read as the reverse complement.
ATTCTCCCCGAGATTCTCCGCGATGGTAGGAAGCGGAGCGTTGGATCACGTTCATTTTGTTTTCGTTGAATTCCTCAACCCTGAATTCTTTTGCCGCGTGCGATAAGTGTTGATGATTTAATTAATGCTTATCATTCACGTCGGTAGCAGTTCACATTTGAAGCATTCTCATTAGTCTTAATTGGTTCCCGAAAGAAGCTCACTCCGCAAATGGGTACAATTAATTATGAATTATAAATGTGCGCTTTGGCACACACTTAAACGGTTTGGGGAACTCCAAAATGTGTTATATACCTACTCTCAACGCGGTGCGCTCTATCTCTTTATGACCTCATAATAACATTAATGGCAAATTGCATGCCGATAGGGAAAAATGTGTCATGAATAATTAATAACATGCTCGTCAGAGCCTAAAAAGCTCCTTTTGTACAGGTTTATTGAAGTCTTTAGGCATTCAGCACAGCTCTTTCTTTGCATTTTTAGGTGGTGGCCCATGTTTGTCGCCGGCACCTGAATTGAACGACGTGTGATATCCATCATACGAACGGCGTTTTCTGAACCCTTTCAGCCACTTCAGCAACTTCCTGAAGTGACAAAATGCTATTTACAATGCAAAGATTTACGTATACGTATTCGATGGGTAGGTTGCATTGTGAAGAGGGGGTTTAGATTGCGCCCAAAGGGTGTCCGGAACAATCATCGCTGGAAATGTAAATATTTTTGTCGTTACTCGTGCTCACCATCAGCAACGCGTTCGTTGCGGAAGGAGTATGTTGAATAATGCAGTGTTGTCAGTGAATAGTAATCGTTTTGTTACAAGAAGCTTCATATAATTTCATAATCATAAATGACAGAATTAAGGTCTTATCTAGTATATTTCGTAACCAAGATCTTGGCAAGAAAATTAGGGGTATATCATAAAGCAGATATAAGAATTGTGCCTTTTAATGCCACCCTAATTGCTTATCGTTTGACAGGTACGACTACGAGTAACTGACACTGAAAAAAACTGAAAGTGGTAGTAGAAATACACGTATTTGTCGTAAGATGTGTAATTAGAGAATTATTGAAAAGCACGATACTCATATTTCTTTTTTGGTTCTCTTGATTGGATATTATGCTCAAAGAGTTAGAATTCGAAAAAAGGTAAGAAAATCCGTAAAACATGGCATCTCTTGCCTCAATCCCAGTGGGTGCGTTCGATGGTAAACAGTCTATTAAATATGCATTAAATCACTCCTGCACGCTGTGACTTGCCTTGCCATCCGCATGTAGCAACGTTTGGATCACAAACCCCCCTGCGCGCATTTGACTGTCGTAAGTGTGCACATACACTCTAGCTAGAGTAAAGGGCCGATTTGCCATTTTTTCCCTCATATGCAAACTCGATTAGTGCAGTGTACACTCTTAGCTTTATTGTCAGTGGCAGAACAACTTGAAAGTAGTCTATCCGGTGGTAGTCTATCCGGTGGTCGTCCACCATCAACCGAAAAGGTGAACAATCTTTGTAAAAATTGACTTCACGTGTGGTAACGACGACAAGTAGAGGGCAATGTTTGGGTTATAATTCTAAAGGGCGAATGATCAAATTGTAAACAGATCGGATTTCGATACCATTCGATAGCATCTCACAGTATCCACTAATTATGCAAACATTGTCAACATAATGATAAAACTTACCGTTCTTCTTCTTCTTCTTCTTCTTCGTGGCATTAACATCCTCACTGGGACAGAGCCTGCTTCTCAGCTTAGTGTTCTTATGAGCACTTCCACAGTTATTAACTGAGAGCTTTCTTTGCCAAAGTTGCCATTTTCGCATTCGTATATCGGTTGGCAGGTACGATTATACTCTATGCCCAGGGAAGTCAAGGAAATTTCCATTACGAAAAGATCCTGGACCGACCGGGAATCGAACCCAGACACCTTCAGCATGGCTTTGCTTTGTAGCCGCGGACTCTAAAGGGTGTCCACGATGAATTTGTGTGTGGCAAACAAAATTGATTCGCAAAATTCGAGTTTTGATCCGATCAAATTTTCAGGGATTGAAAAAATAACTATTAAACTTCATTTTACCATTTTACTCGTATTTTATTTACAGTCCATACGCAAATGCCCGCACCTTGGCCTTAACCCCGGCCATAAGATTCTGCACAACCTGGGAATCAACCGTTTTTTGCATGTAAACCCATACTTCTTCAGTTCCTGTACTGTCTTCACTACCTTAGGTCGTTTAAGAAGGCGCTGCTTCATAATCGCCCAGTATTTCCCGATGGTGCGGAGCTCCGGAGTGTTGGGAGGGTTGAACATTTTCGGCACGAAATTGACCTTATTGTCCGCATACCACTTCAGCACGTCCTTGGAGTAGTGGCATGAGGCTAAATCCGGCAAGAAGATTGTTGGGACGTTGTGGGCCTTCAGGAGAGGAAGCAGCCGCTTCTGGAGGCACTCTTTCATGTACACCTGTCCGTTCATCGTGTCCTGGGTCACGAAAGGTGCCCTCCGCTTCCCGCACGTGCAGATGGCTTGCCAAATCAGGATTTTCTTCGCAAATTTGGACATCTTCTGAGTGCGGACATGCTCCGGAACGCTGAACATATGTTTCGTCGTCCATGATGCAGCATTCAACTTTCGTCAGCATGTTGAGGTACAACTTGGTTTTGGTGGACTTGTTCTGCTTCTCATCGCGATTAGGGGCCTTTTGTACCTTGAACGTTCGAAGCCCAGCCTTTGTTTTGGCCTTCTGGAGAAAACTTCGACTTAGGTGCAGGTTCTTAGCCACATCCCGAACGGAGGCGTTCGGGCTTCGGTTGAAGGCCCCAACTACGCGGTTGTGATTTTTGGTGTTGTACGGAATACTTTTTCCTTCACTTCTGGGCTTCCGATCGGTGGTCAATCGTTCCTCGAACCGCTTAATCACTCGCGACACCGTGGAATTCGCGATTCACAACGTTTTAGTAATGGAACGATGCGAGAGATCCTTGTTCTCGTGATGAATGCGCAAGATTTTATCACGCACGAGCTGTTCTTTCGACTCCATTTCCGCGAGTTTTGATCACAGGACTTTAAAACTTGCAGGATGTAAATAATGCACTATGAATAAATCCACCTAAATTTTCATTAAATTCTACATAACGGGTCAAAAGTTAGAGCAATTTCATAGTGTAGCAATTTCATCGTGGACACCCTTTAACCACTCGGCTAAGGAAGGTCCCAACCGTTATAAACCCGATTTTCAAAAGACCAACACTCGTTTGTTTTTTCTATGTTCAAAACGGAAAAATGAACGGATCTCTGTGCATCAAGGGTATACAATGGGAAAACTTCGCAAACTGTCATTGGCCAAGCCTTGGGCCAATACACGCTAACAAAAATCAAGAAGCCTGATTGAAAATCGGAAATGGGCCAAGCAGTTAAACACGTCATTTTTCGAGAATAGAATCGATCGTTAACGTATAGTTATAATAAATCGTCACTTAACGAGCAATAACAATAATTGATGATTAATTTATACTGGAAAATAGGAATTGAAAATGTGATGAATTATGTCAACATCTTTTTTTTTTCAGAACAAACGATCTAAGGATTGGCCCTTTTGAATATTAAATACGCGAAAAAACTCCTACTCGAATGCATATCTCCATAGCATTTAGCCCAGACCAAGAGTCGACATCGTTGATTTTAGACTTCTGCGCGAAAAAGAGAGCGGACGAGTTTGTTCCGTAAAAAAAAACTTGAAATCTCGTTTAACTTTGTTATCGCAAAAAGGGCCATCAGCCAGCTTCTAGAATCAACAGACCGAGAAAAGACAACACCGGGGGCAATTTTCGTTTGTTTGCCCCGACTAGCGCGGCAAGAGTTGAAGTGTAACAGCCATCATAGTGACTTGACTTTAGTCTGTTCTTGTTCCGAATATGCGTAAAGTTTCGGATCAAAATAGGTTCGGTTCGATGCACAAAAGTTGGATGACTTTGAGAAATAGAGAAACTGGAAGGTATCCAATCTCGGGAAGAATTTCCTGTGAATTAATGGTTATAAAAAATTGACCAACTAGGTATACTCAAATAACAGATATGAAACATTTTTTATTGGTTCTATTAGAGACACTTTCGGCTGTTGGCTGGTTTCTCTCTGTACGGAGCAATTTGATTTTCATCTTTTATTTTATATCAGCAAATGTCCTCAGTTGATATTAAAATGGCATACATTCTAGACGTTTCTGTTTTGATCTTGAGAAATCATAAGTCGTTATAGAAAATTATTTAACAAGATGCTTATTTTTTCTATGATACAAATTCATGTCTATAAAAGTTTACGTGCAAGTCAAGGTGAAAGATCTATTAAGTGATCTATTTCGTTTTTTGAGCATAGTAATGAAATTTTTTCTAGTATCTCTACATGATTTATAGGAAAAAAACATTTCGCAATTACCTTCAAACCCAAGTCTGCACAGTGGGCCTGATCATTTTAAAACTTGTGTTATATTTTCGAATTGTTGCAAATATTAATGCTGACAAGAAAATACTAGAAGAAATTCTGGTGTTTCCGGGATTCATTTTCAATTTTCACTGCAAAAAATTGATTTAGGGTTAGTAGAATTTGCCCTTAGGAAGACTAAGATGAAAGTGCTTTTGTTACGATGATATCAAATCATTGAACGTATTTTTTCTTGAACTTTGTTTTTTTTTTTCAAATACACTCTTTTTTAAGGTTAATCTAATCGATTGCATAGTCTACTTTTACTATTACTACTGTAAATATAATTAACAATGTTTGTTAGATAGTGTACCTATGCGATTTAGAGGATTCATTTGAAATAAGTAATTGAAAAAAGAACGAGTTTGTTAATACAAGATATCGATGAACTCTAATTTTTTGTTGGTGATATAAATAAGCGTTTCAAGACAAAAATATGTAAATTTGAAGGTAAGTTTTGTAAATGAAAATTAAGAAGAAAAAAAATATGTTCGATTGCTAGACTCATCTCCAAAATAAGTCTTGCTAAGTTCAGCCTCAATAGAAAAAATGGCTTTAGGACATTCGGTCGAAAGACATTTGGTAAAATGACATTTGGTCGAAAAAAAAATTTAGTCGAAGATAGTCGAGTTTATTGGGGCCCAGATAGCCGTAGCGGTAAACGCGCAGCTATTCAGCATGACCATGCTGAGGGTTGTGGGTTCGAATCCCGCTGGTCGAGGATCTTTTCGTGAAGGAAATTTTCTCGATTCCCAGGGCATAGCGTATCTTCGTACCTGCCCCACGATATACACATGCAAAAATGGTCAATCGGCAAATAAAGCTCTCAGTTAATAACTGTGGAAGTGCTCATAAGAACACTAATCTGAGAAGCAGGCGTGGTCCCAGTTGGGACGTAATGCCAGAAAGAAGAAAGAAGTCGAGTTTATTATGTGCACCGGGTTAGGAGAAATGAGTCGACTGAGGTAACAGAAGTAGGTTTCTCCTTATGAGATGTGCTCGTCGCGATTCATCCGAATGGTATAATAATGAATGATAAAAATGTCAGCAAGAAACGTTAAAACTGCAATGAGTAAATTGTGTGGGAGATCTTGATCAAATAGATCCCCGAAATAATGCTCGTCGTATAATGAAGGCTTGAAGTTTATTCAAAAAAGTTCAGAAATACAACAAATCTGACTTCTTGCACTCTATCGTGTTGTTCTAGGAGTACCATATATGCACTCCCAGTTTTCAATCACTCAATCACTGTGTAGTAACGACATAATGTAAATCTGTACAATAATCTGAAAAATCCATATTCGACTAAATTCTCTACAAAATGTCCTTTGAACCAAATGACGTACATTTTTCAAATCAATTAAGTTCTTTTCAACCAAATGTTCATTCGACGAAATGTCCATTCGATCAAAAGTACTTTCGGCGAAACGTCATTCGACCAAATGTCATAGATTCAATGAATCTATCTACATGATAATGATTACCGACGCTTTACGTGGTTAGTATATGTACTAGTGTATATAGAATAAGAATCTATAACATTTGGTCGAATGATGTTTCGGAGAAAGCACATTTGGTCGATGGACATTTCGTCGAAGGGACATTTGGTCGAAAATAATTTGGTTGCTTTGAGAAGCATATGACATTTAGTCAAAAGGGTATTTGAATAGGAATTTTGAAGATTATTTGGTCGGTGTTCAGACAGACCGGATTAGATGATATTTTGGAGCTCTAAAGATACGTGAAAAATTCCGTAGATGTATCATCAACTAAATAAGTTCCATTATTACAGCAAATAAAGCAAATATTTTGATGCTTAGAATGTCTGGGGTACGTTTTCCTTAAACCATTAAAAAACGCTTGGTTCAGTCTGTCTGAACAACGACTATTTAACAGAATGACATTTAGTCTTAATACACAGTGCGTTTTTTACGTTTCTTGCTATTATTTTATCCTTCAGGCTGATTCTGCGAGTCGTATGAATCGCGATAAGCTGATTTCAAATGGAAGCAACTCAACGTTTGTCGCCTCAGACAGCCGATATTTAAAATAAACACGATTCTCTAGTTAGATTTTTTTTTGTTATCAGCTTAATCAACTTATTATCATTCATTGTCGGCGACACCGTCATCAGCTCTAGGAATATATTTTAGCTGGAAGTCACAATATCCTGATTCACGATGAGTATGAGTTGATGCACTTCATCATAAGGGTTTCGTAAATGCAATGACCATATAAATTGGCCCCTAGATTTGATGTACAAAAGAGCATTTTATGCAGACAATTCAAAATGACCAAACAGTTCTATGCTCATTTCATGTCTAGTCCTCGCATTCTTAACCAAGTTCATACGCTTCAAGATCTGAAAATCAGAAAAGTTTCCGAGCACTCACAATGAGTATCATTGGATAAATAAAGAAAGATGCATTCGTTTAAAGAATAATAAATTCAACAAAGTTTGATATTCTATTAACTTTTCAATAACGAAACAATAATAAATGTTGGTTTTTCATCAAAATAAATTAGTTTTGATGATAAAATAACAATCTTGAAATTATTCTAAAGCATAATGATGATTATAATCACTTCTCTAGAAGTAGCCATTTTAGAGGTATTTCAAGTTTAATGCAAAAAGGTAGTATTCTGGTAAACCTAACTTTTATTTTATTTATGATATATCTAAATATTTTTTCAGTGTATATATTTATCTTGTAATTCAAAACTGTTGTTCTCCATAAAACCGTTTTTCTCTAAAATCAAACGGAACTGGATTTTTTTTAAATAAATTGCATGCAAAAACTCATAATCCATTTTCAAAAGTTATTCTCGAGTTAAAGTTATCGGTTTATCTATGGAAAACACCCATCCTACCACACCAAAAACTGGTCAAAGTTAACTGCAAATCGAAGATGGTCCAATTCTGTGACTGACCGATTTGACATGGAATTCGCATTTCGATTTCAGTCAACATGTATATGAGATTTTCTGCTTGTATGCTGATTTAAATGCTAAATTCACTACATAAATCAGTTATTATGGGTTGGAGAATATGAATTTACGTAGTTTGTAATACTTCCGATATAAAAAATGTGTGATTTTTAATGCTTTGGAAAAGTGTCGTTTTCAAAATTATAAAAATCCTCAACTTTTATACGGAGATAAGTTTAAGTTCTTTTCTACATGGTTGGTAGAAATAATTATCAGAAATCACTACGTAAATGTTAGTTTATATCCGAAATTGTTATTATATAATTACTCTGATATGATTAGGACGTAATTCTTGGGGAATTTCTATTAAGTCGAAATTCTTGGATAAAAATCAGGTTCAATTTCTTATAGTAATTTTAGTACAATTACTGAAAACTCAGATTCTATCAATTCACAGATAATATTTTAATTAGTTACTTAAAAAATCGAGCAAAATCATTGAAGAAATGTTCATGAAATTCAAGAACCAGGTACTATGTATTAAACTAATGGATAAACTTTGATCGTATTTCTCAAATACCAATTCTAATACGAAAGATAAGAAAAAATCGAAAGTTAGGATATAATAGTTTGGCATTATCGGTTGTAGCCCCAGGTTAGTCATTACCCTCCTGCACGTTAGCGCAATGTTTTGTTTCCACTATTTCCCATTATTCAATAAACTACTTCCCAACAATCTTCAAATTATGAGCAAAAATGTTCAATCATCGACTCAGCAGCAGCGATGCAAAGTTCAAACAACTTTTGCAGACTGTCGATTTTTTGGAAATTTGCCAAATTGCAGTTGATTACGTTTGAACAAAGTTATAACGATGAGAGACGCGTCGCTCAGACAGCGTACGACCCAATCCTTAACAAGCTCTTCGTGACGAGACCATAACTCATCATTTTATGGTTGTTTTATGACTGTTTGTCACATTTTTACCCATTCGGCCATGTGGGTCGCCCTGATTGGAGTTGCCAAATGAGAAAACATCCTCTTATAGTCTCTGACCATGGCCTGCATTTGTCGATCCGTGGGAGATCCTAAAATGGGGCGTTCCTTCCCACGTTCAATTACGAGTTGATTGAACTTTCACTGGCCGATGGTTGACCAATTTGAGTATGGCTGAACAAGTGAACTCTAATCGAAATTGATCACGGCGGCGCGACTAATAAAAGTTTCATTCAAATTTAAAATTCATCTATCGCCACCTCAACACCCGTCGACCGTAATAGTGTAGTTCTTTTGAGATTTACGACCGGCTTGAGCAGCCGGATTTGGCTAAAAGTCGCACAACCTGCGATAATAACGGATAATGGCAAGTTGTGCTTACCTCACTCGTGCCCAGTCAATGATCCCTTTAACAACTTTCGATTTTCAAACAAAAAACCATCAGCTGACCACATCTCCGTCGACACGGGCGATCGTATTTGTCTGCATAGTAGGGCGTCCCAAAGATTCAGTTTGTTAGAAAACTTGCGGGCTTATTCTCCAAATGGTAGCTAAGATGATGATGGAAGATTTTTCTTGCGAAGCTCCGCATCTTTTCATGGGGAGGTTAAGTTTGATACCTACTTTCGATGTTTAAATGGTTTGTTTGGTGATGGTTTCAAAGATTTGAAGTTTTGTTGAACTAAAAATGGAAAACCTCTACGGGGCAACCTTTAAGGTGATTATAAAACGAAGCCAAACTTTGAATTTTCAAGTGCACAAGACTGGAGAATCTGACAACAGTTTGCGTTGAAAATCAATCAAATTGCTTGCTTATTGGTGGTGACCGTTCTATAATCACCTTAAACGTCATTTCACAGAGTTTCCCCTATACAGAAGTTTATTTTTAATATCTTAAACTACCGTGTTTACCAAGTTTTCTAATTACTTGAAATTTTGGGACACCCTACTGCACGGACACCTTTCTGCTACCGCCTCGACTTCCAGCCAGCGCGTTCAGGTGAAGATTTTCCAAATTGCCTTAAATGGTGCTCGACGAACGTGCTTTGCCACGTGCTCCATCACTATCCAGGAGAGTTGTAATTTGCCCATAGTCGACGGAGGACTGCTATGTGACAACGATAACCGCCACAAACGTCACTACAGGTTGTGATAGGAAAAGAAATTCAATTTCTATTTACCATAAAGCGTTTTCCAGCATGTCTCAGACGAGTAATTGCTTGTGGTTACATGGCGTGCAAAAGCTGCAAACGCTCGCTCAGAGTCATAAAACATTGAACAATTTCTTCAGGTCAGGCAAAGTAATAATGTTCACCCTGCTCGTCATGTCGGGCCGTATAGATGCTTCTTGAATGGATGAATGGATGGATCGCAATAAGAGGTGCAAAATCAGCCGTAGGTCGACAATTGTCTTTCGTGGCTTATTATCGTTGTGCATTCAACGAACCCGGAGATGACTGGTCCGATTGACTGCACGAAAAGTGTGTTTGATATCCGGTATCTTTGTTACGAAGACAGACATGAGGTAAAACGTTTTGATATTTCTTTATATCATAATGTGTTCGAACAGCCTTCTTAATAGGAAACCTTGTGTCAGTTGTTGACCAAGTACTTTAAATCCTCTGTAGATTTTTCATCAATCTAGAGCGAGTAATGGCGCTCAAACCAAAGCTTTTTAGCTAGGGCACTAGGTGGAAATACCTGTGTCCCATCCCTGGCAGACGAACGCGCATGGAGTGACATTAACTTTGTTAGCTGCGTCACTCCCAACGATGATGAAACCATTTCATTCACACTTACACCCAATTACAAAATTTAGATTTTTCATCAATGTAAAACTTTGTTTGACGACAAGGCTTCAAAATATTACAGTATTGTTTGTGTTGCGTTGGTGGTCAAGAATTAATCTGAAGCTTCATCCATCACTTCGAAACTGGAATAGCTGGCTTAAGACCAATGACGGCAATGCAATGCTCCATTACGGGCTAACTCATCGGTCAATGTACTTCCATACAAAGTTTATAAAATTGACTTAATTAAATTCCTCAATTTAGGGTCAACAGGCGATAATTAACTTCGAACTTGAGACGACCGACACAAGATCTTTGATAGCAGTCTAACTACCTGAACATAAGTATATTATTTTACCAACATAAGAGTAAATATTTCCGCATAAAAAACGGTGTCATGTCTACAAAGTGAATAAAATTGATTTAGCATTAGCTCGCAAGAATATACTCCAGCTCTAACTTCAACAAAGGAGACGTCCATTCTTCTTCTGAAGGGAATCATCTGTAAAATTTCCCGTAATGAAAGTTACAAGCAATTGTGAGATTACTTGGAGCGAGGACAATTTTGTCCTGACTCACTAAAAGTGTAAACAACAAACCTATGATTCATGAGATGTTTCACTATTAAACCCAGTACATCCATATCCAAGAAAACTCCCAAACAGGATTGCTTTTGAGCGGATGCTTTTTCAAAACCAAAGAATCAAATTGTCAGGCCCAAAACAACAAACAATGTAAGGAGGCTTACAATCCTTTGCAAAATTTATGAGAATTGGGTTACATTGTTTCAACCTTTTCAGTTATCTAAAACACAAAGTCATATTTATTTTATTGTTATTATTCAATTATGTAGCAATAATTGTAAGCCAATTGTAATTGGTGGTGGTTGGTCCCTAGTGATAAATCCTACCTCCGTTCTGGTCACGATCTTCAGATTATCGTGATTCGTCAACATTCTTTCTTATTGATAAAGTGGGGGGACAGGCTTGAAATGGGGTTTGAAAGAAAAGAATGTCAGAACAGGTATCCACCGGCGACGCCAAACGGACCAACGTAATGTGGTGTAATCTGGGATTTGTGGATTGAATACTGATATTTTTTGCCAAGCATCAATATGGGTGACTTCCGAGGATAGCGAAACGTAAGAGGGGTTATGACAAGGTTGTGGGTAAATCCATCACATTGGGGTTGTGACTCTGTGTCTTGTCAGGAATAGGGTCTGATTGGTATTGTAGTATGCAATAGAGTTCGGAATTGATAGACAGACTTTGAGGAAAGAAGTTTTGAACGTAAGGCAGCAGCACCTTGGATCTTGGAGGGCGTTGGTCTGGAGAGTTGGGCAGCTGTTTATGCTGGGTTACATTACGTAGAAAGTGGAATCTGTTTTGCTTCGCATAAATTATGGGAAGTATTTGAAAATGGTTTCTTGTTCAGATTGTGTAACGCAAGAAAGAATCTTTAGCTCGGCGTTATATTAGGAGGTTATTATAGTGCAGGGTCGAAGAGAGGATGAATAATTGATCACTTAAACTTTACGCTGCAAGATATTCGTAGTCGTTTTTCGTTTTTTTTTTCTGATGTACAGGTATAAACAGGTATATTTAGCCTAAATAATGAACAATCATACGCGTAGAGCCTACGGGTCATGAAGTTAGGATTGAAATCAAAATAATATTGCGCATTTCTTTCACACCACAGGATTATCGCAGAAGTTTTTACATGTGCGGAGGAGCCGGTAGAGGTGCGCGATTGCGTCGAGTCGAATCGGTGTTTTCAGCGGACTCATATTTCGCAAATCGAAGAATGAGTGCTCTGAGGGCATCAACATGATTCGATGCGGTCTCACACTTTTATTTGTGCTTTTGCACTTGTCTTATTAAATAGGAATACTTTGTGTTAGGGAAAGTGGAGGAGAATAAATTATGATTTATTAGAATTTTCTAATAGAGGCAGAGTTCACATGTTACTTAGGTATTTGAAAGCAAATGAGAACCACATTAAATAATAGATAAACACTAATGCTCTTATTTTTATATTTTTATATTTTTCATTTCATCACGGTCCTCATTGCCCGAGCGGAGTCGACAAAACTCGAGATAGAATCGACGGAACTACGATACGGAAAAGAAACAGATGAGAAACTATCGATACATTTATTCAACTATAAAAATCACGTTTTAACGTAATAACTTTATTTCTTTCTTCTCGTTCCAGCAATCCAACAGCCAAACCATTTCTACTATCTTTTCATTTCCTCTTCGTTACATTTATAGTCCCTCTGGTACTGAATCGAATGGCGCATTCCGCTTTTATTAGCGCTGTCTTTGCTGTACGTTGAGCATGGTGTCGGAGGTGGTGTGCTCTGTAGAACATCTGATGTGCTACACGGCACGCCACTTCCGACATTTTGTTTGGTGTGCGGGATGGGCAGTGCTGGTGATGAGGTGGAGGGCGCTATTCGGTTTAGTGGCAGAGGGACTATATCTATTTAATGTATCTGAAACTTGTGGGACCGCTTTAATTCCGGCGCCTGCTTGTGGAAGAACCCGGTGTGCTAAACGGTATAGGACATGTTAACGGGGGAGGCTTGGTAGGTCCTCACCCAGCCCGTGTCTAGATTGGCGGATAATTGTCTGCCAGGGTGTGGATTGAGCAATTACAAATTACAATTACAATAATTGTAAGCCAATTGTAATTCTCAGAGCCCCTATTCGGTTGATGGGTATTTTTCCCTCAAAGTTTTCTAAATTAGAGAACATTTCATCAAATCTTTACGACTTTTGATGTCGGGAAATCTTTGGACAATAGACGATGGGGTTGATAGTCCAATAGCTATCGCTTCTGATTCCCAAGCAGGAGGTCGTGGGTACAATCCCGGCCGTCCCTTTCTCATAATTGTAACATTCTTCCTAATAGCTATCTTTTTTCATCTCTCTACGTCATCCTGCTAATGACATAAAACATCAGCAATTCTATTATTCGCTAGAATTGAACAAATCGACTTAAGGTGAAGATGAATCTAAGCCAAACCTCTAGTTTTCAAAAGCACAAATCTGGAGAACCAAATATCCGTTGATACTAAAAACTTGGTCGATTGGTCACTTGCTAGTGATGACCAAACAATCAAGTTTTCAGCTCAATCGGACGGTTCTCCAGATTTGTAGATTTGAAATTCTGATATTTGGCTTTGATTCACACGATCAAATACCTCATCCATCATAACGAAACACTTTCACTTCCAAGGTGTGGAAATGCAGAAGATTCTCCTGTTTTCTAGTAACAAAGACTATCTAAATAACTCTTCCCGATAAACATAAGGACGTGGTCGACGCCGTTATCAATCTAAAAATATTAAGTGTAGTGTGATTGTACATTGCAGATGGTATCTGTCTCCTATATAAATAAAAATGGAATGGTGTTTGTATGTCACGAAATGGTTTACGAACGGGTCAACGCATTTGAATGATATTTCTCCTGTATGTTCGTCAAGAGTTCCAACGTGTTTGTGTGTATAAAAATCCCAGGATATTCACCGGGAAAGTTCAAGAAACAAGAGTGCCGGGACCACTAGTAAAGAGATAAAACTCAAGCTCCATCTGAGTTGTTCTCTGTGCATTTTCACTATCCTGATTGATCACGGAGTAGCACCTAAGAAGTGTATGTTCTATAGTAGTTGATTTTTTTTTATCGTGATTTTGGAATCTTTCGACAATAAAAAGGAATAATTTCGCAGAAAGCTGCACTGTGCGGCAATTATGTTAAGGTATGAAAACTTATTTCCTATTACACTGCGGAACACGGTTTTGTCTCAAGCTCCAAAATACCGCTATTTACTAAATTAAGGGTTGCTGAGCCAATTGCCGTTTTCAGAAACATCATGGCACGTCTAGTTTTTGAGATACACAGTTCGAACGAAACGTGTAAAATTCTGATACATATAATGTACATAATTGGAGCGTGGAATATCATGGATATTTACATGATATGTCATGTAATCTAGCAGTATTCTGTGTGATTACATGACATATAATACATTTTTACATTATTCAAACTGAAATTTGCATGACGTCATGTTTACATCGCATAAATGAAGTTTACATGACGTGTAATCTTCATTATTTTTAACTGTGTATTGACTTTTGAAAAATGCAAAATACGACTGTTTTAGCCAACTTGCATGCAAGTGTTCCAACTTGTACGGTAATTTATTTGCTCAATTTGTCACAGAATTCAAACTTCATGTATAGAACAATAATTATCATCGAAGTTCATATAAGAGAAACGAACAATTTTATATGAAGACTGCAAGCATGTTGAAAAAAATCGATTTAAACTAAATTTATCATTATATATCAACTGATTTGTATCTAAATTGAAAGTTCAAGTCCTATTTAGCATGTTTGGTAGATCATATCACAAAAAAGTTTGATAAATCATACTTTAAATTTCATGTAAACATCACTTAAACCAGTGTTTTATACAACTTTGGCGACCTGTAGCTAAAAATTGTGACGTGCTGGAACATTTCTGAGAACGGCATCAGACTCAGCGACCCAAAATCTACTAGAGACACATAATTTGATCCTTGAGACACGCAAAAGTGTCATATTTGTTACGCTGTGTTATCTGTCGTCTTTCTCATACAATAGAAAGCTTTCTGTGAAATTGCGGAAGGAATTCCTGGAACCTATTTCGGAAGCATTTTTTAATTAATTCATAAGTCATCCTTGTGAGGGTTTCGGGTGGAGTTACGGTATAGTTGCATAAATCTTCGAAACATGTCCTGGAGGAATTCATGAGTTGTAATTTCATAAAAAACCACAAGACAATCCTTCGACAAACACTCTGAACACATCATTGAGAAATTGCTTGTGTAATCTTTGAGGCATTTTTTGAGGAAATCCTTGATAAATTTTCGAACTAAATCCCGTTGGCATTAGTAGAATAATCTTTAAATTAACAAGAATTAGTAGAACAATATTTAAATTAACAAGTAAGGAAATTCTTAGGTGAAGTCTTTCATGTACTCAATATAATGTTTATCACTCGATTGAGAAAACTCCCTCCTCATATGAGCGTGACCTAATTAATGGACAGCCCCTAATGGTAACAACGGGTCACAATGGTTTTTACTGAGTTTTGTACAGTGATTCCCGGAATACGTAGTTCCGGCGCAGATCATATGTTTTCTGATACTAGGCAAGATTTTGCGGGCCTGAGATCGGGTTTTAAATCTTAATCAGGTGAGTCCGCTTGTTGTGATTTCATTTATGGGCCCTTCTGACGGCTTACTACTTCAGTGGGGGTTTTGAAAGCTACTGAGTTCATATTTGGCTATAATATACCTCGTCATGAAGTGATTCTTATTACAAAGTTTCATACAATTCGGCCGAAAAAAAAACTTAAAAAAGTTAATCATGGAAGTTTCTAAGTAGCTCTGCACCCTATTTCAGGACATCTTCTATATAAATAAAAATGGAATGGTGTTTGTATGTCACGAAATGGCTGGAGAACGGGTTATCGGATTTCAAAAATGATCTTACAGTTATGTACCTGAAGCATTCCAACGTGTTTGTATGTATAAAAAGTACAGGAGGGCGATGGCCGCTTCCTAAATGCAAGACTTCGTGATCCCAACATCATGAAGATCGTCCGACTGATTCTGGCATACATGAAGGACCAGCCTGTGAATATCTGCATTGATGGCAACACACCATCTAGCATTAGGATGGTCCTTGCGTCGGAAGGATTGCCAACGGATCCCGATCATCTACTTCAAATTTCTTCTGACAATCATCAGGAATATGGAGTTGGCCCAGCTGAAGCAGCAGCGAATCTGGGTGCATATCGTTGGTACCTATCGAGTGAGCGTACTAACCGACTTCAGCAATTGCGAGATAATTCGCACAAATTCTTCTCTCCCACTCCAGGACCGTCAAATTTTCGCAAGTAAGGACGCCCACTTTCACGGAAGAACACAGTATAATTTTATCAAACGACGTGCCTCCAAAAACTTCTTTGCAATGTAAACAAAGAGTAAGGGACTTGGGAGTAATCTTAGACTCTAAACTTTCTTTCGTAGACCACTGCAATACAATAATCCACACCACAGGGCTAATAACATGCTAGGGTTCATAAAACGTTTCTACTACAACTTTCATGACCCATACACAATTTAAACTCTATATATTGCATATGTAAGATCAATAACGGAATAAGCATTGTATGGTCTCCTTTCTTAATCACACACAGAGATAGATTAGAATCTGTACAAAAACACTTTCTACTACAGTCATCTCTCCCTTACTCGATATTGAAGGGACCATCGAGTTAGGGAGGTATCGAGTTACAGAACACAAAAGCAGTGCAACTGCGTTCCAAGGGACCATCGAGTTAGCCATGAAAACCAACTTTTACTATGGTTCTCTAACTCGATATCGAGATACGGAATATCGAGTAAGGGAGAGTTAACTGTATATGCTCTTCGTAAATTAGGTTGGACATCATTTCCACTTCCATCCTACAAAGCACGCTGCATGCTTATTGACATACAAACTTTGAAAGTGCGGCGTGAAATCGCAAGGGTTTCATTTGTAAATGATACAGTTTCGCAACGTATTGAATCTACAGAAATATTTACAAAACTAAATTTCTACATTCCTTTTAGGCAACTACGAAATCGTAGCTTATTCTTGACAAATCATAATTGAACAAATTATGCCAAAAATGGGCCTCTAAATCGAATGATGGGAGTCACCGGGAAAGTTTGAAAAACAAGAGTGAACCGAACTGCCATTTTGCATGGGACGTTACAGGTCATTTTTCAATAGCCTACTTGATGGCGAGACGAAGTTTGCTGGGACCACTAGTTTTAAATATAGTCGGCGTTAAGTCAGAGGGGACCAAGTACAAAACTAGGGAGATTTGGATTATTCTTCCATTAAATCCGAAATAACCTTACCTTCATTTCACTTTGATCAGATATAACGAATGTTGTAAACTGCGAGAGATATGTAACAAATTTACTTTGGACGATCAATAAAAATCGATAAATGTATGCAGTCAGAGTGGACCAAGTGCTTATTACCATTACAGCGAAAATGATCAACGCGTCAATAAATGCGAGGAAATGAAATACTTAAAAAAAAATATATTTTTCTACATTGAATGATTATTCTACTTATCCATCAATAGAAATTCATAAATATTACTTAATCCGATGCATTTATTTTTGATTATTGACCATTTACCATATTTGGATGGATGGTCAGAAACTGCAACAATTTCTGTGCAGACAGAGTGGACCAAGTGTCAAAAAGCAATGAACTGATTGATTATTGCATTTTTGAGTCGTTTTCAGAGTGCGATAGAAGTTCATGGTAGTTCTATGGTGTATGTATGGAATTTCCTAGAACCTGCTCATTGGACCAGTATATTTTGGTCGGTACTCAGAATTTTCACTTGGTCCACTCTGACTGAACGCATATTTGAATATTGCTGGTCTTCAATGTCCTGACCCTGCAAAACCTTAATTTTCAAGCTATCATAATGCCACTAATTTCGGGATAGAAGATATGCATTATTGAAAAATTTACGATACTGATGTCAAAGGTTCTTGATAATCTGTTGATCTTAGAGATATGAACCCAGTTTGACAATGCAAACATTATATGGTTGTTATTTTCCTAGAAATTGTTCAATCAGAGTGAACCAACTCACTGAACGTTGGTTTTTAGTTCAGTCAGAGTGGACCAAGTGTACATAACCCATCAACAAATTGTTTTATAAGAGATCTGGATTATGATTTTTCATGATTATCACTTCACATCATATTGTTTGAAAGTAGCACAAAGATGTATAGAAATATTGAACCAAAATTTTAACGAGTTAAAAAAATACAAAGCTTTAGACTTTAAGCCCACTTTTCTCAAAAACTGAAAAATATCACTTGGTCCACTCTGACTTAACGCCGAAAAAAAGATCACTGGAAACATGAAAAGATCTCACACGTTTTTCCACGATGAATCAGTACCAGGAACGAAAATTTCTCAGTCCAGAAACAGGTCTTGAGCATTATTAATTCCTACGGGTTTTCTATATTTCCAGAAGCTGCCGAAGTTTTCTTGTAGAATACGGATACTTCGGACACTTAGACTAATACTTGGACTGCTGTCTAAGGCTCCAGTGTACACTGAAGAGTGAGGTTTTGCAAGGATTTCTTCCTCGTAGGAACTCTGATGAAAATATTGCAAGGGTCTCCAATTTTTGAAAGTCTTTTAAGTTTCTTCAAATTCAATGTTTGATGTTTCGAATAATTTCTGTATTGTGTGTAGGCAAAGTGGTTCTCTTGCCATCTAGATATGTCAGGTTAAAGTGTTTCTCTGGAATTATTTAACAACAGCGAAATTGGCAGGAAATTCAAGGACATTCCTCTACAAAATAATTAATGTATTCCAAGAATTGCCATTTCGATCCACAATAAAACTTAAAACTTCTGCAAGAATGTTCTCATGAGTTTTAGCCGATGATTCTAGTGCTGAATAATTATCGCAGCATTTCAGCCACTATTAATTCGTTGTTATATGAAGTGTTTTTTGTCAGATCTTCTTTCCATTGCTGTAATTTTCCAATGCAATGTAAAGATATTATTTTTCTCGTCTTACTTTATTGTTTTTCTGTATTGTAATGTCCAAATCAAACTTTGGAATAAATCACCTAATAGTCAAACTATTGAAAATAAAAAAAAAACATACTTTATAGTGGTTTTGAATCATATAATTCATTCCAAACAACTTTTGTTCAAGCACTTATTTTAGAAACGCCATTTTGATAGTAAAATTGTTGAACAAAGCTGTGTGGTAAGGGGGTTAAACGAAGGAACATTGTATAATGCTTCGATCTGGAAAAGCCTTAATTGTTGTGCTACATGCACAAAAAATAGCACCTGTTCAAAATTTCAACAACATACATGTAAAGTTTATGTGCCCTGCTTTTATTGGCCTCGATCGTGTTGTTCAGATCATAATTTTGCAACTTGTGTAAGTATTATACTAACTAGATCTTTTCTTTTTCATTACAGACCGAACCGGCAGCAATGATGTGTCACTTGAGCCCGAGCAGTGACACAAACCCAGCCGGAAATCCAGATGACTGGCCGGCTGTCGTTTAGAAAGCTACACCCATTCCAAACCACAATCTTCCTGCAAAGTCTTTCGCCGGTTAAGGGAGGCTACCCCCATTTCCATAGTCTCAAGCCGTATCAGTAGTGCAGCGTGAAAATGATGAGTCACTCCAGCAAACACACTTCTGCTGCGTCGTCGACAACTAGTGGTGTAACATTGGCCGCCAACAACCAGGAACCCGTCCTTGTCGCCAAAATGTCTGAAAAAGTTCGCACCGTCAGTGACAGCGAGTCGGAAATCAACTACGATTTGTTCAGCACCAGTGTAACGTCGGATGGCGGCGGAGCTGGCTTATCGTCGGTGATGAACACATCGCAAATTTCCAATACTTCCACCGATTCGACGCACATCAAGAGTGCCAACCTGACGCGGTCGCAGAACATCGGAGGGGTATGTTGGTGGAGAGGATTGAAGTTTGCAATTGAATTATCCTTGCTACCGACGACTGTTCCTATGTGTGTTGACAGGGTTTTTGAAATTCTACGGTTTTTCGTTTGCACTTGGGGGTAAAGCAGTCCATAATTCAATTTCAAGCTTCCATCTGAGTGTGCAGGAAACTCGTTAGTGACCATCACTTTGCTATTCAAATTTTCTGTTTCATTGCTCGTCGTATTCCTCTAACATGTTTCTTCTGTAACTTTATGGATAAACGCTAAGGGTTTTACACAAATTTTACTGAAATGAGGATTAAAATACAATAGAATGGATGTAGAAAAAATATGTATGTGTATGCGAGTACACATAATCGAATCGATTTGCAGCTTTAATAAATAGTTTTTGAACAAGATAGATATGCCAGCATAAGATGCATCTTTTCCGTAACGATGTACATAAACTACACGTCACGCTTCATGGAAATCTTACCAATTAGTTTTACTCACATACATGCCCATAAACATACATGTACCCATGGGCTTAGCCAGTATTTTCCACCTAGGTGGTTGGTTGTGATTGCGAACGACCTCAAAAGTTGATTCATGAATTTCACGCATGCAACTTCGTACTGTGATCAGAAACGACTTCTTGATCAGCTCCTTGCCTGAATTTTACAAGTATGTATCAGCCAAACAATAGCTTAAGAGGCGAACTGCGTATAAAAAATCATCTAGGAGTAATTCCATTGGTCGTAGAGTGTGCCCTCGGCATTGAGAAATCCGGAATCAACCTTTATTTTAGTTCTTCATTGTACTAGGTGATCATATAAGGTTTCTTCGAAAATTTTCTAAGATATACTCAAGAAGAATTTTCTTTAAGGATCAAATCCTTTTCAGAATCAAAGGATTTTCGCATAAATTTCCCTCACAAAATGTCATGATTTCTCCAGGCTCTTTAAAGTATTTCGTCTCCTGGGATTCGTATAGAATATCCTCGAATATGTTTCTACAGTTTTAGCAAAGATTCTTTCATGATCTATTCCAATGGTTTCTATACGAGGGTTTTTAAAGAATCACCATTTATTTAACTGAGAACTCCACTACTGATACTTCCAAAGTTTTTGGAGGTTGTTCAAATAGACTTGCATGACCACTCATTTGTCAGCAATGAACTCATTGCATTTGTAATGACACTTCCACTTTTTTTTAGAAATAAACCTCTTCTGGCTACGCTTATGCTTGTACCTATTCCATTACGCACCTTATCACTGCTGGCGTTTGCAATCACTGTTGAAAAAAGTCGATTGCATGTCCTCAACGTAGCAGACAAACGCGTCGGACACCACCCACTCAAGTTCAATGTTTGCGTTCGAACCTTGCTTGCTTGCCAACGCCACCACCACCACCCCCTAAAGCCGGTGAGGTGCACTTCTCACTTGCATCGTAGCATGGCGAGTTTGATCGACCGGGTATCGGTTCGGTCGTGTAGGGTAACATGTGCATAATTTACTTGCAAATCGAATTATGATTCACTACACACTACCGCAGTAGCGTGTAACCCACCCTATTGGTTGCAATTGCAACCGAGGTACACGTATCAATTTTACGCTTGTCCGGTGCAGAAACTTTCCGTGCATGCATTTATTCCGTGGATTGGTAGGGACATGATCGAAACAGTATGGGTGACGCTGATGAGCTTGTTGAAATATGATTTTCGACACGATACTTGGTGCGGTTGTGGAAATGGCATATGGCGGTTTCAGGGTGGAAATAGAGCCACTATTAATACAGCCAGGTGGAAAAACGGAATTGGCCCTTTGATCATATGATACAGACAGTTCTTCTACGACAAGAAGCTGTCCATGGTGCAAAAATCAAATTTAGTAATGTTTTACAGATATAGGATAGATGAACCAACATTCGCCGCCCCAATAACAATATTTTTGATAATCAGTCAGTAGATTTCTGAATACTGTCAATACGTGGAATCAAAGCTTTCAATCCTTATTCATTAGGAAAAATATAAGAACTGGTAACTGTATTGAAAATTGGGGTGACGAATAATGGATCACCAGCACCAGTATTCACCATATTTTTAATTTCTGTTCCTGAATAATTCGCCATCTACATTGATTTCTTATGGTGGCGAATTTAGAATAGCGAAATGAGTTGCAAGGAAGCCAATATTTTAAGAAAAATTATTTTCTTCTAGGGCAAACTCTCACTTAGTGGAGGTAGCTCCAATAGTGGAGGTAGTGTGTTTTGACAAGTTTCGCTCAAATACTTCACTATATATTTTTTAGGATGCGCGATGCAAAAATAGTACAAGAAATCGAATAATATCCATGAAATTTAATCATTAAGCTATTCAAAACAATTATTTTGCTTAAAAATTTTGTTTCTTTGCACTTATAGTCAGTACCCATAATGGAGGGTCCTATAAGAAAACAAAGGTTTGTGCCACTAAGAATAGTTTTCCTATAGATGCAAGGGTTTTTGCAACGAAATTTCAAATAAATCGTAATTTTTATACATTTAAATAATAGAAGGATTTAAAATCTATCGACTGATACGTTAAAATTACAAATTTCATGATTTTATCACCATGTTTTACCAGTTTTCCCTTAGGTGTAACACAAATCATACATTTGCCCTATTATCTTCCAATAATATTCTGAGGTTTCGATTTATGCATATATGTGTCTTAAAACGATACTTAAGGGTTCATTTTCAGGTCGCCGGGAGTTTGTTTTCGTTTTTCGTTTCGCGCGTTTTATGGACAGTGTTTCGGAAAGCCCAAGCAAGACGGTTTGTTTTCGGGATGCCAAGAAGTTTTGCTGCTCGCGCTGTGTGAGTGTGAAGAGCTATTCGTGTTCAGTCGAGGAAGGATTACCAACTGGTGAGCTCGTTTCATGCTTATGATAACACATTTTTTCATGAAAGCGTTACTTTTATGCAATATTTAAACAAACTTTGTATGATTCGTCACTACAAGTGTCGGCAATATTTCAATATGCATATATTTTTCTCTTTTTGACATTACTAAACATATCTTTTGAATGGTTCGACATTATGAATGTTGACGTATTTTTTTTTAAACTTCTACCATCTCGAGACAAAAATGCACAGTAATACTCATATGTAATTTTCTAACAAACTATGTATGGTTCGTCACTACAAGTGTCGGCTTTATTCCTGTTTCATATAATTTAAAATATATACATATAATTTTCTGTTTTGGCCATTAATAAAAACTTGAATTGTTCGACATTATAGATGTAGACGTATTTTTTAAATCTTCTACCAAACACTTCTCGAGACAAAAATACAAAACTAGCTTTAAGTATAAGTCGTATATTTCCCCCTTGTCCATGGATCGCATCACCGACCAAAGGTGAATCCCAGATTTTTTCCTCTCTCACTAGTAAACACCCTTACCGTGGTGATTGTGGAGATGCAGAGGTATTCTCGGTCTCTAGAAGCAACAATCATTACACCCTATCATTCCTTACCAATCCCAACTGACTGTAAGGACTTGGCCGGCGCCGTTATTAATCAGTAATAGTAATATTAGATCTTCGAGAAAGCGGAAATTCCCATCCCTTATACATTTGGATCGTAGTGCAATTCTTACCAGTTTCGATCAATCACGGAGTAACAACCATTGACATGTACAGCCAGTCTATGCTATGCTATGCTATGCTATGCTATGTGTCTTAAAACGGTACTTAATTCGTGTTAGCGGATACTGGTATTATAGCAAATATTGGCAAATCTACGTTGATTGAAAAAAAAACTGCTAGTTAGGATCGAGAAAGAGGGTGATCACTGGTGATGAACTTTTTACTGGAGGAATTTAAGTGGATTCGTGGGTTTGAATCCCACCAGTCAGTTTTCGGATTGTAAATTTTCTTGAATAACCAGGCCATAGCGCAGTGATGCTCAACCTGCGGCTTAAGGGCCGCCTTTGGTTCAAGCTCAATAAACGTCAACATTGACGAGAAGAAATAGTTTGTAACGCTATTGTACAAAACAATTGATTTTGAAACAATTTGACATGAATTTGTCGCCTTGATGGATTTTTTTGACTTCAATGTGTCAAAACATTATTTCTAATTGGAGCTGCAAAATATCCACAGCTCATAAGCGTGTCAATCAAAATATACTAGTTAGAGTTTATTTTTCAATCATATTATCTGCAATTCACCATCACCTTGTAAAACGGGGATATTTTCAAAATTGCACATCTCATTTTTTTTTTCGAGTTATCTAGTTGTTTTTCCAAAATGCCCTAGTTTGTGGCTCTGTATCTCAGCTTCTGGTTGTCCGTATTGGCTAAAATTTGGATGACAAATTACAAATAATCTGAAGTTTTGTATATACTGAGATCATTATTTTTTAGTCATTTTTCAAAGAGTTTTAAAGGGTTGTTCAAAGACAAAAGTAAGTAACCAAATATTTTTTTTAAATTTAATTCAAACCCGGTAAATTGTGGTTGATAGTTTTGTTCGGGACAGTTGTTCACTTTCGGAAGTTAGACAAACTTTCAAAACACACCAATCACTTATAACTTACCCATTTTTTAATCAAATCAAAAAAGCTCTTGGCTACTTACTTTTGTCGTCGAACAACTCTCTGAAACTCTTTAGAAAATGAATGGCTTTAATGAGCTTAGTATAATACACAAACATAATTTCAGCAAATGCGGACTACCAGAAGCTGAGATACAGATTCTCAAACATGGACATTTTGTATGGAAAACAGCATTCGATTACTAACTTTTGTCACTGACTGTATTTAGGAAATTAATGGAATTCACGTTATTCTCAGAAGTCTGCCAGGAATCTTCAGTATCTCGTAGGCCATAGGTTTCAAAACTTTTTTGATGTAAAACCCACCTAACAGTTATTTATTTATTTATTTACATATTTCGCGATTCAGCAGAGAAAAACAATAAGATAAATGTTTCTTGCACAACAAGGCTATAAAAATATAAGATAGATATGCTTTAAAACAAATAGATTAGAGGATAAATCTTAAAAATGTTCACGTGTTTTATTTTGAACATTAAAGAAATATCTGGTTTATCAATGGTAACTGAGAATTTATTGGAACTGTGGTTTGTATAGGATTTTTTTTAATTAATGATGTTTTAAACTAAATCTTCTTAGTTCATTCGCTTCATTCCTTTGGAGAATATTTCAGCCAACAACTGTCCATAAACGTATAGTTGTCCCATGTGAGGTGATCCAACATACGTGGAACTAACATGCTTTCAAGGGTAGTAAAATGGTTAAAACTTTCTTAAAATTCTGCAAACATTTTTAGTGTATCAATGAATATCAATGAACTCTAGGAGAATACATAAACCTACTAAAATGTTGAAGATCTGTTGAAAATTTAAAAAAATACGGTCAGGTCTCCTATAAGACGCTGCCACCCACTTTCCTTCCACGGCTATTTCTCAGCAGTTGTTAATGGGATTAAACTGATTTTTCGTATGCGACTGAGGCATAGTATGCGCTTATTACCTACCAAATTTCATTAGAATGGATAGAACAGTAGCTGAGAAATTGCGATGAGCGTGAAGTGTGTGGCAACGTTCAATAAGAGACCTGACTGTCCTTGGTGTATCGCTGTAATTGAATTTTGGTTTAATTTTAAAAATTATTTGGTTTGTCGATTAATAAATGATCTCTCGCAAAATTTTTGAGACGAATAAAATTGTTGGAAACTATTAGAGTATATTTTGGTTTCTAATTCTTGTAGCTGAACCATTTTCAAGAACTTTCCGTTTCATAATATTTAAAATCGATCCTTCCTTTATTAAAACTTAACTAATTCTTTGTCTAATTCAATTGTTATTATGAAACAGTTAGGGATTGTTCAAATATTACGTAACGCAACAGGGGGAGAGGGTCTTACATAGTGTTACGGTCCATACAAAAATTTAAAATTTTCCATACAAAAACTGTTACGTGGGGAGGGAGGGGGTCTAAAATTGGCAAATTTTGCGTTACGTAATATTTGAATGAACCCTTGACAAGTCTCTCAAAAGCGTTCGCCAAACCCACACTAGGCCGTCCCTTAGTTCTCGAAAATGCGAAATGTTCGTCATTGTAAAATGCTCGTTTTGGTAAGAAAAAAATCAGGTAAAATTTTGAAGTCCCTACGTGGACGCTAAGTGGTCCCCCAACG
Source organism: Aedes aegypti (assembly GCF_002204515.2). Classification (NCBI taxonomy): domain Eukaryota; kingdom Metazoa; phylum Arthropoda; class Insecta; order Diptera; family Culicidae; genus Aedes; species Aedes aegypti. The sequence continues at coordinate 422,732,717 of NC_035108.1, read as the reverse complement.
GCCTTAAAAGGTGAAACATCTCGGAGTCCAAAGATGGCCGTCACAATGGCCGACTTATGCCCCTACTCACGTTTTCAAAGGCACAAAACTGGAGAAATAGTTGGCAAACGTTTCTGATCTTCTTATTTTAAGCTTTCTGCTAGTGCACAAAGCCAAAATAAAAAGTTCACTGTTGTTGGATGCTTTGTTCGCGTGATTTGTGGCCTTTGAAGTTTCAGTGCACTCTTCTTCTTCTTTCTGGCGTTACGTCCCCACTGGGACAGAGCCTGCTACTCAGCTTAGTGTTCTTATGAGCACTTCCACAGTTATTAACTGAGAGCTTACTATGCCAATGATCATTTTTGCATGTGTATATCGTGTGGCAGGTACGAAGATACTCTATGCCCTGGGAAATCGAGAAAATTTCCAACCCGAAAAGATCCTCGACCGGTGGGATTCGAATCCACGACCCTCAGCTTGGTCTTGCTGAATAGCTGCGCGTTTTCCGCTATGGCTATCTGGGCCCAGTGCACTCTTAGTAGTTGATTCCAAACTGTTTCACCTTAAAGGTATCAGGTGTACATGACCCCCGTGCGCAAATCGAGCTCGCTGCTCTAGTACACGCTTCGTGAGTACGAAAAGCCACAAGTAACAAATTACCCGGGCTCGTTATTGGTGAGCATAGAAGTTTGTTTTCTTTGTAGTTGTTAATTTTATATCAGCTTGCACTGATATAAAGATGTACATAGTATAAAATATTATTTTAGTTAGTTAGTTCCGGTCAATTTGTAAAATCGGGTAAAAATAAACTTTTTTTTTCCTTTATTGTCAACATTTACCCAACTACGTGGTACTGGCCAAATTAATAAATTGTTTTAAACAATGACAATTTATTGAACAAAGCTATTTGATATAACATTCATAATTAAAAAGGAAATAAACTTTTTCGATGACTATCAACGCGCACATGAGAATGTGTAACTAGTGGCTTTTTATACCCATATAGCGTGCACTAGAGCAGCGAGCTCGATTTGCGCAAGGGGGTCATCTATATGTGATATCTTCAAGGCCGTTGGGGGACCACTTAGCATCCATGTAGGGGCCTCAAATTTTTACATGTATTTTTTCTTACCAAAATGAGCACCCACAGTTTGGTGAACTTTGTCGTAGGCAATTTCCACGAATCCAAAGGGTCGAGCTAGAAATTCTCAAGATCTCGCTATGGACTCCGTAACGAAACCCTAAGCGCACGTTATTAATCCACAGGATATCATTTAAAAGCTTCAAATATTCCTCAATAGTCTCTTCGGTATATTCATCAAGATCGCGAGCATTATCAAAAATTTTGTTAGTAATAATTCTCAGAAGCATGGACACAGGGTTCTGTTCAGAAGATTCCGCAAGGAACACAACGAGAACATTCGTGGATCCCCAGATCCCATTCAGCATCTTAAAGTAATCCACAGATTCTGCTGTAAGTCCTCAGGATTCAATGGATTGATTTCTTATAATTTCTCAGGATCTCTCTTGAAATCGACAAGATTCCGCTATTGATCCAATGCATCTCAATAGGAATTTCTGTATTTTTTATTATATCACACAGTCGTCGCAGTATCTTTAGAGTCGACCATTAGTTATGTGAGGGGTTGCGAGGAAAGCCTTTTCAAGATTTCTAAGAAACACCACGAATCCGCTATGATTTCTCAGATCCCATTCAGTATCCGCTACATTCCGTTGGCGATTATCAGAAGCTACAAGATTACCACGTGCTCTTGAAGAAATCGAACCCACGACTCCCTGTTCGCTAGATTGGCGCTTAAATTACGAAATTCAACGAACTTTGTCATGTCATAAATTAACGTATTGAGCTTGAGTTTATAACTGGATGCTGAGTTTCAAATCGTTCTTAATAAATCCAAAAACACACATGCGCTTCTTGATATTATAGAACCATGTTGATAATAAATCTTCTAGCTATTTAGTGGAACACCTATGAGTAAATGAAAACTAAATTTAAAAACATATAGTTTTAGAGTTTAGTCTAACAGTATCAGCGTAGCTCTAACTGTCAAGAGCACATGGACAAACACTATAGCCGATTGAATGAATTGCTTGCTTTTCCCATAGTAATTCCCATACAAACTTTGAAGAGTTTGTGTAGACTCAGTTTTCGTCCAAATGAACTTCAATTTTGAGATATTGATCTAGAATTGAAGAAAGCGGTGTGGAACAAAAACGATTTTCTAAACCACCCTAGTAAGTCATCGTAATAAATAATGATGTGATAAATAATAAAGATGTATCTGTTATTGACCTTGGCTTAGCATATTGAACTGAAATATGTCCCACATTTTCCGAATGTGAACAAAAGCACCTGGATTGAAGGAATATAATATCTTCGTACTTGTCACACGATATACGAATGCAAATATTTTAAGTTGAAAAAAAATGAACAATTTGAAAGTGCACAAACGAACACTACGCTGAAAAGTCGGTTCTTTCTGAAAATTGTAACTTGAACCACTTAGTGTAGCTACAATAGCATTCGAAGTTAGTAAAAATTGTTAAACATATCAAATTACAGAGCTTATTGTCCACATTGTTTCGTATAGCAACTAGTTCCTCTTTCCTTACAAATCCCTCCCCGTTCTTCCAAATGCATACTCTTCTAATTCACCTTGCTTTTCTCGTTGCAGTCCTGTCGGTTTCCCAAGCTAGAAGAATGCGCCCACTTCCATTACGAGCGGGTTCAGCTGGGCAAGCTGTCCATTCGGTTGGTGTCGGACGAGAAGACCGATTCCCAGCTGCAAGGACAAAGCGGCCAGTCTTCCCTGCTGACGAGCACCGACCTTAGTAGTTCGCAAACCAGTAACGCTCCCAATGGGGTCACCAATCTGCTGGGCGGGAAAAATAATTGGTTCATTCTCCGGATTACTGCTGGCCGGTCGGATTCGTTCCTGATAAAGCGATCCTTCGAGAACATGCGCTTCCTAGATGAGATGCTGCACCGGTGTGTGTACGATCGACGGGTGAGTGAGTTGGAAGATTTGAAAGAGATGGACATCTCGGACAAGGCTGATGACGAACTGGAGACAATCGTCGGAGTTTACTTGAATCGGCTATCAGCGATTGCTTCCGATGCCATGACATGTGGCCCAGTATTGACATGGCTGCAGATCGATAATAAGGGCAGGCGGTTACCGGTAGCTGATGAGGAGACTATGAAAAGTATCAACACTCCGGCCGTTGGAGCAGCCTACGGTGTGCGAAGGTATGTTGCGCAAGCATGTGACGAGATTTCGATCGAGGTCGGAGATATGATTTCCGTTATCGATATGCCCAGCCCTGCAGAGTCAATCTGGTGGCGTGGAAAGAAAAGTCATCTGCAAAAGAACCAATACGAAGTAGGATTCTTTCCACAAAGCTGCGTAGCCACAATTGGAGATAAAGTTCCCCGGCACATGCCTTTCCCAGCTCCTCTGGTTGGTTCCCTAGCTGTGTCGCCGACCAAACCGGTTCTAAGGAAACATGGCAAACTAATAGCGTTCTTCCGAAGCTTTATCCTATCGCGGCCTTCCCGGCGAAGACTGAAACAGAGTGGTATCTACAAAGAGCGTGTGTTTTCCTGTGATCTTGGCGAGCATTTGCTCAACAGTGGACAAGACATTCCAATGGTCCTGAAATGTTGTGCTGAATTCATCGAAGAGTACGGAATTGTGGATGGAATTTACCGACTATCGGGCATTACCTCCAATATACAGAAACTTAGACGTGCCTTCGACGAAGAACGGATCCCGGATCTAACGCACCCGGAGATCAAACAGGACATTCATGCTGTGAGTTCCTTACTGAAAATGTACTTCCGAGAACTGCCAAATCCGCTTTGTACATACCAGCTGTACGATCACTTTGTAGACGCCATCCAGACTCGTCTCGATGCTCCAACCGATCTCAAACTCCGCCTGATCCGGCAAACTGTTCAGAAGCTGCCACCTCCGCACTACCGAACGCTGAAGTATCTAGCAACGCATCTGTTGAAAATCTCCCGGCATTCGACTAGTACAGGTATGACTGAGCGAAACATAGCAATCGTGTGGGCTCCAAATCTTCTTCGGTCGCCTGCTCTGGAATCGGGAGGAGTTGCGGCGCTTCGCGGCGTAGGAGTTCAAGCCGTAGTCACCGAGTATCTAATTAGCAACTGTGAACAGATATTCGACGACAGTGGGGATGATTTTGGCAGTCACTACATTGAATCCCAACCCAATTCTCTGAGCGATTCCAACAGTTTGCAGATTCATAGTGGTTTGGATCAGGATCTGTCACTGTCGATGGAACGGCCGAAGAGTTTAAGCGTCGGAGGCGCTAAATTGCTCAGTCTGGAGGAAGCTCGCATCCGTCGGAACTGCATGGAAAATTCCGAGAAGACAATTCCAATCAATATAATAAATCCATCGACGCACATTGGTTCATACATCGAAGTTGGAGGTGGGCCATCCAGTCTACCTGATAAGTACCACACGGTACTACCAGTCCCGAGGTAAATTATTGTTTTCTGGACAATTTATTGAACGATTAATGATCTTAAATTTTGTTATCGCCTAGAAGCTGGAATAAGCGAAAATCCCATTCGTCGTGGAAGTCTATTTTTACGCGGCAACCACGGCAATCGAACAGCAATCAGGATATAAAGGAGTATAGCAATCCAACTACGCCAACCAACAAGGAACCACCTGTGATTGTGACCAATGGGCGAACGTTGAATGAGGAACGATCTGCGAAGCTTGACCAGAACGGCGCCATTAAGGAAAGCAACAGTGGTTTGCTTCAAGATAAGATGACCAAGAGTAGGTTTTTAAGATTTCTCGAATGCACCAAAATGCTTCATTTCATTTCTCTTTCAGGTGTTGATATATTTGATGGAAAATCGCTTACCATCGAGTCGTGCGCCCGGTCCAATTCAGTCGACAGTTTACGAACTACTGGTCACAGTCGATCGGTTTCACATGATTCGTACTTCGATCTGCTACAGTCACCTCTGAGAGGGGGTGTAGTGACATGTCCCAGTCGGGAACTGTCTGAACTGGGATTGAACTTTGATCGCGAGGAGCCAGAAATGAGGATTTTCTCCGAGAGCGAGAGCTTAGTTAGTAGTCCTAAGGTGGCTAAAGAGGTAAGTGTTTGATCGTATGGTAATGTAGATGATTGAAGCATATACTTTTCGCCGCAGTCTATTCGACGTACGCTGAGAGCCAGGCCCGAAGAGTATACCAGTGGAGGAAATAGTGTGAATCCTAGTCCCAAGAAGCAGCCTCGGTTGAATATTCAGAGTCCGCAGGATCCCAACAAGCCTCAATGGATGGTAGCATCAACCGGGTCAGGCTCCCTCAACCCAGATGAAAGTCTTTGCAAACGCTACAAGCTGGAAGATCAGTTGAGTGATATCCAGTTCATTGATTGCAACACTCCGGAGCATAACGTTTCTAGCGGAGGATCTTCACTAAATAGTAACACGATTTTCACAAGTGCTCAAGTACACAAACCCCCACTGCCAGAGGACTCCGATGATGAACATGAACTGATTGGAATTAGGAATTCCTATCCGGGACCGCAGTATAGCTATGTGAAGTACGATTCACCCATCAAAGAGACCCGGTTCAGCTATCCGGGAATGAGTGCCAAAAATAAGGAGAGCAGCAATGTTTCAAAAGAGCAAGAGATGAGTGTGGATGAGCATCAAACCCATGTGCACAAAAATGGATCATCATTGTATGAGAGGTATTTGATTGAACTAAATATCTGATCGATAGTAATTCATAGAATAGAGTATCTTTTTTCTGTGGAAAATTCAGATGGTTCACTTTCTTCCAAATTAGATCAGCCTTTCCCATCACCATGCATGAGGCTTGTCGCCCTTCTTTTTATTTACATTTTTCCGTCTAAATCCATCGTTTATTGTTCAGAGTGACACTTTGAAAGGCAGTTATTTAACTGTTTCAAGTGATTACCATAAAACTTCAAAGTTTCGTTCGTTCTTTTTTCACTCGTTTATATCTTCCCCTATCTCCCATCGCAGTTTCATTATGTCCAACCAAGCGTCGTCAAAGCCGCCAAAGTACCCAGGTCGTTACAGCTACTACCAAGCCGAATCTGGTGTAACCGGAAGCAACGACGAAGGAAGGGATGATGATCTACAGGTCGTTCCCAGAAGTTGTTCGGAGAATGTGATAAGGAAAAGTGAAACTCATAAGAGTAAGCTGAGTGTGATGACACCGCAGTCACCTGTACAAAGTCCATGCTACTCGTTGCTGGTGGGATCGACGACGAGCTCCGATAATAGTAGCAATATGACCACACCTGTGTATGACATGGATGTGGCGTCCGTTATTGGTCAGCAGCAGCAACTAGAGCAACAGCCATTAGAGAAAACCAAAGATGATATTGAACCACGAGATATTAAAGCACTAAAGCGTGAGCTGTCGTTGGATCTTAGCGAAGACGGGGCCAAAAACGGCTCGGGAAAACAGTTGACAACGAAGAAAAATTCTTCCCCAAATACTCCCTCTCATTTTGCATCAGACAATACGACCAATACGACTACAACTACCACTAGTCAATCGATGACGCCAAGTGAGTTTTGCTATCAGAATCTAAATCCAGAATTATCTCCAGGAGAGCTTGCAACTTTCGCACAAAAGGTTGTACCAGGTAACAAGCCGGGTACTCCTATCAAAGCGACCATCAACATAACGTATAACGTGAGATCTCCTGTTAGAAAAGAGCAAGAAGATAGTATCTTCAGATCGTCACCAACGAACTCCTGTGATTCAGTCACTCCCACGTCTTCGAAAAAGATGGAACAGGTAAAATCATCTGATACTGAATTGCTAGAGGAAGAAGAATACCAACGCGAGCGAAGAAGTATTTATGAAAATGTCCTAGTAACAGAACCTGAACCACAGGCTGGCAAAGACACTAAAAGACTTTTGGAGACTAATTTCGATGAAACAATGGTGTACGAACAGGTCAAATTTTATAAAAATGCCGTGTCGCAAGTGAATGAATTGTTGGGTGGAGAAACTGAGGGAACTCAGAAATTGCTCACAGATAAGTTATCACCCCCTAAGTTGGTGGATCTCTCAATTAGCGAGGATGAAGCGAAAGTACCTGAAACAGACTCATTAGAGCAAAGATCAAAAGTCAAGCTGAAAATCAAAGAAGATGAAGAGGAGGAGGAAGATGAGGAAGAAAATACAGATGGTATCAATAACAACAAACGAGACTCCCGAGTCGGTACGGATTCTTCGCAATCAGAGATCAAGGAGAAAGTGGATTTTGCCATGACTAGTAAGAGCGAAGAAGAAAGCGACGATGTCCCCATGTCAGACGTTAACGATGATAGTCTGGAATTTGACAATACGGATGTGTCTTTGTATGAAAACGTCGAGCTTCGGAAAAAGCCGTTCGCTCCTGTCTATGAAAATATGATTCCAGGTCCAATAGTACCAGCCACATCAACGCTCAAATCTATAACAGACGACGAATTTTCTTCTTTTTGTGCAGATCGTAGCGATTTGGACAACGAGATGGAATATCGGATCGAAATTCCCCCCAAGATCGAACTAAAACCAACCATTAACAACATCAGCGTGAAAATGTTGGCCACGAAGTTCGAAACTAGTCCTGTAGATGTTAATCCACCATTTGACTTCCATCACCAATCAAAAATAAATAACAACCGAGGGAGCACAGGTCCTGTTGTAACAATTCGTAACAAATCAGCAAAGGACTATCAAAATCTCACCAACATCACGCGAAGTTTAGACGAGAATGCGTTTGTCCGGGAATTTGGCAGTGCTCGAAAGTTAGAAAGCTTCAACAAAAGCATCCAACAGATCCCGGAAGTCGATAATATTCTCAACGAGAATAATCCGAATAGACGCAAGTCGTTAGATTTTACTAGACCAAAGAGCCTGAATCCACCGAAGAAACTCCCCACGTTGGTAAGAGAAGGCATTGAAAATCATAAAGACGCTGCACACACGCCGCACGACTGCTGCCGCCAGCAACATCAACAGCAAAAGGCTTCACCGCCTTCGGATCTTAAACTGGACCTGTCGACCAAGATCGAAGACACCAAAGAAGCCCGAGCCTACAACGTTCGTATCACACCGACCACTGAAAACCGAATCTCACTAGTTCAATACAACTATGATAACCGGCTCAACCGTAAAGATAATCAACAGCAGCAACACGAGGAAGATCGCAACAGTATAACGAGCATTTCTAGTCTGAAGATGTTGGGCAGCTGTAAACTGGATCGAAGTCGAATCGAGAAAATCAAAGAAGAACGTCGCCATCAACTTAGCGAAAAGTACCGGTCGGAATCCTTCAAAGGTGAACGTGGTGACTACAGCAAACTGAAGTCCAAATCCAAATCAGAACTACGAGATCTTCAAGATTCGGACACGATTGACCCTGGCAAAAAGTACGACTCGCTACGTTTTCGGTCCAAGTCTCGCGTCGAACTATCCGATCAGCCATATAACCTTGACCACAATCTGTCCACAGCCGTCTCGTTGAACACTGTGGCTTCGTCGATGATGATCCCCGCAGGCCGTACGCGTCGAATAAGCGACGAAAAGAATCAAAACGATTGTATTGCTTCGTCTTCCCCGCCCCGCACTGGAAGCAGCAACATTCCACCCGATGCCAGCATATCGCAGGTTTGTGATAGCAAATTTGAGCTGAAAACTCGCCAAAAGTTCGACAAACGGGGAAGCACCAGCAGCGTGACGGATTATCCGGTGACGGTACCGATGGGTGGGATCCGGGAGCGGGACAGTTTCAACGGTGGATCGACCAAGAACTTTGTTCGTAACGGTTCCAGCGGAGCACAGTGAGTATTTGTTTCGTTCTCTCCCCGTAGGTGTTCCGTAGTATGTAGAAGTAGAATAAGACACGAGTCCCACTGAGAAGGTAGTAAAAGCACCAGGAAGCATCGACACAGTTTAAATTACTTCACACTCGAATTTAGCTAAGCAAGTCACCAATTCACATGCACGCTTACCGATCATTTGCTTAAACGATTCAATGTATCTAGTTTTCTGAAGATTTTTCTTCTTTTTTTATGAATCGAAATTTGGGAACATGTGACACCACATCAAAATCAGTTTTGTAACCTACTCTATTTTGGGATACAATGTTTTCTCTCATATTCGTACAGTAGCAATTTCGGCTCTACCTCATTTGGCATAATTTATAGAATACATTTCTAAATATATTTTTCCCCACTTCGGACTCGATAATGATCTGTTTAGATCAAATGTGTGACAATGTGACATCTTCAACTCTAGACAATAGAGTTGGATCACTCCAAAATTCTGACCGGCGCCTTTCACATCATGCTTGTAGCTGTGAATGCTTATTCTTATCGCTTCATGATGCAGAATATGATGAGTATGAAAATTGGTGCAATAGAGTGAGCTTAAATCAATCTTATAATGCAAACGTCTGTCTTCACTTATTAGCTTGCTTTTTGACCGTGGCTTGGGTGTTTTTATTATGTCCTAGATTCAACCGCAGTTATATTAAACCATCTAGTCTAGCCTCAAAATTAAATTATTAATTTTTAATTTATGAGGACGCATAAATTAAGCATGAAGTACACTGCCCACAACTGCATATTTGTAACATTCGACAAAAGTAGGCATTGAGTAAATGAAGTGCCTAGCGTGCATTTTATGGCAGTATGGGACGAAACTAAAATTTCTAAAAATTACCAGGAACTCAAAAGTGCTTATTTGAGGCTGATATTTTGTACAACTCTTATCGCATACTAGGTGAATAGTCAGAAAATAATTCTGATAGAAATTTCATTGCTATTACATAACGAGGATTATTTATAATCTCAATGTGACTGTTATGCGGTTATAATTACCAATGTGACAAAACAACTTGGTATTTGTTTCGAATTTTCTAGAACAATCTCACAGTTTTTAGTAAGTTTATTGTCGAATGTGAATTTTATGCAATCAGGGATGCATAATGCAAAATTTGTCTGGAAAAGTCTGGATTGCTTATGTTGCCAATGGAAAACCTTACAAATTATTTACAAAACCTTACAAATTCGTTTCAAATTTTATCTGGATCTTCCAGATTTTTGTAAAATACGGCCTCAAAAATCTGGAATATTCCAGATAAATCTGGAAGGTTGGCACCGCTGTATGCAGTTCTGGGCAGCACAGCCAATGTACTAAAGATGGAAAAAATAGTGGATACACAATTAGTAATTCAGTAGAGTAATTCGCCTGTTGTTGACCGGCTAAAAATCTCCCCTATTGTTGAACAGGCCGTGCATTCCATATGAAAGGCCTGGTAGCGAGTCACTTATTAGTGACTTGGTCACTTTTTTCGACCTGGACACTAATAAGTCACTATTTGTAACAAAAAGTCACTAAAGTCACTTTTTTTTCAGAAAAAAATGGTCACTAAAGTCACTATTTTCGTGATAAATCAAAGATAATATAGATCAGTTTCTTAATTAAAATAGGAACACAGTAATGTTTTACTGTTTTTTATTATTCGAATGCAGACATTTTTTGATAAGCGTATCAAAGTCAAGAAAGGAGAGTATTCTTTGCAAACTTTCTTGAAGAATAAAGGTGAATATTTTTCTGACGGAACATCTAGAATTTATTTATTGTGTTCCGTGATAAAAGTATTGACAAAGTTTTAAAATTCAAATTTCGGCTTAATTTCTGACAGACCTGCTGTTTATTTAGATGAATTTCTAGAGAAATTCGTCCCGCAAGTCTGACATGTGGATCAGCTTTAATGAATTTTGGCGACCAAGTTTCGTTAATGCCAACGAATATTGCCATAATTTGTCTCTTCAGTGTTGATGTATTTCCAGAGATTTTCTCTACTGATTGGAATTCGAGATTTGCGAGCCTAGCTTTTGTGTGCTGAGTTCAAATTCTACTAGATTTTGTATAGGCACACTCTGTTCCTTGATGATGTTTCATATCTAATATAATTCGGAGAAGTTATTTGTATACGTGTAAAGCAACTTACAATTATTCACAATTATAGTTAAAACTCAAGAATTCATTGTTGAATCATCAGCAACTGTTAAAAAATATCTTTCAAATTGAATGAAATCTTCATGAAAACTTTTTCGCATTTCAGATAGCTAGTGTAGTGGAGTGATAGATTTTCATTTCTATTGAACCGGTTTCTAAAACCGGTTTGGAAAATTTGTTAAACGATTACGGTCCTTTTCCTTATAAGACATATTATTAATTATGGTAATTTCATTTTTATTTTTACATAATGTATGGGCTTGTTAATATCTCTGATTTTTGAGTTACTATTTGGTCACTTTTTTGATAATTTTGGTCAACAAAGTCCTTATTATTTGCTTTCTCACCGCTACCAGCATGACGAGTTCTACAATTAGCTAGCATGTATGCTCTTCAACAAGTGGCGAATTACCCCTATATAAATTTTATCTTCTTTCAAACATAAGTTGTTCTTTTGAGTTTGCAGCGTAGAGAATCATACTGCCCATAAATGCATGTCAGTCCCATGTTTGCTGGATTTCCTATTCACATGGGACAATTATGCGTTTATGGGCAGCATAGACACGCCAAGATAGGTATCCATTCACATCGGATTACCGTGGTATAAACGTATTCGCTATACTGCAAACACAAAAGAACAGCTCATGTTAGGAAGAAGATCAAATTTACTAATCTGAATTCATTACCGTGCGACAACGGGTACCTAATTTTAATTTTTGGAAAATTTTAACAATTCGGCTGCACAATGTTGCAGGTTGAAGTGCAAAGACAGGAGATTTACTTGTGCCACTTCGTCTTCTCCTATAGATATAGATTCTTATATAAGTTTTATATCTTATCTAATTCAAAATATTCCAATTTAGAGCACAAGTGAACGAAAATGGAAATTTTTAGCTTATGGGATTCAAATCCGGTCGATCGAGAATTTTAAAATCATACCTCGAAACGAACAAAGTTTGATCTCACATCTCAATCTGATATTAAAACGATATTCAAACATTTGGTAAAGCTCAACGCGATAGCTCGACATTTGAAAATATGTACTCAAGATCAAAATTAGCCCTTTGACATGAAACAAAACACATTCACTAACAAAATGGCCGGACTGAACAGTGTGACAACCTCTAAGGTATTTGGCTAGGGTAGACACAAGGCGCGAAGCGAAGCGAAAATTGCATGGGAAGGAATAACAATTATCTATCTATATAAATAAAAATGGAGTGGTGTTGTATGTCACGAAATGGTTTACGAACGGGTCAACGGATTGGAATGATTATACCTCCGTTTTGTTCGTCAAGGGTTCCGACGTGTTTGTGTGTATAAAAATCCGAGGAGAGTCACCGGGAAAGTTGGAAAAACGTGCTTGAACGGAACTGTCATTTCGTATGGGACGATCGTTTTTCAACAGCCTACTTGATGGCTAAACGAAGTTTGCCGGGACAACTAGTTAATAATAAAATGTCAAACTCCAAATGGTTTTCGCTTCTCTTCATCTCTTCGTGGCGCGTCTACCCTGGCTGACACCTAAGCGCAAAAAGTTGTCTAAGACAGCGAAGAAAATGATCATCACATGAAAGCATCTCCGTGCATAGATCCGAAGGTTGAGGATTAGATGCTGATTGTCTATTTTTTGTGTTTTTACTCTTCGCCATCTGTCAGATTATATTTTAATTTTGAGTTGTTGGTCAATAAATAAGATAAGATTAGCAAGATATTATTCAAAATTTCTCCATACTAATTTTGAAAATTATATTTGATATTTTATTTCTTAGCTCCAACAAACCAATAGCTGATTATGATCGCCAAATTATTATCTTGTTAAGCTACTTCAACCTGCTCAAAAGCCTATTTTTTCCATTAATTAAATTGTACGCAACGATCCGGTTCGGCGCTTGTGTTCAAAACAAGCAACGAGTATCTCTTGAAGTGTGTTCTTGCACTTTACATTAACATTCGTACTAATAATCAAGGCCAATATTTGCCTATTAGACAAATATTTCAAACACTAAAATGAACGTTTTGAAATAATATAAAAAAATATATTTCTCAAATTATGCCATATGGCCGTTATGCCAAATAGTATTATGCCAAATGACATTATGTTAAACGGCTTTATGCCAAATGGGGTAGAGCCGCAATTTCAAAGGTAAAAGTTGATATTTTCACAACTCAAATGTAGAGGACTTGAATCATAGAACAATTGATCATCCTGTGAAGCAGTCTTCAAAAATTTCACTCCAAGAGATGCTGAGATTCAAAACCCACAGATCAAGATCAACTGCGTGCGCTCATTATATTCCAATCCAGGCATGCATTGAATCATGCGTCTTGTATGGGAGGATTGAATCCTAGGATTCGATCCTTGATTTACTTATCAATAGATGTACCAATAGTGGAGGTACTAAACACAATTGAATTTCATTTAACCGCCTAAATTCAAGAAGCGCAATTAGGGGCGATTCAAATATGACGTCCATCGTTTTTCGAGATTTCTGGACCCCCCTTCCCCCTTTGTCACGCTTTTTCCAATACTTAATACATACAGTGTCACACTTTGATAGACCCCCCCCCCCTCCCCCAAATGATGGACGTCATATTTGGATGATACCTTAAGGTGAAGCGGCGTGTAAGTCAAAGAATCATTAGAATCATCATTGATGTAATAGTAGTAGTGTCGCCTTTCCATGTATATTTTCAAAACAAACAAACAAAAAATATAACATTTGTGTTAAGCATATTTTTATGTGAACACATGGGAAATTTAGTAGATTGACGAGTATTGGAAATCAAAATCAACTCTTCAATCGTACATATCAAAAGAAAACATTACAATTTAATGAAGGGCAACGAAATTTCTCAGTTTTTAATTGGATTTATCTCATATTTTTGTTATGCATCGGTACGGTTTATGTTTGCAAGGGATGACGGTGTTGCCAAGTGATTGGTGACAGATTTTTCTAGCAATTTTTATATGCTTGTTTTCGGAACATTTGCTGCATATCATAAAAACTTATCATTTTGCAAATAGTTTTCCATCACAAGATCACTGATTTAATAAAATTTTAGTGATTTTTGTGACCAATTCACATTAAATGCTATGATTTTACAGATAGCAACTCTGACATCACTGCGCTCAACGATCGCGATGATTGTGCACACACGATAGACGCGTTCCGACGCATCCCGACGCATCGCACTGTGGAGCTTTTCAATTATTTTGGGTGGTCCAAATTGATAAACTATTGGTATGATTTTATGCTTCGTAGAGATGGTTTTTGTAATTTGAGAGAATCGAAAAACAAACAACGTATGAATTTCAAGTTTCTATGCTTTGCCCAACCTATCTGCACTGAAAATTAATACAACAGAAAAAAAGTTGGATATTTTAGACTATAAACACAGGCATGTCTCAGTGTGCGGTGGTGGCGTCGATTCGCAGCAAGTGAAAACCACCGCCATAATAGTTTTGAGTGTTGCGGTTGATAAAACTTTATAAATATTTGATTCCCGTTTGAAATTTGTTCCTTTAAGGGAAGTAAATGAAAGATTTGTTTAGTGGAAGTGTAGTGAACGCAATATGAAATCCAAAACACAAATGTTTGCTGCAGAATTACAATGGAAAAGGTAAGCACCTTCTATTTACAAGTGTAGTTGTGTGAGGCAATGAAATGCGGCATAAAATCGGAGATTTTTTTGAGAATATAAATTTCATGTATATTGTCGCTAAATTGATAATGCTGTACCTGAAAGTGTTGATTAAATATTGAAATACCACCTGAAGCATTTTTCTTCGCATAAATTATCCATTAAATCAGGTGATAAGCAGTTATATTTCATCGATGTTGCAAATACCAATACTATCATAACAATATGTTAATGATTTTGGAAGAAGCCATTTTGTGATGACGCACCAAAAGGCCTTAATGTACATGTTAATGTTGTAACGTGAAGTTGACTATTGACTTAATGAGAAAAATGATTTCATCACAGTAATCCACGGCATGTCAGTGAAAAATAATACCTCCACTATTGGTACACTGTTCCTTTAGTTGCGGTATATTTTTAATTTGTCCACCTATGAAGCTTAACATTCGGACTGGCAGTGCAGTTGGCATCCCTTATTATATGAAGAATATGCTCTAAATAAAAAGGAATTGAATACCACCAGTTCTTGGAAATTAGTGAATTTATTAACGAATGCAACTATTACAATAGTAAAATAAAAATATGAAAATATAAGTAGAAAATAGTTTTATTTGTACATAATGATTTCATCAACTTCCTTCTCAGCGCGTTGGCCCTATTTTGAACTATTTGTGAATCTTTTGAATTGAATTTTTGACTTGTTTCAGAAATTAAAACATAGAGGAATTGTTTTTCGTTTTCATAACAGTTTACAGGAGATGATTGTTTG
Source organism: Aedes aegypti (assembly GCF_002204515.2). NCBI lineage: Eukaryota > Metazoa > Arthropoda > Insecta > Diptera > Culicidae > Aedes > Aedes aegypti. The sequence goes on along the minus strand of NC_035108.1, from coordinate 422,717,243 downwards.
GAATATCATGTATGCCATTTGAAGTTTGTTATTCTGCAAAAATAAAATTCACTACGAGGAGATTGGAATTTAAAGTCGTAAAATGCATAAGAACAAACTCAGAAATGAAAAAAAATAACATATAACCGGCGTGCGCAATTTAGCTGTACTATTAAGATCAATCTCTCTGGACAGCAGATAGGGAAAGTGTACCAGTTATGGCCATAGTGGTTCCCTATTTGGCCTTATGTGAAATTTTGATAACTTTCACATTTTAAATCTTTTTGAATGTTTTAAAATCAAGATCTATCTTAAATCTAACTACTACAACACACAAACATTTTCAAAATTTTAAGACATGAAAGTAATCACGTACGGCGAAATAGGGAACCATTATGTCCATAACTGGTACACTTACCCTATTTGACATTTTTTTATCAAATTTCCCTTGACAAGTGGTCATTTGAATGCCCATGCAAAACTCTCAATGGACCGATGCACGAGTTCACTAACTGACGTTTTAGCGGTGCCGTGTTATTTACGTGACCATGGCAACGAGTGAATTCGGCACCGCTCAAACGTCAAATTAGTGAACACGTGCATTGATCCATGGACCAATGCACGAGTTCACTAATTTGACTTTAGAGCGATGCCGAATTCACTTGTTGCCATGGTCACGTAAATAACACGGCACCGCTCAACCGTCAACAAGTGAACTCGTGCATTGATCCATAATGGCATGTTGATACTGGATAGCTGGGGAGTTCATTTTTCACTTTCACTTTTGATTACTACATTTGATCTTTTTCAAAATTGGTCTTCTGCCAGGAGGAATAATCACAAATTATCTATTCCAATCCGAAACAAGCTAGAGTTGCTGGAGAGAAGGAGTACCTAAGAGAATATTTTTGTTCATTAAAAACCTAAAATGACAAAAAAATCAAAACAGCTAACTTTTATACACAGCCGTTTGCTGAAAGAGAATGACAATTCATTCATGAGGATTTCACCCTGGGCCCATTCACCCATTCCAGATCAAATCGGGCAAGTGTTCCCTTAGTTGTTGATGTTCCTATAGTTGCGGTAGTGCCGTTTTCACTGATTTTATTACATTAACCACTGATTAAAAACTTAAAAACTGATGAAATCTCACTAAAATTGCAAAAACATTTCTTACTTGTACCAATAGTTGCGGTAAAGTGTTCCTATAGTGGAGGATTCCATAAGGAAATAAAGGATACCGCAACTATAGGAACACAAATTAAAAATATACCGCAACTAAAGGAACAGTGTACCAATAGTGAAGTAGTATTATTTTCACTGACATGCCGTGGATTACTACGATGAAATCGTTTTTCTCATTTAGTCAATGGTCGTTACTTCACGTTACAACATTAACATGTACATTAATTGCGCTTCTTGAATTTAGGCGGTTAAATGAAGTTCAATCGTGGTTAGTACCTCCACTATTGGTACATCTACCCTCCCGCTCACTGGGATCAAAATAAATCAGTATTCAATTTTTTTTTTTTGAATTTCAAAACGATCCTCTAAATTGGGATGAGTTCAAAGCATGCTTGTTTAAATCTCAGAGTAGAAAGATGATTTTAGAAAACTGCTGTGAAGAAACTTGAGTGATTTTCTTGAAAAAAAGTCAAGTGTTCGCAATATGAGTCATGTTCAAAATTTGTTACAAAACGATAATTTCTTCTGGATGATCTGGACTAATTGTAATTCGATGATATCCATCAACAAGCATAACGCAGAACTGTTAGGAAATATTTTATTCAAAAACAGAAGATTTAAGTTTGTACTATCTTTGGAAGAATTAACGAGGAGTCATACTTGAGTCCATAGTGCAATGGCTCTTTTTGGTCAATTTTACATGTGGTAGCATAGGTGATAATTTTCTAATGCACTTGAAAGGTGAAGGGGTCTGTTTTTTCGATAGCTCAGAAGGCTCAGCATGAGCCGAACAATGGATGGTTTTTGCGAGAACAAACAATCGAACGCAACCGTGTATTAGAACGTAAACTTTATTCTGATCTTTCGTTTCAACATTGTTGCCAGAACATTGAAATAAAAGAAGCATGCAAATAAATTGCTTTCAAGCAAATAACAAGGGCTTCTTCGATGTACTCTGCATCATTTAGGGTGAAGATGAATCGAAGCCAATGTTCAAATTTTCAAGAGCACGGATCTGGAGAACCAAGCATCGGTTTGTGCTGAAAACCTAATCGATTGGTCACCACCAGCTAGGGACCAATCGATTAAGTTTCCAGCTTGAACGGATGTTCGGTTCTCCAGATCCGTGCTCTTGAAAATTTGAAGTTTGGCTTCAATTCATCTTCACCTTAGGGTCTCTGAAGAAATTGCTGTAGGAATCCAGGAAACAATTCTGAAGGAATCATAGCAGAACTCATAGCATTAATTTATTTCATAAAATCCTTGAGAAATTTCTTGAATGAATTCCTGGACCATTCACCGAAAAAATATGAAAGTATTCCCAAGGAAATCCACAAAGACATCCTTGGATGCTTTTGCAATTAAAAACTACTTATGTCGAAGTCGAACAGGATTCGTTGGCGAAATTCCTGGACGAATTTCTCAGTTGAACTTCTTATATAGGTACTTAAACAATTTCTCAAAGTGATTCATGAATAAATTCTTGTTAGAATTTCTTAAGATCCTGATTCCTTGAAGAATCCATTATGAATTTTCTAAAAAAATAATTCTAATTGGTATCCCTGAAGGAATTATTGATGCAGCTCTTGGATAAATGGCTGGAAAGTTCCTAAAGAAGTTTTTTTTTCTTTTTCAAAGTAAAAAAAAAATCCCTACATTTTTTTGAGAAACCCTTCGAAGAAATCTCGAAAAGAATTTCTGGAGGAATTTCTAAAAAAACCCTCGGGGTATTCTTTAGGGAATCCGTTACGGAATGGGGATAGGAATCTCTGTAAGAATCATTATTAAAATTTGGTTAGCCTCGTTCGATAAATATAATTTTAGAAATTGTTTGCTGCTTTAACTACTACTTTTTCACGATTAGTTCCAAAAAATTAACAGTCATTTCTGAAAAGTAAATTTTTATCGAACTTAGAACACAAAATAGTAGTGCATTTCATTTCAAAAGAAAACCTTTGGTGGGCTATAAGAGTCTAAGATTCTGAGGACACTCGTTTTTTGAAGGCTCAACTTAACACTTCAGTCGTCGCGCTGTTGTATTTTGTACAACACTGTTGAAAAAACCTCGCTCTTCGTTCACAATAGTAACGTGGAGGTTCTGACAGTGGCAAACCGCGCGACAACTGGAAGGTTAAAACGAATCTGATTTGGTCTACTTTTACGTATCGTAATTATCGTCATCATCGAAACTTCAACAGCAGTGTTTCTGTTCACAACAGGAGTTTATTCGATGAAAATGTGTTCACTGTGTTTCGGTTCATGGAGAGTAGAATACAGAGAACACCTTTTCATGTAAACTTTCATGGTTTTTAACAAATAAAAATTGCTCTTGAAATTCTATCACTATCCCTTGAATATCATATTTTTTATTTCCGCCATCTAAATCGATCTAATTACGTTTCATGCATTATTATTGTTATTTACAAGTTTATGAAACCTTTTTTTTATTTTTTAAATATCTTTACAATTTTCATTTTTTTTCCTAATACTTCTTCTAATTACAAAAAAAAAAAACAAATATTAACAGTATTTCCGAAACTATGAAAAAAAAAATCTGAAACATATATTATTTTTCGTGTAATAACGAAAAACAGTTTTGGTCTATAAATTTGTTACCACCAAGTTCCTCATCAACTATAGTTTAGTTGTGGAAAAATATTTAAAAAACATTTTTGGGTTAATACCATTTATTTTTTTTTCGAGCTACGAAATACATTTTATACAGGGTATCTCGATCTATAAGGCATCTTCAGCAATGTTTCAAAATGCATGGCGAGTTATACGATTTCTGAAACTCACCAGACGATTTGTAACGGCGCTGAGGATGGTCTAAAGACAGAGTTGGGAAAGAACTAATGTTTCTGAAAAACTAACTCAAATACTGAGAAGAAATATTTTGAGGTGAATGCATACTAAAGGACTTGTTTACTTTATTGTGTACAAGTGATCCATAAGTTTCAAGCACTCCAATAGATTTTCACTCAGAGCTATGCCCGCTACATATTAAGATCGAAAAATTCGGCGTCCCTTGACCCATTTTTTTCAAGTTAATAAAAGTAATCTGAGTTTATGCGAAAATTTAAACTACCAACACGAAGTATTGGGAAATATTGTTAATGATCGCCAGAAAACAATCTGATATTAAAAAAATAACTGCGATATTTCACACAACTAGCAATCAGATAATTTATGAGATAAGTTGTTTTAGCGTGCTTGTGGTAATGTTCTGCTTTATCGGTATACATCGGAATCATTTGCAATGCATTCTATTTCTAGCTTTCAATAATCAGCGCACTGCTTTATCTGCACCGATTGTACTAATGCAATGCACATTTTGTGTGTATTTTTTCGATTTTCCATTTTCAGGCGTGATCGATTTTCTCCGCAAATTTCCATCAAGGACGTCGCTGCCATGTTTGAGTCGCGGTCGCAGAACCAATCGTAATTTGAAACGCGTTCTTCGCTTCTGCCCTATGGATCACACTGTGGGAAGCCTGCGCCCTTCCGTGATGAATTGTTGGAAACGTTCAGTTTTTGGAATCATGTGTAACTCTAGACCTAACTACGCCTTCGTGTTCTATTTGACCAAAATTTATGCATTGCAAATAAAAATGACTGTTTGTTTTAAAATTTGTATGAAAGTAGAAAAACTATGACAAGAATCAAACACAGCTGGAAAAAAAATCGCATTGATATTAACAATTTCTTACAAGAAGCTATTACCTACAGCTAATTATGCTACGCTGTCTCTATTGTACGAATAACCGAAACTACGTAGATCAATACAACTCACATATAAACGTACACAAACTTATCTAGTTTATTTATAAAGCAAAACACTTACTCAAAATTTATGAGAACATATTTTTTGTAAATGAAAAAAAATGACTAAAAATGAATAAGTAGAGACTCGACAAGAACAAACAAAGTAGCTATAATATTTGTAAAACAAACTGCTTCTACTACTGCAAAAAGGGAAACAAAAAGTTGCATTTATGCACAACTCACTTACCGAAGCTGTATTGTATAACGATACAGTTTTCCTACACACTAGCTCTTGTTAGGAACTATCAAAAGCTCTTTATAACTTCCAAAATCTTCTTGTTCGAAGCTATGTTTGATGATTCAAACATGAACAGGACGCTAAACTAAAAAAAAAGCAACTGTAAGGATAGAGGTCGAATTGATAGAATATACTTATATACAAACAAAGAAAACTAAGGATATTAAACAAGTAGAAGTTTGAGATCTGACAATTCTTAGAAGAAAACGTCAAAAGTGTAAATTATATTTGCTGAGTTGAAGAATGAGTTCAATTAGTAGATGATTTGTAGATGCCGTGACTAACGATATTTGTTTTGTATTGTACATATGAAATTTTGAGTCTAAGAGGGATAGAAAGTTGCTTACATCACATCTTTTTATTAGGTAGATTTATGTTCATCGTTTTTTTTTTTTATGAATGTTAGCTTTGTAAAACAGTTTGGCTTCGTTTACAAAACGGATTGTAATTATCCATTCTGATACTGTTTTGTTTAGTTTTTGTTTAACGATTCGACCAGCGAGAATAAATTTGTTTTGTTTTAGAGAATCTTGTTTCAGCCTGAATGGAGTGGTTAACGTGAGAAAATTTAAGCAGAATTGCAGGAGATATTTTACAATATGAGCACGAACAGATTTCAGAAAACGAATTGCAGCCAAAACTTCAAATAATGTAAACCGAGTTGATACACCGATTCAGACAATAAATCAATGGCAAATTGCAAATAAACGTAAATCGATAGACACATTTTTCAATGAAAGCTTCACAATAGTTTCTGCTGTAAATTGATTTATCCAACGACTTTCGCTCCACACTAGCATTGAACCTTTTTTGTAAATATACATTCATTTTACAATCCATTGATTCAAATGATCGAATATGTAAAACATGCGGACGAATGTTAGATTCTTTGTAAATATATCGATTGCGTAAAATACTTCATTACTGATAGGATAGTGAAATGTCACACAAGAAACTGAAAATGCAAATGTTGCATTGCATTGACTACGAAAAAGAAAGGATTATAAAACTCTGAACACATGCTAATCGCTAAATAACACACAGTCAAAAGTCACATAGAATCTTACTAACTTGGTATTAACATGAACGCTTTGATATTGAAGACAGCAGAGCAGCAACTATAGGAATATTCAGAACTTGAAATGCATCTTTTTTTGCTAAGCACACACTATCCGATCTATGAACAAAAAAATGTTCCAACACTAAACAACACTGTAATGGGAATAATGAAGAAGGCAACTGAATACAAATAAATTCTTTCCTTGAAAATACGTTGAATTCCAGTGAGAAAGTTGTTCTTCGCCTCGATCCGAAACTTCCCAATTGAAAAAGAAACAAATAAAAAAAAACATGCAGGGCAAGGAATATCGGCTTATTTGAAGTAAGCAAAGAACAAATTAACGAAAATAAATGACGTAGCATTCCAGTGGTGGCAAGAGTCTCTGATTTGGCAACGAATGGTTTATTTTAGGTAAAAGATGGAACAGTGGGGTGTCAAAAATTGGTCAATACAATGCTACGTCGTTTATGGGCGACCCAAAAAAGAAATCGATCACTCAAATTACGTCCTTATCATTTGCTTCATGCTAGGACTAGATTCATTTATTTCGGGATTATGTTGCGTAGTCGAAATCCAGTGATATTTAAATGGATTTTGTCATCATCGTGGACGATATTGCTGTTTACGTTTGACGTGCAAATCTTGTTCAAAAGCGTTCCAAATGCGGTAATACAAACTACAGTGAAACCTCCATGAGTCGATATCTGAAGGGACCATCGACTCATGGAAATATCGAGTTGTGGAAACAAATCCCTTGGAAAGCTGTTTGAGGGGACCATCATAGTAACCATGAAATTTTGTTTTCAGTATGGTTCCATGAGTCGATATCGAGTCATGGAACATCGACTCATGGAGGTTTAACTGTAATCAAAGGACACCAAGCAACTGTGATTCATATCACTGCCAACCTAGCAAGGAAAAGCTATCTTTGACTTCGCTTTCCTTGTGATAAATCTTACCGCGTTTGGGTGTTCCCGCATTTGTTATTTGCATTTCAAACGCACACAGCAATACATCAAAGAATCAACCATGGCGGCTCAAAATTTGAAATTTGATCGATTATGTTTATTGTGTAGAAAAAATGCCATCCTCAATCATTCTTTTTTTAGATTTTAGTACTTTTATACACATGTCGTTATGAACACTACTACATAAAACGGTATTCAGGCGCATGCGTTCAATGTTTGATATTAAATACATGCGTATTCAGGAGTTATATTGCGTTACACCCTATACACATTGGTATTGCACCGCACAAAATGAACGCTTGCTATTCAACATGCTATGTGGCATGCTGAGGATAGTGGATCCTGTTCTGGGCACTTTGATTCACGTTGGCGGGGCTTTTTTAGAGATTGTTCAAATATTATGTAACTCAAGAGGGAAATGGAGAGAGTTTTCCGTAGTGTTACGGTCCATACACAAATTTGAAATTTTCCATGAAAAAGCTGTTCACAAATTTCATAACGCTAAAGGGAATGGGTGGGTGTACTCAAAATGTTACAGATCGTACAATATTTTCAAAATATTCATACGAAAGGGGGCTTAAATTGACTAATTTTGCATTACTTAATATTTGAATCATGGGGGCCTTCCTTAGCGAGTGGTTAGAGTCCGCGGCTACAAAGCAAAGCCATGCTGAAGGTGTATGGGTTCGATTCCCGGTCTGTTCAGAATCTTTTCGTATTTCCTTGACTTCCCTGGGCACAGAGTATAATCATACCTGCCACACGATATACGAATAACTGTGGAAGTGCTCATTGAACACTAAGCTGAGAAATAGGCTCTGTTCCCGTGAGGACGTTAATGCCAAGACGAAGAAGAATATTTGAATCATCCCTTGAAGCTACTAGATCATATTTGGCCACATTATAAGGCAATGAGCCTCTGTACGTGCCATAAATTCTTTTGTTCTTTTGACTTTTACTGTGCGCCGTGTGTTGGTGCTGTCTCGCTCTCTCTGACGGGCAACTTGGAAACAGAGCGCACAGTAAAAGTCAAACGTTCTATGGCATGCATAGGCTCATCCATGAGACAGCTTGCGATCATCTGGTTTTTTGTTTACCATGAGCTTTTGACGTTTCGCGATCGGAGTGACCGTTCGATTGCAAAGAAATAAATATGACAAGTCTATAATAATACTCGTATTTTTTATTCAAGGTGTGTGCATTTTACTCTGTAATCAGAGTAAGGTGTAATCACTTGGTGAAAGTGGCTAGGAGGCCATCTTTAACTTGCTGACCGTTTTGTTTACAAACATTACTGCTTGACCTGGATGATGCTGAAACTGAGATCAACCGTGCTGCCATCAGTGTGGGCGAAATCTTCAAAAAAGAAATAAAAAAGTAGAGCACACAAGGAGTAGGGGCGACCAGATTAGAATTATTCTTGGCAACACTGTTTCTCCAACCAATCAGGAGTCAATCTCTCGACTGCCTGTCTCAGATGTTTGTAAACAAAACGGCCAGCCTTTCCTCACCTACCCTTTCTGGTTTTCTCTAGAAATCCTGTATAAGAGAGATTCGCGGAAGCTGACATTTCTGTCAAAGTGTGAGCCAATCGAGCAGCGAGAGCTGTCAAAGTGTGAGCCAAACGAACATGCGTTATGTTTGTTTTTAATTTTTCTTGAAGAGTAATGTAATCCGCTTGAAATTATTTCGGTAAAAGTAATTTTGCATGAAGCAAAATAATGAAATATTTTTCTTTTTTAAATTTTTGTCAATGCGATTTTTAATTGTTATTTTTTTGGCTATTTATTAGTTTGGATATGTAGCTCAAAGATCTATAACGAAACAAAATACACTTTTTAGCAATGAGGAAGTCATGTCCGTGTTAGAATATTATTCTCGACGCCGAGCAAAACCAGCACTGCTGGTCTGTTGCCAAATCATTCCATTTTACTTCCGCTTATCTCTCTATAAAGGATCACTAGTTTTCTCCACAAAGTGAGCATAATGGAACACCTTAGAGTATTAAACCCGCCTTGGTCCGAATCATTTTCGCGGGCTCGGAGTGTTTTTTTGGCTGGCTTCGTTCGCTTGCCCAGTGCTTTGCGAAGACCCAAGCTGTCCTATTAATTTTTCGCGCGCTCAGAGTGATTTTTTATTTTTCAGTTAGCACTTTATTCGTGCGCCATCGGAGTTATTTTATATTCCTGCTTAAACGTGTTGACGCTGCAATTGTAATTGTTCAGTCGAGGATGGATTACCAATTGGTGAGCTCGTTTCACGCTTGTAATAACACATTTGTATCACAAAATGTATTTTTTATGAATTTGTTGAACAAACTATGAATAGTTCGTCACTTTAAGTGTTGACATAAGCGCTTCTTCATGATTTAAAAAATTTCGAGATTCAAACCTTTGAATAGTTCGATGTTTAAGATGTCGACGCATTGATAGATAACTTTTTAAACAGAGGTTACATGAATCGCATCACTTACCAAGGTGAATCCTGATCATGTAGCTTTGAAGCCCTCCCACTGACAAAACTCCTTCTCGTGGGTGAAGATACAGAGGTATACTCGGTCTTTAGTAACAATGGATGTCACACTAACATTCCTTCCCTTCCCCGATGACCGTAAGGACGTGGTTGTTGGTTCCCTGTACAATTTCGATGATTCTTGTCAATCACGGAGCAGCAACTACGAATTGTACGGTCTTCAATGCTCACGCTCATGTTAATAAAAAATTCTTCAATTCATAAATACTCAACCTTCTTGAAGCCGATAAAACCATGTGGTCGACCTAGACATGACGTTGCGTTTGAATTGCGCTGCGTTTGATATCTTCTGCGCGTTACCGCCGCCGCTGGATGTGGATTTAATATAAGCGCCGCAATAATGTTTGTACACATTAAGCTCTTACGGTGAATTTCACCGTAATCTCAACAACTGAACAGTTCGGTAAAATAAAACACCGTAATTCCGTCGAAATTTTACGGATTCCGGTGATTTTTCACGGAATACTGTAAAAATTTACCGTACTCCGTTAATTTATTTCACCGTACTGTTCAGCTGTTGAGATTTTACAGGAATCCGTAAAATAATTTAAGTGTGTAGACAAAACGGACAGTGCCTCCTAGCCACTTTCGCCAAGTGATTACACCTTACTCTGGTTACAGAGTAAAATGCACACACCTTGATTCGGACTGCTTGGGTCTTCGCAAAGCACTGGGAAAACGAACGAAGCCAGCGAAAAAACACTCCGAGCGCGCTAAAAATGAATCGGACTGCTTGGGCCTCCGCAAAGCACTCCTGAAGATTTTTTTATTTAACGTCTATAAAGATGTACTCTAAAAATGTTCCTGGAATATTGGTATGTGACCGTGAAAATGAGTGGATGAAGCTATATTTTGTTTTCATTGAAATCTCTGTAATTATCGAAGAACAAGGCTGATTTATCATAAAAGTTTCTGAAAAAAATGAGTAGACCCATAAAAATCTTTACAAGAACCATGGTGGTTATTTGAAGATGAAAATATTGCATAGAACAGTAAAGGAAATATAGATTATTTTTTCGTAGAAATTTCTTAGAAAATCATTGCGAGAATCCATCATTTGTTGCATATAAGCTAAATTTTTCGAAATCGGTCAAAAAATAGTTGTTAGGTAGTGAGTCTTAATGGGAAAAAATACTTTAAATTTGAATTAAAAATTTTATGAATTACAATCAATTTTCAAGTTAGAAAGTATCGCATAGATGAATCTGCAAAAAACCCATTTGTATGAGATTTTAAGGCCGCACGGGACGTCATCATAATCACCCTATCCATTTGAAGAAGCAAATCCCAAGAACTACTCCATACATCGATGCGAAAAATGTATCACTATGATTCTATATATGTAGTGCACAACCCAATACATTTTCAGCTTCATCGGTTCACTAAAACTCGAGATTTGCTTCCACAAAGTTTTGATGATAATTGTTAGAGTGAGACAAAACATAGGGAAAATAACACGGTCTCCCGTGTCGCCTTAATACTTTTTTTTGCTTTGCATCGATCTGCACGTCAGGTTTTCTCTCTTTCGGTGTTCTATCTATAGACTTCCAGTAAGAGCTAGAATGCCACCAACAGCGTGCGGAATAAAGTGTACCGAGAAGAAGTTTTAGAATAAATTGCCTTTCGTTTAATTTTCTAAAAAATGAGTTGTGTTGTTAGTTGAGTAAACGCGTCGTGTGCTAAAGGGATTGTTTCCCGAAAAATAAGCGCGTTATTCGACCCCTAATCAATCATATCAGCTAAAGAGCCGGATCCTATTCTTGGCACTTTTGATTTTCTTCGGCAGTGGGGTTTTTGGAAGCTTCCTGTCGTGTGTATCGCATTGAAGTGCTTGGCAAAGTTGCAAACAAACCCCCATGCCAAAATGAATCTTCGAAGTGCCCAAGTAGCGCTGAACTCTATTCGTTCATCTTGCCCTATTATAGAAGTTAGCTTAATTAATAAGCGAATACAGTGCTTATCGGTAAATTGCCTGCAACAATCTCCCTTATAAATATTACGTTTAAAAAAGCACTATAAAATCAAGAGCACGTCAAACGTCGACCATTTAATATTTTGGAGAGATTGTTATCGGTTCTGATTTTATTAAAACATACACTTTGTTGCATCAGAGATGCCAGTCGATGTGTTAGAAGGCGTCACAACGTAAAAGGTCACGTTTTTTTTTTTTTTAGGAAGAGGTTTCCACGCACCGTGTAATCAATTTCATGTGCTGGCAATCTGGATTTAATTGTCCTTTCCCGAGTACCGTAATACGAGGTAAAATTGATCACTGGGGAAAATACGATTTGATTGGTAACAAATAACATTTCCTTGCAAGGATGCTGTATGTTTCTTTGGCTTCAGAGACATTCCATGTTTTTTAGTTTATAAATGTATAATGATAATTTTAAACTCTTTTGTTTTTATTAATGTTAGTTTTGTTTAGAAATATTCACAGTTTTTGAAGTCATACAGTATTACAAGCAGCTACGGCTCTGCTGCCGTTGCTTCATGGCGCCTTCGGCGAACCTCAATTTGCCGCCACTTATACTCAAAGTTATCATTGTTTTAAACATGTTTACGTCAAACATATCAGAAAATAGAATAATCAATTCTTCACCCAAATCCTCAAAAGTATCAAGCAAACTATATGAGTATCGATTAAAAATAAAAATACATTAAACAATTGGTTAAGCTTCTGTAAGAAGCATGCATTTCTAGTTTAGTAAAACTGTGCATTATTGCTTTTAATGAAAAAAAAATCATGAAACAACTTTTCATATGGCTAGAACCAAACTCGCAGGAGCTAATTCATTGGACAGAAATCAAGTTTTTCTATTCTCGAACTAATTACAGGGAAAATCTACAAGACGTTTTGGGATTATTCGTTTTAAGTCTAGTTGTGAAATATTTCTAAATAAATTAACAGTTGGTTTCTGCAAAACAATCTCAGCTAAAAGAAAATGTTTCGGAATAAACGGAAGCTTCAAAAATTATCAGCCAAAAAATATTCCAATTTGTGTTGAAAAGTTGTACCAAAATTCATACAATCATAACAAGTAAATTTAATAAAGTAGCTGGAAGGAAAATTAGTTAAAAAAATAGAGATAATAAAAAAGGATTTTTTTGGAATTTGGAACAATCAATCGTTTTCATTCCAATATTAAGGTAAGGTCAAAGGCAAAACATTCTTTCGATGAAATTAAAGAAACTTATTATTAATAAATTCCTTGAGAACTCTGCTGAGTGCAAGAAACCCTATCTGGATTCCGTGGGAATTGGTTCCAGGGTTTTCAGGTTGTGCAACTCTGCACAGAATAAGTAAAAAATTCTAATACATTTACGCCAGAATAACACCAAGAATTATGTAAAAATCCTGTGTATGTAATCTTGCTAAAGATTCTGCAGCAATCTAACCCAAGATTTTGTGAATCTTGCTCAAGAGTTTATAATGATTGTTTACAATTTATGTTGACACATATACTACCCATTAAGGCATAACTGTCCCATATAGAAAAAGTAGGCGTTGAGAAAATAACGCTAAAAGTTTGAAGTTTATCTTCTCATACAAATGTTCAAAATTTTCTAATACATTTCTGCGTGGCACATTCATTTAGGATACTAAAAAAAAGACGACTAATTTTGCTTCTAATCTTAAGCAAAAAATTTATACTTGAACAAAATTCACGTTTTGCAGCTGCTATTTGGATTGACAATTCATATAAAGAATGTTATACTTTTATTTTTCAATATGGGACTGCATCAGCTTCATATTTTGGCACAACATTTTCAAACAAAGTGTGTGAATTTGTATATGCATATTAGAGTATATGTTAAAACATGAATGTTGCGATGAAAAAAGGCGTTCGAAAATCCATACGGGACAGTTATGCTTTTATGGGCAGTATATATATAGTTGTTCAGTAATCCAATCCGCATGGTTTTTGAAAAAATATATATACACATATATTTTAAATATGTATACAATTTACTGTGAATTTCTAGCCCAGAATTCTGTGTGAAGCGTTTGCAAGAGAAATTATCGGGATTTCGTTGGGATTCAGCTTGGGATTAGCAGAAGTTGTGTTTGACAAATATGACTGTTTTGCAGTAAATTGTTAAAAATGTCTAAGGAAGATTACAAAAATCAATCAAATACATTTTAAATTCATTTACTTATCATTGCCGTGCTTAATTAGAATAATAAATGTTTGATTAACTTTATCAATACCTCCAAGAATTTCTCCCAAGAATATTTTATTTACAAACTCAGCCTTCTGAGACACATTCTGCGTACATTTCTAAAATCGATTCAGAAATAGTTCAAATTTATACATTTATTAGGACTGTGACAAACTAAACTCGAAAGATTCAAAGGTTTGTATCTTTTCAAAAAAAAAAAAACATTTCAAACCCTCTATTGTTATCGTAGTTTGAGAACAGGCTTCAGAACTATTGTACCAAGAGTAAAATTTATTACCACTTACTATTCCATTTTTGACTAAACATCCAACATTTTCTCAAACTTTTCGATGATATCGCTTTTTTAATCTAAATCACTATACCAAAAACGTATTCTAATAATAGAGACACTCCGGTTATGAGCACACATTGTATGTTTAATAGAGTGATGCAAATTTCGAAATGTTTGCTCCCCTATGCTTAAACGATTTCAATTATAGTAAATAGCATCCTCCCAAAGTTTGAAGTGATTCGGAAGAAATTTGACTGTGCACACGCCTTTTGAAGTTTATATGGAGATTACTATGGAAAACGCCAATCTTTTGTGTTCGTCCCTCTATCTCTTCGTCATATTATTTTATGGAAAAGTGAACAAATTCTTCTAATGTGAAATCCTTTCAGCTACAACTTTGCCGAAGACCACTTTTTGATTGGACCTCAGGATAAATTGTTATACAACATCATAAAGTTGGTTTGCATGTAGCATGCTTCACCAACTGTTCGGCAGGCAACAGTGGTGCTCCTGGCGGGAAGAATAGATCAAAGTAATCCAGGCTACTATGTTCTACAGCAAACAAGCAGTGTTGCTCTGAAAGTAATTGAATGATCATCTCAGCATGATTTAGATTTTGTTATTAAAAATAAAAAAATATCCTTACGTCCCATCGAAATGTGGTCTTCGGCAAAGTTGTAGCTAGGAAGTTTTCACATAAGATGAGTGTGTTCACTTTTCCATATATTATTATGACGAGCAGTTAGAGGACTGAACACAAAAGGTTTGCCTTTTCCATAGTAATTTCCTTATAAACTTCAAATAGCGTGTGCACAACCAATTTTTTTCCGAATCACTTCAAATTTCGGGAGGATCATTTTCATCATAATTGACATCGGTTAAGCATAGGGGAGCAAAAACTTAAAAATTTGCATCAGTCTAATGTTTAACCTTACCATAAATAAAACAAATTGGAAACCCTGTCGTAGTATCTGTTCAAAAATGGTTGATTTTTTATAGGTGTACTTTTGAACTATTCAATGATTTCAGTTAGTTTTAGTCTGTCTTTGTATTGCGTGTTTCTGGTTTTAAATTAACGCTCAGCAAAAAAAAAAAAAAATACAAAATCACATGTTTTATGCAACTTATTTCAAAAACAACTCTAAATGCTTAACAATTGTTAGAGGAACATTTTGCTCCATGCCTTCCAAAACTCCAATATCACGAAAGATCACACTTAAATCCCTTCCCGTTAAATGTCTTTACCATTATCATTTTATATGAAAACTAAACACAATTTTCGGATTGTTTTCCTTATTCGATGTGGGTGCTTACAATTTTATCTTCATTTGGCTCTTGTTATTCTATTGTCATAGACTAACAGCTTAGCTTAGCTTAGCTTAGACTGACTACACATATCAATGGTTGCTATTCCGTGATTGACCGAAGTCAGTGAAAATGCACAAAGAATCAACTAGAAGTTCGGCTGGGATTGGCCATAATTTTCTTCAGTGTGCATAATTCAGTGCCTCTATTTATACAGGGTCAATAACGGCGCCGGCCACGTCCTTGCAGTCAGGTGGGATTGGGGGAAGGAATGTTAGTGTGTAACCTTTGCTTTTTGGAGACCGTGTTTGCCTCTGCATCTCCACAAAGGTTACTGGGAGGGATGTTCGTTAATGGGGAGGATCGTTGGGTCATAGGATTCACTTTGATAAGCGATTAGACCATGATAAACAATGATTTGTGAGATATATACATGCTTATACGTAAATATAATATTTTCATTTGATATGAACAATTTCTATGTAGAGGAAAATTATGCCGACACTTGAGGTGACGAACCATTCAAAGTTTGTTGAACAAATACCTAAATGTAACATTCCTACAGCTGTCAGGACGAAAGTATGTGTTATTATATTTTACTCATTTGAAAAGAAACAAAAAACTCGATTGGTTGGGACATCATAGAACACTCTTATTCTTATGCCGACACTTACAGTGGCGAACCATCCAAAGTTTGTTGAATAAAGTGAACCTTTCGCAAGTCTACACTTGTAGTGTCGAACCATTCAAAGTTTTTTTAATTACAAAAATAAAGGTATATAAGAGGCGTTCTGAAAAAAAAAATGTTAAACATAAATAAATCATGAATCAGAGTTTGTGTCGACACTCACAGTGACGAACCATCCATAGTTTGTTGAAAAATCATATTTACATCCCACCATTGTAACGACTGAATGTGCAGTCATACATATTTTATAGATTAGAAATAGTAGCATGAAACGAGCTCACCAATTGATCCGTTATCCTTGACTGAGCAGCCACAATCCACTTTCGGCTTCACTCGTTTAAAAATAGCACTCAGGAAAAAAAAAAAATAAGCGCGCGACCCAAAAAGAATAAAAAAAAAACTGTTCGGGCTTTCTTGACGCACTGCCCAGGAGCAAGCGTCAAGGTCGAAGGATCAAACAGAACTCATTCTATTGTCATAGACTAACAAAACATAAAGGAGCTTTATTTACATGTTTCACATGCTCTTCTGGCGTGCGTGCGATGCGACCATGCCTAGGAAAGTCCACCCTAGAAATGGGAGACCACCGACGTACTGGTGGACTCAAGCAATTGCGAACCTGCGCCGTGCCTGCCTACGAGCCAGGAGGCGAATGCAGCGAGCACGTACCGAGCAGGAACGTGAAGAACGACGGGCGGTGTTCACCGTTGCCAAAGTCGCGCTGAAGTCCGAGATAAGGGCAAGCAAAAAGGCCTGCTTTGAGAGACTCTGTCAGAGTGCCAACGCGAACCCGTGGGGTGATGCCTACAGGATCGTAATGGCGAAGACAAGAGGTGCAATTGCTCCTACGGAGCAATCTCCACAGATGCTGGAGGGGATCATCGAGGGGCTCTTCCCGCGCCACAACCCTAGCCAATGGCCTCCTTTTGTAGGACAGCCGGGGATTGGGGCTGGCGATGAGGATAGAGTAACCGATGAAGAACTTGTAGGGATTGCAAAATCCCTAAGCATGGGGAAGGCACCAGGTCCGGACGGAGTTCCAAACCTGGCCCTCAAAGTCGCAATCTTGGAGGCTCCCGGTATGTTCAGATCTGCTATGCAGATATGCCTGGACGAGGGAGTATTTCCAGATGCGTGGAAGAGGCAGAGCCTGGTACTATTGCCAAAGGCGGGGAAACCACCTGGTGACCCGTCGGCGTATAGACCAATATGCTTGATTGACACGGCGGGGAAGGTGCTCGAGAAGATCATCCTCAACAGACTGTTGAGGTACACTGAGAGTGTAAATGGTCTCTCAAGCAACCAGTTCGGCTTCCGGAAAGGGAAGTCCACCGTTAGACGCTATTCTGACGGTTAAGAAAACCGCTGAGATAGCACTCCAGCGTAAGAGGAGGGGGATTCGCTACTGCGCAGTAGTGACTCTGGATGTAAGGAACGCATTTAATAGTGCCAGTTGGGCGGCTATTGCCGATGCGCTCCTGCGTCTGGGGATACCCGAGTACCTGTACAAGATTCTCGGAAGTTACTTCCAGAATCGGGTATTAGTCTATGACACAGAGGTGGGTCGGAAGTGCTTTCACATAACCTCAGGAGTCCCGCAAGGTTCCATCCTGGGCCCGGTGTTATGGAATGTCATGTACGACGAGGTGTTGAGATTAAAATTCCCGGCGGGTGTGGTTGGCTTTGCCGACGATATTACGCTGGAGGTCTACGGTGAATCTATCGAAGAAGTGGAATTGACTGCAGCCCACTCGATCGCAATTGTGGAGGAGTGGATGAGCTCCAGGAAACTGGAATTGGCTCACCACAAAACTGAGGCGGTTGTTGTCAACAACCGAAAGTCGGTGCAGCAAGCGGTGATCAGTGTAGGCGACTGCACGATCACTTCGAAGCGCTCCGTCAAACACTTGGGGGTGATGATCGACGATAAGCTTACCTTCGGTAGCCACGTCGATTATGCCTGCAAGAGAGCCTCCACAGCTATTGTGGCACTGTCCCGGATGATGTCCAATAGCTCTGCGGTGTACGCCAGCAAGCGAAAGCTTCTGGCCAGTGTCGCCTCGTCCATACTGAGGTATGGTGGCCCGGCTTGGGGCACGGCCTTAAGTACCAAGAGCTACCGTAGCAAGCTAGAGAGTACTTATAGGCTAATGTGCCTGAGGGTTGCGAGCGCGTACCGTACCGTGTCACACGATGCACTCTGCGTCATCACCGGTATGGTGCCTATATGGAAGACATAGAGTGCTTCGAAATGCGAGGCACAAAAGGCATATGCAGGACTGCCAGACTGGCCTCCATGGTCAAATGGCAGCGTGCGTTGGACAGTTCCACCAAGGGAGTGTGGACTCACAGGTTGATTCCGAGGTTAGATATCTGGGTCAATAGGCGCCATGGGGAACTAACATTCCACCTAACACAGGTCCTTTCGGGCCATGGATGCTTAGGCAGTATCTACACCGTTTCGGTCATGCGGGTTCTCCCGAATGTCCAGTTTGTGCAGGTTTAGAGGAAACGGCGGAACACGTTTTGTTCGTGTGCCCGCGTTTCCGCACAATGCGTGACCGCATGTTTGCCACATGCGGTCGGGACACGACTCCGGACAATTTGGTCCAGAGGATGTGTGAAGACGAGTTTGGCTGGAATGCCGTTTCATCGGCTATCACCCACATCGTCTCGGAACTGCAAAGGAGGTGGCGAGTGGACTCGAGGAGTGGCTAGTGCAGACGCTAAACAACAGGTGGTCCAAAGGTTCGCAGTCGGCTACGTAGGTCATACCGGTGCCCTACGGTCGAAATCGACCCTTACAGCGATTAAGTGGCCGCGGGGAGAACATCCTGGTAGCGCTGCTGTCGTAGCGCCGGCCTACTGGGTTGGTACGAGCCTCTGGTTGTTCGGAGCAGGTGGAAGCCCCTTCGTCAGCAATCCCAGCTGGTGCTAGCTGATAGGGCCTGAGCCTTCAGTAGGTCAAATTGCGAAGCCCGCAGTATCACTTCTTGATACCTGCGGTGCAGCTGGGCGCGGGCGTAGTGGTCGACCCTGCCCGCTTTCAGCGGACAACGGGAGGTGAGGACCACCTGGGAAGCTGGCAAAGCGCCAGCATGCTACCTTGGTGGACCCCCCTAAGCATGTCATCGATGTTCGTTGCTGCATGGCTACGCAGCTAACCTGGAGGATGCGATGTGCAATAGCCCCTCTCCGAAGCAATGCCTTCTTGGTGGTCCCGGAGAGACGAAGGGTTTGGCGGCAATGGAAATGGTTTGGTGGGTCGGGCCCGGATAAAAACGTATCATTCAGTGAATGGAATAAACCATTAATGTACAATATAACGTATTGGATGCAATACAGCGTATTGTAATTGAATGTCGAAGCAATATTATTCTTGTTTGGATATACAATTCAAAAACAATATAATATATTGTAACAGAACATTGTATTGTTTTTAATTGGTTTTATACCTTACAATTTTGGTCAAATTCCTATTTTCGCATAAAACAACTGTTGCTTTTTTCTATGTAGCTTTGCTGAAAGAAATAAACAAAACAAGTTCAGAAAGCAAGAAATGTTGGGTGAAAAATATTCAAAAAGTAAAAATAAGTAGTTTTTTAAAAGTCACTTGACATAAGCTGTAACGACGAATGCAACCATGATACAGTTCGTTGAATTGTTTTTGTATCGTACAACAATACACGAATTGCTAATAAAGACAATACATGAACATTATATCGTATTGTATGTTCAAAATGTTTGTATGAGAAAATATCTATATTTGTATTGTTACGATACTTAACCACCCATACATTATATTGCAAAAATCCCATATACCATACAGTGAACTGTTCAAAACAATATATTGTACTGTAATTGTATTGTCATTTTACATATACTGTATTGTATTTCCAATACATTAAATGGTACTGTTACAATACGTTATATTGTTTTTGTATTGTATTTTTTATTCGGGGGGTGTAGTCCTGTTTACTGCTTGCATGTAGTAAATGGTCCCTAACCCCACACGGCGTCTGTTGAGCAGATTATCCCCCCATTGCTTAGAATAAAAAAAAAAAAAAAAAAAAAACTTGCTCTTCTGACCAACGGCATTGATTACAAGCATAGTTTTTCAAACTTAAAACCGTTTGTTCTCGAAAAATGTGCCTTTTTCATGTTAAATTGCCTACATATTGGCGTTCAATGCTGATTTCCAAAGTTTAATTTTTAAACTATATTATTACACGAGTTATAAGAATTTTGACATCATTTTCAGATTCAGGAGAACTGAATATAGTAGAATAGGGTTTTTTTCTTATTTTAAAACCTGTTTTGTTATATGGTTATCAATTTTGCAATCGAATTTCTTTTAAATTTTAAATATTTAAGATATTTTATGATATGTTAAATGTTGTTTATTATTTTGTTATAATTGCATTAGACCAATGATGCAATGGTTAATATTTGAATTTGTAAGAAGCATTTTTTTAATGGTGGTCAAATATCTCCGGTTTACGGTACTGACAGCGTGTACACTAGAGTACAATGTTTCATTCATAAATGGAAAGACCGGCAATCGGTAAAATAAATCATTCGTTCAGCTTTGGGTATCGTCAGCACGGGTGCTTGTTAATAGAAGGATAATCGTGTTACACTGGCAATTCGGTGCTGCACTTTTCCCTCCCGTTCACTAGCCTTATAGGGTGCAATCACGGAGCTGGGAGATTAAATCAATTACCTTTCATAATCACAGAGTTTGTCGTCGCAAAGTGACTTTAATGCCGGCAGATCCTCAAGTTGATCCAACCGGAGACAGGTTATTATTATCCTTTGTTGATTGACGTCACTTAGTTGGAACAAACCCAGGCCAAATGAAAACCTTTATGAAACGAAGGGAAAGCCGTGCGCCACGCGCAGTGCGTTCTCAAGTTGCGCCACGTGGCTCTTGCACAGTGGGATTCAGAAGTGGGAAAAAGAAGGCGTACTGCACACGGTAGTTTCCTCCGCATCACTCAGTGTGGAGACACGTGAAACTAATTTGCAGCAATTAGTAAGTTTACATCATGCAGGAACTACAGACGTTTTTTACGGTTTGCTCTTTGAGGTTATGCTAGATTAAGCGTTCGCAGCAAGGGGCTCGACCATGGAGTTCGCACGCAATCCTGCTGGGAAATTAGGCCGAATGTTTTTCACGGACGAGAACAAATGGGAGAGGGAGAATTGTATGCATAAAAAAGCTATGAGAAAGTGTCAAATTTCAACTAAGCCGAAATACGAGATAGCAGTCCAAGTAAGTACGAGATAGCAAGTCCAGTAAGTCCAATTTTATTCGTTAGATCGTTTCATTCTATATTATTCTTACACTGCGGAGAAAGTTTTTGTCTTACACTCTTAAAAATAGAAATTTCCATGTGATGTAATTCAATTTGTAACATTTTATGACGCGACCGAGTTAAGAACACCATTATACATTACTTTTGATTTAAAGACCATAACCGTCAAGCAAAATTTGGTTTCAAATACATTTAGATTGATTATTACGTTCGACAATCTATCCTTACAAAAAAGTTTGACATTTGTGTCAATTCCTTTATTTCACATGCTGCATTCCGTAAAATATAAATGTAAGACTGGATTTCTCATTTTTAAAGACGTATATTTACATGATCTATGACTTTGGTATCGGCATCATGTAGTTTGTTTTCTAACATGGCTGGTCCGGTACGTCGCGATTTTTATCCCCTGTGTCGACACGTGATTATAAAACGAAGCCAAACTTTGAATTTTCAAATGCACAAGACGAGAGAATCTGACAACAGTTCGCGTTGAAAACCAATCAAATTGCTTGCTTGCTGGTGGTGACCAATGGGATAGATTTTCAACGCGGAGCGCTGTTTGGTTCTTAAGTCTCGTGCTCTTGAAAATTTGAGGTGTGGATTCGTTCTATAATCACCTTATTAAAGGCTGCCGATACTATTAAAGTTATTTAAATGTGAGAAACAGTAATCACTGACGATTGATTGTTAAGTGCTGTAAATGTGGTTGTGATCGCGTAACGCTGGGCTCTGCCGGTACGAAATAAAGTTTTGTTTGGTTATAGAGTCGACTGATTTATAGCCACGAATTGGGAAGCCTTTTCCGAGAAGTGATTAATTTATTGCAATGAAACGAAAGCGCGTCTTGGTTTTTCCGATTCATTCCACTTGTCATATCGGAATTGTAGTTCCATTTCGGTCTGCATTTTACTCTCGTGAATTACTGAAGGAAAATATGTAGTGAATGTGCGCCAAAAGACAATGATTATTAGTCCCTCAAAGTTGTTTGATGTGTTTTATAGCTGATCGTCAAAAATTACAAAGTGGTAAGAGTATTTTCAGATATTTTCTTTCGAGTTTACACATATTAATCCATTGATGAATTCTTGAAAAACATGACAGCAAGGTCTTATCGAAATTACACGTCGTGATGTAAAAACCGGTCTTGGCGACTTTTACGTCCCGACGTGTAATATTTTTTTGGGTTTTTGTTGTCATGTAATTTTAAGAACGGATGTAATTTCATGCCAGAAGGTTCGCTTCTTTTATGTGCATCTGAAAGCACGTAAAATTAAATGAACTTTTGTAAGAGTGTATGCTCCAAAATACCGCTATTTGGTATTAATTTGGTTGAATCTATCGCCATTTTCAAAAATGTCAGCACGTCTGGTTTTTAAGATGTTGATTATTTAATGGGCATTATTCATTGGTTTCATTCAAATTGTATGCAAGTTTTCCAGCTTGTAATTTGTACACAAGTTGCATAAATTGTTAGCGGATTTTTGTGCTTCATTGAATATAGAAATTAGTGTTTAAGTACTGAAAAATACTAATCAACGAAGTTTGCATCATAAAAAGGGAATGTACCATAATTTGAAAAAAAAATTGGCCATATGAACACGAAGAAAAAAATGTATGAAACAACTGATCTTCACTTCATTTCAAACAAAATGTTAGGTTGAAATTTTCACAAATATGTGTTTAATTTGAGTTTTTTATTTTTAACAAATTTTGATTTAAACAAACTAGAAATTTGTAGTTCGATTTGACAGCAGTAAAACAACTGATATTTAAAGTGGTTTTAAACTTAGAAAAGCAGCATGAAAGAACAAAATTATACTTTGGAAAAAAATGTATGTTTTTAACAAAACTTTTGTAGGAAAATCTATTTTGCTGAAAATATTTTAATAAAAAAAATAATTGAATAGCATGACATTTTTTGTTACTACATAGTGATGCAATCATTAACAAATTAATAATTCATTTAATAGGCAACTTTCAATGTGGTCCGTTTGAACAATCTATTGACCCATGCGTCCTTCGCGTAATTCCGAGAGGGAACGTAAAATTTTCCGGAAAACATTATTTGCAAAATGAATAAACCGCTGCTGTTGTATAACAATATGTGAATTTAAAACATAACCTTTGAGTTCTCTTTCATGAAATACAGATGAATCAAGCTTCTTCCTGGGAAATTTGAACATAGGAAAACTGAAATATTATATGACTGTGCGGTGGCGTGAACTGAATATTTGATTTGTTTCAAATGAACAAAACATTCGTTCAGTCCTCTAAAAATCTTAGTTTGATTGGATATTCTATTCCTGTTTGTTTTTTTTTATATATAAGATAGATAGATATCTTTATTTAAGAGATTTGAAGCCCGAGTTTTATATATAAACTGCTTAGGGCAAAAGTAAACTAGGTTTTTGGTAAAAATAAACTGATATTTTGATTTGATACAACCTTGACCAATGCCAAATCAAAATGGATATTTCAGTTTAAAACATAACAACTTGTAAGGTTGTTTCAAACAAAACTATGAATTTGTAGCAACAAATTCATAATTAGGAACAATCAAATTTCTAGTTTGAAAACAACAAGAATTTTGGTTATTTCAAACTAGCTTAATTTGTCTCCGTGAAAGATAAATTCCCTGGAAGCTGCAAGCATGTTATGGAAAATTTTACGAGCTTTTGAGTCTTTTTTGGCATTTAAGAGCATTTTTTCAACGTTTTGGTCCTCATTGGACATTTTTCAAGAACTCGGAATTTTATTTTGTTTGTTCATGAATTGCTCCAAAATTTTCACAATTTTTTTAAACAATTTAAAAAGGAATAAATTTTAAGAATTTTTCAAATATTCATCTAGGAACTTCTGGATACGGATTCTTCAAAGCACACAAGGAAATTACCTAATTCTTCAAGGTACAAATAAGCTCTTATTGACATTTTGTTAACAAAATATTGCATTTCAACTGCTACAGCAATTCAGTTTAATTGAATTCTTCTGCTTATAACATAAAAAAAAACGTTTTTAATGAACTTAACCTTAATGTAGGAAGCACTTGTGTAAACATCATTGAAATCACTTTGGCGTCATTTGGCATCATTGAAATCAACTTTGGCGACCTGCAGCTAAAAATTGTGACGTGCTGGAAGATTTCTGAGAACAGCATCAGATTAAGGGTGAAGATATATCGAAGCCAAACCTTAAATTTCCAAGAGAACAAATCTAGTAAACCAGACAATCGTTTGTGTTGAACATTTAACTCACTGGTTACTCGCTGGCGGTGACCAATCGATCAAATTTTCAGAGCGAACAGTTGGCTGGTTTTTTAGATTTGTGTACTTGAAAATTCAAGATTACAAATCTAGTAAACCAGACAATCGTTTGTGTTGAACATTTAACTCACTGGTTACTCGCTGGCGGTGACCAATCGATCAAATTTTCAGAGCGAACAGTTGGCTGGTTTTTTAGATTTGTGTACTTGAAAATTCAAGGTTTGCCTTCGAGGCATTTTCGTGATTTTCAATACGAAAATGAGTTTCTACTCAGTTCCGATATTTTTCATACATTATATGGGTTGAAAGCTTTCATATGACATATTTGCAGTACATGCAAGGCTGCTCATATATGCTTTTTAAATAATTTCTCTTTGGCTGGTCTAAACCGGTGCTTCAATTTTGTATGCGTATACCACCCTCAGTAAATCAATAGTATTTTAAAATAATTCTTATTTCTTTTGATTTTAAAACGTATAGTATATTTTTAAACAAACATTTCTGAAGATATTTAATAAATGTAAAACAATTTTACATTGAACATCTATTAAATTTTAGCATATTTCCGAGCTAAAAATTCAAATAAAAATCTGTTGCCTCACGCATCATGTACTCAAATTCTTTATTCATAGTTAAAGTTTGTTGGAAATTTATTTAGATGCAAAATCTGCTTTAATTAATGTTTCGAACAATGCTAAAAGTGATGACCTGCAATCTCGGATCTCGATTTTTTACCAAAATGCATTCATCCCTCCGTAACAACTCTGTCTCTGCCACTCAACTGAATTGAACGACAGCTATAATCACGGTTTCATTGATCGTATCTAAATTTAATAACAATATTTATACGTGCTTTTTACTCCCTTCGCCATGAGCACGGAGACACAATAATAGGACCACAACTGCAAGACCAGTGGCACTAATAAATCAAATCAATTTCACAATTCAACGGCATTTGATGTACCTACCAACCGGGTTTCGCCCATTCTTCTCCAATCTGCAAGCATCGCCAGCCAATATGCGCCATATCACCGGCAGAGATCTATAAACTCTATGTTCCCCTCTCATTCACGGCATTTGTCCCCGAGCGGCAAATAGACGACTGATTGCCAATAATAATAGCAATAATGATTCCGGCGTTTCAAGAGGCTGAACACCGACCATCAACCGTCACGTACTTAATTTAGTTAGGAACGTTTGTACCCTTCGGAGGACGCCGCGGCGACGTTCCCACAGAATCCTGTATAGACTTCCAAGGATGACTACCCGAGCAGGGAATAACAACTAAAAGAAAACTTATTTTGATGCTATGATATCATCAATATTAGTATGATCCAATTAACAATAATCATAACAAAATATGCGATCATTATTTTGTCATGAAAATAAACAAAATTATATTGCGACATTACAAGAAATCAAAATAAGTAACCATTGTGTTGTTTAAATAAGACACGAATTTACAATGATTACTTATAATCTGTTATGTAATAATTAGTGGAGACTGGTGTAAGGTGTGTTATACAAAGGACACAATCATTTTTTATACACTTGATCCACTTACTTACACTTTACTCAAATAAAAATCTACAGAAATCTTTTGAAAGCCTTAAAAAATTTCAATACGGCGGACACAAATATAGATTTTTTATATCCGGGACTACTTGGAACGTACGAGGAGAGGGAGGATAAAAATAAACAAAAACAAAAAAAAAATGACGTTAATTTTTGCACCTTTTCAATATTTTTAATTTTTGGAAAAGGGAGGGGTCTACATAAAAGAGAATTGATATTTGTTTCACCCTTACTCTGCGACAGTGAGTCAATTGTTACCCAACACGCAGCAACAAAGACATTGTCATCTCCTGTTCTTGTTACAACAATTTCATTCCGCAACATCAGTTTATCACCACTTGAACAGAATATGACAATAATCGATCATCACCTGCACAGCGATTTTCTGGGCTTCGCAATGCAATTTTCGAGAACTTTCTCCGTGTTAACAAACATTGACACAGTAAACATAAAACAAATTTTGTTTTGTGTTAAAAATAACTGATTAATCGTGAGTTGAAAAAGTTGCGACAATGTTGCGGCCTGTGATTGTCATGACAATATTGCTTCAGATTGTATCATTATCCGCAAAAATTGGGACAATCGGTTGTGAGCGAGCCTGCTTTGTTGTTTGTTTTTCGTCTGGTTTGATGACAATTTAATTCACTGCTCTGCGATAAGTCAAATCAAACGCGAAAATTCAAAATCCCTTATTTTGGATGTGTTTCTATTCATAATGATTTGATTAGAAAGATATAGACACTTTGTACCTGAACTAATTTACTAACAATTTATTTTTGTAGTGCAAGGAAATTCCATTTGGAATTGTCATATCTTTGACAATGAATTGTGGTATAGAAAAATTACTTTACATGGTTTCAGTGCATACAGTAAAAAGAGGGATCAAGTCTCATCAAATTAAAAAAAATGTGTTACTAGAAAAT
This sequence comes from Aedes aegypti, assembly GCF_002204515.2. Classification (NCBI taxonomy): domain Eukaryota; kingdom Metazoa; phylum Arthropoda; class Insecta; order Diptera; family Culicidae; genus Aedes; species Aedes aegypti. The sequence continues at coordinate 422,689,925 of NC_035108.1, read as the reverse complement.
TTTTGCCAATCTCATGTTTTAAAGTAAGTTTCCTTAATTGTTGGCACCATCTGTATAAAAACTAAAATTTATTACGTTTTTCTCGATTTCAACTACCCTTATATTAATTCATGTATTCAAAGGAGATCATTCGTGAACAAACTTCTAAATGGTTCATATGAAAAACTAAATGTTGACTATTTTTAACACAATTTAAAATCATTTCGTAGTATGTGCAGAAATCTCGTCAAATTATGATCGCTCTGTAGAGTTGCAGCCACACATCCTTGAGGAGCCATCATAGTAGCGAAAAAAAATGTTTTCAGTATGGTTCCATGAGTCGATATCGAGACTATTATATATATTTTTATATATTTTATAAACGAATAAAATTTCAATTTAGATTTGAGAATAATGATATCATATGTTGAAGTCAGATTCAAATTTAAAAAACGTTTATTAAAAGCTGATATCAATATAGGTAAATGAGTAAAAACCCGAATTTTGTACTACCGTTTTGATTCATATTACGGACACTTAAGGTGTCAGAGAAGCATAACTCATCAGAAATTATATAAAATAAATAATTGTGTATGATTTCTCCGCGTTATCGAAACTACAAAACACTAAACTTTCAAATGGTTGGTGAAGATTTTAATTCTGCAACATGAATAATTTTAAATAAATAGAAATGTGTGTCCAGAAAGTTTGGCAGGATGGTTACGATGGGTGGAACACGTTGTGAGAATGCCGGACAACAATCCCGCAAAAATGGTATTCACTTCAAATCCGGCCGGTGCAAGACGAAGGAAAGCGCAACGAGCTAGGTAGTTTGACCAAGTGGAGCAGGATCTTGGAAGTGTGGGGCGATCGTGAAACTGGAGGTTAGCAGCCATGGACCGAGTTAGTTGGCGTAACATTGTGGCGCATATCATGCCTTGAAGGACGTAGAGCCAGCAAAAGTAAAGTAAGGACTTTTCATGATTCTTATTCCGGACGCTTCCGCACTTTTGCCCCGTATTCCGGACACTTTCATTCTTATTCCGGACAGGTCATTAAAATCATAATTGGAAAAGTCAAATCATCAATTGAAATCGTCAAATCACTAAAACACGTCTGAGGCAGTTGGGCATCATAAATTTGCATAGATAACTATTGCAAATATTTATCAAAACAAGCCTCGAAAGTGGAAGCTTTTGAGCGGCCAAAATTGAAACATTACGTGGGAAATGTTTCCCATACAAAGAAGAGTGTCCGGAATTTAAATCTGTCCGTGATATGAATCAAAACGGTATACCAACTAATTACACTAGGGCTTGTATCCTTTGACAAACACGCGTACCGTTTTGATTCATATTACGGACACTTAAGGCCTCAATGAAGTATAACCCATTGGGAAGCATATAAAATAAATCAATCTGTACGATTCCTCGGCGCTATCGAGCCTTTAAAACACTTGAATTTCGAGTGGTGGGTCAAGGTTTTGTTTCTGATACATGAATACATCTTTTGACCCATATTCCGGACACTTTGATTCAATTTCCGGACAGCTCACGAGAATCATAAAAAGACAAGTCAAATCATTATTTGAAATTGGAAAACCACTAAAGAGGCGTCTAAGGCAGTTGAGTATTATAAATTTTCATAGATATCTCTAAATTTTTTTTTATTAAAATGAACCTCGAAAGTGTGAACTTTTGAACGGCAAAAATTGAAACATTTCATGTGAAATGTTTCCCATACAAAGTAAAGTGTCCGGAATAAGAAGCTGTCCGTAATATGAATCGAAACGGTACTTCGACCTCAATTGTAAAACCGTCTCCAGTATCGTGTACTAGACTCGACTTCGATTTGATATCAATATGTTATTAAAAACAAAATTTGGTATCATTTTGATAATATTTTGAAATAAGATTCTGCTCGGGTACGACAAAGTGAAAACGGAGGCAAACACTTGACAATCAAAGCAATCCACTGTTGATGTTGGGCCATGCTGACCCGTCGTCTTACCCTTGCCATAGCATGTGAAAGTTCACCACTCGCTATTCACAGTAATTATCCTTTGTATCGCTTAATAATAACAAACTTTACCCCTTCTGCTTGATAAAGCTAAATGTGATGATGAGAGATGACAAACGCTGAACATCTCACTCCATGGTAGCTCATTCTGCATAAATTATACACCGGAAGGTGCGTTTATTCATCGAAGGGGTGATATTGAAGTAGCAAGTGACACGACTTTATTAAGATTCTTGTAGGACGGATTACGATATTGCGGGGAAAAATCTTCGCACAATGCAGTACCTGCTACACGTCTCAGGAAACAATTAACAGTAAGAGCGGCCTTCCGCACTTGATGAAGACACTTCGGGTTCATGATTTTTCCAGTCTCTTTGTTTCGTCTATATAACATCGTCCTTTTCATGTCGTTCATCGTCCGCCACTGTCTATTCAACGAGAACCTTCCTTTGTTAAACACCCCCTATCATGTCACGGTTTCCACGGTTACTTTCGTGGAAAAAAAAAACGAGCCCAAGTAGGCCTTTCCTTGTACGTATTAACGTTAGGGAGGGATACCCACCAGATCTGACTCCGGGATACGATTATCGGCGGAAGTCGAGTAGGAAGTGTTTGTGAAAACACACGTTCCTCTCATCGTTATCTGTCATGTCAACCTTATTCTTCTGTTATGATATGACATATGCGGGATAGGCAGTATGAGAAAGCATATAAAAAATGTATGCAAAGTTTCAGTAACTGTAGGCACTGAGCTATTATAGAAAGTTGGAACCGAAACTTGCTTTCATACACTCACAGTTATTTCAAATATAAAAACGGTTTATTTACATGGATTTCGAGGAATGTAATCGAGATTCGATGAACATTTAACGATGTCTCCGATACCGATGGTTACCGATGATAAAAGTTTTACGAAGTTTCGGCAAATAGTTTGCCGAGATCGATTTCCGAATTTTAGTGTGTAGGCGGAACATAGATCAGACAATTTCAAAAGCAGTTATCTGCTCAAAACTGAAATTTATTCGCTGAAAACATGTTAACTGTATTTTGCTTGAAGAATAGTACACAGAGTGAATACATTTCTTTGTTGATTTTGAACGAGAAAACTGCTTTTGAAAATTCTGAAGATGGTGACGGATCCTGTCCCCTTAAGCAAGCTATTAATGTATTTTTCATCATACGGTTTTTGGACTGTTGTGATTCGTCTTACCTACTCTATATGTACCTTGAATTCGATTCACCTATGTTACATTACCTGTCTATCAAACTACCATCCATAGGCCTATTCACATGACGTCTCAAATCAGCTGATCGGGAAGCACTTTGACAGTTCTTCTATGAAAATGACAGGCCCGTGTTAGCACCGGTCCTCCACCGATGTAAACAAATGCATAGACGGATCGGTCACATGAAAAGGCCTATATGACTGTCAAGAGAAAAATGAAATTAAGTGTCATTCTTTGTTGTGAACAAGCACGAGTAAGACGTTATTTATTATGTATCCGGTAGAAATCAAGACCAACATTTATTCAAAATTATTGTTTTCTCAGGCCCCGTGCGTCGCAGCTAATATGTGAATAGTACGCTGTGTTCATAAAAATTGTAAGAATGCAGCCACACTAAAAAACTGATTTCAAAATGCGGCGAGTTGAGGCGCGTCGCAAGTCTCACTGGCGCGATCCGGTTTGGTGGCGGTGCGACAATATTTGTCTCCGTGATTCGGCCAATCCCTGCGTTTACGACATGGACAATGTTTTATTACTGCGTTCTATAGAATGGAATTGTAACACATGTGGTTTGACAATGTGAAATCTCACATTTGCCGAAACATGTCTTGGTACTATGAATTTTAAATTGCTCTGATGACAATATTTACAATATCAACTGAATCTACTGGTACTGTTTCTCATTTGTTTTCAATATCTGAAATCGCAGAATCTCTAAGGGCATCTTCAAAGCTTTGGAAATGTGATTTGGATATTTCCTCTCCTTTTTGGCATTACGTCCCAATAGGACAAAATTTGCTCCTCAGCAGAACCTATCCAGAGATGTTCTGGAATAACTTTGTCCACAATACTCCGAAGCTATAGCTTCCCATCTTTTATGAAACTACAACTAATAGTGAAGCAGTTCTCAAAATTTCATTAAAAAAATATGGAGTTATGCTCAAATACGAGCAATTTGAATTTTGTATGTCAGCCCCTTAGCCTACGGGTTAAGCAAGCTATTAATTTATGTTTCATCATACGGTTTTTGGACAATGTTTTATTAATGCGTTCTATAGAATCAAATGGTAACCAAGTGGTTTGACATTGTGAAATCTCACATTTACCAAAACATGTCTTATCTCTAAACGAATATTATAGGTGGGACAAAGTGAGCACCACAGTGGGGCATAATGAACAAGTTAAGATTTGTGAAACTTGTACACAGAAAAACAGACTTAACACTGACGAAATTTTAATCGACCACTCATTAAACGACCAATTAAAATTTCTTATGTTTCATATCTCACATCCAGAGGTAGCACTAATTTTCGACCTACAAGAAATATGCGCCAGTTTTACGGATTTTCATACAAAGTAAACCAAAATCGTTTGAAAGAGTCGAAAATCATTGCTGGGTCGAAAATTAGTGGTCTTCCCCTATTAATGTCTCTTGTGCAAAACCTTATTTCAAAATCTAAGTGAGTTTTAAAAATTTGACCAGTTAGATTTGCCAAATAGGTACCCCGTACTGCGTCGTTTATAAAACCAAGTGGTCTTGGAGGAAGAAATGACATGTCTGGCAAATGACTATGAATCACGAAAGGAGAATATATTCCTTATAAGGAGGATAACCACGTGGTTGTTATATAGGACATAATATTTTTCATAATGAACGGTTTAATGTCTTAAAAATAAGATACTCATGAAGGCACAGAATGTAATTGTAAAATGATACATCAGATCCCCCCATGTTTCAATGTATGCCGAAGAACAAGCGCGACCTTTTAGCCATTGAAATGCCATTTATCCCAACAGAGACAACCGAAAGACCATCATTTCAACCAACTGGCTGACTGACTGACTGCAAAGGCCAAAATCTCGAATGGGGTGACACTAGAACATATTTTCTCCCCTTCCGAAAAATCACATCACACAATAGGACAGCGCAGGTTTGCCTTTTCCGCTCAGAGCACCAGATTAAAGAGCTTATTGTTATGTTGTTATTGAATTTGAAGTACCTACTCAGTGAGTAGTACTCACTCATTCACCAGGCATCACACCGGAACAAGTGCGGAAAATGTAACTTCACCCACCAGGAGGGCTTTTGCCGCCGTAATGCTTCTGGAATTAAATCATGATAGGTTTGTAAATGGTTCTAGGCATATTCAATTAGGGCAAATTTAGAAAGGATATCACAGAGCGGATGATGACACTACAGATGTTTGCGGACACCTGCTGATGGTGAACTTTGGCTCATCAACTTGTTCTTTCAAACAAGAGTGATGATGATGGACGAGAAACACCATGGCTTAAAATAATAAAGGTGGCCAAATCAGCAGGAGTGAAACTAATAAAAGAGATAATGCGAATGTTTATTGTATGTATGAATGATATCATGTTCTATAAAAGATTGTTGAGCTCTATTGAAGCATTGTTTATTCAGATAAAGACAATCAGTTCTTGGTAAGAGCAAATAGGGAAACCATTCTATTGTAGTTATTACGCTACCAGATTTATTACAAAGCGCTTATTCCGATAAACTCAGGACTGTTTTTTAAAATCTTTGAGTCTTTTATGACACGTTCCAAAATTCAATTCAATGTACATTTTGAAATTTTATGGTTTTCTCAGTCTTAAGGCTTCTCAGCCGTTTTAAGGATTGTTTGGCTGAGCCCGACATTTCGGTCCCGTGTACACGGTGTTCAATAAGTTCGAATACAAGTTTTCATCATTGCGTAGGTATGCGCCATGTACATATTCTGCATTGGTATTGGTGTCAGCTTTAGCTTCATTCATACGCTACAGAATGTGCGCGGTGTTGACATTCTGTTAGTTGTTGTTCGTTTGTTACGCGCGATGAAAGAGTATCGGGACTTCGTAATTAAGCGTTTTTTGAACGGTGAGCGACCCGGCGATATATTCCGGCTGCTGAAATCGCATGGGGTCAAGCGGAACTTTGTCTACACGACCATCAGGCGATACCGGGAGACGTCCTCGACCAATGACCGTGCGAGATCCGGTCGGCCGCGTTCAGCGAGGACGCCACGGGTCATCAAGATCGTGAGGGAGCGAATTCGGCGCAAAAAGAACCGCTCAATCTGGAAAACGGCTGCAGATCTCAACGTTTCCATTGGAACCGCTCACACCATACTCATCAAGGACCTTGGTTTCAGGCCTTACAAAAAACGTAAGGTCCATGGCGTTTCGGAGGCTACCAGCAAAAAGCGGTTGGATCGAGCTAAGAGGATCCTCTCTCGGCACGCTGGTCAGGAGTTTGTTTTTTCGGACGAGAAACTGTTCGTGCTGCAGCAGCCGCACAATGTGCAAAATGACCGGGTGTGGGCGCCATCGAGGGACAGCATTCCTGAATCCAATATAAACATCCCTCGGTTCCAAAGTGCCGCGTCGGTGATGGTTTGGGGGGCAGTATGCAAACGTGGTAAGCTACCCTTGGTGTTTATTGAAAAAACGTCAAAATCAACGCGGCGTACTACAAAACTGAGGTTTTGGAAAAGGTTGTTGCCCCCAGTCTCCGAAGCCTCTACGGCGATGAGCACTACGTGTTCCAGCAGGACGGTGCACCAGCCCATACGGCAAATGTGGTTCAAGCCTGGTGTCGGGACAATTTAACCGATTTTCTGGACAAAACTTTGTGGCCTCCCAGCTCCCCGGACTTGAATCCTCTCGACTTTTTTGTTTGGTCCTATATGATGGCGAAGCTGAACGAATACAAGGTCAGCACTTTGGACCATTTCAAGACGGTAATTCTCAAAATCTGGGACGAAATGCCCATGCAGTCCGTGCGTGCCGCTTGCGACGCGTTCGAGAAACGTTTGAAGCTCGTTAAGGAGTACAAAGGGGGGGTCATTCCAAGAGAAATGTTGTAAACGTTCCTTGTAAAGGGATAAGCGCTCAACCTTTTTATCACGGGACCGAAAAGTCGGGCTTAGCCAAACAAGCCGTTTTCATTTATAAGACTGAGAAAACCATAAAATAACTACAGGTCGGACTCGATTATCCGGAGTATCAATTTTTTTTTTCACTCCGGATAATCGAATCACTAAGAAAAAAATTAAAATCTTCGATAAAAGAACATACATATTATCTTTTTTCGTTGTTTTATCTACATGATACGGTGGCGTAGCCAGAAATTTTTTCTGTTCCTGTAGGGGTCTTCACAAGAAAAAAACGAATTTTTATCAGCATACACAAAAAAACACTTTTTCAAACCCTGCATTTCTTAAATACGTTCAAAACTGCAAAACCATTCATATTGTATGTTGCAATACCAAATTATCTCAGATTTATGCATAAAAATTGAAAAACAAAAATATCAAAAAACATATTCCGGATAATCTAGTCTAAAATTCCGGATAATCGAATCCCGGATAATCGAGTCCCCGGATAATCGAGTCTCCGGATAATCGACTCCGACCTGTACTATCCTCCCAGTCGCATCACCATCACTGTATATTTCGATCTTATCATCTCAGAAATTTGAAATTTTCTGCAATAAAACATGTTATAATTTAGGACTTTAGGGTCGATTTCACCCGAACATCGGTGTGTTGATTGATATCAGCTCTGTTAAGCCTGAAAGAAAAGCACACGTGTCTTTCTTGATTTCTTGGACACAGTAGCGACCATTAGCATTTGTAAATTTCTGGATGAGTTCCAAATTACTTGAATGAAGTTTGGAAAGAAAAATCACAAATTCTCATCTATCTCATACTGAATATGTTTGGGTTTTAATTATATTAAAACTAAATCTACTAATACTACTTTCCGAGTAGGACACAATTTTTTCAACTTAACTCTAGGTTTTGGTACAGATTTAATTTATTAAATTGCCAAGAATTTCGGTAAAAATCTCGGTAAAAGTTCAAAATTTAGATCGTACTGCAAAACTTATAAATTAAACCAACTGTCAAAATTTGACGACTATATCGGTAATCCATTTCCGAAAATCTCGGTACATGTACAAAATTCAGCGAAGGAATACTTATTGTTTTTGTTTTGAATGAATGAAAGAATACATACATATTATAAATTTTGGAGGAAAACAAATTAACACTAAAGAAATTACAGCGACACAAATGCATAAAGTATTACCACTCAAAATATCTCACTTTACCATCAATCGGATTTTAATCCTTTTCTATGCGAAGTAGATTTTGCCTGCTCCCATTGCCATTTTTACTGTACTTCAATGACAAGACGAATCATTTCATGAAAATATAATAAAACTTACTTCACCTATTGTTGGCTAGTCTGAATATATCAATTAGAGGTACAATTGTACATGTACTCGTCCTCTATAATTCTCCTATCCAAGTCTTAAACATTTCAGACACATATTGATTTCCGCAGCTCTCGATTTTGATGACAGATGCGCTTTGCCGAAATTCAGTGAAAATGTTTGTTTGCCGATATAATAAATTAAAACAAAATTCTTCAAAAAAAAAAAAAATACCACGATGGCCAAACAAAAATCTTGAAAACTTCAAAACACATCATATCGTAATTTTCAGATATCTCGAAGAATACTTAACAGATTAATATGATTTTTTTTTCAGAATAGCTCCTTATTACCTGGAATTTTATGAAGAACATCCGAATAACTGAGAACTTGTGAAAATGGGGCAACAATATTGAGAAACAAAAAAGTTTTTATTTTATTTTTGATAAATTGACCAAAAACAAAATGGCCGCAAAAGATATTTTATATGGAGAATGTCGGTCCCCCAAGGAACATCCGAATAACTGCAAAACCAGATCATCAATGATTGATATCGACACGTATTCTTGAACTAGAAGAATTTTTATTTTTTGAGAACTTGTGAAAAATGGTGTACGATATTGAGAAACAAAGAAGTTATCGCGATTTGAATATTTTTTGCGGTAAAAAATGAAGCTGCTGATAGAGAGGGATTAATAATAAAAAAATACAGACAGAATTTTTATTTGAATACAACAATTGCTGCAAGTACTTGATGATTCTCAATAAAATATAAAGACTTTCTCCAAATTATGTTTTATGAATATCGTTCATTGTATTTGTGTATTGTTCTGTGAGTTTATAGAAAAAAATGTGTCTCTCATCAAGACTAGTCCTAGATGAACGCATTTAAAAATTGTGAAAGTTGTTTTCGAAATAAAGTCTCTTTGTTCTTTCATAGCCTCATTCTTCACCACAACATTTATTCAAATCCCAAAAACTTTTTTGTTTTTCGATATGTTTGCACCATTTTCTCACAAGTTCTCAAAAAACACTCCTTTTTTGAATTTTGATCATTGGTCTTCTGGATCCGGAGATATTCATAAATTCCTTTGGGAGACCGGCGCGCAGCAATAACCCAGGTTTCTAGAAGACAACTTAATGATTTGTATGATTTTTTTTAGTGATGCTCTCATTACTTGGCATTTTAAAGGCCACATTTTTTTTTGACGAATTGACTAAAAACAAGGACCCAAGGAATAACGGAATATATTCAAAACTAAATGAATATTGGTCAATATCGACAATAATTCTGAAACTTCAATATCAACACAAATTCTCAGAACAACTTGTGAAAAAATGGTACAAGAATATTGAGAAATGCAAAAGATCATCAAAAATATCAATTGATTTCAAAATATTTGCAGTAAATATTTTTGACCCGAATAGTAAGGGTTAGACCGTAACAAAACTTATTTTTTCTTTGCGCATGAATATTATTTATCTTTATTTGAGTGTATTTCCGCCCTCGGCGAGTTCACCATGCTCTTTGCACTTGAGTTATCACAACCTAGACAACCAGAAGTCGCTTAAAAATTAATTTCTTTATTCATACAAATTATATCAAACCCGCAAAACAGTGGATAATATTGTCAGATTGATGAGTTTCTTCGCATAAAACGCCTTTTTCTGAGTTCATTTGTACATTGTGTCTCGTCCCTTACACTCGTACAAAGGAAGTCGAATCAATCCGTAGCAGCTGTCAGATCAAGATTTGTTATCATAAGTTAAGTCGCATAATATCATAGATTTGTTCGGTAGAAAACTTATAAACTCGCATTGTATACCATTATTCAGCACATAATATATGAACGCCTCCTCTTTTTACGTAGAAGGCCTGTTTGCGACATCTTATTCGTGGAACTTTGCACATGTAAGCCTCGCATAACACAAAAGGTGATTTAGTTATACGCACATTTTGGTTGACCGGTTAGTTAATATTATTGAGTCAATCTGTGTGCCGTTTTTATGCAATTGATAATATTTGGTGCGCAAGTTAAAATTTATTAGGAAATAAAGTTTCAAGTAAATTTATCATATCCGACGGGAAACTGATCAAATTTTTCATTCTTCAAAAATAAATATTTCATATCTCAACACATACACTGCAAATCCAATATTTTTAAACTACAAAGATTGTGACTTAGTATTTAACATTTTGAAAATCGAAAAAAAAAACACGTTGAAAAATGTTTAGTTTTACGATTTTGTAATTTTTTTGTAACTTTTATCACCAATATAAAACTCAAAAGTTTAAAAATATAATTTCAAACTAAACGCTTGATCTCTTATACGAAGGGTCCATGATCCCTTAGTAGGCAGTCCCTTGCAGCGGTTTTCATATCGTGCTCCGCGGAGCAATCAGCGAATTGAAAATCTCGAACACCCGTATGTTTTTTTACGAACACGTTCAACGTTTTCGCTAAGATTTTGTTATTGGATGGTTAAAAATATTCTGTCGGGGAAAATACGGCTCACAACAGCGTCTGTTCCACATATCAGGGGCGGCTGATCATCGTCCGAGTGCCAGAGAAGGACTCTAAGCTAAACTGTGCACTATGGTCCTCCGAACATTTAGGGGGAATGGTCCTCCGGAAATCTAGGGGGTTGGTGTCAGACCCTGCAAGCCAGCCGTAAAAAAATCAAGCAACGAATAATCAACTAGAGAATACGAACCGGAACAATCGGCGAAGACCTCAGCGACGTAAAGGTACTAGCCTTTGGAAACTCGGTACGTGGAACTGTAAATCTCTCAACTTCATCGGGAGCACACGCATACTCGCCGACGTGCTGAAGGACCGCGGATTCGGCATCGTAGCGTTGCAGGAAGTGTGTTGGAAGGGATCAATGATGCGAACGTTTAGAGGTAACCATACCATCTACCAGAGCTGCGGCAATACACATGAGCTGGGAACAGCTTTTATAGTGATGGGTGATATGCAGAGGCGCGTGATCGGGTGGTGGCCGATCAATGAGAGAATGTGCAAGTTGAGGCTCAAAGGCCGGTTCTTCAACTTCAGCATAGTAAACGTGCACAGCCCTCACTCCGGAAGCACTGATGATGATAAAGACGCTTTTTATGCGTAGCTCGAACGCGAGTACGACAGTTGCTCAAGCCACGATGTCAAAATCATCATAAGAGATCTAAACGCTCAGGTTGGCCAGGAGGAGGAATTCAGACCGACGATTGGAAAGTTCAGCGCCCACCGGCTGACGAACGAAAACGGCCTACGACTAATTGATTTCGCCGCCTTCCAAACTGATACACCTGGAGTCCACCACAGCAGACAGAATCACAAATCGACCACGTTCTGATTGATGGACGGCACTTCTCCGACATTATCGACGTCAGGACCTATCGTGGCACTAACATCGACTCTGACCACTATCTAGTGATGGTTAAACTGCGCCCAAAACGTCAACAACGTACGGTACCGACGGCTGCCCCGGTATGACCTAGAGCGGCTCAAGCAACCGGATGTCGAAGCGGCAACGCGCAGCACCTCGAGGCTGCATTACCGGAAGAGGTTGAGCTGGATAGGGGTCTCTCGAGGACTGCTGGGGAACAGTGAAGGCAGCCATCAACAATGCAGCTCGGATACGTGGGACGGAGTCGACGAAACGATTGGTTCGACGAGGAATGTAGATGTGTCCTACTAGCCACATTTTTTTCGTTCTATGGTATTGAGGAACAATCAATGGTTTATGTATCAAAACTAACCATGCGACTCCTCAATCTTTCTAGTTTGTCGACTATGTGCTCGTGGATTTCTACTAAGACATTTTCTAAAATATAAACATAAATGGAACCCTCTCTAGATTTTTTCATAGAATTATCCAGCCATAGATTTTAACAGCCATGGCATAAACACTTCCACAGAAATTAATTTAGCAATTAAAAAAAATATATGAGAAATTTCTACAAAAATTGCTTTTAAGATTTCTTTTGCAATTTCCTTTATATTGAATCTAGGGAATCACTGACATTTTTTTTTCAAGCATTGCTGCTGAAATTACACTGGGATATTCACCAGAAAAGTTGCCAGGATTTTTTCCCTTTCTACTCAAGTTGAGGGAAATTCATTGGAAAATGACACTATATTGTTCTCCAAAAATTTCCCAAGAAATTCTTCCAAATCATTTCTTCAGCGATAAGATACGCTGTTATTCTTTCAGGTATTCCTAGAATAATTCATCTCTCTAGTTTATTTCAAGAACTCTTTCGATGATTCGGGATTTGTTAAAGAAAAACACGGCTACAAGTGAAGTTACAATTCCTCATAGACTTTTAGACTTTTATAAGGATCCAAGATTTTAAAGAAGATGTGATACAGTCAACTCTACATAATTGGGACCCAGATGGCCGTAGCGGTAAAAGTGCAACAATTCAACAGGGTCGAAGTTTTGAATCCCACCGGTTGCGGATCTCTTCGGGTTTTCAATTTCTTCGACTTCCCATTGTAGAAAGAATCTTTGTACATATACGAATACGAAAATTGTCAGTTGACAAAGAATGCTCTCAGTTAAAACTGTGGAAGTGCTCAAAAGAACAATGAGTACACTGTCCCAATTTGGACGTGTCTAACGGAGTTCAAAATCGTATGAAATTGTTTTACTTGCTATACGATTTGTAAATCAGCCAAATTTGTGAATGTTGATATATAATTTTCAAATTTTCAATACATATCAATATCTTAAATTGGAACAAAAAAAGCTCCCTGCAATAGGAGCTTTTTTTGTTCCAATTTAAGATATTGATATGTATTACCATAACTAACAAAACTCTTCAATATTCTGAACAAGCCAGGCCGCTTGCTAGTCACCACATTATATGACCAGAACAGCTGGAACGACGCTATTCATTTCTCCCCACAACGGCCTCATCATCGATCCAACCTGCCATATCTTCATCAAGCATAATTGGACCTAATGAGCAGCAGCAGCATGTCCCCACGGACGGACAGAATCCAGAACCGACGACGACGACAACGGCGTTCAGAGTAAAAAAAAAAAATAAGAATAACATGACTTGACGACACTGATTGCTTGGTAAACGGTCGTGTGCTGACTTCCCCCTCTCGGACTTATCAAGCGACACAAAAAAATAACGACATAAAACAGTATAAATCCTCTTTGGAGTTTTTTTATATAAGCATTCTTACCATTATCCTTTCTTATATATTAACAGAGACATCAGGACTTGGCTCGCTTGTGTGGGTAGAAGTCTGCTTCGGGAACGTACATAGCCGAAGTCACATAGGAACGACATACGCATACGTTTGTAAATCCCGAGGCTCCGCCTCGCATCGATCCATTTGAATTGTAGTTGTGGTGAAAACCCCGAAAGGACGAGGGACCTATGCTTTTCCCTCGCATAAACGATACATGCAATGTATGAGAGTGGGAGGACAGATTTTCCATGGTGATGTGTCATCATGGTAGAGGCTCATCGCTATATACATTATCAGTTAGAGTTAATAAATTGGCCAATTTATCCGCTTTTGTGGTCGGTAATTATACGAAGCTACCAAGTAATGAATAATTAGTGTATTGAATAGGCTCTAAGTTGTGACTGGTTTATTTTAGAATTTCAGAGCTGATCTCTTTACATGCAGAAGATTTTATACAATGGCACCACTCTTATCTGGTTGGAAATTTACAATCGTAAAAATAGTAAAGTTGGCTAATCTGAGATCACACCAAATAACGATCGTTTTTGTACAAAATGGATTCTGTTTCGCTGTACATTGTTTTTCAAGAGAAAACACTATTAAACAAACCTTGATTGGGGACTAGATAATGATAGTATTTTTGATACTGAATTGACTATTGGTCTACATCTACGTCATGTAGCCTTTCTCGTCCCCGACAATATCCACGTCGCTGCAATCGTCTTCGGAATCATTACCGTAGTCATCGTCCTCGTCACTGAGCAGATCTCCCTCATTGATCGGAGCTCGCCGTACCAAGCTGAACGAAGAGTTTGCCGAGGCGTGCAGTCCTTTTAGGATACCTCCCATTTGTGGCGGTGCCGGACCCAGTGGTTTTCCCGGTTTTCCACCGTGTGGGTGGTGGTGAAGATGGTTGTTGCTGTTGCCGCCGTTGCTATTGCTATTGTAGACTGAAAATGCTTTTTCGCTGGCTCCGCTGGAGTTGAGTCGGTTGGCGGTAACTCCGGAGGACATTGATTGATTGGATGCATTCGGACCGCCAGTTCCGGATGCTCCACCATTGGTAGACTCGTTCCGTGAGAAGTCAACTGGTTCTGAAAAATATATATGTGACATGTTATCATTTTGAGTAGGTGTATACTAAAGATAGTGAATCATTCAAATGTGTTAACCCGTAAATTTGCAGAACGCCTTACGTTTGCAAAAAATGATGTAACTGTTTCAGTGCGCATCGTACCTTCGTGCTATGCGTACACGAATTTTCTCTGCTCTTGGAAGTTTTTTTTTTTAAAACTACATAAAGCAATAAAACAGTACTTTTCAGTGCTACAAAAACAGTACTTTTCAGTGCCAAAATTAAAACGGTACTTTTCAGTGCTACTAAAACGACTCTATGACACTACCCCGAACGCCACTATCGCGAAAGCCATTACCCCGAACGCCACTACCCCGAATGCATAACATTTTGAGACTTATTCTAGTTAGAGAGCGAGGAGATAATTGTACATTGTAATGCTCTGAAGGGTAAATTTATCATGAAAGGGATAGCTATAATATGCACAAACTTAGGATGTAGTCAAGTCTATTATTAGACGTCGGTACCCACTTCCTTTACGCATTTGTGTAAGTGTCGGTCTACTAGCATTAAGATCTTCTTAAAGATTTTGTTTCGTAAACGATGGTAATGGAAGATCACCCTGAGATAGTCGCTGCAAGTGTTGTTCTATGGACCCGCTTAAGGACCATCCTGATAGGTAACCATTCCGCTATAGCAAGGAAACGTTAATACACTTGTACATGTTACAAAAACGGCGGCCTCTGATTACCGCTACAGTAAAAACTTTCGTTGGTTTGTAATATCATTAATTAAAATTTCGATGAGATAACCACATTTTTTTTTCGAGCCAATGAAGAAATTATGAGGCAGAAAAGTGGTGAGCAAATCCATAAGCGACCAGTCTGTTTTAATACAAGTAGGTAAAAAAGGGAAAAATTCTGATTAGAATTATAGCAGGATTCACTTTAGTTAATGCTTTCAGGACATATTCCTTTAAAAAATAGCTGTTTTATATGGAAATACCGTGACCTGCTCTAATTCCGTGTGTTGCCTAATACCGTGCAGTAGCGTAGCTATGGGGGTGCGGTGGGTGCGGTCCGCACCGGGCCCCGGATTCTTAGGGGCCCCGAAATCATGGTGGAAATATCTCATAGCATTAGACATTGATAATAAATCTTCGAGCTGTTTAGTAGAATACCTATAAGTAGATGAAAAAACCGAATTTAGTACTATACCATTTAAGGCTCAAAAATCCATTATTCATCAACAATCATCAAAAATAAAAAACCAGATCCTCATGAAAATCTATCATTGCATTATAGATAGCAAGTGTAATGCAATGATAGATTTTCATGAACAACAAATCTGGTTTTGAAAACGATGATAGTTATTTTCCTCTTAATCCCACTAGAGTTTGTATCCTTTGACAGATACGCGTATTTCGACCTCAACTGTAAGGCCGTCTTCAGTGTCGTGTACTAGACTCGCCTTTTTTCATCTATTTATTAGAAATTGAGTTTTGACAAACTAACATGTATCGGGGCATGGAAAATCAGGTTTGGAGGGGCCATGAATGAGTTATGAGTAGAGGCCCCTATATCAGCTAGTATATTGGTAAAGGTAGTGTTCGTTTCAAAATTTCAGAACAGTACATTTAAACTGGGCATCATGGTTTTGGATTCAAAAATACATTGTTTTATTACTCATCGAATATCAGGGGGCCCTCTATAGCTTGAATCTTAGGAAGCCATAAACAGGTTGAGAAACATTTTATTATGAGCCATATGCTGAACGAAATGGGTATTTGTGAACAATATTTTATACACTCTTGAAAAGTACCAAAGCATATTTCGAAAACGCAAGCAAAGGTGAACAAAAGTCTGTAAAGTCTATTTTTTATGGAAAAGATCTAATCTATGTAAATTGTGCTTCTTATTTTTTCGCATTGGAATGATTTTTGATGTAAATACTTGAGGCTCCAGGTTTTACTACGCAACTACTCTATAGATTTTCATCCACAGGGATTTTTCTAGACATTCAATAAGGATTTTCTTCAGGTATACGTACATAGATTTATCCAGGGATTCCCACAAGAATTCTTATGGACATTCTTCTAGCAAATCTCCCAGGAATTTGCCTTGAAATTTCCATAGATAGGATTTCCTTCAAAATTTGTTCCAGAATATCCTTCAGCAGTCCAAGAACGAAATTACCACGAAAATATAATCTGAAATTGTTTTAACGATTTCTCCAGGTATTACACTGAGGTATCCACAAATCTTTCAACAGAAATTTTTGCAGGAAAATAACAAAGGTTTATTCTACGATTGGCGTAATTCGTATTTTTATATATACACTCTTAAAAATATGAAAATTACTGTGGACGTAATTCATAATATGACTGAATGACACATGATGTAAATGATAAAACGACACAAAAACGTGTCCATGAAGATGTATTAGCTTAGCTTAGCTTAGCTTAGACTGACTACACATATCAATGGTTGCTATTCCGTGATTGACCGAAGTCAGTGAAAATGCACAAAGAATCAACTAGAAGATCGGCTGGGGTTGGCCATAATCTTCTTCAGTGTGCATAATTCAGTACCTCTATTTATGCATGGTCAATAACGGCGCCGGCCACGTCCTTGCAGTCAGGTGGGATTGGGGGAAGGAATGTTACTGTGTAACCTTTGCTATTTGGATACCGTGTTTGCCTCTGCATCTCCACAAAGGTTACTGGGAGGGATATTTGTTAATGGGGAGGATCGTTGGGTCACAGGATTCACTTTGATAAGCGATTAGACCATGATAAATAATTATTGGTGAGATATAAGCATGCTAATATGTAAATAAAATATATTCATTTGATATGAACAATACCTATGTAGAGAAAAATTATGCCGACACTTGAGGTGACGAACCTTTCAAAGTTTGTTGAATAAAGTGAACCTTTCGCAAGTTTACATTCGTAGTGTCGAACCATTCATAGTTTTTTTTTAATTTTAAAAATAAAAGTAAAGAGAAAAAGGTGTTTTGAAAAAAAATAGACATAAATAATTTATGAATCAGAGTTTATGTCGACACGCACAGTGACGAAACTTTCATAGTTTTTTGAAAAATCATATTTTCATATCACCGTTGTAACGATTAAAGATGCAGTCATACATATTTTATAGATTGGAAATAGTAGAATGAAACGAGCTCACCAATTGATCCGTCATCCTTGAGCAGCAACAATCCACTTTCAGCTTCACTCGTTTGCTCAGCTATATAAAAGCACTCAGAGAAAATAGGCGCGCGACCCGAGAGGGAAAACAACTGACGACTTCTCGGGTTTTCTTGACGCACTGCCCAGGAGCAAGCGTCAACGTCGAAAGATCAAAAAGAACTAATCGAACGCGGCACTTTTTCACTTTACTCGACCGATGCGTGACATGTTCGATCCTGCTCTCATCGCCGGCCCCCGCAGGAGCAAGCGTCAAGGTCGAAGGATCAAACACAACTAAAAAAAAAACGTGTCCAGAACGTGTTGAACAAAAAATGTAATTTTACTCATTAAAGGACACGGAAACGATGTCACTATGATCGGCATTTCCCGAATCAGACGCTATGGTATTTGAAATGTGACATAAATTCACGTCAAACGGCTCGTTTCTTTTATGTGCATCCAAAAATAGGTAAAATCACATGATTTTTTCGGAGTGTGTGTAATCATAGAAGAGTTCTTCGAAATTTTCTCATGGCAATTTTTCAGAAATACTTCCAGCCATTTTCAGAGCCAATCCTTCAATAATTACCCCACTGATTATCCCAGGAATTGCTCCATAAATTCTTTCTGGGATTATTCCACAAAATCTTTAAGGATTTTTTCAGAGGATTTCACAATAAATCTAACCAAGTATTCATCATAAATTTCTCCATGAATAAGGATTGCTTTTAAAGATTTCTGGAATTATTAAAGAAGTAATTTCTACTTGGGTTCTTCAATTTAAAAATTTATTTGGATTAAATACAAAATCCACAAAATGTTACAGCTATTATTGATGCAGTTCTTTGAAGAGTTCCAGTCGAGATTTTTCAGGGGTTTCCTTTTGAAAATTTTGGTTGGGTAAGTTATGAATATTTGCATCAATATTTTTCCTGAATACTTATCCAAAATTTTCTCAAGAGTCCAGAAGTTATCCGGGAATCTTTGAATGATTTTTCTCTTGTAGGAATTTACCACGTATTTCATCAGTGATATCGATTTCGTTTAAAAGTATATTTGTTTTTTTTAAGGAATCTCCTTTAATAACATCTGAGAGCGAGTAATGGCGCTATAGCCTAGGCTCTAGAGCCAGGACATACGGGAAAATACCTATGTCCCATCCCAGGAAAAGGATTGGAAACAACAATGGAGTGCGCAATAACTTTCTTAGCAACGCCACTTCCAACGATTTTGCCTATCTCCCATTATGGAACGGTTATTCATTCGTGAATAATCTGATCGCCTTAATTTTTCGAATTTTCTTCAAAACCACAAGTCTGCACAGTGGGCCTGGCCATTTTAGTATTTGTATCAAATCACTGATATGTTGCAAATATTAATGCTGACAAGAAAATACTGGAAGCAATTTCAGTATTTCCAGGATGCTTTTCAATATTGGCTGTGCAAGCACTTAGATTAGATTAGATTAGATTAGATTAGAATCCCCTTTAATAACATCTGAAAAATGTCCTTAGCATCTTCTTTGACAAAATAATAGAAAAGTCTTGAAACAATTCCTTTGGAAAATTTTCTGAGGGAATCTTTAAAAAAAAAAACTGTGGGTATCTTTGGAAAAAGTTCTTGTTGAGTTTATCAATGTACCTCGAATGAAAATTCTGGAGGAATTCCTTGGAAAGTCTGCGAAGGAATCGTTCAATGTAATCCTGAAGAAATCTTTGAATTAATAGTTGAAGCAAACTTCTAACAAATACTTCAATTACATTCGAATGAAATTTCTGGAGAAAATCACTGAATCCCACAGAAACCTTTAGAAAGATGCTTTCAGAGTTGTCTGGTTGAATTACTTGAGGAATCTATATCAAAATGAGTTTTTCCAATCTCTTATTAGTTTCATTTTTCAGGCATGACACCTCTAATGTTCCTTTTTTTAGACACTTAGCCACTATCAGCCCTGAAGTGATCGTATCGGTATATTACTCTTCATTATTTGACATTTTGGTTACTAAACAAAAATCAAACACAATTTCATCAAAAAATGAACACAAGATCCAATATTTTCAATCCTAAATATTGATACTGATTGAAAGTATATCATTGTTTCGATTAATTGACTGTTCAACTGGTACATACCCTTATTTGGAAGGGCCCCCGAATTTAACTCCGCACCGGGCCCCGAAAACCCTAGCTACGCCACTGATACCGTGTATTTGGGAGTTGTGTGGATTTCCAGCATATTATATTACTTATTTTTTAAAATGATTATCATAAACGTTAGCACATTAAGTAGTATTTAGAAAGCCATGATAAACTTGAACTAAAGTTGCACACACAAACAAACAAAAATAATGTTAGAATGTAATCGCCTGGTGCCAATACACGGTATTAGGGCACGGTTGCTTATGTGTTCCAAATACCGTGTTTCAGTTATAATTTCAAAATGGCGAAGTGAAATATATATTTTATTTCCCGTATCAATCATGCACACCTCAATACGTTGTTTGATACAAAAGTTTTATTTTTGATGCGCTTCGCTCGTTCAATTGAGAGATGTTTCAAAATGTGACCCGGCAGTCGGGGTCAGATGCACGGTATTTGGAACACTGGTATGCTTGACAACATCAACTGTAACTATGGTTAAAATTTTCAAAATGGTTCAAGTCATATTTTTTATGCAAAGTATATAAAACGGTCTACTATATAAAACATGAAAGACTTGAAAATAATCATACGTTATTTTTATCTGATCGATTGAAACTTGAGTTTTTTTAACCTCACGGTAATAGAGCATGTCACGGTATTAGTGACTAGCTTATCCAACGAAATCTTGAAAGAACAGCCTATTTGAGAAAGAAAGGCAAATTTCTGGTGAAATGTTTGCAGCTATGACGTGAATGATCACTGTAACAACGTGATGCTTTGGCACAACCTATATTCAAGAGAAAGGAAAATATTTGTTTAAAAACAAAATTGAAATATGGAAACCACCAAGAAATACAAATACCGGTGAGCACGCAGCTGTTCAGCAAGACCATATTGAGGGTTATGGGCGTTGAGCATTGCCTTGGCAACACTGGGCATAGAGGCACATGTATAAGAATGGTAAATTGTCAAAGAATTCCCTCAGTCAATAAAAGGCTTATTTTATTAAAAGCCCATTCACAAATTTCGTAACGCTGAAGGGGGCAACAAATGCTGTGGGTTGTCCTCAAAATGTTACAGGCCATACATAACATGTGAAATTTCCATACCAAAAATGGTACGAGGGGGTGCGTAGGTGTAAAAAATAGCAATTTTTGGCGTCATGAAATTTGTGAATGAACCCTTGAACTGCGAAGGTGCCCACTGAGTTGATAAAGAGGCACTCTCTCAGAAATAATTAGAAGAAGGTAGTTGCTAACAAGATATTTCGAAAGAATAGCTGACATATAAAAGAAGGGAAAATATATGATGAACATTTTACCGACGAATTTTACGCGCCATTAATTACCAGTTTTCATTAGAGACACATTTTCGGCCGCAAAACAAGAAACTTCACTGTATCTCATATTATTCGGGGTAATGGCTCATTCGGGGTAGTGGCGTTAGGGGTAGTGATGTTCGGGGTAGTGGCGTTCGGGGTAATGGGATGGAGCCACTAAAACAGTACTTTTCAGTATTATTTTTTCTACTGTTGATCCCTTTACGATCCGTTTGGACCCGTGCCTTCGATTTTCGTTGGACCCGTTGGCGAAAGCTAGCGGTGGTAATCCTTCTTGGACACCGTCTTGGGAAAAAACCTCTCGAAGGTCACGTCTTCTTTCGTTTATTCACTAAACATGGTATCAACAACTAACAAAAGGAAGGGTGAATCACAACTTCTTTCCAAAAAAGTGGGGTTTAAAACTGTCACTGAACGTGGCAAGAATGGAAGAAAGGACGTTTCCCCGGAATGCGAACTTTCTTCCAAGTGTGAAATGAATAATTGTATCGAAATGAGCAATCAGTTCGATGCTCTAGACAAATTTTCCGAACACCAAATCGAAGCAGCCTTTAGCCCAGGCTCTTTGATTCAAGTGAGGAAGCAAATAGTACCGCCTATCGTGGTCAGTTTTTCCGAATTTGGGGGATTTAGGCAGGAGATCTTGAACTCCATTAGGGAAATCGCAAAGAAAGGAGACTGTCGCGTTTTGCCGGAAACTCTTAAAGATCGCGAACTTCTTCTCAAACATCTTGAAGAGAAGAAGCACAATTTTTTTACTTATGACGACAAAACTGAACGTTTGTTCAAAGTTGTCTTGAAAGGTCTCTCAAGTGACTATAAGTCACCTGAAGAGATCAAAAAATGGAATAAACGATTTACTGTGATTTTCCCCAGTCCAAGTAATCATTATGTAAAAGAGAACCCAATCTGGCATTGTTCGGAAAGGGCTTTCTCAAGAATATTATTTAGTTCACTTTAACAAAAAAGAACTAAACAATATTAAAGCTTTAGAAAAAGCAAAACTCATGTTCGATGTCCGTGTGACGTGGGAACATTTCCAGAAACCTGGAGGAAATAACCAGAACCCCACTCAGTGCCGTCGGTACTAAAAGTGGGATCATGGTACAAAAAATTGTCGCATGGATGCTAAATGCAGGATTTGCGGAGAGTCTTCTCACGCCAAGGACGTCTGTCCAGTGATGGAAGATACCGATAAGTTCTTATGCGCCAATTGCAAGGGCAATCATAAGTCAAATTTTTGGTTTTGCCCTTCGCGCAAGAGAGTCGTTGAGGCTCGTGCCAGGCAGATGAAAGATAATATCCGTCACGATAACGGTCGTTTCCGGAATTTTCCTGATAGAGTATCGAGCAAGGCTCATTTTTCAGTTAACGATCGCTTGATCATGAATCATACCCATCAGGAAGATCATAATCATGCTCATTCACAAATTAATTTTAATCCCTTGGGTAGCCGTTCGAATCTTTCAATCTACCCACGGAAAATCCTTTGCCGATATTGTAGCAGGTAATTTGAACTCCTCCCCTATTCGTACTATGAGTACCCATTCTACTTGTTTCAAATCAAAAGGAAAAAAACCCTACCGCCACAGGTAACTCCTACTCGGCTTCTTCGTCTACCGAAAATTCTAATGGGAAATCATCAGATAATGTTCCCACTTCAATTGATATGTCTGCCTCTGATTTTAATTTTCTAACTGAACAATTGAATCTAATGATTGATGCAATGTTCAAAGCCACCACTATGACTAAAGCAGTCCAAGTTGGTGTAAAATTTACAAATCAAATTGTTATTGGATTACGTTTTTCTAATGGATCCAAATAATAATTTAAATATTTCAAATTGGAATGCTCGTTCTCTGAATGGTAAAGAGGACGAGCTGTTTAATTTTCTTACAATTAATAACGTGCATATAGCAGTTATTATCGAAACGTATTTATAACCTGGATCTAAACTCAAAAGAGATCCTATCAGGTATCAGAAGGCCGGCTCCAAAGGCACGTTCCCCACCAGTTGGGAGATTTGTGCCATCGCCATATTTGAGCCTATTTCATCATCTACCCGATGGGAGAGGAAAGGGAAGGGAAAGATGGGAGGAAATAGAAGTGGGTCCCTTGAAGAGGGAAGATCGCATAAGCGAAATGAGAGCATGTAGCTCCATACCACAATGGGTTCGAACAGCGCCCTAAAAAGGGCACTGCAAAACGCGTGAGCGTAAAGAGAGCCTATAGCTCATTACCACAGCGGGTTAAGAATAACAGGATGTCCTGAAGATTCAGGCTTCTGTATTCAGTTTCACTTAATAAGTGTTTACCAAGTAATTGGAATCGCATTTGCGCAAAAACTGGACAGTTACATATCAGGTGATACGAAGTTCCATAATCGGAGTCACAACTATCACACACAAATGAGTCAGCACGCTGAATATTTGCCATGTGATAGTTGAGTCGGCAGTGGCCTGTCAACGCTCTGACCAAGAGACTGCAATTCTGCTTTGACAGATTTGTTAAATACTTCGCCACCTTTGGAGATGGCTCAGTAATATACAATTTTGTTTGACGACACGACTCCAAACTATTCCAATATTGCTTGTGCTGAGTTGCCGCCCAAGAGTTTATCTGAAGCTTCACCCAGCACTTCGAAATTGGAATAGCCGGCTCAGGGCCAATGAAGTCATGCGATGCTCCATCGCGAGCTAGCTCATCAGCCAATTCATTTCCAGCGATGGAAGAATGGCCAGGTACCCATACAAGGTTTACAGAGTTGACTGAATTCAGTTCCTCAATTTGAGTTCGACATGCGATAACAAGCTTCGACCTTGAGTTGGCCGAAGCGAGAGCTTTTATAGCAGCCTGACTATCTGAACAGAAGTATATGACTTTACCCATTACGCGCTGTTGAAGTGCTGATTGCACTCCACACATAAGAGCAAATATTTCCGCCTGAAAAACGGTGCAGTTTCTACCAAGTGAGTAAAACTGATTCAGCCTTAGCTCACGAGAATATACTCCTGCACCAGCTCTACCTTCAAGAAGGGAGCCATCAGTGTAACATACTATATTGTTTGATATACTTCTTTCCAAATAGCCAGACGTCCACTCTTCCCGTGAAGGGAATTGTGTGGTAAATGTCCTGTAAGGAAAGTTACAAGCAATTGTGAGATCACTTGGAGCAAGGACAATTTTGTCCCAATTCACCAAAAGTGGAAACAACGAAGTGTGTGTAGATCTACGATTCACTGGATTTTTCTCCAGTAGATCCAGTACCCATAAACGGTAAGAGCAAGAAAGTGCTTCTTGTTTAAGATATATGTGTAGTGGCGCAACGTCGAAAAGGGCCTCGAGCGCTGCTGTGGGAGTTGTAGAGAACGCACCAGACATCGCCATCAAGCACATCCTTTGGAGATGGCCCAATTTTGATTGGATTGTTCTCACTTCGCCCTTTTGCCACCACACAAGACATCCATATGCCAATATTGGTCGAACAACTGTTGTGTAAATCCATTTGATATATTTGGGTTTGAGGCCCCAAGTTTTACCAAAGGTTCGCCGGCATTGACCGAAGGCCATGCAAGCTTTTTTGACTCTGAAATCAATGTGAGGTGTCCATGAAAGTTTGGAATCTAGAATGACTCCGACATACTTTACTTGATCAGTCACATTAATCTCAGTGCCAAAAAGACGTAAAGGTCGAATTCCATCGCGGTTTCGTCTTTCCGTAAAAAGAACAATAGATGTTTTATTCGGGTTAACCGAAAGGCCATATTGGCGACACCAACTCTCGACTACCTGAAGAGCACTTTGCATCAGGTCGAATAGGGTGCTTATGCACATACCAACTATCAGAGCTAGATAGTCGTCGGCAAATCCATAAGTTGGAAAACCGCAATTATTGAGTTGCCTCAATAGCGTATCTGCTACGAGATTCCACAAAAGTGGTGACAAGACTCCCCCTTGGGGGCATCCGCAAACACTCAATTTTCGAATCGCTGATTGACGCAATGTCGAGAAGAGATGTCGGTTTTTGAGCATTTGATGAATCCAATTGGTAATCATTGTAGGTAGCCCATGGTTTCGTGCGGCTTCCAATATGGCATCGAAAGACACGTTATCAAAGGCACCCTCAATATCCAAGAAAACACCCAAGCACGATTGCTTCTGAGCGAATGCTTTCTCGATATCGTATACAACTTTGTGTAAAAGAGTCACAGTGGACTTTCCAGATTGGTAAGCATGTTGATTCACATGAAGAGGCATGTTTGCCAAATAAACATCACGGATGTGATGATCGATAATCCGTTCCAGACATTTCAGAAGAAAAGAGGTCAGACTGATTGGTCTAAAACTCTTCGCTTCCTCATACGACGCACGTCCTCCTTTTGGGATAAACTTTACAGTAATATCACGCCAGGATTTGGGAATGTACCCGGTAGCAAAACTGCTTACAAGTAGCTTTTTCAAAACATGTTTGATAAACTCAAATCCCTTTTGGAGCAGAACAGGATAAATCCCATCCGCTCCTGGAGATTTGAAAGGAGCAAAACTATTAAGTGCCCATTGAATCGATTCAGTAGTTACGATACTGCGAGCCGAGGCCAGAGACTCGTAACTACATGAAAAGACATTTGATTCATCCGTAGATGCTATGTCCACACATCCGGGGAAGTGTGTATTGAATAAACATTCTAAAACTTCTTCATCGGAAGAAGTAAAGTCACCATTAGGTAAGCGAATTTCGTTCACTTGGAAATCCTTAGATTTTGCAAGAATTTTGTTCAACCGACTGACTTCACTCAAACTGGAAACATTTGTACAAAGGTTTTTCCAGCCGGATCGTTCAGCAGAACGAAGAGCCTTCTTGTAAGCCTTGCGAGCTGACTTGAACGACTCTGATCCAGCTGAACGGCGTCTGTTCCAACTCCTTCTACATTGTTTCCTGAGTCTAGTCAGATCGGAATTCCACCATGGGGTCCCTCTTGTAGTCTTTACAGACCGCAGAGGACATGCTTCTTCAAAAGCTTCCATAATGTAGGATGTTGTAGTATCAACGGCATCATCCAGATCACTTGGATTTTCAATGGACGGAGAATATCCATGAAATTTGGTCGCAACCAATTCAATGTAGAGTTCCCAGTTTGTTGACCGGGGATTCCTAAAAACGCAAAGTCTGCGCAGTTACATTTGAATGTTCAAAGAAGATGTAGCGATGATCAGATAATGATTCCTCATCTGATACATGCCAATTCGTCAACTCGTGACTGATTCTATTCGAGCAGAGCGTTATGTCTAACACTTCTTCTCTATTAGAAACCATGAAGGTTGGGCGATTGCCTATGTTAAGTAATCCAAGGTCTGTACTACTTAAGTATTCCATCAGACTGGAGCCTCTCAAATTGATATCCGAGCTGCCCCAGATGATGTGATGAGCATTGGCATCACTGCCCACAATCAGCGGAAGGCCTTTTGTTACGCAGTGTACGACAACTCGTTTGAAGTCATCCGTTGGGGATGGTTCATCATGTGGTAAATATACCGAACAATAGACGTATTTCCTGTTGAGGTCACCAACAGAAACATCGATTGTGACAGCACATACATCTCTGGTAGTTAACTCAGAAATGAGTGTAGCAACGATTGCTTTATTAACGAGCACGCATGCGCGGGGCATGGAGCGCGAGTTTGCCATTTCAAGCTTGCTAAAAGTAGCAAAAACTGGGTCCACAAGGTTACCTAGATAGAAGTTCCCTCTACGAAAGTAGGGTTCTTGAACTAGCGCCACTTGGGCTGCACCATTTTGCATGAGTCTGCAAAGATTGATCGTTGCTGTTCTTTTATGCTGAAGATTGATCTGAGCTAACCTAACCGTAGCCACTACCCAAACTAGGCAGGATTGAGCTTTTTGCAATCTCAGCACGAAAAAGACCAGCAACGAAAAAACCAGATCGGTATCTATTTAAAGTCGCCAAAGGCGAAAGAGCACAGAATACACTGTGTAAAACGCATAATGCGAATCCATATAGGTGATAATTTAAATTAAATGTCAACATATTCATAATCCCACCCTTATTAAGCCTCAAGATAGAGACTGAAGAAGGGCAGCCGATTATCTCGGAGAAACACAAGGTCACCTGCACCATTGCTCCGGGTAGCACAGGAAGGACTCAATACTGTGGAGGGCGCCCTGGTACCCCACAGGCTCCGTTTGCGGTTAGGTTTTATTTAGACCCCCCTAACCATTCATTCTTAGGCACGGTACGCATCACACCATAAATTAGGGGTCACCTGTGAGGTGGACTTTTACCACCGGAACAGGCAATCCGTAGTGTTAATTCTTAGCCAGTTGAAACAACCGCTACCGACACTACGCGGCTATCTAGGCTGCTCGGGAAAAGGAGGTTAATATTGATGATTAACTCCTGACGTGCCCAAGCAGCCACTAACAAATTTTTGGTTTTGCCCTTCGCGCAAGAGAGTCGTTGAGGCTCGTGCCAGGCAGATGAAAGATAATATCCGTCACGATAACGGTCGTTTCCGGAATTTTCCTGATAGAGTATCGAGCAAGGCTCATTTTTCAGTTAACGATCGCTTGATCATGAATCATACCCATCAGGAAGATCATAATCATGCTCATTCACAAATTAATTTTAATCCCTTGGGTAGCCGTTCGAATCTTTCAATCTACCCACGGAAAATCCTTTGCCGATATTGTAGCAGGTAATTTGAACTCCTCCCCTATTCGTACTATGAGTACCCATTCTACTTGTTTCAAATCAAAAGGAAAAAAACCCTACCGCCACAGGTAACTCCTACTCGGCTTCTTCGTCTACCGAAAATTCTAATGGGAAATCATCAGATAATGTTCCCACTTCAATTGATATGTCTGCCTCTGATTTTAATTTTCTAACTGAACAATTGAATCTAATGATTGATGCAATGTTCAAAGCCACCACTATGACTAAAGCAGTCCAAGTTGGTGTAAAATTTACAAATCAAATTGTTATTGGATTACGTTTTTCTAATGGATCCAAATAATAATTTAAATATTTCAAATTGGAATGCTCGTTCTCTGAATGGTAAAGAGGACGAGCTGTTTAATTTTCTTACAATTAATAACGTGCATATAGCAGTTATTATCGAAACGTATTTATAACCTGGATCTAAACTCAAAAGAGATCCTAACTTTTTTGTTTATCGTAATGATCGACTTGATGGGGCATGTGGGGGAGTTGTAATCATCATTCATAGGAGTATAAAACATCAACTGTTTTCGTCATTTGAAACTAAAGTTTTTGAATCTTTAGGTGTTTCAGTTGGTAAATATACTTTCATACTAATATAATATACTATTTGCCTTTTCAATGCTCTGAACAGCAATAATTTGCTCCGAACTGACTTGCGAAAATTGACTCGCAATAAGTCAATTTTTTTGTCATTGGTGCCTTTAATGCCAAACATTGGTCATGGAATAATTCTCAAAGTAATTCCAATTAGCCAATTAGTTACTCATGCTGATTTTGATTCTGATCATGTACCTGTTACATTTCAAATATCCCATGAAGCGATTCTCAATCCTATCAGCTCCACTTTCAATTATTTTCGAGCCGACTGGAATATATATGAAACGTATATTGACTCTGATCTTGATGTTAACAATTCATTACAAACTAAACTTGATATTGATAATGCTTGAAACTTCCCCAGTTATTAGCTGAGAGCTTTCTTTGCCAAAGTTGCCATTTTCGTATTCGTATATCGTGTGGCAGGTACGATAATACTCTATGCCCAGGGAGTCAAAGAAATTTTCAATACGAAAAGATCCTTGACCCACCGGAAATCGAATCCAGACACCTTCAGCATGGCTTTGCTTTGTAGTTGCGGACTCTAACCACTTGGCTAAGGAAGGCCCCTCTCCAAAGGACTAGTAGTTGTAATACCAAGAAGAAGGTCCTACAAACGATTGAAAATAATTTTTAAGATAGTTATGAAGCTGCCACCTCGGTAATAAATTACATAGAATATTCAGAGGTGAAATATTGGCGCTAATGTCAAATAAAACTATTCATAATTTTAGACAAAAGCCGTTACAAATCTCTATTGCCTCGAAAAGTGTTCCATATGATTAGGTGGAGTTAGGCTTTTTTCTTACATGTTTTTGATGTTAAATTCACATGATTTTCTAATTTCGTAAAATAAGAAACATCAAAAGTATGTGATTAGGACTCCAGTTCCTAAGGAAATAACTCTTTTCTCTCTAGAAGAATGGTCAACTAGTAAGAAATTCAATTAATTATCGTCTTTTCTTAGAAATAACCCAGAAGCCCATTCAACTAAACGAAAACCAGCTTCTTTGCTTCGAATGCACAAAAGCCCGTCTACTAAAAGTCCCTTCCCACAACAATGGGGCCAGAACCAGTTTACAACTTTCAAGACGTTCTTCTTAATTAAATTACTGCCGCCTCCTGTTAAACATGAAAGGAAGAACTTACGATTCGGAAACTCACCAGCATTATTGATTTCTCGACGCCGGAGCTGCTTTTTGTGCTTCATTCGTCTATTTTGAAACCACGTCTTAACTTGGGTCTCACTAAGACCCAAAGCCGACGCCAGCTCCACTCGCTCGGGGGTCGATAAATATCTAGGATGAAGAGAAGAAAAATACGCACATATCAAACAACTCCTGCTCTGTGGGTTTACATATATAAATTGATTTCGATCATATCATAATTATAAACACATTATCAAATTTTGTGCGAAAAATAAAGAACACATCATTACTCACCGTTGAGCTTCGAATCGCTTCTCCAGTCCGGTCAGCTGGGGGTCACTGAAAACGGTTCGTGCTTTCCGCCTCCGACAGTGCCTCAGTGCGCTCATTCCCATGCCTAGGCCAAGTGCTATGTCCGGACAACCACCTCCCGGGAACAAAGGAGATCCGGCAAAAAGGCCCGCTGGTATGCAGAAGTAAAAATGAAA
Source organism: Aedes aegypti (assembly GCF_002204515.2). Taxonomy (NCBI): domain Eukaryota; kingdom Metazoa; phylum Arthropoda; class Insecta; order Diptera; family Culicidae; genus Aedes; species Aedes aegypti. The sequence goes on along the minus strand of NC_035108.1, from coordinate 422,659,551 downwards.
ACCAAACCAAAAATCAATTTCGATCGTAATTGAATCAACACAAAACACTTTCGTCCGATTTGCACTTACTCTCGTTCGAGCATATGCTGACCTGTGCTTAAAACACAGGAAAAACTTTTCCAACAATTAAATTAGGCAGGAATGATGTGACACAATCAATTCCCGAGACTTACCCTGGGAAAGAAAGTATGGATCTACTGTTTTGTAGCCACTGGCCGATGGAGCCAGATAGGCACCGAGTGCCATTTGTAGATAGCCTGGATCGCCATACGGTCCTCCTGGATAGATGACAGTCGGGTTTGGGGTGCTGAACTGGGGCCCTGGTGGACCACTTTGTTGGGGACCACCTTGATTGTTCAGAGGAAGTTTGTTGTACCTAATTGGGAGAGAGATTTTTTTTTAATATTTGCTCTATATGAGTTGCTCCAAATTCCAAATGTCATTGATTTTATAGATTGATAACTTGTTTAATTTTTTATATGTAATATTAAAATTAAAATATCAAAGCGTAATAAAATTGTGTTTTAGGCATGACAATTAAAAAGAGTCATGGAAAAGGTACTGATCTAGGCAAATAATCTAGCTATATTCCTTCGAATATGAGTCTTGAGACCTGTAGGTTTCAGGGATTACTCTTTCTTTTATGAAAAACTTAAAATTAGAATAAATCCAATTTTAACTTCATATACGATCCATGAACATTATGGACGAAAACGGGTTACTCGGGAAACGGACAAGACTGATAAAGGCTTTAGTGGATCTCAGCCTTCTGGTGAAGCCCGTAGATACTAAGCAAAGCTATTATTTGCGGGTGTCTGGGTTCAATTCTCGGTTGGTCTAGAATCTTTTCGTAATACACAGCTAAAAATATGTTGTAAATTTCAGTTTATTTTCATGCACATATTTGGAGCATCAAAATAAACTGAAATGTCAACGACAAATCGCTAATTTTTCAATCGAATGTACTTTAATTTTACATGATCATGTAACATTCAAGCATCTTTAGTTGAAAATCAAACGTGATGCTGTAGCAAAACATGAATTTGATTTACTTCTACTAAGCTCTTCTGTTTACGTTACATAAAAACTTAAATATTTTTATCTGTGTAGAATTATCCTAGACTTCCCTGAGCATAGAAGACGAATTCCATCCAGAATGAGTCGAAAAAATAAAAATCGTGCTCGATAGTCTTTGATTTGGATTAAATTTTGCGCATGTTTTTGGCATGGCAGAATAAGTGCTTTCCATAAAAAATTGATCATTTTGACTCAAGTATAACTTTTGAAAATGGCCTATACATTTTTGAATGCAACTTATTTGAAAAATGCTAACTCCAAAACTGTTGATTTTAGAGACAAATGTTCTATGGTGCAGTTGTAGTGAACCGTTTGGACTATAAGAAAAAAATATGCACTGAAAAAATATTTTATTTATTTTCATTAAAAAATCAAAAATAAAACTTAAATTTTAAATTACACAAAAACCCCATTTTTAATATTTTTTAAATTTTTACCATAGAATCTTGAAAGTAAACATATGTTTGTGACAAAGTTTCATGATGGAAAATTTTTAATAAAAAGGTTTTCTAAGAACAACTTTTTAACGATTTTCAAAATTTGGATTTTTTGTCAAAATATATACGTTCTTTGGATACAGTAAGCATCTTGAATTGATTCTAAGCCATGATGATTATATGAATAATTTCTCTAGAAGTAGCCATTTTAGATTTATATCGAGTTTAATGCATAAAATATTATTTTAATATTAAAATAGGCCATTTTCATTGATTGATTGATTATTCTCGATTTACATCAAGGAAAATAAGTAAGTGGAAAGAAATATGGTCTTTACTCTCGAAAACGTATTATTATTAATGGAGAAACGCGAATAACTTATAAAAATGGCATATTTTTATCTTTAAATAATATTTTTTGCATTAAACTTGATATAATTCTAAAATGGCTACTTCTAGAGAAATTATTCATATGATCATCATGGCTTCAAATCATTTCAAGATGCTTACTGTATCATCAGAACGTATTTACATTGACAAAATATCAAAATTTTGAAAATCGACCATAAGTTGTTTTTAGAAAAACTTTTTTTTTTAAATTTCTCCATCATGAAACTTTGTCCCAAACATCTGTTTACTATCAAGATTAAATAGTGAAAATTTGAAAAATATTAAAAATGGGGTTTTTGTGTAATTTAAAATTTAAGTTTTATTTATTAATTTGTTATGAAAATAAATAAAATATTTTTTCAGTGTATATTTTTTTCTTATAGTCCAAACGGTTCACTACAACTTCTTCATATAACATTTTTCTCCAAAATCAACAGTTTCGGAGTTAGAATTTTTCAAATAAGTTGCATGCAAAAATGTATAGGCCATTTTCAAAAGTTATACTTGAGTCAAAATGATCATTTTTTCTATGGAAAGCACTTATTTTACCATATCGAAAACATGTGCAAAATTTGATCCAAATCTAAGATGGTCGAGTTCTGTGACTGACCGATTTGCCATGGAATTCGTCAGAAGTATATCGTGTCTGCTAGAGATGGGCAAAATGATCAAATTTTAAGAGCGAGTCGTAGGTGACTCACTCACAAAAGTGAATCGACTCTTTTGATCGATTCGGTGACTCTTTTATAAAACCAAAAATAAATCATGTATTTTACACAAGAAACAAAAAGTATAACAGTTTTTGAATGAGAATATTTTTCGTACAGTGGCTTTAATTACACAGCGTAACAAAAATGACACTTTCGCGTGTCTCAAGGATCAAATTATGTGTCTCTAGTAGATTTTGGGTCGCTGAATCTGATGCCGTTCTCAGAAATGTTCCAGCACGTCACAATTTTTAGCCACAGGTCGCCAAAGTTGTATGAAACACTGGTTTTATTGATGTTTACATGAAATTTAAAGTATGATTTATCAAACTTTTTTGTGATATAATCTACCAAACATGCTAAATAAGACTTGAACTTTTAATTTAGATACAAATCAGTTGAAATTTTACGATAAAATTTAGGTTAAATCTATTTTTTCAACATGTTTGCAGTCTTCATATAAAATTCTTCGTTTCCCTTATATGGCATAATACAATACTTTTCTGAACCACCAAAAAATAACATTTTACCATCGAAAATATTATGTACTTCGTTGATAATTATTGTTCTATGCATAAAGTTTGAATTCTGTGACAAATTGAGCAAACGAATTGCCGTACAAGTTGGAAAACTTGCATGCAAGTTGGCTGAAACAGTCAAATTTAGCATTTTCAACCGTCAATATCTCAAAAACTAGACGTGCCATGATATTTCTGAAAACGGCAATGGACTCAGCAACCCTTAATTTAGTAAATATCGGTATTTTGGTTCTTGAGACAAAACCGTGTTCCGCAGTGTTATTAATACATGTTCGAATTGTTTGACTATGACAGTTGCAACTCGAAAATTTGATTCCTAGTAAACTTTTAAGCCCTCTTCCAAAATATTAGGTACAAATGAATCATGACTCTTTTGAAAAGAACCGTGATTCGTTCACTCATTTTCGAGAGTCGACTCTTTTGAATGATTCGTGAGTGAGTCGCCCATCTCTAGTGTCTGCCCACTGAGTCGAAAAGAACTTAGTAACATTCAAGATATGATCCAAGCTTAACGCATCTTTTTGTATCCAAGTTTCTGGCAAACATTCTGTTGCGACGGATCAGCAAGTGTTTTTAGTGAAATTGGCGACACTGTCATCCAATAGTGTAAAGTAGTTTAAGAATTAATTGAGAGATTTATAGCTTGTGTGTAGTGTATACAATACATTTGGTTGGAGATTTTGTGTCATAAGACATTTAAAACGGTATTAGCATGTAGAGAAATCAATTAAAATATGTTATTACAGCATTGGAGCTGACGTAACATATACGCTGCTTTAACTATGAGTTTCATCGAACTAGAGACGAATATCTCCAACACATTCCAAGTTATATATAGTTTAAGATAGTACAATAAGTTTCTTAAGAAGATTTGTTGTATTGAAAATAAATTAAGTTGTGGTCACTTTCTTCATTTTTATTTGCACAAAATGTGATTTTTTAAACATTTTCGGGCAATTCATTTATTAAACATTTAGCTTTTACCTTACAAGGTTGAATGTGGGTATGTTTTAAAAAATAGGAGCTTCAAAGACCACATGCTTGAAAGAAGATACCAAGCAAACTGACCGAAAAGATACTAGGATAATTAGATTATTAAGATAATTAGGAACCAATGAAAGAAAACTAGAAACTAGATACCTAGAAAAACTAAAAAAGTAATTTTATAAGGATTTTGAAAAATGATTCGTCAAGAATTCAACTAAACCCTTCTCAAAGGGCACATATATTTCTCAAGATTTCTTCGAAAAATGTTGTCAGGGATTATTCTCGGCATTTTGACATGACTTTTTCCAGGAATTTCACCAGAAATTAATTTAGGAATTTGTCCGAGAGACTATTGGTAGTCTACAAGATTTCATTAATTTAATATTTCGCCGCGTTGCCTGAGAAATCTAGAGATTTTTGTTTAGGATATTAAGAAGAAAAAAAATCAAGAACGCCCTAATTTTTTTTGGACTGTGTTCAATGATTCTTCTATTGAATTTCGTATTATCCCTAGCTCAAAGGGGAAACAATAACCTCAGGTATTGGCGTAGCTAGGATTTTTTTCTGAAGGGGGCATAGGGGGGGCTTAGCAAATACTTGTTTTACAGAAGTAACGTCGGTCGCAATAATCAAGATTTTCACAAATTTCGTAATTTTAACAGATTTGTATTGTTTTATTTATTTGTCTCATTTCGTGGTACATCATTTATATTTATAAATTTCAATTTTCGCTACGGAAAAGATTCATTATTTCTGTAATCCAGTATAAAATCCTTTAAGAATTCTAACAAAAAAAAACTCACAAGGAATGTCTTTTGTGATGCTTCCACGATTTTTTCAGGTAATCAACCATGTGCTTTGAAAAGATTTCCCTGTGAATTCCTACGGGAATTTCTTCATGAATTATTTTCGTACTTTTCAGTGCTTTCTCCATGACTCCTTTACCAGTTTTCACTGAGTTCGCCTGGGATTACCACAAAAAATTATACCCAGACTTTATGATCACCAGAAAACTCCTCGAAAACTCAAACGGGGTTGGTGGTCTAATGGCTACCGCTTCTGCTTCATATGCAGAAGGTCATGGGTTCAATCCCAGGCTCGCCCCTTTCCTCCTACTTTGTAGTTGTATCGCTAGAACCAGAAACGGACAAGAAACCGTTTTCCTACGCTTCACTCTAACATCATTATAGCATGCCTTTCCTTACGCCTGATACATAGGCAGTCTGCTAACCAAATAGCAAACCTCTCTGCCATGCCTTTGCCCCAACCCCTCCCGCATGAACTGGCGTAGATGCAGTGGAATATACGGTCTACATGGGAGCCAGTTCAATGCATCATCAATTCCTCCCCCTTCCCTCATTGGTCTGCATTCTGACGTGGCAGGCGCTATTGTTGCCTCAAAATAGAAGATCGCCAGTACTTATACACTGAGGGTGTCTGTTAGTCCCAAACAGTCATTCGGTTGGTTCCTTGTGTAACTGCAGCTGATCTGGCGATACTGGAGTAGCAACCACGGGCGGCCAATCAAGCTCAAGCTCAAGCTCATATAAATTCTTTTAATATTTTCGACTGGAAGGTCCTCAACGTACTTGTTACAATTTACTTTTTATCAATTGTTACTTTAAATTATCCTCCAGTTGTTCATTAATAATTTGTTAATGATTTTCAGGAATAATTGAGGAGTTCTCCAAACAAAATAGTATACTAAATTCTAGAAGTCTCACCAAAAATGTCATCAATATCACCAAGCAAGGATTCATTCCACGAATTCTTCAAAGAGTTCGCCAAAAATTCATGCTAAAGTTTCTCTTCAGAAGTTTTTAAAAAAATCGCAGAAAAAATTATCCAGACTTCCTGCAAAAAAAAAAAAAGATTCTTCCAGGTGTTAATCCAAGGATTCCTTGTAAAATTCCACAAGTATTTCATAAGTAATTAAAAGAAATTCGATAGGAAAAATGTTTCTCAAAGAAGTTGTCCGCAGATCTATCAGCATTTTTTCACAGATAATATATTTTTTTTTTGATTTCTCCAACATAAATTAGCAACATCCAGCATTCCTTCAAAACCCTCTCGAAAACCCTGACTAAGAAATATTTATAGAATTCTAACTTTCCTATAAATTTTCTAGCGGAATATGTTCAACAGTTCTTTCGAAATCTCTTCTGTGAAAATACTCTAAGATTTCCGGAATAATTTGTTCAGGGATTTCTTAGAAAACTACATTATTGTTTCCTAAGATTCTCCCGAAAAATTTACCAGAGATTAATCTAAGTATTTTCCAGTGAATTTTAAAACACACTAACCATTCTTTTAGGAATTTTTGAAGAAATTTTACATCAAATCTACTAAGATTTTGCAATTCATTCTTGAACTTCTAAAAAAGAATTCTCCTATTCTATCAGGTTCAATAAGTAAGCCCAATAGTAATTTCAGATTTCTTCCATAAATATCATTTAAAAATGTATACACTCTTTATTTTTTACGCCAGGAAATTATCAATATTTTAAGGGATTGCTTTACAAATTCCTCTACGAATCACTCCATATCAGATTTCCAGAGAAATACATGTAAAAAAGGTTTGAAAGAATTTTGCTGGTAGATTTTTGGTTAATTGCAGCTTAAATATAATTTTTTTAAAAGTTAATAAATTCCTGCCGTAATATTCAAGAATTAAACCGTAGAATTTCTGAAACTTGTTGACAATGTACCTCACACAAAAGCTTAAGTGGTCCTTGTAGGATTTACTACTGTAGGATTTACTACTGTAGGATTTACTACTGTAGGATTTACTACTGTAGGATTTACTACTGTTTTTTTCATCTTCAAACAAATTTTTTTAAAGTGTCTATTATCGATTATTTTGTAGCACTGTAGAAGTTCAACGCGAAAATATTTCCGGTTTTTTAAGAGCACTACCAAAGTTGCATTGAGGTTATATTTGTAGTGTAAGATTTTAATCAATTTAAATCTTAGGAGAAACTTTTGAATTACTTTGAAAACTTTTTGAGGAATTCCTGATGGACTTTCAAAAATCAGGAATACCACTATGAGAAAGCCAGAAAGCCTCTAGAAATTCTGCCCTCGTATCGCACAAAAATTCAAACCAAGAATATGGATTCTGACAATAATTGGTTACATTATTTCTAGAGAAGTGTTTTAAGGAAGATCAAAACAAATTTCTTTATGAATATCTTAATAAATGCTTTTCCTCTTCCCAGTTATTTCGGTACACGTTTCTCTACAGATTCCTTTACCACTATGCTAATTTCGGAAGCAAAAGTTTTCCTGGGGTTTTCCAACAAATTTCCTCTGAAGATTCGAATGCAAGAGACATTTCAAAAAAAAAAAATTTCTTTCAAATTCTTAAATAAACCTGAAAAAAGCAAAAAAGTAGACATAGAATGAATGGATGTTCACCAGGAGGAATTGAAGCTTTGAAAGTATGAACATATCCCACAATATTATTTGACTAAGTTCCAAAAGATTTGCAAAACTTCTGAAGACACCTTTTAATATTCCTTGAGGATTTTGATCATACATATTCTATTAATAATAAAAAACAGGTTAAATTACTGCCATTCATCTGAAGAAAAGTTGGCCATGTCGAAATTCCTTGAAAGTTAAGCCTTATTATCGCGCTATGTATTGTCTGAGAAATTCCTTTAGTAGTTTTGTCTATTTTTTCGGACATTATACGAGTTGAAGTTAATGTACTTGTATTTGTAATCTTAGTAATATTCAGTGAATTCTCATAGGAAAAATCAACATCACCGAACACATGAGAAAGCACAATGCAGTGAATATGCTGCTTAATGCTGAATCAGCATTATTTGGATTATTCAGAAAGAAAAAATAATTTCAGAAATCAAATTTACAGGATATTGACGTTTTTTCGTACCACGGTATTTTAGCAACGAAGATGTCGAAAAACATGCGCTTATCGCATACAATAAGAAGCTACTTCTAATAGTAACCAATCGATCGACAGCCGGACGATTAAGCTTTCGGTTGTCGCGATATTCCAAGTCAGAACCGCCACGCTGATGTTGTGTAAGTTAATCGAGGTTTTCTCTTAAATAACGCAACTACTTACAGAAGAGATTTTTGTCAATAACAAGAGCCAAAAGTTTTTGATTCGTGTTATATTGTATTTTTTTTATTTTAATTTTTATTAGTATCAAAAATTCTTGGGGGGGCCTGGATGATCCTGGAGCGGGCCCCTGTTCCTACGCCAATGACCTCAGGTTCGGCATGCTTAATCTTTCCGGGTTTCACGAGGCAGGGAATGATCGAACTGCCATACGTAAAAACTCACGTCACATATCCTACTCTAACCTGTCCTTTTCCTCTCTCTCCTTCACTTCTTCCGGGCCCGTCTTCTTCCACCATCCATCACCATGACTTTCGTCGCCCGATTAAAGGATACCAACTACGTCCTGACCATCCCTCTGATGCTGGGTATAGAAAGCTCCTATAGTGTTGATGGTGGATGATGGCATAGTAAGGTTGACTGTTCTACTATGGCCTAACATGGGACTAACTGACGGAGAACAAAAATAACGAGCGCTACCTGCACTGTATTTTCACATAAATCCACGATATAATTGCAAACAAAACCACAAAAAAACACTCCACACTAAACTACGAACACTTACATCCATGCCGGGAATTTTTTCAAAAATACATCTAAAATTTACCCCAGAGATTTATTGAATTTCCTCCTGTCTTCAATCAGTTTATTCAGTGATTTTCTTGTTCATGTTCCAAATATTTCCTTCAATATTTTCATCCAGGACTTCTTTAATAATTGAACTAGTCATATCTCTAAAGATACCTCCAGAAGTTACTCCAAAGATTTCTTGATGAATTATTTCTAGAATTTCCACAGACATTCTTACATAAATTACGTTGTAAGTTTTTTTAGCTTCTCCGAGAATACCTCCAATACTTTGTTTATGATTTCTTTGAGATTTTAACCAGTAAGTTCTTTAGAGAAACCACGAAGGCGTCCTGCAGAGATTTTTTTTTCCAGAGAACTTCAACAGAATTGTTAAACAAATATATACAAAATAGAAGAATGCTATATCCTAAAGTAATTGCTGATAAATTCCAGCGAAAAATACCCGATGAAATTATGCAGACGAAAACTCGTATAAGAATCTCTGAAGAAATCCTTGAAACCCTTTCGGATCCTTGAGATATGGTCTTGGAGCATTCGTAGGATGTACTAGAGTGATTCCACAGACAAAAACACGTAACGGTGATTCCTCTCCATACAAAAAATGGAAAAAAAGTATTGAAAAATATTTCTCATTATCTAATGAAGTTTCTTTACACTGATAGACCAGATAAAGCATTTTTTGGAACTATTTATTATCATCGCATGGTAAACCAATTTTAGGTATTTTTCAAACATCAATATTCTATGTTATCAACGTGTGATATTGGCTTCATCAAGCTATAAGGCACTTGAGCCCAGCTAGTAAATGGTTTGAAAATAGAATCGTTATCTTAGTATCGTTATATTTGTATCTTATTAAATGATTTTTGAACAAAAATGCCTTTTTATGGGCACCCAAAACAGAAGTATTTATCACACTCATCAATATAAGATCGTACTCAGTATTGTCGCATCCACTCCGGTTAGTCAAACGACAGAAAACCTATGTTGCGCAAGTTTGCGCAAGATGAGGTTGAGATTTATCGAAACTTGACAGATAAACCTTCAAATTAAGACTAGTGTGGTATGTGTGCGAGTTTGTGCTCCTATTTCAAAAGTAAGTTGAATTTCATTTGGTTTGGGGACCGTCCAAAAATGACGTAGCATTTTAGAGGGGAGGGGGAAGTCCACGATTTTGCTACGAGCCATGTATTAGGTATTGGAAAATAGGCTACAATGGGGAGGGGGTTGTCAGCATTTAGCCATGGACGAGACGCTGCCTTTTCTCATATATTTTACAAAGGAGCAAAAAATGCAATTACATCGGTCATGTTCTTTAAAATGCTCTAATAAATTCAATTTCCACTCAATCTTCATGACATTTTAATAAAAGACTTTTAAATTATCGTAAAGAAATACAAATATTTTTGGAATAAATAATGAAAGTAAATTTTACGACTTTTTTCCACACTCGCATCACTGTGCATCGAATCACACTAACACGTTCTGCTGATTTCGTTGCTTAAAACAAAACAATACTTCGAGCAACATGCTCACCAGATGATAATGGTGTCAATTGGACGAGGGATTTTAAAGAAATTTGTTCTAAGAAACTCTGAAAATTTCAAACAACTATTTGGATCTCAGTCAAATATTTGGCCCGTGTACTAATAACTTACAAGACAATACTTTTGCCCCATTTTACTCTACTAGATTTTCTAAAAGGTTCTATTTCAAGAAATATAACATTCATGGTGGTAAGCTTCATCGAAGTTAATACGCCAATCGCGTATTATCCTCGATTTTACTATGGTAAAATCGAGGATAATACGCGATTGGCGTATTAACTTCGATGGAGCTTACCACTATCAGTATCACAGATAAAATGCGAACTTCAACCCCATAGTAGAGGCAAAAAATTCGCATTGTACAGGACAAAAGTTCGAGATGAGTAAACGACAACGTAATGACGTTGTTTATGATGGCTCTTTTCACACTCATTTGTTTTCCCTGAAGAGAAACTCTTGGCATTACGTCGCAAAAGTTACACAGGCTGTTTTTCGATCCCTTCCAAAATTAATTTGAAATTCCCCGCCATCAGTTTTGTAAAGTTAATCCATTTCCAGTAGTCAAATTGAAAGCGTTGAAAGGATTTTGATTGTTTTGCTTTGAAAATCTAGTGCAAACATTTGTCCCACGGCATCTGCGAACCGCAAAGCCGAGGTAAAAACTAAAATGTCTCCTACTGAAAGTACTTAAATGTTTACGTTAAATCAAATCAAGACCAACAATTGAAAAGGCCTCAAGTCCAAAATGTAAACAAATCGGTTTTCTGCTGATTTCAGTGTATAAGAGCCTATTCTTACTAAAACATGCAATAGTCATTTAAAAATATGCATAAAAGTTGAAAAAATTACATTTTTCTAAAAGGCCCCATCTCATTTTCCGCTAACCAGGATATTCATCGCAAATGCGGCCTTTTCTCAAAAAGGCCTCATTTCTATATCTGACGGAAACCAAGTTGAGGCCTGTTAAACAAACATCACAATTGCAATGTAGATTGCGAAAAACGTTCCAAATTCACTAAGTAGATGCAGGTTATACTACGGAGCGACTGCTCCTTGTATTATTTTATACAGTGGTTGTCTAAACGGCGAACATTATCGGGTTCCTGTAGACTGATGTATTTTGTATCATACTACCCAATAATACCTGTGTCAGCCTGTCTGTACTTCACAAATTAACAACAAAAACACGATTTGGTTTCAATTGCATGAAAAATAACGTTCAATTGCAATATTATTTCAATTGAACCAATATTTCCATACATTTTCTCGACGACAAACTCGCGTAGCACATACATACACGCAGCGAACTGGACTATCGAATTTCATACATTTTGCCTTATGAAAGGTGGAACGATTATTGCAATACGAACGCTTTATGTATCGTTTTAGCATCACTCCACATCAAGGCGTCGATAGGCGCGTGGTGTGCGCTCGGGCCTGTCGATCGCAAGGTTCTTGGTTCGATTCTAGGTTGCCGCGTAAGTGTTTTTTGTTTTCAAATTCTGGTTTCATAAGGCAAATTTATGAATTTCAACCCGATTTCTTGTGGCGAATTTTCATAAGGGGTTCCTATGTTTATCGATAGTCCATTTGCCTGAGTGTAATGTTCATGGATGACGAAGGGTTCAATCAATCACATATTTAATCGACCACACGAATCTTCTCTTGCTGTAGGGATCTCCATATACTTTACTTCACCACTTAACACTCTTCTACACTACAAATTTCTTATTTCATCATCAATTTTGAATGATTTTCAAAAGGCCACATCAGAAGATGACGAAAAAACAAGCCACAACTAGAAGGCCTCAACACATTTTAGAGTAAACAAAGGCGTCAACTCACAGGCCTCATCAGCGTCGGCCGGCGTCTATGGGCACAAATGAAAACTGCACAGCTTTTGGTGAAATAAAAGCCTGATTTCCTTTGACTCGTTTTTTTAGCAGGATTTTTTGCTAAAATGATAGTAATGAATATTCATAGCTATAAATCAGTTTATCCATCGACTTTCTGGACGATAAAAAAACATACAATGCTTAAATTCATAATTTAAATTTGATTTATTGATTGACAAAACAAGATTGCATTTTTCTCATTGTTTACTTTTTGGAGATGAGGCCTTTTGAATTGTTAGTCTTGAAATGCATCCTACAATCAATTATAATGAGCAATTCTCGCTGAGACCGGCCCAAATGTTTAAATTTATGCTCATTCGAAAGTTCCTGTCGAGTAAGTAAAGAAACTGCATTCGTTTGATCAAATGTGTAGACCCCTCGGTAGTTATAATGAAAGCATTCAATAAGAATTTTTTATGGTAAGAGATTATAAAATCTAAGAAATTATAGTAACTTTTTGGGTGTTATATGGTTATATTGAGTAATTCTCGCTGAGACCAGCCCACTATTTACATTATTTTTCCACATTTCATATGTGATGCAAGCATAAATCACTACTGCACCGTTATATGACCGCAAATTGCACCAGCGCAAAAATGCTCTACCTTTGTTTTTTTTTTTCATATCTCGTGTAAAACTAGCTCAGCTTTCCAGTGATGAGAAACTTTTTAAGTCGGTGGTTGCAAACACCATGAAATTAAGTTTTTCTGATAAACAGATAACGTTCAAATTTACACTCAAATCAACCTTATTCTTATGAAAATCCACCGGAGAACTTCGATTACATTGTTAGTCAGCAATTTCACAATATTTGGTTTGGGGCGCATAAATACAGATATTTGATCAGTTTTGTAAATGAAACTACTCATAATTAGCATTTTTAGGTGGGTCCATAATTAGCACGTCGGCAGCGAGCCGGATTACATGAGATTTAAATGGGGGGTCCATTATAGGAAACGTCAAATTTGTAAACATTTTATTATGGACCCCGGGAGGGTCCATAATAAGCTTTTGGACAACAGTTTTCCAAATGTACATTTCGCTGGAAAAATCGAATGTGTTTGTATGAAACGCGTACAATAAAGTAAAGACATTATACTTGTTATTACTTACTCCACAAAACGTATATCTGTCTGAGATATCATTGCGGAAAAGCATCGAGAATGAATTTAAACCTAAGGGGTCCATTACTAGCATTGAAACCCTACATGGATTTGCAAAATGTTTTAAAAAAACTGGTCCATTAGACAGCAACCATTTATTACGTAACGCTAAAATAGGAGGATTGCTGCCATTTTAACAATTCTTGACGCATTACTTTTATTTTCACACTATCAAATCGTTTAAATTTAGTTTTTAAGGCGAAGTAGGCCGTCATTGAAATTTGTACGCGACGTTGATGATTGTTGCTATTTCATCTCACAATTTCGAATCAAAGAAAATCAGTTGGTTATGCACTGACACAGCTGAAAAAGTATCAGCATACTTTATGTATGGTAGCGCGTATAGTAATACTTTTTCGAGTCAATAATAGTTCGAAAAAGGCTGAATTTTATCACTTTGAACTGCAAGCTGAAAAGTCATCATTGTTGCCAAAACGAATGACAGGCTACTTAGCCTTAAACGATTATTAGAATTGTAGAAAAGTCCACTGGTTTTGATTTATTCCGGTGGATCACTGGATCATATCGAATAAAAATGACCTAAACTTACTTTATCGTCAACTTTCACCCAAATAATTGAAATAAATCTGACTCCAAACGAACTTGTTTTTTATAGTTTCGACTATGTATGTCATGTGAGAACTCAACTAGGCAATGGGCCCAGTTTTGACATAGGGTATTTTATCAGTTCTTTGTGGGACCTTCATGGAACCGGTCCCAAATAGGTCAATTTCATTTTCTTCTAAACTGAAAAGTTTGGGTTTTGAATTTCATTATTTTCAAAAGCTAACTCAAATATGGTTGTGAAAAATCATTTCAAGTATGTTGGCCACCTAGATGACAGATTCAGTGTTTTTTTTTATAAAAGGAAGAGATTTCTAACTGAGGGCATGTTGTCAATTATTCTTCTATATGTAGATGTCCAACACACTACAATTAATTCTCCATAACTGGATATTGAAGGGAGTTATGGAGGTATCGAGTTATAGAACACAAAATTAGTGGAAATGCGATCCGAGGGTCCATAGAGGTAGCCATTAAATTCAATTTTTACTGTGGTTTTTTAACTCGATATCGAGTAAGGAAGATTAATCTATTTGTGATCGGTTCCACAGTTATCGCATAGAGATCCGAAAAAAAAATACGTAAGGCCAAATCTGGTCCCATATTCCAATTTGGCTCTTACATGACATCCATAGTCGTAAATTTGTAGTTAAGTTCAATTGAAGTCATGTTTTACAACTAAATGGGCAAAAGTCGACGAATAAGGGAGGTCATTGTTATCAGATATGACCCAGAAACTCTGAACCGATGGAATTTTTCAGTGGTCTTCGAAAACCTAGACATCCATACGATTTCACTCGACCTAATTCGCCAAAAATTGCCGCAATGCACTGTGTTATAGAGGTCTAAACTACCCCTTGAAAAAAGAGTAATTCATGAATAACTTTGTTACTTTAAAAGATAGAGTGATGATATGTTCAGCAAAAACACGGGTTTTTTTCATGACAAATAACTTTGTAGAAAACGCAAAAAATGTTAAAAATCTTGGAAAAATGTTATGATAAAAAATATGATTTTTAGGGGCTATTCACATACAACGGCATATATCTCAAAAAATATAAGAGATAGAAAAATCGTGTCTTCGACAAAGTTGTTTCAAATAGCCAATTCTACAACTTTGCCGAAGACACCATATGTCTATCTAAATGTTTTAAAAAAATAGTTTTTCTGTCTCACTGCTAGGTGGATTGATCACAAAACTTTTTTCGTCAAAAGTTGCGCTTCAATACACCAAGAAACTTCTCCGAACAAACTATATCGCTAAAATCAACGGTTTGGGCGCTATTCGAAAAGCGCATGAAATCGAGAAAATAATACACAGTGCAATGGCAGCAATGCGATTTTTGTTTTGTCATTTGCTGGGCGGATACGTATCAACACAATTTTCTGGTTAGGTTTTTGGGGTCAAGCATATTCCAAAACAGCATTTAAGACAGACAGAAGGTACGGTAACGTTGCTGTTAAGAGTTTTGAACGAACCTTTCTGTTGGCAACGGCTTTCGGTAATCCTCTTCACATCCACTTAATCCATTCAATACGGCTGGCCCATGGTTATTGTTTCTATTGCTATCACTGCGTATCACGTTACTATCACTAAATTTACTACTATTATTGTTGCAGCTGTTTCCGTTAGCATCACCACCTCTGAATTGGGGCACTTTGCGGGGACCTCCACAGGAGTCCGCCGAGGCATTGCTATTATTACTGCTGCTGCTTCTACTATTGCTACCCCCAATACCACTGTCGAGCACTTGCGACCCAGAAGGAGACCCTGGGGGTTTGGCCGATTTCACATTGAAATTAGCACTAATGTTATTGTTGTTATTCGTTTGAGTGACGGATCCATTTTGAAACAGTATATCCTCAATGGAGAATGGGACCTTGGATGCGATCGTGCCGCCGGGTGTCACACTACCGAGCACCGTCGGAGATTTGTTCGCCGTATCCTTGTAAGACAGCGGATGTAGGGCCATATTCCAAGTAATAGCTAAGAGTCACAACTATTTCACAACCGACCGATGCCTCTCCAATGGGACATTGAGCTATCAACGGAGAATAGTGTTGCTTCCGATTCAAACGAAGGACCTTAACGAACTGAGCGACGTTTCAAAACCGATAACCGTTCTAATCGATGCTTGCCGAAGGACGTTTAAAAGATTTATGAAGCCCGGAGAATTTAACGTGGGAAGTGCACCCATCGTGTGCCACATGCCCTCTTTCCAATCACGCGGAAAGGCTACAGGCGCACACACACATAGACAGCAAACGAGTCGTCAATCGCGGTGTGGCAAGGATAATGAGAATGTGTATCCCTGCGCCGCTTGCTGCTATAGTAACAATATAAGAGCACATAGAGCCAAGGAACGCGTCCCCGCTTGTTATCACATTGCATACTTGCAGCAGGAGCACGTAATGACCGTCCGGGAATGCTACGGGGCGGGATAGAAGCTGCCAGGGTGGGCAGGAAAAGACCGTTTATGTACAGAGATGGTAGCGACCGAGTGTCTCAACAATAGGAACTAGAGACTACAAGGAGATGAAAGTATGCATAAGAATTGTTCAGATTCAGAGTTTCCAGCCATTACATTGAACGGAATCCACGAAGAACTTTGTAAGCAAATGAAAAAGATATTTCAAAAAAATTGTATTGTATATAATCGCTTTTGGAACAGCATATCGTCGAAAAGTATTGCATTTTATTAATAATCATTTGATAACGAAAAACAACAATGCATTGAAATACAACTAGTGATCTAGTGAGGACATTGGTTGGTATGACCTGGAAAGTAAAATGTACGAAAGTTTTTGTTCGACCATAGATGGTGATGGTTCTCGGGAAATGTGGGAATCCCAGGAAATCTTATTTCCCGGGATCCCTAATTCGTAAGAATACTTCAAGAGGAATTTAATGAGGAATTCCTGGCCGAAATTATTGAAAAAATCCTATAAGACTTCTCAATAGATTTCCTG
This sequence comes from Aedes aegypti, assembly GCF_002204515.2. NCBI lineage: Eukaryota > Metazoa > Arthropoda > Insecta > Diptera > Culicidae > Aedes > Aedes aegypti. The sequence goes on along the minus strand of NC_035108.1, from coordinate 422,642,594 downwards.
GAATAATCCCTAGATAAATATTCTAGCAAATAACAAGCAACAGACCAGCCGTGGATGAAAATATAAGAAAACGACTGGAAAAAGTGATGTAGGAATTTTTTGATGATTGCTTGTAAGGTTTCCTGAAAACATTAATTAAAGAATTTCTTTCAAAAATCTAGAATAAACCATTGATGTTTCTCTTTGAAAAACTCCTGCAGGAATCTTTGGAAGATCTGCTAGAGTATCTACTGGAACAGCAGTGGAAGAATAGATGGAAAAATCTCTAAAGGCAGTCCTGGAATAGAATCTTGAAAAATTTTCAGAGTAATTTTTGTGAAAATAACAAGAGATAGTTTCGTTGGAAATCCAAAGCGAATTGTGGTGCATGCATAGCATAGACTGACTGTACATGTCAATGGTTGCTACTCCGTGATTGATCGGAACTGGTAAGAATTGCACTACGATCCAAATGAATAAGGGATGGGAGTTTCCGCTTACTAGGGGCCCACATAGCCGTAGCGGTAAACGCGCAGCTATTCAGCAAGACCAAGCTGAGGGCCGTGGGTTCGAATCCCACCGGTCGAGGATCTTTTCGGGTTGAAAATTTTCTCGACATCGCAGAGCATAGAGTATCATCGTACCTGCCACACGAGATATACACATGCAAAAATGGTCAATTGGCATAGAAAGCTCTCAGTTAATAACTGTGGAAGTGTGCTCATAAGAACACTAAGCTGAGAAGCAGGCTTTGTCCCAGTTGGGACGTAACGCCAGAAAGAAGAAGAAGTTTTCGCTTGCTCTCGAAGTGCACTTTTAGCAGATCTCATATTATTGATCAATTACGGCGCCGGCCAAGTCCTTACAGTCAGTTGGGATGGGGAAGGATGTAAGGGTGTAATGATTGTTGCTTCTAGAGACCGAGAATACCTCTGCATCTCCACAATCATTACGGGAAGGACGTTTATTAATGAGAGGAAAGATATCTGGGAGTCACCTTTGGTCGGTGATGCGATCCATGGATAGGGAGAAAAAATACTATTTTTACTTAAAACTAGTTTTGTATTTTTGTCTTGTGAGTTTGAAGAAATACGTCGACAATCTAAATACCGAACTGTTCAAAGGTTATTTTTAGTAATAAAAGAAGCTATGTATAATAAAGCTATATAAAAAAAAAGGTTAATGCCGACACTTGAAGTGACAAACCGTCCATAGTTTGTTTGAAAATTACGCTAATGTGACGTTCCGACGATAAAAAAAAAATGCGTTATTAAAAGCATGGAACGAGCTCACCAGTTGGTAATCTATCCTCGACTGAACAGGTATATCTACTCGCACTCACATAACATGAATCACACATGACGCCACTAAAAGGAAACAAAAACGCAATTGCTTTGGCTTCTACGACGCACTGCCCAGCAGGACGCATGCAATTGGAGGAAAAGAAAATGAAAATGACGCCACGACAAAACAAAACAAAAACACGATTGCTTGAGCTCCTACGACGCACTGCCCAGCAGAACGCAACACGATTGCCTGAACTTTCACGACGCACTTGGATCTTTTCTTTATCGTTGCATTGTTGAATAACGTGTAAATCCTTTCGTTTGCTTGGTGACAACAAGCCACACACTCGTTTATCGATGGCCTTCAGGGCGAGATCACAAGTTATACGAGTTTTGTCATGTTTAATAAAATAATAGCTGAGCTAACTTCAATTTATTTCAAAGTTGCAGTGAAAAGTTCAAGCCAATCGGAACACTAGAAGCCGAGATCCAAGTATCCAAACTTGACCATTTTGTATGGAAAAATTACCAATGCCTGTTTTATATTCTGTGGACAAATTTTTAAAATATGGACCAATATTCTTTGAACAGAGCGTTACTCTTGTACCTTGAGCTTATTTTTTTGGGTAGTCTGATCTCTCCGTGTAATGGGAAGTGTTGAGAAGTTACCAAATTATTTGTGTGACGTAATGAATGGACGTTCCCTACTTGGCTGGGAAATTTTATGGATAAAGCTCACCTCTTCAACGCGCAAGATCCGTCGAAATTTTCTGTTTCTGCACCGAGCTTTGTATCATAGCTTTGTATACATCTTTGGAGTCCTATTTCAACTGAATTGCGATGGGCTCCCAAGACGACAATTCGTCCGGTGGGGTGTGCTGCTGTCGTCATGATGATGGTTGACGAGAGCAATGTCAAACCCATACATGGTTTCAAAACATTCGGAACAAAATATTTATTTTCACCGCTCAAGTGAAGATATGCACGAAATTGAATGAGATCCAATGGTAGAGAATTCATTTATCTACCCAATGATATTTTTAGGGGCAGCGGGGAATGTCCCGAAACGTGTTTTATTCAAGCGCAAAAATCGCTCAGGCGAAAGTTCCAATGAAACTAACCTCACATATCCTGGTTTTCCAACCTCAAACTAGTGCTCCTACCAGCCGGATCTCAATTTTTAAGAAAGTAGTGCAATAATACAAAAAAACAAACGTATGTAGAACATAGAGAATGGATATTCCTACCTTTTCCGCCTAACTATTTCACTGTTAACCGTCTTTAATCAGGAAAATAAAACATTTTTCCCCACAGCGGCATGTGATAGATGCGTGAAAAATCAAATCTCTCATCATCTGACTAGTTGCGCTACCAAAGTATAGATGGCTAACAGTATGTTGCGTTTCGCGATTGGGAGCGTATAGGCTAGAACGATCACTTCCACATCTGGTGGCTAGTAGGGAAACCGTCATAAAAGAGGTTGGGTTGAGAACGCACCGTGTGCAGCATAGGAAAGAGCACACATATTACACTTTTTCTCGGAATAGTTATGTTGTAGACGATCAGAGAGCATTGAAAAACATGATAAACATTTTTTTCCTTTGAAAATGTACAGATCCGGTCAGTGCTCATGTACGATTAGTGGGATAAAATTGGAAAATTGGTGTTTGGCTACATCGGTTATAAACTTCCGGATTCTTTGTTTGTGGTTAAATTTGTTATGAAATCACGCGTATCGCAAGAATAAAGGGTCGAAATGATTATGGCAATGGAAAATAGTTCTCGCATACTCTGAGATAACGCCCTAAAAGCCATTGGTAGCCACGAGTGTAGCTTGTTGTTTCTGAGCAAAAGAAAGAATAAGCATCCAAACCCACTTCACGGGCAGGTAGATGATAATGATCCTTTCTTCCCCATAGCGTTGTTAAATAGCATGAAAATCCATTCAAATGCTCAGAAACAACGAGCTACACACATTGTTACCAATGGCTTTTAGGGCGAGATCAGAAGTTATGCGAGAGTTTAATAATTAATTGATTATGAGCTAATTTTTGGGTCAAAAAATTGAATTTTAGACGTAAACAAACATTCCCAATGACATTTCTCTCCTTCTTCCCTAGCGACCTCTATACGCTTCCAATCGCAAAACGCAACATACTGTTAGCCATCTATACTTTAGTAGCGCAACTAGTCAGATGATGAGAGATTTGATTTTTCACGCATCCATCACATGCCGCTGTGGGGAAAAATGTTTTATTTTCCTAATATAAGACGGTTCACAGTGAAACAGTTAGGCGGAAAAGGTAGGAATATCCATTCTCTATGTTCTACATACGTTTGTTTTTTGTATTATTGCACTACTTTCATAAAAATTGAGATCCGGCTGGTAGGAGCACTAGTTTGAGGTTGGAAAACCAGGATATGTGAGGTTAGTTTCATTGGAACTTTCACCTGAGCGATTTTTGCGCTTGAATAAAATACGCTTCGGGACATTCTCCGCTGCCCCTAAAAATACCATTGGGTAGATAAATGAATTCTCTACCATTGGATCTCATTCAATTTCATACATAAGTGAAGTAAGCGGTGAAAAAAAAATTTTGTTCCGAATGTTTTGAAACCATGAATGAGTTTGACATTGCTCTCGTCAACCATCATCATGACGACAGCAGCACACCCCACCGGACGAATTGTCGTATTGGGAGCGAATTATGGTGGCGCATTAAATTTGCCTATTGAATTTTGTAAAACAGGTTTTCACATAAAAACATAATAATATTATGCATTATTATGTTTAAACTGTTTTCGCGTTTTTTTGCCGTTGGAAATCCAAAGCGAATTGTGGAGATATTATTCTACACATCTCTTGAAAAATGTATGGTGAGAAATCTTCGAAGAGATGGAAAAAAGCCTGAAAGTGTTTCAGAAGAAACCTCTAGCAGACTTTCTGAAACTTGACTTGCATCGAAATAGTGATCATGTCTCTGAAAAGAGAGCTGTTACCAGCCCTGTATGTACGATAGTCAGATTGCGAAGGTGGAAGCAGTGTGTAGTCATTGCTAGGTTATGATTTGCCTCTCCATCCGGTTAGTTCCAAGCGTCCTCATACAGGGGGAAGCATTCTGGCGCTGATTGTTGTATCCTTCATTTCTCAAGGATGCTATTGCATTACATAGACCATTTACTGAGCTCACAAATACATGTTGCTGCTGTTAGGAAAATGTTGGCATGACACCGGAGAAGGCAATTACATATTTTTCGTAATGAATCGTACACCATAAGCGCATAAGTTGTCTACCTTAATTGTGGCAATATCAGGTCCTTGTGTTATGTAACTAGGAAATTAAATTCTGGGAATTTAGCTAGTTAGATGTTTCTGCTAATAGTCAACATGATAATTACCAGAAAAATGAGATACCATGACAAATGAAGCTTCCATGTTACAACAAAGAAATCAATGTATCATATTTTCATACGATTTACTGGTATATCGGCGCTTATTTCAATCACCTACCATTGAGAGCAAACCACAAAAATTGGACTATCGGGGTCCAGGGCGGTTACATACAACCATTGTTTTAGCTCCTATGGCGTGCTCGTACACAGCTATAATGGAATTAATTATGGGCTCATTAAAATGGTAATGAGTTCCATTATTTTTCAGTTGGTAGTTAATGTGCTCCATTGGTCGCGTGGGGTTTCAATCACTGCCATAAATAGAATGCACAAATTATTCGTCGAATTGTTCACATCATGCTGGGCGTATGTCATTATCCAGTAGATCGCAATTTGTTCGGGTCATCAGTATGTTGCGACGGTAAAGTGTTCAATGTTGTAATCAAGTCGTTTCTGAACGATTGAAATAACTACTCCTAATCAAACAATGAGGACTACAAAAAAGAAGAAATCTATAGCCTTAAAAAACGGGTTTAGATATTTAATAACAGAAAATTGTGTCTAGAGGTTGTGGGTTCCTAAGTGACTATCTCCGGGAATGAATTCGATCCCAGGTCCTCGGCGTGAGAGTTTAAAAATATGCTCGAGATAATTTTAGTTTAACAACACATTACAGTTAGAATTAAAAAAAAAAAAAACAAATATGTAAGTTTTCTGAAAAACATTACTATTACTAAACTAGTGTATCCTACGTGGTCCTAGTCAAGTACGAACGGAATTGGGAAGCATAAAACCATGTCTGACGAAATATCTATATTCAATTTCGGCTGTGGTTTAGAGGATCTCTTCGTTTTGGTAATTTTGCGTTGCATGGATTTATGGCCCAAGTAAAAATGGAGCAAATGTCAAAACTGAAAGAGCAGTTTTCGGCGTTAAAATCGTTAAATAGAAAAAAATAAAAATACACGGCTGTTTTATTTCGTAAATAAATCAGTGTGTTTTTATTTTCTTGGATTTGACGTTTTGGAGCAGAAAACTGCTTTTTCAGTGTTTACATTGCTGTTTGCGTTTGACTTGCGAATCCACTCTAACTGGGCTTCAAAGTTACCAAAGGATTCTTAGCAACCATGATCCATGTCACCACCAACCTAGCAAAGAAAGTCAATCTTTGACATCGCCTTCCTTGTTAAAAATCTTACCGCGTTTGGTGTTCCTGCATTTGAAATTTGCATTTCAAACGCACACAGCAATATTTGCTCCATTTTTACTTGGGCCTTAACTGTTGGCCCTTGTTTTTGTTGGCTAGCCCTGTATAGATTACGTTTAACTGCTTCAAAAACTGTTGTAGTGCTCCTGAATTTGAACAGCTGTTGTAATGTTGTTCTTTTTCACATGAAGCTCTAACTATTTCTATAGATTAAATAATAATAATTAAATATGTCAGGGGTTATAATAACAACAATAATAATAATAGAATAAGTCAGCGGTTAATGGGTGATCTTGTATGATTCGAGCCAAATCTAGTAGGTAAGCACTTTACTTCACTTGCAAAAAAATCGGGTCTTGCGCTTTGGGTCTTTGGCATACTGTAACCCATACATATCTCTCAATGGTGTCCCTCCAGCGTTGACTTCATCGGTTAGGCCAGTGCTTCCCAAACTTTCTCAACTTTCGCCCCCTTGAGGCCCACATTTATCTGGAATCGCCCCCCTGATATTTGATTTCAATATTTTATTTTATTAAGTGCTGTACATCAAAAAATGTCTTCGACTCGCATATCTACAGAATCTATTCAATATCCACAATAACTATTATGTACATTTAAAAATATTTTCTTGCATATCGATTTCTCAAAATGGTTAGGAATGATTTACTAAATGCAATGTATAATAGCAATTTTAACAATATTTAGCTTGCTTTACAGGCTATTGAATCAGTTTTCGATACAAGTTCGGCCAAGTTTGAACTAATTGAGTGTAATATATGCATAGGCACCTACTTGTGGCGTAGTTGAGGGATGATTTGTTAATGGTGGTTTCATACTGATTTATCTCTTATTCCTAAAATTACTGCAATAATTTTCAGAATTTTTTTTTATTCAATCCAAAAACACCAAACAAATATATGACAATCCATAATGTTTTTCAACTCATATTTTTTGTAACAACAAGAAATTGATGTGTACCATTAGAAATGATAAGAAACCGTGAAACCAAAACATCAAAATGGGCACTGTAGATTTTATTTTTCTGTAAAAAAGCTGGATGCCAATGAAAGAAACATTAGCTTCCTAACCTCAGAGTTCCCACATGAAAAAAATCCTTATATAATATATTGGGCATTTGCAAAAAGTTCTAAAAATTCTCAGATTCATGTTTTGTACATTCAAAATATGTTGTGTTTTAAATGTTATCTGTGGCTAATCATCCGACCTTGTGAAAATCTCAAGTACCGGCCATACTTAAAACTCACATGATATTAAAAAACCTGAATGCATAACTTGTGCTTGACAATTATAAAGTGTAGTCTATCATTATTTTAAAATTACCCTGATTGGAAACATATCGATCCAAGGTAAAATATTCCTGGAATTAGTTAAGTTTTGAATTGATTAACCTTCAGATGTGTGTCCTTAAAAGATTATGAGTAATTATTTTCAAATACTCCCGTGTTAACCTTTTCGCCCCCTTTCTGGATTTTTCGCCCCCCAAATTCTGTTTTACAAATTTTCGCCCCCTTGGGCTTAAAAATCGCCCCCCGGGGGGCGAATTCGCCCACTTTGGGAATCACTGGGTTAGGCATTCCGCCATGTTTCGCATATCTTGTTCGGTATTACGAATCCCTTCTTCTGATAGCTTCGCCAAAGATTGCCGACATAAGCTTTGCAGCCGAAGGATGTTCTTCAAGTCAAGGTTGATTTAATCATATATTAACCATATAGCTGCATCCAGAACTATTCCTGTAGTAAAACAATTTAAATTTATTAAGTTATTCCTTATAATGAATAAAATAATCCTACCTCATCCATGAATAATACAAAACATAAATAGTATGATTAAAAACAAAAACTGATAGAGCTTCTAAAAACTGCAAAAACTTACATATATTTATTAAAAAACAGAATAAAACAATCACGATGAGACCATTCACTGAAAAAAAAAAAAAATACAACAACAAAAGTAAACAAGACAATTGATGTTCGCAATTATTGTTTAATATTTTCATCATCTGATTTCATACTTACATCAGGAGCATCATCTGGAATATCGGTAATGAATTTCCTCCATAATTTCGAATGGTGCTTGCAAGAATTTCTTCCCAAGTCTCAGCCAATCATCAGTTGCACTGCACAGCTGAATGTTAGTGTTTTTTAACCGTTCTTCCATTATAAATTAAATCAGTTCTTCATTACTTTTCAAGCTATCCTCGAGATCGTAATGACTATCGAGTAAGTTATGCACACTTAAATTATTTCACCGACCTCAGTAAAACTTTTCGCCGAGAACCCAACAGCTGAGAATTCGGTAATTTTTAATGCCGAATTTCGGTACTTATTTTACCGAGATTTCGGCAATCCAAATTTTTTGCCGAGATCTCGGCGAACCGGGATTCGGTAAACGATTGGTGATCTAACGCAAAGCTAAAATGCATAGATGGCGCTCTTCTAGAATAGGGATTAGTGCATCTTAATCGAAATTTCCAGTGATAACTTTGGAAGAAAAATTACCAAAATCATTTATCTGACAAGATTTTTGAAATTTAAGGTGACACGGGAGACCGTGCTATTTTCCCAATCTTTTGTCTTTCTCTAACAATTATCATCAAAACTTTGTGGAAGCAAATCTCGAGTTTTAGTGAACCGATGAAGCTGAACATTTATTGGGTTGTGCACTACATATGTAGAATCATAGTGATACATTTTTCGCATCGATGTATGGAGTGGTTCTTGGGATTTGCTTCTTAAAATGGATAGGGTGATTATGATGACGTCCCGTGCGGCCATCCCGCCCTTAATATCCCGTGCTTTTTGTGGTGTCGGACAAAAAGCAGCAATTTTGTTTACATGTTTATCTATGTTTACAAAATCCGAAAAATATTGACTTCGCAGTACCAATCTGGAGTTCGCCGGTTGGACTTCCGAAGCGAAGTTTTGAACAAACTAACTGTCATTGCTCTGCCGGCTAATAAGAATAAAAGTGGCGATAAACAGGCAACTTTATCGAAGTTCTGCGACCCGGATCGTTTTTCGGATTCTACGCCCGTGTTAAGACCAGAACGGGCAAAATTCTGTATGTTGACTTATGCTGCCTATGCTGTGGGCAAGTTAACGAGAAAACGGAACACAGTTAACTCCTTGAAAAAAAAGGCACAATAAATGTGTCCGAAACGTCGGATGAAAACTTAAAATCCGTTTTTGAGCATAATAGACTGAAGGACATAACCTACAACACAATCATCACAGTCGTATCCCCGAGAAAGTTATTACAAATCTATTTGATACGACATTGCAATAAACCTATGGGTTATCTATAACTGCGGGTGATTGTACTTCATTTTCTTTATTTCTGCAAATATATAGTAATGTAACTCAAACATTGAAATGGCACTTACGTAACTCCGTGAAATTAAGGTAGAATAACGACATTGCAAGTACCCCAGAACTTACGACATGTACAGCTTGAGTGGCTCATTAGTAGAAAGCCGTATAGTACACGGTGTGACCGCTCTTGATTAATTATATAAATTAATGAAACAATTGGTACAATAGTTAAACTTAGCTTCCAAGATGCAACATCGAGTTGTTTCAAACGATAGACAGCTCGGCGCTTTTTGATGACATAACCGAAACCAAAATGTAGTCTCATTAGCAAGTAAATAGTTAATTCACATTTCCTCATGCTATCCCCCCTATAATGGAAGTAAAACAAACCGCCATGTCGTCAGCTGCAATAAATTACACCTGCCAGCGTGGCAGTGATTGCTAATGCAAAAGGCCACAATGTTACAATTTTTTGTCCCAACCGATTTTCCCTACCTGCCTACTTTGTCCCCTGCAAGGCTTGAAATGTTTAGTAAATAAACTAAACCACGCCCATTTATTCGCATGTGCATCAGTGTAGGAATGCTGAAGCTGAGCAACGCATGCCCTGAATACCAATACATAAGCACCAATTGAATGGGAAGGGGAAATTAGAGTAAGAATGCTTTTGTATGTCTCTGAACACCGGTTTATCATCACGGGGGTATAGCTCAGTGGTAGAGCATTCGACTGCAGATCGAGAGGTCCCCGGTTCAAACCCGGGTGCCCCCTCTGAGATCTTTTTGTCGATGGTCAGGTTATAGTTCTTTTAATATGGCGCCGTCCACAAACTACGTATCAAAAATGGCCATTTTCGGCGTTATGAAATTTGTGAATGAACCCCTTCCCTAAAAAACGAGGTTCCACCGAGATTTGAACTCGGATCGCAGGATTCAAAGTCCTGAGTGCTAACCGTTACACCATGGAACCGTTGCATCTTCGCTCAAAAATTAAAAAAAAAAACTTAGATCAATCCACCTATAGGGCACTGCATGATATTTTGATTTTGTATTTTCGACTTTGTTTACAAATTTTAAGAAAGTGGGAAAGTGAAAAAAATATCTGTGAAACATTATTCAAACATAATCATGTCATACAATAAATTTTCGAACTGTACGATGGAATATGATGGAACTGTACGATGGAATACATATAAGTAAATGAAAACGGAATGTCAAATATAACCCGAGGAGGAACAAATAACTCCCCAATAACTTATGCATACCATTTTTTGGTATCATACCAAAATTAGGTATTGTTCAGTTGTTAATACCTCAATTTGGTATTATAATGGTATTGAAAAAAATCTTTAAAACAATTAAGAATACCTCATTGAGGTATTAAACAGCTATTGAGGTCTGCTGGAGGTATTGAACTCTAATTGAAAAATTTCATTTTTATATGAAAATCCATCAAGTATTATTGAGGTATTACAATACCTGATCTAGTTATCAGTTTGGTGTTCGTAGAATATGCTTGAGATATTATTTGAGGTATTTTACCTCTTATGCAGGGCTAATTCATACCTCATTCAGGTATGCAGTATTGGAAATTGTCTGGTATGGAATACCTCAATTTGGTATTCAGTAGTTATTTTCTTCTGCTCGGGAAGAACGAACACTGAGACATTCAGATGGAGACAAAGAAATATTTGGACTGCTGTCAGGCGGCATCCACAAATTACGTAACGCTCTAGGGGGAGGGGGGGGGGAGTAGGCTGAAGCTTTACGGCTCATACAAAAATTTAAGAATTTTCATACAAAAAGCGTTACGTAGGGGGGGGGGTCAAAAATTTCCAATTTTAGCGTTACGTAATAAATGGACGCCGCCTCAGATGCCAGTCAAATATTTCGAACCGGGTACTGATAGCTTACATTCCTTCAGCAAATCAACAATTTGATGATGCCTCAGTAATCAGTGTATTAAGGTGTAGGTGGACTGTCTCCATATCTTCGAATATTCTACTTTTCTATAGAGCAAATCAAACGATCTGGCACTATTCGGTTTAGTCGTCTTACTAGCATAAGCATTGATGACCGTACAATTATTAGTTGCTACTCCGTGATTGACCAGAATAATCGTTATTGTACAGGGAACCAACAGATGTAGTTTGGAAGTAGCATACCATCTTCAATGTACAGTTTCAAGGACTCTAAACATTGTTATGGCAATAACAGCGCCGGCCACGTCCTTACGGTCATCGGGGAAGGGAAAGAATGTTAATTTGACGTCCATTGTTACTAAATACCGAGATAACCTCTGCATCTACATAGTTTTCACAGGAAATAGTTTTGTTATTGGGATGGTTTCAAAGCTACATGATCAGAATTTACCAAGTGATACATAATCAGAATCCAGGTGAGCTATGCGATTTATGTAATCTCATTTTAAGAAGTTATCTATCTGTGCGTCGACATTTTAAATGTCGAACTATTCAAAGGTTGGTATCTCGAACTTGTAAAAACGTGAACAAGGCCTTATGCCGACACTTATATCGATGAACCATCCATAACTTGTTTAACAAATACATAAAAGTAAGGGTTGCCACATTAAAATCCATGTTTTTTTTAGGTTACCTGTATTTCTGTATCCTGAGCAAATTTTCTTTATTTTAAATTTACAGTATTGGACAAAACATACGCAACTTTTTCGATTTTCAATACAAAATGACCAAATTTGGTAAGCTAGATCTCAGTTTTTTATGGACCGATTAGAATGGAACTTTCATAGAAGATCAGACATAACTTAAATTCTAACATATATTTATGAACAAATTTTCCAACCACGAGATTAAATGTAATAACGATTTAACTAATGTGAAATTTTCGACGAAAAATTCAAAACCATTTCTCTGAAAATCTAATAGCCCTACACAAAAACTGTCTTCAGCAAACTTGTTCATCTCATCAAAATACCCTGAAGCTATTCCTTCAATGTGCTTAGTTATGTAAATTATAAAAAATCGTCAAAATATTGACTTTAGTCAAACCGTTACTGCTTTTGAACTCGTGATTGGAAAAATCTCAAAAATATATGTCAATATTCAAGTTATGTCTGATATTCTGTGAAAATTTCATTTCAATCGATCCTTAAATGGGGCTCTGTACTGTTTTGATTTTGTATCGGATTTTGACTTTTACTGGCCTTGTTGTTTACTAATTTTATGAAAGAGTAAAAGAGAGAGAAAGACTTTTGTGCAAAGCCCCATAACCGAGATCTAGCTTACCGAAGTTGGTCATTTTGTATGGCAAATCGAAAAAGTTGCATATGTTTTGTCCAATATTGTGTATCTCTAAAACTTGAAGTTGAAATAAGAATTTACAAAAAGGTTTCAGAAATACCAACTATAAATTGCAAAATTACCACATCTCAGTTTAAATTTTAATCTTTATTTTTAAACCTGTATATCTGTATTTTTCCAAAATATCTGTAATCTGTATATACAATTTCTTGGGCTGGCTATACAATAGAGAAGTACCTGTATATATGCAACCATGTGCCTAAGCGACTGAAGAAAACGGAAAAAACCGAGTTAGTTTAGTACACCAGTGGATAAGACCATATCTGCTGATTTGGCCACAGTGCACTGTTGCTTCTATTAAGGGCGCGTTAACCCTACCGAATTTATTGCCTCAAACTACTTCTATAAAGTAGTAAAGGCTGCAGAGGTACTAGCCCTTTGAACACCTAAACGTAACACGGTTCCATGGTGTAACGGTTAGCACTCAGGACTTTGAATCCTGCGATCCGAGTTCAAATCTCGGTGGAACCTCGTTTTTTTCGTGTCACTGCTTATTTTTTTCTGGTTTTAGCCGTTAGAAATAAATGCCACACAATGTGATAAGGGGTCGTCCAATAATTACGTAAGGGTTTATGGGGGAGGTGGGTTTGAGATTTCTTATGCACCATACAAATTGTTTTTAATTTTCATACAAAAAATCTCACTAAGGGAGGGTGGGAGATATTCTAAGCTGCCAAAATTGCCTTACGTAATTAATGGACATAACCTTTTATTGTATGGGGCTCTGCACTGTTATGATTATGTATTATATTTTTACGTTTACTAATTTCAGGGTGAAAGAGAGAGGAAGATTTTTGTGCAGAGCCCCATAGCTTGGTGCATATCAAAACAGTGCAGCATAGCCCCATATGGGACCAGCACAAAGTAATTCTCTCAAAAAATCAGCGAGGGGGCACCCGGGTTTGAACCGGGGACCTCTCGATCTGCAGTCGAATGCTCTACCACTGAGCTATACCCCCATATGTGGGGGACCTTGGGGAACACTTGAGTTTTTTATATGCATTCGGAAATGAATGAATCAGTGAATAATTTCGATTTAAGGAAATGGTGCATGCATTGCCTTTGAAAAGTTTAGTCACTAACTTTATACATGTTCAACTGCGATTCATGGTACAGATGAAGCACGCCGTAAAACATTGAATTAAGGTGAAAAATCTCGGAATCTAAAGATGACCGTCACAATGGCCGACTTGTGACCCTACTCACGCTTTCAAAGACACTAAACTGGAGAAAAATTCTCATTTTTATTCGAAGAAGTTACTTTTGATTCAAAAGTTTTGAATAAGCATGCATTGATTCTAGTAAGATTGTTGTCACGATGAATGAAATGCGAAAATATGTTTTGATCAATTACGCGTTTTATCTGTCCATTGTTTATTTGCTGTTACTGTGAGCAGGGCTCACTTTGACTGCAGAAATTTCGTATTGGTTTTTTCCGGATCGTGACTAGGAAACCCCTCTGAGACCCATAATACAGTGAAACCTCCATGAGTCGATATTGAAGGGACCATCGACTCATGGAAATATCGGGTCATGGAACAGCAATGCTATGAAAAGCTGTTTTAAGGGGCCATCATAGTAACCTTGAAATTTTGTTTCTAGTATGGTTCCATGAGTCGATATCGAGCCATGGAACATCGACTCATGGAGGTACAGGCATGTTCCGTTTTTATCACGTTCCGATTTTGTCACGCTCCGATTTTGTCACGTTCCGATTTCGTCAACAAATTATTCCGTTTTCATCAACACAAAAAAAAATTTTTTTTTTTTTACATTTTTTAAATGCTTCAAATATAAACTGAAAACTTATTTTGAAGCTATTAAATGTTTTTCAATAGCCTCAGGGTTGAATTTTCGACTTTATGTAAGTGTTGATCACCTACGATACATAATAGATGTCACGTCATATACTATTCAATAAGGTTTGACTGCTTCCTATCCGCTAATCAATTAGAGTTTTCATACTTAGCATGGGCTCTTGGACAAGATTACGCATCTTTCAACAGTCGAGAGTTGCTCTGGCCACGTCCTAGCAACCAGGCTTGACAGAACTCCTCTGCGATACAAAAATGAAGCGATTTTGATGTTTTAACACAGATCTTGATGATTCAACACAGATCCTCAACCGATTCGAGTGAGAGTGCAAAAAAAATACGAGGATTTTTTCTGTTACTCTTTCTCTCTTGTTGCTAAGCTCACATTTACTCACACTTAAAAAAAACTCTTGAGTGTCCCGCCCGAACAAAATAGCCCTATTAGAGTTGTATTGGCTCTCTTTTTTAATCGAATTTTGCTCTGTTCTGCATCTTCCTCGCTCTTTTTTCATTACCTCTCTGTTTATATGTTTTTCGCTCCCTCGCAAAGAGGCAAAAGCAGCACGCTATTTTAGAGTATGTCACCGAACTCTGATGATGTTGTGGAGTATTATCAAGCCTGCTAGAAACAACTGGAATTTGTGATACGTACTGAAGAGAGTTGTAGAGACCTCTCCTTTTTCTTAACATGGCATAATAGAATTTTCGATGTGAATGTGATAGACATATATCAATGAGTTATCAGTTTTTTGTTATATGGGTCAAGAGATGTTCCTGAGAATAAATTCAAAAATGTTTTAGTAATTGCAAGGGACATGATCGAGTTCATTTTATTTTTGATAAGGCTATCGACCCCGTCATATTTGGTACATCACCAATCTTTTATCTCTCAAACTCTATAACATTGTACAGATTATAGCAACAGCTATTGATTAGGTCTTGTTGCAAGGATAGGGGAAAAGGTCAAGCAAAACATAACAATCTATTGAAATATTTGGAATCTCCATACAATAAGCTTGCATCAAGAAGGAGGGAAAACGACTGAAATAAGTGACAATATGAGAAACTGTTGATACTGGATGGTCCCACGTCATGCACTTTCCATTCTCATTTTTTTTTGGAATCTTCGCGCGGAGACCAAAAGTTCAATAATGAGCTTATACCAACTGCAATACGCTTATTCATAAAACTTAACAAAAGAAATTCTAATTTGGTTATACTTGTTCAGGAGTTTGTACATTTTTGTGTTTTTGATAAATCTATTCAATATTGTTTTATTAAATAAAACACTACAACATTAGTTTAGTTTAGTGCTAGCCTATTCGTGATCTAACGCAGAGCTAAAAGGTGAAGGAAGTACTGTTCTAGAATGACTATTAGTGCATCCCAGTCGAAGTTGGTAGTGATAACATTAGAAGAAAAATAACCACAATCATTTTATAAAATAGATTTTGACAATCCAAAGCACATGAAACCGTAAATATTTATTCAAGCTTGCAAAACTCTTGCAACATAACCCCACATTTAATCGCTAATTGGGTGTCGAAAATGCAAAAAATGTATCTTGACAAAAAAAAAACTAGTTGATAACTGCGGAAGAGTTTATAAGTAAGCTGAGGAAAAGGCTCTTCCTCAGTTGGGATTTAACACCATAAAGAAGAAGAAGCAAAAGGATGATGATAAAGAGAAGAAAAACAAAGTTGTTTCTTGTTATGGTGATTATAAAACGAAGCCAAACTTTGAATTTTCAAGTGCACAAGACTGGAGAATCTGACAACAGTTCGCGTTGAAAATCAATCAAATGACTTGCTTGCTGGTGGTGACCAATGGGATAAATTTTCAACACGGAGCGCTGTTTGATTCTCAAGTCTTGTGCTCTTGAAAATTTGAGGCGTGGCTTCGTTCTATAATCACCTTAAATCTTTCTTTAAAAAAGCAATGGTCAGCGTGACCCACTTCCTTATAGTTATTTTTAAAAATATGACCTATCTCATGATGCAAAGTACATTTATGTGATTATCGTTTTATTATTCCATATTTCATACATTTAAATTGTAACCAAGAAAACTTAAATTATTATTAATAAATCGCATCAATTTACCATATTGATTGATTAGAGTCTGCAATCCACCTAATTTACGAACTTATACGAATGAACAATCTTAATGCTAATCAAAGCTCCTAAACATCAATACTGTCCATTATTATGATGAAATTGTGTATTATCCAGGCAAAACTGCAATTTTATTTTAAAATTTGTAAAATATTTTGTCTAAGAAAATTATTCCGTTTTTGTCACGGTTCCGTTTTTGTCAACTGAAAACTGCCGATCATGTTGATAAAAACGGAACATACCTGTATCACTGTAAATGTAACCAGCGTACTTTGCGAAGAGAATTTGCCCAGGATCACTTTTCAGAATGCCTTAAAGGTGATACTGGCGGCTCTTTATTGCTACCCCAACGTGTAGCTCAGGCCTGCCCAACCTTTTTGAACCGCGGGCCATAACTCAGAAATAATATTGTGCGGCGGGCCAAACTTTTTTAATCCAAAAATTTTGGCGAGATGAAGTAAAATTAACATTTTTTTTTGCAGAAAAATCAAGTAGTATTTGCTACTATGATAAACTAGATAATTCTGTGAGGATTGTGCTTATGATTACGCCTAAGCCCAGCGCAGGATTCTTTTAGAAATTCTTCACAATTTTGTAAGAATGTTTTTAGGATTTCATCATTCTTAGAATTCTATCTGAAATTTTCGTAACTTTCTGCCAGAATTACATCTAGTATTGTTTGAAAACCTTGACCACAGTTTGATAAGATTGGAGCCCTGGATTTTACGATAATTTAGTGAAGGATTCTGTGACAATTTTCCTTAATATTCCATAGAACACCACTCTAAAATTATTATAAGATCCTGATCTAGAATCTGGAAAATTATGTACTACTCAGAGTTCTGTAAAAAAAATATGAAGGAGCCAAGCCAATTTAGCATACTTATATCTATTATTCGGTGACAGTCATTGCTATCGTTCTGTGAAATAATACAAGGATTCTGTGATAAAATTGCTTTTCATGAGAATCTTGCCGTAAAATTTATCTAAGAATGATGTCTTCAATTTTAAAAGCTATTACCCAGCGTCTTGTTTTACCTTATATTGGTTATAATCTTTTTCATGTATAAAATTCATGCTCGACAACTTTTGTTCAAACATGATATAAATTCAATGTTGTCCATATAATAGTGAATAATTCGAGATTCCTCATACATTTTTAATCCTCATAAAATTTAGTATTTTTTCAAATGAAACATTTTCCACAATTTAAAAAAATCAAGAAAATTTGTATGGATAATAAACATGTATGTATCTACAAGTATATCTCAAAACAAAATTTAAGAAACTAAAGATTGAATAATCAGCGTTGATTGTCCAAATATCTAGTTCCAGAGTTTCTAGAGCAGTGAAGGGGCCAGATATAAGGAAAATCTTTACGCTCTTCGCGGGCCGCACAAAATGAAGCAGCGGGCCGGATGCGGCCCGCGGGCCGTACGTTGGGCAGGCCTGGTGTAGCTGGTTCTAAAATGTAAGCAACCATACAAAATTACGACCAAACAATGGTGAAGGCGTAATCAATTTTGGCGAAAACATCCATTTTGGGAATTCAGCAGAATTTTCTGATTAAATTGCCAACATCGCATTGTAATAGCACGTTGCAAATAATTGTTTGCAAAAAATATCCATCACGCGCATTTATTGCCTGTAATTTTCGCGTTAAGCCTTGAAACAGGTTCTGTACTTAGGTTGGCGGCTTTTCAATTTAACTCCCATTTGACAGCCGCCCTCCACCCTTGGCCCTTGGGTGATACAGTAGAGTGATGCAAATTTTGAAATGTTCGTTCCCCTTTGAAAAGCTAAAAGCTAAAACTAAAACGATTTTAGTTATGGTAAATTGCATCCTCCCAAAGTTTGAAATGATTCGGAAGAAATTTAACTGTGCACACGCCAATTGAAGTTTATATGGAGATTACTATGGAAAACGCCAGTCTTTTGTGTTCAGCTCACTATTTCTTCGTCATAATATTTGATGGCAAAATGAACAAATTCTTCCAATGCGAAATCCTCCCAGCTACAACTTTGCCAACAACTTTGAAGACCAATTTTTGATTAGAACTCAGGATAAATTGTTATTGATCATCATAAAAATGGTTTGCATGTAGCATGCTTCACCAACTGTTCAGCAGGCAACAGTGGTGCTCCTGGCGGGAAGCATAAATCAAAGTAGTCCAGGCTACTATGTTCTACAGCAGGGGTTTTTAGCCTTTACGACTCGTGGAGCACTTTTTGAAATAAAATAGCTACGCGGAGCACCTGTTCCTCATCACCACTTCGTTTGAAATCTGGTTTCTTTTACACTTGAATGATTATCTCAGCATGATTTAGACTTTGTTATCAATAATAATAAATTATCCTTACGTTCCATCGAATTTCATCATAATTGACATCGTTAAACATATAGGGGAGCAAAAGTTCAAAATTTGCATCAGTCTTGGAATCCAAACATGGCTGTCGCAATGGCCGGTTTGTGCCAGAGCGTTAATGATTAACGGGTCGCAATGATTGATTAAGTGTTTAATGATTGAAAATTCAAGCTGTTTCACCTTAACATGAAAATCAATCCATTTGCAAAAAAACGAGGTTCCACCGAGATTTGAACTCGGATCGCAGGATTCAAAGTCCTGAGTGCTAACCGTTACACCATGGAACCTATACATGCAAAGCGATTCTCAAAGGCTTTAAAAAATGCGGGCCATGTGTTGCGGTACTGGTGTGAGTATCGAAAAACGCAATGCTTTGCACCTTCCCATTGCTCGACAACACCGTGCATGCGGCGGTGTAAAAATGCGGAATGCACGGTAACGGTTAATAACGCACACGGAAAGAAAACAAATTTTGAAAATGAACCATTCACAAAATATGTCACGCCGGGCCAGCAGGGCCATATGTCCATATTAAAAATAATATTTCTAAATTGAAGTTTTGTCTTGTTTATTTCAAAGTTGCAGTGAAAGTTCAAGTCAATCGGAACACTAGTAGCCGAGATCCAAGTCTATAAAGTTGACAATTTTATATGAAAAAAAAGACCAATGCGTGTTTTGTTGTGGACAAACTATTGAAAGTTGGACCAACCTTGAACTTATTTTTTGGGTAGTCTGATTTCTCCGTGTATAGGATTGAAGGCAAACTATCTAGTGGGGACCTTGGTAATATGGACTTATCCACGGTCTTCTTTTATTGTCGATTTTCTTTTTCTTTTCCACTCTAAATGCGGGCCGTGTTTACATAAAATGACATCCGGACCAACATCCAATGAAGGAATGTTCATCGAGTGAACATGGAGTGGATGAATGTGTAGCAAAATCGTTCATTTTCTATAAAAACAGCCCGCATTAAAGGTTTTCTTCCCGCTGGAAGTTGCAGCGTGATGTCATTTAGATTAGTTCATAGTCCATTTTACGAAACGACGACACTGATGTTATTGCTGTTACTTTCACACGTTACGACACCGCCTTCTGTCAAAATTTCATTCATAAAATAAGCGATCAGCTGTTTAAAAACGTCTCGTAAAATGGACTATAGCCAAAATCGAGTATTTGAACTCAACTGCAGAATTGCGTCTTGGCGTACGAAATGTGGGGTGTTGAGAAATGACCAAATTATTTATGTGTGACGTAAATTATGGACGTTCCCTATTTGGCTGGGAAATTTTATCGATAAAGCTCACCTCTTCAACGCTCAAGATCCGTCGAAATCTGCTGTTTCTGCACCGAGCAATCATAGCTTTGTATGCACCTTTGGAGTCCTATTTCAACTGAATTGTGATTAAATTTTGTTGAACAGGTTTTTACATAAAAACTTAATATTTTCCATGGATGATACTTTTTTAACTGTTTTCGCGCTTTTCTCACTTGCATTACTATGCGTTTCTCTACGCTAACTCTTCTGGCGTTACAGAAATTTTTTTGTGCAGCATAACGTCTGCTGTATGTTTGTAGTGGTTATCATGCAACATAAAAGGCGCCGGTTTCTTCGATTTCGTTTTGTTCGATTCGTAAACAAATTTGTGATACGCAACAAAACACAGTCGCACTTTTCACTACGCGCAGGTGTAGCATTCTCCTCTGGTCTCCGCTCCCCGCGGGCCATCCATGAAAAAAGGCGCTGCTGATCTGATGGTCAACATTTTTCATTCATTAACATATGTGACCTCTTCGCAGTGGAAAGGCAATTTTGTGTGCAAAGTGAATTGTCAAAATCTTAAATAATAATTATTGAAGAAAAAATGTGACTGCTGGTCGATTTCGGCACAGGATATGGACTTCTCGAGTGTGTTGTCCAGCGTTTTCGGTGGGGAGTGTCCGATCAAAACGGATTCCAGAGAGGATGACGATTCCTCCACTTTGTTGTCGGGGTAAGTTCATCACGATATGAAAATAATATAGGTAATATCGCATCGTTCAATGACCTTGGGTGTTAAATTTTCTTTGTGTTTTGGTGAAGGTATCTGGTGGAAATCGGATCATGGTTGGAAGAAAAGCTACAGAGTCATCCCTTCCCGGAAGATAGCAGTGATTTGGATACGGCCATAGCGGGACGACTGGGTCCCAGGCGAACCGTATTCGATGCCACGGATGATGGGTCCATTTTGGTGTCCAAGGACAAGTTGACCCTGCAGTCACAGAATGCCTTTTCAACGGTGAAGGCCAACTGCTGCGTTTACTCCGGACGGTGGATGTACGAGGTATGGCTACCAGTCAATTCTCGATGGATTGTTTTTAGGGGCGAGGCTGTTAATTACGATATGGGGTTTATCGATTTTATGTTAAAGTGATTAGACGTCCCGCTTTTTGCGGGATGGATCCAATTGATTTCGCTAGAATTTCATCCAAAGAATTTGTGTAGGACATTTTTAAGAACGCAATAGTTTCTCCAGAGAAGTCTCCACTGATTTCTTACGATTTCCTCCAGAATCGTCGTTTAATTTTTCAAAGATTTCAACCAAGAATTTGAGCTAAACTGTGTGTTTGTAGCTTCCTAGAAATTATTAAAATTTCTAGTAAGTTGCTACCATTTTTGTTTTGTAAAATGTGAGTTTTATACCGCTTTGTAGCAAAATAAATCTGTTCACTTTATTTTAGGTCCAACTTCGGTCCAAAGGTGTGATGCAAATTGGATGGTGTTCGGCGCATTGTAAGTTTACACAGGATACGGGCGTTGGAGACACTCGATACAGCTATGGCCTAGACGGAAGCAAACAACGAATATGGCACGTTTACACACAGAAGTATGGCCCATTTTGGAGATCCGGTGACGTGTTTGGTGTGTGCGTAGACATGGATGAAGGGCGAATAGAATACTATAGGAATGGCGCTGCGTTGGGAGAGGCGTTCAAGGATATTGAAAGAGGACCGGGATTGGCCTTGTACCCAGCCGTTTCGCTAGCCTTCAATGATAGTCTTACTGCCAACTTCGGTGGATCTCCATTGAAGCATCCTGTCGAAGGGTATCGATGTCTACAAGATGCCCCAAATATCCTTCTGTACCAGGCAGAATGTCTTCTCAAGTATATCGTGAATCTCTCAGGTGCAATTTCTCGCCACACTCGCAGCGATCAAGACTCTCCCACAATTGACAACGCATTCCCCTCGTTCGAATCCATCTACATGCTGATCGCATCCATGTTGATCGAGAAAATTGCCCCTTTACTGGCCAGTTCTTACGTAGTGGAAGACAAAGTGTTCAAATACATGAAAGGAATGTGTGTACTACGAAGTAACACTATGAATGAATCCCCAATCCAGCCAGGATCTCCGGAAAGCACCTTGGGAACTTTCCTCACCCTGCTGTGGACCTATTTGGAACCGGAAGAAATGAAACTGTTCTTGAAAAAAATGCTCAACTTCCTGGCCAACACGTACAAGGAAACACCCGTTGATTTAGACTACGAAAAACAACGAAAGATCATCGTCATTCTAACGTGCATCTGCCAGCACCCACAAACGCGAAAGTATCTTCTGGAGTATAAGTTCTTCAAGAAAAACTGCCTACCGCTGTTTCTGTACACGAAACCACCGGATGAATCGACGCTGGAGCAACTGCTGCCAGATGAAGCCATCTGGACGGAGGGTTTAGGGGGCTCCAAGCAGGTTTACCTGCTGGCTTGCGAGAAGCTTAAGGCGCACACCGGCGTACTTTACACGCTGCAGAAGAACCTGATACACATCTTGCTCAACAACCGAGACGGCGAGGAAGGCTGCTCGCCTTCGAGTCGGATGATTTTCATGGCCAAGCTGAGGAAGTTTGTGATGGACAATAATGCGGAAATGAGGGTAAGAACAGTGGTTGTCTTGCGACATGGTCATCATCTTCGACCATCTTTTCTAGGGCTTGTATACGTCTTCAACCCAACCGGCGATTGGCCTTTCATTCCTTTGCACCTTGCTGGATGTGGCCCGTACGCTCTGGAATGAAGAAGTGTCAACTGCGACGACTTCGTCCACTTCGTCTCAGTATCCATTTATAGATTACCGTTACTTCTACGATGGTACTTTCAAATACACCAACATCGATCGCATTGGAGGTGTTCTATCTTACTTGAAGAAACATTTTCGACAGCAGTTGGTCGAGAAACTTGGCGAAGACCACGCTAGTCTGGCAGCAGTCGATCAGCAATCTGATTTGAGAAATGAAATAGGTATTTTTGTATGTTTCACGCGATGCAATTGAACTAAACATGGATTCTATTTCAGCTGCCTTCAACGTGTTCTTGGACTCGGCCATTTTCCTGGTATCTGGAGGTCCCAACTCTACATATTCGTTTATATCTAGAGCGGCGTCCAAGTTAGTGCAATTTGTTTATCTTTCATTTGTTTAGGTAACATCCATACAGACCACATTGAATCTACTCATTCAGAAAACACTAATCTCGGCCGCAAGGCGAACCTAGTCGCTCTCAGATTCGGCTTCTAGCATTTCGCCTTCATTTTGATTTTGATACATTCATCACGGTTATAAAGGTTTTCCACCTTTTTAAATGTTTGGCCGACAATGTTCATATCATCCGCGAAGCAAACAAATCAATTGGAGTTATAACACTAGCCCGAGTGACACATCTTTTCAGCAATACATATAACGCGAAATAATAGCATATGTTTAAAAAAGCTGACCCTTTAGTGGCTTGTGGCACCCAAAATATCCATTTTTTTACGAGCACTAAGCCACTAAGCACTAAGCCACAAAGAAGCTCGCTTTCTGGCAGGGACTAGGCGATCTGACATTTGACTTGGGTCGTTTGAGAGCAAATCGATAGAATCGATCAAAAAAGGATCGATTGGCTGTCAAACGACCCAACCCAAATGTTATATCATTTGATCCCTACCAGAAAGCGAGTCTGATTGTGGCGGCCATTGACGCTTGTAAAAAGCTGGATTAGGCCCGGGAAGCCGATAATTGAGAGAAGAAAAAAAAATACTGATAAAATTTAAAATCATTTTTTCCGGATTGTCCATTCAGATAAGTGGTATTAAGACTAGGGAGCTATGGATATTCAGCTTTACGTGGACGATACTATCGACTGTCGCTTTGAAACCGATTGATAGGTGCTATGTTGGCGTCTGGTAATCACAGCATTTTTTTTTAAGATTTTGCCGTAATCTGGAAGATGATCTTTGTATGTCGAGTTTGAAATGGAAGTCTCTTGAGAATTGTCACACTCCAGCTTGTCGCCTTTTGTAGATGTGGGATATAACTTATTCCTTCTCATCACTCCTCCGGTAGCTGTTATGTTTCTCTGATTGTGCCTATTAGCCAGTATATACATTTTTTCTATTACTGAACGGGCCACGAAAAGCCGCAATTATATAACTTAAATTTAATGGTACACGTCACAACTTACAAACATTTAAAAAATCAACAATAAAAGCTTTAACAAACGTTAACACACTAAGCCCAAAAAAAAAACTAGCTGATTCTCCTACGAAGCAAATAGCAAGACAAATTGAAATCAAACAATGCGGAAACTATGATAAAAATTCTCTGCATGCCGTTGCTAGCAGCGAGTGTGCTATAATTTGTCGCTGCAGCGGCAGTTGTAGTGTTGAGCTGTGCTTAAGGGCACTCAAGACGAACTGTTCTCCAGATAAATCAACTTGCAACGACTTGCCTTGACTGACACGTTCGTTTTTTATTCCTGAAAAACTATAAGTGCACTATCTGCTGTTTTTTGCACGAAAACGAAAAAGTTGTTCTTCTAGAAGATAACTGTCTTTGATGGATCCGAAACAAAAGTACAATTTAAGATCCGCAAACGATAACCGAAGTCTCTCAATTACCAGGTTCACATCATTGAAATAGATCAGGGAGATCAATGGTCCCAAATGTCTGCCTTGCCTGGAATGACTATGGCCAGTTGACTGAGAAATGACTGAAGCCATTGGAGAACACGGCCGTGTATCCCAAGTTGACCAAGTTTAGCGACAGTCAGATGTTGATTCAGCTTGTCGATGGCTGCAGTCAAGACGGTGTAGATTACGTTAGTTCGAAAGCGTTTTAATATACTCTCAGTTGATTGTATAACATTTTGCGGTAATCCACTTCGCAGTAAACCATTTCGCGGTATGACGTTTCGCGGTTAGTACCGTTTAGCGGTATGCCATTTCGCGGTTAGTACCATTTCGCGGTGTACCGTTTCGCGGTTTGTACAGTGATGTATGTTTCACATCACCAGTGTAATTCGAAGGAACAACCTGTGTTCAAAAGAAGGGAAAATCACTGATGAAAATGTTATCAGTGATATTGCCAACAAATAATCGTGCAACTCGTACGAAAATCCTTTGATCAAAAAAAGGCAAAATCATCAATTACCTGTATGTAAACTCTTGATGAAATTGTTAAAAACCTCAATGGCAATAATTATGTGAAAAGCAAGTTTTGGAAGAACAGCATATGATCAGAAGAAGGAAAAATCTCTTATGAAAATGTAAGCAAGTGTAATACAAATCATCGTTAAACTAGTATAACTACAAAAAGCTGCTGAGGACTTAAAAAATGTAAAATTGCCATTGAAATAAAGCGAAATTTTGCCTCAAAAACTCAAAAGAATAGCTTATGTTTAAATAAAAAAAATACTGATCAAGTTATAAAAAAAAAATAGTAGGATTACTCATTGGGCCAAAATAAATCGTACATATCAGCGTTGTAGCTATCTGATTAATTTTAAGTTCGCAATTCAAATTGCTGTCAAATTGCTGGACGTCATTCAAAATACAGTCCACTCTGCCTTACTCGATATCGAGTTAGATCCGAGATGAGTCAGCATCGGGCTGCAAATCTCGTTAATAAAGACAATAATAATAATCGAGTTAGAGAACCATAATAATTGCTGGTTTCACTACTAACTGCGATGGATCGCAGCTATACTGGTGTTGTGTTTTTTGACTCGATAGCTCCCTAACTCGATGGTCTTTTCAGTATCGAGTTAAAATGGCATACCGCGAAATGGTACAAACCGCGAAACGGTAAATCGCAAAATGATACTAACAGCGAAATGGTACACCGCGAATTGGTTGACAACGGAATGGTTTACCGCCAAATGTCGGACAATCCTCTCAGTTATGTACGCAGTTGGGGCGTTCCTTAGCCGAGTGGTTCGAGTCCGTGGCAGAATCATGCTGAAGGTGTCTGGGTTCGACTCCCGGTCGGTCCAGGATCTTTTCGTAATGGAAATTTCCTTGACTTCCCTGGGCATAGAGTATCATCGTACCTGCCACACGATATACGAATGCGAAAAATTGATTCGAAAAATGAGCATCAAAATATCATTCTTTCCACTTTTAATGTAACATACTACCCCGGGTGAGGCAAAGGTCTCACTTCTCCTTGGTCGTCAGTCGCTTGTAGATGCTGTTGTTAGTGCGGACCGTAACCACACGTACAACTCCGTCATTACCTGGATGTGTTTCAACAATGCGACCCAACTTCCAGGCCTTGGGTGGCATGTTGTCCTTTTTCAGAATCACAAGCAATCCAGTTCGCAGCAACGTAGGGTCTTTGTACCGTTTGCTGTGCTTCTGAAGACCCGTCACGTATTCATTTGACCACCGTTACCAAAAATGCTGCATTCGTTTTTACACCTCGATAAGCTCGTCTCCTTCAAATGTTCGTACTATGGTTCTGCTACCGCTGTCAATTCCCGTCCGACTAGGAAGTGTCCTGGGCTCAGCGCTTCGTAATCGAAGTGATGATACCTTATATTTGGATCAGTAAAGTGGTCAACTCTTCATAGATCAGGTAGCTTTCGTTTAAAGTCTTGCACAGATGGGACTTCATGCATTTAACGTTAGCTTCCCAAATACCTCCCTCGTGTGGGGCCTTGGGAGGGTTGAAGCTTCATTTGATTCCTCTGGACTAGCAGAACTCGTCCACTTTGTCGGCCAGCACATGAAATTGTAGCAGATTCAGTGGTTCGGAAAGTTCTCGGTTAGTTCCGTTGTCAGAGAACAGCTCAGATGGATTTTCTCGTCGGTTAGCAAATCGATGAAGCGCTGCCAGGAAACCATCAGTCGTCAATGAGCTCACCAGTTCGAGATGTATGGATTTGGTGGACATGCATACGAAAAGACACACGTACACCTTCAATTTAGCTCTCATTCGTCCTACCTTAATGAAGAATGGTCCTGCGGAATCAATTCCAGTCCTGGCGACAGGTTGAGCAGCAGTAACTCGGCAGCTCGGAAGATCGTCCATATACTGCTGTACGTCGCTGGGATTTGTCTGGAAGCAAACTACACATTTCTTCAGGACTCGGTGAATAGTTCGCTTCGCGTTCACTGGCCAAAATTTCTGTCCGACCACCGCACATGAAGACGCTCACGATGCAAAGCTTCTATTAGCACCTCCGTGAAGTGGTTGTTCTCCAGCAAAATCATCGGGTGCTTCTGGTCCTTCGGCAGGTCGGAATTCCTTATGCGACCGCCGACTCGCAGCAGCCTTTCGTTGTCGTCGTACCGTGATGCTACCATATTTCGCGAACGTTCCTGATTTCGCTCCCTGACATTTTACCCATATTTGTTGATACATATTGGACTATATAATTGCATGGTATAAAACCATGGCTGAAGTAGAATTATTTAAAATACAACGAAAATTTCTTACGCCAAACATGTTTAAAATGTCAATGAACAAAATTAGGAACGCACGCGAAATATAAGTACTTTACGATACATTGGATTCAAATTGCGCAGTTTTCCTTTCACTGGTTGGTTCGCCTGGATACAACCAATTTCGTCCTTATAGACCATTTAGTGGACAATGAGCACCATCGCCTTTTGTGCTTCGTTGTAGTCTTCACTATTTAGCGCACCACTTCTATGCGTCGTCTTGTTTCCCTTCAAGCGGCTGTTGTGTACGAAACGAGCCACGTACCCAAAAATACGCTGCAGCTTCCGATAGCTGCTGTACCTCGTGATCACATCGTACGACTCAATTTGTTTTCTCTAAGAAAATCTCAAATTGTTATCATTTTATAGCACTGGAGCCGAGTTACATCACCAGGAAGGGGACCCGTCGCTTGGGCCGAGTCGACCCGGGGGCAGCGGTGGACCCATCAAAGCCGGCAACATGGACGAACGGCAGTCGATCTGCGAACTGCTGGATTGCGCAGTAATTTTCTACTACTCGGTAGCGCACAAATACGTCGTCATGATTGCCGACCTGCGGGACAACATTTGCCATCTGTCGGATATTCTGCTGGAAACGAAAACCAACTGTGACGATGTGGTGCACAATTTGGAGGAGCTGAAGCGCTCGAGTACGGTTGGGTTCAGCAAGGCGCACGAAGAGCTAATGCAAGAGCTAGACACCCGCTTCGGTCAGCGGAAAAGCATATTCGCGGTGAGTGTGGTTGAGTCACAAACGTCCAAGATTTGATTCAAAACCGAATTATATTTCATTCCAGAAACGATCCATGGAACTGGCTCGCAAGCAAGCGTGGTACCGTTCTGTGGCACTAGGGTCGCATCGCAGGTCATTGCTCTGCTGGCTGATGGGCATCGTGTTCGAAACATTGCGACGCTTCAGCGACGAAGATGTTCTGTTCTCTTTCTTGCCGGAAACATACATCAACGTGATTCCGGTACTGTTGGACACGATTTTGGATTTCAGTTATCACGACACCGGTATGCAGCATGACCTGTCAGCAGATGGAGAACTCATCAATTTGGGGGCCAATTTCCTTGCCTTGCATCTTGCGGACACGCGAGTCATCCTCGCTTCTTGTAAGGACGCTCTTATCCAAGCGTTAGGGTCACTCACTTGCCATCAGGCAGGAATCTATGCATTAGAGCAAGCATCACCGAGGAGCCAGCAAGCTTTCGTGCGAGCACTTCTGCGACCTTACGAGAATCGAGCTTGGGGCCAGAGTAATTGGCTGCTCCTGCGCTTCTGGCTAGGAGACGGATTTGGATACAGAGAATCTCGTCCACCGTGTGTCTGGCAAGGTGGCAAACAAGCCGGACGATCCCTTGGCCTCTACCGAAGTCGGGCTAAGAACGGGTCCCACACCGGATTGCTTCATCTAGTTGCGCCAGCTTGCCCCTCGAAGCACTTTCAACAAATGATCAGTGAGATACTGAGCAAAGACGAACCTTACTGTACAACTTTCCTGAACTCGGTGCTGTCTCAGCTGAATTGGGCCTTTTCAGAGTTTATCCACATTCTGCAAGATGTAAGCCAACTCCAGTACTTTTTGAACATTCTTTATATTTTGCTTCGCCTTTCAGATACAAAATGTGTCGCAACGGGATGAGCAGCAGGTGATCGAAACAAAACAGCTAAAGATTTGCTCAATGTGCTTCGAGCTGACCGTTTCGTTGATGCGAGCCCTCGAGATGATCCTGACGATAACGCCGGGACTGTTGCAGGACGCATCGAGAGCGAACAGTGAAATTATTCTCGGTAGAATCTGCCAGGTGAGTCGTTTAACCCAAGTATCGCGATTCTTTAACATTCCTCAGAAAATACCAGAACCAGAAAAACTTTGAACCATGACTGCTCCCAAATCTGCGCAGTTTTACTAAAATACACAAAATTAAGTATAATACCTACGTGTAAAACCTATAATATTAACTTTATTTATTTTATAATATTGCGAAACAGTAGTCAAAATGTTTGCGATTTTTTTTCCAGAGGCTTCAGTAATACCTATGTGACTCCTCCACAGATTCTTCAGAAATTACTTCACTCGAAGAAGCACTCCACGAATTATGCCTGTGATTTCACCAGATATTGCTTCATGAATATATTCAGAAAGTACCTACTACATAGGTTTTTCAAGGGGTGCTCAATTGGATTTTTTCAGGAGATGCTATAAGAGTCCGACACTTTCCCAGAGATTCTACCGCTAATTATTCCACAATTATTTCCAATTCTAGGAGATCTTTGGGAAATTTATCAAGAAAGTTGTCGAAGACACGATTGGACTTCCGAAGTCGAGTTTTGTACACGACACCTAAGACGGCCTTAAAGTTGAGGTCGAAACACGCGTATCGCGTAATAATAATAATAATAATATAACAATACTTGGAAGAAAAACTGGGCGTAGGAACTCTTGAGGCAATTCTTGTAGGGTTGCCTGAACAAATACATAAACGAATTTCTTTAAAAACCTTTGAAAGGTCTCCTAGAGTAACATCTAGAGAAATCTGTGAAAGAGACAAGTGAAACATCTCTGGAGGAAATCCTGGAATAGTGCCTGGTAACATTTTCAAAGAAATTTCCTTGTGGAAATCACTTGAGGTAGTAGCGTTGAAGTACTCAAGTATTTCTTTGATTGAATTCTGGAGAAATTGCTCTAAGAGTTCATTGAGAAATCGTTGCGGGAATTTCTGGAAGAATCGGTGAAGGAATTCATAGAGGAATTTGTGGAGTAATCCCTGGAGGAATCCTTGAAGTATTCCAGAAGAAATTCTTAGAGAAATCATCAATTCCTTATGAAATTTTAAATAGCTTTTTGTTAATATTTACTATCGAAAACATTGATTTATAGATTTTAAAGAAATGGTCCATTCTGAGGAATGATTATTTGAATAATGTTATATTATCAGTATTGCAAACGAGGTACTATAATCTCCATGGCATGTTTGTTACAGCTTGCTATCCAAGTTCTATCCCGGGTGACGGTTCCCCCTGGTTGCTTCCAACACGTGATGGATCTCTGCTTGCCGGACTTAAGCAACGTAACTCATTTTGCCATCATCAGTGCTGCCATCGGAATTCTGTTAGCGCTGATGAAAAACGAACTGATTGAAGACGATAGCAACACTGCCAGTGTCAGCAGCACAAGCACCATCGGTACCAGCAATGGCAACGTTGTCGAAATCTCGAAGATTCCTCGTATTTCCAAGCACCTTCTGACTGATACCAGTTTTCACATAACTAGTTTGGAGTTTGCCTTGGGAGAAATCAAAACCCCGATTGCGGCCAGCAGTCAGCAAGCACCGAGGGGTAACTTCGATCCGAAGATGAGGGCGCATATCGATCCTCTGACGAATGAGGTTCGAGTACCGTCACCATTCCGGGCGATTATTGGCGTAAAAGAGATCGTACCGGATCCACCGATCATCAAGTTCAATATGGCGGATTGTAAGTTGGGAACATTCACTGATAAGACCCTTTATTAATGTATTCTAATCTTTCAAGATCCGAATCATGTCACCAAAGAGGAGCTGAACAAAGTTCGTCGTCTCATAGAAATTCTGCAGTTGCGACAAACTCTTCTCTCGGAAATTACGGTGCTTTCGGAGGATTCACTTTGCCCTATCTGCTATGCCAAACAGAACTCAGCCGTATTTGATCCTTGCCAGCATCAGTCTTGCGAGTAAGTATATCCACAATAAGATGTCCTATTTTTATACGGGTGTTTTTGGGGGTGTAACTTAAAAGTTTTGCACTTCAGTAATCATGGGCAACCCCAATCCACAGCTTATAACAACTATTGTAGATGTTACTTATTATTTTAACTTGCAGGAACTGCATCATCCAACATTTGATGAACAACAAGCAGTGCTTCTACTGCAAACTGTCCATTGCGAAAGTGGTACGTGCAGATGGAGCTGTGATCTACGAGAATAGCCTCCCGCTCAAGTTATCCTCAACGGTAGTTGGATCATCTCAAACAGACGATGTATCACAGGCAGTCGATGAAGGCGATGGACCCAGTGGTCTTTAGAATCAACATTTCAGTCAAACTTCTTCGCTTCTGCTTCATGAATACGCTCAAGCATTGAAATCCCTTTCGCATGAATCTAGTCACAATCACGAGTAACTAAGCACGCCAAATTGCAAGTATCTCGTATTGCTAACAGAAGGTGATATTACATAACTATCTCGAAAAGACATTTTTACATCACATTATTATATTTATGCTTTTGCTTACGATTTTGCTCAGGAGATAGCAACACTAAAATTAATCAAGTACACTCACAATTCATGGTACCCTTCACTTACATCCGAAACCACCGTGTCTACTCACCCATCGAGATCCATGCTGTCGAACCTCTCCTGGTTGTAGAATCCAGCGCGAACTTGACGACCACCGAAGAACCGACCATTCAGATCCACAACGGCCTTGATGGCGCTCTCCATGCGCTTGAACTCGACGAAAATGCGAACCGTTTCCTCCGGGACCACTTTCGGTATCTCATGGATCACCACGGTGATGACGTCACCATATTTGGTATTACATTCATCCTTGACCTCCGGTTCCAACTCGTCGTCCACATCTCCTGGACCGACCATATTCTGGAATAGAACAAATTCTTGGTTCAGCAATCACACTTGAAAACAGAGACCATACAGGAACGAAGAAAATAAAAAAGATTCCATAAGAATAATGAGGCAAGAGAATCATGAGATCCCCTTTTCAATCGGAATCTAATTCTAATTCAGATATTTGCACAAAATTTTGGCTCTAAGGGGGGGTTTTTGGCTGACAAAACGGAAGTCAGTTTCTCTCGGCCGCTTCAGGCATACCTTTTTGTATAATGGTTTACTTTGACCCCCCAAAACCCCCTTCTTTGGTTGCGCTACTGGGCTAATGGATTATGACCTCCCATCGCGGCAAGATCGCATAACCAAGGGGAGTACTGGAATTACTGGAATAATTACTTCAGTATTTACTAGTGTGAAATCTTAAATGAATAATTCAATAACAATTATTGTTGAAAAATCCATGGATTTCTTACTTGAGAAATGCTGGAGAAATTTATGGCAGAATTTAATTGAGGAATTCCTAGTAAAGCAATTTAATTCATTGACTCCTGGAGCATTGGATTTGGAGGATTTTTCTGAGCAATTCCTGGATGAAACCGTATATTATTTGAAGGAATCCACATGAAAATGTTTGGAAGAATAACTGAAAAAATCGGCGATAGAATTCTAGAACAAATCGTATATTAATTTCTTCAAAAACTCTGGAATAAACCTTTGTGAATTTTCTTGGAAGAGCTCTTGTAAGAATCTTCAAAAATCTCTTAGAGTAAGAATTTAAATTTGTGGAAGAAATAGTCGAACAATATATTGAAGAAATTTTGAGCAAAATTTTAGAGTATTTTCTGGAGGAAGTACCGTTGAAGTGCTAAAGGAATTCCTTGCGTTATTTAAAGATTGGTAGAGGGATCTCTAGACAACTTTCTGGAGGGATCCCTAAGAGAGTCCCTAAAAGTATCTCTTAATAATAACGTATAAGTCACTGAAGATTTGTGAAGGAGACAGACAGTTTTGTGTACAAAGAGATTTTAGAGACTATTGATTTTTTTATAGACTTCCGATAAAATATTGAGCAAGTCTCTAAAAATAGACCTGCTACCATCTTTGACCTTAATCGACCTACCCTGAGCAGTACCACTTTGCTTGGAGATTTCATGATTTCCGTTATCGAGGGTTCTGATGCGAACGACGAGGCCTGCGATGTTGAAGCCGCTGCCGGTGCCGCACCCGCTGTTGCTGCTGCTGGAACCTCACCAGGAGGAGGCATACTTATGTCCTTTTCGTGCACAATGCGACCGCCCCGTTTGGAAGTTTTCTCAACCTGCAAAGCCATGGACATGCCTTGTTCCTGTTTGCCCAATCCTTGGCCATCCCGGAAGCCGTACTTGGCCATAATCTTAGCAGCAACCGAGCTTCCACCGTAAGCGGTAAGATTTGGCATTCTGAAATGAAACAATTCTGTAAAATATATTCCATTCAATCCGAATCAATCAATCCTGAACCAGGGTGTTCATTCCAAATCACTTTTCGAATTCCCGGATTTTTTCCAGAAGCCCGTATGAATGGACACTCTGTGGAACATACTTTGAACCGTCCGGTATTTGTGCGACGGATTCCTGCAACGATGCCGGTGGGGCAATGGCCGCTCCAGAAGTCTTCAAACCAGGCCGGAATTCTTCCTCGTCGTCAGACGATGGTCGACCGGCAAATCCACTCTTTTTGGCTCCTGGTCCATCATCATCGCCACCTCCACCGCCACCTGCTCCTCCTCCCCCTCCAGCACCACCCCCACCTCCATGCATCTTGTTCAGATTGAGGCCACGTTTATATTCCCGTCTGCTCCGACCGCCATAATTGTTCAGCGGTTGTTTCGGGGGTTCCTTAGCCTTCCGGTCCTTAGTCAGCTTTTCGTACTCGTTTGGCCACAGTGGATTGTATTCGTCAATCACATTCCAGCTGTAGGCGTCTCCTCCACTGACACTCGTGGGAACGGATGTCGTAACGGTAATCGGTTTGTCATACGAAACCTGACTGCTGCTCGACGGTATTCCAAACAGATCGATATTCTCCTTTTTCGCTTTCAGGTTGACTACCGGTGTTAAACCCTAAAAATTATAAGAATACGTTACATCTACTATGAGAAACTATTTTTATTATACAATATAATGGATGAATTAAGAACTTTTTTATACCAATCGCAAGCTTTCGATCAACTCTTTAAAGTAAAAATATAAAAGTTTTGTTTAAATACGGTTTTGATTTGCATTTTGCCAACGCCTTGAAGCTAGTGCTACTATAGGAACACAAATTAGAAATAGTGATACTATAGGCACATGTGTCCCTATAGTGCCAAAAACGATATTGAATACAAAAAATGCGAGTTTTCGTAGTTTTCATATTTTTCCACTACTCAGATAAAAAGCTCTCAGATGAACAGATTGAACTTTTACAAGGCACTCCACGAATTTTGGCGCCCTCTTTGGTGGTGGCCAACTGTACACTACGCCTCTGCATAAACGATATTCAAGTTATTCTTAAGGTGGCCAAACTGCCCCACCTGCCTCACTTTCTCCTATTCCATTCAACTTACGTGCTTCCTCAGAGCGTTCTTCGGCTGAATGATGGGTTGCGCCGCTTTCTTCACCTGCAGCTGCGTCTGGAGAAGTTTAATTCCAGACGACCAGCCGGCGACCTTGTCCGGCCCCTGTTTGGTATCCAGGTCGTCGTAAAGGGCCATTCTGGAATTGATTTGATGTGAATTTTCGTAAAATTGTTGAGAGCGCACTGAAACGCGGTATCAAAACAATGAAATTTTTGATTATTTTTCTCTGCGACTGACAGCTGAACGCCAAAGTATTTTGATGATAAGGTTTGTACCAACAGAAGCGAAACAGAATTAGTACAACTTTAGTACATATACAAAAAAGTGACGTCACGATATTGCGCATTTCACTCTCGCAAGTCCACTCGCAGTAGTTCTGATAAATGCTGAAACGCGCATAAAAGTACACGATTACCAGAGTTGTTAAGCGATAAATTAACGTTCGATAACTCAACGTTAACTTGAAGTTTCTCGTTCTCTGTTGACGATAAACAAGCGATAAACCGGCACGCTGATGTTCAAATTGGTATATCGCTTTTTCACTTGTCAATACGATTATTGACAAGTGGATAAGGGGCCATTCTAAAATTTATAACGCTGGGTGTCCTTAAAATGTTACAGCTCATACACAATTCTAAAAATATTGATACAAAATGCGATACAAGGGGGTGGGTGGGTGTAAAAAATGGACATTTTTGGCGTTATGAAATTTGTTAACAAACCCTTTTGTATACAGCTCAACATGCTTAATTTAGGCTCTCTTAGTTTGAATCTTCTTCTTTCTGGCGTAACATCCCAACTGGGATAACTGGGTAGATGGATGAAAGTGTCATCCATTCGTGGAGAGTCACCGAGGAGTATGACTCTAGTTACACGCCTAATATATGTAACTCGTTTATTATCGCGCTTTACGAAAATATTCTATGCCCTTGGAAGTCGAGATAAGTTCCTTTACGCAAAGATCCTGGACCTGTGGGATCCAAACCCACAAAATACATTCGTCTGATAAGTAACAACAAGCTACACACTTGGTAACCAATGGCCTTTAAGGGCGAGATCATAAATTATGCCAAAAATGGGTAACATGATTGACCGCCTGCAGATGATACTCCGTTATTGCAAGAACAGCTGTACTTACACAGGGAAACTACAGACACTACTCGAGATCAGTAGCATCCTCAATGTGTAAGTACTGGTGCTCTCATTATTATAACAACAGTAGATAACGAAGAAAGTCATTTCATTATTTTTCCATATTCTACAAAACGTAATGAGCGAGTGTGAACGTGCTCGTTTGTCTTACTTATTGCGCTTCTTGAGATATATTTTAGTTTATCTCTTTTTTGTGACTGTCAATCAGTTATGCACCAGGGTGAATCTCTTATCATGGACAGCGCGCTTATTTTCCCTGCTAAGAGCAAATCTGCCCTTAATGGTAGGATTAGATCCACACAACACTGCGCGCAACTACATGGCGCACAATTAATAATACCACAGAAAAATTAAGAAAAGTTTTCGCAACGTTTGTATCACAGTCAATTTCTATTTAAACGGATCAAAATTAATACCCGTACCTTGCAGCATGCATAAACACTTCACAACGGTCAGCTGGTAGACCAGTTTTGACATTTGTCCTCGTTTTCGTTGGCCACACACAATGGATCTGGGCAGCGCGTAACCCTGGCGCGTAACTGGCCGGCGCGTAACTAACTCTACGAAAGTAAAATTTTACAAAATATTTACAATATTTATCACAGAAATAATGCTACAAAGCATTTACAATGTTAATCAAATGCATCATTGCTTGACAGTTCTTGAATAAATGCATGATAACATTATTAATGCAAACAATGTTGACCTTCGATCAAATTAATGCAATGGTATAATGCTTGTGATTACTTGGGATGGTCGATTGTTCGTCAGTTTACTTAAACCTAGTTCGAAGGTAGGCAATTGATACTTGTAACATAGAAGTTATTGCAAATTTTATTTTTGATGAGGAGTGACACACTTGACATCCTTGACATCCACATGACACTGTGGATACGAGTATCTGACACTGAAGAAGACTGCAAGTGGTAGGCGAAATACGCGTATCTGTCAAAGATAAGCATTTAGGAGCGGAATTTAAAGGTACACGGTACTCCATCTACTTTTGAGTTTCTCTATTGAGATTCTGCTCAGAGGATTCGAATACATTAATAAGAGTCAATCTTGATAGTTTATATTGACTTGAAAAAGTATCACCGTACGTGCTAACATGTATAAAGTATGCTGATACTTTTTCAGCTGTGTCAGTGCAAAACCAACTTATTTCCTTTAATTCGAAATCGTGAGATGAATTAGCAACAATCATCAACAACGCGTACAAATTTCAATGACGGCCTTCTTCGCCTTAAGGCTCAAGAATCCAACATTCAATCATCAGCAATGATCATAAATTAAAAAAAAACAGTTTTTTGAAATCCTGTCATCGTATTACAGATGGCACATGCTTTTGTTGTCCTTGAGGTCGTTGATCCACCTAGTTCTTTGACTTTAAAAACGTTAAGATCCTCATAGAATAAACAGTTAAAAAAATCTGTTATTCTCCTTTTCATTTCTTTCTAGGTTTCAAGGTTAATGTAAGTACTGGTGCTCTCATTATTATAACAACAGTAGATAACGAAGAAAGTCATTTCATTATTTTTCCATATTCTACAAAACGTAATGAGCGAGTGTGAACGTGCTCGTTTGTCTTACTTATTGCGCTTCTTGAGATATATTTTAGTTTATCTCTTTTTTGTGACTGTCAATCAGTTATGCACCAGGGTGAATCTCTTATCATGGACAGCGCGCTTATTTTCCCTGCTAAGAGCAAATCTGCCCTTAATGGTAGGATTAGATCCACACAACACTGCGCGCAACTACATGGCGCACAATTAATAATACCACAGAAAAATTAAGAAAAGTTTTCGCAACGTTTGTATCACAGTCAATTTCTATTTAAACGGATCAAAATTAATACCCGTACCTTGCAGCATGCATAAACACTTCACAACGGTCAGCTGGTAGACCAGTTTTGACATTTGTCCTCGTTTTCGTTGGCCACACACAATGGATCTGGGCAGCGCGTAACCCTGGCGCGTAACTGGCCGGCGCGTAACTAACTCTACGAAAGTAAAATTTTACAAAATATTTACAATATTTATCACAGAAATAATGCTACAAAGCATTTACAATGTTAATCAAATGCATCATTGCTTGACAGTTCTTGAATAAATGCATGATAACATTATTAATGCAAACAATGTTGACCTTCGACCAAATTAATGCAATGGTATAATGCTTGTGATTACTTGGGATGGTCGATTGTTCGTCAGTTTACTTAAACCTAGTTCGAAGGTAGGCAATTGATACTTGTAACATAGAAGTTATTGCAAATTTTATTTTTGATGAGGAGTGACACACTTGACATCCTTGACATCCACATGACACTGTGGATACGAGTATCTGACACTGAAGAAGACTGCAAGTGGTAGGCGAAATACGCGTATCTGTCAAAGATAAGCATTTAGGAGCGGAATTTAAAGGTACACGGTACTCCATCTACTTTTGAGTTTCTCCATTGAGATTCTGCTCAGAGGATTCGAATACATTAATAAGAGTCAATCTTGATAGTTTATATTGACTTGAAAAAGTATCACCGTACGTGCTAACATGTATAAAGTATGCTGATACTTTTTCAGCTGTGTCAGTGCAAAACCAACTTATTTCCTTTAATTCGAAATCGTGAGATGAATTAGCAACAATCATCAACAACGCGTACAAATTTCAATGACGGCCTTCTTCGCCTTAAGGCTCAAGAATCCAACATTCAATCATCAGCAATGATCATAAATTAAAAAAAACAGTTTTTTGAAATCCTGTCATCGTATTACAGATGGCACATGCTTTTGTTGTCCTTGAGGTCGTTGATCCACCTAGTTCTTTGACTTTAAAAACGTTAAGATCCTCATAGAATAAACAGTTAAAAAAATCTGTTATTCTCCTTTTCATTTCTTTCTAGTGGGAGTGCAGAAAAAATATATTTGTATCAGCCCCAGTAATGTATGTAGGGTTTGAAATGAACATCTCTAGATTTGCGATATGCAGAAAACAATTTGCCTTGAGTTGAATTGAATTGAGTGGTCGGTAGGACAGTTGTGTAAAAGTAAGCGATAAAATAGCAGTTGTTTTGCCGGTATGGCGGAATAAAGTTGAAGCCTGTTACTTGTGCGTGTTTGCACTGCTCTATCCGAGAAGTCATTACCAGAAGTCATGGCAGTTGTGGTCCAGGATCCCAGGAAATCAACAAATTGGGGGCTCAACCAGGATGCAGCCAAAGACAAATTAAAGACCCCCATGTCCCTTGCAGTTGCCCAAATTTTTATGGCTCATAAGGTAATCTAGAATGCCGTTCAAAGTGTACTGCGATCTGTCAAACTTGGGTACCTTTTGCACTACCGAGGGACCAAATGCAGTACTAGAAGTGGTACCCAATCTGAGCCCGAGTGGGACGGACCTGATGCAGCAGCTGCGTTATTCGGAAGAAAAGCTTGTAGTTCACGACACTAAGGATAGTGACATGGAAGTTATCAATATGTTGAATCCCTAATTAAGTGCAATGGTGCACATTGACTCCGTATGATCTAAGCTATATTAAAAGTGTTGTAGTTAATTATTTGGCCATTCAGAATGTTCAAATTTCGAAATTATGATGAGAATTAGTGGAAATGCAAAGAGAACTGTAGGAGTTAAAACGTTGTAATAATGAACTGAAATAGAAACTTAGTAGTTTTGGTAAAGATATACCATTAGAAAACCAGTCAGTGTGTGTGGAGCTTAATGACAATGGATCAATGCACGCGTTCACTCATTGACGTTTGAGCGGTGCCGTGTTATTTAAGTGACCATGGAAACTAGTGAATTCGGCACCGCTCAAACGTCAAATTCGTGAACTCATGCAGCGGTCCATGGACCGATGCACGAGTTCACTTTATTGACGTTTGAGCGGTGCCGAATTCACTAGTTTCCATGGTGACATAAATAACACGGCACCGCTAAAACGTCAAATAATGAACTCGTGCATAGGTCCATGGACCGATGCACGAGTTCACTAATTTGACGTTTGAGCGGTGCCGAATTCACTGGCTGCTATGGACACATAAATAACACGGCACCACTCAAACGTCAAATAATGAACTCGTGCATTGGTCCATAGGGGCAGTGAAAACAATGATTCAATTACCTCGCCTAACGACACCGTTCATGATCAACAAATAGCAGAAAACCAATCATCGCCAAAACCCGTACATCTGAAGAAGGAAATTTGTCAAAAAATGTCGATTATTAAGCTGGAGAAAAGTCGTAAATTAGAATCAACCAAAATCCCCAACCAAAGCCATTGGAAAAGCCACTCGAAAGGCAACAGAAGTCAACAACATACGTGGGAGAATAATCATTAGCAAAAAAGTAATAAGTATTTGAAGAGAGGTAATATGTACAAATCGTATGCAATACACAAATTCATTCTGCTAATGCCAAATGACCGTACTGCTGGATCTGCTGATGCTGTGGCCAAGGAAGAGGCGTATGAGGACGATTCACCATCCGAGCCGGATGGCGGTCAGGATGGCCGATTGTTGGGTTTGAAATGAACATCTCTAGATTTGCGATATGCAGAAAACAATTTGCCTTGAGTTGAATTGAATTGAGTAGACGGTAGGACAGTTGTGTAAAAGTAAGCGATAGAATAGCAGTTGTTTTGCCGGTATGGCGGAATAAAGCTGAAGCCTGTTACTTGTGCGTGTTTGCAATGCTCTATCCGAGAAGTCATTACTAGAAGTCATGGCAGTTGTGGTCCAGGATCCCAGGAAATCAACATGTA
Organism: Aedes aegypti; assembly: GCF_002204515.2. Classification (NCBI taxonomy): domain Eukaryota; kingdom Metazoa; phylum Arthropoda; class Insecta; order Diptera; family Culicidae; genus Aedes; species Aedes aegypti. The sequence goes on along the minus strand of NC_035108.1, from coordinate 422,601,911 downwards.
TCAAATTTTATAATTTTTTATAAGTTAATTTAAAATATTCTCTATAACATAAAAAATAACAATAATCTGAAAAAAAAAACAAATTTTCCTCAATTCATGCCGGCGTCTTCGACACATATCAATCTGATGTTGCTATAACTTATTTCTGGCACATGTTAGGGCCTACTGAAGAGTTCAAGACAAATGAACAAGATATTAGATACCTAATGTTAAAAGTCCACGGTTTCAAATATTTGGCTGTTATCTGACAGCAGTCCAAACACTTGCTGGAAATTATCAAAATTTCTATAGTATCTAAAAATGTCAAATATTCGACACCGTGCACTACGAGTAGTAATAAGGACAAAACCTGCTTCTCAGCTTAATATTCTTTATGAGTAATGAATGAATTGTCTGTATTAATGAGACTTTCAGCCCTTGGCTGGTTCGTCTCTTACTCTTTATGAGTTTTTCCACAGTTATTAACTGAGAGCTTTCTTTGCCAAAGTTGCAATTTTTGCATTCGTGTATCGTGTGGCAGGTACGATGATACTCTATGCCCAGGGAAGTCAAGGTAATTTCCATTACGAAAAGATCCTGGACCGACCGGGAAGCGAATCCAGACACTTTCTGCATGGCTATGCTTTGTAGCCGCGGACTCTAACCACTCGGCTAAGGTAGGACCCTAGGTGCCATTGCCTGTATTTATCAAGGTCAATGTTGAACTTAACAGAACCTACTTTGTTTGAAAGTGATCCCTAATTGTGGAAAACTTTGTTCCTGGTTCATATTATGGATCACTTGTTGGAACTGCTAACATACAGATTTTAGAATCATGAATCAGGAGATATGCTGTTCAAAGATGAAATATTATCCGTAATTTTGGTTGTTTGGGTGGAAGATCATTTAGAGTAGATTTCCTTCTATGACGAAAATTGATTTCATCAAATTTTGGATGACGTGAAATAAGTATTAAGCATATTGCTATAGCGTCATGCGACTCGAAGGTAAAGAGAGTCTATAGAAGATTTTTGCAAATGATTGAAATGAATAGGTGGATAGGCGTCGCAAGGGAGCGACAAGATTTAAATTTTATTAGGTGGTGAAAATTGAGCAAGCAATTTTAAAGGCAGTAAGCGTCCTGTATTCTACCTAGCTTATTTACTGGAGAAGGGTTGGCTCAAAGTTTTGAGCTTTGCTACCAACTTTGCCTGTCTTGGTATAAAATGTTGGTATAAATGCATAATGTTAAAATATGACAATTTACATCGAAAATGAGCATTTTCGATATATTGATCTGATAGACCATCTAAAGATTTTTTTGATGTTGAATCAGGAGAGAAGTAAACTTTTATTTACAATTTATTTGAAAATGTACTTGTTGCAAGTATTATATTTTTAAATCCGTACTGGTTTGGACTGGTTTTGGACAAACAGGCGGATTAGGGGCATAATTAACACGGAGCGAAGTAGACACCTTCTTATTTTCCGAGTATATGCATATTTCAACAAAATTTCATGCATTGCATGAAATCTGTATTGTGGGTGCATTGTTTGACGGTATAAACTCTGTTTGCGACAATTGTACTTTGAAATTTGATTTTGAATTTCGTATTCTCAGATTCAAATTGGAATATAATCAAGGCGGTATATCTAACTCATTTTTGAGAAAAGTAACAAACCCATAAAAGTTTTTTTCCTACTAGGTAGTATGATTGTTGGGGTGTTCGTTTACAGTAAAGTGCTATTGACACAGTGTCAATGATACTCACTAATCACTGAAATCCATGACAGTGTTCTTTTTCCCCGATATCTTTTTACCAGCCGCGTTTTCGACCTAATTTTTTCACTTGTTTTTCTGACATTTGGTGTAATTTTTATCATCATGAATAAATGTATCAGGTCGTAGAACTTGAAAACTAGCCGAGGGAAACAAAAAATTGCCATTTTATAGTCTTAAATAAGTTTTTGCTTAAGTGTCCATTATGCCCTAATTCTCGAATTATTTTTTTTGTAGACTATGTTTTGCATTGATAACACAGTGTAACAAAAATAACACTTCTGCGTGTCTCAAGGTCGTCAAAGTGGTACAACTGGTACATTGATGTTTACAAATTTTGAAATTTAAAGTATCGAACATTTTTGTGATCTAACCTACCAAGCACAGTGCTGTTAAATGTCAAAATTTTGAAAAAAAAAAATAAAATGCTTATAGCGAAATATCACATAAGCAAATATTGGCAATTGATAGTAATTTGGAAAAGGTCACCCGGGAAAAACATTTTCCGATGACTTTTTCCACTAGGAGCGATGATATTAGCAATATCCAAATGTCAAAGTCAAGTGAAATTCATGACATTTAACAGCCTTGACCAACCATGCAAAATAGGACTCCAACTTTCTTTTAAGATATAATTTGGTTAAAATAGCACGACTTAATTAAGTTTACATTGACTTTTTCAGTATGCTTGGCGTCTCCATGCATAATTCTTCGTTTCTCTTATATGGCAGAATACAATATTTTTCTAAACCAATGAAAAAACCGAATTTAGTACTATACCATTTAATTCCACTCAGTAAACTGAATTATTTGGTATAGTACTAAATTCGGTTTTTTCATCTACTTATAGGTATTCTACTCAACAGCTCGAAGATTTATTATTTTCTAAACAATTACAAAATATATTTTGAGTATCGAAAGTATTGTGAACTCTATTGATAAATATTGTTTAACACATGTAGTTTGGATTGTGATGCAAATTTAACATATTAATTGCCGTGCATGTAGCTTAGTTGGCTGAAATTGTCATGTTTTGTATTTTCAAAAGCCTCCAAGTGACATTGGCAGTTGAATAATAGCTTATTCAGCTAAAATTCTGTTTATACAGCCTCTTTCCAGACTAATAAACTGTTATTCAGTTAACAATGTTACCTGGCCAATACCTCACATACTGGAGGTGCTAAGAGATTTTTAAAAAAGGCAATGGACTCAGCAACCATAAATTCAGTAAATAGCGACATTTTAGTGCTTGAGACAAAAAAGTGTTCCGCAGTGTAATTGTTCTAGCTGTTTTGTCTGTCAATTGCGGTTCGGTTATATTGAAAAAACAAAACCGTTTCTTATTGAAGCCGAAAATGAAAGTCAAACTTTTACAAGTCATTTAGTTTTTTGATTTATTCAAACATTAAAAACACCCTGAATTGCAGATACGCCCATTGGTATGGATTTTTTTTTTAAAGAAGATATTGCATTCTTTGTAGTACCGTTAAAAGTAGTATCTTTGATAATGCGGGAAACACAACATAAAAAATTAAATAACATAATTTCTGTTGAACAGCTAAGCAGAACGAATATAAAAGTAATCAGAACATCACAAAAGTAAGCAGAACAGAATAATTAAAACAGTAACATTTTCGTTCAAAAAACTATCAAAGCTACCCTGTTTCATGGTAATTTATAATTTTTGTCAAGAATTATGACAACGAATTCTTTTTAGTGATGTCATTTTCAGTAAAAACAGTATTTTCATTTCTTCTCAGAACCATCTTCGGTGCACATAAACAAATGTACGGTAAAAACTACCATTTTGAGGGGTTAACTTAAGCGCTCGCACCGGCAATTTTCAGCAAACCAGAAATGAACTTGATTATACCATGTCTGTAGTCGAAATCAAATTGATGAAAATAACTTCTGTCAAATGTACCAGTAATGCGGTGGGATGTACCATAAACATAGTAATTTGTTCTGAAATTCCATGGTAGTTTTAAGAATGGGCGTAGTCAGCTAAAATAGTAGTTTTAACCACAGATTTTTTTTCCCGTGTATTGCCATCCGTACACTGAGAACAGCGTTGCGGTTGAAAATACTATATCAGAGGGTTAAATTAAATACACAACGCCACTTGATTTGTGCAGACTAAATTCGCATTTATTTAGAATATTTTGTGCATTCAATTTTACCCATGGCACCATTTGTATAGTAAAAATTACTATGTCATGGTTAAAAACTTGCAGCAGACCAGAATCGAACCGAGGATCTGACGATTGTCAACCGCGAACGCTAGCCGCTCGGCTATCGACGCGGTTGGATTGAGAGGGAACAAAACGCAAATAAAAAGCGTTCATTATAGCTCAATCGTGGTTGGAATAGTAAATTTGAAAACACGTTCATGGTTCTCATTACTGCAACGCTTGTTTCAGTGTAGTCATGCAGACCATTGTGGGATGGTACACAAATTATGTCACGCTAAATTTCAACTTTTTTGACCAACTCCCCCCCCCCCTTTGTCACGTTTTTTGTATGAGTCCTCCGAAATTTTTGTAAGGCTTGTCACGCTTGGCTTGACCCCCTCCTCCCTCAGAGCGTGACGTAATTTGAGCATGACCCCTGTTTCGAAAAGTTGAAAAATTAACGCATGAACAAAATTTAATTTAGATAGAATTATTAATTAAGTTTCAAAACATAGGAGAGAGAAGCACCATTCATGCATTGAAATTATTTCAACGAAAAAAGTAGATAATAACTTTTAACGAGGGAGATTCATTCCGTTCACGATAACAAGATCATATTATACCAATAATTTCGGCTTCGGTGTCTGGTGAGGTACCTTGCCTATCTCAGCTCTCATTCAAGGGTTGAGCACCATGGTTCTTTGAACATTGTTTCTTGTGTTGGACACCCTAATCGTGATGTAAAACTACTAATAATTTTGTACAATTTCAAATTAGAATCAAAACAGAACGTTTTACTTGGTTTTAGTTTATTCTTTTTATTGAAGCTATCGACAACTGCATTACGCACTATGTGCCCCACATGGGGTCTATTTCTTCTTTCTGAAGAATGTCTATCTATACTTCCGACAACGTCCGTGGGTGGGGATGAATTTCTTCTTCCACCTCGGTAAACCGACCTCCTTTCCCTCTACACTTTTACGACGATACGTTATTCACAATTTTCTTTTGATTCTCTTTGTGCTTCTCCGCCTTCAGTCGCAGGTCTACGATGCTGGAATTTTTATCATGCGCAACGGTGAATCCGGGCAGGGAAACGGAAGCCGCGGCGGCAGCAGCTGTTGCGGCCACTGCTGCCGCCGTTGCCGCGGAACTCGGTCGGTACTGGGACAGCGAGAACAGCCCCGTCGGTACGGTTCCGGAGGAGAGCGCAGCCGCGTACTGTGTCGATTGTGGAAATGCATGTGGGGAGATATGAGAGAATGAGAGAAAATTAGGGATGTGGTTGTATGCAAATCAGTAGATTGGAAAGTGGGCCCCAACTTGTTGGGTGGTAACTGTCGGTGTAAGCAAAATTCAACTGCGATAAAGATTATTTTTAACTTGTACTATGGTTCTCTAACTCGATATCGGGATATGGAATATCGAGTAAGGGAGAGTTGTATGTATTTAAACATTTATAAACACCTTAGACCGCAGTAATACGTCTTAATGTAAACGATTTTTTAAGGAAATTCTGCATTCTTTGTAGTAATTAGCCAATTTGGGCAATCTTTTGAAATTTTTGATTGTGAAATAGTTTTCGGAAATTTAATGTTTAGTATAAATAGCATATTCCTTGACTACATCTTTTACAGAACTCATAAATCTTCGGTCAGATTATTGATAACCATACAAATCATTGCATAAAAATTTTAATAAATATGCATGAATTCGACTCAATTGAAAAAAGAACTTGTTTTTATAAGCAAATGATTATAAGATAGACAAACACTATTCATACGTTGAAATGATTCAACGCAAACTTTGATTCGAACATATTATGAGGCAGGTCATGCCGATCAATTTCCGTTGATCAATGATACTCCGTTTTACGGTAATTATATTTATATTGTATTCATGGAACATGCGTACCACGGTTTCTTTCTTTATTTAGTGCCACTTATAGAAGTAAAAAGCACTAAATACCAAATACCAAAAACGGTGAAAAAAGTTTGTTCTTCGCTTGCGCTAAAACATAATAAATAATTTGTTTAACATCTTTTCCATATACCTACAACTACTTAAGTGATTAAATTTTGTCTGTGATCAAACGGTTCAACTTAAGTTTTATGAATTACACCCACAATAATTACCTGATGCGCAGCAGCCGAAATGAATGCCGAATCGAAGGCGGAAAACGCTGCCGCCGGGAATCCGGAATGGCTAGCGGCGGCGGCTGCAGCAGCGGCAGCAGCTGCTGCACTGACTCCCGGTGGAGACGTCATGCTTCCGGCTGGTGGACCCACGCTTCCAGCACCTCTTAGCGATGGCACATTCACGTACGGTGCTATCCGACACGGTTCCAAGGGGGTTGTCACCGGTGGGCTGTGACTGGATAGAATTATACCTGGAAAATGGATGGAACACCGGAGACGGGGAAAGAGAAGAGGAAAGATTTATGTTAGTGAAACTGTGAATGATGGGTACATAAATTACTGTCCAAGTGAAAATATACTGAGTGTTGCTGTATAAAGTTCAGAGCTTCTGAAACCAAGACTGAAACAATGCTTTCTATTGGAATGCACAATGTCCTCAGAACATGATGGTGTGATTATCGTTATCAAAATTAGATTTTGTTTGATTTGATTTGATATTAATGCTTTAGAATTTAAAAATTGAAACTGAGGCTTCATTCTATTTTTGTTATGAATTTCCACCCAAATGTATCAGAATCTTGAAAAAATGTATAAAACAGAAGAACAAGATGACAAGCTTTGATTATAGTGTATATTTTCATACAATTGTATTTTACATCGTTTTGAATTCAACTACGCTTCAAGAAACTCTGAACTCCTTCAAATATTGGCCTTTAGATCTGATTATGCTTGAAGACCTCACAATCTATATACAAATGAGGTCTTGGATAATCTAGAACGGTTGATGAACTCAAACCTTGATAGAGTACGATTAAATGACCCTGTATGGGTATCATTCTTCTTCAAAATCCTTTGAAAGATCACTGGTTATACATTTAGAACGCGTATAAGTTAAATGAATTCAACGAACGTTTAAAACAATAATTTGAATGAACATTTTCCAGAAGCATTTATAAATGTTTTTAATAAGCCTCCTAGAGTTCATTGGATGTGCTTGTACACTGAGGCAAAAAAACTTAATAATTTCTTAAGGATTAATTATGATTTGGCGCCACAACGATTATTATTGAAATTTTTAAGTTTTACTTATGATTTTGGTGAAAAATTTCAGTAATAAATTTCATAAGTCAATCAATGAAATTCGGAATTAAACGCAATGATAATAATTTATTTCGAATTATCAATCGATATTACTGCCCATAAAAGCATAACTGTCCCATATGGAAAAAGTAGGCATTGAGAAAATGGCACTCAAAGTTCGAAGTTTGGCTTCTCATACAAATGTTCATAATTTTCTAGGTTATTTCAACATACCATATTCATTGAACACAACTGCTCAGATAACTCATATTGCTTCTATTGATCAGGTAAAAATATAAACTTGAACGAAATTCTCGTTTTGCAATTGTTATTAGGGTCGACAGTTCATATAGAGACTGTTATGCCTTTATTTTTCAATATGGGACTGCATCAGCTTCATATTTTTCCACAACATTTTCAAACAAAGTGTGTTAATTTTTATATGCATAGTAAAATATACATTAAAACATGGATATTGCGTCGAAAAGCGGTGTTGGCTCCAAAATCAATATGGGACAGTTATGCTTTTATGGGCAGATTATTCTTCGCCTTTTATTTCAGGCGTGCTCAAAAATTGACATGTTTTGATAACATGTGTTCTGTTTTCGATTAACTTGTAGCCAACATCGAAAGCGGAGTAGTTCTTCTAGCGATTGCTATGATAATTATTTCAAGTTATTCTTGTTAAAGAATTCAAAGCTCTCACTTATGAAACTTATGATCCCATTTTCGAAATGTTTAAGCGTGCAATGAAACCATAATTTGGCTGATTCATAAGTCTTGATTTATAGAAAACCTAAGTATTTTTATCTCAGTGTAGGTCTAAAGACATGCACTTAAGAACTTATTGGATTATCTTGAATGGTCGTTGCACGTTCGACATCATGGGTAGGACAAACTTTGGCAAATATTTTGAGCACAGTGAATATAAGAAAAATGTTAACCCTGAACTGGAAATTGAAAGTTATAATATTTGAGAAGCAAAGGGATGTGAGTGACATTTTGGTCCGTTGAGAAAAAAAGGAAAATTTTGATGATGCTTCCGTTCAATAGAAAAAAAACATAATTCTTAAAAGAGTGACTTTTTTACTGACTCCCATACAATTTGTATAGAATGAAAAATTACTGAAAAACCTTCAAAGTTTTTCTCAATTTTCTCTAAACTAGGTTTTAGTCACTTACACCTTTTAGCTCATTTCCATGGCAGTAGTTACCACAAGACTAAGAAAGTTTCTCGTCTTTACAAAGCTTGTAGCGACTGAGTGCCTTAAAAATAGGGAACTGAAGATGTTTTGCCTAAAAAAGATATAAAAAGAAACAAAATGAGGCCGGAAAGAGACTAAACCGGAACAAAGAAAACAAGGCGAAACCTAATAAAGGATCCGGGAAATAAAAGTTGGATTCTTCATAGCATCAAATTCAGCAGACATTTATCTAAGATCTATGACTTTTGTCCTCGTGACATTACAACAAGTTGTCCTCGTGACATTACGACAAGTATATATTTTTTTGAACGAACTTCATCAGAAATTGATTCAAGTATTTCCCATGAATTTTCTTAGGGAATTTGTCCAAAAATTTTCTTTAGGATACACAAGAATTCAACCTGATTTTTTTCCAAAGAGAACCATGGAAATAAAATTTCACCAATGATGACATAAGAAGTTATCTGAATTCGTCCTAAAATTCCTTGAGAAAATTTTCAAGAAAGTCCTGACTCCTCCAAGATTTTATCCAGTGATTCGATACTGTTGGACGTCTTCCAAGATTCCTGGTCAAAAAGTCTTCTAATTCAATCAATAACTTTTCCAGAAATATCTAAGGATTTATTTTAAAATTGTCTTTCATAATTTATATAAAACTTTGCATACCTTCTGCCAATGCTCCAGAGATTCCTTCAATGATTTTTACAAAAAATCATTCTGTAATTCTTTGAGATTTTCTCAAGTAAGTCATGGAAGATGTTTTTTCGGGAATTCTTCCAGGATTGTCTTCTGGTGAATGCCAAGGATTTTTTAAATAAATCCGTGAGGTATTTCTTAAGAAAATCCTAGAGTAAATTCTGATAAAACTTGGGTAAGTTTCACAGTCTCCCTTCATAAACAAGAAACTCTGAAATATCTCCTAGACTCTTGAGGAAGTTTAAGAAGATTTCCTAGATAATTTGCTAGGAGAATCGAAAAATATATATCTCGGGATAGTGTTCCGTAGGACTTTTAAAAGATTTTTTTCGAAAAGCATTGGACAGAATCTCTATAGAAATTTGTGTAGGAATGATTGGAAGAAATATTGGAAAAAATGCTGTAGTATAAATGCATGGGGATAATTTAAGAATTTTTTGGTAAAACTGCAGGAGTAATACTAGAATAAAATGCTGTAAAAAATTATAGATGAATAGATATATTCGAAACCCCTCTCAATGAATTTTAGATTTCCACGAGGAAATGTGGATGAATTCTTACAGGCGGGGGAGTTCCTGCAGTTTCTTGAAAAAAAAAAATCCTTGAGCTATTTTTCAAACGAGAAGAAAATCTATTGAAATCTTTGGAAGATCTTTTAGAGTAACAACTGGAGACATCGATTGAAGGATTAGTGAAATAATATCTGGATGAGAATTTAGGATAGTCTTGGAAAAAAAAATCAAAGTAACTGAGCAAATTACTAAAGATATCAGCATTGGAGTTCTCAAGGATTTCTTGGAAGAAAATCCGGAGATATTCTTCTAAGCATCCTTTTAAAAATCGCTGAAAGAATATCTGGGAAAGTTGGTAAAAAAAATCTCTAGAAGAATTTTTGGAGAGATCCCTGTAGAAGACCCTGAAAGTATTCTACTTAAAATCACTCTGGCAATTCCTGAAGCTAATCGAGTTAGTATGTATATTGAACGGATGATAAGTAGTTTAATTAATATTCCAAGCTTTCTGTTGATCTTATTTTTCGTTGAATCAGGAGTAGGACAATCCTTTGACTTTCCTAGCCAGGTGTGTTTGTGCGTAGTACATGTCCTACCTGTCCTACCCACTTCCCGCGCCACTGGCAAGAATATAATTAAACGAGCCAGTATCTTAATCAACCTTGAAAGATTACTGTTTACGATTGTAGTCCTGAAGTCTCATTCTACGAAGAGCTCAATAGCCTTAAGCAGCTGTTAAATGTTAAATTATATTATTATCATGTACATTTCCGCTACTTAAACGCATATAATTGAGCATGGAATCTCACCGATTACACGACACTTAGCACAAATTCATGAAGGTGTGTAATTTGACAAATTTGTAGTGTAATTTTGCGATGAATCTAACATTCTCTTGATGTGCATGATTCATGGATGGTTTTCGGTCTTCGCCAACGTCAATGTTTAACTTATAATCAGTTCTTACAAAAGTGGTTGAATTAAAGAAGGATTTTCTGGAACTATAGTATGCATCTCCGTTAAAAATTCCTATGAACTCAGTATAGTGGCTGAGTCTTTTATAAATCTGGTATTTCATTCGATCAATGGTTGGAATTCTGAAATAGAATTCGTAGGAATCCTACCAAAACATAGATTCTTAGAGAAATATCGTCCCGAAGGAACCCACAGAATTTCATGGGATTAATAACAAAAATCCCATTTCCAGCCTATTCCAGCTATTGGACATAACAATTCCAGAATTATGATATTGTCGAATTTACCCCAAGTTCTACCATCACAAAAATGTGCACGCTCCCTCAAAGTGTGATAGCAGCTCAGGGTTACGTCGAATTATGATGGTGTCTTCGGTGCACTTGTTCCTTGATCCGATGCAAGCGTGCACTCACACTTCTTCTGCACTTTTGTGAAAGTTCCATTTGGGGTAAAATGTGCAAAAAGTCGAGTCTAGTAGACGACATTGAAGACGGCCTTACATTTGAGTTCGAAATACGCGTATTTGTAAAAAGATAAAACTTCTAGTGGAATTAAATGGTACAGTATTAAATTTGGTTTTACATTAATTTAAATTTATTATCGGGATCCCAAAAATTCCTGCAGGGATTCTGGAATTCCAAAAGAAATCTAAGAATCCTGGAATTCACACATAACATTCAGAATTTATAAAAACCTGCGCGAAAAAAATGAAATAGGTACTCAAAAAAATAGGTTCTTCTTCTTTCTGGCGTTACGTCCCCACTGGGACAGAGCCTGCTTCTCAGCTTATCTTCATTTGAAACAATGCGAAGAAATACTTACAGACTAAGTTCTTTTTACTCAAACGGCAGATCAATTCACTCAACTTTCAGTACTATGCCACTAACTCAATTTTGAGTTAATGCACTAAGGTTAGGTTCTTGAATTGTTTTGCCTTCCGCAATAAGAGTGAAAAACAATTTAAAATTAAGTTAAAAATACTCAACTATGGGTTTTTCATTCAAGGTGTTTGTATGGGTATCGAACTTTATCATTATCTTCCGAAAGTTCATTTTTTAGGCTTGTAGATCTGAAAGCCTGTACTCAGAGATGTTTTTGCATAATCTTAAACGATCGTTGAGCTCAAGACTTAATAGAACATTATTTCATGAGGCCATATGATTTAAAATTTTGTTTAGAAGCCGTTAAGTGATAACTGGTTACACTTGTAGTTTTGAAGACCTACTTTCTACAGAGTTCGTGGCTGACCCAGAACACCAAGGCATTTTAGCATATAGTTGACATAGCTTTACGAAAGCCTAGTCTCAGTTTTAGTCTGTGCGATGTTAATTTTTAAAATTGTATACGAACTGAATTTGTAAGGTGAAAACTCCATTTAGATAAAGCAAATTCCATTTGCGTAATTATTTGATTTACTCAATGTTCCATTTACGTAACCCAGACCGATTACGCAAACAAAGGTTTCAATGCAATTGTTCACAGCTTACAACCAATAGGGTCCTAAAATGTTTAATGAAATCTTATTTTGATTTAATAACACGAAAGAGCATGTTACTGTAACAACTTTAGCAATTTTCCCGCTCAAATAACGGATATATCATATTATAACTTTAATTTAAAAATTGGATCCATAAATGAACCTTGATACTTGAGGTCATGTTTGACGTTCGCTTAGTCGATAAAAATACCACAGGGGTTTTAGTTTTAACACTGGGGTTGTTCCTATCTGACATTTCGGATGTGTCATGGAAAATAAAATTTTAGTTTAAACCAAGGGGTGTGACAAAGTATATAAAAACATAAAAAATGTTTTTTTGTACTTAAACAAATTAAAAACACAAATGAGGAAACATGTGTTTTTGGCCTAAACTTAAGCGTTTGGCTCCTAGGACCCTATTGATAGCAAATTCTGTCTAGCAGTGGCTAGCAGAAATATACAATTTACACGCGTCCCCTCTTATAGAACAACCAAGTGTGAGACGAAAAATAACACAGCCACCTAATTCAATTATGTGATTACATTTGACGTAATCCCATAAATCCGGAAGACGTTTTTTCCCGCTTCACTTGTGGACTGGGTGGACGAAAACGGACGAGATGATTCCAGCAATCGCAACAGTTATAACCTCTACTGTAAACCTTACTGCACTGACTGGTATAGAGAGGTACGTGTAGATGTGGTGGGTGTCCTTCTTGATGTGTCCAATTTGGTCGGCTCAAACAGCAGTCCGGAAGGGGAGTTTATTAAATTATCATTCTGCTCTCTTTATTTATTGCCGCCTTGTGAGTTTGTTTTTTACGTTGTCGGTCCTCCAAGCTGGGAGACTGTCGTCGCTCGTCCGATTTGTAAATCAAACAATTTCCCTGTTTGGTGTCCTTTTGAGATCGATTTTTCTGCATCGGTTAGTGTGCTTTGTTTTGCGGCGTCAGTTAGAGACTACAATAATTTACATGCATGCATATTAGTGTAGTAAAGCTATCGATTTTAAGTGACATTTAAAATTTCAGTCCAATTTATAAATTTCTCACAGTTTGAGTTTGAATCGAATTTGAATGAAATGAACGGAGCATAAGCATTGATGACCATGATACAATCCGTAGTTGCCACGCCGTGATTGACCAGAACAATCGAAATTGCACAGAGATTCAATAGATAAATGGGGCTTAAGGTGATTATAGAACGAAGCCACACCTCAAATTTTCAAGAGCACAAGACTTGAGAACCAAACAGCGCTCCGCATTGAAAATTTACTCCATTTTTCGCCACCAGCAAGCAAGCAATTTGATTGGTTTTCAACACGAACTATTGTCAAATTCTCCAGTCTTGTGCACTTGAAAATTTAAAGTTTGGCTTCGTTTTATAATCTTATAACCAAGATCAGCTAACCATTCTCAATGTGCAAAAGATAATGGGTTAGTGGGATAAGATACGGATCTGGGAGTAACTTGTGGTCATTATTTATTAAACAATAATGACTCTTTTACGTATTCGAACAGTATTCTCAGCAGAATCTCAATAGAAGAACCTACTAAGGACTGTACATTTTATAAAGTGGACACCTTGTACAATGAAATCGCAATCGGTTTTCTGTACATCGTTTGACTAATGTTGTACAATATTGCGATAATAAAAAATCCACCAAAGTAATTAAATTTCACACTAATAAGGCACAAAGTTTGAAACAGTCGATTTTTGGAGGTTATCAAAAAAAAAATGATTATTGGAAATAGGCTGGAAAATTCGACAGTCTATATTTTTTTATTTTCGAAAAATGCTTGTTCCTCAAACGTATTATCAACCAGAAGCCTGCTGAAATATATCAAGTTATTTTAGGAGCAACAATTTTCCAGATGTTATAAAATAATTTTTCATCGTTCTTTTTTGAACAAAAATATTTTAAATTTAAATAAAACTGATATCAGTAGAATTTTAAGATTTAAAGTACGTCCTGACGTAAGAACTTATATAGTATTAATATGACAAATAATCTTCGACTTCATAGAGTTGCTTAATTAGCCCCACGTCACATTTAAATCCCAATAGAAAAACAAATACTTTATTTCCAGAAGACCTTCCAAGGCACAATGACAATCATCAAAGTTAGGAACACTGCTGTGACGAAATCGAATTGATTTTCCATGTATAATCTTTATTATATGTTATTGTGAGACTACCTATTAAACTATTTTGCTTACAATTGATTGTAGATCGATAAACATGCGTTCAGAATTATAAAATTATGATATTTTTTGATAAAACGACCATTAAGTTCGACTCCCACTTCAGCCCTTGAAATTTTTCGATTCATTTTTAAATATATCAAATCTAGGAACCATTGTAGGTATATATGCGATGCCAATGAAACGATTTAAGGCTCAAGAATCCATCATTCAATCATCAGCAATCATTGCGAATCAAAAACCAGTTTTTTTGCTCAAACTTGAAGCAATACTCATGAAAATCTATCATTGCATTACAGGTTTCAAGTGTAATGCAATGATAGATTTTCAAAAACATTGCTTTGATTTTGAGCAAAAAAACTGGTTTTGAAAATTTGTAAAACGATGATGGTTATTTTCCTCTTAAAGCTAATTCTGTTTCGAACTGATCAAACACGCCTCAGTGATCATTTTGAACCACGATATTGGTAACCAATTTCTAGAATTTTGAAAAATACGTTTTTAAAATTCCACGTGGACAATTGGTGAAGGGGTAGGGTTGACGAAATGATCACGTGGGGGATTGGGATTTTCATGCATGTGGGCGTATTAAACGTATATGAACGGCCACTTGTAGACCAAATTCCGCTTTTTAGTTTTTACGTACTTCTGAGTTTCCATGCACATTTTACTCAGTTGTCCTCGTTATCCTACAACACCCACACTTCTCCAACTCGAATAATCAATTTGTACTAAAACAGCATTAATTTGCATAAATTATGCTTGCTGCTGTGCTTCGATTGTTTACATTTTATTTGTCTGCCAATTTGGTTCAGCAAACAGCAGCACAGCCCTTTGCCATCGCTGTAGACGTCTCTTTCCTCGCATAAACAACCTTGTCAACTATGAATGTCGCAGTCGTGATGAGGCTACAAATAAATTCATTGAAGGATGCATCCATAAGTTCCGTCGTACTCTATTCGTTGTAGAGTATCCATCCCGCGATTTTAGAAATTTCTGGATTTCCCATTACCCGGGATATAAATTATGAATGTAAAAATCCTGGAATTCTCACGATGAACGTAAAATTTGATGAAACCCACTAAATTTTAATGCAATGCGATGACATTTTTCTTTTCGTATCGAACAAATAGCTTGTTACAAATTCAGTCGCTGAAATGTTACGTCATCATTGTACGGTCCCTACTTCACCCTCGCACTGTCGCCCACCCAGAACACCAGTCCTGCTGTTGTGACGGGCATGCCACACTGCTACCACTAAAAATGTGGTTTTGATTTGATCCTCATGCTGGTAGTTGTATTGATTATTTTGCCACTTGTTCCTCTCGGAAGATGAATTCCCGTTCCCGGGGTTGTTGGAAGCGAAAAGTTGTCTGTTTAACGATTCATTAGATTATGTCTGCTGTTTCTTTTGGTAAGGGAAACGAAAAGCTTTAATTTGACCTTGCTTCGTCGATCGATCGACCCACTCCGACGAACATATTCGGAGGCTTACCAAGTTTTTTTACTACCTCATGCCAGTCAGCCGGAATAAATCACTTTAGTTGCAACAGCAACAGATTGAGGGATACGCCCAACTTCATAATGGGTCCCCAGGGGAATCTTCGCTATTGGATTAAGTGTTTTGACTTGGCGCTTACCAGTATTTTATTGTGACGGTTTGCTGACTTTGAAACATCGATTCAATTTTCGCTTAAATCTGACGAGCTGTAACTCTATTACCGTAATTGATTCTAAAGCGGATCATTCCTTAACTAATATTGTCGTAACAAAAAAAATAATCATTTTTTTGATAGAAACTTTAATGGTAATGGTAGACAAAAACGCAGATTTATAACTGTGGGAATTACTACGGTAATAACAGAAGAATTAGTTGAAGAGGCACTGCAAGTTCCAGTAGAAGCAAATAACCAGGAAGAAAGGGGAGACCTTCACTCAAATATTGATATTTATCACCACGGCACAGCACAAATGCATAAACATACACGGTATTGTTTCACAAGACGCAATATTAGCACGGGGGAACAAAATAACGATTTAATGGTTACGATATCACAACAAAATGATCAATAGATGGTTATTCTTCGATATAACCGATATGTATATCGATCGTCAGAATCAATTTTGACTTACGTGAGTTACCTCAGGGTTGTCAAAAATCTTTGTTTGCGGATCACACAGGCCTCTCCGCAAAAGGACAAAACCTGCGAGTCATCTGTAAGTATGTAAGTATGTAAGTACCGTAAAACGGGGTAACTTTGATAGTTTTTTCGAAGAAAACTTGAATATTTATGCATGCTGTTTCAAAGAATAATAATTTATATTTTTAAAACAAGTACTGGCATCCTAGCTATCGATTGCAGTCGATAGATTTCCCAAAGATTTGTTATGAATGGATATATATTTTTTCATATAGTCGAAAGTTGGTTTTCTGTTTTGGGGTAACTTTGATAATGGAGTATAAATCGAACAAAATTGAATGAATAACGAACATTTGTAGGGCATTGCATACCTGTAGGCGTTTAACGTTATATGGAAATTTCTGACTTAGATTATAAAAATGATCCCAGTTTGTGAAAATGCATTTCGCTAAGAGATTTGAGACCGTATTCAAGTTCTATGATAACTAGGCTGTCAAAGATAAGTGGCCAACTACGCAAAACTAAATCAAATAGTGATCGTAGAACAGATTGTTTGTAGGCGTTTCGAAAATGCTAAAATTGTGTCAATTTTTATTATTCGCATAAAATGCCTCAAATGCACTTGATTCCAATGAAAATAGCTTTGACATGAAGTGTCATACTACTACTCTTTACTTTTGTATTTGTTTTGCTTAACTGATTAACAGAAACTTCGTTATTTCGTTTAATATGTTGTGGGTCTCGCACTATCAAAGTTACCCGCATTATCAAAGTTACCCCGTTTTACGGTACTTGCAAAAATGGAAGATTTCTCTAGATGCTTCTAAAACTCAACTGAAAATATTCCCACATAAACCAAAAGCTCTTTATTTGAAACCTTGAAGCACATATTGTCACGATGAGAAGGATTCCAATAAATTGGTCAGATGAAGTTAAGTATCCAGGGCTCACGCTAGATACAAATTTAACTGTCAAAAATCACATTGGCATTTAAGCCAAATGTAAGGTACCGTTGGGTAAGTGGATACAGAAAAATCAATAGTTGATAAGCAGGTGAAATCAACTCACCTGTAAAAAAACTGAACTGCTACGGCAAATGAAATGTAATATGTTGTTAACAAAATGTTAATTAAATCTTAAATTTGTTTTACCAAATTAGGATGATAGTGTTGTCAAATAACACAGAACACCTAGATATAAGAAATGAATGTAATATTTGGAATGATACTAATAAAGAAATTAAAAAAAAAAAAAAAAAAAAAAAAAAAAAAAAAGATAAATCAATAGCCAACTTCATTGTTATTTTCAGCAAACGTGAATAATGAAATTCTAACTTTTTTCTGTGGATAACAAGTGAGGAACTAATATACTTCGAATCGTTATTTGTTTCGATTTTTCTGATTGTTATGTATTCAGTATGAGGGACTTGAAAATTTGCGCCAAATGATCCACTTACCCCATCATGGTGGGGTAAGTGGATCACCTATAAAAAAACTCTATTCTCAAAACAAATGTGATGTAATCATGTATAGTAAGAATGATATTACTGTCATTCTTGTTATAAGTGCTATCACACTAAGCTTCTTTTAACGGAAATCGATGAATTTCACCGTAATCTCAACAGCTGAACAGTTCGGTGAAATAAAACACCGTAACTTCGTCGGAATTCAACGGATTCCGGTGATTTTTTACCGAATACTGTAAAAATTTACCGTACTCTCTTAATTTATTTTACCGAACCGTTCAGCTGTTGAGATTTCACAGGAATCCGTAAAATAATGATATAATTTTTATTTATCATAATATTGTGAAAAAAAATATTTGTACATTACCCAAGTAACCAGCCAGCACTTAAAACAGCACTCGTTCAGCATTAGATGCACCTTCAAGGCAAATCATTTAATGCTCTTAAATCGTATAGCTGCTGATAGTGCTGCTTTAGAGCAGGTTTTGGCGAAATAACGTGCTACTCCAATGCTGCACCTTCAGAAATGTTGATTGTCGCTGTCAAAATATGTAACGCCTCCAGGAGGAACAAAACAAAACAAAAATATATTTCATCTCCTCTCGTCATTCGTCTGTTGTGGTCTGCGAATCATTTTTGCCTTCCATTAGGTTTTTGCGATTCAAACTGATGATCTGGTGATTTCCGATGGTGAGGCTCCACGCTGCAAGCTCGGCTACAGCTGATGTTGTTCCAGGCTCTGATTTCATATCCTACATAAGGTGTGTTCTGCTCAAAAGTTCACCCAATTAGCTACCAACGAGCAGATACGTTGCGGAAATTTCTTATGCGAAACAATCATACCAATGTCTGATAAATCTGGAATATGAAATCTAAATCATTTGCATCATTCATCTCAATAAAATCAGCTGTTGAATCTATCGCGCGTCGTTCAATGAAGCATAATATTATTGCTTCATTGAAAGAATATTGCTGCCTGATTTTCGTCGCGGAAATCATGTTTGCAATGTTTGCACGGGAGTATGAGAGGGACAACAAGTGAAGTCAAACGAGTAACACATAATCTGCACTATTCTTTCATTGCATTGGAATAGCAAGGAAACAGCATTTGGATTGCTTGGAAATAAAAGTTGCCCACGCAGTTGAAATGCAACAACAGGGAGATTTTGACTAGCATTACTTCTTCTGATTCATGGCAGCTATGCAATCAAACTGCTTCCATAAGGCAGCAAGCAGGTCAAATGCTGTAAGCAGTCTTTCGTGCGGCTTATTTTAGTGCTTGGTGGTTACCTGGGTAGTTTACACCTATTTCCACTTATTCGAACAAAAACAAACACTGTAACCAGAATATTTTGGAGAAAATTCATCCATTTTATACACCTGAGTTGAAAAGAAGGTAACAATTATCAATTTCAGGCTACTTGGGAACGTCAGGAGTTAATCATCAATATTAACCCCCTTTTCCTGAACAGCCTAGATAGCTGCGTAGTGTCGGTAGCGGTTGTTTCAATTGGCTAAAAATTAACACTACGGACTGCCTGTTGCGGTGGTGAAAGTCCACCTCACAGGTGACCCCTAATTTATGGTGTGATGCGTGCCGTGCCTAGGAATGAATTGTTAGGGGGATCTAAATTAAATCTAACCACAAACAGATCCTGTGGGGTACCCCTCCACAGTATTGAGCCCTTTCTACACAACCAGGTGCAGTTGACCTTACGTTTCTCCGAGATAATCGGCTGCCCTTTTTCAGTCTCTATCCTGAGGCTAAATAAGGATGAGATTATAAAAATGTTGTTATTTGAATTAGATTATCACTCATATGTGTTCCCATTATGCGTTTTACATAGTGTATTCTGTGCTCTTTCGCCTTTGGCGACTTTCAATAGATACCGATGTGTTTTTTTTTTCGTTACTGGTCTTTTTCTTGCTGATATTGCAAAAAGATTAACCGTACCTAGTTTGAGTAGTGGCTACGGTTAGAATAGCTCAGATAATCTCCAGGATAAAAGAATAGCAACGATCAATCTTTGCAGACTCATGCAAAATGGTACAGCTCAGATTTTCGAGAGGCTCCAGTCTGATGGAATACTTAAGATATAGAATATGTATAATTCGTTTGTTGATAAAATTGATTTGAAGTTTGCTGCTTGTGTAACTTGACGGATTTTGTTTAGGTTAGCTCCACCCAAAAGAAGTGATTCTGATATTATTACTAATTGAGATACAGAACGTGTAAAGGTAATGTCGTGACCAAGAGGACAATCCTGAATTGCGACATGCCTTTTCCTTTAAATAAATAAATAAATTTGAAATAGTTATTCATCTTTTATACCGTTTTGACTCATATTCCGAACACTTAAGGAAAACAGTGACTTTAAATGCTTCTGATAGGCTTAAATTACCTGATATTTGTGAAAATTTTAATTTCTTCGCAAAGTCTAACTGTTAGCTGCTAGGTGTACTGATAAAAATATTATTTTAACTTGTCTAGTATTGTTTTTACGTAAAAGTATGGAACAACATTTTGATACAAATGCCGAACACAGTGTTCATTCTGTCTCATATTCCGAACACCTTGACTCAAATTCCGAACAGCATGAATAAATCACTCAGGCAAATGGACTATCGATAAACATAGGAACCCCTTATGAAAATTCGCCACAAGAAATCGGGTTGATTTTCATAAATTTGCCTTATGAAACCAGAATTTGAAAACAAAAAACGTTTACGCGGCAACCTGGAATCGAACCAAGAACCTTGCGATCGATAGGCCCGAGCGTACACCACGCGCCTATCGACGCCTTGATGTGGAGTGATGCTAAAACGATACATAAAGCGTTCGTATTGCAATAACCGTTCTAACTGCTTTCATAAAGCAAAATGTATGAAATTTGATAGTCCAGTTCGCTGCGTGTATTAAAATAAGTTATTTCGCAAATAAATTTATCTGAGCTAGTTCTACTGGTCTCGAACTAAATAATCATCACTACTCCCGAGCTATAAAATAGTTTGGAAGATGTTAAAACTGAATTCCAATTGACTGCCATTTCCTTGTAACTTTATGACATATTTCAGCGAAATATTTCAACCAAATCGTCATACAAAAAGCGAGTGTTCGGAACATGAGTCTGTTCGGAATTTGTGACAAAACCGTATTTCCTTCTGTCTCCTATCAATATCGTCACAAAACTGACTTATTTTTCTTTTCACCTCAAACCAATGCCTACTTGCCTAATCTTAATTCTGTCTATCAAAATGTATGTTTATGTACCGTTTTGATTCATATTACGGACAGCCTCAAATTCCGGACACTCTACTTTGTATGAGAAACATTTCACACGAAATGTTTCAATTTTTGCCGTTCAAAAGTTCTCACTTTCAAGGCTCGTTTTAATAAGCATTTTCCATAAATATTTATGCATATTTATAATGCCCAACAGGCTTAGATGTCTCTTTAGTGGATTTATGATTTCAATTGATGATTTGACTTTTCTATTTATGATTTTCATGAGCTGTCCGGATTTTGAATCACAGTGTCCGAAATATGAGGCACAAGTAAGGAAACGTCCGGAATAAGAATCATGAAAAGCCCACATATTTTCATTTATTTAAAATTATCTATGCTGCGGGATCAAAATCTTCAGCTACCATTCCAAAGTTTAATGTTTTGAAGGCTTGATTACGCGGAGAAATCGTACAGAATGATTTATTTTATATGATTTCTGATAAGCTATATTTCACTGAGGCCTTAAGTGTCCGTAATATGAATCAAAACGGTAACAGTACTAAACTTCTTAAATATCCTGATAATCCATTCATCTCATTCTCTACGGGTAATTGATGAAGAGGATTTCAAATTTTCCGGTTTTGTAAAAAAGCCTGATCAGCTCCTCTCTAGAAAAGTTATGAAAATCAGTTAGTGTTACTTATTGATTATGAAACTTATAAAAATCATTTTCTTAAAAAGTTATTTGTAATTTTGTTGTTGTTTTTTCTTGCATAAATAAAAGTTTATAGTGATAGATGATACTTTAAATACATAATTTGATTTTATATTTAAAGTTGATTTTACAAATAAATTACTACCTAGTTCTATATGGAATATTGACGTGAAGTTAAGTGTTCAAAACATGCAATGGATGTTGAACAACTTTGGTCACAACAGTGAGATTAATATGAAGAAGTAAAAAAATATATTTTTTCAGTATTTAGCATAAAAGATTTGTAGTGATACAAAATGTAAAAATTGGATTAAAAAAGTATCTATTTTCTTTTAACAAAACAAAAATAATTACTTGAAGTTTGATCTGAGTTTATAACAATAAAATGTAATGTTATAAAATTTAAATAAATATATATATATATAAAAACCTTTTTACATTAAAGAAATTCACCTTGCTAAGAATATTAAAAAGGAATTGAAATATGTAGTCAACCTTAAGTGTTGTATTTTAGAAATTTATATAAATCTCACATTATTAGAACCTTTTATTGTACCGCTTAATTAACACTCTTCAGGTATATGTGAAATTGGTAATGCCAATTCTAAAAAAAATACTTGTCTATTGTAAATGTAAAATAAGTGAAAAACTTGAAAAATTGTTATTAATGTTATTAACTAGTGGAAATCGACAATTAAAAAATGCTTACTGTTTAGCAGATTATAAATTCAACATTGAAGTGAAATGGCAGTCGATTGCAATTCAATTTTAACGTCTCCAATATAATTTATACCGCGGGAGTAGTGATGATTCTCTAGTTTCAGACCAGAAGAACAAGCTTAAGTAAATTTATTTGCGAAATTGTTCATTTGAATACGATTTATTCGTGCTGTTTGGAATTTGAATCAAGGTGTTCGGAATATGAGACAGAATGAACACAGTGTTCGGCATTTGAATCAAAATGCTGTTCCGTACTTTGACGTAAAAAGAATATTAAAGATAATTAAATCAACATTATTATCGGTACACCCAACAGCTAACAGTTAGGTTTTGCGAGGAAATTGAAATTTACACAAATATCTGCCAATTTATGCCAATCAGATGCATTTGAAATCACTGTTGGCCTTAAGTGTTTGGAATATGAGTCAAAACGGTACATCTAAAACAAGAAGCACTATCTTGCTCTTACCGTTCATGGGTACTGGATCTACTGGAGAAAAATCCAGTGAATCGTAGATATACACACACTTCGCTATCTACACACAATTGCATGTCACTTTCCTTACAGGACATTTATTACACATAAACATAATTCCCTTTACGGGAAGAGTGGACGTCTGGCTATTCGGAAAGAAGTATATCAAACAATATTGTATGGTACACTGATGGCTCCCTTCTTGAAGGTAGAGCTGGTGCTGGTATATATTCTCGTGAGCTAAGGATGAATCAGTTTTTATCACTTGGTGGATACTACACCATCACGGACAGAGCCTGCTTCTCAGCTTAGTGTTCATTGAGCACTTCCACAGTTATTAACCTTCCTTATGCACTAAGAAAAAGTTACACATTATGCATTAAGGGTCAAAAATGACCCATGACTTTGAAACGCTCTCAAATATTCATTTTTGAACGGATTTTCGTTCTTTTAGCTTTATATGAAAGGTATGACATCCTACAATAAAACTCTGGACAGTTTTTGTGGATGTGGCCGTTCTGGGCACAAGGACACCTGGAACCTGTTTCAGAAGGGAATGGTACATATCACATTTATACACATGTATTGTACGACAGTCCATATTTCTTGGTTTTTCATCCCGACTTTCAAGTGTATCAAGAGGACCAACAACTAGATTTAGCCGGATTTGGTCGGAGTATTCCGGAACCGGTTCCGGCAGGGGTGATGTGGACATTTCCAGAATGCGACAGCTCAAAATTCATGATTTTTCATTCAGATCTAAATAGGCAAAAATCAAACATAAAATTCTTGTTCTTGTTTCTGGCGTTACGTCCCAACCGGGATAGAGCCTGCTTCTCAGCTTAGTGTCCTCAAGAGAACTTCTATAGTTAGTTATTGGGAGTTTTCTTTGCTGATTGACCATTTTTGCATGTGTATATCGTGTGGCAGGTACGAAGATACTCTGACCAGGGATGTCGAGAAAATTTCCAATCCAAAAAGATCCTCGAAATTGTTGGCCATTCTTGGCACAAGGAAACCTGGAATCTATTTCAAAAAGAACTGGTACTAAACAAAAACTTATATGCATGTATGGTACGACGCATCAATTTTCATGATTTTTTTTTTTATTGCGTCACGGACCACTGAATGGTTTTGTCTGGAATATTCCGGATCCGGTTCCAGTAGGGTTTGGTGTGGACATTTTTGAAACATGACATGATGACAGCTCAAAATTCATGATTTTTCATGCAGATCGAAATGGACACTACACACAAACTGTAAATTTATTAAGTTCGGATAACCAGTAGCGGATTTTATACGAGCAATTCTGGAGAATTACATATTATAATAAATAACAGTCGGCGAGTAAAAATTCAAACCTATAAGAAAACTAGCTTACCCGACGTGGCTAGCCACGTTCCAACGAAATTTTAGAGCAAAATGCTACGTATGATCTTTCCTATCGCATGATACTGATGACCGCAAAATCGCCTACATTTATGTTCTGGCCATACTCCATCGAGAACGTGGGTTCAATACTGTTGTAGTGTTCTAATCTGAAATAATTATATCCTTATATGCTGTTGTAGTGTTTCATCTGATGTGAAATATTTCAAAAGTTACAGAATCTTCTAGCATGTTCTCCCGAATAGCTGCTACAAAGTACACTGAAACAAGCGTTGATGTAATGAGAACCATGAACAAGTTTTTAAATTTACTATGGACCGATGCACGAGTTCATTATTTGACGTTTTAGCGGTGCCGTGTTATTTATGTCACCATGGAAACTAGTGAATTCGGCACCGCTCAAACGTCAAATAAGTGAACTCGTGCATCGGTCCATTCCAATCACGATTGAGCTATCAAGAGCGCCTTATATTTGCGTTTTGGTCCCACTCGGTCCAACCGCATCGATAGCCGAGCGGTAAGCGTTCGCGCTTGACAATCCCAAGATCCTTGGTTTGATTCTGGCTTGCTGCAAGTTTTTAACCATGATATAGTAATTTTTACTGTCGAAATGGTACCATGGTAAAATTGAATACACAAAATATTTGAAATAAATGCAAATTTAGTCTGCACAAATCAAGTGGCGTTGTGTATTTAATTTAACCCTCTAACATAGTATTTTCAACTGCAACGCTGTTCTCAGTGTAGTATGATTCATTGATATTTTTCAAAATCACAGTTGTGGTGAAAAGACCATCGACTCAGGAAAATATCGAGTCAAGGAACAGGAATGTTTTGGAAATCTACAATTTGTTTTAAGGCGAAGTAGGTCGTAGGGGCCCAGATAGCCGTAGCGGTAAACGCGCAGCTATTCAGCAAGACCAAGCTGAGGGTCGTGGGTTCGAATCCCACCGGTCGAGGATCTTTCCGGGTTGGAAATTTTCTCGATTCCCAGAGCATAGAGTATCTTCGTACCTGCCAAACGATATACACATGCAAAAATGGTCATTGGCATAGTAAGCTCTCAGTTAATAACTGTGGTAGTGGTCATTAGAACACTAAGCTGAGAAGCAGGCTCTGTCCCAGTGGGGACGTAACACCAGAAAGAAGAAGAAGAAGAAGGTCGTCATTGAAATTTGTACGCGTCGTTGATGATTGTTGCTAATTCATATCACGATTTCGAATCAAAGAAAATCAGTTGGTTTAGCACTGATACAGCTGAAAAAGTATCAGCATACTTTATGCATGTTAGCGCGTACAGTGATACATTTTCATGTCAATATGAACTATCAAGACCGAGTTTTATCACTTTGAAATGCAAGCTGAAAAGTCATCATTGTTGCCAAAATGAATGACGGGCTACTTAGCCTTAAGTATGCATCTAAGAGTCGATATCGAGTCATTAAACATCATTGAGATTTCGCTGTAAATTAATAAAATCGTATATTTGGCGAACATTCATCTCATTCATCTTCATCTTGCTTTTAAATTTGTCAAACTCGTTTTTGAATCTGAGTTGGAACTGGAGAAACCCGTTTCACATTTTCAACTCCAATCCGATTCAAGTTCGACCAAATTACAATTTGCTTGAAGTTGATTTGTTCACGTTATAGGCACCAACCAAATTCCTATACAGACGACAATGATGAAGTGTTCGAGAATATTCCATGAATTGGAATGAACAAAGTTCCAGAGAACTCCAGAATATTCTGTCAAAAAGCTGTTGTAGTGCTCTACAATTTGCATTTGTAATGTTTCGATATTAAAATTGACCGTTGTAGTGCTCTTAAATTACTGTTGTAGTGTTCAACGAAACTTTTCGATGAAACATTTCAAAGCGTTACTGACAGACAGACAACGCTGGGATTTTATATATATTATATATATATATATATATATATATATGATACATAATTTTGGACAGGGTATCAGGAATATCTCCAGGAATTTTACCTGCTATTCCTCTTGGGATTATTCTATGAGTTCCTCTTTGGATTCTTCCAGGAATTCCTCCTGGGATTGTTCTAGGAGTTCCTCCTGGGATTTCTATAGGAGTTCCTCCTGGGGTTCTTTCAGGAGTTTCTCCTGAGATTCTTCCAGAAGTATTTTCTGGTACAGCAAAAAGAAGGGAAAGATGGGAGGAAATAGTGGTGGGGTCCCTTGAAAAGGGGAAAATCGCATAAGCGAAATGAGAGCATGTAGCTGCAGAGCAATGGGTTCAAACAACGCCCTAAAAAGGGCACTGTAAAACGCATGAGCTCAAAGAGAGCCTTTCATCATTGGCTCAATCATACGCTCAAATATGGTAATGGCACAAATCTCCCAATTTGCGGTGGGCGTACCTCTGCAACCGGCTTTCTGGTACACAAACAGACGTAACGATTATCAATTGAAAACATAATCTCGCGAACGTTAACGCCCAATGCTAAAAATACTGTGTTTTTTGCCAACCAGGAACTAGGTGGCGATAGTGCACAAACGTCAAACTCGAACAAAATCGATACGAGCGCCACAAGTGACCCGTCGGCCAACTACCAAATAATAGAATTGAGCGTTATTGTGCTGTACGATGAAAATAATTCGAGTGTTTCGTCTGTTTGTCTGTGTGTTTAGGATAAGTTAGGTTAAGTAAATTGAAAGCGTTTTTTTTTTTGCTCTTTCTGAACTGCTATGGCAAATGAAATGTTAACAAAAGCCTAATATACTTTTACCAGATTAGGATGATAGTTTTTTTAACATGTTATTAATGTAATGTTTGGAATGATATTAATAAAGGAATCAAAAAAAATGTTTACAAGATGAATAATTTTATAACAATTCAAGTCATTATCATTGAATAGTTCTAAAAACATTATTTTTTACCGTCACTGTGAAATTAACTACTGAGAATCATTTGAGTCGATAGGACAACAGTTGAACTATTTCGGTGGGAATAAAAGGCAATGAGAATATATACCAAGGTGTGGAAAAAAAGCAACGGCTATGTATTAATAAAGAGAAAATACGTAAACAAAAATAACTATGTCACTAATTTACACGACTTGGAGCTCGCTTGCTTATAGTTGTGAAACATTTTGCACCATACACAGATGTCACACACACTAAATGTCTTCTTCCTCACCTCGGTATATATTCTCATTGAATAAAAGGGGTAGTAGCGTGTAATAGGAGACCTGACTGTATCTCCTATTCAATATTGTGTTAATACAGCAACTGTAACAGAACCTATCCGAAGAAGATTTGCATCTTAAATCATCGATGAAATATGAAGGGTAAAATTCAATAAAATTTTCATAGAGCTCGAAATTAGATTACGCTTCAGAATACTGAACACTCAGACACACGCAGTTATTTGTGACTAAATCCTTCAACGACCGACTACAACTCTTCGAATTCAACATATGCCATTATGCGGCAATGGCATGAATGAATGTTCGCCGATGAGGGGCCAGTTTTCATTTTGGGTGTTAGAAAGTGTTATTTATTCAATCTTTCTGCGGTTACCGACACTGGGCGATACTCTGAAGCGTGAACCGAAAAGGAAACCCCTTTTCTTTCGATTTGATATGATTGCTTTCGCAATGTATAAAACGCAAAAATGCCCAAATCTAGCCTTTCGGAATGTATATTATCCTCCCTCGATTTTTGGGATAGAGTTTTGAGGATGGTGCTGGCAGCGAGCAGGCAAAATTGCCGTGAAATTCGAGTGGTGTTCAGATGAATAAACATAAATTCCGTTCGCTAATAAATTTATCGAATTCGAATATTGAATGTTTACATTTGCAATCTGGCTTTTGGACACGGTTTTGCACCAGGCAAGGGGCCGACGCGTATCGTACTGACATGGGCACGTGCAAAAGGAAGCACACCCCTTGTGTGTTCTCGGCGCGTTTTGATGTGATCAGTAAAAGGGGGAGAATGTTGATGTTGTTTGAAAATTTACGATTAACAAATCACCGCTTGCAAATCGAATTAGGCTGATTATTTAAATACTTAATGAACTGATTTGGAGCATGCGTGTCTTTTTGTGCTGTTTTTGCATCATATAGTTAGGGCTCACCTTTATGCAGTTGGTTCTCATGTTTTCGACATTTGGCGCGTCGATTCTGAAACCAGACCTGGAATGGAAATAGATTCGTATTAGATTAATGGACAAGTGTAAAAAAATGTGGGTTCATTTCGAATAAAGACGTTTGGGCAACAGGCAATATTTTGGAGAAGACATGCGGCTTTTGTCGTAATGTAATGTCGCGTCTAATCAAATGTACGCTTACGTAAAGTCCATTCACATTTACGACCCGTTACATAAATGCACTTAATTTTATCAGAGCTATGCAGCATTGAATCATGCATGTAATAATAATTACATAAGGTACCGTGAGGAAAGTGGAAAAGAACATCGCAATATAATTAAAGACTTTAAATTATATCAAGGGTCATATTTTAGATTAACTCCCACCAATTATATGCGGTATTCTGGAATTTCTTCTCTCATCATAGGACAGCAATTGCATTTCTGTGTTGTAGAATTTCTACCACTCGTATTTTGTTATTAAGAATATCGGATGTGACGTTGGATAATCACTCTGGAGAAATCATTCCTCGGCACGGAAACCTTAAATAAAATATTTAGAACTTTCCATATGGGGATAAACCAAACCCTCCTTTTTACATTTTTTTAGTAAATCGTTTTTTGTCAAAACATTAGAAAAATCGATCTATTAAAATGTCTAAAAGTTATCACGACTCGAATTTGGTTCCAAGGCACAGACATCATGACTTTTTACATAAGGTTGCAAACTAAGCTGGCATGCATTTTCTGTCTCAGTTAGCATTGAATGCTTTAAAAAGAAAAACATTAACTGATGTGCATTAATTTCATAAATCCATGCAAAATCGAATTCAAAGGAAGCATTCGGTATACATTACATGTCTTACTTCCAAAGCGCACAAGATGTTCCATAAACAAAATAGCTATAAAGATGTCACATTAACACTGTCGCTCTCTTACAATCCCATTATCGGTCTTATGTTGCACATCCACCGTTCTCCCCCTGGAACAGAATAAACAATCCAACTCCTCCTCAGCTTCTGCCAAATCTCAGCTCGTGTAAAAAGAGCCATTCAATTAAATTAATTTGCTGAACATTATGTAGTGAATTTAGCGCGTTACGTAAATCGGACATTAATTTTCCACTAATTGATTGGATTGCTTCTTCCATAGCTTACGTTCTCTGCTTTCCACTTCCATTGGTGTGGCTATGCTATTTATCTGCTGCCATTCTTGAAAACACTTTTCTATCTGCAGTCGACCGTTGGTTGTCCTTTTTTTCTGCACGGAAAAATGTCACGGGACTTGTGCTAAGCGTGAATCCTCATGCCTATAGCTGGAATCTTTATACGGTTAATGCTACTTCGAAGTTGATGTGTGGAGGATTATTTATTGTCCAGTGATGAAATGGCTATTTTCTCGTTTCGATGGAGAAATCTATTCCCTTGCCGTTCATCTCAAAGTGAGCAGGTCGTTTATCTTCGCAGATTTTGTTTCTCGCAATTAGCTGAATTATAGTGACCACTTGACGTTGCTTCTGGCGAAGAAGTTTAGTCATACTAGAGCGAAAAAAGGGAACGAGCATACGAACGGTGGTGGCCGACCGATGATGAACAAAGAAATCGAGTTTGAAGCAATTTATATCAATTTTCGTGCTAGCTGTTAAATTAACTGTGAGTTATGGGTCAGCGGGAATCATAACTCCTGAGTGGGATGCAGTCAGTCCTAGCCATAGGGCTCTTAGTCTTTCGTTGCATAGCTTCGTGGGAGGAATCGGAAAGTTATGTGGATGGAGATGGAAAACTGACTGCCGAAGCATCCACCACTCATTCCAATACCATAATAGGAGGGCAAATGAACTTGAATGAGTTGAAAAATTCAGCTCTAAAGAGCTTGTGTAAGAGGATTTATGTTCAATTTGAAGCTAATAAGTGGTCAAAAGTTAGGAGCATTTATTTTCTAACAAATTGAAAGAAATATAGATGTTTAGACTTGAAATATAATTGTGTCATGCTCGTTTCCTATACCCGATGCAATAGCATTGATAATCCATTGTAGAAACCTAGAAACAAAAAGTTAATCTTAAGTAAACTGAAACACGTCTAGCTTGAAAGTATTCAAAATTTTGGATTTCAATTACTTAAATCTTCAAGTATATATACACGCACGTTCTTCTGACTGAAAAACTAAAGATTAGACCTGTTCATATTTGAAAAAAAGTCTGGAAATCTTCCGGTCAAGCAGTATTCTGAATTCTCATGCTAAGAACAATGTCTGGTCAAATTTTCAGCTCATTTGTTAGAGATTACACTATGCTTCAAGTTGAAAATGTGTTTTTAGGCTTATTTTAAGATTTGAAAAATCATAACTCAATACTCATAAATCAAAATCACTTGCTATTACCACCTATTGAAAGCTAATTCTATTTTGGTAAAGTTTGTCAAACACGCCAATAAGATTAAATTAAGTTTAAACATTGTTTGATTGAGATTTGTTCTCCACGGTACCCAGCAATCACGGTTTTCTAAATATGTATGCTATAAAAAAACATATAATGGCATTATTTTTCCAGGCGTTTGTCAACAGGAAACAAACATAATAAATCTATGAAATCATTAACCATTAACAGCTTACATGTTGCTTTAGGAAATAAATTACAAAAAATGCCCAAAGATCCAACAACCCATCCCAACCTGATGATAGTTAAATCGTGCCTGACACATGTACAGTCGAATGAATGAATTGAACAAGTTAGCATTGCTTTTTCTTTCCGAGCGATGATTGTTTTGATCGTATTTCACTGACCATTCAGAACGATTTGAAAACAATCATTATCATCGACTGAGAAAAAGCAGTGCTAACATGTTCATTTTTTACGTTCCTAGTAGCTCATGGTGGTGTTCTTGGCTCACCTTCAGCGGATTTACGAATGTGCTTCCTAATAACCTATTTTTTACAATTTATTTTCGTAAGATAGAGGGTATCTTTAAACGGGATTGAGTTTTAGAAATGCATAGTCATCATGTTCTGGAAAATCAAAATCCAAAATTTTCATACAGGTATGTTTTTCAGGGAGAACACTCCCCAAAACTAGTGATTTTCTAGAACCTTGAAGCACAAACCTCAACCAAACTATGTTTAAACTTGCTCCAATCATAAAACCGTGTTCGACAAAAGTTCGTAGAATTGAATAAACTACTATGTAGAGGTATTTTCGAAAATTTTTATTGTTTCGTTCAGTAGTTTCGAATTTTTAAAGCTTAAAAATAGTCACAAACACATAATTGATTTGAAGCACATCTAAATTTTCTCCAAATTGACTGAAATTTTGACCAGAAGTTCATTTTGTCACGAAAAATCAAAATATTGGTTGACTGAGGAACTTCCAGACATTTGAATAGGTCTACTAAAGATTCATCTGAGAATTTCACCAGAAGTTCCAAGAATTCTTCTGAAGAATTGGTTACTAATTCATCAACAATACCATTGCCATCTGCAATAACATCAGAAATTACATTGTATAAATGAACGAAAAATCGATTTTTTTTTCCTGTTCGGATGCGCCACTGCGACCAGTATTTAGATCTAGGGTAACCAATATATTTTGGACCCCTATATATTTTGGACCCCCTTGGCCATTTTCCTGCAAATTTCCCAGTTTAAATCGAAAGACCAACTCAATTTGCATGCCATTTGGAAAGATAGGACTATTCCGCACTTGCATCAACCGTTTGTACAAAGAAAATGTGTTTATTTTATCTGAAATTAATTTAATTTAATCGGTGCATTCATGCAACCGTTACAACCCGTTACACACATAAATTGAAGCTTCAGAAATTTTTCAAATGTAAACAAAAACTTTTTTCAAATTTCTGGACTAAAAGCGTAGAGTTTCTTCGCTTATCCATTGTCAATCGATTAATTAGACTATGAGCAAGCATATTTTACAACCAGTATAGTAGACTTTGTCCCCAATCGATAATAAATGCCGGAGGTCCAAAATATACACTTTGAGGGTCCAAAATGTATTGGTGTGTCCAAAATAATGAAAAACAGTGCATCACAATTGAATTATTTTCGACGTTTTTTGGATCCTACATGACCGTTTGGGCATTTTTATCTTGTAGAGGAAGTCTTTCTCTACATTTTGACATGTTCTTTGACTTGGGTACGCTGTGCAATTGATTATTTGGGACACAAAACTAAAATCACTTCCTTAGGGGGTCCAAAATACGACCGTTACCCTATTGTGGCATTACCCGTATGTTTAGTGTATAGGGTAACGGTCGTATTTTGGACCCCCTAAGGAAGTGATTTTAGTTTTGTGTCCCAAATAATCAATTGCACAGCGTACCCAAGTCAAAGAACATGTCAAAATGTAGAGAAAGACTTCCTCTACAAGATAAAAATGCCCAAACGGTCATGTAGGATCCAAAAAACGTCGAAAATAATTCAATTGTGATGCACTGTTTTTCATTATTTTGGACACACCAATACATTTTGGACCCTCAAAGTATATATTTTGGACCTCCGGCATTTATTATCGATTGGGGACAAAGTCTACTATACTGGTTGTAAAATATGCTTGCTCATAGTCTAATTAATCGATTGACAATGGATAAGCGAAGAAACTCTACGCTTTTAGTCCAGAAATTTGAAAAAAGTTTTTGTTTACATTTGAAAAATTTCTGAAGCTTCAATTTATGTGTGTAACGGGTTGTAACGGTTGCATGAATGCACCGATTAAATTAAATTAATTTCAGATAAAATAAACACATTTTCTTTGTACAAACGGTTGATGCAAGTGCGGAATAGTCCTATCTTTCCAAATGGCATGCAAATTGAGTTGGTCTTTCGATTTAAACTGGGAAATTTGCAGGAAAATGGCCAAGGGGGTCCAAAATATATAGGGGTCCAAAATATATTGGTTACCCTAGTGCTCGCTTTACTCCATTTCCATTGATAGGTAATGAAGCATCGATTTTGTACAGTTCTTGTTTTGATTCCTCAGATATTGATAAAAATCGACTATGATGAAAAGGTTCCACTATTTACACCCTTCATAGAAATTTACATCTCAGCGAAGGCGCGCCCCTTAGCAAATATAATAGATTAAATTTCTGAGGAACCAAATCCGTACTACTGATATTTGACCATACAACGGAACTCTAGTCACATAATTGTTTCGCTTTCAGTTTAGTCCCAGAAAAATACTAGAAAAAAGGGGCAGCAAAACCGAATCAAGCTAGAAAATTTGTTTAGTATTCAAAATTCACGTGAGTCCTTGAATTACCAAAGCTTAACAGTTCTTGTTGAGTTAATACTCATGATAGTTATCCTGGCTTCAAGTGTAGTCTCGGGACTGACCAACTCCGAGTCTTTAACCATCTGCCAAGTAAAATAGATTAATTTTCAGAAACTGTTGCCAGTAACAAGGATTTTGTACCGCGAATCCTTGAATTACCAGAACATATTACCTTAGCCCGACAATCAAGATGAGACTAGGGTTGAAATTGGTAGATCTTGCCCTGTAACGCACCACGAAAAGGTGATCTACCCGCGTTACGAAATTAGTACTATACCATTTTATTCCGCTCGAATTACTCTAGTGGAATTAAATGGTATAGTACTAAATTTGGGTTTTCATTCATATATAGGTATTCCACTAAAAAGCTCGAAGATTTATTATACATCGTTGATTATTTCAGGAATTTCGCACCTGAGTTTCACAGGAATTCTTTTAGCGGTTTTTCCAACAATGTTCATAATTCGATCATTTTTTTTAATTCCTTCTAAAATTAATTAAGCACGCATCTTGTAGATGCTCTAAGATTCCTTCAGTAAAACAGCCAGTGATTCATTCGAAATTTACTACAAGTATTTATAGTATAAATTTTGTACATTGGTGTAACGAAGCGTTACTAAGCTTGGAGAGTCCAAGCCCACCTGGAAGATTAAAAACTTAAGCTAAGTATGCACGTATGCGCAAGAATTTTAGGATCGAATTTGACAAGCCTCCTTAACTTTGAACTCAAGTTACGCTAATGTTTTTTTTGTATAGAAAGATGCCTCTGAGAACAACTCCATGAATCATCTCGGATTTTTCAATGAAATGCCTTATTAGTGAAAAGATTAGTTTATGTTTTCTTCCAGAATTCTAGCAATGATAACTCTTTCGAATTAAGGATTGTACTCGAAAAACAAAAGCATGTCTGAAAAAGGTGAAATTTTGCGTTAAACTAGTGTCCGCCAAACCCACCAAAACTTTGCGGAGTATTCATAATCTGGACGATATTATGAAGGATAAACAGAAGAGATCTTCATAAAATACAAGGGTTTGGAGAAAAAGAATATGAAAGTGTGTAAAAAAGAACGCGCTAGTGCATATAATTTGATGAGTAATGTCAATTTCAAGGTGTGTCCTTTAAACCTAGTAGAAAAGGTTGAAAAAAAAAAAAACAACTTTCCAAAAACATAGCTAACATGTTTTTATTTATTCCCTAAAAGTTTCAAAAATCTTCGACTTTAACCCTTCAGTCGTCGCGCGGTTTGCCACCACCAGAACCGCCACGCTGATGCTGTGTACGATGAGCGAGGTTTTTTCACCACTGTTGTACAAAATACAATAGCGCGACGACTGAAGTGTTAAATTAGAGAACAGTCCGATGTACAAACGATCACATTTTTGTGGCGAAATTATGGGCATGTCCAAAAATATCGTTTCTTTTAAATGTCCTAAGATAGGAGCTAAGAATTTCTTCTAAAGTTGCGAACCACTAGGGGAAAAGCACCAATTTTCGACCCATTTTTACGTTTTTGGCCAACTTCGTATGAAAATCCGAAAATTGGCACAGATTCCTTGTGGGTCGAAAATTAGTGCTTTTCCCCTAACAGCAATGGTACAATTTCGACTGAGGTGACGTCACGTCGGAAATAAAGGATGTTACGCGATCCTGTCAATAGTGCAATCCAGTTCATCGGAAATGCAAGGGTAGTTGAAGAAACTCGAAGCGGAAAATAAGAAGCAGAACCGTAGGATGGACAGAGAGAAGATCTTGGACCGGAAGCGACTTGAGATGCAGCAGGAACTGAACGAAATGCACGAACAGCTCGAAAAGGAGAAACGGGAGATGAAACTGGAGTTCGAAAGGGCGCAAATAGAGAAGAAGATCGCCGAAGAGCATCAGAAGAAGCTTGCTGAGATGCGGACGAAGATGGAGGAAAGGCTGAAGTAATTGAAGCTAAAGTGAATTGAAGTGCCAATAGAGGCTGAACGTGTCAACAGAGGCAAAGAAACGGTCACTGAAGACGATGAGACCTGAGAAAGCGAAGCCAGGAAAAATGCTCGAGAAAGTAAAGTCGGGAAAAATACAGCCTGGGAAAGCAGATCCGGCAAAAGTCAGTCCAGTGATCCTAGATGAACCTAACGCAAACATTCGACGCCGAAAGTCACCAAGAAGCTCGCGAAAAAGTCGTTGGGGGATGAAGGTCGATCAAGTTTCAAGAAAGTTTCCTGATCGGGCGCGATGCGGATGAAGCGTCATTCGGACATCTGTAGATTCTTATGAAGGACAAGAGAAGCACGGTAAGACGATGCAGAAGCTGGTAGAAGTTAGAGATTCGGAAAGTGAAGAGAGTTGCGAAGAAGAAGAAGAATGAGAAGAGTTATCAAGAGAAGCTGAAAGCAGCGAAGAAGAAAAAAATTTCGACGAGGAAGAGCTCCGAGGAGGAGGAAGATAGCTGACAAAAAGATAGAGTTGCGAGGAATAGTGTCGTACTGCTACGGTTGCGTCCGGCTGATAGGATCTGTTTGTTTTTCCAGCAGGTGTGAGTAATACTACCATACGAGGATTGATGCAGACGATATACTGTTTAATTCTGCCAGAGATACTTGCTATCACTGTGGTCAAGTAAGTGGACGTTATTCGTTGTATACACATTGGGGGATGAGGTTCTTCCGGATATAAACAACGACGTGCAGATAAACCGAAAGTCGTGTATCATGATGAGTTTTGACAGACATACGGCTATATCAATGTGCGTGAGGGATTTATCTTAGCAAATAGTCAGTATAGATCAGCAAAGTGGATTGATTATAAAACCTAGAA
This sequence comes from Aedes aegypti, assembly GCF_002204515.2. Taxonomy (NCBI): domain Eukaryota; kingdom Metazoa; phylum Arthropoda; class Insecta; order Diptera; family Culicidae; genus Aedes; species Aedes aegypti. The sequence goes on along the minus strand of NC_035108.1, from coordinate 422,565,365 downwards.
GCTTTTCGTAAGAAAGATCAGCACTACAGACTATGTTCTCTATAGAAACCGTTTTTCTTGGTACGATCTCATCCAGTCTGAGTTAAATGATTGTTTGTTGGGTGTTGCGCCAGTAACCGTTAATCAAAAATCATTTTCAATTATTTCAAAGATCGAGAGAATGAGTTTGATCTGCGTTAGGTATAACGTGATCTGCAGCTGCTCAATCAAAGGTGTGCTATTACTCTATTCGAGAAAATAATTTTGTATAAGTTGAAGAAGCCAGAAGTACACAGGAAGGAGTATGTTGGAAATGATTTCCACTATTATTTAGTGTCTACTTATTTATTAGCGTTGGTCTATTTTGAGTATGATGAGCTTGAGCTTGATTGGCCGCCCGTGGATTCTACTCCAGTATCGCCAATCAGCTGCACTTACACAAGGAACCAACTGAATGACTGCTTGGTACTGACAGACACCCTCAGTGTATCACCCTAAGTGCTGGTGATCTTCTATTTTTAGGCAACAATGGCGCCTGCCACGTCAGAATGCAGACCAATGAGGAAGAGAGAGGAAATGATGTTGCACTTATACTGGCCCACTGTAGACCGAGGAGTCCGACTGCATCTACGCCAGTTTCATGCGGGAGTGTATGGGTTAGGGAGGGTTAGGCATGGCAGGCATGCGAGGTTTTGCTCTTTGGTTATCATACTGGCTAGGGTAGATGTACCAATAGTGGAGGTACTAAGCACGACTGAACTTTATTTAACCGCCTTAATTCAAGAAGCACAATTAATGCACATGTTGATGTTGTAACGGGAAGTAACGACCTTTAACTTAATGAGAAAAATGATTTCATCGTAGTAATCCACGGCATGTCAGTGAAAAATAATACCTCCACTATTGGTACACTGTTCCTTTAGTTGCGGTATATTTTTAATTTGTGTTCCTATAGTTGCGGTATCCGTTGTTTGCTTATGGGATCCTCCACTATAGGAACACTTTACCGCAACTATTGGTACAGTTTTAGCAATTTTAGTGATATTTCATCAGTTTCAAAGCAATTTGAACGCTCTTTTCAACTATTCCGTGTATCAACAAGCCAATACGTCGATTGACAGTGTAGGTTCTGTGGATAGTGCAATAAAATCAGTGAAACGGCACTACCGCAACTATAGGAACACCCACAACTAAGAGAACACTTACCCTATGTATCAGGCGTAAGGAAAGGCGTGCTATAATGATGAGAGAATGGAAGCTTAGGGAAACGGTTTCTTGCCCGTCTCTGGTTCTAGCAAATGATGTGAACGAATAAGTGTGGGATTGTGAAAGATTGAAAGTGGAATATAGAACCAAGTGAAAGAAACAGCTACAAAGTACAAGGAAATGGACGGGCCTGGGATTGAACCCATGACCTTCTGCATATGAAGCAGAAGTGGTAGCCATTAGACTACCAACACCGTCATTCTTTGGTCTTTTTAGAGTATGATGATATTTAAACAGAATTTAAACAATCGAACTGTGAAACTACGATAGGTATAGCTTTGATCAGTGAGTTATGTAACTAATAACATAGGCGAAATTAGGGAAAATGTATCTCGGAGAGATAGCCGTGAAACTTAAATGGAAGTAAAATGTAATATATTGTATTATAAAGAAATTATGAAAAAAATATAGTCTTGAACAGGCGTTGCAGAATTCGCTCTCATTTGAGAATGAAGCACGATCAAAGCAAGCAAAGAAAAACATCCCATCTGTTGCGGTCCACGATCGTCATTGTATCGCAAGGTGTAACAAGTCTGATAAATGGAAGCAGCGAGCGAGAGCCCCAACGAGAGAGCGATGATAAAATCCATTTTTCTCGCTTGTTTACCGTTGGGGATAGATGTTTTTCTTTACTGGCACGATAAACAATCCACGAACTTCCAATAACAACAGTGTCCCCCAGGCTTGGAGCATGTTTAGAGGGGTTTTATCATGCACTAGTATCCCCCCAATCTGATCAAACTTGTAGCAGTATACGATAAACAGTCTCTCATAATGTGCAGCATGTTATGATAGTTACAGAGAGCGATACGTGAGCGATTCTCTCAATTTTCTCAGGATTCAATCCCTGGTCTTGAAGCTGCTGGATATCTAAGCTGCTACCGAAAGGTTTCCATTGCTCCCGAGAAAATAACATACATAACAATATTTTTCGAAGAAAAGACTTTGCTTTGCTCAAATGTAGAAATACAGTCCAATCTAAGTTTTACATAAGCTTTATAAATGGGCTTTACATTCAATTTGGAGTTCAATTTAAGATATATTATCAATGACGACATACCGATTAATTTGTGATACTTCTAGGGTAATTTCTTGCAAACAATCGACAGAATTGGTGATAAAACGACTTTTTGTAGCGTTCTTACATGTACATTAGGGTGCCAATGGAATGTATGGGAAAAATTTTGCCATCGAATTTCAAAAAAAGGTAGTGCTCAAAAGTTTTGTCTCCTCGAAAAAAGTCCCCATGCAAAATTTGAGCTCAATCGGACTTCATTAAGTGGACCCCCAAAGCGGTCAAAGTTTGGCTTTTTTGACCCATGAAAAATCTCCCAAGGGGGGGGTACATGAAATTTCCGAAATCGAATTTTTTTTTTTTTGATGCCAGATGTCTTAGAAATGCATGAAACGTCGAGATCTGGTGTTATCTGGAAAAATTTTTTTTTGAAAAAATCGAACTTTTGGGACTTAGAAAATTTTTGAGTTGGGGGAGTGAATTGAATTTGAAATGAACGATTTGAATTCAATTGCTGAGAAATTCAAGGCAATAGTACTGAAACGTATCCTATATCATTGTTGGCCACTGAAAGCATATTATATGTGATATTTCATTAGGGTGGTTCATTTACTTTCCATTAGGGTGGTCCTTTTTGTTGAAAAATTAAAAAAAAATGAATTTTAATTGAATATTGAAGACAACAGTATTGGAACATCTCTCACATTATCGTGAGCCATTTTCTACATTTGATATGTGGTATTTTATTAGGGTGGTTCACTTTTTTTCCATAAGGGTGGGCCTTTCTGTCGAAAAATCATAATTTGAATGGGATATTAAAAACAGAGTAAAGTGGGGCAAAAGTTCGAGTAGGGCAAGAGTTTCTTTTCAAGATTTCTAGCTCAATTTAAAACAAAACTTATAAATGTCATGGTGGTTCGAATGCTATTCAAGTAAGAGACTTTCACACCAAATATCATAAAAATCGATTGAGATTTGGAAAAGTTATGGCTATTTGTTGTTTTTCGATTTGAATGTTGTAATTTTTAATCAAACTTTCGTTGCATGGAACCAATTGAAGATAAAATCTTTTTCAATATTTTATGTAAGGGCGTTTCTAGGCCTATCATAAGGATGCTTTGAGGTGTATTAGTTTTTGCATAAATGCTTGGAAACAATTTCTGGCCCATAGTGGGGCAAAAGTTCGAATCAGAGGGGCAAAAGTTCGACCCATGTATAAACTCACGGAAAAATGTGCAAATTGCCTAAAATCCACATATTATCTTCAAATTTAGCAACATTTGTCCGATCGTGCGAAAAATGTCACCAAAATTTAACATTTCCATTTAGTTTTGCGAAAAACTGCTATTTTTGAGTATACTACAATAAACCCTGTTTTGAGCAATTTTTTGATGAACATTAAGTGTGTATTTTTCGTCAAACTTAAGTTTACGGCTGGTGTAAAGTATGCCTGTCGTAAAAGTATCGATATCTTGTGTTTTAGTCAGCGAACTTTTGCCCCACACCGGTGGGGCAAAAGTTCGTTTAAGACAATCAATTTTGAAACTGTTATAACTAAAACTGGATAAATATTTTTGCACAAGTTTGTTCAGCAAAATTACAGCCAATATGTTGAAGGTTCACTGTATGGTATTTGTTTTGTTTTAACTACTATTGTTTTCCTGGAAACTTTGATTATATCACTAAGGTCGAACTTTTGCCCCACCTTACTCTAGTATTTTATCACCTATTTCATCATCGTAGGCCATTTCCTTCATAAGATTCGTGATATTTCATTGGGAAGGCTCACTTATATTACATTACAGTGGTCCTTTAAAAAAATGAGAATTTGAATGGAATAGTAAATACAAGAGTAATTAAACATCTCCTATGTCATCGTAGGCCACTGTTAACATATAATATGTGATATTTCATTAGGGCTTTTGTCCTCGGTTTTGCATAAGGGTGATCATTTAATTTGCAAATTAAAAAAAAAATATTCTCAACAGATCTAACAAATCAACTTTGTTTGTATAGTTTTGAATCATGATTCTTTATTGGCATGCAACTCTTCGTTAAGATATTTTCATTAAGGTTTTCTTTTGAATAGTTAAAATAAAACGTTCCACTAACAATAATCAGTGAATTCAGTGAAGCACAACCCTAACTGCCATTATCAAAATACAGATAAAAAAGGAATGAAATAATTTTTGACGTATTCAAATTATGACAATAGCTTGATGGGCGACGATGAAGGGCAACAAAAGTGTTTACACGATTACACGATACACGGTACACGATTATATTTTCAAAAGAGATTCTCAGCCTTGGGCTCCTTTATTCCCGAAACAAAAGTACGTTGCCTTCTGCTTGCTATAGTACACGCGATTCGGTTGTGACAACGTAGGCAATTCCAGTTTTAACAATCAGTTCTCGTTTATTCTTTGTTGTAGCGAAAAGCTCCTGCTTTTTCTACCTACATAGAATATAAGTTATACCTAAAGTGAAGATAATCAAATCGGTAGATTTTTGTCTATACCTAAGCGTGTTAAAAATAGAAGTTCCAAATAAATTGTATTTCAGTGGTGAATAAGAAAAGCAATTCGTGTGTCAAAAAAATTTATCAAGGCGTGTGCAAGCGTTTTTTGTTAAAAATGGAGGATATTCGGCTAGTTGGAAAATATCTACCTTTGTTTCCCGAATCTGCAAATTTGCCGACATACAGTGAAGTATTCCGGAAATTCATGTTTCATTTGCGAGCAGAGAAGCAAAAGCCTAGAGCTAGCGCCCAGTTAACAACACAAGCTTTGAAGACATCATGGAACAAAAAGCATTTGAACCATTTGATCGACGACGTGACAGTGAAACAAAAAATCTTGCGATACTATGAAACTTGGAAAAGCTTGCAGAAGCACATACTAAGGATGTCGGCGAAAGAAACTGAAAAGAGAAATGAATTCTCTCATTCATTGCGGAACCTTTTCGACATCGCGAAGAAGTATAAACCAAAAACTAAAGAGGAGAAAAAAGCATCTCAGTATTTGCAAGAACAACGAGAACAATCCACTCTTCCAACAAAAACTGAGACTGGTCCAACGGAAACTATCTCATGTAGTGATTTTGAGGAGGAAGCTAATCTACAGGCAACAGAAGAGTCTAATCCACCAACTAGTGAGCAGAAAGAAGCAAGTCTACAGCAAAAGAAAACATTGACTGGTAGTGATTTTGAGTCCTCATCTCAAACCCAGAGTGAGTCCTTTACTTCGATCGGTACTATCGGCTAAGATTTACAGATACCAGGTAAGTGTGAATTGAATACATTGCAAATATGTTTTAAAATGTTTTTCATGGATTCTTATATTTTTGATTTTTATATTTTCTTCTAGGTCCTTCAAAATCATCTTCAACTCCTAAACCACAATTAAAAAACGTTATTACTGTCGATGTGGCTGCTGCTTTGGACCGCTGCAAAGTGAGTGATCGAAATGCGGTATTTCTAATTTCATCTATAGCGAAATCTTTGGGGCACGACGTTTCAACATTATTGTTGAACAAGGAGTCCATTAGTTATTCAAGAAAAAAAAATCGTGAGCAAAAGCACCATGAGCTTAAAACACCATTTAAGCCACAGGTTAACTTAACAGTTCACTGGGATTCAAAGCTGCTTCCTAGTATATTGTCGTCTAAAGCTATCCCCAAAACTGAACGATTGGCTATAGTTGTATCTGGTGATGGCATCCGTAAGTTGTTAGCTGTTCCCCCCATCCAAAATTCAACAGGAATAGAACAAGCAGTAGCAGTTTATAATACAGTTGTCGATTGGGGTCTTGAAGACAGGTAAGTTTTTTTAGCTTCAATTTTATTATTGATAATTTCTAAAATATAACGTTCGTTTTTTAGGGTTATGTTTACATCATTTGATACCACTGCATCTAACACTGGTCGAAAGAAAGGAGCGTGTCAACATCTAAACAATATGTTTAAAAAACAGCTTATTGGACTTCCCTGTAGACATCACATACACGAGCTGTTAGTTGGCAAGGCATTCAAGGTACTGCAATTTGAAACAGCACAATCTCCAAATGTTGAGATCTTTAGGCGGTTTCAGATGGAATGGCACCGCTTAGAAAAGAGTTCATACCATTCTGGTTTGAATGATGCATTCGTTAAATCATCAATAACAGACAACGAGAGGGTGATTCTATTAGAATTTTTTGAGCGGCAACTAATAGAACATCATCACCGCGAAGATTATCGTGAAGTTATTCAGCTTACGATTATATTCTTGGGTGGAAAAATTAATGAAAACTTTAAAATAAGAGCTCCTGGTGCTTTCCATAATGCAAGATGGATGGCTAAAATTATTTATTCTTTAAAAATGTTCTTTTACCGATACACTTTTGCGTTACCTAAGGCAACTAAAGATGGATTAGCACGATTTAATGTATTCATTGTGAAACTATATCTAAGAAACTGGTTTCTTTCTTCGTGTGCTGCAATGTCTGCAAACAATGACCTCAATTTGTTAAAATCGCTTGAAATTTACGAGGCTGTTGACAAAGAAATTGCCGAAGCAGTACATAAAGGGTTCTTGAATCATCTGCAGTATTTGGATAGCAATCTCATCGGATTGTGTTTGTTTGACGAAAAGTTGGATGTAGCAGATAAAAAAAGAATTATGGAAGCCTTACATACATCAGGTAAATACTTTGTTTAATTTGTTGTACAGAGATTATTATTTTTCTAACAATATTTTGATTTTCAGATACCCAAAATATTGTACCTGCTAAATCCATAATCGAATCAAACGATGTTTCAACACTCGAGCTACATTCGTTTGTACAAGGATGTCAGGATACTAAAAAATTGTTCCATGCTCTAGAGATTCCGGAATCCTTGTTGGAAACTGATATTACGCAGTGGAATTGCAAAAAAGTATATGAAGATGCCAAAAGACGTATTCAAAGTTTGGAAGTAGTAAATGACAATGCGGAACGAGGTATTGCATTAATTAAAACATATAATTCGAAATTGTCAACCGATGAAAATCAGAAACAGTACATTTTGCAATTAATCGAAGAACATCGAAAAATGTATAAAAGTCCAAACAAATCAGATGTAATTTAGGAAATATATGCGATGTAATGTACCAAAAACAACCAACATGATATTTTTTTAATATCACAATTCCTTTCCTCTCCCTTTCGTTGCTTACCTTATTGCTACTAGAACCATTGCAAAATCTAACAGTTCCCCATCTTAAGGGCCCCGGGGTTACAGTTCAGAACCTTCTCACCAATCACTCTGATTTTTTTTTATCTGAGCTTGCACAGATGGTACAAAACTGAATTGGAAAGGTCACTGAGGCTCAATGCTTGATCTCTGAGATGAGTGCATCTGAAATCACGAATTAGCAAGCGGATTTTGTATGAGACGAGGACTCCGAACTGGTTCAGCTTAGTGAATTGTTGCATTCCAAATGAAAATCACGCAAAACTTTTCAAAAGGACCTTTCTGACAATGAGAGGCTTTCTAGAAAACTCTTTTGTTGTTAGCTAAGTTACCTTTACATTTTTCGTCGAACATTACGCAAATATTATGTAGTAGTCCACACCATAATCTTTCGGTCTGTAGATATTAAGGTTGAAATTTTTACAATGACACCATAATTAAGGAAAGTGGACGAGACTTTTGCGAGAAATCATGGTTTCAAACTATACGAAAAATGATGCACCCTAATGGAAAATGAGAGAAACTCCCTAATGAAATATGTTAACAGTGTCCTACGATGATGTCGCATATCAAATGGAACTAGAGGTGAATGAATTCAGAGGAATTTAAAGCCTCTCTAAACAAAAATGATGACAATGGCCTACGATTATAAAAGAGGTTTTAAAATACTATTGTGCTAAAAAAGGATCAAATTCAAAATTTCTTGATTTTTTTTATTTAATTTTCGGCAAACACCAATGGAAAATAAGTGAGCCACCCTAATAAAATATCACGAATCTAATGAAGGAAATGCCCTACGATGATGAAAGAGGTGATAAAATACTATTGTTTTTAATATCCCATTCAAATTATGATTTTTCGACAGAAAGGCCCACCCTAATGGAAAATAAGTGAACCACCCTAATAAAATACCACATATTAAATGTAGAAAATGGCTTACGATAATGTGAGAGATGTCCCAATACTATTGTCTTCAATATTCAATTAAAATTCTTTTTTTTTAATTTTTCAACAAAAAGGACCACCCTAATGGAAAGTAAATGAACCACCCTAATGAAATATCACATATAATATGCTTTCAGTGGCCAACAATGATATAGGATACGTTTCAGTACTATTGCCTTGAATTTCTCAGCAATTGAATTCAAATCGTTCATTTCAAATTCAATTCACTCCCCCAATTCAAAAATTTTCTAAGTCCCAGAAGTTCGATTTTTTCAAAAAAAATTTTTCCAGATAACACCAGATCTCGACGTTTCATGCATTTCTAAGACATCTGGCATCAAAAAAAAAATTTCGATTTCGGAAATTTCATGTACCCCCCCCCCCCCCTTGGGAGATTTTTCATGGGTCAAAAAAGCCAAACTTTGACCGCTTTGGGGGTCCACTTAATGGAGTCCGATTGAGCTCAAATTTTGCATGGGGACTTTTTTCGAGGAGATAAAACTTTTGAGCACTACCTTTTTTTGAAATTCGAAAAATCGATTTTCATTGGCACCCTAATGTACATATGAACAATATGTAATCCTCCATATAGGATAATTTTACTTATAAAAGTCATAAGTTTGCTGATAACATTCGTTGAACTATTCATAGACGGACACTTCATTTTTATGGATCTTATGCCACCATCCAAGGTATTATTTATCGCTGTAGATTTATACATGGATTCCTACAGGAATTCATCCAGAGATGAATCCAGGAATTCCGATTGAAAATTCTGTAGAATTCAGACTGATATCAATAAATCGGTTGCACATTTTTCATTATATTTAAATTTTATTTTTCGATAAATGGAACTAAAATTAATTTTGAAATATGTGTTTGTAAAAATATTCCTTTTAAAATGAAGCGTACAATTTCTACACAAATCCCTCCAGCAACAATTCGGGAGTTTTTCACGGTTTATTCTAAACCATCCATCATGATTTTGACATCATACAAAATCATCGTGCTACGAGATGAGGAGAGAGTGGGCAGTTTAGTAAATGGCTGGGAAAGCCCACAATGCGAAGGAAAACATCCAGGTTTCATCAGTGAAATGTATTTGAATTAACATGAAAAGTTGCACGAAAATAACGATACTGCAATCTAACAACAATGTATTGCAGTTTGGAGCGATTCGTTTAACTTGGATTCTTATTCTAAAATGAACCTGCAGTACGAATACAGCATTCAAAACTGATACAACAAAATCCCTTCTCCCTCATTTAAACGATTCACAAATCTGCCATTCAATTTGTTAAAGTGGTCTATAAAAAGTACAAGCATTTCTCACCCTTTTCCACACCCCGAAGCTTTTAACCCCGTCATGTAATCCCCTCTAATAGTTATAGCCAGTCAATAAAACTCAATTACCACCTTCCTGACAACCAACCGAGGCAACCCCCTCGGTAAAGCTGATCAGTAACTGGTACCGTTTTGACTCATATTCCGAACACTTAAGGCCAACAGTGACTTCAAATGCATCTGATGGGCATACATTAGCTGATATTTGTGAACATTTTAAATTCTTTACAAAGTCTAGCTGTTAGCTGTTAAGTTTGCTGAAGAAATTGTTTATTTGAACTAGTAAATTACTGGTTTTACGTTAAAGTATGGAACGACATTTTGATTCAAATGCCGAACACTGTGTGCATTCTGTCTCATATTCCGAACATCTTGATTCAAATTCCGAACAGTACGAATAAATTGTATTCAAATGAAAAAAATAACGAATAAATTCATCTGAGCTAGTTCTACAGGTCTAGAACTAGAGAATCATCACTACTCCCGAGGAAGAAAATAGATTGAAAGACCTCAAAACTGAATTGGAATTAATTGCCATTTCCTGGTAATTTGATGACATATTTCAGCGAAACATTTCAACCAAATCGCCATACAAAAACCGAGTGTTCGGAATATGAGTCTCTTCGGAATTTGAGACAAAACGGTACATTGTGTGAGCCTGCATTCTGAATTCCACTTACTTGCACCCTAGCCTCGCTCAGTCCCAGCCGTTGACTAAGTTCCTCCCTCATGAAAGCATCTGGATAGTGCGTCTCCTCAAACAGTCGTTCCAGTTCGTTCAGCTGCTCCAGTGTGAAATTGGTTCGCGAACGACGTTGCTTGTTGTTGGCCAGACTGCCCAGTCCTGTTCCTCCGATGCCACCGTTGAGAAGCGAATCCACCGATGCCGATGGCCCCGGGGACGACTTGAGCTTGTCGTTGTAGTCCATGGTCGGGTCGTTGGAATCCTGGTCCTGATCTGCACCGCGGTCATCGTCCGCTCCTGGCGAAATTGAGTCACGTTTTTCTGTGAGGGGAGGACGTGACAGAGATTGAGATATAGATGTTTGAAAAATGTTTGTTCCTTGGTGGAAGATTTGATTAATGATTGTGTCGGCGGTATAAAACTGTAATTTTTCTGGAGTTGATAATCTTTCATTTCATGAGTACACGCAGTTATGACCTTTGACCGCAAAATTCAGGTCGTATCAATATAATCATTAGTCATGCATTTCAGCCAGTTTGTTTTTGAAGGTATTAAAGCAGGAGTTTTCAGACTTTTTCACTCGTGGACCGGTAATTTGTTGCGCTAAGCACCTGTTACCATCTGAAATAAGGAAATTTTGGACACGCGTCTATAATTTCAACGGAAATTATGAAATGTAAAAATTGTTCATTATAAAATAATAAGTATATCTGGCAACACTGTCATTTTACATTTGGTTGGAATAGCGTTTTTGTTTAATAAAACACACGGCTAGTCTGAAATAATATATAATGTCTTGTGAAAATATTATAAACTGGCAACACTTGCCATTTTTTAATCGTTGAAAGGTTGTGTAATTCTTTAATACATTACGTTAACTTTGCGTAGAACTATAATCTTTTTGTCAAAATGCAATATACTTTGAGATTTTCAATGGAAAATTCGAACTTTTTTTAAATAAAAAAAGTACTCATTCGAAAAAATTTGATTTGGAGTTTAAAAATTGAAAATAATTTTATTTATTTGGAAACATTGTATCTAAAACATATAGTCGTTCAGGACTCCTCAAACGATTTTAATCAAACATATTAAAGGTATTTTTCTCTATGTCTAATAGATTTGAAGATTGATATTTAAAAAGGTGAGAAAATAACAAGTTTTGTCAAATTTGCAATCACTGGGGTGGCCCGATAGGTGTTTTTTTGCCTGTTGTAACATTTTGTCGAAATCGGTGATGGTAAATAAGATGTTTATTCTTCTTTTTTTGCGGAGACTTGGTATGGAACGATTATTAATACAATCTCCTGTCCTAATAAGATTCTGAAACGGTATGGTATGCATACCGGCATTAACTAAATTTTATGTAAATTCAATAAATGAACACCAGCTATACGTTTTCCCTCTTCATGGTTATTGCAACATAAAAAAGCATCCCTCCCCTCTCAACTGCACGAGTAACCTAATCAAATTGATTACAGTCGAGTTCATAAACGAACCCTTCCGTACCCCGCGTAAACCCCTTTCAAATCAGGAAAGAAAAAGAAAACGAGTTAAGTGTTGCAGTAAATCCCCGGCCCATCCCCCTCCTGGTGAACCAATTTTATTTGAATGCCGACGGAAGCTGGAAATCACTTCTTTTACCGCTGTACTTCCTGTGTACCTTGATTTAGGGGAAAGTGACTAAAATGCGCCTTTGAGAGAAAACTTTATGTCTAAGGAATAATTCGTCTCTTTATTCTGCCTTCATCATTTTTGAAGAAATAATTATTTTAATGGCGTATAATAAGATAAGGTATCAATTTATCAACCCCTTCTCCTAACTTCATTATAAAGCGGAAAGGCATGGTGCCCCGCAGGCGATCAAAGCCAAACACCGACTAACTCTGGGTGTGAATGAGGAAAAGTCTTGGATACAGCGACAAGCACACCGGTCTCGAAGAAATTATGTCGATTTCTATCTTCTTCCACTTGCTACTTAAGTGAAGGTTTTAGCCAAAGAAGACGTTCAATTTGCTTAATTAATTAATTGGTTGAACCGTGTAAGATGACTTAATTAAATGAAGAGCTACGAACTCTCTGCTGCAGAGCGGAAGTGCTTCTAAATGAGACGGAGTTTGAAAGTTTAATATTTTTCAGATAATTGTAGAATATTCTGAGTTTATTCAAGACAGCGAGGGTATTTAGGAAGGCAGAAACATTGTTAGGCAAAAACTACACGTTTTTCATGGTCATGGGAAGTAACTGAAGGTTTACAAATATCTTTGGTGAAATGTTTGTGCCTAATCGTCGAAGGCTTAGAATTGAGGGAAAGTCCAAGCAAAACGGTGCGTTTTCGGGATGCCGAGAAGTTTCGCTGTTTGCGTTGTGCGAGTGTGAAAAGATATTCGTATTCAGTCGAGGATGGTTACCAACTGGTGAGCTCGTTTGTTGCTTATGATAACACATTTTTTTATGAACGCGTTACTTTTATGTAATTTTTTTAACAAAATATGTATGATTCGTAGGGCGATCCAAATTTGAAAAATGTTGTAAATTCCAAGCTCCCATATGCTGCTTACCACCCTTACCATAAAAATAGTGTTATGTGAAATTTTCAGCTTTCTAGGTGGTGATTTAAAGGCAATGTAGGTTTATCTGGAAATTACTATGGAGGAATTTTGATAAATGTTCCAAACACGTTAGTACTGTAGTACATATAAGTAGAAACTTATCATCCCATATTGAAAACTCATTCTTCAAATCTTTATGAAGTATGTTGCTGAAGAAACAAATCTCTTTTGAGCTAATTTAGATTGGGATTTTGTACATGTTTGCAGGGCTATAATCCCATATTAAGCTAAATAATAGCAAACTAACTCATGAATATCTCTTCTGCTATCCTTCGGATTGAATTTCTCTCTTGAGAAAATTTCTTTATTATGGTTTTAAGAATGAGTTTTTACTATGGGATAATAAGTTTGTACTTACATTACAGTACTAGCGTGTTTTGAACATATCTCAAAATTTCTCCATAGTAATTTCCATATAAACCTACATTGTCTTTTTGGTAGAATTAATTGTCAGGCAGAGATGATACTGCACGCCAAATCTCTTAGGCGTCATCCATTTATTACGTAACGCTAAAATTTTAAAATTTTAGACCCCCTCCCCCCTTCGTATCTGCCACAGCTCATTTCTTTTAACTAAAAAGATGATGAGTTTGCAAGTTTTACCCTTGGAATTTATCTAGGGTCATTCGCATGGTAATCGTCTGGTGCGTTGTTGGACGGCCCTCTTGTCGACGAAGGACTCCTCGAGTAGCCCTCAGTCTGTTAAACAGGATGCGCGACAGAATTTCGTACTCCGAATTCATCAGGGTAATTGGCATACTCCAGTTTGTGTTCTTCCATGTAGATAGGGCGTATGAGGCCATCTAATCAGCCGGTGGGCTTTTCTTTGTCCTCCCATACCTTCAGAAGTACTCGGTGGATCGACTGGTAAAGCTGCTCACTTCCGTGCTTGAGAGCTCGATCGGGATCTCGTCCTTCACAGCAACTTTACAGTAATTCAGCTTGCTGATAGCCATTTTAACCGCATCTCCTCGGTGGGTCTACAGTATAATGATGCAAATTTTGAAATTTGGGCTCCCCTATGCTTAAACAATTTTTATTATGGTAAATAGCATCCTCCCAAAGTTTGAAGTGATTCGGAAGAAATTTGACTGTGCACACGCCATTTGAAGTTTATATGGCAATTACTATGGAAAACGCCAACCTTTTGTGTTCAGCCCTCTATCTCGTCGTCATAATATTTTATGGAAAAGTGAACACATTCTACTCATGTGAAATCCTTTCAGCTACAACTTTGCCGCAGACCACATTTTGATTGGACGTCTGTACTGTAACGTACTGTAATATAAGTTAATCAAATTTTGGGAGAATGATTTTTATCGTAATTGACATAGTTTGAGCATTGAGGTGCGGCTTATTTTTCAAAAGTTCTCAAAACCAAAAATTCGTATGCTCTACTGAATTCTAATCACATTAAAAGAGAAATCTCAAAATATGAACCAAAAATATTAACATTTAGAGGTGGCGCAAGCGTCTTGAAGGTGAATTTTCAAGTTATGAAAAATGTCCTTCAGTGAAATTAACATAACTTTGTAATTTTTCAACCAATTTTGAAACTTTTAGCATCAATACCTTAAAAATTAAATTTGTAAAAACTTTGTACAACATCGAATTTGCCTAAAATCAAAAGTAGTTTTAGTTAAAAATACTTTTATCCAAATTTTTCCTCATTTTACTAAAAAAATCATTTTTGTTTGACCATAACTTCATAATTACTCAATCGATTCCGAATCTTTCTTCATGTTTCTGAAGCAAATTTATTTGTTTTTAAATTGTTCATACAACACATTTTTCTAAAAAATGGTTTTGACTTAGTAATTCAACAAGAACTATCCAAAGACATGATTTTTCAATGAAAAAATCAAATTTTTTTATTGATTATTTAAGTTTTTTTTCGACGTAAATTGCATTTTTTCTATTAAACTTAAATTTATAAAGCATCTTGCCTTAATTACGAGTTGAATTGTGCATATATATTTTAATATACGCAAAAATATTTTTGTTGCAGAATTTCTTAAAAATTATTGCAAAGTCATTCACAAAGGTTAAACAAATGAGAAAAACCAGTTTCAGCTTTAGAGATAATATTTAACTGGCAAAAAATTAAAAAAAACTGGCATTTTTCGTTAAAAAATCATGTTTTTGTTCAGTTTTTGCTAAAAAACTTGGTCAAGACATTTTTTTAGTAAACTGTATTGTATGAAAGGTTTAAAACCAATTGAATTAGCTTCAAAACCATGTAAAAAGATTTGGAATCGGTTGAGTAATCATGAAGTTATGGTCAAACAAGGTTGAAATTTTTAGAAAAATGAGGAAAAATTTTGAATAAATTACTTGTAACTAAAACTATTTTTGATTTTAGACAAATTTGATGTTCTATAGAGTTTTCATAAATTTAATTTTGAAGGTATTGATGCTAAAACTTTCAAAATCGGTTGAAAAATAACAAAGTTATGTTTACTTCACTGAAGGTCATTTTTCATAACCTGAAAATTTACCTTCAAGACGCTTGCGCCACCTCTAAATTTTAATATTTTTGGCTCAGATTTTGAGGTTTCTCTTTTAATATGATTAGAATTCAGTAGAGCATACGAATTTTTGGTTTTGAGAACTTTTGAAAAATAAGCCGCACCCTATTGAGCATAGGGGAGCAGAAATTTCAAAATTTGCATCAGTCTAGTCTACAGCTTGTTCCTCATCATCAATGTTCATTCTGTTTCTGCTGCATTTCAATTTTCACCGTTCAACAATTGCCAAAAGTGCTCCTTCCATCTGGCTGCCATCGCCGTTTTATCGGTCAGCAAATTCCCATCTCGATCATTGCACATGGTGGGCACTGGTACGGTACTGTGCCACGTCATTGGCCGTTACATAAAATCTCCCCATATCGTTCCGGTTCATGCTATCTATCCTGAGCGCCAGCTACCACACTCTCTTCCTGCTGAGTTCTCTTTCTGTGACGGATTCGCTTTTCTTCGGCTTTCTCTGCCGTGTACCGCTTTCTGTTCTGTCGACATTCATCATTTCTGTCACTCTCTGGCACTCTTCATCGAACCAGTCGGTCGTTTCGTCTTCATCGTTGATCAGTGCCAATAACTACGCACGCCGTTGTTGTCACAGCTTTGTTGTTAGGGTCCTACAGGCTGTCAACATCTCCAAAAACGTTGATTCTACTGCCAACTGCTCGTCTAGCTGCTGGTGGTACTGTGCAGCTACCCAATTTGTCGACAAGCGTTGGATATTGAAGTGTATATCGAAGTGTATAAATCGTAGAATAAGTGCGCTGAAGACATCAACAAAACGGGCGTATTTTCTTAAGTTTTATGATATTAAGGCGATCGTCTAATGGGTTTGAGCGATTTGAAATTTGTATGGGAGTGAAGGCGTTATGCTGACTTTAGACCATTGGTCTGCTTAAACCTGGCCGAATTTGGTCATATAAAACCTTTCACGCTACGAGGGATCATGTTTCCTTCAAATCGTGGAAAAAAGTTTTCCAAAATTTTCCTTGGTTTTTCCAGCTTACTTCGGCGAAACAAGCAAAGTCGGGAAAATTTTGCCATTGAATGACTTTCCACGTGTATTGCTCAAAAATTATCGCGGTGACCTATATATTTTTGGACATGAAATAGTTTGTATGAATCATTGGAAGCTGATTGATGAGTTTTCTAGAGAAATAGATATAGTTTTCCCGGAAAATTCATGGTTTTCCATTGCGTGCCAAAACGAGAAAATACAGCATATATTGATACTAAAAAGTTTAACACAATTGCCCAAAACAGAATTTTGAAGTATAAGCATTTGATATCAAATGAAAACTGAACTGTATTTTCAGCTTTCCTCGTGGTTTTCCACGATTTTCCCAAATAAGAGTAATATTTTTTTATCATAACTCCTGCCTGTTTGTATATGTGAGTAGTGGTACATGGTCTTTGTCCATTGATTTCTCTGAGAAAATACGATATTTGATCAAATTTTTTTCGATGTTTCCATCGATCATAATGTCCTCCACAAGATTGTGGCGAAAAACCTGTTGGTTGCATATAAAATATAGCTGAAAACAGTAATCATAATATTGTGCAATTTTTTCGCCCATGAATTTATTTACGAATGGGAGAATCAAAGCTGAACCATAAAGTAACGCCCGTTTGTTGCGCGACAAACCTCACATGTATTGGTATATACGAGGGGATGCCTGATAGTATTGCGCTCTGAAACAAATATTTGGAACGTCATGACTCTTTCTATGCAATACTTGACATGCATAAGAGATGCTTTATTGTAATCAGACTCCTATATCAGGTTGAATTGAATTGTACTTTGCAGTCATTCAAATAGTGGATCGATATTGACCTGAACATAACATGTAAAACCCAAATTTTTGTCAAATTTTGGTTGATGGATTTCTGCTAAAATATTGCAGGTTTTGACTGCCTTATCTTTCACAATATGATAACGAAAAATTGATGGACTGGTTTTGTACGTATTGTACGGTTACATTAAATACATTGAAATAAATTTGTCATACATAGTCACATGTTGTTGTTGTTTATGCTTGTGATTTGTGTCAAGCCAGGAGCTAATGTCATTGACTCAACGGAAACTCGTTTGTAAAGATCAAGAAACACATGTTTTTGATATGTAATTCTTTGTTCGCCAGTATTATAAATAATCCATCAACTCACCCCTCATATGCTGCATTATGTTGCATACATCCGCTGCAGCATCTCGATGCAACGGCTTTTGTCGCACGCAAACAACCATACAAAAGAAAGGCATCTCCTTTCATATGGGCCTGACTCATTTTGTACAATATAAGTTTGCTATATTATGAACAATTATTTTTCGGAAATTGTGTCGTAAGAGTGAAACAATTGATAATTATTATCGTTAGTGATGTTTACAGGGTTATTCTTATCAGATGAGATAATTTTGTATAGGCATTGACAGGAAATTGTTAAAATAAATTACGTCCTATTCATATTAGCTACTGTAATCGTGTCCTGTGCTCTACGGTATGGCAATGGCACGGCATGGCACCGCGAGATACATCGCTCGTTGAAGCTTATTCGTACTTTCGAAAACATGCTTTCATTTTCATTTCAAACTATACGCTTAGAAAAATATACCACCGCGTTTGTTATTTTCGCTCAGAGATAAGTAAATCCATATTTGGGGTCGTGATGTGAAAGAACAAAATAATTAGCCTCGTTCTGAGTGAAAATTACAAACTCGATGTGTATATGTTTGAAGGGGGTGCAAAATTCAATTTAAAATATAATGTTTCTTGTTAAAATAGCAACAGAGCAATAGAATTGACAAGCTTTTTTTCGATTGCTTTAGTGTTTCTTCACCGAGGCAGAACCACCTTCGCAGTTATTGATTGAAACCTATCTGTTACAAAGTTGCCTTTTTTGCGTTCGTTCAACGCTAGAAACTGATTTCTAGGAATTGCCATTACCAAAATACTCTAGGGTATAGACCATCCGGGGATCGAACCCAAACACACTTTGCTTTGCGATATATCCACGAGCGTAGACTTTTAATTACTAAGGAAGATACTTTAATTATTATCAGACTTCTAGAATTTATTCAACTATTTATCAATCGAAATCCTTATAGAAAAGCCAGTGTGTCAGTAAATTGGATTTTGTATTAAAACGTATACCTATCTCCGATGAATACGACATTTTTTGTCGCATAGATAGCCTCTAGTTTAGTCAATTTGTCAAATTTCAGCTTCAAAGTGATAATATTGAGAAGTCAAATAAATAACTAAGTTTACGCAAAACAAATAGCTCCCTTATATTTTCCTATTACCATTGATATCATGGTTTTTATCTGTTTGTTTCCATTTCTACATCGACGGAAATATATCTTCCGAGGATTTCTGGAATACTTTCATTGTTGCGGACTTCCACTTGCATATTCTATATTCATGCAAACAGTATTAGAGGGTCTTGTCCCGGGAATCCCGGGACAAAAATCCCGGGAAATCCCGGGATCTAAAAAATCCCGAATCCCGGGATATTTACGAAAATCCCGGGATTTCCCGAAATTTCATGTTGTATCGATGTATTGATTTTTTTTTCTGGTATGTTAGGAAAGTAATTTTCAATAAAATTTGGCAGGTTTCTCAACGGTTTATTTCATTTGTCAACAAATGCTTTGGTGGTTGAATTTTTCATTATGTTAAAATTTTACCGATGCCATTTTATCTTCCCGTAACCGTTTTAGTTTGCCCGATGTACCTTACATTTTTCCAGGACTTACATGCCAAATAAATAAAAAATAAATGAATAAATAAATAAATAAATATATAAATAAATAAATAAATAAATAAATAAATAAATAAATAAAAATAAACAACAAGGTAAATAAGTTGCATAGTCATTGGAGTAGATTTTAGTAGAATTTGTAAAATTAAAGAGTGATTGGTATCATCTGTATCTTTACTTTATGCATTACGTTTCGTTTCAAATTACTTTAAAAAAAAATGCCCATTGACTTCAACTGTAAATTGATAAAATATTGTTGAACGAAATCTGAGATAGCATTGGTTTTGTCTATTATAATTTAACTTAACCTTCAAAAACAGGTTTGGTTATTATGACTCTGCTCTATAAAACTAAACATTGCTGCAATACCCGCTCCGGCCGTTCTAAAGTCGTTTTGGAAGCATTTGATTTTTGTCCCGGGATCCCGGGAAATCCCGGGATTTTGAAAAATAAAATCCCGAATCCCGGGATTTTTTCGAGCCCGGGAAACAAGACCCTCTAAACAGTATATTTCTATAACGAAGTATGAAGAAGGACTGCTGGAGATCTTCACAGCCATATCTGACAACAAAATACTGGTGATATTCACAAAAATGTGGTATTGAAATACCCATCATTTTTTTTTCTCTTTTCCTGAATTTACGAAATACTGGTAAAAGCTGAAGAGTTCTATAACATATTTGAGCAGGACGGGAACTTCTGAGATTATTGAAGTTTTTTTGGCAAATGGTCCGTTCATTAATTACATGTTTTTTTTTCTATATTTAGACCCCGTGGTCTATTGTACTTACGAGTAAAAAAACAAATGTGTATGGAACGCGGTCTTTGGCCAGATCCCTCCCAACCCTTCTCTCGAGAAAAGGCCGAAATTGGACTGCCCGAAATTGAATTTATCATTTTGAACAATCATGACTGTAGAGAATTTCTCTGGGCATTTATTTATTTGAGGATGTTTATAATCATGAAGAATATTTGACTCTACGGAGTGCATTTTTAGATGCTGAAGAAATCGTGTTTAGTTTCGCAAACCTTCAAAATGTTCTTCAGTCTTCAACCTTATTCTATATTTGATCGTGTGTGTTGCTGAAAATTTCGAAAGTGGTTTGTGGCTGCTAATTCTAGAATGGTTCCTCAACTGATGAGTGTAATTCATGCTTTAGTTTCATATGAGTGAAATATGATAAAAAAATATTTAAACCTGATAGAATGATCAAAGTATTTTGGGCAGACATTTACGCGTATATAATTCGGCCATTTACAGCAAAATCAAATGCAGGTGGCCAAATTATGTACGTGTGTAACACCCCAATGGTACCAATATATTCCTCACGGGGTTTCCAATGGTTCGACACTACATGAGCTGACATGTTTTAAATTAAATCAAAATATACATACTTTTCTCCTAGTAATTTTATATATTTTGTTTTTACGATTTTTTTTTTTTGATTTTACGATTTTTTTCAAAGGCTGATGAATCGCGTTATCTACCATGGTGAATCCATATGCGTGTAACTTTTGATCCCTCTCCATATATATTATATAAAAATATTAAATTGGGGGAGATTTCATTAAGAAATTCCTTCGGGGATTTTATCCAGAGATTCTTTCGGTGACTTCCTCCAAGAGTTCCTCCGGAGATTTCTGCCAGGGATTTCTTTCAGGAATTCCTCTAGAGGCCATTTTTATTCTGGCGATTTGCTCCAGGAATTTTTCTGGAGATTTTTAAGCAAGATTTCCTCCGGGAATTTCTTCAGGAATTTCTCAGGAATTTCCACTTGCAATTCCTCCAGGAATATTAAGAAATTTTTCCGAGGATCTCTAGCAATTCCTATTTCCCTGGAGAGTTGAATCAGGAATTTCTCCAAAAATTTACTCTAGGAATTTCTTCAGGATTTCGTCCGGGAGTTTTCTCCATAAATTCCACCAGAAATTCCTCCGAGGATTTTATCCGGAAATTTCAAGAACTTTACCGGGGATTTTCCTTGATAATATATAACATATTAGGAGGATTTCGTGCAAGAATTCCTCAGGGGATTTCGTTTAGAAATTCTTTCGGGTATTTCCTACAGGAGTTCCTCCGGAGATTTCCTTTAGAAATTCCTCTGGGGATTTTCTCCAGAGATTTCTTCGGTGATTATTCCAGAGAATTTATCTGGAGTTTTTCTCCAGGAGTTTCTCCGAAACTTCCTCCAGGAATTCCTCCGGAGATTTCTTCCAGGAATTTCTTGCAGGAACTCCTCTAGAGGCCTTTTATGTTTTGGTGATTTGCTCCACGAATTATTCCTGAGATTTTTTCCTCGATTTCCTCCGGGGAATTTCTTCAGGAATTCCTCAGGGGATTTCCAATAGCAATTCCTCCAGGGATATTCAGAAATTTTTCCGAGGATTTTCTTTAGAAATTTCTTCGTTTATTTCAAAGATTTTATCCTGAGATTTCCTCCAGAATTTCATAGAAGAGTTGAACCAGGAATTTCTCCGGAAATTTACTCTAGGAATTTCTTCAGGATTTCCTCCGGTAGTTTTCTCCAACATTACCTCCGGGGATTTCCTCTGGAAATTTTAAGAACTTTACCGGGGATTTTTTCTGGTAATCCCTCAGGGTATTTCGTCCAAGAATTCCTCTGGGGATTTTGACCAGAAATTCTTTCGAGGATTTCCTACTGGAATTTCTCCTGAGATTTCATTATGAAATTCCTCCGGAAATTTTCTCCAGAGATTCTTTCGGTGACTTCCTCCAGGAGTTCCTCCGGAGATTTCTGCCAGGGATTTCTTTCAGGAATTTCTCTAGACGCCATTTATATTCTGGCGATTTTCTTCAGGAATTTCTCAGGGGATTTCCACTTGCAATTCCTCCATGAATATTAAGAAATTTTTCCGGGGATTTTCTCTAGAAATTCATATTTCCCTGGAGAGTTGAATCAGGAATTTCTTCAGAAATTTACTCTAGGAATTTCTTCAAGATTTCCTCCGGGAGTTTTCTCCAGAAATTCCACCAGAAATTCCTCCGAAGATTTCCTCCGGAAATTTCAAAATCTTTACCGCGGATTTTCCCTGGTAATCCCTTAGAGGATTTCGTGCAAGTATTCCTCAGGGGATTTTGTTTAGAATTTCCTCCGGGGATTTTCTCCAGAGATTTCTTCGGTGATTTTTCCAGAGAATCTATCTGGAGTTTTTCTCCAGGATTTTCTTCGAAGCTTCCTCCAGGAATTCCTCCGGAGATTTCTTCCAGGAATTTCTTGCAAGAACTCCTCTAGAGGCCTTTTATGTTCTGGCGATTTGCTCCAGGAATTATTCCTGAGATTTTTTCCTCGATTTCCTCCGGGGTATTTCTTCAGGAATTACTCAGGGGATTTCCAATAGCAATTCCTCCAGGGATATTAAGAAATTTCTCTGAGGATTTTCTCTAGAAATTTCTTCGTTTATTTCAAAGATTTTATCCTGAGATTTCCTCCAGAATTTTAGAAGAGTTGAACCAGGAATTTCTCCGGAAATTTACTCCAGGATTTTTTTCAGGATTTCCTCCAGTAGTTTTCTCCAAAAATACCTCCGAGGATTTTCTCCGGAAATTTTAAGAACTTTACGGGGGATTTTCTCTAGTAACCCCTCAGGGTATTTCATCCAAGAATTCCTCTGTGGATTCCGTCCAAAAATTCTTCCGGGGGTTTCCTACAGGAGTTCCTCTGGAGATTTCATTAAGAAATTCCTCCGGGGATTTTCTCCAGAGATTCTTTCGGTGACTTCCTCCAGGAGTTCCTCCGGAGATTTCTGCCAGGGATTTCTTTCAGGAATTCCTCTAGAGGCCTTTTATATTCTGGCGATTTGCTCCATGATTTTCTCCGGAGATTTTTCAGCAAGATTTCCTCCGGGAATTTCTTCAGGAATTTCTCAGGGGATTTCCACTAGCAATTCCTCCAGGAATATTAAGATATTTTTCCGAGGATTATCTCTAGCAATTCCTATTTCCTGGAGAGTTGAATCAGGAATTTCTC
Source organism: Aedes aegypti (assembly GCF_002204515.2). NCBI lineage: Eukaryota > Metazoa > Arthropoda > Insecta > Diptera > Culicidae > Aedes > Aedes aegypti. The sequence goes on along the minus strand of NC_035108.1, from coordinate 422,542,044 downwards.
CGGAAATTTACTTCATCCAAAAATTTCTCTGGGGATTCCGTCCAGAAATTCTTTCGGGGGTTTCCTACAGGAATTCCTCCGGAGATTTCATTAAGATGGGATTTTATCCAGAGATTCTTTCGGTGACTTCCTCCAGGAGTTCCTCCGGAGATTTCTGCCATTGATTTTTTTTTTAGGAATTCCTTTAGAGGCCATTTATATTGTGGCGATTCGCTCCAGGAATTTTTCTGGAGATTTCTTCAGGTATTCCTCAGGGAATTTCTTTAGGATTTCTTCCGGGGGTTTTCTCCAGAAATTCCTCTGGGGATTTTCTTCGGAAATTTCAAGAACTTCACCGGGAATTTTCTCTGGCAATCCCTCAGGATATTTCGTCCAAGAATTCCTCTGGGGATTCCGTCCAGAAATTCTTCCGGGGGTTTCCTACAGGAATTGCTCCGGAGATTTCATTAAGAAATTCCTCCGGGGATTTTCTCCAGAGATTCTTTCGGTGACTTCCTCCAAGAGTTCCTCCGGAGATTTCTGCCAGGGATTTCTTTCAGGAATTCCTCTAGAGGCCATTTATATTCTGGCGATTTGCTCCGGGAATTTTTCTGGAGATTTTTCAGCGAGATTTCCTCAGGGAATTTCTTCAGTAATTTCTCAGGGGATTTCCACTAGCAATTACTCCAGGAATATTAAGAAATTTTTCCGAGGATTTTCTCTAGCAATTCCTATTTCCCTAGAGAGATGAATCAGGAATTTCTCCGGAAATTTACTCTAGGAATTTCTTCAGGATTTCCTCCGGGAGTTTTCTCCATAAATTCCACCAGAAATTCCTCCGAGGATTTCCTCCGGAAATTTCAAGAACTTTACCGGGGATTTTCTCTGGTAATACCCTAGAGGATTGCGTGCAAGAATTCCTCAAGGGATTTCGTTTAGTAATTCTTCCGGGGATTTCCTACAGGAGTTCCTCCGGAGATTTCATTTAGAAATTCCACTGGGAATTTTCTCCAGACATTATTCCAGAGAATTTATCTGGAGTTTTTCTCCAGGAGCTTCTCCGAAACTTGCTCCAGGAATTCCTTCGGAGATTTCTTCCAGGAATTTCGTGCAGGAACTAGAGGCCTTTTATGTTCTGGCGATTTGCTCCACGAATTATTCCTGAGATTTTTTCCTCGATTTCCTCCGGGGAATTTCTTCAGGAATTCCTCAGGGGATTTCCAATAGCAATTCCTCCAGGGATATTCAGAAATTTCTCCGAGGATTTTCTCTAGAAATTTCTTCGTTTATTTCAAATATTTTATCCTGAGATTTCCTCCAGAATTTCATAGAAGAGTTGAACCAGGAATTTCTCCGGAAATTTACTCCAGGAATTTCTTCAGGATTTCCTCCGGTAGTTTTCTCCAAAAATAAATCCGGGGATTTCCTCCAGAAATTTCAAGAACTTTACCTCAGGGTATTTCGTCCAAGAATTCCTCTGGGGATTTTGTCCAGAAATTCTTTCGGGGATTTCCTAAAGGAATTCCTCCGGAGATTTCATTATGAAATTTCTCCGGGGATTTTCTCCAGAGATTCTTTCGGTGACTTCCTCCAGAAGTTCCTCCGGAGATGTCTGCCAGGGATTTTTTTTCAGGAATTCCTCTAGAGGCCATTTATATTGTGGTGATTTGCTCCAGGAATTATTCCGGAGATTTCTTCAGGTATTCCTCAGGGAATTTCTTTAGGATTTCCTCCGGGGGTTTTCTCCAGAAAATCCTCTGGGGATTTTCTTCGGAAATTTCAAGAACTTTACCGGGAATTTTCTCTGGTAATCCCTCAGGATATTTCGACCAAGAATTCCTCTGGGGATTCCGTCCAAAAATTTTTTCGGGAGTTTCCTACAGGAATTCCTCCGGCGATTTCATTATTGCTCCGTTAAATTTCTCCGGGGATTTCCTCCAGAGATTTGTCTGGAGCTTTTTCCATGAATTTCTCCGGAACTTCCTCCAGGAATTCCTCTGGAGATTTCTTGCAGGAATTCCTCCAGAGGCCTTTTATATTCTGGTGATTTGCTCCAGGAATTATTCCGGGGATTTTTCCAAGGGACTCTTGCAAGAAATTCCATTAAGGATATCGTCCAGGAATTCCTACGGATATTTCATTGAAAAAAAAAAAAAAAAAATCATGCGAGGATTTTCCGCAGAAATTCCATCGTGGATTTTTCGTAAAATTTATTCGGAGATTCCCTTCCATGGACTATTGCTTAGAATCCGCGACTACAAAGTCATGGCTGAAGGTCGGTCGGTCCAGGATCTTTTCGTAATGGAAATTTCCTGGACTTACCTGGGCATAAGGTTCATTCACAAATTTCATAACGCTGAATGAGGTGGTTGGGTGCCCTTGCAATTATACGACTCATAAAAAAAAATGTAGAATATTGTAACAAAAAGCATTACGAAAGGGTGGGTGGGTGTCAAAAATGGCCATTTTCGGCGTTATAAAATATGTGAATAAACCCATAGATTATCATTGTATTTGCCATACGATATATGAATGCAAAATGGCAAATTTGGTAAAGAAAGCTTTCAGTTAGTAACTGTGAAAATGCTCATAAGACCACTAAGCTGAGAAGCAGGTTCTGTTCCAGAGAGAACGTAATATCAAGAAGAAGAAGATCCAGCATCTCTCCTGGGGATTTCATTAAGAAATTCTTCTGGACATTTTCTCCAAAAAATCCTTCGAGATTTTTTCCAGAGTATTTATCCGGAGATTTCCTCCAGGATTTTCTCCGGCAATTCCTCCGGGGGTATCCCCCAAGAACTCCTCCGGTAATTTTCTCCAGGAATTCCTCACAAGATTTCCTCCAAAAATTGCTCTTGGGATTTCCTGCGGGATTTTCTCCATAGTTCCTACAGGATTTTTTTTTTCGGAGTTTCTATAAAAACATATTGCTGGAGGAATTAGCAATTGCTTCGGAGTCCCTGTAGGAATTCCTTTGGAGAATCTTCAAAACATTTTCCTGAGATCCTCGTAGAATTTCTCCGTAGTTCATCTGGGAATTGTTTTGTAACGCCACCGCTATTTTTTTCGAATTTCCTCTGTAGTTCCTCCTGGATTTTTTTCGGAATTTCTGCAGGAATTCTTCAGAGTTCCTCTAGTAATTCTTTTGGGATCCTTCAATTACAAATTTTCCAGGAGTTACTTCTGAAAATTCTATACATTTCCTCCGGGTAATCCTCCAGAGTTCTTTAGGCAATTTCTCATTAATTCCTCCGGAAATTCCTCTAGACGTCCTCCTGTGATTCCTCCGAAGTTCTTCGTGGTATTACATCGGAGTTCCTCCTGGATTTTTTAAGTTCTTCGAGAAATTCTTCTGTATTTCATTAAGCAATTCCTTGGAACTTCCTCCAGAAATTCCTGCATGAATTTATTCGATGTTTCTCTAGAAACGCCTCTGGAGTTCCTACGGAAACGCACTCGGAGTTTCTTCAGGAACGCATCGGGAGTTCCTCTAGGAACTCCATCTAGAATTCCTTCGGAATTCCTCCGGGAATTCTTTTGGCGTTCATCCGGGTATGCCTTCGGAAGATTTTTTCCATGAAATTTTCCGGGATTTTCTAACAAGAGCTCCTCCGGGGATTACCTCCATGAATTTCTTAGGGGATTACCCAAAGGATTCTCCCGATGACTTTTCCAAGAATACCTTCAGAGATTTTCCTTCAAAAAACATTCAAGGATTCTCTCCAAGAATTACTCTGGGGATCTCACCCAAAAAATCTTTCGGGGATTTCCTAAGAGGATTTTCACTAGACATTCCTTCGGGATGTTTTCAGAGAATTCATCCTGAGTTTTCCTTTAGGAATTTCGCTGGGAATTTACACTAGGAATTTCTCCGGAGATTTCCTCCAAGAATTCCTACGGAGATTACAATGATTCCTCAGGGAATTCCAGTAGCAATTGCTCCGGAAATTTTCGCCAGGAATTCCTCAGGGGATTACCAACTGCTATTCTTTCTAGCAATTCTTTTAGGAATTCCTCGGGAAATTTCTTTAAGAAATTCCTTCGGCATTTCCTCCGGGGATTTCCTCTTCTCCAGGATTTCCTACGGGAATTTCAAGGATTCCTTCGAAGATATCCCCCAAGAACTCCTTCGGACATTTTCCCCAGAAATACCTCAGGGGAATTGCAGTAGAAATACCTCCTGGGATTTCGCTCAAAGCTCCACCGTGAATGCTTCGAAGTTCTTTCGGGAATTCCTTAGGAGCTCCACCGGAAATTTCTCAGAAGTTACTTTCAAAAAATTCATCCGGAGTTTTTCACGGATTTTTTTTCCGGAGTTCCTCCAGATACTCCACCGTACTTCCTTCAGGAATTTCCCCGTGAGTTGTTCCAAGAATCCCGCTGGCAGTTGCACCAGGAATTCTACCGGAGTTCCTCCAGGAATTCCCCCTCCATTAATTTCTCAAGGAGATCCTCCAAGAATTTCTGAGGATTTCATTCGCAGGAGATCCTCAAAATTTTTTTATCGGGAATTCCATCAAGTATTCCTAAGTCCGTCTCCTAGGTCGTAATTCCTCCGGAAATTATTCGACAAGTTCCACCACTACGCAGAGATAAATACGCAAAACGTCAAGAATTCCTAAGTCAGACAATTCCACAATGAATGAACTCTGCCAGGAACCGCATTCCCTGTGTTCTTTTGATCACACAAAGCCTTTAAATTTATATGAACCGTGATCTTTATTCAGGCCCCAATACCCTTTAAATAATCACGTGGTTTATGGATCACCTCATTGACAAATGATAATTTCTGCATTTGTATTCCGAGCGACAAGTACAAATATATTCTCGAGGAAATTGCTAACCCGAAATGATACCCGGCTTGTGGAATTAGAACCTTTACGAAATTTCATCCGAGTAACGTTTGTTTTCCTGTGGATTCAATATAGAATTGAACTTTTAGTCGTAGATAAATTAGATATAACGTAAAATTTGATTCAAAGAATCTCATACCAGGCCATTGTCGTGAATTACAGGTACAATTTATGTCGAAGATATGACATGTAGATTGGGATGACCAGAGCTGGGTTTCGTCAAAATATACATTGACAAATTCAATTTCGGTCATTTATCGAGAGAAGGGTTGGGAGGGATCTGGCCAAAGACCGCGTTCCATACACATTTGTTTTTTTACTCGTAAGTACAATAGACCACGGGGTCTAACCACTGACCACTGACCACCTGTTTGTCGGTTGTTCAACCTGTCGTTGTCGGAAGCTGTTTTTCCGGATGCTTGGAAAGTTGCTGCCATAATGCCCATTCACAAAGCCGAAAATATCCATGACGTGAAAAACTATAGACCCATCTCGATTCTCTGTTGCTGTACGCTGCGGCTATGCCAGTAATATCGCAATATCAGCACGGCTTCGTGAAGAATCGCTCAACAGCTACTAACCTCATGGTTTTTACTAGTGCTGTGAACTCTAGCTTGGAAAAACGCTGCCAAGTGGATGGCGTTTACGTAGATTTTTCCAAAGCTTTCGATAAGGTGCCCCATGAGTTAGCAATGCGTAAACTTGAGCGGCTAGGATTTCCCGACTGGTTGGTCAAGTGGCTACGATCATATCTACGAGACAGAACCGCCTTTGTTAATCTACGATCCACCAAATCAACTAGTTTCGCTACTCCATTTGGCGTGCCGCAAGGTAGCCACCTCGGTCCTTTGATTTTCATTTTGTTCATCAACGACTTGAGTCATCGACTGAACTCGAAGCACCTTATGTACGCAGACGATTTGAAATTATACCGTATCATCAGTTCCATGGTCGACTGTGCTGCTCTTCAGCAAGACATCGACGCTGTAGCACGCTGGTGCGTAATGAACGGGATGGAAATGAATGCGTTGAAGTGCAAAGTGATAAGCTTCACTAAATCACGGTCGCAATTGAGCTTCAACTACACTGCAAATGGTGTCAGCTTTGAACGTGTAACGTCGATAAAAGACCTGGGAGTGATAATGGATCGTAAGCTGAATTTCGCTGAACACATCTCAAAGACAACAACGAAAGCTTTCGCTATGCTGGGTTTCATTCGTCGTAATGCATCCGACTTTCAAGATGTGTACGCCCTGAAGACCGTTTACTGCGCAATTGTTCGCAGCCTTCTCGAATATGCTGTTCAAATCTGGGCACCATATCAAGAAACGCATATTACTCGCATAGAAAAGGTGCAACGTTGTTTCATGCGTTTTGCGTTACGGAGACTACCATGGAACGATCCGCTCAGACTGCCTCCGTACGAGAACCGCTGTGAACTTATCAAGCTCGAGCCTTTGCGAACACGTCGTGTATTTCTCCAAAGAATGTTTGCTTTCGATGTCTTGACGATTCGGATTGATTGCCCTGATCTTCTGCAACAAGCGAACTTTTTTGTTCCGGCTCGGAGATCCCGCCCACGTTCGTTGTTCTGGACCGCAAGACATCGTACGGTATTTGGAAAAAATCACCCGATGGAAAGATGTTTTAACTTGTTAAATGTTGATGTTTTTGACTTTGATGTGAGTAGAAATAAGTTCGAAGCTAGAATAAGGTTATTGCATTACATTAAGACCAATACAGTCTGTACAGCAATGCTGAAGACGAAGTAAATAAATAAATAAATAAATAAATAAATAAATAAATAAATATAGAAAAAAACATGTAATTAATGAACGGACCCTTTGCCAAAAAAAACTTCAATAATCTCAGAAGTTCCCGTCCTGCTCAAATATGTTATAGAACTCTTCAGCTTTTACCAGTATTTCGTAAATTCAGGAAAAGAGAAAAAAAATGATGGGTATTTCAAAACCACATTTTTGTGAATATCACCAGTATTTTGTTGTCAGATATGGCTGTGAAGATCTCCAGCAGTCCTTCTTCATACTTCGTTATAGAAATATACTGTTTGCATGAATATAGAATATGCAAGTGGAAGTCCGCAACAATGAAAGTATTCCAGAAATCCTCGGAAGATATATTTCAGTCGATGTAGAAATGGAAACAAACAGATAAAAACCATAATATCAATGGTAATAGGAAAAATATAAGGGAGCTATTTGTTTTGCGTAAACTTAGTTATTTATTTGACTTCTCAATATTATCACTTTGAAGCTGAAATTTGACAAATTGACTAAAGAGTTCTTTTTGATCTTTCGACGTTGACGCTTGCTCCTGGAGTTCTGTTTGATCTTTCGACCTTGACGCTTGCTTTTGACGGAGCGAGCGACGAGGGCAGGATCAAACATGTCGCGCGTCGATCTCGTAAGTGAAAAAGTGGCGTGATCGGGGAGTTCGGTTGGAGTAAGTTAGGAAGTGCCGCGATCGGTTCGTTCGTTTTGATCTTTCGACGACCTTGACGCTTGCTCCTGGGCAGTGCGTCAAGAAAGCCCGAGCTGTCGTCCGTGTTTTTTTTTCGGGTCGCGCGCCTTTTTTTTCTGAGTGCTAGCCGAGCAAACGAGTGAAGCTGAAAGTGGATTGTGGCTGCTCAGTCAAGGATAACGGATCAATTGGTGAGCTCGTTTCATGCTACTATTTCTAATCTATAAAATATGTATGACTGCACATTTAATCGTTACAATGGTGGGATGTAAATATGATGTTTCAACAAACTATTGATGGTTCGTCACTGTGAGTGTCGACACAAACTCTGATTCATGATTTATTTATGTTTAACATTTTTTTTTTTCGGAACACCCCTTATATACCTTTATTTTTGTAATTAAAAAAACTTTGAATGATTCGACACTACAAGTGTAGACTTGCGAAAGGTTCACTTTATTCAACAAACTTTGGATGGTTCGCCACTGTAAGTGTCGGCATAAGAATAAGAGTGTTCTATGATGTCCCAACCAATTGAGTCTTTTGTTTCTTTTCAAATGAGTAAAATATAATAACACATGCTTTCGTACTGACAGCTGTAGGAATGTTACATTTAGGTATTTGTTCAACAAACTCTGAATGGTTCGTCACCTCAAGTGTCGGCATAATTTTCCTCTACATAGAAATTATATGAACAATTATATTTACGTATAAGCATGTATATATCTCACAAATCATTGTTTACCATGGTCTAATCGCTTATCAAAGTGAATCCTTTGACCCAACGATCCTCCTCATTAACAAACATCCTTCCCAGTAACCTTTGTGGAGATGCAGAGGCAAACACGGTTTCCAAATAGCAAAGGTTACACACTAACATTCCTTCCCTCAATCCCACCTGACTGCAAGGACGTGGCCGGCGCCGTTATTGACCTTGTATAAATAGAGGCACTGAATTATGCACACTGAAGAAGATTATGGCCAATCCCAGCTGAACTTCTAGTTGATTCTTTGTGCATTTTCACTGACTTCGGTCAATCACGGAATAGCAACCATTGATATGTGTAGTCAGTCTAAGCTAAGCTGAGCTAAGCTGAAATTTGACAAATTGACTAAACTAGAGGCTATCTATGCGACACAAAATGTCGTATTCATCGGAGATAGGTATACGTTTTAATCCAAAGTCCAATTTACTGACACACTGGCTTTTCTATAAGGATTTCGATTGATAAATAGTTGAATAAATTCTAGAAGTCTGATAATAATTGAAGTATCTTCCTTAGTAATTAAAAGTCTACGCTCGCGGATATATCGCAAAGCAAAGTGTGTTTGGGTTCGATCCCCAGATGGTCTATACCCTAGAGTATTTTGGTAATGGCAATTCCTAGAAATCAGTTTCTAGCGTTGAACGAACGCAAAAAAGGCAACTTTGTAACAGATAGGTTTCAATCAATAACTGCGAAGGTGGTTCTGCCTCGGTGAAGAAACACTAAAGCAATCGAAAAAAAGCTTGTCAATTCTATTGCTCTGTTGCTATTTTAACAAGAAACATTATATTTTAAATTGAATTTTGCACCCCCTTCAAACATATACACATCGAGTTTGTAATTTTCACTCAGAACGAGGCTAATTATTTTGTTCTTTCACATCACGACCCCAAATATGGATTTACTTATCTCTGAGCGAAAATAACAAACGCGGTGGTATATTTTTCTAAGCGTATAGTTTGAAATGAAAATGAAAGCATGTTTTCGAAAGTACGAATAAGCTTCAACGAGCGATGTATCTCGCGGTGCCATGCCGTGCCATTGCCATACCGTAGAGCACAGGACACGATTACAGTAGCTAATATGAATAGGACGTAATTTATTTTAACAATTTCCTGTCAATGCCTATACAAAATTATCTCATCTGATAAGAATAACCCTGTAAACATCACTAACGATAATAATTATCAATTGTTTCACTCTTACGACACAATTTCCGAAAAATAATTGTTCATAATATAGCAAACTTATATTGTACAAAATGAGTCAGGCCCATATGAAAGGAGATGCCTTTCTTTTGTATGGTTGTTTGCGTGCGACAAAAGCCGTTGCATCGAGATGCTGCAGCGGATGTATGCAACATAATGCAGCATATGAGGGGTGAGTTGATGGATTATTTATAATACTGGCGAACAAAGAATTACATATCAAAAACATGTGTTTCTTGATCTTTACAAACGAGTTTCCGTTGAGTCAATGACATTAGCTCCTGGCTTGACACAAATCACAAGCATAAACAACAACAACATGTGACTATGTATGACAAATTTATTTCAATGTATTTAATGTAACCGTACAATACGTACAAAACCAGTCCATCAATTTTTCGTTATCATATTGTGAAAGATAAGGCAGTCAAAACCTGCAATATTTTAGCAGAAATCCATCAACCAAAATTTGACAAAAATTTGGGTTTTACATGTTATGTTCAGGTCAATATCGATCCACTATTTGAATGACTGCAAAGTACAATTCAATTCAACCTGATATAGGAGTCTGATTACAATAAAGCATCTCTTATGCATGTCAAGTATTGCACAGAAAAAGTCATGACGTTCCAAATATTTGTTTCAGAGCGCAATACTATCAGGCATCCCCTCGTATATACCAATACATGTGAGGTTTGTCGCGCAACAAACGGGCGTTACTTTATGGTTCAGCTTTGATTCTCCCATTCGTAAATAAATTCATGGGCGAAAAAAATGCACAATATTATGATTACTGTTTTCAGCTATATTTTATATGCAACCAACAGGTTTTTCGCCACAATCTTGTGGAGGACATTATGATCGATGGAAACATCGAAAAAAATTTGATCATATATCGTATTTTCTCAGAGAAATCAATGGACAAAGACCATGTACCACTACTCACATATACAAACAGGCAGGAGTTATGATAAAAAAATATTACTCTTATTTGGGAAAATCGTGGAAAACCACGAGGAAAGCTGAAAATACAGTTCAGTTTTCATTTGATATCAAATGCTTATACTTCAAATTTCTGTTTTGGGCAATTGTGTTAAACTTTTTAGTATCAATATATGCTGTATTTTCTCGTTTTGGCACGCAATGGAAAACCATGAATTTTCCGGGAAAACTATATCTATTTCTCTAGAAAACTCATCAATCAGCTTCCAATGATTCATACAAACTATTTCATGTCCAAAAATATATAGGTCACCGCGATAATTTTTGAGCAATACACGTGGAAAGTCATTCAATGGCAAAATTTTCCCGACTTTGCTTGTTTCGCCGAAGTAAGCTGGAAAAACCAAGGAAAATTCTGGAAAACTTTTTTCCACGATTTGAAGGAAACATGATCCCTCGTAGCGTGAAAGGTTTTATATGACCAAATTCGGCTAGGTTTAAGCAGCCCAATGGTCTAAAGTCAGCATAACGCCTTCGCTCCCATACAAATTTCAAATCGCTCAAACCCATTAGACGATCGCCTTAATATAATTCAATCCCAAATATCTTGAAGCGGTAACTTATAGGAAGATCATTGATATTAGAATATTGAATTGTTTTTGGATAAAAAATCATATTGCAGCATCAAAACGCCTTTTCTATAACCAGAAATTGAATTTTCAGAAATACACTAAAAGTTGCCCTTAGAAAAACTTTTTTATTTTAAGTTGCACCATGTTGAAACTGCCCTTAAAACATGGGATATTAATGTGGAAAGAGATAAACGTAACATTGTTGGTGGAGCATCTGGAGTAACTTATGAAACGGGCGTATTTTCTTTAGTTTCATGATATTAATACAATTGAATCCTAAATATCTAGAAAACGGCTAGTTTTAGGAAGATCATTGTTATTAGCATTTTGAATTGTTTTTGGTTTAAGAATCATATTACAGCTTCAAGACGTCTTTTCTACGTCCAGAAATTGAATTTTCAGAAATGCACCAAAAGTTGCTCTTAGAAAAACTTTTTTATTCTGTGCTTAAAACATCTGGTTTTACATTGAAATTTTACAGAAAAAAATGAAAAAAATCGAAGATACCTATTTTTTGCAATTTGTGTTTTAAGGTTTAATTTTGATTTTTTCATGAAAATAAAAGTATTTTTTTTTCAGTGTATATTTTTTTTACGAAGCCTATTTGATTGTCTACCATCCCTCCTCAGACACTATTTCTCTATAACAAACGGTTTCCGAGGTACAATTTTTTTTTAAATGGTGGTGCCAAAAATACATACGCCCTTATCAGAAGTTACTCTCGATTCTAAACGATCCCCAATTATATGAGATAACTTTCGTTTCATATACTTAATACATCTGCGCAGTTTCATCCAAATCGGAATGGTACATGTCAGATTTCAGCATTTTATGGACGATTTCGCGTGGAACCGCTCTGACTATCTTGACATCTTGTTTTGGGCACTCTCCGTAGGCCTTATCCAGGCTCTCATAAAACTCATCCTTCATGTCATCGGTCTTTTTGTTCGTTGGCGCTGATGAGGCAATGGTTGAAGAACTTGCCCTTCATTTTCAACACACAGATTCGGTCTCTTACCGGTTTCCACCGAATATCTCGCTTCATTTGCTTCCCAATCACTATGAAGCCAACACCACGTACTGCTCTGTCGCCGTCGTAGTAGATGTGATACTTGAATGAAGTGTTGGCGATGGGATTCACCGCTCGTAATTCACGTTCTTCAGTTTTCGGTCAGCGTATTTCACGCCAACATTCCGCAGTTCACGAGCCAGAAGCCCAACACGCGTGGGTTAATTCAAAGTTTTCACGTTCCAAGATCAGACTTTCCAATCGTTGTAATTTGTTCGTTGCCGTGTATGATGCCGTAAAATCAATCTGTTTGCTACTTTTGTCTTTCACCAAGAAGGTGAAGAGACTTCGAGAGGCCACCTAACCAGAATTGCGCTATTACATCGAACTAGAAGGACTGCCTCTTTAGTGCTTGCACGATACAGCATACCGTTTGTTCTTTACATGATGACCACGGTCATATTGATAGCTATGACCATCCACCCTCCACCTTTATCAGGGCTCCAAACCAGTAGCTCAATAGTTTCAAGTTTTTTCAGACATGCGCTAGCGGTGTAAAATTAATTTAGGAACGCCTGGGGCAAAGCGAAACAGTAAATTTTTATGGTGTTACCTAACTGGATAAATTTCCTACTGGAGCATCTACTTTGAAGTTTAAATAAACTCAGAGTACAGGAAAGTTTACTAAAATATATTACCATTATTTCCGAAATGTTGCATTTAATTTAATCTCACTCGTCTCAACTTGCCTCGGTATAGGGGAATTCGGGGTAAAACCGACACCCTAAGCTTGTTGATAAAATTTGTGTACTTTCGCTTGTTAAACGAACCTAAAATTGTTGTAGAATCACATATTGGTTATAAATCTATCAATCCTTACTATCGCTGAATGATATATAAAGGTTATATATTGATTTAAATCAAATTGATATTTCATCATTTTTAGCTGAGACAATTGAGAGTGCCGGTGAGATCGACAGTGTCGATTCGATACCCTGTTGGGGTAAAACCGACACATCCACTTTGGGTAGAATTTATACGTTGTGAACATTGCCATCACAATGCATTTTTAAAAGAATGCTTAAACATGACTTTTATGACTCCTTCCTCCAAAGGATTACTCACATATTACGTAAAATATTGAGGAGAGGCCAAAGATCTACTAAATATATGTAAATATTTCAAATGTCCCATGCTAAGATTATGAAGTTGGGGTGAATACACATGGATATATTTAATTTGCGTTCATGGAATGCTTACGAAGATGAAGTTATAGCGAATGATTGGTTGTGAAAATAAATACTGTTTTATTTTAACAAAACAGAGAAGTGTAATTATTTTTAGATAATAAAAACTGTCGAACCTCATGGTTTGTAAATAAACAATAAGATTAATTTATGTGAAAATATTTTTTTCGCTTGCATAAAATTCTATTAATTCTTCAATTTTAAATGAGAAAAATTTCTTCAAGCTTCATCAAATAAGTTAAAACGTGATAACATAGAAATATATTTTTTTTAAGCCACAGGCTATAAGTCATATAGTGTCATATTTTACATGTTAACAAGTTCGCCATCCGTGAATTTCACTGTAATTCGAAAATAAAGGCTCACATAAGATTCCCTGAAGTAAGATTATTAAGCAAAGAAAGGTGTTGATTCTACCCCAAATGAAAGTGTCAATCTTACCCCGAGTGGACATTTATTTTTCAATAGAGTTTTCAGCTGTAGAAAAACCGAAAAAAAATTCTCCTTTATGTTGTATCAACGTAATAATACACGGATAAAAATCTGATCCCCACACCATGATTTACAAATCATGAAATTCATAAATTGATTAGGTCATAATATCAGGATCACAAATCATGGTTCCTGGAGTTAGGGACGTTCCGATATTGCGAAGTATCGATATTTGATTCGATACGATTATCGAATCAAAGTATCGATACCACCGATATATTGATTCAAAATATCGATATATCGGAATATCATATGATATATTTGAATGGAGCAAAATTTCCTTTATCGCTTAGTGACCTGTTGTTTAGTTTCCAAAGATTCAAATTAAAATCTTCAAATATTCAATATTATTGGTATTTTAACCGTTTTGGACTTAACCCCTCTACAGGCAGCTTCATTTTTTACCGCCAAAAATGTATTCAAATCACGATAACTTTTTTGTTTCTTAATATTTTTGCTCAATTTTTCACAATATCTTTAAAAACTCTTCTAATTTGAGAGTACGTGTCGATATTAATAATTGGTGATCTTGTTTTGGAGATATTCCGATGTTCCTTGGGGGACCGACATTCTCCATATAAAATGTTTTTGGCGGTTATTTTGATTTTTATCAATTTATCAAAAAAATAAAATAAAGCATGTACTATACAATACCAGGTAATAAGGAGCTACCCTGGAAAAATCATACAAATCGGTTCAATATTCTTGGAGAAATCTGAAAATTACGATATGAGGTTTTTTGAAGTTTTCAGGATCTTTATTTGTCCAGCGTGGTACAAGAAACATAAATGCTCATTACTCAGAGACGGCTGCACCAAATTGCTTCATTTTTTCACAACACACTCGCATTACATGTATCATTCCTAGGAGTGAATATCCGAATACGCTAAAAATTATGTAGCCTGAGATATTTACGTGAGTCGTGGCCACGCGAAGAAATTTTTGAATCTCTGGATCCAGATGACCTTTTATCAATATCGAAACTAGGAGAGTTTTTCAAGAACTTGTGAAAGAATGGTGCAAAAATATTGAGAAACAAAAAAGTTATCGTGATTTGAATATTTTTTAGCGGTAAAAAATGAAGCGTCCGGTAGAGGGGTTAAGCATCTTCTGTTAAGGGACATGACAGTACAATTTGAACGGTAACTGCTTTTTGAAATACTAAAAATAAATTTTAGGGTGCAGAACCCCTTGGGCACTTCCGTGATTCACTTTGGCATGGAGGGTTTTTCTCGGCCGAATTGTCTGAAACTTTGCAGAAAGATGCACTTCAGTAAGACGCATCTTGTGGCCAAAAATGAGCTTTGTAGCTTTTAAAAAACCCCCCTGCTCAAGTGAATCAAAAGTGCCAAGAATTGGATCTGGAAATTGTTTCCCTATATTTGCGTACGATATATCGGAAGGAAATATCGATATCTCCGATATATTGAATGGGAAATATCGATACCAAAATATCGAATATCGAAAGCAAAATATCGATATTCCGATATATCGAAAGTATCGAAACGTCCCTACCTGGAGTCATAATCATGATTCCTCATAAGCGTAACATCCAGTGTGAAAACACTAAGCGGCGCACTTTGCTTCATCTCATTCGTATCGATCACTCTCAATTCAAGATGACGAAGTGGTTGAGTGGTTGAGTACGTGGCTCACAATCGGAAGGTTCTTGGCTCGAATCTCAATATATGCTATTTTTGACTTTTTTTTTATTTTGTCGATCATAAACGGATGCGCGACTCAGCATTTTTGGCATTTGAATCATGATTCCGAGCAATCAGCTACAAAAACCTAACGCGTGTGTTGCGTTACGGCAATCTGACTCATGATATCATGAGTCCAAATCATGGTGTATTTTCATAAGACGAAAACACGCTGGAATCATGATATCATGAGTCATAATCTTGTTTTTGGATTCTGATTTCTATCCGTGTAGTAAATGGTGATGTAGACGGAGAACAAATAATGACATTTGAAAAATTCCACATGCGAAATAGCTAAAGAACAATAGCGAAATATTGCAACTGCTGTTGCTTCTATGTTATCCAATATGATTTTGTTGTTTATTGGTAGCGTCAGTTGTAATGTCATTTGAAACACAACATTTCACAAGTTAAGATAAAGCGTGGTGGAAACTTTATAAAAAACTGCTCAAAACATGAAAAAACAAAGGGTGTCGAGCTTACCCACAGTGTCGGTTTTACCCTGATTTCCCCTACCTTAATGCATTCCGATCCCAAACATCAAATTGTTAATTTTGAATTGATAAATTAGACATTATCGGAATATTGAATCAAATTTGATGAGCTTTATTCTGCTTGAATGATAGTCAACTTTGTGTAACTTTGTTTAAGCGTTCAAACTTCGAAGTGTTAGATCTGGCCTTTTAGTAATAAAAGATTTCAGCATAAACATCCAAAATTCACGGTCGTTTCATATCAACTTTACGCAACGTTACACTCTAATCAGATCTTTCAACTTGCCCCAGAAATCTCACCACTCCAACAAAAAATAAATGTCCGTCCGTATTGCTGGTGCTAAATTTTCCAACAAACTAAGGGAAACAGTTTCTTCTGATACTAGCAATTCACGCCACGCATGTAAGCAGTACCAACCGAGCCAGATCAAAATATTTTATTCATGATGATTTGTAATGCAATTTATATCAATTTAGCACAATAATAGTCTAAACTTTGGCCCGAAGCTGAAGGGTATGGGACGGACAGAGTATCGCTACGTCTCGCATTCTTCGTACATACAAGTTGCGAAGGGGAAATTTTTTCGAACAAGGTTACTTTATAGACGCCAAAAAGTTGATAAAAACTTGATTTAAAATTCGTACCGAAAGCAGCCGGACTACCCGCTGGTTTGTCGGAGAAGCTGTGCACTTCATGAAATGGAAAACCAGAAGACAATATGCTTGTTCGGTTTGCGTTTTCGAGTTTTATGGGGCGCCAAATACTGAATGGTGTATCAATTACAACAGTATACACGCATTTTCGCAGCCATTCGCACCATGGGATATTAACTCCCGGTTTTAAGCGGAGGGTGTAGAAGTTCATCGAGCAGAAATAGGAATTTGAGAACAACGGTAATGAGGGAATGTTTATGGGTTTTGAATTTGAATATAGCGCCGGTGAAGAAATTGTAATCACTGGCCTAATGAAATTATTTTCTCATCAACGAAGGCCATAAAACTTCATTCTGCAGCAATTTGAGATGCATACTTAATAAGGTTTAACAAAGTATCTCAGTGATTGCGTGCATGATTCATACACTAGTCTTGTTCAGTACAAAATAGAAATTTTTCGATGTTCAAGTGCGGAAATGTTCTTTTGTAGGATAATCAATAAAATAAAATACCTAATTATGTGCCTAGATTTCTAGAAGGGAGCCGCATTCTATTCTTGGCACATTTGATTTATTCCGGAAAGTTTTTAAGTTATCGGGCTCATATTTGGCCACACTATGATTCTTATTGCAAAGTTTCAGATAATTTGGCAGAGAAAACCCCTACTTTCCAAAGTGAATCATGCAGGTGCCCAAGTAGTTCTTTACTCTCTAATACAGCGGTTTTCAGACTTGAAGAAATCCATCGTATATATAATAATATGCTTTTACAATGGGTTTTGATTTGTTTTGATGTTTTCTTAGTTTGATATTATTTGAGATTATTTACAATTCATAAAATAAAAAATAATTTTATTTCATTTCCAATTTCCAATAATTTAATAATCTTATTTAATTTCCAAGTAGATTTGAAAACATTAACTTTGCCTTAAATATTTAATTCAAAATTTAAACTTTTATCTGAACGATCTGCATATGGTGGGGTGTAAATTGAAAAGAGTTCAGATAAAATGAGGTGAAACTAACGACAATAAAAAAAACCACTGCATCCAAGTTTGTCTGGACTCCTCAAAAGATTAGCTTCAATTATGCTGAAAGTCGTATATCGCTATTTCTTATAGTTTCGGAGATAAAAATTTAAAGAGGTGAGCAAAATTATGTTTTTTTTTTGTCAAAAAACGGGTGATCACTTGGGCCGAGGGTAGGCATAGAAATTTGGCTTTCTGCATGTTTCAAACAAATGTACATTTGGCCAGAATTTGATCTTAATCGGTGACCATCGAACGCAAATGCTGTGGACATTTGGGGTTGAAAAATCCGTATTTAAATGCCATGAAAGGTAACAATAATATTTTATATTTTGTCTTATTTTATTTCTTATTAAAAATCCAATAAAAAACCTCATATTAAACACATATGATATGTTGTTGATATCTTATTTAGTTTCAAGATGACTCGAAACCCTGTCTAACATTATTTGAAATGAAACAGAGTAATGATTTTAAGAAATACTTAAATCTGTAATTTATTTCAGGAGAAAATGTTATCATGCCCTAGGAAAAGAGCCACCATCACTAGTCAAAACTAGTAACAATGACCAATGCAATAATTGGGTATGAATTAGTAATAAAAAATCCAAAATGAAATTTAATAATATATTCTTTCGTAGACCTTTTCCGCCGAATCGTGAATAAGGCAACAAAAATCGAAAACTAGCATTTTGCATTAAATATTTTTCAAGATTAACTTAACTGAAAATAAGCACTAAAGTTTTCAAAGGAAAAAATATGAGATACCATTCAAAATGTTATAAATAGCAATCAGTTTTTGCATTTTCCACTTTTTATTTTGAAAGCTTATTTTTATTTTTGCATTGACGTTTTTTCCAATTTTTAAATGCTTTGTTTTGATACTTATTGTACAATTTTGATTATTTATTGCTTGTTTCATTTTTTCTTGAAACATTATAATGTTTTCAGTGATATTTTTTTTGTTATATAAAATTTGTATAGAAATTTCAAATGTTTATTTTCAATTTATTGCTGATGTTTATAAATTTACCAATAAAAATATATTTTTGGGCTATTTCATTTTTTCTATTGTTTCAATGATAAAACTATCGCTTCTTTCTAATTATTTAATTGGGTACTTATTCATGAAACACAGAGTGTTCCCTTTTTTGTTGATTTTGTTGCCAATTCATTTTACATATGAAAAGTATCTTGAACTTTTGTAACTCATCTTTTGCGCTTTCTAATTGATGACTTAAGACAGATCTAATATAAATTAATTTGAATTCCCTACCCATCCCACCCCGTTAATCCGCGCTTCCTGAAGAACGGTTAGCAATTTGCCGAGTGGTAGGTGCTAATTGATTAAATAAATCATGCTTTCATTTTGATTAAGTCAAGACATTCTCGTTTGCCTACCTGTGTCGGAATCGTTGTCGGTGTGGTTGCCAGTGTGAGTGCGATGCGATGGATGATGGTAACCGTTGCCGTCGTGCTCGCTGCCCCCTTGTGCGGGTGGCGGGATAGGTGTCAGTGGTTGTGGAGGGTAGCTGTGACCACCGCCGTTGATTAGATCTACGCTTTGTTTCAGCAGTTCGGAGGCGGGTTTCGGTCGGACTAGCAAACTCATGTCGGATGATTTGTAGCTGGGTTCGGTCTCCGAACGGACCAGGTTTAAGGCAACGTCTTGTTTTGCTTTGGGATGTTTGTCTGAAAATATGGATAATGATTAGTAGAATAAATTTGTTGAACAAATTAAAAAAGTACATAACTGATGTTTTTAAACATTTTAGTCATAATAACACTTAGTAGAATATTGTATCACGATTTGAGTGTCCATTTTCCGGCCATTTTGCTTGTCCAACCACAAAGTTCGGGAAAAAACGTGTTTCGGACTAGAAACATTTAAAAAATTGAGTAAACATGTGTTTCTACCCTAATCTTCAGCGTTTGGAACTTAAATTGAGACAGGACTTTAAGACCCTACTCTTAGATTTTCTAGAAAAGATTGGGGTGGGTAATGTCTGTTACATTACCGCGGGGTTGACGTAGAACTACTATGGACACAACTTCGGTCCATTCTGGGACTGACTCTAGCAACAGTGCGATAGATTTTTGCAGATGATAGGATGATAGGCGCTGTGATTGTGAGTATTCATTACGTTAAGGTTTTAAGGGAGATCTGTCATTTGGTTTGGAAGCTTTTTCCGAATTTTGGATTTCAAAGTAAAATACTTCAGTGTAAAGTGAAAAAAATCAGTGAGTATTGTGTACAAGACACGACCGCATGACGTTAACTACGCCGTGTAATTGGCTGCATTTGATTTTAAGTCAATTGTCATAATTGCAACTGAGAGCTTTCTTTGCCAAAGTTGTCATTTTCGCATTCGTACATCGCGTGGCAGGTACGATGATACTTTATGCCTTTAGACACTTTCAGCATAGCTTTGCTTTGTAGCCGCGGACTCTAACCACTCGGCTAAGGAAGGCCCCTATTGACAATTGGTAATTATTCACAATTCATTCATTTTCAGCGACAGCGACAAAACATCGCCTCGATTTCGTTGTTGTTTCGCTGCTAGTACAGTTTTGCGAGCGTGCCCAAGCCACGGAGGCATGATTTCGATGCGATTTTCTCCGCGTTGGTCTAGATAGCATCATATACGAGTGCTTGCAGAGACACAACGACGGAATCACTGCGTTTTTTCGTCATTGAAAAAATTGCGTTGATTTGGGAAAGCCTTATAGCAAGTATGTCATAAACGCATTTATGACATAATTGCATTGCTGTAATTGGTACCAATAAAAATACCTAAAATTTTCAATTCATCTTTTTCAGAGACCTTCTGTGGTTCTATCACTCAATTATTAAAACGCAAAAAACCTGACTTCCGTAAATTCAGCATTATTCCAGCGAATTTAGGGAAATAATTTAAATTTCCCATCACTGCATCAATTTTATGGTCAGATCTAATGATCAAAGTCAAATCATCTGCAAAAGCAAGAACACGTACAAATCTGTTCAAAATCAGAATTCCTGATAAACTTTTATCTAATGTCTTATTAATGGGTTAATGTATAACGTGAAAAGTAACATTGACAAAGGACAACATTGTCGTACTGATTTCTCTATTTCAAAGGATTGTGTCAAAAACTAGAGTTTTCAGATTTCCCGGGAAACGGGAAATAAATTTGCCATTTCCCGGGAAATCCCGGGATCCCGGGAATTTTAAAAATCGTGAATATAATGCAAATTTGATGATTTTTTTTAAATTATTCGTATTTTTGTTATATTTTTTTATACCAGTAAACTTGTATGGTACCTACCTTTAAGTAATACATTTATGTTTCTCAAAAAAAATCTATTGATTTCGTTGTGTGCGCTAGGCTTCAGAACAACACAAATTATGATATTGAGTCCATGTGGAGATTATTCTTGACAAATCGTATGAAGAACAAATAATATGTACAGGACGGACTCGATTATCCGGGACTCGATGATCCGGACATTTAGACTCGATTATCCGGAGTTTATTCTTTGATATTCTTGTTTTTGAGATTTTATGCATAAATTTGAGATAATTTGGTATTGCAACATACAATATGAATGGTTTTGCAGCTTTGGATGTAGTTTAAAAAAGGGTATGAAAAAGAGGTGTTTCGTATGCCGGTCAAAATAATTTCTTCCCAAGACCCCTAATGTTCCTAAAAATAACTTCTGGCAACGTCACTGCATTATATAAATAAAACAACGAAAAAAGATAATATTTAAGTTCTGTCAATGCAGATATTAATATTTTTTTAGTGATTCGATTATAAGGAAGATTCGATTATCCGGAGTGAAAAAAAATCCATACAACGAATAATCGAGTTCGACCTGTACCAACATTAAATCAAACCTTTCAAGCACTTGAATAAAAACCAACTAGAGTCTAACGATGGAAAATGTGACGGTTAAATCCATGAAAACTTTATGAGCGTACTTAATTCATGGATGATCCCTCGAAAAATCCTTGTATAGCATATAATCTTTTTGTATAGCATATAATCTTTTTTGAAAAAAAAAACATATCGTCAAAAAGCTATCCATTTTAACAACAACTATTTGATTACAAAAAAAAAAACAATCAATATCTTAGTATAAATAGTGATCTAGTAAGGTAATTGGTTAGAATTATATGAAAAGTAAATTATACGTTTTGGTTTGAAAATGGATGGTCAATCCTTTTTGAATAGAACTACCCGGAAAATACAGAAATCCCGGGAAACGGAATCCCGGGAAATCTCATTTCCCGGGAAATGTTCCCGGGATTGAAAACTTTATCAAAAACCCGTTTACTAAAACTTTAGAAAAAGCATTTTTGTATACTGCCCGTTATACGCATAATTGTCCCATGTTACATTTTGTCATTTTATAGTTTTTGTAGCCAAAAAGTCTATTTTAACCTATATTATTAAAAAACAATATAAAAAAAATACTTTATTCGAACACTCTATGAAAAGCATACCAAGTCAATTTGTCCTACTGTTGAATTTCTACGCATAACTGTCTCGTTACTGAATTTCTACGCATATCTGTCTCACTATGTATTTTCCAGAAACTGATGCAAATAAAATCCTACATTTATAGGACTCATTGTGCTGTGTCAAATTGTTATTTAACATCTCTTTTCTTTGGCTTTACATCCCATGTGGAACACTGCCTGTTTCACTCAATAGTGTTCTAAAACAGGTGTTGTACAGGGGATAGGCTAAATTATTGAGTTAGGTGAATTTTTTCCTAAATTCAAATGCTTGAAACTTTTTGAAAAATGAATGAAATTGGATGCATCCAGAAGCATTCGACGGAAAACTTTATCTAATTTCAGCAACTTGCTTGACTATGTATATATTTTGATGTTTGTGGTTTTCTGAGCTCATGTCTTAATCACAATTTTTCTGTTGCTAGTATTTTTGTGTGGTATGACGTTGCATTCATGTTAACAATTTTTTTTTTCAAAACTACAACTAATTGAAAATTGAAAGCCACATTATCGTTTGGTTGGTAAATACTGGGCATGGCGTACCATTGGTACTTCGCGTACCTGAAGGAATAAAATATACCCCTTCGTGTGGTCCTCAACCTACTGCCCTATCCCTAACTCCTCGTGGTAATGGCCGGGGTTCGAACAACCTAAGAGATGATGGGGTAATCAACCCAGATGAGAACTTCGGTCATGTGCTGACAGGGAGGCCCCCTTCCCCCTCCCCTCTCGGTTTGCTTCTGCAAACCTTGAGCGTCTATTCCCCATGTCAGGGGCGGCTGATCATTATCCAAGTGCCAGAGAAGAACTCTAAGCTAAACTGTGCACTATGGTCCTCCAAACATTAGGGGGAATGGTCCTCCGGAAATCTAGGGGTGACAAGCCCTCCAAGCCTGCCGTAAAAATACATCAGCACAGGAACATTTATAATTGGAGGCTATGAACCACTCAAGGGGTCTATTTTATTCCTTCAGGCACACAAGGTACCCAATGGTACGCCATGCCCAGCATTTACCAACCTGTATAACCACATTGACTCACATACTCATATACTCTAGACCTGTTCACTTTTTGAAAAAAGTTTCCCGAATCTCCATGCCACATAAAATTCTGAACTTATTTATCGAAACTAGTTATCTGTCCAAAAATGAGCCAATTTGGTAAAGTTTTAGAGGTGTATCAAACAAATTTTGTGTTTTTTTGGACCTTTCCATAGAAATTCGTTCCTGAAACCCAAAAATATCATTGAATTTTTTTCGAGTATACCACTAGCCTGTTGCTAATATGATAATCTATCACTTTGCTGAAGAGACTAGGGTGTTTTTATACTTTTAACGTAATGAGTCAAAAAATCTCGAAAAAAGCAATATATTTTTCCAGTTTGCCATATATATTGCGATAAAAATCTTATTATATTTTGTATCTAATCCAACTATCTATTTCATCCAAGTGTTACAAACATATCGTTCATACATCATTTTCATGTAGGAATTAATTTTCACTGCGAAATAATTGAAAGTGTATCACCCTATACCCTCAAATCGCATAGGGTTGCCAACACGAATGCACTCTATGAAAACCACAGTTACCCATGATTAAGGCGTCACATCTTTGAACCATGCAGTTCATCATTATCGGCTCAAAGTAGAGTTGATGGTAAGGTTTGGGCCTAAGGATCAGAAGATCAACGGTTCAAGCACAATAAACTTTTTTTTTCGCATAATCAAAGGTAATCGTAGGTTATCATCACTACATAATTAGTGAAGGAACATTACCACTGGTATTTTGTTGTTTTTAGTAACACATGTCGTTGTGATATTATCATTCTATCCGCTGTTCATCCCTCCAAATCTTCTATCACTGCAGTTACCCTTGCCCTATTAAAAATCAAGCATTATTTGCAAAGAGTTTGTTTCTAGTTAAGAAAAAGTTAGTGGAAAACAACAATTGTACTAAATAATTTTATAAAATGAAGTTTAGCACGAATCCAATGTAGTTTGATGGACATTTTAAGGCAAAAGAACATTATATATTTTTCAAAAGAGGGTGTTTTCTAGCAATATGCTCAGATTAAATTTACAACAAAGATTTTCCTTCTTTTGAAAGAAGGCTGTTCTTTCATGTAATGCCATAAACTTGATGTTTGACATTATATCTTATAATACATTCATCAGTAATTTTACATTCTTTTTAACATAGGCTGTTCATTCAATATTTGCTTATATGTACTACTAGTGACCCCGGCAAACTTCGTCTTGCCATCAAGTAGGCTGTTGAAAAATGGAATGCGATCTCTTATACAAAATGACAGATTAGTTTTCTTCCGTTTTCCCGACTATTTCAAAAACTTTCGCACACTTTTCCTACGCACAAACACGTCGGAACACTTGAAGAACCCAAATATAGAAGAATAAGGTAAGTCCGTTGACTCGTTCTCAAGTCATTTTGTGACATACGAACACCATTCCATTTTTATTTATATAGATTAACGTTGAAACTTTTGAAGGTTTGATTTTTATTAACTTTTTCTGTAGTGATAATGAACGTAACAGATAATTTGATCTCTGTGACAATGACTCCCTTCTTTCAAATATCTGCGGTTCTTTCGAATAAACACCAGCGAGAGACCAATCGATCAAGTTTACAGCTTAAACCATCGTTTGGTTCTCTAAAATTAAACTCTTGAGGTTTGGCTACGATTCATCTGCACCTTAACTTATGCTCCAAACGTAATCACCTGAACCTATTGCTTCTAACGTGCTGTCATGTGCCTTTGTGAAAAAGGGACATGCACTTTCTATAGTCACATCACGTGCTTTGTATTCGCCAATGTGGTTTGAAATCAGATTTCATCACTTTTTGTTTTACATGGCTAATTAACTTTATACTCTCACATGAACACAATTTCATCATGGTTTGTCAGGGTCGAGCATTGTGTTTGCAACTATAGTGAGCTATTTGGCATGAATAAGAGATATACAGTTGTGTTCAGAATAATAGTAGTGAAAGCCGATTTTCATACAAAATGCACAACTTTGGCATGCTGTAACTTTGTTTCCATAAGAGCAACCGGTATGAAATTTTGGCAGTGAACTACAAATATACTCAATTTCATTATCAGAAAATTTGAAAAATTTTACACTACCTGCTAAAAAGTTAAGCATCAGGTGAAATCGCTCAAAATAATAGTAGTTTTTCTTTTGTAAATTTTTGTTCAGCAACAA
Organism: Aedes aegypti; assembly: GCF_002204515.2. Taxonomy (NCBI): domain Eukaryota; kingdom Metazoa; phylum Arthropoda; class Insecta; order Diptera; family Culicidae; genus Aedes; species Aedes aegypti. The sequence continues at coordinate 422,516,827 of NC_035108.1, read as the reverse complement.
TTTTATAAAATATTGGCTTGTTTATACATTTATAGCTTGGGTGGAAATGGTTGAAACGAAAAAATTAAAAAAACTCAAAATACAGCAGATATTTAAATTATTAAAACTACTATTATTTTGAGCGATTTCACCTGGTGCTTAACTTTTTAGCCGGTAGTGTGAAAATTTTCAAATCATGTGATAATGAAATTGAGTATATTTGTAGTTCACTGCCAAAATTTCATGCCGATTGCTCATATGGAAACAAAGTTACAGCATGCCAATGTTGAGCATTTTGTATGAAAATCGGCTTTCACTACTATTATTCTGAACACAACTGTACATCCAATCAGAAGAAGCAACACGCTTATGTGCTATTGTGTATTGTTTGTGTGTATTGTATTGTAATTATGTATTGCTTTTTCGGAATCGTTGTTCTACATGCACCATGAGATAGATCATTCGACGTACCGTAATTTCGGGTGAAATTGATCACTTTTCACGGTTTTTCGTGTCTGATTTCTATAATGTTGACAATGTCAAACAACTGAATGCAGGAAAACAAGTATGAAGGTGAGCCTCATTGGCTCATGTACCGAAATTTCCTAACACATGTAATTTTAGCGCTAAAAAATATCTCTAAAATAAAAAATCGAGAGATCTCATTTCAAGGTGAAATTGATCACTTATCAATGCGATTGTTGTTAGTTTTCAAGACAACTCTACATAATAAATTTTAGCTTCCTGAATCCGAATATGCTTGCCAAATTCTTAACAATGCAATATTTATATAAATAACGAATAGTTAATTTTCAAGAATTACGCGGAAAACGCCTAAATGTATGCAATTTCCTAAGGAATTCAATGATATCTAACAGAAATTCAATTATTTCAACCATATGAGCTAATTGGTACGAGTTTTGGTGATGAAATCTGGTCTGGTGATATATCTCAAGCATCCTCACAAAATTTGAGGTTTATACCATGTTCAAATCCTTGCTTATAAATAGAAGTTCAAAGCTGTTTGTCAATACTGCACCGTGCATGATTTTGAAATTTTACGTTATTGTTATATTATACTCATATACGGCTCTACTTTGCTACATGCCACATGAGCCTTCGTTTGGACCCGCAACATTGGTTTTACAATACACATCTTCCATTTTCGGTATAAAACTCTCGTCAAAGTTCCCATCAATAGCAATGTGATTGGTCTAATTCGGTCTGCTACAATTAGTGGGACTCTTAAGCGTAGAAATTCCCCCAAAACGCGGTATTTCTAGGCATAACCGTCCCACTTTGAATTTAATAGCGAAATTCAAATTTTTTCGCTAAAACAAATTTTTGACTATAAAGAACACCCATTGCCTCATATTATTATGAAGAAATTTTTCAAATTTGTCATAACCTTCACCAAAATGAAGCATAAATGTGCGAAAATCTTTAATCGCGTTTTTCTCGGTTTCATATTTTGGAACATGGGACATTTATGCGTATAACGGCTGTATAGCTGTTAATGCAGTTTACGACTTGTTGCGGTATATCAAACTTAAGCATGATTTCCCACAAACGTTCATGGCAAACCTTGTCAAAAGCATTCTCCAAATCTAGACTGAGCAAAGAAAATTTGATTTTTTTATTGTTGAGCTTTAATTGGTGACATTTTGACTTCGACCGTTTCACCACTTGAATACTGGAATACGTGATTCATGAATTCATTCCTCGGAAATCTTGTAGCTGCTCTCAATTGTAAACTTATCCGCATCGAACGATATGACGAAACGCGCAATTTCCACGACGCTTGGGCCGGGAGCACCATCCGGAAATCTGAACATCAGCTTATTCTTCATGAGATCGTCCATTGTCTAGCTATTGTTTCACTTTGTTTCCAACACAATATATAACCACTGTTAACCAAATCTTTTGTGCAAAGCCTCCGATCCAATAGAAAGCGTCTATACTGAACGAGATCTGATCGTCAACTGCTACTAATGTAGTTGGAACAAGACCTATTATCTTCAACCAGCTGACAGTCCTACTACGTTTTTAGCATAGTTCTAATCAATCCTAACCAATTAAATTGCCGACAACTCAGCAAACTCGGATGTTTAGCAAAGTTAGCGACACCAGTTTTACTCAATGTTATATGTGAAATACATTTTTGGTGAAGCTGTAAAAATTGCTCGGAATGAAAAAAATATCAATGTTTTCGACCGAACAATTTAATGATAGATAATTCTAATGATTTGCTAATTACTTTCGATTCAATAACTTATTTTGTTTACAATGTTTTTCTGATGGTTAGTTAAATATCATAGGACTTTTCAGAACTGTGATGATATTTTTTTTTTCAGGGATTCTCCAGTCCAGGAATTGAAAGATCTCTTTAATCATATCATCAGAACTTTTTAAAATTCTCAGAAGTATTATATCAAGAAGTTTAAAACTGTCTCCAGAAAGCTTTCCTAGCATTCCTTGAAAAATGTCATCTACAACAGCTCTAGAATTTTCTTAAAATTTATTGATACTCCTCCAAAAATTTCGTCTGTCGGTATCCCGAGAATTTTATTAAAAGATTTTTACAATTTATCTCTAACTTCTTATTTTTTTTTCTTTTATCTGGCTTTATCTCTCAAATGTTAAAAGCTTGCTTCTCAGCCTAGTGTTCTTGATGAGAAGTTCCACAGATAATAGCTGAGAGCTTTCTTTGCCGTTTGATCGTTTTTGTATTTACAATATATATGTATGTTGTAAGGCAGGTATGAAGATAGTCTATGCTTATATAGAAGTCGAAAAATGTCTAACCCAAGAAGATCCTCGAGCGGTGGGATTACAACCCACGACCCTTAGCTTGGTCTTGCTGAATAGGTGTGCATTTACACTATGGTTATCTGGGCCCCAATATTGATTTTTTTATGCATAAAAAATAGTATCGTAAACCGGGGAAAAATTGATCAGTATTTTTGAATTATGGACTTGGTTTGTAAATTCATGAAGTTTGATGGATCACAAGCTATGTTTCGGAAACACCTACATAGTGGGTACTTCCTTCGGAGAACTGACTATCCGGAACAATATGTAGGAGGTAAAACCGCGGTAAAGAGCTACCATAATTTGAGAATCGATGGTTCTGTTTCCGAAATCTAGAAAAATTTTTGATATTCCCTGAAAACATGCTCCGGCGACCGACATTTTGGCTTCGACTGTTTCACCACTTGAATACTGGAATACGTGATTCATGAATTCATTACTCGGAAATCTTGTAGCTGCTCTCAATTGTAAACTTATCCGCATCGAACGATTTGACGAAACGCGCAATTTTGATTTACCGCAACTAGGTTTTAAAGCCGCCAATGTTTCTACGGGGAATCGTTTTGTCCTTCAGACGTTTGAGCATTCGAAGTTTTGTTCGACCCAACCGTTGTTTAGATGCGGATTATGAAAAATTGAAATGAAATTTGTGTACAGTTCCAATGAAGTACACCGTAGAATTTAGTAAAAATTATGCCATTATAAAAACCAGGCCAAAATTTAAATGTTTTCATTTTTTTTAAATATCTGTAAAGCACAATGAAGTTTGTTTTGTTTTAGAACCATAATATGGTTGATGAACCTGTTTCCAACATATTTTTCAATATCTAATTTGTTTTAAATTACATTTATTTGTAATCTAATCGAAATATAACTTACCTTGTTTTTCCTCCACCAAGTCAGCAATCAACCAATTCTTTGGAACATGCTTCTTATTTGTAATGGATGTTCTAGTTAACTCCATTTCTTCATCTTTTGAATTATCACGTCCAATCATCAGCAACTTATTATCATGCTTTCGAATAACACTAGTTTCATTTCTGTTGCTGATGACACTGTCATTATTATTATCGCTTCCATTTCCGGAACCGAATGCATTTTTCACAACCACCGACGAAGATACCGAGGAAATCGGTTTGACTCTATCGCTCTCGCCGACACCATTCATCATGGCATTAGCTCCACCAGCACTACTGTACGACAAGTCCGTAATTTCGATATCGATCGATTCCTCATCGTCATTCTCCCCACCGCCTGACCCCACCGAGTTCTGTCTCTGTGCCAACGTGTGGCTGTGGATTTCCTCCTCGAGGTCGCCATTTTCACCAACACTAGCAACACTACTGCTGTTGTTCGACATCAGTTCCGGGTCGGAGCTTCGACTGTGGAAATCCTCTCCCAATCCAGCCCGACTGTTTCCACCCCCGCTGCCGATGGTTCTCATGTCGAGGATGTCCAACACTCGACTGTTGTTGTACTCGAAGGATTTCGTCACGAAATGAGCCAACTGTTCCATTGTTCTAATTGATTCTCCTTACTTTGGATGGATTTTCTTTTGTTAATTCGACTTTTCGGATGTCAATGTCGCATTTTCACTTCTATTGATGTCAAACACAGGTCAATAGATTTCAATCCGATATTATTTCGCTTTCGTTTCTATGGTTCTATATATAAAAAGATGAAACTTCGTAAATATAAAAACTTTTGGAAAACAGCAAAACTTGTTTGAAAATTGAATGTACTTTTAACATGAAATTAATATGTATGCATTCAAAGTGTGTGATTGATTTTGTTTTCAGGAATGTCAGACCACTTCTTATACAAAGTTTTTTTTTTTAATTTGATAGGATCGTGGTCTTTGGCCATACCAAACCTTATCCCCCTTTGTGTCGAATATGAGTTTATGAGTACTCTTAAATAAGTCATAGGGAATCTAATTGAAAGTTGCAACTAATGCATTTTCATGTATACAATGTAAGCGATCCCAAATATTTGATTGATACACACTTTGGGTGCTGATCCCAAGCTTTTATCAGATGACCTCAATGTTAGTGAATACTCATTCCGATTTACCACCATGTTCTGTGAAAAACATTTCATATATTATTATATTACCTCCATTAACTGAGAATAAGAACTGTATCGAAAATAACTCACAAAATATTTTTTTTTTCTTTTTATTTGGACATATCTTCAAAAGTATTTGGATATGACCAAGGTAAAAATTTAAAAAATTCTCGATTATGTTGAAAATCAAGTTTATTTTATAAAAAGAGATTTAAAAAATTCAATAGTGAGTTGTGTTTGATCCTTTGACCTTGACGCTTGCTCCTGCGGGGGCGGGCGATGAGGGCAGGATCAAACATGTCGCGCGTGTGAAATGCAAAAGCGCCGCGGATCGTTAGTAGTGTTTGATCTATTGACCGTGTCGCTTGCTCTTCCGTGGGCGAGTGACGAACACTTGTTCGGCGTACAATGCTGACAATCGCATTATATCGCGAATCTGATTAGGCATGATTATATCATGAATCGCATCACCAACTCCCAGATCTTTACCTTATCCCACTATCCCAATATCCTATCCATGACAACTGTGGAGATGCAGAGGTATACTCGGTCTCTAGTCACAACGGTTGTCTAACTAACATTGTTTCCCTTCCCCGATGACTTTAAGGACATGGCTGGCGCCGTTATTGACTGTTTAAATTTGAGCTCTCGATTCATGCACATTGAGAATGGTAAGCTAATCCCAAGCCCCATTCATTAAATCTCTGTGCAACTTCGATTGTTCTGGCCAATCACGGAGTAGCAACTACGTACGGTCATCTATGCTCAAACGAAAATACTGAAAAATACAAGTGAACGAGTACTCAATTTTTAAAATTACAATGATATCATGCTCATCAAACATTCTCCAAACGAAAACACTTACTTCTCTCAAGTATTCGAGTCGATATCAAAAATATCGTTTTTATTTTATTGTGAAAAATATTTAAAATCAAACAAGAGCTTGAGCTTGAGCTTGATTGGCCGCCCGTAGTTGCTACTTCAATATCGCCAGATAAGCTGCACTTACACAAAGAACCAACCGATAAACAAGGATTAACAAGGAATCATGGGATTAACAGACACTCTCAGTGTATAAGTACTGGTGATTTTCTATTTTTAGGCAACAATGGCGCCTGCCACGTCAGAATGCGGACCAATGAGGGGAAGGGGGAAGAATTGATGATGCATTAAACTGACTCCCACGTAGACCGTATATACCACTGCGTCCACGCCAGTTTATGCGGGAGTGTATGGGTTGGTGGAAAGGCATGGCAGAGAGGTTTGCTCTTTGGCTAGCAGACTGCCTATGTATCAGGCGTAAGGAAAGGCATGCTATAATGATGATAGAGTGAAGCGGAGGGAAACGGTTTCTTGTCCGTTTCTGGTTCTAGCGTTTGCTATGAACGAGTAGGGTTTGAGTGTGATAGATTGAGCGTGGAAGATAGAAGCAAGTGAAAGATACAAGTACAAAGTTTGAGGGAAAGGGACGGGCCTGGGATTGAACCCATGACCTTCTGCATATGAAGCAGAAGCGGTAGCCATTAGACCACCAACCCCGTCTTAAAATCAAACTTGCAAGAGCAATTAAAAACTTAGGAAAGGTTTCAATTTATTTGAATTACATTCAAAGATTTAAGATAGCTAAGATATACCGTTTTGTTTAATATTACAAACACCTGAGGCCTAACCCAGCTAAAGGTAAATAACAAAATAATTTTAAAATAAGAGAGCAAAACATACAATTATAGCAAAATTTGCAATTGTAAACTGATTAGACAAAATTGACTGGCTTATTGAGCTTTATTGAATTCTGAGATAATTGTGACTTTTACTTGTTTAGTGTTGTTTGAAAATGACACGCTAAAAATTTTTATTTAACGTGAAGATGCATCGAAGCCAAAGCTTGAATTTTCAAGAGCACAAATCTAGAGAACCAGACAACCATTTGTGCTGAAAATGCTACTCACTAGTCACTCGCTGGTGGTGACCAATCGATTAGATTTTCAGTACGAACAGTTGTCAGGTTCTCTAGATTTGTGCTCTTGAAAATTCGAGGTTTGGCTTCGATGCATCTTCACCTTAAGACAAGAAAAAGTTTTTGTTTTTTTAGTGTGGGCCTCGAATGAGCTTTTTTTCAGTATGTTTATTTAAAAATTTAGACAATTATCTACAAGTTATCTATACAACACTTTTTGTAAGAGTTGCAATTTTTCGATTATATTTTTTTAAATCGGGTAAAAAGTATTGCCCTTTCCAAAAGGTAGCCCAGGTAACTTTTGGAAAAAAAAACAGTATGCAAAGTGGCTTAGTTAGTCATGGAAAGAATGTCCAGAAAGTTGCATTAAAATCTGAGAGGGTATTACCAACATCAGTTTGAAATACGTCTAAACAATTAATTGCTAATTGGGCATTTCAATACATTTGCAAGGAATTATTATTATTATCACAGACAAACAGACGTCACACTCTCACCGATGTCCATCGACCACCTTTTTAACGGCCGATTCAAATATACGGTAGGTGGCCAATCCACCACCCGCAGCGCTCGCATCGTTTTTGTTCGTGTTTGACGTTTACACACTACCGCCATCTGTTGGTCCATCGGCCAAACACATCGATTTTAGCATTGGGCGTACATGTCCTCGTGACTATGATTTTGATCGCGATTTGTTCAAAGTGTTACGTCTGTTTGTCTGTGTTATTATTATTATAGAGTTTTGGCACCTCAGCAAAAAATGCTGGAAACTTTCACCTACCCCGGGCAATCTGTATGCCAAAGGGGATTAGGCTCTGTGGATCTCATTGGTCGGTTTAACTTATCCTAATGAGTCTGCTGGATGAGCTTCTCAGTTATGGTGGTTCAGGAACCGTCTAACTATGCTGCAGGTTCCAAGAATCACCGCTTTTTGGATGCTCGTCAATTCCAGCTCGTCTAGGGACCTTAGGAGAGATTTCGGGACAATTCCGGTCGCTGAGAGGACTACCGGAACTATACGGACGTCCTCTAGGTGCCACATCTGCTCCAACTCCTCCGCCAAGTCGTGGTACTTCGCTATCTTGTTAGAGAACGTTGATTGGACATTGTGGTCCAGCGGTACAGCGATGTCGATGAGTGTAACTCGTTTCATCCTTTTGTCGTAGACTACAATGTCGGGGCGGTTGGCACGGATGAGGACGTCCGTTATGATCTCGCGATGATTTTTGATCCATTCTATAACATTAAAAAAGTTCCCTGGATGAAAGGCCCTCACAAAATTGTGGTCATGGGGCCCCTACATTTGTAAATCCGGCCCTGCAAATACAACTGTTCGACAATAGTTATTTATGCAACAAGTTGCAAAATGATGATTTTTTCAGCACGAGTTGTACATTTATCCAACGAGGCTCGCCGAGTTGGATAAATACAACGAGTGCTGAAAAAATCGAGTTTTGCAACGAGTTGGATACAACATTTTTTGCTATTACGAAAAATCCATTTAAGCTGGATCATTTCCAAAAGCACAAACAAACATTTCAACAGAAACCACGTGGGCGTACATCCCTACACATATCATTTCAGTATTTTTCAATCGCGTAGGCTGCGACCTAGTAGTATCTACGAACGTCACAAATGTTCTCGTTCACTTCATACAGACCCATATTCCCTACTGGGTGACAGAACAGATGCGTACAGTCGCGGGTTCTTCTGTCACCTCTTAGAACGCTGGACGATCCGTTCCCAAACAAGTATTGTCGGATCTGTCTGAAAATGCAGTTCGCCTAAAATGGATTTTTCTCGGTATCCATATAAGATACCCTGTTTCGGAAGTAGGGCGTATTAGAGCGCATCCGGATGCGAATCGAATGCACCACTTCCGAAGTTAGGTATCTCGCATAGATTCTGAGAAAAATCTAACTTCGGCGAGAAACTTATTCTAACTTTTTATCGCGCCGACAACATCACCAGTCTTGTATCTGGATCACACATCACATAAAATCAGATGCTAAGTATGGCAGAATAGACTGGGATATTTGGTTGACGCCTTCCAAACAGCATCGAAAAGTGCTACTTTTCAGCACCAAAAACAGTGCTGAAAAGTAGCACTTTTCAGCATTGTTTTTTTTTTTGTAGGAAAAGCAGGCTATTATGTAGTGTATCTCATCAATGAAAACTTGATTGGTTTGCAACGGAATCGCAAAAAATATTTTTTGGACGGATCAAAGACGTGTTTATATGGGTCTTACAGTGCAAGAGAAGTGTAGAAAGAGGCAGTTTTCAAATAATTTCCAGCACCCTTGGATTATTTTTTGACAAAGTTTGAAAATTTTGCATTTTCAATTACAAAAATATATCGAGCAAAAATCATTATATTTATGCAACCATTGAATTTGTTAAACCAATATTGTTTACCACATAATGGCTGCAGGGAAAAGTGCATCTATTTAAGAGAATATTAGCATATTATATATTATATGAATGAAGAATGTTAATGATAATTAAATAACCATGTAAGGTTGTGCTCCATATAAATAACATTATTTTTCTATTTCACTCATCTGCCTCATTATATAATAATTATAAGAATATTCTTCGCTGCATTTTGTATAATCAAATAACCCTAATAAGCAATTAAGCTATAATTCATGAAAAGTTACGTTGTACATATTGCATTCCTATTTTTGAGTAAATTTCAATTAACATGTTTTGTGCAAATTAGGAGTGTATTTTTGCCTCAGCTATCTTTTGCTTCACACTAGATTCGAACTCTTATTCCACCGGTGTGACAAAAGTTCGCTTAAGACAATCAGATTTAAAATTATTATAACTAAAAATGGGTAATTATTTTGACCTAAGTTGGTTCAGCAAGATTGTAGCCAATTCGTTGAGGGTTCACTGTGTGAAATAAATCTTTTCAACTGTTATAGTTTCTCTGGAAACATTCATTATCCCACTAAGTTTAAACTTTTGCCCCACCTTACTCTAATGCAGGCCTGTCTAACCTTTTTTTAATCACGGGCCAAATCTTAAAATCAATAATGTGCGCAGGCCAAATTATTTTAATGCAATGATTTCATTGTTTCTTTAAACATAAAAAAACCTATTTATTTGAGTCAAAATCTTGCCGAAGATAGTGTGAGATTTGTTCTCAGATTATTTTTTTTAAATTCTGCCCTGAACCCTGACAGAATTTTGTACAGGGATTTATAAGAAACATTCGCAAAATTCCATCAGGAAATTTTCATAGGAATTTGTCTGAATCTCATCAGGCATTATTTGAAAATCATGTCCATTGTTTTCTAATCATGAAACACCAAATTTTGTGAGAATCTAGCGCAGTCCTTATAATTTGGTCAGAACCCCACCCAAGACACATTTTTAAATTCTGTTCTAGAATCTGGATATGTCTGTTCTGCTCAGAATAAATTAATGAAGGATTGTGTGAGAACCTCTCACAGGATAATTTCCTGAATTCAATGATAATCTTATAAACATTTTGTAAGACTCCTGCCTAAGTTTTCTGTGAAATTTATTTTAAAATCCCATGTAAAACATTACAAGATATCAATATGCCTTTAGATCTGTCAAATATTTGTTATTATCTTACTCTTGTACAAAATGCATGCTAAGGAGGATGATTCAATAAAATTGATTTCTTTGCCTTAAGCTCGACAACATTTGTATGTCCATTTGAAAGTAAAGAAAGTTACTTGAGGGATTTCTGGCATATCATACTCAAACAATTTAGCTATGTTTTGTGTATAAAACGTATTCAATAGACCTGTTCATATTTTAAAAAAATGTCTGGATATCTACCGGTCAAGTAGTATTCGGAGTTCTCATGCCAACAACAATGTCTGGTCAAATTTTCAGCTCATTTGATAAAGATTTCAGTATGCTTCAAGTTGAAAATGTGTTTTTGGGCTTATTTCAAGGTTTGAAAAATCATAACTAGCATGTGGAAAATCAAAACCACTTGCTATTACCACTATTTGAAAGCTAATTCTATTCTGTTAAAGTTTGTCGAACACGCTAATAAAATTAAATTGAGTTTTAACATTGTTTGATCCAAATTTGTTCTCCACAGTACCCAGAAATTAACGTTTTCTCAATATACATGGTATATAAAACACCCATTGGCATTATTTTTTCAGGCCCGTAGTCAACGGGAATCAAACATAATACATTTATGAATTTATTGATCATCAACAGCTTATATGTTGCTCAAGGCAATAAATTACAATAAATGCCCAAAGATCGAGCCCGCATCGCAACCTGATGATAGTTAAATCATGCATGACACATGTACCGAAAACGAATGAATTGAACAAGTTAGCATTGCTTTTTCTCTCCGAGTTATGATTGTTTTTTTCGCATTTCACTGATCATTTAGAACGATTTGAAAACAATCATCATCATCGACTGAGAAAAGGCAGTGCTAACGTGTTCATTTTTTGTATTCTTTGAAGCTCACGGTCGTGATCTTGGCTCACCCACAGTGGATTTACAAATGTGCCTAGTTTTTACAATTTATTTTCGTAAGATAAATGGTAGCTTTGAACGGAATTGACTTTTAGATATGCATAGTCATCATGTCTGAAAATAAAAAATCCGAAATTTTCATGCAGGCATGATTTTTAGTGAAAACACTTCCCGGAAAAAGAGATTTTCAAGAACCTCGAGATACAAACCTCAACCAAACTATGTTAAAACTTGCTCCAATCATAAAATCGTGTTGGGTAAAAGTTCGTAGAATTGGATAAACTACTATGTAGAGGTATTTCCGATAAATTTTGATGTTTCGTTCGGTAGTTATGATTTTTTAAAGCTTGAAAATAGCCCAAAAACACATAATTGATTTGAAGCACAACTAAATTTACTCTAAATTTAGTGAAATATTGGCCAGAAGTTCATTTTGCAATGAAAAATCAAAGTATTGGTTGACTGGGGAGTTTCCAGACATTTTTGAAAATATGAATAGGTCTAGTATTCAATCATCAAAAAAATCAAGCAAATTGCAAAGGATGAAATTTTAATGTAAAAAATCTGAATAATAAAATAACATTAATTTGAAAAATCTTAAGTTGTAATAATTAGCCTTCGACCATTCAAACCTCATATTAGCAGAGCAGCAGAAGGGCTACTTATAAGAAGGGATTCCAAGCACTTTGCGTTCCGCACAAAATGAGGTGACAGGCCTGGTCTCTTGTATAAACTTTTGTAATTTGGTGACTATTCTTATTGCTTAGTGTAGCAGCTGCTTGGTTTCGAACCAGAAAGCTCTCTAGCTTCGTATTCTAAAACCCAAAACAATCGCCCGAAAATCTGTAGAAAACAACTGATTTTTCTCACATGGTCTAATATTGGCATTAGTGGTGTAGAAAAGCAAGATTATATCTTAGTATTATAGTGGCACGCTATTTAGCCTTTTCTGGCATATGCGTATATAAAGCAGTCAGAAATCAAATAACTTCCGTATATCATGGGTTGTACTTACACATCATTTTTAAGGTGAAGATGCATCGAAGCCAAACTTCTAATTTTCAGGAGCACAAACCTGGAGAACCGGCCAGCCGTTCGCGCTGAAAATTTGATCGATTGGTCACCACAAGCGAGTTAAATTTTGAAGATCTAGAAAACTTCTTAAAGGTGTGTGTTGAAAAACATATTTTTTGTTGGAAAAGTTCAAGTTTTTTACTACCAAGGAGATGAAAACTTACGCTTACTACAAAGGGTCCAGAAAAAGCTAAGAATCCAACTTTGACAATGCATATCTCCGTCGTTTTCCAAGCGATTTTTCGAAATTTTTGCAGCAATACAATCAGACGGCTTCTAAGACCAATATCCACTTAAAATTTATTTAAATATATAGTATACCCAAAGTTTGTTAAATGAAGGTACCGTTTTGATTCATATTACGGACAGCCTCAAATTCCGGATACTCTACTTTGTATAAGAAACATTTCACACGAAATGTTTCAATATTTTCCGTTCAAAAGTTCTCACTTTCAAGGCTCGTTTTAATAAGCATTTTCCATAAATATTTATGCAAATTTATAATGCCCAACAGGCTTAGATGTCTCTTTAGTGATTTCACGATTTCAATTGATGATTTGACTTTTCTATTTATGATTTTCATGAGCTGTCCGGAATTTGAATCACAGTGTCCGAAATATGAGGCACAAGTAAGGAAACGTCCGGAATAAGAATCATGAAAAGCCCACATATTTTCATTTATTTAAAATTATCTATGCTGCGGGATCAAAATCTTCAACCATTCGAAAGTTTAATGTTTTGAAGGCTTGAATACGCGGAGAAATCATACAGAATGATTTATTTTATATGATTTCTGATAAGCTATACTTCACTGAGGCCTTAAGTGTCCGTAATATGAATCAAAACGGTACTTCCTAGTTTTAATTGTTACGAATTTGTGGCACAAATTAAACAATATAACTATGTTTATGATGATAAATTATAGTTTTCTTGATAAAAATAAGTTTCTAAAACCTCTCTAACATGTATGGGTTGAAATATATTTTTGTTGATTACACTAAAAATTTGTTTTACTTAAGAAACCACGAAAACTCCTTTTTAACCTGTTCTCCTATGAATCAAAATTAGACCCGGTGACATGTAGTTTTTTTTTGACTCTATGACACTACCCCGAATGCCACTACCCCGACCGCCACTACCCCGAACGCCATTATTCCTTTATTCATTTTTGTAGGTGTCGGGCTACTAGCATTAAGCCAAAGACAAATTAAAGACCTCCATGTCCCTTGCAGTTGCCCAAAATTTTATGGTTCGTAAGGTAATCTAGAATGCCGTTCAAAGTGTACTGCGATCTGTCAAACTTGGGTACCTTTTGCACTACCGAGGGACCAAATGCAGTACTAGAAGTGGTACCCAATCTGAGCCCGAGTGTGACGGACCTGATTAAGCTCTTCTTAAAGATTTCGTTTCTTAAACGATGGTAATGGAAGATCACCCTGAGATAGTCGCTGCAAGTTTTGTTCTAGAGTTAACTGACAGCTGTCGAGCGATAAACATCATTTCATCGTTTCACATCACAAATCAATTATAATAATTTTCGTTTGGCCAATGGTTACCCCAGTCGTTCATGGGGAAAACCATAAAAGCTGATGGTGTGCCTTCCGGACCCTCCGACGGCGGTAGTCGGAGTGGCGTCCGCAAAATAAGTAGTATTCTGGAACGTCGTAGCTACGATAAAGGAAAAACAAAAGCGCAGCTAACCTCAACGCTGCAAACCGACTCATCCGATCAGATAGTGGTACCGGTGGTGGAACCTCATCTAAATCGCTCCCGTAGTGCATCTATGTCCGACTTCCCGGTTTTGGAATCGGAGAACTCTGGTGGTCCAGCACAAGTGTGTCCATCAATTCCACTGCGAAACAGTTTCGAGCTCTTGGTGCAGCAAAACAACATTGATGACGTCGAGAACGAGATGACGAATGTGAGCCAGAACATTCAAACAAATTCTGCTCGTTGTCCTCCTATCACCGTATGGAAGATGTCCGTACAGGACATTAACAAGCTGCTGTATCAACTGAACGGCGACGGAAAGTTCGTGCTGAAAAATTCGAAAGGAGCAGTTCAAATTCGAACAAAGTGTAGTTCACTGTTTGTTGACATCCAAGAGGCACTCAAACAATTAAATGCCGAATTCTACACGCATGCAACTCGTGATAATGCATCAGTGAAAATCGTTCTTTCGGGTCTCCCTGTTTATAACATAGAAGAAATTAAAACGGAATTGGCAAAGAACAACATCTCTCCCCGAGAAGTTAAGTTGCTGTATAAAACAAGGGATAACAGTAATGTACTCTACGTACTAAACTTCGCTAAAGGTACAGTTAAGCTCAACAAGTTGAGGGAGGTCCAGTACCTATTCAACGTTGTAGTCAGCTGGAGACACTGGACACGCAGAGTAAACGATATTCTCCAATGCTTTCGTTGCCAACGCTTTGGCCACGGTAGTCGTCACTGCAACATGCAACTGCGTTGTGTTAAATGCGGTAAGCAGCATACATCTGGCGATTGCACCATTCCTAAAAAAGCATCGGGTGGAAGCATATCCAAAACACACAAAGACATCAAATGTGCTAACTGTGGTCAAAATCATGCAGCAAGTTTCAGGGAATGTCCTTATCGGCTGGAGTTTATCAAACGACAAGTGAGCAGTGTATCTCGTCAAAACCCAAATGGTGGCCAGGCGATTAATCCTCCGTGTAAGTTTACTTCGAGCTGGGTGACCCAAAACCGGTCGTTTGCCGAAGTTGTCTCTCGCCCTACTACATCGGAAATGAGACCAGAAGCTGCTAACATGACTACCGAGAGAAATAACACCAATCTCTTCACCCTTTCTGAGTTTCTCGGGTTAGCTAGAGAAATGTTCAACCGTTTTAGGGGATGTACTTCCAGAGAAGAACAATTTTTCGCTCTACAGGAGCTTATGGCGAAGTATTTATACATTCACTAGCTTACAGAAAGTTAAAGTAATGAACTGGAACGGAAGGTCCGTTCGCAACAAAACCCTGGAATTGTCGAATTTTATTCAGTCGCATGAAGTAGATATTGCAATCCTGACGGAGACATGGTTACAGCCCAATGCATCGTTCTTCATACCCAACTTCTCATGCATTCGGATGGATCGTTCTAACTCAGTGGCAGACCGCGGAGGCGGTGTAGCAATTCTGATAAGGAATGGAATCGACTACAATATGCTCAATTGTTTAAAAACCAAAATCATTGAATCTGTCGGGGTTCGTCTTCATTCGACCATCGGAAGTATTGACATAATAGCAGCATATTTTGCGGGCAGCCGGTCGAAAGACGAACTACTGAAGTTCAAACACGACATCAAAACACTTACTAGACGTTCCGAGGCATTTGTCATCGCTGGAGATTTCAATGCAAGGCATCGTATGTGGCACTGCAGCAGAGTGAATACAGTTGGTAACACGCTGGCAGGTCTAATACAGTCTTCAAACTTCTATGTACACGCCCCTCAGAGTCCTACATACATCCCGAGTGGTACAGGAAGACCTTCAGTCCTGGATCTCGTGCTTTCTAACAACCTTGTTAATAGTTAAAAGTTCCAATAGTTCATCACGATCTCTCATCTGATCATCTTCCAACAATCTTCGAACTTAATACCGGTTCCAGTGTCGTCGTCCGAAACACACAAGTTCGCTGCTACCAAAGGGCCGATTGGTCCCTCTTCAAAAATGTAATCAACTCAAAAATTGATCTCTCCTCGGAGTTAATCAACAACCTACACAGTGTAGCAAACATTGACGAAGCAATCAACAATATAACAACAGTTATATCAGAAGCAGAAGATCGCTCAGTGCCGCTGGTCAGTCCTCCAAACCCTGTTAAAATCATCGTTCCTGACTGTATCAAACTGCTTATACGACTCCGTAACTGCAGACGGCGTCATTTCCAAAGATCAAGGGATCCTGCTTTAGGCCTGATTGTCAAGTCACTGAACACTAGAATCGAAGATGAGCTTGCCAAAATTCGTTACAGGAACTTCGACAATACAGTCCAAGAATTAGTCAAAGGAGGTAAGAAGTTTTGGAAAATTTCCAAGCACTTGAGAAACAAAGTGAAATATAATCCTCCCCTACAAGTTGATAGTAGTTTGATGATATCGCCTGCGGAGAAAGCGCGGGTACTAGCGGAATGTTTCTCCGAAGCACACAATAATTCATTGCCTGGTGTCCCTACTATTAACAGCGAAGTGGAAGAAGCAATAGCTGATGTTGAGGCGCAACAACAAGTCAACGACGACTGGACTACGTATACCAAACCGAAGGAAGTAAACAGCATTATTCGGGGGCTGGCAGCAAGAAAAGCACCTGGGATGGATGGCGTAAAGAACATCTGTATGAAACAATTACCACGTAAAGGCCTTGTCTATTTGACAAAAATTTTTAATGCATGCATAAAGCTTTGCTACTTTCCGCAACAGTGGAAACATGCTCAGGTGATAGCTATCGCAAAGCCAAATAAGGACATCACCAAACCTGAAAACTATCGTCCAATAAGTCTTCTCAGTACTTTGAGTAAAATATTGGAACGGATCATTTTAGCCAGGTTGAATCGACACCTTGAAAATCATGAAATAATTCCAAACGAACAATTTGGATTCAGGAAGGCACACTCAACAAATCATCAGCTGGTTCGGATAACTAAAGCCATCAAAAAAGTCTTCAGCGATCGGAAATCAACAGGAATGGTGATGCTCGACGTTGAGAAAGCTTACGATAGCGTGTGGCAGGACGCAGTTGTCTTCAAAATGATAAAAGCCAATTTTCCGAACTATCTCCTAAGATTGGTACTATCTTTCTTGAAAAACAGAAGCTTCCAAGTCAAAGTGCACGGCGAATTATCTAGACCTTGTGAAATACCATTTGGTGTCCCCCAAGGGTCGGTACTAAGCCCAACCCTGTACAAAATCTTTACAGCTGACGTCATCAAGGTGGATGGAGTCACGTATGCTTTCTTTGCAGATGATACAGGATACTTAGTGACCCATCGCGACCCGCAAGTTATCACTCAAAAGCTTCAAGAAGCCCAACATAAAATCGAGGAATTCCATCGCAAATGGAAAATAAAAATCAATCCTACGAAGACGCAATCAGTCTACTTTACGCGCAATCGTTCTCCTCGGCTGCTCCCAAATGTCGAGATCAGAGCAAACGGCCACAGCGTTCCGTGGACTCCAGAAGCAAAATATCTCGGATTGATTATGGACTCCAAACTGAAGTTCGATAAGCATATCAATCAGACATTGGTCAAGTGCGATAGGCTTATCCGCTCGCTTTACCCACTGGTAAAACGCAGGTCGTCCCTCCAACTTCATAATAAATTGCTTCTATACAAAGGCGTCTTTTGAGCTATACTTACGTATAGATCTCCTGCTTGGATGAACTGCGCTGCGTCTCATAGAAGGCGTTTACAGGTGAAGCAAAATAAGCTGCTGAAGATGATCTTCAACCTTGACCCGTGGTACCCCACTGATGACCTGCACGCCATTGCAAAAATGGAAACTCTAGATGAATTCATCAACCGCATTGGTGAAAAGTTTCTTCTTAGTTGCCAACTGTCCATCAACCCATTGATCGAAGGCATCTTAACAACTTAAATTACTGTGATATTATTTAACACTTAAATCGCTTGGTTTTTTTCTGTTTTTCCAAGAAATTGTTCAATGTTTGTTATTTCGCCCCAAATGTTATCGTAAAATCTAGTTTAAATTCGTAGTTGTAAATCAAATTTGTGTGTCTCTACTATGTCAATAAAGCTTAAAAAAAAAAAAAGTTTTGTTCTATGGAACCCGCTCAAAGACCAACCTGATGGACAATGGCAGAAAAGTGGTGAGCAAATCCATAAGAGACCTGTCTGTTTTAATAAAAGAAGATAAAATAAAAGAAAAATTTATGTTTAGAATTATAGCAGGATTCACTTCAGTGAATGCCTTCATGATATATTCCTTAACCCGTATAGGCTTGAGTGAAAGCAAAAATACTGAAACCCTCACTGCTCAGCGAATTCTTAATGGATTCAAATGATTTTTTGTCAGTATACTGGCACACATATCTAGTTTCTAAAAGTGGACAGAGGAATGCAGAAATATTCCTATGGTCGGAGTTATTCCTGTGGATCACTGGGTCAGGTCGGGTGAGAAGGGTACTATGCGTTTGTGCCCCTGGATGTAGGCAAATTTCAAGACACAGATAATTTCCGGAATCGGTTATAATGTGGCCACTACATGATGGAATTTTAAGAAAATTGCATCGGTATAAACCTTTTGAGAAACGATTGAATTGGATAACTATGAGTTAACGATAAAGTGGCCAATTTATATCTGAACATCTGTGCCAAGCTTATGGGAACACATTTGAGTACACAATTACGTTTGATTTCTACTTTTCGAGCATTGAAATGGTTTAGTATGCAACAAATCTATAGCCGGTTCTTACGGGTAGTACGTCCGAATGGCGACATCTGGTTTATTGTAAACGGTGCAAAACTCTTCATTTATAGTGTTGAATATCAGATCGTAATGATTTATGCAAATTAAAATGATTGTCATTGCAAATAAATAAAGGTAACTTATCATGTCCCAAAAAATACCCCTTTTTTACCCGACTTGACCCAGTGACCCACAGGAATAACTCCGGCCACAGAAATATTTCCGAGTTTCTCTGGCCACTTTTAGAAACAAGATATGTGGGCCAGTAAACTGTCAAAAAATTATTTGAATCCGTTAAGAATTCGCTGAGCGGTGAGGGTTTCAGTATTTTTGCTTTCACTCAGGCCTATACAGGTTAAAAAAAAAGCTTTTCTATATGGAAATATTAGTGACTAGCTTATTTAACAAAAACTTGAAAGAACAGCCTATTCAAAAAGAAGGGCAAATATCTGGTGAAATGTTTGCAGCTATGAGGTGAATGATCACTGTAACAACACGATGCTATGACTCAACCAATATTCATAAAAAGGTAAATATTTGTTTAAAAACAAAATTGAAATACGAACACCATCAAGAAGTCCAAATACCGGTGATCACGCAGCTGTTCATGGCTATTTTTGGTGTTATGAAATTTGTCAATGAACCCTTGTACTGCGAAAGTGCCCACTAAGCTGATAAACAGGCATTGTCTCAGAAAAAAGAGAAGAAGGTAGTTGCCAACAAGATATTTCGAAAGAACAGCAGAAATATAAAAGGGAAATATATGATGAACATTTTACGGACGAATTTTACGCGCCAATAATTACCAGTTTTCATTAGAGACCTATTTTTGCCCGCAAAACAAGATACTGCACGGTATCTCATACTATTCGGGGTACTGACCCATTCGGGGTAGTGGCGTTCAGGGTAATGGCGTTCGGGGTAATGGGATGGAGCCGTTTTTTAGTAACCATGAAATTTTTTTTTTAGTATGGTTCCATGAGTCGATATCGAGTAAAGTCGATTCACAAAGGTTTCAGTGTAGTTTGCTACAAATCCAACATCAATCAAAACGAACGACGGCCTTAAAAGCTTGATTAAATGTTATTTATCTATAAAGTTTTGTGAAAAATTTATCCGATTTGGCATTTAAATAATAGCCCGCCTAAGTAATTATTTTGTTAGAAAATCCCATAAAAATGTATATGTATTGTCCAATGCTTTATGTTATTTTTAAAACCAGACGTTTGTCTTTCAGATTCACTTTTTGTAATCCTATTTCGAATCGGTTTACCGGTATGTATATAAAAATTCTTTTCTCACAAACAAGTTTCTTCTCCAACTTCACACATATGCTTTTCCAAGCGGTTCACATATTTTCACATGCCAGACCAACTTTTCGACTGTACAAAAAATCGTAAACTAAGTTTTCTTATATCACAAACAGTGTATCCGTATGAGCTTCGTCGTTCACAATTGTAGCAAACTATCTGCAATGTCACCAGAAAACTTCTTCGAGCATATGTGCTGGCTTCGTACGATAGCGAAGAATATCCGCAGGTAAATGCACACAGTTGCACAGTCACGTCGAGTTATCGTCCTATCATATCCCGTCGCTGATCGTTGCCAACAAACTTTCCAACTGTGCACAAACTTCCTTCGAATCGCGTTCCGAAGGGAAACACTAAATTCCACAAATGTTGAACCAACTGCCGCGGCTCACCAAGCGATAATGACACTCACTCCTCGGAGTCTGCACTTCAGAAGCTGTCCGCAACTCCGTTACGGGACGGTTGACAATTTCCATTTAGCACCATCCGTCTCCAACTCCTCCCCCTGCACATTCAGCGTTTTCCCATTTTCATCCACCGGTTAACACGTTCACTCAATTGAATGTTTGTGTAATGATTATTATAATAAAAAGTAATCAAATTGAGTGTCGTACAATCGACCTTAACTCACGCACACACACAAACAACGGAGTAGAACCGAGCGCGCGCCGAATATCTGCCTTGACACGGACACTTGAAATATGCCGCAAATGTACCGGAACCCAATATCCTCCGATTGTTGTTCCAGAGGCCGCGATTTCCATTTCCCCGAGGGAAAATCACCCGGTTGAGGGAAGCTTGACTCGGTATATAACAAAAAACAGCCGACGGATCCACGGGAAAGTATATGTATGATGTGAATTTCCGCCCGGCGGAAAACTTCGAACGCAAACGCCGCAGCACGCTTCCTAGTTCCGATTGGGACGATGTACGCTATAAAATGTGCTGTTAAACCGATGAAAACGATCCTCTGAATGTGGTAGCTACTGTCTTTTAGCATCCAATCAAAATCCAATATTCATGGTGCGCTCTCTTCGAATCCGTCGCTAGGATGGGTCGGGATTTTCCTCTCTCTCCTCATGGGGAAGGAAAATGCTCGAATGCGCGCTTTACGTCTTACGGTAGTGCATCCATTAGTGCGGAAGGTGAATAATAGCCGAATGTAGGTGAATATAGCCACTGCGATTTGTTAGATTTTTTGACGTTGGATAACGTCTTACGGCAACATATGGGGGTACAATTCAGAAAAACGAAAAATTGAGCATGTAACGAAAAATGGTCAGGTTTTGACCGCTAATAACTCAGTCGTTTATCGATAGATTTTCAATATTTATCCATGAATCGATTGGAAATTTATCTACGCGTCGATTCAAATGGAGGACCCTATTGATTATTAGCAACAAACTATTGAAATATCGTAAAACGTTGACCCCTTTCTTATCTAACCAATCACGTTCAAGCACATTTTTCGGTTCCGCTTCCCACTATAAAAGCGCACCGCACCCTGCTTCTTCCCTCATTCTTCTTTTTGCCGTCAGACTGTGAACACGGTCGGCGAGCAAATTTCGAGAGTCATTCGCGTCCTCAGTTCAGTTTTCAATAGGACGCGAATACAACACGCATTAGAACCGCAGAACCACGCATTTCGGAGCCGCAGCAACTGAAGCCGCTCATTTGAGTGCACCAGCCAGCATAATCGTTTTCGGCCAGAAATCGTCGCTACCAGCCAGTGCTCCGCTGTCATTGCCATGCGGGAGGCTAGCGCGGTCATTCTGGTTCATTAGATCGAGCGGCACAGCCGTCACCGTCCGTGTAATATTCCCTAATTTGTACGAGATGGCTGAAGAAAATCGACCAAAGCCGCTTGTTGAAGCGCACATCGTCATCAGCACCGCAAATCTCATCGGGCGAGGAGGATTGCAACCAGTGCGCCGTCAAAGTTTGTCTGTGTTACGCAAATTCAACAATTCAATCGGCACTTTTCAGAGCCAACAAATGTGTTTTAAAGAGTTGATTGTGTAATATTCTTTAATTTATTCGAGATGGCTGAAGAAAATCGACCAAAGCCGCCAAAATGTGTCCGTGTTACGCAAATTCAACAATTCAATCGGCCCTTTCCGGAGCCAACAAATGTGTTTTAAAGAGTTATTTGTATAATATTCCCTAATGTGTTTACCACATACTTGCTATAACCTCTTAATTCATCTCATAGCATCATACAATAGTTGATTTATTACGAATAATTGACAATACGGCAATTTGAAGCTGTTTCCGAGGATGCTGCTGCAGTACCGTCGGGTTGCAATAACAGCATAATGCTAATCTGTACATCCCTTACCCAGACATCAGTTTCATATAGCCTATTTCCCAGATAAGAAAACGAAGAATATGAAAGGAGGAGCATCACCTGCTATTCTAAGGGTATAAAGCATCCCTCCTTCGTTGAATCTGGTTTCAAGGGACGAATGACCTTCGGGTTAAAGTCCCTCTCAAACAACAACAACAACGAATCTGGTTTCATTCTGTTTTCGCTTTCGAGCTGGTAAGAGCTTCTCCAAACCTGCTCAGCTCCTCGCCACCAGAGGCAAGCTGAAGAAAGTCGACCAAAGCCGCTTGTTGAAGCGCACATCGTCATCCGCACCGCAAATCTCATCAGGCGAGGAGGATTGAAACCAGTGCGCCGTCAAAATGTGTCCGTGTTACGCAAATTCAACAAATCAATCGGCCCTTTTCAGAGCCAACAAATGTGTTTTAAAGAGTTGATTGTGTAATATTCCCTAATTTGTTCGAGATGGCTGAAGAAAATCGACCAAAGCCGCTTGTTGAAGCGCACATCGTCATCCGCACCGCAAATCTCATCAGGCGAGGAGGATTGAAACCAGTGCGCCGTCAAAATGTGTCCGTGTTACGCAAATTCAACAAATCAATCGGCCCTTTTCAGAGCCAACAAATGTGTTTTAAAGAGTTGATTGTGTAATATTCCCTAATTTGTTCGAGATGGCTGAAGAAAATCGACCAAAGCCGCTTGCTGAAGCGCACATCGTCATCCGCACCGCAAATCGCATCGGGCGAGGAGGAATGAAACCAGTGCGCCGTTAAAATGTGTCCGTGTTACGCAAATTCAACAACTCAATCGGCCCTTTTGAGAGCCAACAAATGTGTTTTAAAGAGTTATTTGTATAATATTCCCTAATGTGTTTACCACATACTTGCTATAATCTCTTAATTCATCTCATAGCATCATACAATAATTGATTTATTACGAATAATTGACAATACGGCAATTTGAAGCTGTTCCGAGGATGCTGCTGCAGTGCCGTCGGGTTGCAATAACAGCATAATGCTAATCTGTACATCCCTTACCCAGACATCAGTTTCGTATAGCCTATTTCCCAGATAAGAAAACGAAGAATATGAAAGGAGGAGCATCACCTGCTATTCTAAGGGTATAAAGCATCCCTCCTTCGTTGAATCTGGTTTCATTCTGTTTTCGCTTTCGAGCTGGTAAGAGCTTCTCCAAACCTGCTCAGCTCCTCGCCACCAGAGGCAAGCTGAAGAAAGTCGACCAAAGCCGCTTGTTGAAGCGCACATCGTCATCCGCACCGCAAATCTCATCAGGCGAGGAGGATTGAAACCAGTGCGCCGTCAAAATGTGTCCGTGTTACGCAAATTCAACAAATCAATCGGCCCTTTTCAGAGCCAACAAATGTGTTTTAAAGAGTTGATTGTGTAATATTCCCTAATTTGTTCGAGATGGCTGAAGAAAATCGACCAAAGCCGCTTGCTTAAGCGCACATCGTCATCCGCACCGCAAATCGCTTCGGGCGAGGAGGAATGAAACCAGTGCGCCGTTAAAATGTGTCCGTGTTACGCAAATTCAACAACTCAATCGGCCCTTTTGAAAGCCAACAAATGTGTTTTAAAGAGTTATTTGTATAATATTCCCTAATGTGTTTACCACATACTTGCTATAATCTCTTAATTCATCGCATAGCATCATACAATAATTGATTTATTACGAATAATTGACAATACGGCAATTTGAAGCTGTTTCCAAGGATGCTGCTGCAGTGCCGTCGGGTTGCAATAACAGCATAATGCTAATCTGTACATCCCTTACCCAGACATCAGTTTCATATAGCCTATTTCCCAGATAAGAAAACGAAGAATATGCAAGGAGGAGCATCACCTGCTATTCTAAGGGTATAAAGCATCCCTCCTTCGTTGAATCTGGTTTCATTCTGTTTTCGCTTTCGAGCTGGTAAGAGCTTCTCCAAACCTGCTCAGCTCCTCGCTACCAGAGGCAAGCTGTTGTACGAGATGGCTGAAGAAAATCGACCAAAGCCGCTTGTTGAAGCGCACATCGTCATGCGCATCGCAAATCTCATCGGCGAGGAGGATTGAAACCAGTGCGCCGTCAAAATGTGTCCATGTTACGCAAATTCAACAATTCAATCGGCCCTTTTCAGAGCCAACAAATGTGTTTTAAAGAGTTATTTGTATAATATTCCCTAATGTGTTTACCACATATTTGCTATAATCTCTTAATCTCATTCCATCATACAATAATTGATTAATTACGAATAATTGACAATACGGCAATTTGAGGCTGTTTCCGAGGACGCAGCGTAGTTAACGTCATGCAATCGGGTCTTGTACACAGCCCCCTTTGATTTTTGTATAGAAATAAAAATAAATTAAAATATAAATTGCATGGCGCGTGAGAAATCTGAAACCCCCTTCCCCCCTGAAACTTTATGTAATAAATGGATGGCCCCTAAGGATATTATTTCCATCTATTAAATGTAAGGACTAAAGAATATGATTATCTCTGGGATTATTCATAAGGAACGGTCGCATTTCCCAAGTGATCCATTTTATTCATAATTTTCTTGTCAATTATCGCAGTCATGATCATTGATTAGTTGCGAGTTTGGTGATGCATTCCCTATTACGGACATCATTTTCATACTACAAACAGATCACCCAAAACTCTTTCTCTGTTTATTTGGAGAGCAAAAGTTACCGCCCATGCTTCTTCTTCCATCGACCGGTTCTATCGGTGTTGAAGTGTTAACCGAACCAACCAAATAATAATACTCAATATCCATAATAGATCAGAATTGACATGCAACAAATAGTTTGAAAATTGATTAGATTTTTAGATTTCTAGGTAAATCTTTCATAAGTTCGTGACGGTCCTAAATCAGGAAATAGAAGAAGCTAACGTTATCCAACGTCAACTTGGCGGTCGTATCTCGGAAACAACCTCTTACTTTTTTATCAAAATTTTATACACGGTTTCTATGTTTCAAATAGATATATGCAAAACGATGAAAAAAAAATTTTTTTGAGCGAAGTAACAAACTTAGAAAAGTTTTTTCTTACAAAGATTATTGAGGACGAGCACCCCGATCAGCGGATTACAACAAAATTGTATCACAATTATATCAAAACTGGTTAAGAATTACAGATTTTGTTTTATTTTTGTTATAGATTTAATTCAAAGGTTTTGTTCTTCACATAATTGTTACACAATTTGTTACGACGAATTTAAAAGCAATTGCTTGTACATGATCAGTTTCATTCCATGTAAACATCTGAGTTACAAATACTGTAATAATGCTGTCGATTTTGCAAAACTTGAAGCCGTCTGGATTTACACGCAATTCCTCAAACAATGTTTAAATAATGTATCGAAGAATGAATGCAAGCTTACATAATATAATTTTATCTTCAGTTTTATAAGTTTAAAAATCGTAAAACTATGTGATAAATAATACCGCACTATTTTAAGAAACGCTGTAGCAGGCTTTAGCATTCATTCCAAAATGCAGGGCCTGCTTGAGCACAAACATGACAAAATCGGTTCACTACGTAGTAGTGAATTAGGCGATTCCTACATTTTGTTTCGAGCCAAAGTAATAAATTTAAATTTCATCATTCTTCCAAAACCTTTAGCATATCATTGTTTGCTATCGATCAACAAATTTCGTTCAGCCGGCCCTGTTCATCAGCTCTGCAAGGGTGGTGGGTGGAAAAGTGCCGATGCACCCAATTCCAATTTTCACCGAGAGAGCGAGAGTGTGTTCGTGTACACTGACGATAACTGCAGTTATCCTTGTTCTGCCACTTTATGGTGATGTTACGATGATAGAGATGTTCGTTTTATTGCTTTCATCTCTGTCTGGTGGTAGCTTTGGGAAACATCCCACCTTACTTATCGACGGATGTAGTGACAGGAGGGTGTGAAAGTGATTTCCATAATGGGTGATTTTTCTGCCCCGGAAGTCGATGATGGGTCGCATTGGGATCGTGCTGATACCGTTTTAATCAGTGCTGATAGTTTGACCCGGATAATGGAAAAGACGATTTTTCTTATTCTCCTGTTGCGTATCTTCATCTAGCGAGTCTTGAGAGAGTGGCGGTGAGATTAGGTTTGGTTATGAATCTGAAATGTTTATCTTTCGATGATGAGTTGGAAACAACAGGTCCGATTGATGACGCTGAGAATGATGAATCTTTGCGGGCTAAAGAGAAATAAATTCCTTTTTCGTGTTTCTTTCTATAAATTTTAAATTCTTTGTCTTAGCTTAAATGGTAAATCGTCTCTTTACAATAAATTGAACGTATTGATGAATATTTTGGGTATCTTTTTCTGATTAACCTTTACGTTACCGACCTCCGACAAGGCATTTTAAAATAGCTGCCATTTCGTCAATTTCTATTAGATTTTTTGGAAACCACCCTCAGTTTAGTTTGAAAAGGTTTCAGTTATCTGTCATAAATGGACAATGCTGATTTCAGAACCATGCCGAAGATATTCCGGGTTGTACTGGGGTCACGAGGGTGCCAAATTCGGGAAATGTGATTTTTTTTTATTTATTGCAGTTATACCATTGAAGTTTTTATGTAAAACGTGAGATAATCATCGATTGTCATCATTTCAACATAATTTGAATAAGTGTACCGTTCCGGAACATCGTAGCCGGTTCCGCCACGGCCAGTTTAGGGACATTTCCGTTTCATGTCCAAAACATTCCGTGCGACGTCTCAATCTTCTTGAAATCGAAAGAACATGTCAATAAAGGAAGAATAAACTAAATATCAATAAATGTGGCCACTCCAGAGCACCTGATACAGGTTCCGTCAGGGCCTCTTTGGGAACATTTCCGTTTTTTTGTCGGAAACATACCGTGTGACGTCTTAATCTTCTTGAATTGGAGGGAACATGTCAATAAAAGAAGAAAAACTCAGTACGAATAGATGTAGTCATTCCAGATCTTCAGGAACAGGTTCCACGAGGGCTTCTTGTGGAACATTTCCGATTTATGTCCAAAAACATACCGTGCGACATCTCAATTTTCATGAAAATAAAGAACTTGTCAATAAATGAAAAATAATACGATAATCAAAGATTTGGCTACTCCAGAGCTTCTGGCCCATGTTCCACAAGGGCTTCTTTGGCAACATTTCTGCTTTTTGTCCAAAACATACCGTGTGACGTTTCAATCTTTGTGAATGTGTCTATAAAAGATGAGTCAACTTATACACATCTGATGTGGCCACTCCATAGCTTCGAGCACAGGTTCCGCCAAGGCCTCTCCTTGGGGATATTTCTGTTTTAAATCCAAATAAAACCGTATGACGTGTCAACCCTCGTGAATTCGAAAGAGCATGTCATTAAATGAAGAATGACCTCGCTACCAACAGATCTGGCGATGGGACCGGAAACACAATCGTTTGGCATGCAACTCGTAATCGAGTTATATCGGGAGTCCAGTTTTTGGCGTGATTGTGTCATAGACCGCATAACCATTATCACCACCTGTTCCCACTAACCCGATATCCTTTACAAGACAACAACTGTGGAGATGCAGAGGTATATTCGGTCTTTGAACTCTCGATTCGTGCACTTTGAGGATGGTTCGCTCATTTAAGGTGAATATGAATCGAAGCCAAAGTTCAAATTTCCAGGAGCACGGATCTGGAGAACCAAACATCTGTTTGAGCTGAACACCTTATCGATTGCTCACCACCAGCTAGGGACCAATCGATTGAGTTTTCAGCTTAAACGGATGTTTGGTTCTTCAGATCCGTGCTCTTGAAAATTTGAAGTTTGGCTTCGATTCATCTTCACCTTAAAGCCTCATTCATTAAATCTCTGTGCAACTTTGACTGTTCAGATCAATCACGGAATGCAACTACGAAGCGTTCATCTATGCTTGAGCTCATGTTCATTTTCCGCAAGGGTTTTACTTACAAATTCTACATGCATTTTTTATTTTTGAAGCTTGAAACTTAGTTAGCCAGTTCACCTCAATTCAAATTGTATTGCTCTGGAGTGGCCAAATCAATTGATACTTAATTGATTCACCGTTTATTGACAAGTTCCCTCGAATTCTTGAAGATTGAGACGTCACACCAAAGACAAATTAAAGATCTCCATGTTTCTTGCAGTTGCCCAAAATTTTATGGCTCATACGGTAATGTAGAATGCCGTGAAAAGTGTACTGCGATCTGTCAAACTTGGGTACCTTTTGCACTACCGAGGGACCAAATGCAGTAATAGAAGTGGTACCCTATCTGAGCCCGAGTGGGACGGACCTGGTCACACGGTACGTGGAACATGTGCCACGATATCTGGAGAGGCCACATCTGTTTGTACCGAGGTTTTTCTTCCTTTAATGACATGTTCTCCCAAGTTCATGAAGATTGATACGTTGAGCATTTTACATGAAGATCGACATGCGCTGCTATTAACAACACTATGATTCATGGATGTATTTCAATTTCTGCTCTTATGAAAATCAAGCGCGCAGTACAGTGCATGCAAATTTTAATCATTTTTCACGAGGGCCCCACATTTTTTAAACTTCTCTTCTTACTTATGGTTTCCTACGGATGTTTTCCCAAGACATATTTGATATTAAAACCATAAAAAATGAAAATTTTGAAATTTAAAAACATTTGAACTCCATATCATTATTTGTACCTCTTTTTTAATGTAACAGTGATGGTAATAAATTTTTGAGCTGGTAATATTTTCACAGTAAATCATGCATTAAATACGGTCAAAACTCTGGGACCCCGCCAAAACCACGATATATTGGTTTTATCGCTTTGGTCATCCACGAGATTTGGATAATTTTGACGAGAATTGCCATTGTCCATAGTTACAGCATGCTGTCCAACCGATTACGTTACCGCTTCTGTTTCGCTGCCTTTTTAGTGCGAAATATGACCAAACTTCCTACCTCCACTATCGGAGCTACCTCCAATAAGTGATCATTTATGTTATTATTCACATTGGGCAATTTTGCTCCGTCGATTCATTTTGCAACATTGTCCCCTACTCTATTTTCCTTGCAAACGCTTTCTCCAAATCCACCATCACCAATCTTCTTCGAGTGGCATTTGTCACCATTCGTCAATCGTGCGCTAGGCTAGACTAGAACGACCATGATGCAATTGGGGAAAGCGCCATTCGTGCATTCCGACAGAGCCATCGATTGGAACCGATTGAACACTCACACAGATACCTACGAATCAGCGGCTGGCGTGTAAAAGATGGAGAAACAATGCGCTTACGCTCTCGCGTTTGCATTCGTGCATTCACCATTGGTCGATCGGTGGTGGCGCGGAAAGCGACAGACTCTCTCGTGGGTGGAGCTTGTAGAGCTGATGGTTGCGGACGGAAAGGAATGGATATATTTTCAATCAGACCAATATGGTGGTGGACAGTTGTGTGGGACGAAACGGCAACAGGGCATTAGCAGGTGTGAGAAAGTATGAATGGAATCGACGGAGAAAGCATATTCGAAATTGCACACGTACGATTCGAGCGAATGCTTTGCGGGAAATGAATGGGAAAAACTTTGCGGGCTATTAATATTGATTCAAAGTGTTTCGCACTTTGCAGTGGGGATCAAAAATAGTCCACTTTATTTCAATGTAATACAGAAGGAAAGTTGGTGAAAACAACGATAATCGCTACACAGCGGTTACCGTCGATTGCTAACAGCATTTCTCTTTTTATGGTTATTGATGATCGAGCATTTTTATGACGCGATAAAACTTGGTGGTGTTAAGGAGTTCATGGAGGGGGATTAAAGACATAATGAACTATAATGGGACGATTTTTTTATATAAGAAGTTTCATATTACATGGATGGAAATCTACATGATTATGAGCAATATATTTTTTCTTCAATAATAAGGGCTAGAGAATAAATATTTTGCTCATAAACTTTTTGAATTCAATTGATAAATTGTCACTATAATTTTCCATCGAAAATTGATTTCTAGTTTTTGTTAGCTTCAAAACAGATTATAAACAATACAACAAAGAAGCAGATTGTTTAGTGAAGTAATGCAAGCAAAGTCCTTCTCACAAGCTAGCACTGTGCAAAGTGCGATTATTTTTCGCGACGATAATTTTGAAAAACTCTAAACATGTTTTTAGATCGCCAAGTTACTTCAGTAATGATCGTGCAGAATGCACTAAAACGATCTGAAGTAACTGCGACGATCTATAAGCGATTTTTACAAGATCGTCGGCGCGAGAATTTTTTGCGCCATGCATAATGTGAAAAACAGTCAACTTTCCACATCTCGATATCTCTCACTATGTCGATGATTTCTTCATTTTGTATACAATTTCCCTCTCCACATCTCGATATCAACATATCTCGATGTGTTTCTGTTAATTTTTTGCTCCCATTTCCCTCCATATGTCGATATGATCAATATCTATTGATATCAATATCGAAAGTTACTGGACCAATTTTTTGGCATTCTAAACAAATTAGGAACGCGTCGTCTCACCTCACACGCCGCGCAGAATAAGCACAATTATCTCCCATATCTTCTCTACCATCGATGGCCATCCATGCGATAAAAATCGTGTTTTAATGATATTTTAGCTTTTTCGGTGGTGATTTGAGGAAATACTGGAAATACTATGGAGACTTTTTTGAAATTGGCTTGCTATTATTTAGTTCTATATGGGATTATAGCCCCACCTCAAAAACCAAAAAAAAATAGTTCAAAAACAGATTTCAGCAATTTTTTTCAGATTAGGGTTTAAAGAATGGGCACTGTGTCCGTTTGATTTTGGCAGTAAGCCCAATTATTTTTATGTTGTAAAAATCGAACTGTGTCAAAATCTAACAATGTTCCATGGTGCACATTTCTAACACGATTTACTGTGAATGGAATTAGAACAACCTTCGTTTTGATTAAATTGTAGAAATTGTTGATAATTATTGCAAACATCTAACTAATTTTGGAAAACCGTTTGATGTTGGCACGATGTAAAAATGTATGTTGCCGGACGATATGTTGCTAAAATCAAACGGTTTTGTGTTGCTAAAATCGATCAGGCATAACCGTCCCATATGTATTTACGAACCAACACCTTTGTTGATTGCAACATTCATGCTTCCATAAGTATAAGGAATCTCTGGTAGAATCCTGATATCAATAAGGAACATCTGCAAGAATCCTGATTTTTTGACGAAATTCCTGAAAGATATTGTTGTGGAATCTGCAAAAGCAATTGTGATGATTTCTCTAATAAAATAATGATACACTCAAGATAATGTCTCCATTTGATTCATGTGCAAACCTACATGGATTTTTGCAATGGGGGTTTGCATATGCAAAGTATGTGCTGAATCAATGAGTTAACGCCAATCTTTATCCTCATTGAAAGAATGATGTCTGCACATATAATCCATGGACTAGGCACATACTTTTCAGGGGATGCATCAATGGAATATATTGATCTACCTTATTAAGATGTTTACAATGTTTTTTCATTCATAAAACACATGGTATTCAATTTTGTTTTGTGAATCAGATATATTTCGAACATGTACTATTAGCACAGATTGATGCACAAACCATAAGCATGTTTATTTTACAGTTTAACGTCACCTCGTTTAATTTGCTCTCACCAAACTCTAATCCTTTTCTGCTAACTGCTAAAACTCACCAGAGCATCTTCCAGTTGTGATAGTTGATGGGAAAGTATTTTCACACCTGCAAAGACGATATGTGTTGATGAATTATCATTTCTAACATTTTTTCATAAGATTTATATTCAAATAAATACCTTTAAGTTATCAATAGAAAACGATGTAATTCTTCTTCGGCTGCTATCTTCGTTTATACCATGTGATATGGGATACACATAAGTAAATTCTACACATACCTTTAATATGACCCAGATAGAAAGTATTCGATGAGAATATGGTGAGTATGTGGGCCAAATAAATCTAATGGAAATCAAAAATTGAGCTCTGTATATGCAACTGCACATATATTTAAGGGAGCTATTATCTTGAGTGTAGGATTTCCTGGACAAACCTTAAGTGGAGGATTTCAATAAGCGAATTTCTAACGAAATTGTTTGCATTTCTTTTTTGCATAATTATTTTCAAATGGTATTCTATTAATATAATGTACAACAAATTTTGGAAAACTGTTCACATAAATTTCTAGGTTATGAGCTTTTAATATTTGCCAGGCTGTTATGTTTTGTAGGAACTCCAGTTGAGTTTCATCTTGAATTTCCTTAAGAAGCCTTGTAGATTTTCTTTAGCATCAAATTATTTAAAAAAAAATGGTAATAATCTCAGGAGAGAGTTTTGAATGAGAAAGCTAACGAGTTACGCCCCTTTGAGGTGTAACCATTGAAAACACTTATTTCAAATAGATTAATTAGGCATTCTTGTGCTTATTCTGCGCGGCGTGTTAGTCGTGATGAGTCGCTCTCACCGCGAGTGATGTGAGTCGACTAATGTTAATGAAATGGGAGCAAATAGGGTTACCATCCGTCCTGATTTAGCAGGACATGTCCTAATTTTGAGATTCTTTCAAGGCGTCCTGATTTATGTTTTATATTTCATGTTTTGTTCTGCTTTTTCCTGCATGACGAACACCTTGGAATATTTCAAATAAGGAAAAGCTATCATAATAGGTAGTCACAAAAAAAAACATTAATTTTCAAATGGCATCTATCCCAAAATCCATCTATGTGGCTTATAAATCAACTTTAGCCCCATAGAAAGTTTAGAATGAGGTTCATATTGTATAACAATACCTTCAGATTCAGTCGATGTTTGGCGATTCTGGTGTTGTTAATAAAATCATTTGGGCTAATACTTAAACAAAAGCTTTCATCTTAGAAGTATTTTAATACAGTTCTATTGCTTTCATAATGAAATGCCGATTATTAATTCAGCACAGATGGTATCAATCATGGGAACATAAAACTGTTACCTATCTCTGTGCAATATTTGCATCACAGCATGGCATTCTCTCTTTATTTTGACATATTTTTCGAATTCAAATAAATATCAAATGAGATAGCTTTTACGAGTGTTGTCATCATTAAAGATGTTCTCAGAAAATACAATTTGCAATTCCAGATGCGTTTTTTTTTCAGTATTGGGCGTTTTATCACTGCGACCATTTTGTTGTTCTTTAAGTGGAGTTAATATTTATAAAAACCATGGCCGAAACTACAAAATTAAACTAAGGTAGCACGACCGCCTAGCATCTCGCACTCCATGAGTACTGCAGAAATTCTTAACGATCTTTAGCGAATAATCACTAGTTCTTAATGGAAACATAACGGACGCTTTTTTGTGAAACTTCTAAAGAGATTCTTAGCAGATTCTTTGTGAAGCCATGATTCAAAGAATTTAAGCGGCATTTTCTTGCATCATCCTTAATAAATCTTGGGAACTTGGGGCGATTTTCGAATATCTTTTTAGATTCTATTAAATATACTTTTGACATGCTAAGGCTGTTTTACTTTTGACATTATTAGTAATTCCATAGCAAGATCTACAACAGATACCAAGCAGATTGATTTAAAAATCATCGGTAAATTGCTGGATTTCCTGGACTAAATAGATACATACATATTTAGAATCGGTAGATTCTAGAAGAATACCTGTTCGTAGATTCCTGACGAAATGCTTGATGTAATTTTAAGCGGCAGTCGTGTAAATAGGATCCCTACTGTGGTTTTTGGCAGACTTTAAACAATAACCTTGAAAAAATACATGTCAGATACCTAGCAAAATCAAAAGTCAAAACACACTAGTGTCTTCGAAATGGTGTTAGATTCTTGTTCTTGCAAGATACTAGTTATATTTCTGAATTTATACTTATGTTCATACCCACTAATTAAAAGCTTCTTATGATCGTGCATTAAAAGTCCTCAACATGAACAAACAAAAAATATTATAGTAATCGTTGCTGTTATAAATTTGAGACAAAAAGGAATTTGCATAGAAAAATTGCAAAATGTCCTGATTTCGAATCTGCAGGGAATGGTCACCCTAGGAGCGAATCGACAATTTTCACCTCATTCGACTCGTCTCACCTTACACGCCGCGCAGAGTAAGTACATCTAGTACCGATAAACATGTTCAAATAATTTTAATGACACATTGCACTTACACGTCGCCAAAGTCTTTCACAATTGGGTCCTAAAATGTGTAATGAATTCTTGTTTTTATTTAATAATACGAAAGAGCATGTTCTTGTAACTACTTTAGCAGTTTTCCAGCTCAAATAACGGCTATAACATATTTAAAATTTAATTTTATAAATTGTTCCAAATATGAACCCTGACACTTTTGATCATGTTTGACGTTCACTTTGTCGACAAAAATGCCACAGGGCTTTTAGTTTTAACACTGGGGTTGTTCCTATCTGACATTTCAGAAGGGACACGGAAAACTAAATATACCCAAAAAATTGAGTTTAAACCAAAGGGGTGTGACAAAATCCCAAAAACAAGAAAAAAATGTTTTATTGACTTTAACCAACGAAAATCATTTATAAATTGAGTAAACATGTGTTTTTGGCCCAAACTTAAGCGTTTGGTATCAAAATTGGGACAAGGCTTTAGGACCCTATTGATCAATTTTTCAAAGGCTCGCTCAAGCGTTGTAAAGCATTACGGAACCATTTTTTGTTTTATTATTATCATTCAACAAACTTGGTTATAGCGCAACTAGCTACTTCTTCGGCTGTTTCTAGTTTTTATGTTTTTATGCATAAATTTGAAATAATACAGCATTGCAATACACAAATTGAATGATTTAGCAGTTTTGGGCGTAAAGGCTTTTTTTGTGTATTCTGCTCATTTTTTTTTTTCTTAAGTCGCCTAATGGTCCTAGCAATAATTTCTGGCTACGCCACTGCATCATATAAATAAAACAACGTGTTAGGAGGAGTTCGGGTCAGCATATCGATAAAACTATCTCTTGATGTACTGTTTTTCGACACACTCAAAAGAATTTAGTCTTCGAATTACAAAGCCTTCTAATCTCCCTACAAAACGTTCTAATATCCCTACAATGTATACCCTGAATTGACACTGAATAATCAGAATAATTATCAGGTTGTATATTACGGTATGTAACAACTTGTGCGCTATTTCATATAATCCTTTGTTCCAACTTCAGCATCAATAGTTCTACGGCTTCAGTAAAAGTTTAGCTAGGTTTAATGAATAAAAATTTTCTACTTACTATTTCAATTCAACAATTAATTTCGGTAACAATCCTATTTCTCTAGTATTTACAATAAATCTTCGATAAATTCAATATTCTTACACTTCACTTTCAACGCTTCCAACTAGCATTTAACTAATATGTCAGCGCCCTACGGTTTGACAGTCACGCTCTCAGCTAAACCTACGTTTTCATGGTCGCGTCCACGGAGTCCCTTTCCCTTCCCGGCCTAACACAACTAAAAATGATAATATTTTAGTTCTTTTATCGTAGATTTTTTCTTTTTTTCAATGATTCGATTATCCGGAGTGAAAAAAAATCGATACTCCGGATAATCGAGTCCAACCTGTATTAAATATGATAAAAACAGAGTGGTTCATGGATTCTACGTAAATTCCAGTTTTGATTAACAAAAAATCGTAAATTGTTCTGTGGCCCTGTTAATTGGTCTACCTTTTATAAATGGTTTGAATCCTACACCATTAGTCCGACTCTTGTTGCTTCGCGTTTTAGGCGGGTGAACAAATCTGCCACCGTTTCAAATTTTCTCCCAATAATATCCATGTCGTCCGCGAAGCAAACCAATTGTCCGGATCTCGTGAAAATCGTGCCTCGACTGTTAAGTCCGGCTCTCCGCATGACACCTTAAAGTGCAATATTGAACAACAGGCACGAAAGTCCATCGCCCTGTCGTAGTCCCCGCCGAGATTCGAACGAACTGGAGTGTTCGCCCGAGATCTTCATGCAGTTTTGCACACCGTCCATCGTTGCTCTGATCAATCTTGTGAGCTTCCCAGGATAGCTGTTCTCGTCCATGATTTTTCAGACTATCGTATACCGCCTTGAAATTGATGAACAAATGGTGCGTAGGGACCTGGTACTCACGGCATTTCTGGAGGATTTGCCGCACGGAAAAGATCTGGTCCGTTGTCGAGCGGCCGTCGATGAAACATGCTTGATAACTTCCCTTGAATTCATTTGCTATACGTGATAGACGACGGAAGATGGGATAAACCTTCGTAGGCGGCGTTTAGGATAGTGATTGCACGATAGGAAGATTACTCGAGAAATTCATTACATCATTGAAAAAAATCCTTTATACTTAAATCTCTTCAGAATCTGCAGTGCAAATAATCTATCAAGATATTTTTTCCAAGATTCAGGATTCTTCCAAGTAAAATTCTTCAAAGATTCTTTCACAGATTTTTTTATGATTTTATCTAGAACTTTTCAAGAAGTTCTTTGAGTTCTTTCTTCTCTAAATGTTTTTCAGGGTTTCTTTCGTTTGTCCAAGTATACGCAATTCATCCTCCGCAGGGGATTATTTATCACTGGAAAACTTTTGGCAGCATATGTCCAATAAATCGACTATTCCGCTGCTGCATGCATGCGCGAACGTGTTTAATTTATGATAATTTTCTGTATATTTTAATTTTGCTGCAGCTCGTTTGCCTCGTAGATTTGCATTATACGCGAAGCAAGACAATTCACAAACGACTCGACCTCATCGGCGGACGATATCATTTGCGGCAACTTTCCACATTAGAGTGCCATCTCCAGCGTGGTTGCCCTTTCACACTCCTCTACGGAAGGTTAAGTGAAACCGCATACACGATGGTGAAGACAGCGAATGTTGCCGTTTGAAACAACAGAACTAAAAACTCTATACCTACATTGAGTACGGTGGTAGAGGACTATAAGGCAAGATGGAGACTAGGGCGTTTCAAAATATGTATAAAACAGTTTTGATAAATCCAATCTTCCATTGCTTTAATGTTCTGGTAAATTTTCAGCATTTTCGGTGGTAATTTAAAGACGATGTAGGCGTATACGGAAATTACTATGACGAAATTTCGAAAAACATTCCAAACACGTAGTACTGTAATGTGGACACAATCTTATCATTTCAAAGTGAAAACATATTCTTCAGAGCAAAGTAAAGGTAGTTGCTGAAGATTGCAATTCAATCTGATGGCTTAGGAAAGATTTATCCAAGAAATTGAATTCTATTATTTAGCTCTAAGTGAACTTCTTCAAAAGTCGAAAACAGTTAATTCAAAAAGAATATGTTTTTACAGCAACTTTCTTCATTAACTATTAGGATTTTATAATTCAATCTATAATCAAAAAAGATATGCCAGTTCTACTGGTATTGGAATTATTATTTTAGTATTTTAATATAAATTCAACGTCTAAACCCTCACTAAAAAAGCCGAAAAATAGCAGAGCACTATTTTCATCACAAGTATTGTAAGGAAGAAATGGAATTGCCCTAATGGACAACCTCAATTTTTGCCACAAATTTCTAAAATTAATTCAAGGATTAAAAAATGCTCTAGAATGTTTAAATTATCAACGAATAGTTAATTTTATCTAGCCCTTCCACATACGCCAATGCTTAGGCTGGCCATCTTGTCCCACAATCCCCTTCGCTAGGCTAGAGCGGACTCAAGCGGGGGACACGATATTTATTTCACTACATTAAACAATTTGGCTGTGCGGTTTGGCAAATTTTAATATAATTGTTGTTTATCACTTTTTATGCAATGTTTCGGCTGTTCGTGGTGCTCTCTCGGCCTTCGGGCCTTGATTCAGCACACGAAGGATGCAAATGTGAACACACATTATTTGCCAGAAATTTATGTGCTCGCGTTGCGTTCTGCTTATCCCGGGATATGCATTGGCAACTTTCTGGCGTAGAAACACCAGAGCACGTTTAAACGAGAGTTGTTGGACATCGCAAACGATTATCATTCTGGGGGTAAACGTCGCCTGGTGGTGCATAATAAATGTTAAATATTGTTTAATGTTTTATGCAAACGGGCCATGCCCGTTTTCAGGATTTGCGTCTACGAGCAACGTACGATTGCTCTCACCCTGTCAAGATAATGCATCTTAAAACTATGGTCATTTCTCTTGGTGGCATAAATTTCCAAAACTCTCCATGCTCTATTTTCTGATTAAAAGAAAATGATTTATTATAACTTTCATCATTCAGCATAGTTACTAATACAGTTATTCACATATTCGTTCCATCATATTATACTCGTCATTTATACTCATATACTTTTAATGTTGGTTGATTCCAATGGCATACAAGTGCCCTTTGTAAATCTATTGAATGTGGTTTGACTGCTCAATCTAGTATCTTTTTATAACTTTTTCTTCAACCCTTCTTTTTCTTCTAACATAGTCACTAACGAATGCCGACGAAAAGAAAACTTAACGCTAATATAAACCACCATCATCGGCGGCATGTATGTGTGTATAGATACTTTTCAATGTTTATAACATAAAAGAACAAACTCTCATTATCAGTTGCACTACAGTTAAGTTAGTGTTCGTGTGTGTGTCTGTGTGATTTTGGGGGAGGAAGGATAAGTAAGAGTATGCAGTTATCGGTCTCTGTGTATGTATGTGAGAGTGTGCTTAGTTGATGCATGATCCCGGTGCGCACTAACGCATGATCCTTTTGTTTTGTTTAACCCACAGCGGAAGTAATTAATTCTGCCACGTCCGAGTCCGTTGATCGTACGGTTAGGTGCATCGTTACGCCATCCGAGACGGCCAGCTTGGCGCGAACCATCACTTCTACGTCACCACGGAATGTGCCTGTGAAAAGAAAATGAAAAATATGTCAGATAGTGTAGAATTTGAGTCTTTCGGACTAGAACAGAGAACGCGTCTGTCTCAGTTGCTGGTATGAAGAAAACTCATTTAATGCCATAACGTAACGGTCGCATAGAAGGTAGTCTTTGACAGTGTTGCTAGGATACTCAATGCCATTTCAAGGTATTTATATGAAGGTGTTCTACAATACTACAGATAGGATACAATGAATATCTCAATTCTTATTTAAATCTAAAGTATTGAATTTGCCGGGAAATTTACTTATCATCAAAAGTGCTTTCTTTGACTTATCATTCGAAGCTTATCCAGGAATACCTCTCTCTAAGAACAGCCTAGACAATTGACCCACATGAAATTTTTGGTTTCCATATATTACCGTTCCAAAATTAATATGAATAATGTCTGAAAATCTAAATCTTGATCTTGAGTCTGAAAATCTAAATCTAGATCTTGAGAAAAACTCGAGAAAAAAGTAAATGTGAACAACAAAAAATGCTCGAGAAATATTCTGAATAAAAAAACATAAAAAATATTGGTAGTTTCCCTGAAATAATTTCTGAAGGAATTCCGAGTGTTATTTCCGAACATTGAGAAAAACTCGAGAAAAAAGTAAATGTGAACAACAAAAAATGCTCGAGAAATATTCTGAATAAAAAAACATAAAAAATATTGGTAGTTTCCCTGAAATAATTTCTGAAGGAATTCCGAGTGTTATTTCCGAACATTCATGAGTTCATGCCTTGAATTTTTAAAACATTCAGGAGTGTAATGACGAATTTCATGAAGAGTGCAAAGTACCCGGAGGTATAACTGAAAACAATTCTGAAGGAATTTCTACCGGAAACGCAAAATATATCCTCGGAAGAATGTCTGTCGGATTCCCTGAAGAAACAATCAAAAACTCCAATTCCGTTACGACTCCGGTTCGTAACCTTTGGTGCATGGTACGTCCGTGGAGATGGAGGACGCCGTTCGACTCCACGATGAAGCCAAGGTGAGACTGCTGTTACGGAAGTTAGGTCTGTCGGAACACGAGAGGTACACCAGGTATATCCTTCCGAAAAGTCCCAACAAGATCAAGTTCGACGACACGGTGAGCAAGTTCAAGAGCTTGTTCGGCATGCCAGAGTGTGTGATCAGCAGACGGTATCGATGCTTGCAAGTCAAGAAGCAGGCCACCGAGGACTACAAGACGTTTGCCTGTCGGGTAAACAAGTTGTGTGTCGGGTTCGAGCTAGGGAAACTGTTCGTTAGCCTGGGACACGGTTATATGAAAAATTTAGATTCTCGCTCCAGTCCACTTTCTGGATTGCATTTAGGTCCCATACCAAGTGTGCAAAATTTCAGCTCGATCGGTGAAACTATATTTACGCGCCAGCCGTTCAAAGTTTGTATGGGATTTACTATGGGAAAATTTACTTTTGCAAAGAAAAATCCTTCTCTATAAAAATTCTGAATGCAGATTATCCGATGCTTGTGAAAAAAGTTATTAAGCATAGACTATTCGGAAATTTTGCTCAATTTTGTTATTATTGCTATTCCTTTACGTGTTAATCAATGTCGCCTTGTCAATAGATTTTCATTGAATAACTTTTTTCACAAGTGTCAGATTGTTTCGCGGTCTTCGGCACTATGCTTCATCATACCTACCCAGGTCTGTGTTCAAATTTTTTTGTAGAGGTCAGTGGGCGACCTCTGGCGATTTTTCTTTGCAAAAGTAAGTTTTCCCATTGTAAATCCCATTCAAACTTTGAGCCATTCAAACTGGCTCGTAAATATAGTTTCACCGATCGAGCTGAATTTTTGCACACTTCAAGACTAACAAATCAAAAGGCCTCATCTCCAAAAAGTAAACAATGAGAAAAATGCAGTATTGTTTTGTCAAACAATAAATCAAATTTAAATTATGAATTTAAGCATTGTATGTTATTTTATCGTCCCGAAAGTCGGTGGATAAACTGATTTATAGCTATGAATATTCATTACTATCATTTTAGCAAAAAATCCTGCTAAAAAAACGAGTCAAAGGAAATGAGGCTTTTATTTCACCAAAAGCTGTGCAGCCCTTTTCATTTGTGGCCATAGACGCCGGCCGACGCTGATGAGGCCTGTGAGTTGACGCCTTTGTTTACTCTAAAATGTGTTGAGGCCTTCTAGTTGTGGCTTGTTTTTTCATCATCTTCTGATGTGGCCTTTTGAAAATCATTTAAAATTGATGATGAAATAAGAAATTTGAAGTGTAGAAGAGTGTTCAGTGGTGAAGTAAAGTACATGGAGATCCCTACAGCAAGAGAAGATTCGTGCGGTCGATTAAATATGTGATTGATTGAACCCTTCGTCATTCATGAACATTATGTATGTGCTACGCGAGTTTGTCGTCGAGAAAATGTATGGAAATATTGGTTCAATTGAAATAATATTGCAATTGTACGTTATTTTTCATGCAATTGAAACCAAATCGTGTTTTTGTTGATTGTCTGTGAAGTACAGACAGGCTGACACAGGTATTATTAGGTAGTATGATACAAAATACATCAGTCTACAGGAACCCGATAATGTTCGCCGTTTAGACAACCACTGTATAAAATAATACAAGGAGCAGTCGCTCCGTAGTATAACCTGCATCTACTTAGTGAGTTTGGAACGTTTTTCACAATCTACATTGCAATTTTGATGTTTGTTTAACAGGCCTCAACTCGGTTTCCGTCAGATATAGAAATGAGGCCTTTTTGAGAAAAGGCCGCATTTGCGATGAATATCCTGGTTAGCAGAAAATGAGATGGGGCCTTTTAAAAAAATGTTATTTTTTCAACTTTTATGCATATTTTTAAATGAATATTGTATGTTTTAGTAAGAATAGGCTCTTATACACTGAAATCAGCAGAAAACCTATTTGTTTACATTTTGGACTTGAGGCCTTTTCAATTGTTGGTCTTGACTTGTTATGGGACCTCAATGCAATCCAAAAAGTGGACTGGAGCGAGAATCTAATTTTTGTCCCACACTACTGTTCGTCTGTGGGCTGAAAACGGAAAGCGATGCGGAGATCAGAACGAGATTGCTCAGCCATATTCAAGAGCGGGGCGACGTAACGCTGGAGCATATTTCGGACGAATTTCAGCGGCATCTCATCATCAAGCACGACACGGCGATAACAGAGGCAGCGTCTTCGTCGGCAGCAGTGCAAGCAGTGAAGAAGCAGTACAGCAAAATGAGTTTCCGTTCTGGAAGAGGATCGCCAGAGTCAAGATCCAGCAGTAAGAAGGATGTCAGACCAGCAACTCCGTATTGCAACTGCGGCACCATGCACTATTCGAAGGATTGTCCATTCCGGAAGAATCGGTGCAGGGTGACCACAATCAAATGGGTCACAAGGACGGATATTGCTCCAGTGCGAAGAAGATGATATCTCCAAGCAAGCGGTACACATCGAAGCAAGCAACGACGAGAAGCGTGCAGATGAAGAACATCCGGAAGCGACTAAGATTCACCAAAGCGGACAGCTCAATACTGCGTCGAATAGCAACAGTGCAAGCCGTAACAGCGTCTGGCAAACCGCTGAAGCTGAAGGTTCAATGTAGCTGCGAAGTTAGCATCGAGAGGGAGAAGCTTATAGGTCAATTCTTCGTAATCCAGC
The DNA here is from genome assembly GCF_002204515.2 of Aedes aegypti. Classification (NCBI taxonomy): domain Eukaryota; kingdom Metazoa; phylum Arthropoda; class Insecta; order Diptera; family Culicidae; genus Aedes; species Aedes aegypti. The sequence continues at coordinate 422,473,887 of NC_035108.1, read as the reverse complement.
AGCAGCTCAACATTCTCGTGTCGGTGCCAAAGGACAGCTCTGCAACCAGACCCGCAGTTCCCGACGTCCATCAGCTCCCTCAAAGCAGCTTTTCCGGAGGTCTTCAAAAAAAAAAAAGGCACACGTTAATGCTTTCATTGGACGATTTGCTCTTTGACCACACTGAAAAACCAGTGGCACAGTCGAAATACATTTCTGACGAAAACTTTTCCGGACTGAAGCGGAAATCGAACCCACCCTTGACGCACTAGGACTGTGTACGAAGGCGAAAGTGAAGTTCACGCTGAAGGAAGGAAAAACACCGGCCAAAGCGACCGGTAGCGTATGCCATGTAAAGAACTGTCGACGCCGAATTGGGTCGGCTTGAGAAAATGAACATCATGACTCCAGTCAACTGCTCAGTGTGGGCAGCTCCCATTGTCGTCGTTTGTAAGACAAGCGGTGAAGTTCGCAACTGTGAAGACTACTCTACTGGCCTCAATGAAGCTCTTCAAACACATCAATACTCGCTGCCGCTTCTGGAGGACGGCAGATGTTTAGTCAGATCGACGTGTGGATCATGTGGTGAAACACTCCCATCTTATGCTGGACCGAATGAATCGATGTGTAGGGGATGACTCGCTGGGTGTTTGTAGGCTTCCTATAGATTTCGAAATGTAAGATAAATTTTCTTCCCTGGTGATAAGTAGATCCAAAAATTGTAGTTTTCCATACCTCTCCTCCTTGTGGGTGAACTTGATATCCTTTTTTACGCTGTTGATTGTATACAAAATTTTAGCCAGATCGTTCCACTTGATAACACTGAAAATGTCTTCGACGTATCTTCACCATTTATCCGGTAATACTCCTTGTTTTTTTTAATTTTCATCAAAATTCGCCATGAATAGTTCGCACAAAAACGGGGAGAGAGGGTTTCCCATGGGGGCTTCTTTCGTCTGCTTGTAGAAATTTCCTCGAAATTGAAAGTAGCTCTCGTCCATGCACTATCTTGCCAACCTCATGTATGTCCTGACCTTCCCTTTCCATGCTGCATCCGTCTTTTGGGGTAATAACCAGTCCTCGAGAAGATTTAGGGAATCCTTTACTGGAACGCTGGGGGAAAGAGCCGCTAGAGCCGCTAGAGCCTCTTCGTGGAAAGAAACCATCATCTCGTCATCCTCGATGTGTCCTGACTCTAATAGTTTCTGGGAGAACTCTTGGGGAGTGTTTTTAACTGACCTAGTGGGAAATGGATTCGGCATACTCTGGAATTCCTTGACTAACCATTTCGCCAGTTTATGAGTGGAGGATCCGTCGGCCGAAATGATTTCTCGCAATTTCTTTTCCCGGCTTGTGAATCTTTGGTAGTCCTTTAATCCGTGGAAAAATGGGGTTGACTCCTTCAAACGAGCCTAGCCAATAATCGTTTTGCAGTTTTTCAGAAATTTGTCCGTAAGCTTGATGAGTCCGGGTAGTGGATCCACTCTCAAATGCCGGTAGGGGCCTTCTTTTATCTTTTTCGCCATTTGTTCGTCGTAACCCGTCTTGTCCGGACTTTATCCGCTTTGATGTAGACCACTGGTTGCGTTGTCCTGTTGTAATGGCCTTTGCTACGATGTTCTTTGTTGTGTTCTGGTCCTTTATTGGTACGGTTTGGATAATCACATTTCCATGTCTAGGATGATTTGCTCCACGTCATGCTTCGTAGTCACCGCATATCCTAACCCCTTGTTCAGGTGTGTCAATGGGGTCTTCAATGGGTTCTACAATCAGAGCAGAAACGCGGTTACCTTCCGTCGTCTTGGGTCGCATGGTGACTAGTTTTTTTTTTCCGGTGTAGCCTTCCTGTCGGCTTCGCATTCTTCCGCTTGTTTAACCTTGGTCAGGAATGATGGGAATCCTTCCGGACATTGCTGAGCTAATTTTAAATCGATGCCGTGAAGTACTCTTTCTCGACTGTCCTCGCAATATGTTGTGGAATATGGGGGTCCATCTTAATCCTATGGCTAATGGGTGTTAGCTTTTCTTTCAGACATTTCTTCACAAATGCCACGTTCTTTTGGGTGCTTACGATGGATGGATATTTGGCATAGCCAGAATGATATCCTTTATATCAAAAGATGCCTGTTCTTGACAAAAAACGACTCTGAAAATTCTGAGTTACTTAAACGAACAGGGTAAGTTACTTAACCCTCTAACACCCAAATTTTTATTTTCGATCTAAATATCATTTTCAGTTATCTACAATCGTTCTAAACACGTTTTGAGCAATGATTTATTTTTATTTGCAAATATGAATTTTGGTTTTTGATTTTTATAATTTTTATTTTTGAACATCTCTATTCTTTTTCATTGTTTCTTGAAGACTTTTCTAGTTACTGATTTGCAGCAATAATAAAAATTCAAGTTTTTACAGTACTTTTAAAAATAAAATTTTTTTTTTTGTTTTTTCCGTGTAATTAACGGAAAAACAGGTTTGAAATTATTTTAATGCCACTGAGCTCTTCTTCCGTGATAGGTTGATCGTAGAAAAATGTAAAAGGTACGGTTTTTTATATTACACGTTAAATGAACCCCAGGCATTTGTAGGTTACAGGTAAACCTCCATACTCGACTCATGGAACCATATTGAAAATGAAATTTCATGGTTACTAAGATAGTCCCCTCAAACGGCTTTCCATAGCATTGCCGTTCCATGACTCGATATTTGCATGAGTCGATGGTCCCTTCAATATAGACTTATAGGGTTAACTGTATATAAAAATACAATTTTTCAAGCAATTTTCAAAACTTTCCTTATATTATGCGTGTCATGAGTCAAAGATTAAACCAAAAATAAAATCATTTTGATTTCCGTGCTACGAAAAAATACACAAAAATTCCAAAGTGAACTCCGTCAAAGGGCGGGATTGGGTATAAGAGGGTTGAAAGATAATTTTGTATTGCAAACTCACCTGAGCACAGCAGCTGATGCGTGTGGGCACCGTCGGCAACCTTCTCCGACAGATTGGCAGGGGCAAGACCAAGGAATTTTAGAATCGTATTCACCGCTTCCTGTAAACTGCTGACGGTCGACAACACAAAGGTATCCTCTGCTTCAACCCATTCTAATAACAAAATAAATCATCGTTAGTAATAGTCCACGGGTCTAACATTAACCATACCAACCTTCAGTATCTGCACTGTCCCAAGCAGCGTTGAAGTTCTGCTTCTTGACCTTCTGTATCTGGTCGGCCACGGTAATTTCGATGTCCTCCAACATGTACTCATCATCGTATCCCTCATCCGAGTCGGGCAGCCCTGTGGTTGGATCGCAATCCTTCACGATAAACCTCAGGGTAGCACCAAATGCAGCTGAAACATACATAATCTTAGTATGGATACCATTCGCCAATTTCTTCGAAGGGCACTCACCAATTGAGTTGGGCAAATCCGGTGGGAATTCTACGATAACATAGGTGGCTTCCTTTTCGCCATAGGGTAGCTTCGGGCAGGGAATGACTGCTCGCGTTACAAAGCCATCCGGTAGAACCAGATCGACTCGGACGTTCTCCAGCAGTTGGTCCGACAGGGTGTTAACGCAGTCGAACTGAAAAAGAACAATCAAGATTATATAATGGTTCGATTGATTGCTTTACTGGGAAATATATACCTGGAATACGACATGATGTCCGAAGCAGTGTTTGATGCAGGATACCGTATATTCCGTTTCGCTTTCCGTGAGCTGCACCGGGGGCGACGATTTGTGGAGGGCACCGAGTCGGTGGATGCCAGGAATCTGCAGCAGTTTCTCGGTGTTGGCCTCTTCGCGCGTGATGCGCGGAATCTTCGGGACAGCTGGAAATGTGAAAAAGGTTCTTTTGAGGTAACATCTGATTTTTCCGATACAATGTATTCAAAATATACAGAGTAAATGCTTGGACATCACATCTTTTGGATGCTTAATGCATCTATTTGAGAATGAGGAAAATTCGAAATATAAGGAGCCGGATTCTATTCTTGACCCTTTTAATTCATATCCGCAGTGGGGTTTTTTGAAAGCTACAGAGCTCATATTTGACCACAATATGCGTCGTACTAAAGCGCTTCTTGTTGCAAAGTTTCAGATAATTCGGCTGAGAAAAAAACCCCATTCCAAAGTGAATAATGAAAGTGCCCAAGTAGCTCTGCATCCTAACAACTTGATATTGATATTTAATACCAATGTCAACCTTTTTACATACTTTAAAATATGTGTTGATGTATGTACTATATACTATATAGTGTACTGAAGAGCAAAATTCAACGGTGTTCTGCGGCATATTATAGCATCATACTTACCATTGTTCATGATCATAACTTCATCGGTGACCTCCGGTTGCACGGTTTGCGATTTCGGTACAACGGATATATCGAACTTCTCCGTCAGCGGTCCATTCAGGTGTTCCTTCAGCGATTTCTCCAACAGCGGCAGCGACACCATACCATTTTCCGTTATGTACGATTTGTTCAGCTCGGGATTGCTCTTGCACAAGATCGTGTAGTAGTAGGTGGCTCTATCGCGAACTTCGTCATCCGAATCCATTTGGCAGCGATTCAGCAGCACCAACACATTAGGCAGCAGATCCGGACAGGATGCTCCAAACTGAGCAATGGCAGCAACTGCTGCGGCTCTAACGGTTGCGTTCTCCAGAATGACTCGATTGTAGATGAATCGAATGTAACGCGAGGGTAACTTTGAATATGGACCCTCCTTGCCCAGGAGGTGCAGAATACGAACAGCCAAAGAGGTGTGCTCACAATCTTCAATGAATTCGCACAGATGCGATAGGCCTGACTCTTTAGCTTCGGGGTTTTCCTCAATAATCAGTATGATCGTATCGACGATGGAAGTTTTGTACTCTAGGCCTCCTTCTTCGCGAAGCATTCCGCTGAGGAAGTTCATCATGACACCGTGCTTGCGGGGGAATTTAGAGCAAAGCGCTCGAATAGCTTGAACGACGACCACTTTGAACTCGTCGGAGATTTCTGCTACGAATGTGGCAATTTGCTTCATGAGACGCTCAACTGAACTCTCCGCACCGGTTTTGAGTAATGTAGTGATGGCCAAAGTGGCAACAGAGCGATTCGAATCCGCAATCAGGCCTTCCAAGTCGAGATTACACACGTTTACAGCAGGTGGGTGAAGCATAGCCACTTTGTTCATCGTTCTCACGGCAGCAAATCTCAGAGTTGCTTTTGAAGATCCACAGAATAGCTGCAGGATGCTGACCGCCGTTGAAAGCTCTCGTGGGTTGGTCCTCTTTAAATTGACAAAAGCGTGGGCAGCTTCATATACGACCATTTCACTCTTGTTCCTCAGACAAGATTCCACGAAATCGAACAGCGGAGATTCGGCATTGGAGTTACCCGCAGCATCTTCCTCTTCTATGATTTTGCATGCAATTCGAATCAGGAAGCAAACGGCATAGGGGCTCTTCAGATTCTGCTTCGTCAGCTTGTTCACCAGCTTAGTGACGGCCAAACGGTCCGCCTTACGGATGTGGTACAACAGTCCCAATCCATGATACTGCACCATAATATTGTCGCTGTTCAACGCTTCCTGGGCCTCATTTGCCCACCGTTTGACAACGTCCCCGGCAGTGCTGGCCAAATGAAGGGCACTGACCAACGCTCCGCTCGAAACCGGAGCATTCCTATCGACGATGCATTGTTTCATGTAACGTTCCACTGCCTGCAGCATCGTATTATCTGTGATACTGCACAGCGCACGGATGGCCGGGGCTCGATACAAATCCTCCTTGCCGGTCATGTCCTTGGTCAACGAACTGGTCACGATAATCACATCCTCCGCAATGGGACTCAGCTCCTTGATGCCCAAGTAAACCATCCGGCGCATAATGACGTCCTTCGATTGGAACAACTTGGTCATGGCGAAGAAACATTCGGTGGCCTCTCTGGAACCCAGTTGTTCTCCCTAAAACGAAATTTAGTTTAAATAAAAGTAATTTAAAAATATATGATTTTCGTTGCATCATTACTCAGATCCTACCCCGAGAGGCCGGAAACTACAAAGCGGAAGTGCCGTAATTCAGCGTAACTAAGACTTAAATTCCGTGCTATTTTGAAAATTTCTGAAAATTTTAATCTATGTATTACTTTAAAAATTTTTGTTGATCACGATAATTTTATAATAAATCTTAGAGCTGTTTAGTAAAATACCTATAAGTAGATGAAATAAACTAAGGAGTGTATCGAAAAGTAGTCGCAAACATTCAAAACAGTCTCAAAAATATTGGGTTGAACCCACAACAATTTTTTTGATCAGAAGTACTTAACAATGTATTTGAAAATCATTATGTAGTGATATTGTTTCAATAAAGTGGCATTTTGTATGATAATTTTTCAAATTACTAACAGATGTCGATGAAAATCTTGCACACCTCTGAAAAAATTGATTTGTTGAAAAATGTGTTAAATTTTAGGATAAAATGGTTTTTATTTATGCTAATATATTCTGTGCCACAACTCTCATGACATAGTGCAAACAATATATTGAAATATACATTAACAAGCATTTGAGAGCAAATACAAAAACCGAAAAAAGTCAATTTTTAAGGACCTCGTTTTTTTATTTTTTCTTTCTACACGTTAATGATAATTTAGAACGATTGGAACGAATAAAAAAAAAATTTGATTGGAAAAGTTTCTTTGCATTTTTATGAAGTAAAGGGAGCAAAACATGGTACTTTATTCCATAACCGCTGTATATGACAGAGCTTCCAAAGTTGATTATACAAAAGTGACTTTCAAAAACCGACCTTATTCGAGCAAAAGGGGCTTTCTTAGCGTTAGCGTTAGCGTAGTTACGGTATACTTCGTAGATTGGATACTAGCAACATTCATGTTTCTTTTTAATAATCTCATCCTGACTACTTTCAAGAACAAGGCAGGGGAGTATACCTTGTTCAAATCATAAACAAGAATACTAAAAGCATGAATATCGCTATTCCCGGCCACGCCCATCTTTACCGTAACTTGGGATAGGGTAAGGAAATGTTGATGTAGCACTTACTTAATGAGAGGCCACCGACTCAGCGACACCCTCATAAGTGCTACGGAGTTGGAGGTTGGGGAAGGTATATTGTCAGGATTCGCCTGGAAAGCTGGCGATAGACCATAAATATTTGTTGTTTAAGCGTTTTCAAATTAATCTTTTGAATGCCGGCAATCAAAAGAGAAAACAATAGCTTATTTATAGTGTTGAGGACAACCCTATCGCGGTGTACTATGAAGTACTACGCACGCCGCTGGGCTCGCACTCTGCAGCATAACTGCTAATGTGTGATGCTGGAGAAGCGCATCAATGAATGATTTTAATGTGGTTGTCATCGTATTGTATCTGTGTACTTCAGTTAGTTTGTTTACGTCCCGTATCGTTTCGTACCTTTTATCGTGTCGTAATAAATTATGTTTTAAATTGTTACGTGCGCGTTTAATTCCCTGATGTAGGGACGAGTTTAGAGAACGACCATCGGGGTATTTCCACGGTACAAAAGTGGCGACGAGAATTCGCGAGTGAGGGTAGTTTTTCCGTCGATAAAAACTCACCCAACATTTCGTCACCCGCGCGGAAGAAAAGAAAGTGGAGTGCGATGGCTGACGGTGATAGTGATCGAAACGGGCAAAATGGTGTTGACCCCCCGGGAGTGATAAATCGGCAGCAATTAAACCAGCCGATTATCCCCGCGCCGGCGGCTCACCAGCAGCAGCAGCAGCAGCAGCAAATTTTCGTCCCCGTTGTGACTACACACCAGCAGCAGCAGCCATTCGTTCCGGTTTCTTCAGCTCCACAACAGCAGTTCTCAACCTTCCAATCCCACCAAACACCGCAAGCCCAAGTAAGTACCGATATGCTCATGCAAATTATGCATATGATGCAGCAATCGATGACCCAGAGTCAGCAGCAGCACCAACAGCTTATGGGGCAAATTATTGCGCAGCAGCAGCAGTTCCTAAGTAGCGTCGCGTCGTCAATAAATGTTCAAGTGCCACCCAATCCGGAACAAATCCTTGACTCCTTGGCCAGTAATATCAAGGAATTCCGGTACGAGGCCGAAAGTAATGCCACTTTCGCGGCGTGGTACTCTCGCTACGACGACCTCTTCGAAAAGGATGCTGCGAGGCTGGACGATGAGGCGAAAGTTCGCCTACTTATGCGCAAATTGGGTTTATCTGAGCATGAGAGGTATGTAAGCTATATATTGCCTAAATTTCCGAAGGAGTTTAGCTTCGCACAGACAGTTGCCAAACTCAAAAGCCTGTTTGGAGCGAAAGAGTCGGTGATTAGCCGCCGATACCGATGCCTGCAGATTGCGAAAAATCCCACGGAGGATCATGTGGCGTTCGCATGCAGGGTAAATAAGGCTTGCGTAGAATTTGAACTAGGAAAGCTCACAGAAGAGCAGTTCAAGTGCTTGGTGTACGTTTGTGGCCTGAAATCGGAGAATGACGTCGAGATCCGCACTCGTCTCCTCACGAAAATCGAGGACAACAACGACGTCACGTTGGAGCAGCTCTCCGAGGAGTGTCAACGCCTGTTCAATCTCAAGCATGACAGTGCGATGATCGAAGCTCCATCTCCGTACAACCAAGTGCAAGCGGTGAGGAAGTTTGGTGGGAAGAGGTTCGACAAGCGTGATCGCGAGGCACAAACACATTTTTCCAGTGACGCCGTCAAGAAGCCAACGTACCCGTGTTGGCTCTGCGGTGCATTACACTACGCCCGTGATTGCAGCTACAAGAACCACAAATGCTCCGATTGCGGCCAATTCGGACACCGTGAAGGTTACTGCGAAAGTGCCAAATCCCGGAAACCGGGAAGCAAACGCAAGAAGCGAGTAGTCTCGACGAAGGTGGTGGTTGTTGACGTGTGCAGCGTGCAGCAGCGACGCAGATTCGTTTCCGTCGGCCTTTCTGGAACGAATATCAGACTGCAACTCGACACCGCCTCAGATATCACCGTCATCAGCAGGGAAAGTTGGCAGAAACTCGGCAGCCCAGCATTATTGCCTGCAACGGTGAAAGCGAAGACAGCATCCGGCAACATCTTGTCGCTCGATGGGGAATTCGAGTGCGACGTCACCATCGGAGAAAGCACACGGCGAGAGCTCATCCGTGTCACCGGGAAACAACTTCAGCTACTCGGTTCCGACTTGGTGGACAGCTTTAATCTCTGGTCCGTGCCCATGGACAGTTTCTGTTGCCACGTGTCAGGCTCTCCTGCGTCACCCGCTGCACTCAAGTCGTCTTTCCCCAACGTTTTCAGCGAGCAGCTCGGCTTGTGCAGCAAAACGAAAGTTAAATTGGAGTTGAAAGAAAGTGTTCGACCCGTTTTCTGTCCGAAGCGTCCGGTTGCGTACGCGATGTACGATGCCGTCGACCAGGAACTCGATCGGCTGGAAAAGCTAAATATCATCACCCCGGTCGAATATTCGGAGTGGGCCGCTCCGATCGTCGTCGTCCGCAAAGCCAATGGTTCCATTCGAATTTGCGGAGACTATTCCACGGGTTTGAACGCTGCGCTCCAACCAAACCAGTATCCACTTCCCCTGCCCGACGACATCTTCGCCAAGCTGGCTAACTGCAAGGTCTTCAGCCAGATCGATTTGTCCGACGCCTTCTTGCAGGTGGAAGTTGACGAGCAGTGCCGTAAGTTGCTAACCATCAACACTCATCGTGGTCTTTACTCCTACAACCGCCTCCCGCCGGGTGTGAAAGTTGCGCCTGGTGCGTTTCAGCAGATCACCGATACAATGTTAGCCGGTCTGGAATGCACTTCCGGCTATCTCGATGATGTTATCGTTGGCGGCCGAACTGAAGAGGAGCACGACCGCAATTTACGGGCTGTTTTGAAGCGAATACAGGATTTCGGCTTCACCATCCGACCCGAAAAGTGCACGTTTCGCAAGCAGCAGGTGCAATACGTGGGTCACATCGTCGACAGTCGCGGGTTACGTCCGGATCCGGCCAAAATCGAGGCGATTACGAAGCTGCCGCCGCCTACAGATGTGTCCGGACTACGATCCTTCCTGGGGGCCATCAACTACTACGGCAAGTTTGTTCCCAACATGCGTAAGCTCCGATACCCGCTCGACAATCTCCTGAAAGACGACGCAAAATTCCAGTGGACTCCAGAGTGCCAGAAAGCGTTCGAGCAGTTCAAGGCAATTCTCTCCTCGGATCTGCTACTCACACATTACGATCCGAAGCGGGAGATCATCGTTTCTGCCGACGCTTCTTCCGTTGGGCTTGGGGCAACAATCAGCCACAAGTTCCCCGACGGTAGCATCAAGGTCGTCCAGCACGCTTCCAGGGCACTCACGAAGGCCGAGCAAGGCTACAGCCAACCGGACCGTGAAGGTTTGGCCATCATATTTGCCGTCACGAAATTCCACAAAATGCTCTTCGGACGGCACTTTCGGTTGCAAACCGACCACCAGCCTCTGCTCCGTATCTTCGGCTCGAAAAAAGGAATACCGGTCTACACTGCCAACCGGCTCCAACGTTTCGCTCTCCATCTGCTGCTCTACGATTTCGACATCGAGTACGTGCCCACCCACAAGTTTGGCAACGCAGACCTGCTTTCCCGGTTGATCAACCAGCACGTCAGGCCCGAAGAGGACTATGTCATCGCGAGCCTCAACCTGGAAGAGGATCTCAGGTCAGTTGTTTCTAATACGGTAAAGGTTTTACCTCTCAATTTCAGAGCCGTCGCGCAAAGCACCCAAGCAGATCCACTGCTCCGCCAAGTCTACCACCACGTTCAACATGGCTGGCCCCAGTCAAAGCTTTCGGGGTCCGACATTCAACGGTTCCAAGTCAGGCAGGAATCGCTCTCCGTGGTAGATGGGTGCGTCATGTTTGCCGAACGGCTCGTCATCCCGACGCTGCTCCGCAAGCAGTGTCTCGAACAGCTTCATCGTGGCCATCCCGGCATGCAGCGTATGAAGGCCCTCGCCAGAAGCTACGTGTATTGGCCCAGTTTGGATGCCGATATCGTCGACTTCGTCAAGGCATGTCGACATTGTGCGTCCGTAGCCAGATCGCCTCCTCACTCTCCACCGGTGCCGTGGCCCAAACCAGCCGCTCCATGGCAGCGCGTCCACGTCGACTACGCCGGTCCAATCGAAGGCGACTATTACCTCATCGTCGTCGATTCCTTCTCCAAATGGCCGGAGATCGTCCAAACAAATCGTATCACCTCGGCGGTGACCATTTCCATTCTCCGTGGTTTGTTTGCTCGGCTGGGTATGCCCGTTACACTGGTCAGCGACAACGGTACCCAGTTCACAAGCGCCGAATTTGCCGATTTCTGCGCCTCCAACGGCATCGAACACCTCACGACAGCCCCATTCCATCCGCAATCAAATGGCCAAGCGGAACGATTCGTGGACACTTTCAAGAGGGCCGTGAAGAAGATTCGAGAGGGGAGAGGATCGATACAGCACGCACTGGACATTTTCCTGCTCACGTACCGCAGCACACCCAACCGGGCTTTGCCAGATCAGAAGTCACCATCAGAGATCATGTTCGGGCGCAAAATCCGCACGTGTCTCGAGCTTCTGCGTCCTCCGCCGATACGTACACCAGTGCCAACGTCCGACGACCTCAAGAAATCGAGATCCTTCAGCCGAAACGACCCTGTTTACGCCAAGCTCCACAGTCGTAACGGTTGGAAATGGGTTCCCGGTACAGTCGTCGAAAAGATCGGAGACGTGATGTATAATGTGTGGATCGACGATCGCCGAATGTTGCGCTCTCACATCAACCAGCTCCGGAGTCGTCATGCTGCTGACACGACACCGAAGCCTTCCATCGGTCAAGCCACCTCTAACCAGCATTTGTTGCCGCTGGACATCCTGTTGAGTGCCTGGAATCTTCCCAGCCAACCGGCCGGCACGCCAACTCCTTCGCTTGTTCCGAGCGCCTCGTTATCGTCACCTACGTTAGCGCCTGTCTCCAGTCCCGAGCCTACCTTGCTAGGTTCCACGCCGGCCCGTGCATCGTCTACGCCACGACACGAGGTTCCGGCTGTCCCGTCCACCTCTTCATCATCAACGACATCAACATCACCCGAATTTCAATCCGCAATCGAAGTTGAACCGGTGGTAGATCTTCCTAGGCGATCTTCACGGACTCGAAGACCGCCAATCAGGTTCGACCCCTACCACCTATATTAAGAGGGGAGATGTTGAGGACAACCCTATCGCGGTGTACTATGAAGTACTACGCACGCCGCTGGGCTCGCACTCTGCAGCATAACTGCTAATGTGTGATGCTGGAGAAGCGCATCAATGAATGATTTTAATGTGGTTGTCATCGTATTGTATCTGTGTACTTCAGTTAGTTTGTTTACGTCCCGTATCGTTTCGTACCTTTTATCGTGTCGTAATAAATTATGTTTTAAATTGTTACGTGCGCGTTTAATTCCCTGATGTAGGGACGAGTTTAGAGAACGACCATCGGGGTATTTCCACGGTACAAAATATAGTATAAATAGTAATTCGCGAAATGCTTGTCGATTGTGCAGTAATATTTTTGCTCAATAACCAGTAAAAAGAAAAACCGATCCCTCCAGGGTCATCGGATTGTATAAAATAACGATACACGTAAAAAAAAAATCACGCCTATTGAAAAACTGAACTGTGCCCATTGAAAAACTGTACTGGGTGGTACTGTATTTTTAGATAATCCAAAAACGAAAGGAAGCGCGTTCGAACTAAACACCCTAGGATAACACAGTCGGTTTTTCTGCTCAAAATTATACGAAGAGCAGAATCGATCCCTCCAGGGTCATCGAACGGTTAAAAAGCATCCACAACCGATTGTTAGTTGCGTAACACTCGCCCGGACAGAATGCGCAATCTGAACATAATTATCAAACTCCGAAAATAACATTTTCCGTTAAAAGAAACGATCAGAAGTTCCACGACGCGGACAAAAACGATTCGGAAGGCTCACAAAAGAAAAAGTATAATACTGGAACAAACTCACCGGATTGATTCTCTAAATTTATGTGCTGCCTGTCACTTCCGGATGGTTCGGTGAACTTAGGGCAGCCAAAAACCAACAGTACTGAGGACACAAATCAAACAAATCACTTTTTCATTTTTCACTTTTCACTATTCCATTTCTGAATGTAAAAACTGTCCTGCTTGGGCATCACGAAGCATTACCCAGCAAGACGCTCCAAAACAGGAAAAAAAAATCTCCGGCGACGAAAACATGCGCGAAACCGTGAGCTAAATCTATCGGACGACGCAAAACCGAACTGTCCTGCTTGGGCTTCACGAAGCACTACCCAGCAAGACGCTCCAAAACAGGAAAAAACAAAGAAAAAAATCTCCGGCTACGAAAACATGCGCGAAACTGTGAGCTAAATCTATCGGACGACGCAAAACCGAACTGTCCTGCTTGGGTTTCACGAAGCACTACCTTCGAGCAAAAGGGGCTTTCTTAGAGCAAAAATTTATTTTTTTGAAATCCGTTTTACATGCAGTATAAAGTAAACATATTTTCCCATAGAATAAGCTTTTCATCCTATTTTGTTTGATATAAATTTTGTTTAATACGAATCATCGAATCTTCAAAAGACACTTCAAAAATGTAATTTTGTGCAAGATTTTATTTTCTATGCTTTATAAACCTTGTTGTATTTATATTAAAACAGCATATAGGGTAGGTGTACCAGTTATGGCCATAGTGGTTCCCTATTTGGCAATATGTGACATTTTGATAAGTTTCACATTTTAAATCTTTTTGAATGTTTTAACATCAAGATATATCTTAAATCTAACTACTACCACACACAAAAGTTTTCAAAATTTAAAGACGTTAAAGTTATCACGTATGGCGAAATAGGGAATCACTATGTCCATAACTGGTACACCCACCCTAATTCAATATTTTTTAGTTGCTTCAAAATTTGATGACATTATGAAGATTTGCGTGAAAAAAGCTTTTAAAAAGATGAACTATGCTCTGAGATATAACGTTTTGAATGTTTGCGACTACTTTTCGATACACTCCTTATTTTTGCATCATGTCTTGACAAATAAAAAAACTTCTATTTTTGGAATCTGTGCTGATTGTGATCATCGCGGTGATATTTCTATGATCTTTGGGGTATCTCAACTCTGGATATAAAGGTTTTTTGGTTGCTATTTTGTTCATACAGTCAACTATCCACAACTCAATATATTATAATCACAAGATAAGACACCGACACGTTAATGCTTCCAGTGGACGATTTGCCCTTTGAAGGAAGCACCACACTAGACAACGGACTAGCATGCAACGCCCAGTGGCACAGTGGAAATACATTTCTGACGAAAAGTTTTCCGGACTGAAGTGAGAATCGAACCCACACCCCCTGACTCGATGCGGCTAAATGCTTGGTAACACTAACCGTACGGCCACGAAGCCCACGTCATGAATATTGAAGGGATCATCGAGATAGGGAGGTATCGAGTTACAGAACACAAAATCAGTGCAACAGCGATCCAAGGGACCATCGAGGTAGCCATGAAAACCAACTTTTTCCATAGTTCTCTATCTCGATACCGAGATACAAAATATCAAGTAAGGGGGAGTTGACTGTAGTTATTTTATCAAAAATAATTATATATGAGCCATGCTACATACTACGAGGAGCAAATCGTCCACTGAAAGCATGACAGTGTCGGTGTCTGTTTCAAAGAAATGCTGAAACTGCAAAACGTTGCTTTTTGAACTTATATAGACCTTTAACGGCCAGAGGGTACCAGATGTGGAAATAATCATTACTTAAAAACGTTTGCATCAATCTGCTTCATTTTTTTACGCAAAAAAGACATTTGTTTTTCAAGTGTCAACCTTCTACATTGATATCTTTTCTGTCTTCTGGAATTTTCTCTATTTTTTTAATTTACTGTGTCTTCTGTATTTTGATATTCTGTAAAAAAAACGTTAAATATATATAGTATATAATTTTTGCATGACCTAATAGTTATTTGGCAAATCGTCAAATAATAAAAAAGAGAAACTTTAGTGCTTTATGTCATTTTTTTTCAACATCTTTGTCAGACAAAAGTTTATTGACTTTTAATACTAAAAAGTCCATCAGTCAATCGTCAGCAAACATCAAAAATTAAATACCAGATAGTAAATCTCGCGTTCAGTATCATAAGGACGTAACTGCAATGATCGATTTCTATTTAGTTAATTTCTCGGCCGGGTGACTATTCACGACTGCTTTTTTGATTCAGTAGAAAGCACTCATCGCCCTTCGTTGTGCTCCATCGTTAAATGTTACGAAATTCGTTTGATTTTCGCGCACCAATGCAAAGAGACTAATGCAATCGACGAAGAGAAATCGATCACTGCAGATACGCCTGTATGAAACAAAACGCGAGAAATGTACTGCAATTATAGATTTTTATGAGCATTGCTTGGGTATTGGGCGAAATGGTTTATAAAATCGTAAAAACGATGACATCTATTTTTCCTTTTGAATAATCTCCGCATTAGACAACGGTGCAGCATTTATTACCCACTGACAATTGAGAAACGTTTTTTCCATATGGAGATGAACCAGCCACGGGCTGATAATCTCCCTAATAAAGCTAATAATAATAATAATAATGAGAAACGTTCCTCACGAAAAGCTTTCCGGTCTGAAGTGGAAATCGAAGTCAGACTTCTTAGAACCAACGTACGGCCTGCGAAAAGTTTGAAGATTCCTCTCATATCTGGCCCGTTAAATGTACTACTAACTTGAAGTTAGAGCGAAATAAACTAATTTATTTTCTTTTTATTTAATTTTATTTTATTTTCAAACAGAACTTTTATCTAAAATTTCATATTTTTTGAATTAGTGAATATTCAGTAGCTGGATTCTATGTACTCATTAGAACTGTTCTTCATAATAATTTAGTTTGAAGTTATAAAGCTCGTAATGATACAGCCCATTTTAGAAAAAAATACACTGAATTTTAATCGAACTTTAGGATGATTATAGAACGAAGCCACACCTCGAATTTTCAAGAGCACTAGTCTTGAGAATCAAACAGCGTTTCGCATTGAAAATTCATACGATTGGTCACCAGTAGCAAGCAAGCAATTTGATCGCTTTTCAACGCGAAAGGTTGTCAGATTCTCCTGACTTGTACACTTAAAAATTCAAAGTTTGGCTTCATTTTATAATCATCTTAACAGTTTTAGGTCAAATTGATCAGACGAAATCTCACTGGATTCTCACAAAATCCTGGGAGTTAATTTCGCACAATTCTGGGAAGGTTTCAGGCTGCTGCTGGACAGGATTATCAGAAGTATAAATATGATTTCACGAAATTTTTTTAGCATGATTCTCACAAAATCATTGACATTAATTTTACGGAAAGCTTACGCAGGATTCACATGAGTATTAGGCTGGATTCATACAGAATCTTTAGCAGCATTCTCGATGAAATAAAAACTCAATCTGAAACATAATTCTCACCAAATTATGGCCAGGGCATTCACCTAATCCTAGCTAGGATTTTAGTAGTGTAACAAACTAGACAACATATTCACAGATTTCTAGACAGGGTTGCAAAATAAATCTTGAGCAAGGTTCTTACATAATGCTATGCACAATTTACATAAAATATCGCGCGTAATTCTCATTTAGTCCTTCCCAAAGGCTCGCAAAATCGTGAGTAGATTTTTTATAAAATCCAGAACATGATTTTTTCATAACGCAGTTTAATGTTTAAATGAACAATAATTCTCGCATAATTTGTAATCTTGCCCTAAATGTCATTTGTAACCAAGTGTGTAGCCAGCTATTACTGAGCAAACGAATGGATTTACACGTTACATATTTAACAATGCTACGATGATGAGAAGACACTCCTTAAAAATCTCCCTGCGGTGATTGTTTTTATTTTGTTCTCTTCTTTTGCTTAAAAACAACGAGCAACACACTCGATTACCGCTGGCTTCCGATCATAAGTTATGCGAGAATTTTACCCCGCTTGTTAACTATACCCACTCCTAAATCGTATTGCTGAACTTCAATGCAGAACGCGGAAAGCTGGTTTTACTGAAACTCAGCAATTTTAGATACACTGATTAGGTCGATACCGTGATAATTTTATTTTTTGTTATGGCTATATCGGTTATGCGACTCAAAGGTGAACGGAGCCTGAATTGGTAGAACAGCCCACAGCTTTGAGCCAACCTTACTCCAGTAGAGAAGTTATGCAAAATGCAGGTTTTTTCAATGCTTATTGGTTCCCCGATGGCTTGCTCAATTTTCACCACCTTAATAATTTCAATCTTGTCGCTCCTTTGCGATGCCTGTCCACATATTCATTTCATATATACTGCTTCGCGACTAAAAATGGATGAACCAACGTGCGAAGTTCGATTTTTGACCAACTTCGCTGCGTCGCAGCTCGATTCTCAATAGTGCGCATAATGCACACGGCGGAAGGCATAGATGCGCACTATAGCGAAGCGACTCGCGACGCGGCGAAGTTGGTCAAAAATCGAACTTCGCACGTTGGTTCACCCATTTTTAGTCGCGAAGCAGTATATTTGCTGAAAAATCTACAAACTCCCTTTAACTTTGAGTCGCATGACCGATATAGTCAGCAATTTAGTTCCCCGAATACGACACTTCCCCGAAAATCAGTGATGCACTTCAAGAAATTCTTCAAGGAAGCTTGCGAATTTGAACCTAAAAGTTTTCGGCTAAATAACTACTAGTATTCCTGTTAGTGATTCTTCATTCTTTCAGTCATCGGCTGTTCTTTCGAGGTTGTATAATGGCAGTGTAAAAGTTTTAATCAATGATTTTGTCTTCTTTTAGTTATAGGCTGTTCTTTCAAGTTGTACCGTTTGAGTCAAAGTTTGAGCGATAGCTGTAAAAAATCGACTGACACAATTGTCTTGAGCGAAATTAAAAGTTGACAGGGACTTCAGACCTGCAACCTCGAAAATTACCCCCTGCATTACTTGTCTATATTACAATTTCCAACAAAAGATTTGTTCATCTTTCAGTTATCGGCTATTCTTTCGGAAGTTGCACTAGCAAAGTGATTGTTGGCATCATAATTATTGACGCTTTCTTCAGTATTTTTTTCTTCTTTTATCATAGGTTGTTCTTTAGCGATGTGGTCAGTTAACATCAATTTAATATCAGTTAACATTTTCATCTGACATTTTTCAAACCATAGTCTAGTGCAATTTTAGAATATGTTGAACTCGTATTGCCTCCAGCAATATAAAAACATATTTATGTATTACCAAATAATATAACGCTTTTGAAAGAGGGCGGGAAAGATCTCTAATATTAACATGGCAGCATTATCATCAGTTCGAAAAATGATTTATTGCTGTGGACACAACCATTCTCACAAAATCAAGTACATGCCTGTGAGTGAGAATTTGGTTCTTACTTGGCCCATGAAGATTAAAAGATTAATGAATAAATGATTAAAAGAAGAATAAATATTTGATAACAAGAACATGAATTCAAATGAAAATCAAAATTCTTTAAAATAGGTAGGTATATGGGATTCATTTGTCGGATCTTCATTTTGAATTTTTCGTGCCAAGAAAATTCGTGGTTATTATCCATTCTGGGAAATGGTATTCGGGGTAACGGACTATTCGGGGTAATGGATTTCGGGGTACTTGACTTTCGGGGTGATGGTTTTCGGGGTAATGGTATTCGGGGAAATGTTATAGGATCATATTTTAATACCCTCTTAAATCACATTAAAATGCATTACGCTCCCTCTAGACACCATTATGATCCCCATCTTAGACCATTTAATATATTTTCGGGAAAGCGAAAGGGTGTCCAAAGGGGTTCTTGAGGGGAAGGGGAACAATTCGCGTTCCGAGGCCGTTTACGGTTTCATTTCATGAGAGGCATGCTGGATTCCAGTAGGGGCGTAAGTGGGTTTCGGGTTGTCCCCCACCTTATTATTTTCAAGTTTCCTTTCAAATCACCATAACATCCAGCGAGCCCCCCTCCAGTTCATTTTCCGCGTTTCAGTACTTTCTGCGTATTGATTAAGGCAAAAGGCACAAATTTTAATATTTTTAGCCTAGCTCTGGTTTTCATGCCATTTAATATTCCGTCTTCTTGCATTCTGCCTTATGAATTTTCAGCCTTACGGGATTCGACCTCAGCCCGCACATTACTCACCTGATTAATCAAATACAGAATCTTCGTCAGGATGTGGGTACACTTGCGGGCATTGACCGGGGTCTCGTTAAACATCCGCGTTTCCTGCAGCACGGACGTTTTCTCCAGGTTTGTGAAGGGGTTGCTACCGCCTAGAAAAACAAATCCGTGAAAATCCACACAAAAACATCATTCATCCACCATCTCGGAGGAGGTGTTATCATCGTCAACCAAGGCACTTACCTTCCTCCTCTTCTTTTTTGTCTCTCTTGAAAGAGCTCATTTTCAGCGAGTTTCACCGACAAATTTCGCCGTCCAGCGTCCACCTAGATTGTGAGGAACCGTGCGGGACACAAGTTGCACCGAACAGGGACCCGAAAGTTGCGCAAAATTCCACTGGCACCGACAGAAATCTCCGGTCGAAAATTTTCACCACGTCACAACGATTGATGTATCTCTGGCGAGCGAGTAGTACTTCGCGAACGACGAGATGAAGGCGTTTTGACAGTTTTCAGTGACAGTTTGCTGGAGCTGCGCAAAATAGGGTGACCATCGGAGTGCATAATCATTGAGCGGGGGAGTGGAAAGTGTAGTGTATTCTGCAGTTCTTTTATATACGACCTGTGAGCCATTGACTGTTTAACAATAAACTTGCGACGATCGACGCGCCATCATATTTCATACAACGGAGGCTATTAGAACTAACTTGGAGGTGATGATTTGGAGGTTATTTGGCAATTTAGAGGTTAAAATCACCTCCAAACACTAGCGATTTAGCGGTGGGATGTTGACGTTTGATCACGAATCGCCGCCGAATGATTTATCGGCGGCGTGCCATACGCCGATCAGCTTCTCGTTACGGTGCAAGAAAATATGAAGCAAATGTCAAAAATGAAAAAGCA
Source organism: Aedes aegypti (assembly GCF_002204515.2). Taxonomy (NCBI): domain Eukaryota; kingdom Metazoa; phylum Arthropoda; class Insecta; order Diptera; family Culicidae; genus Aedes; species Aedes aegypti. The sequence goes on along the minus strand of NC_035108.1, from coordinate 422,453,805 downwards.
GCTTTCGTCCTTGAAATCAACAAATCGGAAAAAATAAAAACACACAGCCTTTTTATTTAGCAAATAAAACAGCTGTGTGTTTTTATTTTTTTCAATTTGTCGATTTTAACGGCGAAAACTGCTTTTTCTCTTTTGACATTTGCTCAAGGGGGTGGTCACTCTGCACAAAGCTGGCGCATCAATTTGCGCCAACGTTTTGTTACTGTGCCTTTAGGTGTGCCGAAGTGCCCTGATGAAAAATTTCACCATAAACCTAGCAGCTATAAAAAGAAACTGAACTGAAATTTATAGTAGCAATCAAAGCATTCCATGTATTTGTTGTCAACAGAACGCCAGAAAATAATGTTGGGCTTGACCTTCAAAATCCAGAATATTTTTGGCGCACGGAGACCACGGAAATCAAATTTTGCCGAATTGGGGGAACATACAAAATTTACGTTAATTATTTGGGGAATAAGTGAGGGAACACTAAAGTATAGTAGTGCTAGGCATTGAAAAAAGCGAGACAGATAGTAGAGGGTCCAGAAATGTCCTTTTACCCTTGTAGGTAGACAATTTTTTGCCGGTTTTGGTTCCCCGGGGCACCTAAAATTTCATTAAATGTGAACAATTTGTTTTTAAATATCTAAACCAAGCTTATGTGAACACATTTTTGGAACGATAATGAAAAGTTCAAGAAGGTTTAGTGTCCTTCAAGACTGTAGCCGGTTCTTCGGGGATTAAGTACGGGTAGCCACATCCTTGCTAAGCGTGGGGCACTCAACAACCCTCCCTCTTATCAATGACAACGTGTCTACGACTAACCACTTAAGTTGAGAGCTGCATCGATCTAAACAATTTTCCATTTCCTCACATTGTTTCAGTCATTCTTACAGCCATTCTTCCCGCTTGTGGAATTTGGTATATGTTCCAGATCTTCAATCTAAAATTAAAAGAAGTGGTTAAATGGAAAATTAACATGAAAACAGTGCGTGTTTTTGCTGTAGCCCACTTCAGTTTTTCCATCAGATGACAGAACGCACACATGTAAAAATTATCAATGATTGCTGAGAATGAAATTTCAGTTCATTCTAATTTTTATAGCAACCCATTATGGAAAATAGTGCCACTCCAGTGTGCCGAGATGTGCCTGTGCTGTGCTAGGCACACTGTGTAGAGTGACCACCCCCTTGCATTTGCTCCATTTTTACTTGGGCCTTACCGTTTTGGGATTTGCACGCCGTAGGGATTGTTCGAATATTACGTAACGCAATAGGGGAACGGAGGGGGTCTTCGGTAGTGTTATGGTCCATACACTCAGGCAAATGGACTATCGAAATACATAAGAATCCCTTATGAAAATTCGCCACAAGGAATTTGGTTGAAATTCATTGATTTGCCTTATGAAACCAAACTTTGAATACAAAAAATGTTTAGGGTTCATTCACAAATTTCATAACGCCAAATATGGCTATTTTAATACCGTAACGCTTTTTGTATGAATATTTTACAAATTTTGTAAGGGCTGTAACATTTTGAGGATGCTTAACACAATACAAGTAGAACCGAAATAAATTTACTTTATTTTTTATACACGCAAAAAAAGTGTGCGGTAAAAACTACCATTTTAGGGGGTTAACTTTGGGCCCATTCACAAATTTCATAACGCTGAACGGTGGGTGTCCAAACGATGTTACGACCCATACAGAACTGAATAATATTCATACAAAAAACGTTACAAAGGGGTGGGTGGGTGTCCAAAATAGCCAATTTCAGCATTATGAAATAAATGAATGAGTCCCTTAAGCGCTCGCACCGATAGTTTTCAGCAGACCACAATTGCGCATGATTTTACCATGTCTGTAGTCGAAATCAGAAAAACAAAATAAATTTCTATCCAAAGTACTAGAAAGACGGGTGGGATGTACTACAAACATAGTAATTTTCTCTGAAATTCCATGGTAATTTTAAGAATGGGCGTAGTCAGCTAAAATATTAATTTTTACCACAGATTTTTCTCCCGTGTATTTAAATCTGCAACAACTCTATTTGGCACATTCGATTTCTTCTCCACACTTTGATATAATAATGTAGTTTAACATAATAAGATGGTTTCTTACATCAAAGCCAACCAATCAAAACAAAATTCAATTCAAATCCGTAATCAATTCAGATGTAATCCAAATCCATCAGTGTTCAATTCAAATTGTTTCAAATTCAAATCTAAAACCAAATTTGTACAATTCTAATCCAGATTAAATCCTAATTTGATCTGAATCGAATCCAAATCTAATCCAAATGCAATTCAACTCCAATCCAAATCCAATCCAAATCCGATCCAAATCCAATCCAAATCCAATCCAGATCCAATCCAAATTCAATCCAAATCCAATGCAAATCCAATCATGGGGCTCTGCACTGTTTTGATATTGCATGAGATTTTGACGTTTACTGGCCATGTTGATTACTAATTTCATGAAGGAGAAAAGGAGAGACACAGATTTTAGTACAGAGCCCCATTGCATTTGGGCCCTAACATATTTTGAATGGAAATTCTACTTTGTATGAGCTACAACAACACCCACCCACACCCTTCAGCGTTATGACATTTGAGAATGGGCCCTAATCTAAGTTTGTTTACTCTCCTGACTTATGGCTCTTTGAATAATAGGCCTATTTAAATGACGTCTCAAATCAGCTGATCGGGAAGCACTTTGACATTTCTTCTATGAAAATGACAGGCCCGTGTTAGCACCGGTCCTCCACCGATGTAAACAAATGCATAGACGGATCTGTCACATGAAAAGGCCTATAGTCTTACAAAATGCAAGGGGCTGGGTGGGTGTTGAAAATGGTCATTTTTGGCGATATGGAATTTGTGAATAAACCATAAAAAAATCTTGCGCATTTGGTTGCATAAATTTAATTTTTTTTCACTGTACGTGTATAGCCATTTTCAAAGCTTGCTTAGAAATTCTTCAGCGCTTTCGGTTGGTTCGAAAAAAGCTTTCGCGGCCACACCTCGCTTCAGCTCGTGATGGTGGCCGGCCGATCCCCCAGCCATGGGACTGCAGTCCGTGCCGTAACACACGGACACCACCACAAATTTCCCGTTTCTCTTCCTATCCGTACACGCTTTGTCAAACCAGTGTGCGTGACATCCCGGGGTCGCGTTTGTACGTTCGCCATTTTTGTTAAACTCGCACACACAGCATTCTCACGATCTCGTCTCGTTTTCGTCGTCGTCGTCGTCGCGATTTGAAACTCTCTTGCAGTGGACGGAGTGATTATTCGGAAAAATTGTTAATTCCCCGCTGAAAAAAGTGCTCGGACGGATCAAAACTGAACGTATTGACGAGTGGCCACCGCGGGCAAGTGAATTCACGTACGGAGGATATGTTTCCGCCGGGGAATCTGGCCGGAATCGGTGACGAAAGAGTTTGACGATTTTCCTTCATCGTCGTCGTCGGATTGGATCGCAGCAACCTCTTTTCTTTTTTCGTTCGTTTCTTTTCTTTCCTTCGTCGCGTCTCGCCGTGTTCCACTTTTCTCCAAGTCGCGGGTTCAGCCCTCTGAAAGCAATCAGAAAGCAAGTTTAGAGGATCTGCAAAAGTAACCTACGACGAAAAATAGTGGCGGAAGCCTATGCAGACGAAGAAAACCAGCGGAAATTTAGAGGAAAAAATGTGTGAAAAAATTACTATTGGTGTTTATGTGTCAAATCAGCAAGATTTCGCACGCAGTGAAAAGCCCAAACTTCCGACGGATGTCTACTAAGTGCCGTCAAAGAGAGAAGAGTGTTAACATTTTCCCAATCGAGATAAAACTCAAAAGGTTTGTATAATCGAAAGTTTTTTGATCCTAATATGCACTAAAAGTGCCCATAATTAGTAGTTTGATTAAAATTTGATCAACAACAAGTGTAAAGTGCCCCCTATTTTTCGAACAAAGAAAAGAGCTTTAATTTTCTACCTGTGGAAAAGTGGTGGAAGTGTCAAAATTAAATCGCTCAGCAGCGCAGCCCCAACAATGGAAAGTCAAAGTAGCCGTAGAAAGAAGCCAACCAGTGGTACCATTTCAAAACATTGACCCAGCAGCAGCAGCGGGCATAATGATTTTCATACAACGGGAATGTCGGTTGCAGTGGTGCCAGTTTTCGGAAGCTCCTATGTGTGCACGGTGGGAGGATTGGAATCATCCGGATGTCGATTACTTGAAAGATCACTTGTTGATATGAATGGTCATGTAAACCATAATGTACTATCATATGAATAACCTACATCCTTTAGCTCCGCAATATATTCTACAGGTCTGGTAGCAGGTCTCATTTTTGAGATTTGATCTATATATTAATGCAAGCATCTTAAAAGTTTCTATTTTGCAATGCAAGATCTGTAAAGTCCCTTTTCATCCCAAAATGGTATCTAAAGTTACTACAGTCGAATCCACATCTCAATGTTCTTCATCTCGATCCCTATGTCGATATTTTTTTCAGTCACTCTCCATCTCGATATCTCCCTATCGCGATGTGATTTTGATTCCCGATTTTCTCTTTCTGTCAATTATCGAAGACTACTAGTCTAGAGATTCAAAACAATTTGCGAAGACAAAATGACGTCTACTTGTACCCTGGTTACCCTGGTAACGAAGTGATTTTCAATCTAGTATTCATAAAAAAATGTTCTATGTCTACCTCTCCCTATCTCGATGGTCCCTTCGATATCGAGATGTGAGAGTCGACTGTGTTGTTATAGTACTTTACGGAACAAGTTGCAAAATGATGATGAGCAGCCTATAGGCTGATTTTCATCACGCCAATCTGTCATGAAACGGCCTACTTTCCTGCACTGAAGTATGCAGTGCGGGAATAGTCATAACGCAACTAAAACCAGTGCTGTAATGGTTCATTACGCAACGCTTTCTCATTACGCAACTGTTTTTAGTTGCGTAATGAATCATAACTCAACAATTTTTCGGAAATTGTAAAATAATGGTGAATGTAAAATAATTTCTGATGCCCTCAAGTGGTCTTCTACAGAAATGCAAACAATGTTGTACGTAACTCGTTGCAGAACTCGATTATTACAGCACTCGTCATAATTATCCTACTCGGCAAGCCTCGTAGGATAAATTTACGACTCGTGCTGTAAAAATCATCATTCTGCAACTTGTTTCGTAAACTACTATTTCGTGATCATTCCACAGGTTCTTCATAAATTTCTTCTCAAGCAAAAGCTTCAGGAAATCTTCATGTAATTTCTCCAATGATTCCCCCTGAAATACATCTGGAGATTGCCATGGGTATCCCCCTCATAGTTTTTTAACAAGTCCACCGAGGAATACGTCTTAAAATTCTTCCAGCAATTTTTGAAGGAATGCTTAGAGAAATTATTCCTAAATTTGCTCCAGGAAATCCAACGCAACTACTTTCAGCAATTTCCACAGGGACTACTCTGAAAGTTTAACCAGAGACTATCACAGGATTTCTTCCAGAGATTTCACTAATTCTTCTACCAATTTCTTTGATTGTTAATAGGTTAGGGTAATCGAAGTATTTTGGACATACCGTAACGCGCATATAATTTGTTCATTTATGATTAAATACCCAAATTATATACGCGTAACGATTAGTCCAAAATATAACATATCTTTCAAAGTTTGCTTCCGGATTTTTTCCAAATAAGTGCTCGATAATTTATTCCAGAATTGAAGAAAATTCGTTTAAGGATTTTTTTCCATGGTTTTTGCACTAATTCTTTAAGTCATTTTCATCCCTGGGCTTGGGATTATATTTTCCAGGGAGCGATGAATTTTGATAATTGATCGCTGTTGTTAGTAGTTTTGATTAGATGTTGGGTAAATTTCAAAGCAATGGCAACCTTTTTATTACAAAATTTAGATTTCATCTTCTGACCTAAAGATTCTGGTTAAACTACTGTACTATGCAGTTGGGCTGCACTACGCTATCACTCATCAAAATTACTTTCACTTCGGGAAAATATAATTTCAAACTGGCGAGAAGATTACAGACTGAGGGTGGGTTAGGAGCACAATCAGACCCTTGAATGTGCAATGTGGGGTAGTAATTGGGAATGCCATTGACGGTTTGTAATCTTCTACGAGGTTTTCGAAAACCAACAGGGCGCGTGCACCGGGTTGCGGATAGGAGCAAAGGGAGATCAATAGCATCTACCTAAAATAATAGAGCAAAAAGCCGTTCCATGATTAGGTAATGTTTAGCGATCTTCTATGGTGTTCTAGTACTATAAAATTCTTCACTCACTGGGAATTCTGGCCTTGATAATATCAATAGTGATAAAAACATAAAATAATACCTAATACTTAATAAGTACAATGTAGCTTCAATGTAGTAATAAATGAAATAAAATTAATTTTCTATACTTGACAAGGTTTTGAAGACAATCAATGAGTGAAAGAACTACCTATTCGAAAAGCCACACAGCTTAGTCTATACATATACAAATGTTGGTCATAGGGTCATGGCGAGCATTCGGTATGTATGTCTATGACTGATTCTTATCTAATAGGGGCACTAGAAGACCACGCGGACAATTTCGAAACAAATTATTTTTATACATCGGTCTTATGTTCCGAAAGGCTCAGCTACGCTGCAAAGTAATTTTATAAGCTATTCATTACTGCTGTTTAATTGTTTATAATTCTAACAAAACTACATAATTAACTCATTACTAATCACTGTTCCTATATTCTCTTTTTCTCTCCTTCTTATCTGTTGCATGATTATGAGCATCACTGATATAATGCATGAGCATGCACAATAAGAATAATTTCAGGATTGAAAGCAGTACATGGATACCTGGATAGAATAGCTTCGAAAAGGGCGCTCAAAATATAATATTTCTGGTCAGGGAAGTATTTTATCAAGGGTATGTAAATTTTTTCCATTATTAACACCTAGATAACACAAACAAATGAACTAATATCAAATATTTTTAAAATATTTTTATATAAATCAGCATCGTCAATCAGTGTAAAAACAGATAAAGTTTGTAAAGTTATTACCATCGATTAATTTGCGCTCTGTATAGTAATGTTCAATCAGTATCAAAATCTCCTAAAGCGTCGCATTGTGCCATCAGCAGCCCTTAGCATCACTCTCATATTGTTATTATTTTGTTGTTTATAAAATTTCTAGAAAGCGATCAGCATATTCTTTCTTACTTGTAAAATGGCCGATCTATTTAGAATTTTAATAAGTCAAATCAAACTTCAAAACTCAAATTAAATTGCTTTCAGCACATTTACATTTTGCAGCATTAATCGCATTACTGTGCCAAGTCTTCTCCATTCCCTATACCCTACCCCAACCCTTCTTATCCTTTCCGATGGTGTTCAAGTGGTCCGCATAGACTATTACGGCCATTACCTATCCCTTACCCCGGCTTTGGACTGACTTGCGCTCTCATTGCCCCACCAAACGCTGCAAAATGAAAATGAAATTCTTTAAGTCATTTTCATGTTTTATTCATCTACGGTTTCTACAAGGTAATCTATTAGGAATTCATCAATAAATTCGTTCAAGATCCCTCATGAAATTTCAGTAGAATTTTTCCCACCATGTTATCCATGGCATTTCTGTAGTTCTTCCAAACATTTTCTCAAAAAATTTCTCATGTGGAATCTCCATGATTTCTTCAAAATTTTATTGAAGAAACAGGGATGAACCGGCCTTGGGCTGAATTTCCCCATAATAAAGAGTAGCCGTTCGGGAATTATGCAAGAAATTTTAAATAAAATAGTTGATTTCCTCAGCGGAGCAATAACTCGAAGCTTTGGAATGATATATAAAGATCATCTCTAGGACTTTTCTTCATTTTTATAGAAATATTTTTAAACATTGCTTACATCAGTGGATCTACTACTGGACACAACGGCAACTACTGATGCAACGGGGCTAAATTTTCGCGAAAACATAGTTATTTATATTATTTTTTCATATCAGCATAGCATAACTACTGTACATGCCAATGGTTACTACTCCGTGATTGATCGACACTGGTAAGAATTTATTGCACTTCGATCCAAGTTAATAAGGGGTGAGACTTTCCACTTATTCTCATAGTGCACATTTTAGCAGCTCCCATATTGTTGATCATTTACGGCACCGGCCTAGTCCTTACGGTCAGTTGGGCTTGTGAAGGAATGTTACGAGTGTATTGTTGCTTCTAATGACCGAGAATGCCTCTGCGTCTCCACAATCATCACGGGTAGGGTGTATATTAGTGAAGGAGGAGAAAGATCTGGAAGTCACCTTTGGTCGGTGATACGATCTATGGATAAGGTAAAGGTATTTAATTGACATTTTCAATATCTCTATATTTAATCAGTAAAGGATTATCATATCTAGGCCAGGTAGCAGGTTTCTCTTTAGAGGATTGGTCTTTATTTCTATGCAAGTCCCTAAAAAGTCTCAATTTCTATGAAACGTCTCTCAAGTGGGGTACCCCGTTTGGCATAAAGTCATTTGGCATAAAGCCATTTGGCATAATGGTCATTTGGCATAGAAGAAAAGAAATTAGAAATTTAAATAGTGCTACATATAAAGATCTGGTGATCAAAAGAAGGGAAAACCGTCGATGAAAATGTTAGTAGTTATAATGCCAACGCACACACTTAAAAAATCGCAGTATCCTGTGAAATAAATCACCGTATTTGAACTGTAAACAATAAAAATACAGACTTTCCTTTGAAATCTACTATTTTACCGACAAAAATCGTGCAATCAACTATTTTACCGGAGAAAATCGGTAAAATCTACTATTTTACCGGAAAAAATCCGTGTAACAAACAATTTTACTGTAACCCTGTGAAATACTACGAACAATTCAGCATTATTTTCACCGAACTTCTGTGAAATCGTGTGACAGCCGCTCTGGCAGGCATGAGCTTCCTTTTGTTTCAGTTTTTGCACACCACTAACACTAACCAGCAGTGAAAGCTAGCTTAGTGGTAGCAAGCCTGCTTCCTGATCGATAGGTCGGGAGTTCGATTCCCGGTCGACCCATTTTCTTGTTTTTCTTTATGATTTTGTTCGACGATTTTACAGATGGTTCGGTGATTTTTCAACGAGCCTTCAGCTGAAGAGATTACGTAATCCGTATTTTTTTTTTAAGTGTGCAGGAAAGAAGGCAAAATTGTCAATGATAATGTTAGTAGTTACAATGCAAACCACTAGTTTAACGACGTAATGAGAAAGAACAGCCTATGGCCAAAAGAAGGGAAAATCACATATGAGAATGTTAGCGATGGTAACGCCAAAAACATAGCAACTCAGTTTTCATTTTTTTTTTTTTTTTAATTTCTTTATTAGTATCATTCCAAACATTACATTCATTTCTTATATCTAGGTGTTCTGTGTTATTTGACAACACTATCATCCTAATTTGGTAAAACAAATTTAAGATTTAATTAACATTTTGTTAACAACATATTACATTTCATTTGCCGTAGCAGTTCAGTTTTTTTACAGGTGAGTTGATTTCACCTGCTTATAAGAGAAAAAAAATGTTTTTAATATACTTAACCTAACTTAACCTAAACATATAACGCATTAATCGTGGCAATAGAAGATTGTAACGATTTTTGCCTGAAATTATTAATGATTGTATTTGACATTTGTTCCAATGTTTCAACATTGGATATTCTATGTAACTCATTGGTACTATACCAGGGAGGAAGCCTCAGAATCATTTTCAAAATTTTATTTTGAATTCTCTGCAGAGCTTTCTTTCTGGTATTACAACAGCTAGTCCATATTGGTACAGCATACAATATGGCTGGCCTGAAAATTTGTTTGAATATCAAAAGCTTGTTCTTAAGACAAAGTTTTGATTTTCTATTAATAAGGGGATAGAGACATTTTACATATTTGTTACATTTGGCTAGATAATAATTTAACTTTCAAAAATCACATTGAGGGCATTCAATGCCCTCAATGTGATTTTTGAAAGTTAAATTATTATCTAGCATGAGCCCTAGATACTTAACTTCATCTGACCAATTTATTAGAACCCCTCTCATCGTGACAACATGTCTACTTGAAGGTTTCAAATAAAGAGCTTTTGGTTTATGTGGGAATATTATTAGTTGAGTTTTGGAAGCATTAGGAGAAATCTTCCATTTTTGCAAGTATGAAGAAAAAATATCCAAACTTTTTTGCAATCGACTACAGATGACACGCAGGCTTCGTCCTTTGGCGGAGAGGCCTGTGTCATCCGCAAACAGGGATTTTTGACATCCCTGAGGTAACTCAGGTAAGTCAGATGTGAAAATATTGTATAATATTGGTCCCAAAATGCTGCCTTGAGGAACACCAGCTCTTACAGGAAGTCTTTCAGATCTGGAGTTCTGATAATTAACCTGAAGTGTACGATTTGACAGATAACTTTGAATTATTCTAACAATGTATGTTGGAAAATTAAAGTTTTTTAATTTTACAATCAAACCTTCATGCCAAACACTGTCGAATGCTTTTTCTATGTCTAGAAGAGCAAGACCAGTAGAATAGCCTTCAGATTTGTTGGAACGGATCAAATTTGTTACACGTAAAAGTTGATGAGTGGTCGAATGTCCATGGCGGAATCCGAACTGTTCATTGGCAAAAATGGAATTTTCGTTGATGTGGGCCATCATTCTGTTCAAAATAACCTTTTCAAAAAGTTTACTGATGGAGGAAAGCAAACTGATTGGACGGTAGCTAGAAGCTTCTGCAGGATTTTTGTCTGGTTTTAAAATTGGAACAACCTTAGCATTTTTCCATTTGTCAGGAAAATATGCTAATTGAAAACATTTGTTAAATATATCAACTAAAAATGATAAGCTACTTTCTGGAAGTTTCTTGATGAGGATGTAGAAAATTCCATCATCGCCAGGAGCTTTCATGTTTTTGAATTTTTTAATAATAGTTCTCACTTCTTCCAAATCAGTCTCCCAGGCATTTTCGAAAACGTTCTCTTGATTGAGAATATTTTCGAACTCCTGAGTAACTTCATTTTCAATTGGACTAGTAAGTCCTAAATTAAAATTGTACGCACTTTCAAACTGCATAGCAAGTTTTTGAGCTTTTTCGCAATTAGTTAGTAATAATTTGTTTTCCTCTTTCAATGCCGGTATTGGCTTCTGAGGTTTTTTCAAGATTTTAGATAATTTCCAAAAGGGCTTAGAGCCAGGGTCCAATTGAGAAATTTTATTTTCAAAATTTTTGTTTCTTAATTGAGCAAAACGTTTCTTGATTTCTTTCTGCAAATCCTGCCATATAATTTTCATAGCAGGATCGCGAGTGCGTTGAAATTGCCTTCTCCTCACGTTTTTAAGACGGATCAAGAGTTTAAGATCATCGTCTATAATCACGGATTCAAATTTTACTTCACATTTTGGAATTGCAATGCTCCGGGCTTCAACAATGGAATTTGTTAAAGTTTCAAGAGCATTGTCAATATCAAGTTTAGTTTCTAAAGAAATGTTAACATCAAGATTGGAGTCAACATACGTTTTATATATATTCCAGTCGGCTCGTAAATAATTGAAAGTGGAGCTGATAGGATTGAGAATCGCTTCTTGGGATATTTGAAATGTAACAGGGACATGATCAGAATCAAAATCAGCATGAGTAATCAGTTGGCTACAAAGATGACTAGAGTCGGTTAAGACCAAATCAATCGTAGATGGATTTCTAGAAGAGGAAAAACATGTGGGGCTATCAGGGTATTGAATTGAGAAATATCCTGAAGAGCACTCATCAAATAAAATTCTGCCGTTGGAATTACTTTGAGAATTATTTCATGACCGATGTTTGGCATTAAAGTCACCAATGTCAAAAAATTTTGACTTATTGCGAGTCAATTTACGCAAGTCAGTTTGGAGCAAATTAACTTGCTGCCCAGAGCATTGAAAAGGCAAATAGGTAGCTATGAAAGTATATTTACCAAACTGTGTTTCAACAGAAACACCTAAAGTTTCACAAACTTTAGTTTCAAATGATGAAAACAGTTGATGTTTTATACGCCTATGAATGATGATTGCAACTCCCCCACATGCCCCATCAAGTCGATCATTACGATAAACAAAAAAGTTAGGATCTCTTTTGAGTTTAGATCCAGGTTTTAAATACGTTTCGGTAATAACTGCTATATGCACGTTATTAACCGTAAGAAAATTAAACAGCTCGTCCTCTTTACCATTCAGAGAACGAGCATTCCAATTTGAAATATTTAAATTATTATTTGGATCCATTAGAAAAACGTAATCCAATAACAATTTGATTTGTAAATTTTACACCTACTTGGACTGCTTCAGTCATAGTGGTGGCTTTGAACATTGCATCAATCATTAGATTCAATTGTTCAGTTAGAAAATTAAAATCAGAGGCAGACATGTCATGTGATTTCCCATTGGAATTTCCGGTAGACGAAGAAGCGGAGTTACCTGTGGCGGTAGGGTTTTTTCCATTTGATTTGAAACAAGTAGAATGGGTACCCATGGATCGAACAGGGGAGGAGTTCGAATTTCCTGCTACGATATCGGCAAAGGATTTACCGTGGGTAGATACATTCGAAATAGAAAGATTCGAACGGCTACCCGACGGATTAAAATTAGTTTGTGAATGAGCATGATTATGATCTTCCTGATGGGTATGATTCATGATCAAGCGATCGTTAACTGAAAAATGAGCATTCGATACTCTACCAGGCAAATTCCGGAAACGACCGTTATCGTAACGGATATTATCTTTCATCTGCCTGGCACGAGCCTCAATTACCTTTTTGCGTGAAGGACAATTCCAAAAATTGGACTTATGGTTAGCCCCGCAATTACAGACAGACAGACGCAATTGGACAGACGTCTTTGGCGTGAGAAGAACCTCCGCAAATCATGCATTTAGCATCCATGCGACAATTTTTTGTACCACTTTTGGCACCGACGGCACTGAGTGGGGTTCTGGTAATTTCCTCCAGGTTTCTGGAAATGTTCCCATGTCACACGGACATCAAACAAAAGTTTTGCCTTTTCTAAAGCTTTAATATTATTTAGTTCTTTTTTGTTAAAGTGAACTAAATAAAATTCTTGAGAAAGCCCTTTCCGAACAATGCCAGATTGGGTTCTCTTTTTCATAATGATTACTTGGACTGGGGAAAATCCAAGTAGGGGAACTTACGTATTCTCGGCAGCTTAAGCCGATGCCGTGCTTCTTTTGTAATTTTCTCGGACATCAGCAGACAAATTCCGTGTTTGTCTATTTACATTTATGCGTTACTCAATCCTCTATCGATTAACACCGACAGACATGTCAAAATGCTTTTGGAAGCGTTTTTACAACGCTGCGAACATACCTTGTCAGTGTGACTATTGTCGGCAGCCTCAATCTCTTCGGCAACTTTCCCATAACAACTGCTGGTGAATCTCTTCGGCAGCTCCAAATCAGTCCCATTTTGTGGCGTGCTCATTTGAATTGATCACATCTTCGACGATATCGTTTGTTTAGTCTCGGAAATCTCGCCAGCGGGAAGTGGGCAGAGCAAAGAATCATCTGAATGTTTCCACTGATGTGTTTTGACAGAAAAATACTGTATATTTGGCGTTTGAAATTTGGTTGCCGATAATAGTCGAATGGTGCCGAAGCCGTAAGTCTCCCTATATCATTTATTCCATTTTTGATCTCTTCAGGTGATTTATAGTCACTTGAGAGACCTTTCAAGACAACTTTGAACAAACGTTCAGTTTTGTCGTCATAAGTAAAAAAATTGTGCTTCTTCTCTTCAAGATGTTTGAGAAGAAGTTCGCGATCTTTAAGAGTATCCGGCAAAACGCGACAGTCTCCTTTCTTTGCGATTTGGAAGGAAACCTTGATTCCCCTAATGGAGTTCAAGATCTCCTGCCTAAATCCCCCAAATTCGGAACAACTGACCACGATAGGCGGCACTCTTTGCTTCCTCACTTGAATCAAAGAGCCTGGGCTAGAGGCTGCTTCGATTTGGTGTTCGGAAAATTTGTCTAGAGCATCGAACTGATTGCTCATTTCGATACAATTATTCATTTCACCCTTGGAAGAAAATTCGCATTCCGGGGAAGCGTCCTTTCTTCCATTCTTGCCACGTGTAGTGACAGTTTTAAAACCCACTTTTTTGGAAGGAAGTAGTGAATTCAGAGATTCACCCTTCCTTTTGTTTGTTGTTGATACCATGTTTAATTAATAAACGAAAGAAGACGTGACCTTCGAAAGGTTTTTTCCCAAGACGGTGTCCAAGAAGGATTACCACCGCTAGCTTTCGCCAACGGGTCCAACGAAAAATCGAAGGCACGGGTCCAAACAAGGATCGTAAAGGGATCAATAGTAGAAAAATAGTACTGAAAAGTACTGTTTTAGTAGCACTGAAAAGTACCGTTTTTAATTTTAGCACTGAAAAGTACTGTTTTTGTAGCACTGAAAAGTACTTATTGCTTTAGGTAGTTTTTAAGAAAACTTCCAAGAGCAGAGAGAATTCGTGTACGCACAGCACGAAGGTACGATGCGCACTGACTCAGTTTTCAATGATTATGCCAAATGTCTATTATGCCAAACGACCGTTATGCTAAATTATTTTATGCCAAACGGATTTATGCCAAATGGCGTCCCCCTCTCAAGTCTCTATTTTAATCAAATTGGTCTCTGAAGTCTCTTTTTTTCTTGTCTTGCTAGCAGCTAGTTATGATTCAAAATTTCTTCTCATATTTGTCAAGAACAGCTTCAGGAATTATCCTAGTAGTTTCTCCAGGGATTTCATACTACTTCATAATATCAGGAACTAATACAGGGCTCTCTCCAGATTTGTTTTCAAAAAATGTCTCTATTAATTCTTTGAGTCGTTTTTCAAAGGATACTTGAATCAATTTCTCCGGAATTTGCTTCGGGAAATCCTTGAAAACTTCAACGTTACTACCTCCAGTAATTTTCTCAGGGATTACTTTGAATAGTTTTCCAAAGACTATCCCACAGATAACTATCCTGTTACTTTTCAACCGAATATTCCAGTTGTTACTCTAAGAGATCTCCCAAAATTTTCCACAGAATTTTTATCCAAGAAAACCCGCAAAGGATAATTTTATAATTTTCGTCAAAGTTCGATCAAGGATTTTTTTTTTTCAAGTAGCCCGACAAGAATTTCTACGCGATTTCATCTACGGTTGAAGAATTCCTCGAAAAACTTCTCGATGGGTTATTCGAGTGAATTTACTAAGAGCATTTCAAATAATTCCTTACATTCGACCTGTGTTTCATAATTGAGTTTCTCTAGATTTTTTTATAGGAATTTCTCCAGCATTTCATTCAAGGATTACTGGAGTTCTTTCAAACATTTTTCAATAAATTACTCAAAAAATCCCCATGGAATATTCAAAAGTTCATTTAAGGTTCCACATTAGTTAACACTACAGCATTTTTTCTGTTTTTCAAGAAATTCTCCAATCATTCATTTTTTTTAGGTATTTTGTCCTATATTTTTCCAAGAGTTCCTTCACAAAATCCTGCGGGATATTATCCAGAAATTCAATCGTTTGTTTTATCATCTTAGCAATAATCTATAAAATATTCTCAAATTTCCTCAAAAGTGAGTTCATCTAGGAATCCTCATTCATCGAGGGCGATTTAAAAACTTACACAAGTTTTAAGTAGTAGTAGCACCCTAAGATTTGCTAAGAAATGCTACACTGATAGGCAAAATAAAGTGCCCACCTTACCAGTTTTCGAATTTCTCTCATTGATTTGGTTCGAATTATAGTTAACACACTTAAACCTTTTTTGATATTCTTTTAAAGTTGCATTTACGAAAATTTGATAAAAAAAGAGTTTTACTCAAAGAAAAAGAAAATCAATTTGTATCGAAAAAAAAAAATAGTGACAAAAAAAGTGCCCACTTCCTTCTTGGCCCCAGAAAAGATGATTTAAGAAAACCTCCTTTGGCCTTAAGGACTTGTTGGAGGTGCATCGGCATGCTTTTCACCAGGTTTTGTAGGTGTTGTGGATCTTGTTCTTCCTAGGCGCGCTCCAAGGCTTCAAAATAATTATTTTTGTTGGTAACACCAGTTTTGTCAACCCTGGCATCGAGAATCGCCCATAAATTATCGATGGGGTTGAGGTCTGGGCTTTGTGGAGGCCATTCCAGTGGTTTAATCCGACAAGACCGGAAGAAAGACTTGGTCTTCTTGGCAGTATGCTTCGGGTCGTTGTTCTAGAGAAATATGAAATTCTCTTCAAGGCCCGTCTGGGTCAGCGAAACCTCTAGACTTTCCCGCAAGATGTTGATGTAGGAATCTGCGGTCATTATTCCGTCGATTTTCAGGAGGCTTCCTACTCCACTCCATGAAAAACACGCCCAGACCATCTTAAGTTCGTCGAAAATCAATGGAGCTCTAGAGCAACCATGGGAAAGAGAGGGTTAATTCAGTACTCTTAAACATTTTCGAATGAAATGTAACAATTCATCATTTATCTTTACCACATTTAAATGTCATACAGATCGGACGCGATTAACCGATGGCTTAATAATCCGTATTTCTATTATTAAATTTATAAATGGTTCCGGAGATCTAAAAATGTATAAGCAGGGTGTATACGACCTGGAAAACCTGAAGAACTTAGAATTATAAGGGAATTTTATTCATTCTGAAAAAAATTGGCATTTTCAGGGAATTTCGAGTACTCATGATTTTTTTTTGAATTTCTAATACATGGTAGAATATGTTCTTCTTGTGACACAAAATCTTTTCAATCAAAAAAATTTCCAGCTGCGCCGCTATCAAAATAACACTTTTTATGTTCAATTATTTGATACTTTAGTCATTTTCCTTTATTCAGTAAAACCATGTTCAATGTATTTTTTCAGGGTTTCTCGGGTTGTCAAAATAATGGCTTCTTATTCTCTCTGGAGTTACGTCTCAACTGGAATAGAGCTTGCTTCTCAATGTTCTTATAAACATATCCACAATTATTAACGGAGAGTTTTCTTTACCAATTGAACATTTTGCTGTATATCGTGTGACAAGTACGAGAAAACTATGCCCTGGGAAGTCGAAAAAAAATCATTACGAAAAAAATCTCAACCGGTGGGATTCAAACCCACAACCCTCAGCTTGGTCTTGCTGAATAGCAGCGCGTTAACCGGTACGACTGCTATCTGGTCTTAGAACAATGTGTTATGTGCATTGATCATATTGATAACGGAGATTAAAAAATACTCGTTGCCGCTCGATGATGGAAAATCAATTTGGTGAGCTCATTCTATAACAACTTTTTTCGAGAAATCGGTAGTTATCACAATGTTACTCTTATGTATTTGATCAACATAAAGTGAACGGTTCGTCATTATAAGTGTCGACAAAAATTGTATTTCATGCTCTACATAATATTGAAAACACATAATCTTCACGCAGAGAATTCACAACGATTCAAAACAATAATTGTTCTTGTTGTTTGCAATAAGCTTTTTCAATTTGTTGTAAATCAATAAATTGTACTGATTTAACAATGACTTTTATCAGAACAAAACAAAAATATTGTTGAATTTACTGGCAGCATTTCCAATTTAATTTTTGTTGAAACAACAAAATAAAATATTTATTTCAAAATATAGACTGATTTGTTTCCGCCACTTTTATTTTTAATTTAAATGAAAATTTTATTCAGTGTGTATGGCAGCTTACGACCCGCCATTTTATTTGACAGAAACAGAGTTGAAGTAAAAATGTCCGAGTTAGTTCAAGAGTTATTGAAGAACTGTCTGTGGAGGAAATATTCCAGTTAATAAAATTGCGCAACTGATTCGGAATGACCGAAATCGTTATTGGAACTTTTCTTGGTAAGCTGTAGACATTTTTGTAGAATTTGGATTCTCATCAGCTTTTGTAATTGCAGTCAACTCCTGCAGCAATACAGCCGCGAGAAATCGAGCTGCTGATTCCACCCCGTTGTTTGCGGAGCGAACCAAGTTTATTCATTAAGAAGACATTGAGATAGTCGCGCAAGTACTAATGCCATTTTTAATCTCCAATAATTTTGGTAAAATATAAGGGTCTAGCAAAAGTCCAAGAAATTCCAGCAAATAGCGGCAGCTCTGAATCACGCGGGATTCATGAACGGCCTCCTATTTTTTGTAATGTTCTGCAGACAGATTAAATCCTTACGTAAATTGTTGGATATATGATGAAAACGAAAATATAATGTATTCAAAGTTGTATCTGTTTTCTTTATTTTAAAATAAGAGCAAAATAAAATTCGGCGGGAGGGGCAGGAGGAAAAAGTTGGTCTGGGATCAATAAAATCTTTTTTCATTTCAAATATAAGCATTTTAAAATGAAAAACCCAGTTAGATTTATTTTAAAAATATAAATTTTTATTTTAAAGCTGTTATTTTAAAAGAAAAAATATTGAATCAAAAATTAATTTTGTTGGACCCTAATGGACCCAGCTGTCAAATTCAACAATTAATAATTTTGAACTGAACTACTAGTCTACTACTAGAAACAATGAAAGGCTATTATAAGCCGGCAAATAATACAGGAAAATGATTGTAATGATATAGAATATTTTTGATATTAAAAATGTTTTCTTTGCGTGTTTCATTTTACTTTGTAGATATGTATAAAAAAGTGTATAGTGCGACACTAAATGTGTAGACTACAGTATAGATTTACGTTTTCTGATTGACTTTTCTGAGGTGACTTTTGAATTGAGGCTGCATGGATCGCATTACTTGCCAATGTGAATCCAGATCACGTAGCTTTCGAACCGTTTCTCACTAACGAAAACCTTTTCCTGTGACAACCATGGAGATGCATAGGTGATCTCGGTCTCAAGTAACAATGGATGTCAAACTCACAACCCTTCCCTTCTCCGCTTATCGTAAGGACGTGGCCAGCGCCGTTAATGACTTTACAATATAATAGATTCCTTGAAAGTGCACATTGAAGTTGACAAGCTACTCCCAAGCCACATCTAATGGTTCCTTGTGCAACTTAGAATCTTCTGGTCAATCACGGAGTGGCAATTACGAATTGTACGGTCATCAATGCTCATGATCGTGTTGAAATTAGCTTGACAGTACAGTATTCTTGTTTACAAAAGTTGAACCATCTAATATCTCTAATCCCAAATCCCTATCATTCCTCCCAATTCCGCATATTCTTCCACGAGTGCAATTGCAGCCCTCATGAATGGCACCACTTACCGCATAGCTCGGTTTTTTTTCTGCACCTATTACATATTATAGAGGTCGTAAAGGCTCTCACATAGTAACGGAATATGAATGCACACGTAGGAAACCCAAACAGCAGGCGATAGATACAAGTCTACATACAACAGTGAACGGTGAATGAACGACGAAGCAAAACTCGGAAGAGAAAAGAAACGATCCAGAGTAGACAGGCCAGCAAGCAGCAGCAAGTGAATTTACGCGAGTGAGGGAAAAACGTTAGCGCGTATTGTTTTCCTTCGTTTCGGGCTCCTACTTTCTCGTCGTGTCGTGTCTTGTGGAATTATTTTTACGTCGAGTGGCGGAAAATATGAACACCTATTTGCTTGTATTAAACTTGCCCAGAATAGAACGCGTCAGGTCTGAAAATTTGTTTAGAAAACAGTGATGAAAACAGAAATCGAGAGCACGTAGAAGGTTGGCTGTTCTCAGCTTGAAGGAGTTTGTGTTCGTTCAATTCACATGAGATCAGATGACGAGGAAACGAAAATTCAATGGATTTAGTGAAAATGGATGCAGAAATGTGCAGTGAATTGAAAATTGGACACACCACAAATGAGTGTGAATTTTTAACGAG
This sequence comes from Aedes aegypti, assembly GCF_002204515.2. Taxonomy (NCBI): domain Eukaryota; kingdom Metazoa; phylum Arthropoda; class Insecta; order Diptera; family Culicidae; genus Aedes; species Aedes aegypti. Next base: position 422,433,987 of record NC_035108.1, on the reverse strand, counting down.
CTATTACTTTGATTAATTACCGTTCGACGATGGTATTCTTCAGCAGTGCGTGTTTTATGTGGTGGTGAACTGTCAATGTAATGGTCGCTATGCTGCTTGGAAGCTGGAAGAAAAATTCGATAGAAAGGCGAATTACGAACGGGTGTACACAGTGAGTGACATCAAGACCAACAATTGAAAAGGCCTCAAGTCCAAAATGTAAACAAATCGGGTTTCTGCTGATTTAAGTGTATAAGAGCCTATTCTTACTGTAACATACAATAGGCATGCAAAAATATGCATGAAAGTTGAAAAATTATCATTTTTCTAAAAGGCCCCATCTCATTTCCCGATAATTAGGATATTAATCGTTAATGCGGCCTTTTTCCAAAAAGGCCCCATTTCTATATTTACTTGAAACCGAGTTGAGGCCTATTAAACAAACATCAAAATTGCAACTAAAATTACGAAAAAATGTTTCAAATTTACTTAGCAGATACAAGTTATACTTCAGCCGCTCCGCTCCCTGTATTATTTTACACAGCGATAGTTTCAACAGCGAACATAATCAAATTTTCTGTCGGGTTCCTGTGAAGTGATGTATTTTGTATCATACTACCTAATAATACCTGTGTCAGCCTGTCTGTACTTCACAAATTATCAACAAAAACACGATTTGGTTTCAATTGCATGAAAAATAACGTTTAATTGCAATATTATATCAATTGAACCAATTTTCCATACATTTTCTCGACGACAAACTCGCGTAGCACATACATAATGTTCATGGATGACGAAGGGTTCAATCAATCACATAATTAATCGACCGCACGAATCTTCTCTTGCTGTAGGGATCTCCATGTACTTTACTTCACCACTTAACACTCTTCTACACTTCAAATTTCTTATTTCATCATCAATTTTGAATGATTTTCAAAAGGCCACATCAGAAGATGATGAAAAAACAAGCCACAACTAGAAGGCCTCAACACATTTTAGAGTAAACAAAGGCGTCAACTCACAGGCCTCATCAGCGTCGGCCGGCGTCTATGGGCACAAATGAAAAGGGCTGCACAGCTTTTGGTGAAATAAAAGTCTCATTTCCTTTGACTCGTTTTTTTAGCAGGATTTTTTGCTAAAATGATAGTAATGAATATTCATAGCTATAAATCAGTTTATCCATCGACTTTCTGGACGATAAAATAACATAAAAAGCTTAAATTCATAATATAAATTTGATTTATTGTTTGACAAAACGAGATTGCATTTTTCTCATTGTTTACTTTTTGGAGATGAGGCCTTTTGAATTGTTAGTCTTGACATGTTTGCTGCTGTTCGGGTCAGGTTGATGAATGGTGCCTTTAATGTTGGTGTTCGTTGGCTGCTGTTGCTTGTATTGATGCAACCATTACTTCATTCTACAACGACAAATAGATGTATCGAATACATCTAGCATGGCAAGTATAATGTCGGTCTTATACATGAGAATGGACACACGTTTTGATAGTGTGGTGATTATGGATATAAACACGGATACGTAAGTCAATTGTCAGTTATTCAAATGATTCATAAAATATATATCAAGCATAATTTTTCAAATCGGCGTATCTAACATTCGGATGGTTTCGAGAAAAATGCGATGCAAAATATTGTAAAGCTTCTTAAATCCTGTTTTAAACGTTTTGCATTTTTTCTACTGCTGTGTCTACTAGAAGTTGAAATAAAGCACACTGTTTCTAACCACTATTAAACAATACTGATTTGTTTTGAATTAGATTGAAAAACTAGTAAAATTATCGAATAAACCCTTTTGCTTTGTGCTGCTCACATACACCATGGATGGTTCGTCGATACCATACCTTGATTGATACATACACCTTGCTTGATGCGTCGGTTTGACAGTTCGTTTTTCACATGCGTCACGTCATATACACCAGTATTGTTTTGAAGTTGCACATACACCGGTTTGAAAATTCCCATGAAACTTGATAAAGTTAGTCAATTCGTCAGTTTCAACTTTCAACGACAACGAATATTGGTTTCCGAATGTTTCCAATTTCAACTCGACCAACAGGAGCACCGGACGGAGCCGTGAGTAATAAAAGTAGAAGGAGAACACTACTTGTGAGAAATTTGGTGAGAAATATTGGCTAAAACCGAATACTGATGATGTTCCACATCAGTTTGCTGACCCGTCAGCTAGCTGCAACTATGGAAATCCGAATCTCTCGATTTCCAACATGTTTACTTATTCGGAAACAGTATGACGTATCTGGTGTTTATAATTTTATGTTTTGATTCTGCATATACGTCGCTTAACTATGAGCATATGTACGGTGTATGTGCTAGCATGAAAAATGTTGACAGTTGAGTCGCTTTGTAGCCAAATTAAAAACTCTGAGTAAAGTACACATAGGGCATAATCTAAATTTATTTTTAAAAATCAAAAAAAATGTTGTAGGAATACTTTTATAGACTCAGTACGTAGAATATGCGTTTGTCAAGCCCACGCAAAGCAAATTTCGATTTGTTTATTTTTGCAGATACGTCGGATTGAAGAATTATGCTTGATATCTTCCTATCAGTTTGCAAGAGTTCTTGGAAAATAATTTTTAAGGGAGATTTTGCGTACCCGATCTTGTACAGGTACTGCCTATAGCAACCATGTCCTGACCAGGACTGGAAAACGTCAACGAAATAGAGAGTGTCGCGCGACTTTTACATAGATGCTTCTCTCACTGTCATCGGACGGCGAGACAATGACAGAGATTTTTTTCAAATTTTCTTTCATTTCTCCGTTGCTACGGCTTGTGACGGAATCGTAAACTTGATAATTTTTAGTTCATTATCTGGTATATCGCTGGAGTCATGGAAGGATATCCACTTAACTTGTCAACCAGATTGACTTTTCGAAATTCTCCAAAATTTTAATAAAAAAAACAATAATATAATTGCTCGTGAGAGCTCCGTCATTGCAACGTGACGAAGTGAGCATATGAAATATGTACCTTACTTCATCACTTTACACTTTTCTACACTTCAATTTTCTTATATCATCATCAATTTTTATTGATTTTCAAAAGGCCACATCTGAAGATGATGAAAAAATAAGCCACAACTAGAAGGTCATGGGTTCGATTCCCAGTCCCTCCACAAAAAACCCGTCCAGCCACCAGAAGACGCCTCACGGAGGACCGTGCTTTGGGGAGCACGTCCATCCTCCGTCAGTATCAGATGGTGACTGAGACAAACTGACCCTCTTCGCAGGCAGCTAGCCTCACTAACAGCAGAGCTCTCTTCCTACCTGCTCGGTGTGAGAGTAAAAGAGTAGGAGAGAGTGAAACTAGATGTAAATATACACGCAAAAAAATTGTGCGGTAAAAACTACCATTTTAGGGGGTTAACTTAAGCGCTCGCACCGGCAATTTTCAGCAGACCAGAAATGCGCTTGATTTTACCATGTCTGTAGTCGAAATCAGATTGTTGTTAATTATTGCTGTCAAATGTACCAGTAATGTGGTGTGATGTACCGTAAACATAGTAAATTGGTCTGAAATTGCATGGTAGTTTCAAGAATGGGCGTAGTCAGCTAAAATAGTATTTTTTACCACAGTATTTTTTCCCGTGTAGATAAGTTGAAAATAGATCTGTATCGGTAAAGAAGCTACAAGATCAACTGAGTCCGGCACAATAGTGGCCACAAGCCTTAATAAAAAAAAAAAAAAAATAGAAGGCCTCCACCAGGCTTGGGAACTGTGATCACAATTTGCCACAGTTCATCGATTCTGCCAGTCAACCAAAACACAAAGCAGCAGCAGCATCAATACCATCAGGTGTTGCGCTGCCAACGGTTCACACACTGTTTGACTGTTTTTGTCTCTTCACTATGACCGTTTTCGGGCAGCTGTGAATGATTAAAAAAAAATGTAAAATCATTCAATCGCTAATATTTCGCTTGTGTTTTCAACTAATCTATTAGCGCTAACAGCAAGAGCACAATCATTCCGTTGCGATACATATAAACAAGTTCAATTTCATGCTGCCTTTAACGAGCAAAAATGCAAAACCCCGAAAACCGGAAAAATCGTGTTACCACTGTGCTCGAGTCATTTCGCATTCGGGTTTGAAAAAACGTTGCGAAGAAGAAGATTGCAGTTTTGAAGAGCCGTGACATATTTTGTTTTGAACGGTCATGGTTTGCTTTGAATTTTGATGGTCGTGTAGAAAAATGTGAATGTCGAGGTGGTAAATGTTTGCTACAGTACATTTCCCATCCCTGGCCTCAACACATGTTAGAGTAAACAAAGGCGTCAACTCACAGGCATCATCAGCGTCGGCCGGCGTCTTTGGGCACAAATCACAGGGTGTCCATCCATCCGGGAAATCTGGGAAAAGCGGGAAAAACCCGGGAATTACAAAAGGCCGGGAAATACCCGGGAAATTGTTGAACACACCGGGAAAAAGCGCTAGATAATTTCGACAAGAGATGCACAACTGAGTTTCCAGATAGATAGTTGAACGTTTCTAGTTTATTTCAAGAAGGGATACTTAGCAGATGTATTTTCACAATTATTATCGATTACTTGTAAAATGTTTTTCTGGCTAGAGATATTATTAAGAACATTCAAAGTTGTTTTTAGTAAATATTATTGAGATCCTTGAAAACTGTATAAGTATTGATGGGTTGTTGGAAGGTTCTTAATGAGATGCTTTATTAATTTCTATTATGATTATTTTCATGCCATTTGGAAGAGCGCTTTGGTGAATTTTTCTTGGAATTTTGAGAAAATTCCTAGCGGTTGGTAGCATTTTTGGGAAATATGTTCGATCAAAATTTGGACACATTCATTAGGAATTGTTTTTTGGAGGATTCCCGGATGAACTGATTCGGATTTTGAAGAAGCTTTATTTGGGATTTTTTCTTGAATCCGTGATCTATGGTCTCTGTCGAGGTTTTGAATGGAGTTCTATAAATTCACAACGAATTATTCCTGTCATTCGCAGCATATTGCTAGTGACATGGGGAGTTTTTTGATGGATGAATACATGGCAAGTTCATTTGAGCATTCTTAGGCAGACTTTTGCTTTTTCTCGACGACATTCTTGGAAAAATCTCTGATGGATCCCTGGGAAGAAACTTATTTGGAGTTATGTCAAATGATTTTGGTGAGATTTCGTTTCTGTCGTAAAGATCTGTACTTGTATTCAACGAGAATTTTACCCGAAGATAGATTGGCTTAGCTATTAGAAACATTGTTATATGACATCTGAATTAAGATAGGTATAATTCAAACATTTCACCGAATTTCTGATGAATTAAAGTGAGTACAAGGCATCCTCCTTATTTCGGCACTTTCCCTTGAAAATAAATATTTATATAATATATTTTCAGTGTTTACTAGAAGGTAGGTTCGATGAATTCTAAAATTAAATGCGATTTTTTGACAAAATAAAATTAATTACTCAACTAGGGTTGTCATGTCTATTACGGCTTAACCAGCCGACGGTGTTTTGAAAAAACCTGAAGGTCGTAGACACAAAAGTCAATTTGGACAAATTGAGATGTAAGATTGTGAAAAATAATAGAATCGTTCTGGTGGGCTTCGATCCCACGACTCCCAATACGCTAGACTGGGCGCGTTAACCAACTACGCCACAGAACGGGTAACGATTCTGCAGCGCAATCGGCCAACCTGAAACCAAAGTCCGTCACGACCCCATTTTCTCCTTCACAACCCTACACCTCCTTCGGCTCTCTGAGATGCCCAATTCGACTCTCCTAAGCGTGCCTACGAACAACAGTGAGAGATTTTATTTTTAGCGTCGCACTGTTGCCTTGTTTGTGCCACACTACTCATTAGCCAACGTTGGCTCAATGAGATGGTTAGTATGGGTCCGGCTTTCGACGTGGTCGTATCTCGTCATATCGACCCCAGAGAGCCGAAGGAGGTGTAGGGTTGTGAAGGAGAAAATGGGGTCGTGACGGACTTTGGTTTCAGGTTGGCCGATTGCGCTGCAGAATCGTTACCCGTTCTGTGGCGTAGTTGGTTAACGCGCCCAGTCTAGCGTATTGGGAGTCGTGGGATCGAAGCCCACCAGAACGATTCTATTATTTTTCACAATCTTACATCTCAATTTGTCCAAATTGACTTTTGTGTCTACGACCTTCAGGTTTTTTCAAAACACCGTCGGCTGGTTAAGCCGTAATAGACATGACAACCCTAGTTGAGTAAAATTGAGCGGCGATCTCTCTATCGCAAAAGGGGTCGATATGACGAGATACGACCACGTCGAAAGCCGGACCCATACTAACCATCTCATTGAGCCAACGTTGGCTAATGAGTAGTGTGGCACAAACAAGGCAACAGTGCGACGCTAAAAATAAAATCTCTCACTGTTGTTCGTAGGCACGCTTAGGAGAGTCGAATTGGGCATCTCAGAGAGCCGAAGGAGGTGTAGGGTTGTGAAGGAGAAAATGGGGTCGTGACGGACTTTGGTTTCAGGTTGGCCGATTGCGCTGCAGAATCGTTACCCGTTCTGTGGCGTAGTTGGTTAACGCGCCCAGTCTAGCGTATTGGGAGTCGTGGGATCGAAGCCCACCAGAACGATTCTATTATTTTTCACAATCTTACATCTCAATTTGTCCAAATTGACTTTTGTGTCTACGACCTTCAGGTTTTTTCATAAAATTAATTGATATATTTAAAATATCAAAAATCTGATCTCAGGGAAACTTTAGCAAACTTGAAGTTCTAACAATCCATGATAGTTTGGGTAGTAAAGCATCTCTAGTGTTGGGCTTTTAGATGTTCCAAACACAAGATTTTAAAAATTTCTTTTTTTCATAGATATTAAGTTTTTAAAAGTTGGTAATTTTGTATGACAAAACGAAAAAAGGCCCCTTTTTGATTAGTTTTGTGTTAGATTATTTTGTTATGGCTGTATCGGTTATGTGACTCAGAAGTAAGGGAGTCTGTAGAAGATTTTTGCTAATGATCAAATTAATAGGCGTCTCAAGGAAAGATTGAAATTTTATTAGGTGGTGAAAATTGAGCAAGCCATCGGGGAACCAGTAAGCCTCTAAGCCTACCCATCTATTAATTTCATCATTTGCAAAAGTCTTCTACAGACTCCCTTTACCTTCGAGTCGCATGGTCTGTATTAGGTTCCGTAATCCGGGGTAACATGGATCAGTTTTTTGAATATTTATATAATTTTCAGTTAAAAATGCAAATGTGACACGTTTTATATTTTTAAAACAAGTACCGGCACTTAATGCTCGTGACTCTAAACCTTGTTTTCTGAAAGTTTTGCGTATGTTTAAAAACAATGTTTTATGTGATTTTTTTTATATTGATCATCCAAGCAAACAGTGATCGATATTATTCAAAAGGTAATTACTTCCTAAAATCATAGCTCCTGAAGCCGAATATGAAAGCCAAACTCTTACAAGTAACTTAGTTTTTAAGTTATTTAGAAATAAAAAGCACCTTATCTCGCTGAATACGCATAAATGTAGGCAATTTCCTAAGTAAATTCTACGTTCTTCATGGTAATTTGTCAATTTTGCCGAATTGAAAATATTATGAGAATTTTTCGGCGATGCCATTTTTAGTAAACAGCACATTTTACTTGCTTCTATAATTTGCAGAATTAAGATGGGACATGAATTTTTATTAGTTTTTTTCATACTCATGGAAATCATTGTTTCGAAGAGTTGAAAAATTTACCCATGAACGAAACTCAATTTTCACAAAAACCTTATTTTTAGTTTGCTCATGAATATAAGAAATGAATATGCAATGAACATATTGTATGGATAATTGTTAATTTGATCTTTTTACTAGGAGTGACATTCCGATCAATGAGCCAACCCTTTTCCAGTAGAGAAGCTAGGCAAAATACAGGACGCTTCGATGCTTACTGACTTTAAAATGGCTTGCTCAACTTTCACCACCTAATTAAATTTCAATCTTGTCGCTCCCTTGCGACGCCTATCCACCTATGCATTTCCATCATATGCTTCTATTGACTCCCTTTAGCTTTGAGTCGCATGACCGCTAAAGCCATAAAACAATGAAAATAAATTCCGATCAATGTTACCTCGCTGATCAATGTTACCCAGTTTTACAGCACCTAAAATTTGACATTCAAAAGCAAGTAGCTTATTTTTTTTTAAATCCTTCTAAGATTAAGTGATTGGATTCAAATAATCCTCTACACTATTTAATTCACTAGTTATGGAACTGCAATGGTGTTTCCGATAGTTCAATATTTGACAATTTATAGGATAAAAATTAAATGATGTTCTGATGTTATCAAGCAAAATAGAGTTTTTGATCGGTGAAAAAAAAAACCATGTTTTTAATACGAATATTTTGAAAGTCAAATCAAATATCAAAACTTTCCATTGAAAAATGACTAAAAATATGAAGGCACTGTACCATGATTTCACCCGGTTTTAAAATTTTTAGGCATCCGGGAAAAATCCGGGAATTGGCAAACTGATTTTGAATGGACACCCTGAAATCAAAAGGGATTGATAGCTTTTGGTTAAATAAAAGCCTCATTTCCTTCAACTCGATATTTTAGCAGAATTTTTGGCTAAAATGATAGTAATGAATATTCATATCAATTTGTTCAGTGACATTCTGGACAATAAAACAACACAATGCTTTAATTTTTAATATAAAATTGTATGCCGAAACAAGATTGCGTTTTTCTCTTTGTTTAGTTTTTGAAGATGAGGCCTTTTCAATTGTTAGTCTTGAAATGTTGTTGAGCTGGCAGCAATCTTCGCTTTGGGACGATCTATAACCTGCCTGCAGACCCCCTTTTCATCCCCTCGGGTAGCCTCTATTCCATTGAGACACTCTGGTCAATGAAACCTATAAAGCATACATCTAACTTTCTTACAAAAATAAGAGCAAATGTGTGACCTGGTCAAAATATCATACATTATCATTGTATGGGTCCTCTCACATTGCTTAATTTATGGTTATGAGAAAGCGTAAGATCTATAGGGGAAGGGGTGGTAAGATTTATATCTTAAGGTTATCATTTTGTTTCTGTTAGAAAAACGATTAATTTGTATAGTTGCATCTTATAACGTCAAAAATAGGGATGCAAACAAGCGACACAAATTTACGAATAGGGTGTTTTATGTATTTTGGACAGACCGTTATGCGTATATGATTTGGCCACCTCCATTTGATTTTGGCGTAAATGGACAAATTATATACGCGTAACGGTCTGTCCAAATTACTTTGATTACCCTAAATAGCTACATTTTTACAATTTGTATCGTTAATGGGCTTCTTAGCCGTACGGTTAGTGTTACCAAGTATTTAGCCGCATCGCGTCATGGAGTGTGGGTTCGATTCCCGCTTCAGTTTTGAAAACTTTTCGTCAGGAATGTATTTCGACTGTGCCACTAGGCTTTGCATACTAGTCTGTTCTCTAGTGTGTTGCTTCCTCCAAAAGGCAAATCGTCCACTGAGAGCATTAATGTGTCAGCGTCTATAAAAAACGATGGAAATGTTAATTTAACCTGCAATATGTAGGTAAAATGGACATCAGTTAGTGGTAAAATGGCCATCATGCCAAATACGTGAGAAAAACAAATATTTTTTGAAAATTTTTATTGCATTTCTGAAAATTATTCCATTTAAAAATAAAATTTGACATCATATCATTACGAAATTTAGCTAACAGTAAAACCTCAAGACCACAGAGCTAAAAGCTACGTCAGTTCTAATTTTCAAACGTGGTTTTCTAAAATCTTAGTTTTTGTCGATGTTTTCACTTAAATCGACCTGCGTATCAATTCGACTAGTCTGATTTATGCTTTAAAACGTACGTGCGTAATAAAAATTAATTGAAACCTGTTTTCCTCGGTAACAGGCACGGTGTTCATTTCACCATCCCCGTTCATTTTTCCACCACTAATAAGAATATTTCTTATTTCAATTGATTATTTTTATTTAGTAAGTGAAAATTCTTTTCACATTCCACAATTCCTAGAGTTTCCTTGCGAGCGTGGTATACAAGTTTGGATTTAACCCGTATAGGCCTGAGTGAAAGCAAAAATACTAAAACTTTTACCACTCAGCAAATACCTCACAGATTCAAATAATTATTTGTCAGTATACTGACCCACATATCTAGTTTCTTAAAGTGGTCGGAGGAACGTGGGAATACTCCTGTAGTCGGAGTTATTACGGTGGGTCACTGGGTCAAGTCGGGTAGAAAAAGGCGTTTTTTGGGACATGCCAAGTTATCTTAATTTATTTCCAATGGCAATAATTTTAATTTGCGTAAATCATTAAAATATCATATTCAACATTATAAATGAAGAGTATTGCACCGTTTAGAATGTTCTGGATGTGACCACTCGGACTCAATGCCCTGAAGAACCGGCTCTAGATTTGTTAGGTACTAAAAACGGTTTCAAATCTCTAAAACTATAGATCGAACATAATAGTTCACTATAATGCGTTCCCATAAGCTTGTCACAGATGTTGAGATACGTTTACGTTGATGCGTTATTCTTAAAACTCCTTGATATAGTGGCAACATTATAGCCAATTCTGGAAATTATCTGTGACTTGAAATTTGCCTACCTCCAGGGGCACGGAAGCACAGAACCCTTATCACCCGACCTGACCCAGTGATCCACCGCAATAACTCCGGCCACAAGAGCATTCCCGAGATCCTATGACAACTTTTAGAAACTAGATATGTGTACCAGTATACTGACAAAAAATAATTGAAATCCGTTAAGTATTCGCTGAGCGGTGACAGTTTTAGTAATTTTTCTTTCACTCAGACCTATACGGGTTAAAGTAAGTAAATGAAACGGACGGAGCACAGTATTTTCATTGATCTGAAGAGATCCATCGTATTTCATTCACTGATAGATATTCCACTAAACAGCTAGAAGATTTATTATAATTGGGTGTAAAGGCTGAGCTACAATCATGGGAGCGATAATCTCAAATTCTCATTTCTTATGCTTGAGATATTCACACTTAAATTGTGGCTTACCCAGCTCAACAGCCAAAAAAAATCATGAATGTGTGGCTCATCCGTTTGACTCATTGGCTTGGATTACCACAGTTTTTCGTGAGTTTTGCGAAGCACATCTCAAATGAGTTTGAGATTGAGTGTGACCAACCAGTGTCTACCAACACTGAGAACATGTATTTGAAAAAATGTCTGGTAATTTTTCAGACACGTATTCTGAATTCTCGTACTAACAAAAATGTCTGTTCAAATTTTCAACTCATTTTACAAATGCTTGCCTATTTTGTACAATTCATTTTCGTAAGATAAATAGTAACTTTAAACGGTATTGAGTTTTAGATAGTCAGTATATTCTAGTTATAAATAATCCGAAGTTTTCATACAGGTATTTTTTTCAGAGATAACACTCTTCGAAAAAAGTGATTTTCACGAACGTTGATGAAGAAACCTAAACAAAACTATGTTAAAACTTACTCCAATCGTAAAATCGTGTTCGGCAAAACTTCACAGAATAAATAAACTACTATGTAGAGCTATTTTGGATAAGTTTTGGTGTTTCGTTCAGTAGTTATACATTTTTAAATGAAATTAACCCAAAAACACATTATTAACCTAATTTTTTCCAACTTGACTGAAATTTTGATCAGAAATTCATTTCAACATGAAAAAAAAAATTCGTTGACTGGGGAACTCCTAGACACTGGAAAATATTAATAGGTCTAATATATTGGCTTTTTCACAAGGCGTTTCAAACCAGCTGATCTCGAAGCAATTTGACAGTTCTTCTATGGCAATGACAGTCGCGTGTATGAACCGGTCCTCCACCGATGTAAACAAATGTATACACAGACCTGTCACATGAGAAGGCCTATGTTTTAACTGTCATCATATGTCATGTTGCATTACCGCTCAAATTATTGAGGTCCAGCCTTAATTCGAGATACCATTTTCTTCGCTACATGGTAATTTTTCGAAAACAATATTTTTTACAATTTTATTTTAATTTTTACTGAAATTAGCCAATGTTTACCTCATTAAAGAGTTATCCACAATCAGCAACTTAAAATCGTTCAGAGTAGTGTTTGGGTCGCTTGCTCCTCCGGGAACGAGCGATGACACCGGAAGCACATTAGTTTGGCCGGCAATGCAATGCGTATTCGAAGATTCTCGGTAATGAATCCTGTTAGGCGTGATTATATCACACAGTTAGAAAAAATCACCAACGTCGGTAATTCGTTTTACCGAAATCTCAACAGCTGAACGGTCGTTAATCCGTTCGGTAAACGAAAAGTTTACCGAAAGGACTGTAATTTGAGCCCAACGGGTGAGCTGTCAAAACTACCGGTAGATCGGTAGTGATTACCAAAGTTCCGCGTCTATTCTGTAATGTTATTTACCGAACCATTGGTTATTTTGGAAGGGGGAAACGAAATTTCAGATGTTTGTGCAAAGTAAAATATCAAATCATGCTCTTATTCTTGATACAATCATTTATTTCTATAGCATAAATAATCACCTCGGATTGAAGAACCTAACCTGCCGGGCGTTTATTTCGTTTATTATTCGTTCGACTTCAAAATGCTAACAAGCCGTTGCAATTTTGCCCCATCGTTGTTCCATAATCGCAGATGTCAGCATTACTCCACACATATGCTACACCATTACGGAATGTTGCTGAATCTAGGCGCATGATTGGAGGGTCCTGTTCCGTCGATATTTGCTCCTTCACATCCTATAGTAAAAAGTAAATATATCCACTACAGGTCTTGGTCTGATGTTAGCCAGAAAAGTAATTACTAACCTGTAACGTTGTCTCCAAATCACTTCTATCGAGCAAAGATTAAAGTTCTTTTTGCAAAAAAACGGGTCTGTTTGTTCGCGGTTTATTTGTAAGAGCCGATTGAAAACATCATTATGGCGGATTTGACGTTTCTTGTTCCAAGTTACCGAATACGGTAATTATTACCTACAGTTCAGCTGAATATTGCACCGAAGTCAGCACTTGAGCTCGTTTATCGATTTATCGGTAAATATCTTCACCGATGTCGTTAATCTTTTAACAATTAAACACCGAAATTCAGTATTTTTTTTTCACAGATTTCAGTAATCAAGCCGAAATATACCGAAACGTCTGTAATTTTTTGAATCACCGATCTGTTTCGGTGATTCCAATTACCAAACTCATAGAGTATGTTTAAGTGTGCACGGATAGCATCATCAAGCAAGATCCTTACCTAATTCAGCTAACCCAATATTCTTTCCATAACAACTGTGGAGTTGCAGAGAGATATTTGGTCTCTAGTAGTAATGGTTATCTAACTAACATTCCTTCCTTTCCCCGATTACCGTGGCATGCGTCGTTATTAACTTTTAAACTTCGAACTCTCGATTTGTGTACTTTGAGAATGGTCTTGAGCTAATCCCAAGCCTTATTCATTAAATCTCTGTGCAACTTCGATTGTTCTGGTCAATCATGCATTATAACAACAAAGCGGTTATCGATGCTCATTCATAATCATCAACTAAAATTCATTCAGTTTGAAAGTTGCCCTATATCGAGCCGATTATCGACAATATCTGGTTGCGGTATAGGGTAACGGTCGTATTTTGGACCCCCTAAGGAAGTGATTTTACATTTTTGTCCCAATTAATTGATTGCACAGCGTAACCAAGTCAAAGAACATACCAAAATGTAGAGGAAAACTTCCTCTTCGAGATAAAAATGCCCATTCGGTCATGTAGGATCCAAAAGACGTCGAAAATCACTGAACTGTGATGCACTGTTTTTCATTATTTTGGACACACCAATACGTTTTGGACCCTCAAAGTATATATTTTGGACCCCCGGCATATTTTTATCGTTTGGCGACAAAGTCCACGGCACTGGTTGTATAATATGCTTGCCCATAGTCTAATCAATCGATTGACAATGGAAAAGCAAAGAAGTTCTACGCTTTTAGTTCAGAAATTAGAAAAAAGTTTTTGTTTACATTTGAAAAATTTCTGACGTCTTCAATTTCCGTCTGTAACGTGTTGTAACGGTTGCATGGATGAACCGATTTAATTAAATTAATTTCAGATAAAATAAACACATTTTCCATGCACAAACGCTTGATGCAAGTGCGGAATAGTCCTATCTTTCCAAATGGCATGCGGATTGTATTGGTTTTTCGATTTAAACTAGAAAATTTGCAAGAAAATGGCCCAGGGGGTCCAAAATATATAGAGGTCCAAAATATATTGGTTACCCTATGTATACGGATTATCATAATTGTGTTTCGAATTTATCAATATTGTCATAGCCCGAATTTTTAATACATATTGCTATTCTCTTCTTTTTGTTTATAATTTGCGAACCATTTACGTTTAATCTTTTGTTATGAAGTCAGCGCGCTGTATTTCCATCAACACATGCTTCTGCACTTGTAAAGGTGCAAGAAATCAGCCAAAATGCTTATGTAGTAATGAGAGAAGAGAACAGAAAGCGCGTCATGTCAAAATGCAATAAAAAAACACCAACAGCAGGCACCACGAAAAGAGACAATAAACTTTTTTTTCGGAGGGTGAAGCTTACCTTATACAGTCATAGCACACATACATATCCATTAAATAGGGTAGGTTCACCAGGTTTTGGCCAATACAAGATTTTTTTAATTTTTTTTTTAAACAAATAAACAAATCTCTAAAAAGTAAACAAAGAGTAAAACGCAATCTTGTTTTTTTTTCAAACAATTAATCAAATTTATATTATAAATTTAAGTATTGCATGTTATTTTATCGTGCAGAATGTCGCTGTACAAATTGACTTACAACAATTAATATTTATTACTATCAATTTTGTTAAAAATCCTACTAGGAAAACGAGTTAAAGGAAATGAGGCTGTTATTTCATCAAAAGCTATTGAGCCCTTTTCATTTGTGCCCATAGACGCCGGCCGACGCTGATGAGGTCAGTGAGTTGACGCCTATGTTTACTCTAACGTGTGCTGAGGCCTTCTAGTTGTGGCTTATTTTTTCACCATCTTCAGATTTGGCCTTTAGAAAATCTTTCAAAGTTGATGATAAAATACGATAATTGAAGTGTAGAATAGTGTTACGTGGTAAAGTAAGGTACATGGGTATCTCTGCATCAAGAGCAGATTCGTGCGATCGATTAAATATGTGATTTATTCAATCATCGTCATCCCTGAACTAAATGTATGTGCTACGCGAGAGCGTCGTCGAGAAATTGTATGGAAATATTAGCTCAATTGAAGTAATACATATTGAAATTGAACGTTATTTTTCATGCAATTGTAGACACATCGTGTTTTTGTTAATAAGTCGTGAAGTACAGACAGGCTGATACAGGTAATGTACATCAACATCATCAACATAATACATCATTCCTCAGGAATCCGACGGAAAACTTGATTATGTTCGCCGTTGAGACAATCGCTGTGTATAATAATACAACGAGCGGAGCGGCTGTAGTATAACTTGTATCTGCTTAGTACATTTGAAACATTTTTCGTCATCTTAGTTGCAACTTTGATTTTTTTTATAGGCCTCAACTCGGTTTCAGGTAAATATAGAAGTGAGGCCTTTTTTCAAAAAAGGCCGCATTTGCGATGAATATCTTAATTAGCGGGAAACGAGATGGGGCATTTTCGAAAAATTTAATTTTTTCAACTTTCATGCATATTTTTGCATGACTATTGTAAGTTTCAATAAGAATAGGCTCTTATACACTAAAATCAGCAGAAACCCGATTTGTTTACATTTTGGACTTGAGGCTTTTTCAATTGTTGGTCTTATAATGTCATGATTATCACATGACTTCTCTGAGAAAAATCTACACGTCAATGTCGTATGTTTTACTTATAGATTTGCGCAATGAGGAAAACCACATGACTTGAGTGTAGTAGCCATATGGATTTCATCATTAACTTCATGGTACAATAACATGTGTATCAACATTAGGTTGTCATGTGAAAAAAACATGAATGTCTAAATATTAAATCATGAAAACCAACTGATTTTCTTGATGATTTCGAAATGTAGTGGATTTAGATAGTCATGTGTGATAGAATATAAATGTCATGAGACTAAAAGAAGAAATTTTATAGAAGAACTCTTGATCCCCAAAATATGGAATCGAGGCTCCTCTGCTTGTCGCAAGCTCACTTGAATGATTTTTTTCAAACAAGTGAGTCAGCAGCAATCGGGGCGCCGCAAATCCATAATTTGGGAAGCCCGGGATTAGCATATTTCTAGCGTAACATTTGAAAAGGGCCTATCTGCAAAACGTAAACATTGAGAAATTCTCAATTGAAGATTCCGTACCATATTTATAATTCCTATTTAAAACCCATTCGCATTTTTACTAGTTTCATACCTGTGTTCGACACCTATTAAAGTCTTTTGCGTGGCCCATTATGTTTCTAATCTCAAATAACACAACAACTCGTAAAAATTGTTGAATTCAAACATCATCGGCAGATAGGCCCTTCTATGAATCTTCAAACCAGTTAGGCCCTTTCAGTTAGGCCCTTTGATTGAACATGGTTTCAGTTAGGCCCTTTTATAATTTGCTAATTTTATTGATTTTTGAATTGGTTTGCACAAATCTTGATAAAATTTAGCGATTATGTGAAAATACACTATATAATAGCTAAATATTGGAAATTTTCGGTTGAAGATTCAGTACCATATTGATTATTCCTATTTCAAACCCATTCGCTTTTTACTAGTTTCATACTTGGGGAAGATCCAAAAATGACGTCCATCATTTTTCGGGATTTCTAGAACCTTTCTACCCCCTCTGTCACGCTTTTCCCAATACCCAATCCATGCACTATCACATTTTCGTACATCCCCCCATTGGAGGAGGCCCCAATTGATGGACTTTTTTTTTGGGATAATCCCTTGTGTTCGACACATATAATGGTCTATTGCGTGGCTCACAACGATTTGAATTTCAAATAGCACAACAACTTGTAAAAATAGTTCAATTCAAACATCATCCGCAGATAGGCCCTTTTACGAATTTTCAAACCAGTTAGGCCCTTTTTGAATTTGCTAATTTTATTGATTATTGAAGTGATTTGCATAATTCTTCAACAACATTTAATGATTATGTGAGAAAACAACACAATATCATACAAGCTAAATATTGGAAACTATTCTATACAAAATCAGCAACATATTGATTATTGATATTTCAAACCCATTCACTTTTTTTACTAGTTTTATACTTGTGTTAGACACTCATTATGGTTTATTACGTGGCCCAGAACGTTAGTAATCTCAAATAGTAAAACGACTCGTGAAAATGGTTGCATTCAAATATCATCAGCAGTTAGGCCCCTTAATGAATCTTCAAACCAGTTAGGCCCTTTCAGTTAGGCCCTTGGATTGGACGTGGTTTCAGTTAGGCCCCTCCAGTTAGGCCCTTTTATTAAACAGAGTTCCAGTTAGGCCCTTTTGGAATTTGTTGATTTTATTGCTTATTGTGATTTTCATAGTTCTTAAATAAAATAAAGCGAGAGAAAAACAATGTAATAGCTAAATGTTGGATATTCTCGATTGAAGGTTCAGTACCTTATTGATTATATCTATTTCAAACCCATTCACTTTTTTACTTGTTTTATACTTGAGGGCCTTCCTCAGCCGAGCAGTTTAAGTCCGCGGCTACAAAGCAAAGCCATTCTAGAGGTATCTGAGTGGGAATGGAATTCAGATACCTTCAGAATGGCTCGGTCCAGGTTTTTTCGTAATGGAAAATTCCTTTACTTTCCTGAATATAGAGTACCTTCGTACTTGTCACACGATATACGAATGCGAAAATGACAACTTGTCAAAGAAAGCTCTCAGTTTATAACGAATTTGTTTTTGTGAAAATCGCAACTTTTGGAAATTACCAAATAAAAATTATTCAATTTTTTTAATGTAATTGATTTTTTTTTTCAGGAAAAAAAATCAGTTTTTCAACTAACTTCGCATTAAGATTATGATAAAACTAGTAAAAAAGAGAATGGGCTTGAAATAGGAATCAATATAGTACTGAATCTTCAATAAAGAATTTTCATTAATCAATGTTGATTTTCTCACATACCTAATTGATTGATTTTGTTCTAAAACTTTGAAAATCACTTCAATAATCAATAAAATTAACAAATTCCAAAAGGGCCTAACTGGAACTAAGTTTAATAAAAGGGCCTAACTGGAGGGGCCTAACTGAAACCATGTTCAAGCAAAGGGCCTAACTGAAAGGGCCTAACTGGTTTGCAGTCTCGTAAAAGGGCCTATCTGCCGATGATGTTTTAATTCAACCATTTTCACGAGTTGTTTTGTTATTTAAGATTTAAATCGTTATGGGCCACCTAGTAGACTATTATTGGTGTCGAACACAAGTATAAAACTAGTAAATAGGAGAAAGGGTTTGAAATATGAATAATCAATATAGTACTGAATCTTCAATAAAGAATTTTCAATATTCAATGTTGATTTTCTCACATAATCGATTGTTTTTGTTCTAAAGCTTTGAAAATCTATTCAATATTCAATAAAATTAACAAATTCCAAGAGGGCCTAACTGGAACTATGTTAAATAAAAGGGCCTAACTGGAGGGGCCTAACTGAAACCATGTCCAATCCAAGGGCCTAACTGAAAGGGCCTAACTGGTTTGAAGATTCATTAAGGGGCCTAACTGCTGATGATATTTGAATGCAACCATTTTCACGAGTCGTTTTGCTATTTGAGATTACTAACGTTCTGGGCCACGTAATAAACCATAATGAGTGTCTAACACAAGTATAAAACTAGTAAAAAAAGTGAATGGGTTTGAAATATCAATAATCAATATGTTGCTGATTTTGTATAGAATAGTTTCCAATATTTAGCTTGTATGATATTGTGTTGTTTTCTCACATAATCATTAAATGTTGTTGAAGAATTATGCAAATCACTTCAATAATCAATAAAATTAGCAAATTCAAAAAGGGCCTAACTGGTTTGAAAATTCGTAAAAGAACCTATCTGCGGATGATGTTTGAATTGAACTATTTTTACAAGTTGTTGTGCTATTTGAAATTGAAATCGTTGTGAGCCACGTAATAGACCATTATAAGTGTCGAACACAAGGGATTATCCCAAAAAAAAAGTCCATCAATTGGGGCCTCCTCTAATGGGAGGATGTACGAAAATGTGATAGTGCATGGATTGGGTATTGGAAAAAGCGTGACAGAGGGGGTAGAAAGGTTCTAGAAATCCCGAAAAACGATGGACGTCATTTTTGGATCTTCCCCAAGTATGAAACTAGTAAAAAGCGAATGGGTTTGAAATAGGAATAATCAATATGGTACTGAATCTTCAACCGAAAATTTCCAATATTTAGCTATTATATAGTGTATTTTCACATAATCGCTAAATTTTATCAAGATTTGTGCAAACCAATTCAAAAATCAATAAAATTAGCAAATTATAAAAGGGCCTAACTGAAACCATGTTCAATCAAAGGGCCTAACTGAAAGGGCCTAACTGGTTTGAAGACTCGTAAAAGGGCCTATCTGCCAATGATGTTTGAATTCAACATTTTTTACTAGTTTTTATGTTATGTTAGATTTAAAACGTTACGTGGCCCAGTAATAGACTATGAGTGTCGAACAAAAGTTTAAAACTATTAGATAGCAATGAGTTTAAAATAGTAACAATCAATATGTTACAGAATCTTCAATCGAGAATTTCTCAATTTTTACGTTATGCTGATAGACCCTTTTCAAATATTTCACTAGGTTCCATTATTCGAGAGAAACACTATACAATGGCTAAATATTGAAAAATATGGAGGAAAATTAAAAACGCATGGAAGGGCCAATCTGATTTTGATGGAAATTTTCAGTTAGGCCCTTTTATGACCAGTTAGGCCCTCTTAGTTTTATCATTTTCAGATAGGCCCTTTAAAATTTGAATAAAATTACCATTAATAATGCATTTTTCATGCCCGTAAGAGTATGTAGGAGTAATTCACGTAAACAATTATACGAATAATGAATAATCAAGTTTGTTTACATTTTGCAGTTAGGCCCTTTTCAAATGTTACGCTAGATTTCATTTCATTCGAAGCAGAAAGCTAGGAAAATCTGTAAGTGGAATCCGATTTTTCTCTAACACCATACATTATATCCAATGTTGGAAGTAATGCATTTTATTTATAGAAAATTAGAATGAACTCCTCATCTTCACTCGGACATCTTAACTAATAGAAAGAAAAACGAATCCGCAATTTTTCCTTTAACACTTTCAGCTTCAGAATTTGCTTCTTCTCTTTGGAATATGATGATGAATGTCGTTTGAGATGAGGTCCGACCGCAATTCAGCTCGGTATGTGTTGATCACTAAAAATTTGAAAATTTTGAACACAGAAATCAACAGCAAGCTCATCGCTTTCAAATCAACCAACTTGAACATGATGATCTTGTCACAAGATAACCATAAGTAAAACACACTGAATCCGTGTTGGGTGATGATCTATGCACCCATAGGTTGACGCATTCGAATTTGAAATGAAAAGCTTCCGGAACTACCCTGGCCACGATCACAGGGTTTGACGGTGCCAAAGTAGAAGGTGCACCATAATAATACCCGTCTGTGAAACATATCACCTTCCCAATACTTTGGCACACCTCCAACGGTTCATGATTTATCATGAAACGGCTGCATTCAGGCGGAGGATCTGTTAATATGTTTCGGCATATTATCAGGTCCTCTTCGAACGGAGGGACCGCCAGGGCTCATTAGTTACTTATAAACCAGTGCTGGTTGTTTGATGTTTCAATTCGTTTACACGAGCTGTAGCATCCTTTGTACTAATCAGCAATGGTGGTTAAGTTTCGAAGCCAACGTGTGATCAATCGTTTTATAATGCAACATAAGAATGGGTGTTTGGTGAAACTGTGCGTTACACTCGTCGTTATTAAATTTAGTGATTGTGAAGTTGCTAATAGTGATTTTATAATTAAATCTATAGCGATGAAAATTTGAAAATTAAGGTGGAAGTGATTCTGATAGTTTTGTTAAAAATATAATAATAATGATGTGAACTCTACTAATTTAATAATGGCCATAATACATTGTGCAATCATTTTTCTGAATATAAACTTAATTGCCTAGTTCTTCAAACGTACATGATAAAAGTGTTAATGTAATGACAGCGAGTGCAGAAGAATGGATCGAAGTGATTTTTTTAATGTAACTTTCTTGCTCATAGTGCTAAATCGTAGTTTGAATAGTAATGACTCTACAGCAACAAAAATAATGATACATTTAAATTGAATATCTTTAAATAACTTAGTAAAGCTAACAGATGGTAATGCTAACAGATTTATATGAAAATGGTGTGATGTGAAAAGTGATATAATAGAAAGTATATCTGAAGTGTATTACGAAAGTTGATGAGTGATAATCGGTGATATACGTGATAGTGTCGAAAATAAAAGTGACGATAGTGAGTGATGAAATGAAATGGGGAATGAGGACCTTTTAATAAAACTATTTCGTTCTTCACTTTAACCACTCTAGTAGCATTTCAGGCCTTATCATAGTTTGATAGCAGTCTGAACTACTAGACTGCAAAACTACGGCAAGGGCTGATTGCTGCTAGCGTACACAGTGACCATTTGAGCAACATTGCTTAGGAACGTCTGTGTGATGAACACAATAGAGGCTTATAAAAGCAAATGCTGGGAAGGAGCTTAGGGCAGATTAAGAGTGCCAGTACTACCCCTATCGCTACCGACAAAAAAAAAAAAAAAGAAATGAAAAGCTTCCGGAACTTATGTGAAAAACTATGGATTTCATATTGTCGATTGATAAATCAGTCCATTAAGCAAAACCAAAGAATTGAATATGTAACACACACGAATTTTGTAAGAAAATCACAACAAATCGATATAGACGTTCATGAATCGATCCATAATTTTAAACACACGGATCAAACGTATGGATTTTTTTAGTGTTTGACATTTGAATATTGCTAATATCATCTTTCCCCGTGGAAAAAAGTCATCGGAAAATGTTTTTCCTGGTGACAGTTTTTGGATTACCTCAGTGCACCAGTATCCGCTCATGCTCCAGTAGCCCGCTCACACTGAAAAAAGATAAGTTTGCACAAAGTAAAGTTGAAAACTATAGCCGCTATACGGTTCAAATCGACAAATTGAATCATACTGTGTACCTTTTTTTGTGTTTTTACTCAAATTACCTGACTTTTTAAGCTCGTGAGCGGGCTACTAGAACATGAGCGGGTGCTGGTAAGTTGACTGTACTATTGGTTGGTCATGTTTGCTGATGCTGGATTCCGCATGGGAGAGTGCTATAGGCATTTCAATTTTTCCAAAATTTTGATATTTGACAGCACTGTGGGAATTACTATAGGAAAAACAAGCAATTTTTTTCAATCGACCATAGTGTTTGTCCATGTGTTCATGAGTAGTCGAGCTGCTGATACTGTTAGATACATTTGTCAGCTATAACTTTGCCGTATTTAAATGGGACCTCTCAGTAATTAGTTATAAATTTACATCAAATTAGAAATTCTTAAACAATGCTCTCATTTATCCTTTGAACAGGGGTTTTTTGAATCATCCTGAGGGATAAGAACTCTCCATCTCCACATTATGATAGTTTTCCCTATGTCGATGATTTCTTCAGTCCCTTCATTATTATAATGTCCCTTCATTATATAATGTCCCTCTCCATATCACGATCTTCTTCTTGGTATTACGTCCTCACTGGGACAAAGCCTGCTTCTCAACTTAGTGTTCAATGAGCACTTCCACGGTATACAATCTAGTATTCATTAAAAGTATGTTCTTTTTTTATATCACCCTATCTCAACGGTCCCTTCGACATCAAGATGTGAAGAGTCGACGGTATTTCAATAAACTTCTACAGAAACGTCAAATAAATCGGTACAACATGAGATTGGTTATTCAGCAACTTTCTTTATAAGAACCGAAGAATATGGCTAAAACATAAACTATACTAACTTTGTTGCACAAGCTTGCACAGAATACTATGGATTAAAAAAAATATAAATTTCGTGATATCTAGTTGTAGTATGCGGTTTCTTCAGCATCGATTTGTATAGAAGATGGCCTAACGAAACCAAAGATTTAACTTCGATTTATGAGAATGGTCAATCCTGTAAAATTATTTTGAGTGAATTAGATTTACGGAACAATTTAAAAATAACAAAATAGAATTAAATGGAATAATTATGGACTTATGGTTACAATCGGCACTTTGACCAAAACAGGTACCTTTACCTTACCTTATTCAATATGCTTGTATGCACAGATAAAACAGCCTGAAACATCAATCATAGGTGTGTGAAATTTTGCATCAGTGCCTACATGTGCACAAATTTTCCCAAAGGGATCACCAGCACTGTTTTCTAATATTTTTGTACTTTTTCTCTTTACAGAAGCATGAAGTTTGCACTAATACAACATTAGCACGTAGCAGTCAACCAGAAATTACTTGGAGGCAGGCGAGTGTCAACGCTGGAGAGAAAAAGCTTTTGCGTTTTCACCTTCTCCAATAACAATACACAATCTTGGAAGCGACTGACAGCAGGCAACCATGGGGGATCGCGACATACCAAGTGTTCCAATCACCACCCTGGCTGGTCTGACCAGTCTCTCGGACAGTAAGTTGGCAATTTGCGTTAAAGTGTTTCGTGACATTTACTAACATTGTGCACCTTACTCTTCCACAGTGCTCAGCGAGCTGCCGATATCGGACTCCCTCTCGACGGTTTCGACCGCCCTGAACCGTTCGTTGCTGTTCCATCCGCGCGTTGCCGAAGAAGCCAATAACCTTTTGGCCACGCGAGATGACAGCCTAATCGGCCAGCTAGTGAATGCCATCGAGCAGACCAACTCGGATCATATCGAACTGAAGGATCAATATGTTCAGCAATCGACTAGCAAATCGTTGCAGGAAGGGCCCCTGCTATTACAGGCCATTCGTTCTTGCCGAGCGGATGTGTTCAATAGGCCCCAGACAGCACATCAGCAGCAGCAAAACCAACAGCAACAACAACAGATGCTTGTGCAGCAACAACAGAAAATAAGTAAGTTCAGAACAATGACAATCTGCAATGGATATCTATGTAGCTACTAACTTCATGCGGTCAGTAACAATAACAAACTATTGACATGCTGCTATGTTGTTGATGTTAATTTTGTATCTAGTATATTCGTTTTTAATGATTTACAAAATAATTGAGGAAAAAATCTTAACGTGGTAGTTCAATAATCGCTTCTGTCATCATGACACTTATTTTTTTTTATTTCTCCCTACTTGTAGTGAATAGGCTGGTATAAAGTCTTGTTTCGAGATACCTTCGCAACTATTCCATAGTTTACTTCCCAAAGAAAAAAAAACTTCATGAACTCTCAAGAAATTAGTTCAGAAATGGATTTCGAGACTCTTCCAGGGTATCGTCCAGAAATTCCTTTAAAGATTCAAACGCCAAATCTCCCATGAATTCGTCCTGTAATTGCTCCAGTAAAAAAAAACAATTACGAAAAAATAAGCATATTTCGGGTCGTCCATTTGACTCATTGTTTTGCATATCCACAGTTTCCTTACACAAAGTAATGATTTTTTGTAGCTATAACAAAACCATCTGTCACAAACAATTAAAAAAGGTTTCAACTAGTACCAGGCGGGTTTTATTCGTGAACATTTTTTGACAGCATGACTTAATCAAATAAAAATAATACTCACTTCTGGGATTTGCACACTCTTCTTTTTGCTTACATTCATCTGCATTTGTCGCTTATGAAAAAAATTATCTGGCTTCTTTCTTGTTATTATGAACCCAGCTTACTTTCTATACCAATTCTAGAATCTTGCATCAGTCCCTATGCCCCTTCATTTTATTTTTCTTTTATTTCTAGTTTTTACATCACAACCCCAAGTTTCAAATTTCCCAAGCGAACACTACTCTTCCCTACAAACACAACACCACCAGCATCAGGATTATTTGAGTCAAAGTCCGCAAATATCCCAACAGCAGCAGCAGCCGCTTCATCAAATAGTGTTTAGCCAATCCCCAGTTGCGACCCAACATCCCAATAACCCATCCGTTGAAACACAGTCTCATCAACTGTCACCATTTCAACCGGAATCAACGGTTAACATTGCTGCTCAGCAGAATCAAAGTAAAATTCCCCATCATCAACAACAACAGCAACATCAACCACCACAGACAACGCCACCTCAAAAAGTCATCATACGGCAGCAAGTTATTAATCTTCCGAATATTGCTTACCCATCTAACTCTGCAGAAAATAGCCAGCAGCAGCAACAAATCTTCCAGCATCAACAGCAGCAGCAACAGCAATTGTTGCATCAGCAGCAGCAACAACAACAGCATCAACAGTATCATAATCAAAACGTCATCGTTACTCATCAATCAGTGATTCAGAACCAGCAGCCCCAGTTCCATCAGCAGCAGCCACAGCTTCCTTCACAACAGCAACAACAACAACAGCAGAAAGCAGTTGATCCACACCGGTCAGTAATCCAGCAGCCGGTTGCAGCAGCTGCTGCTGGATCTTCCTTGAATGCGCTTCCGGAATCGATCGTTTTACAACATCAGCAGCAGCAACAGTTGGTAAATCACGTTGCCCAACAACAGCCTCAACAGCAACAGGTAGGCCTCATGAATGGGACTGGGTAATTTGGCATGAGATCATTTGGAATAACATTGTTTCATCAAGAACAGGCATCTTGGAAGAAGGGATAAAATTCAGTCATATATAAATAACCGTTATGCCCATAACGCGGGTAGATCACCTTTTCGTGGTGCGTTGCGAGATAAAATCTGTCCATAAGATTTTCTAGGGTATTCAAAGTAATTTGGACAGACCGTTACGCATGTATAATTTGGACATTTGCATTTGATGTTATCGTAAATGTCCAAGTTATATACGCGTAACATTCTGTCCAAAATATCGAGGAATAAGTAACCTAAAAGTGAAAAAGAAGTAGTACTTAAGTCCTAAATTTCGATGCATGGTCAAATATCAGTACTACCGGTTTGGTTCTTCAGAAATCAAATCTATTACGTTTGATAAGGGCCACGCATACGCTGAGATATACAGTCAACTCTCCTTGAGTCGATGTTCAAGAGACCATCGACTCATAGAAATCGAGTTATAGAACATGCCGACAAAGGATCATTTTTTAATACTTCAATACAAGCTAGCGATATCGTTTTTGTTGATAATATTTTTTAAAATATTACTTGACAAAAATGGATTCAAGAAAAAAACACATGCTTGAAAAATCATGTAGTTTTTTACAATCAATATTTTAATTGTTATGGTTTCATACTTTCTTTGAAATTTGCAAGTCTTTGTTGGATTCCAAACAAGAAGTGAGGAATTTTCATCATCATTAAACAAGGATCAACATGTGGCAATGGCAAACCCTCAAAAGGATAAAAACCACCAAAATGAATGAGTCTGATACAGAGAAGTACTATCTGAATCATCATATATATATATAAAATCTCAGAGTTGTCTGTCTGTCAGTAACGCTTTGAAATCTTTCGCCGAAAAGTTCCATTGAGATCTACAACAGCAATCTTATATCACTACAACAGTCAATTTTAATATTAGAACATAACAGTTACAAATTGGAGAACTACAATACTGCCCATAACTGCATATTTGTAACATTCGACAAAAGTAGGCATTGAGTAAATGTGATACTAAGTTTGCATTTTATTGCAGTATGGGAAGGAACTGATATTTAAAAAAAATCACTAAGAATTCAAAAGTGCTTATTTGAGGCTGAAATTTTGTACAACTCATATCGCTTATTGGGTGAATAGTCAGAAAAAATTATGATAGAAATTTTTTTGCCACTGCATTATGAGGCTCATGTATAATCTCAATGTGACTGTTATGCGGTTACAATTGCCAATGTGACAAAACAACTTGGTATTTTTTTCGAATTTTCTAGAACAATCCCACAGATTTCAGTAAGTAGATCGAAAGTACTTGTCATTTGATGACTCTCCCCGGTATTAACTCGAAATTGTCAAAAATGTCGAATGTGACTGTTATGCAGTTATGGGCAGAATAGCATTATCTAGAGTTTTCTGGAACATAGTTCTTCCCAATTCGTAAAATGTTCTCGAACATTTCATCATTGTCGTATTTTATAGAACTTGGTCGGTGAACAAACCAACTTCAAGCAGATTGAAATGCGGTCGAACTTAAATCAGGCTGGTGTTGAAAACAAGATTCAAAACGGATTTCGCCAGTTTCAGCTCAGGTTCAGAAACGAATTCAACATCTGCAAAGATAAGATATACATGAATGAGATTTTTTATGTTTCCAGTGAAACCTCCATGAGTCGATGTTTCATAACTTCATAACCATTATGATTCCATAAGACAGCTTTCCAAATTATTCCCGTTCTATGACTCGATACTTCCATGAGTCGATGGTACTTTCATCAGAACTGTGTTTTTGAAAGCTTATAATAAATTATAGAAAATTGCATAATATTCTCTAGAAGTGTCGGCAAGATTCTACTCCATAATATTCACAGAATCTGCTTGAACTTTTGAAATGTTTCACAACAGATGAAACACTACAACAGCACAATACTAATTATTTCAGATTAGAACATTACAACAGCATCCAAACTACATGTCCCATGGGGTATGGTCAAAGCATAAATTAAGGCGATTTTGCGGTCATTAGTGTAATGCGCTTTAAAAGATTATGCATAGCTCTTCGTTATAAAATTTCGTTGGAACGTGGCTAGCCACGCTGGGTAAACTAGTATTATTATATTTTTACATACTATTCGAGGTATCCATTTTCATTAATTCATTTATTTACCTCGTGTACAAGCTATTCACCGTGCATTTAAAAAAATTCTGCACTTTGAAAAATTATATGTTTTTTCCAAATCATTAGAAGCAAACTAGAATAGCACTACGAAGCGTGCAATTATACCACAATTCAGGGAAAAATCTAAAATCAGTGATACATAACAAAAAATTACTCAAAAATTATGTTTACAAATATCATGTTAAGGTCGCCTCGTACCGTTCTATGTCACCATTTACCGTGCGTATAGTTTTCGTCGTGGAGCAAACATAATGCTACACTCAAAATAATCCAAACGTCATTGTTACGTGAAAACATAGGTGATTTTTTTGCATCGCACTTTTCACGTAGCTCCTACGCAAACCATAGGTAGCCAAGAATGAACGCATGAACTTTGGAAGTTCGTCCATTCCACCGTCGCTAAACGTAAGAGCTACGTGGATTTTCCGGTAGCCTTTACGAAGCGTTTCAATAGGACCTAGATGGTTTTGCATTAAATTTAACTGTAATAAAGACCAATCTTATGTCTAATAGGCTTTGGAAGAAAACTAATTCCCAATTGGAAAATGTAAACAAACTTAAAAGATTGTGATATTTTTATTGTCAATCTGAGCATTTTGAATCCTGTTTCCTCAATTTTGTGAGTTTGATCTGTTGTAGCCTTCGCGTGCTATAATTGATAAGAGGTTATAAATCACATGTAAAATATGAAGTAATGCAGGGATTCTTCGATATTCAAAGCATATTTACCTTGAAATCAATCTTACACAGAGATTAAAGCAGCAGCAGCTTCTGAAGTTCTTCACAAATCAAGCGGGCGCCATCTTAGGATTTGAGCTCAACACCGAATGTACGTACAATATGCAGATGTCAAAATAAACTTAGGCACCTACGTGAATTCCACGTAAGTGCGATAGTTAACCTCAGTAAACATTACCGAGTCATTGTTTGGTGGTTATTAATGGTTTAGTGATCTTTATCTTAGTCAGGTGTCAGGTAAAATGAATTTGGAATGATCTACGTGATTTTTCACGTAGCAATGACGTTTGGATTTTTTTTGAGTGTAGTTGTGCGCGCTTTCATGTTTAATGTGATTATAAAACGAAGCCAAACTTTGAATTTTCAAGTGCACAAGACGAGAGTATCTGACAACAGTTCTCGTTGAAAACCAATCAACTTGATTGCTGGTGGTGACCAATGGGAAAGATTTTCAACGCGGAGCGCTGTTTGGTTCTCAAGTCTTGTGCTCTTCAAAATTTGAGATGTGGCTTCGTTCTTTAATCACCTTAAGGGTATTCAAATCATATTTTACAACAAAAGCCATAGAAAGTTTTAAAAATGGCTTAATTATTATTTTTCATTAAAATCGTTATAGGAGGTTTGACTGTATTGTCCAAACCACTTCATATTCGCTCAAAAATCGAATATAAAGTAGTTAAATCACGACATAACAATAAATCCAATATTTCCCAATAATTTCAAGCCTTTTATACTAATGCACGGCAATAGGAACCATAAATATTGAAAAGGGTCCATTCACCGTGCATTTGTGTTTCTGCCTTACCTTTGCCTTTCGTTGGCTGCTTCTGCGGACATTGTGCAGCAAAGTGTCCAGGTTTTCTGCAATTGAAGCATGTTCCTGATTTCTTATCAGTTTTCGCGTGTCTTGATTTATGATTCTGTTTGATGTACAAGGCGCCCTACGCTCCGGAACCTTTTAACGGCCACTTCACATCTTGAAGTATTTTCGCTTTCATAAGGTCAGCCGTCAGCTCGATGCCCGAAGCTTCCATTCCCATTATCATGGGACTGTAATACTCCGGCAAACCCTTCAATAAGATCGATGCTAACCACTGGTCGTTTACCTCGAATCCAATTTCGCTCAGGCTCTGCGCCGTGGTTACCAACCCGTCGACGTAATCTTCAACGGAACCGATTTCCTCCAACTTCACTGATGTCAACTTGTCCAGCAATCCAAAACGTCGAAGAAGTCCGTTATCTTGAAACGCCTTCTGGAGCTTTTCCCATGCTTCTTTTGCGGTTTCAACGTTTTTTACCAAGCTGTAGATGTTCTTCTCTATGCTCAGGCAGATTGCGGCCAATGCTCGTTCAGACGTCTCCGAATCAACTGCCTGCCCCGCCAGGATCCTTCTCTAATCAGCGTCATTTTCATAGCGAAAACCCATGATGCGTAATTTTGAGGATCAGCAGAAGGATACCCTGGAGACGAAAACGGCCACACCAAGCAGCACACCCGGACCTCCGCGGGTTTCCATTATCTCCGTCACTCAGCAGCAATTCAACGTGCTACATAGTGGCGTGAAGGCAATGCGGGCTGAGATAAACTTGGTAATTTCTAAGATGGACATCCTGTTGGAAGCGTATTCCAACACGCAGGCTCTCGCCCGCCAAGCGGTGATGACACAAGATATTGTCGATCACCCAATACGGGTGCACCTGGCACCAACCTGGCACGAACATCTTAAAAACGTGGCGCAGGTGGTGGCAACCGGGCGGATTAAGGAGTTGCTCCCGCCGCAGGTAGACTACGATCTCTATATGGAAATGATCTCCCAAGCTACTCCAAATGATTTCGCCACTTTTACAAGGAACTGCATCATTACATTCCGAAAGCCTTTCTCGTTCCCGAGCATGCCACCGGAACAGCAGGACTGCATCTTCAATATGATTGGGCATTTCTGGGTCCAGACGAGGTCCAATTCTGACGCGACATGGGAAGGAATCCAAATGAGAATAAGGAAGCAATGTTCGGAATTGGGGCGCATGCGGTACCTTCCGCAACGCCGTTTTATCAGAACGGCAGTTGGCGGCGTGGTGAATCCTGTGGACAACCCGGCTCTGCAAGAGTCCTTCGAAGAACGCCCGGCACCGGAAGAACGCTTTGCTCAGGTGAGAGTGCTTAGCTCAGGTGAGAGAGCTGAAGACGTTTTGGATCCTTTGGAGCCAACGGTGTCCCACGATCCTTTGGAGCCAACGGTGTCCCGCGATCCTTCGGAGTTGACAGAAACAGAAGATAGTGAAGATTGATTATGTTCGTTGATATTTCTGAATCGCGTCTACTCTGGTTGACGGTTGCTTAGAAAGTGAAAGAGTGGAACATCGTCGCCTACTAGATACGGTATTACTTAGATCGCAGGTTACTACTCCAACAAAAATGCAATTTACACTTTGACTTGTACTATACACTAAGGATACGAGTAATGCCTCAATGTTATGCCAAATGATCTGCTCCCCTTATACCCTTATGAATTACAACCTGAAATGGTTTATTCCCGATTTAATAAATTCTTCTTTTTAGGCAATATACCATCAACAGCAAGCTGTTACACAGCAGCAACAACCGCACCAGAATGTGATAAACATGAACAACATCTCAAACAGTGCCTCCCCGACAGTCCAGCACCAGCAGCAGATCACGACGAACCACGTTCAGTCGCCTCAACAGCAACGTACACCTTCGGCAGCGTCGAAGCAACAATCTCACCCGGCTGTCAACGATCAATCTCAGTTGAAGAATGGAAGCACACCTACCCTGCAGAACCATCAGCCGTATCCGCGGTCGCAGTTCCCAACCCAGCAAACGCCACAACCACAGCAACACAGCATCAATCACATCATCAAAACCCCAGAAGCTACTCCACGGAACAGCGAATACCTTCAACAGCAGCAAAGCAAAAATCTGGACGCTCGGGGACGTCCTTCACCGGCCCAGGGCACAACGGCTCCGGAAACCGATCCCACTCAAACCAATCTACGGAAGCAACAAGAGCACCAACAAGCACAGGCAGTTACTCCTCCTGTTCAGCGAATAAATCAACCAACGCCAATGGCTACGCCCCCTAATAAGCCCCGTCCACCGGGTGGCGTCCCTCCGGGTGGTACACCAACAAGTACACCGCCAGGACCCCGGCCAATATCCGTTGCAGGGGCATTGCAACGGGCAGGGATGAATGCCGCACCGAAACCGATTCTCACAACACCGGTAACGTCAATCGCTGTTTCAGGAGCCCTGATGAAGACGCCAACAACCACCACAACAGCCCCAACGACGCCATCAAATTCCAGTCAACAGCAAACGCCACAGCCGCAAACACCCCAACAGCCGCCAACCCCCAATAAAACTCCAATGAAAAAGCCCCAACGAGTTAACCTCAAGAAACTGTGTCGGATGATTACCGTGGCTGAAATAGACACTTTAAACCTGAAAAAGTGTTCCGTTCGATTAGAGAAACTTAGTGACGAGCACATGACACTTATGCAGGAGGATCTGAAGAAGTTCTCCCAGGCTGAACCCAAACTGGCGATGCGTTTGGGACTTGTGAAGAAGAGCGCTGAAATGATATTTAGCAAAATGAAGGAAGACGAAAGGAGATACACTGGATTACTGGCGAAGCGAAAGGCCCAGGAAGATGCGATGAATCCCGAGGATATGTTCAGCAAACCGAAGCTCCGGAAGGTAGAGAAGATGGTGGTACCAGTTGTGAAGAAGTTGTCCAAGGAAGAACTAATGAACACGAACACTTACCAGAGGTTTATGTCGATCATGGGTAAGATATTCGATCAGCTAGATGAAACCGAGGCACCCAATTTGGACGATGGAGATGAACAGTTCGAGTGTATTCCAACCAGCATGCTCAGTAGTATTAGTTCGGAGGCGGCGAAACTGAAGGCACGCAATGCCATCGATGCCATTCCGGAAAACAAGCTAACATTGTTGATTACGTACGCTATGCGATCGGTGCATTCGGCAAAGAATCTCAGTGGGACGGAACTTCAGGACGACTTGGTCGGGGACGAGTGCATTGAGAAAATCTTGAATGCTATGGAAGCAGCTTTGCTAATTTGTTCGATCTACACATGCAAAAGCACAAAATTCTTGCAGGAGGATAACGTCGATGCGATCATCAAGTTTGTGCAGTTTCAACTGCGAGAAACAGTATTCCCTTCGTACGATCCAGTTTACTCGGTTGAGACGAAAAAGAAAACAGACGGAAAGAAGTCGAAAAAGATGCCTACTTACCAGCAGAAAGGTCTTTCGGTTTTGTACACCAAAATTGTCGAACTCGGCAAACAGTTGGTGACCATGTTTGAAAAATTCCACTTCGTCGATACCATCGTGATACACGCTTCGGCATTAGGCGTGGAACCATTCTTTGTGGATAATATCGAAACCCTGCAGTTTGTGTGTCTCGATCTGGTGACGTCGATTTTTCAAAACGAAAAGTATTCACACCACCGACGAAACATTGTCGCGGACATTCTTTCGTCGATTGATCGTCTTCCGCACTCGAAACGCAATCTCCGCCCATACAAGCTGGTCAACAATGCCGGAAACATCCAAATGATGACGGCTCTCGTACTTCAGTTAATCCAGTGCGCCGTCGTTCTGCCGGAAGCTTTGGGAGATAGCAACCCCAAGAAAGCAAACAACGAAATCGTTAATAGCAGCAATCCAAAATCGGCTGATCTCTACATCATTGGGAAGTACGATACGGCTTTGAGCATTGGCGGGAACTTCCTAGCAACCTTTCTGGATAAATGTAAAAGTCGATCAAGCGAAACGGATTTCCGTCCCCTATTCGAGAACTTCATACACGATCTTTTGACAACCGTCAATAAACCGGAATGGCCGGCATCGGAACTGCTGCTCAGTCTACTGGGGACAATGCTGGTCAAAAAGATGTCCGACAAGGGTGTAGAGCAGTCAATCCGTGTAGTTTCCCTCGAATATCTTGGTATTGTGGCAGCTCGATTACGGAAAGACACCGTAGAGTCTCGATGTAAGGTCCGAACGATGGATTCGCTGATCAAGTACATTAAAATCGAACAGGAAAAGGAAGGCGACGAGTATCTGAAAGACTCAAAATTTCAGCTGGACGAAGAAGAGGAACGAACGGAGTTCTTGGAGAAGATTCTTCTGGACTTCCTGGCGGCAAACGCTCAGGAGGGAAACATCGTGTGGAATCATGCGAGGCACTTTTACATCACACAATGGTATCGGGACATCATTCAACGTAAGAAAAACATCGCGGCCGGCGAGAAGGGATACGCTTCTAGAAAAAAGCAAGCGAAAAGGCGGAAGAAATATACCAGCGAATCGGAAAACTCCGACGGCGGCGGAATCGATTCCGACAT
The DNA here is from genome assembly GCF_002204515.2 of Aedes aegypti. Taxonomy (NCBI): domain Eukaryota; kingdom Metazoa; phylum Arthropoda; class Insecta; order Diptera; family Culicidae; genus Aedes; species Aedes aegypti. Next base: position 422,399,922 of record NC_035108.1, on the reverse strand, counting down.
CGAACAAGTCAAGACTGGGGTGGATCAGGAATTGAACAGTGAAATTTTCCGGCTGCTGGACACCCGGAAAGCAACTTACCTGTCGCAGGTCTGTCCCTTCGGTGGCAAAAATGCCGGAATAAGTGAAATCAAAACCTACATCGATTATGGCAACGCGAATCTGATCGCACAGTATTTGGCCAGTAAGCGATCGTTTTCGCAAAGTTTCGACAAATATCTGCAGAAAATCATTCTGGTCGTGCGGGAACCGGTCGTGGCGATACGAACCCGGGCGATGAAATGCTTGGGCAACATCGTCGAGGTGGATCAGATGGTGCTTGCGAGGAAGGACATGCAGATGGGCGTCCACCAAAAACTACTCGATACGGCCATCTCGGTGCGAGAGGCGGCAGTGGATTTGGTGGGAAAATACATCCTCTCCGATCCGGACCTGATCGATCAGTATTACGACATGATTTCCACGCGGATATTGGTACGTTCGGAAGGGCTCTTTTTCTCAAGTGGTGTATTGTTACAGAGTTGCTTGCTTTTTTTTAGGACACGGGTGTTTCGGTTAGAAAACGGGTAATCAAAATTCTACGAGACATTTGCATCGAATATCCAGAGCAAGAAAAGATTCCGGACATTTGCGTCAAAATGATTCGCCGGGTCAACGACGAGGAAGGTATCCAGAAGTTGGTCATGGACGTGTTCATGACGATGTGGTTCAATCCGTGCAATCCTAATGATAAGGTGGGCATTCTTTGGAAAAATATTGAAAGCATGATGTTATTTTAACGATTTTTTTATATTTTTCAGGCGGCAATGGATAGGAAAATTACTCAAATAATCGATGTTGTTTGCTCATCCCATGAGACTGGCACTCAGGGTTTCGACGCACTGCTCAAATCGGTAAGTATCTATCGATGCTTCAGAACGGGTAGCAGGTCTCATTTTAGACAGTGTTGATCACAAATATTTTTTGGTGCTCTAGCATTCTTCGTAGTTCGTACAGAACCTTAGTGGGAAGTTTAGATAAATTCTTCAAAAATTTCTTCCTGAAAATCGTTCAGTAGTTCTGACACCCTGTGTCTCACAATTTTCTAGACATTTTACCGGTAATTTTTCTGATTTCTCCATTCGGTTTCTACAAAAAATCTTTAAGAAAAACCTTGTAAGGAGATCGATAACGTCTACCAAAGTGAGATTCACAAAATAATCGCTGAATTGATGAAAACAAATTCATTGGAATTATTTACTAATCAAATAAGCAGTTTGCAGCTATTTTGAAAGTTGTGCTTTCCGGGCTACATCTGATGAAATCAAACGAACTGATGGTAGAGCTCGAATTAGTTGGGGTTAAACCATCTTAGGCCATTTATGAGCACTTCAAATGAGGATCTCTGTATTTCGCTAATAGAACTGTAAAGCTTCAAGATCTGCAAAAACTAAGGTATGTGTGCAATTTTGTAACGCGAGAACAAATCTGGAAAACCCTATCTACAGTAGCTAGCTAGGACAAAGGCAAAACGTTAAACCACTCATCAAACAGCACCAACCAATCACCAGGATAGGCAACATTATGAACGTGCGAGAGCACTACACCTCCGACTCTTCAACCACCAACGAAACCACCCAATAAACGGAGGAAGGCGTGGGAGGTTACCGTGCTGCACATTCTTTTAAATTGTCGCAAACATGAAACAGAAAAGCTAGAAGCCAAATTGACGCGGATATCAGCACTATTCTCAGCAACAACAAAGCAAACGACGATGATAAATTGATCGAGTTCTTGAAGAAAATGGTCAATTACTAGAAATAATTTAAGTAATCTGTTAAGTTGTATCTTTCTTTCTTAGAGGTATTCGCCACACGATAATCAAGAAGGAGCTGCAGGAAAGGTTCTTGTCTCGTGTCAACTGTATTTTGAAAAGCTTTCTGCCTGCCGGCAACTAGGTGAAGGCAATCAACACGTTTGCTGTGCCCCTGTTAACGTATAGTTTCGGGGTGGTGAAGTGGACACTGACTTTGAGACGTTAGAAAGAGCAGTACGAGTGGCATTCTCTAAGCACCGAATGCGCCACCCAAAATCGTCCAGCCACGTGCAGCTAGAGTCACATATTTCTCAGGATCACATAAATGTACTGACGAGCCTCCAACCAAACCGTCTCTCAGCTCATCGGAATCCTAGTGTGCTGCGCTAGACGGAGGCTCACGAAAATTCTAAAAGCACGCGCTAGGTGGTGTGCTCTCGGGGAGACTCGTCTCATGCGCTGCTCGGCGCTACGGCTCGCTATCGGTATCCAAGTTGTGAAACAACTGCTTAGTAACGAAGAGCCTCTACAACTATTTTCGCCCCAGTATTCAGGTGTCTAGATGGCCTACATGATATGTTTTGTAATCACTTCAATTATTGCGCTGAATTTTAAACAGCACATGCGACGGAGTGCATGAGACCGCAGTGAGACACATCTCAAGAAAAATGAGGTGCACCAAAAAAGGTCTCACAATGTACAGCGCTCCCGTGCGCTTGCAAGCAATGAGGCTCTTGTATCTAAGGCTACAGCACGTGCACCGTAACTCTACGTGCAGCAGAAGAAAGAGGCGTCACCGATATTCAGGCACTATGTGTCTCCCAGATCCAGATCCATATTTCTTAGAAAGCCATAACCGCTACCAAATTTACCGCACCGCGAAGTTGACCACAGTTTCAGCATCTGGCGCAGGAGGATTACCAGCTGAACTGCGACATCAAAACCGTCGATGAGATGATCGCAACGTGGAAGCAGAAGCAGTTGCATGGAACGCACCCCCATCATTTGGAGCTCGAGTACATCGATAAGGTGGCGTCAAACACGTGGCTAGTGCGGGGTGATCTCTTCTCAGAAACAGAATGTTACATGGTAGCCATCCAGGACCGGGCAATTGCGACGAAAAACTATCGGCAGTACATATTGCACGAAGACGTGAAGGACCGCTGTAGGAAGTGCAATTCAGTAGGGGAGACTATCGAGCATGTCGATGCCAGCTGTTCAGTACTAGCTGAATCAGCGTACCTCGATCGTCACAACGAAGTTTCTGAGATTGTACACCAACAGCTTGCACTTAAGCACAACTTGGTGGACCGATTTGTGCCCTACTACAAATACCTGCCTGACCCGGTTCTGGAAAATAGTTGCATGAAGCTGTATTGGGATCGCGAGATCATAACGGACGTCCTCATCCGTGACATCCGCCCCGACATTGTAGTGTACGACGAAAGGATGAAACTAGTTACAATCGTCGACATCGCTGAACCGCTGGACCACAATGTTCAATCAACGTTCTCTAAAAAGATAGCAAGGAACCACGACTTGGCGGAGGAGTTGAAGCAGATGTGGCACCTAGAGGACGTCCGTATAGTTCCGGTAGTCCTCTCAGCGACCGGAATTGTTCCAAAATCTCTCTGAAGGGATACGAGCTGGAGTTGAAGAAGGACCTACACAGCATCCAAAAATCGGTGATTTTTGGAACCTGCAGTATAGTGAGACGGTTCCTGAATCACAACAATTGAGAGGCTCATCCAACAGACTAGGATTATAAAACTGGCGAATGAAATCCCCTTTGACGAAAAAGCCTTATCTCCTTTTTGCATACAGATTGCCTGGCGTACTTAGGTGAAAGTTTCCAGCAATCTTAGCTGAGAAGAGACAAACATCCTATAATAATAGTAGTAATAATAAAAATGATAATATTTCAAGTAGTTTCATCAGAGATTGCTTTAAAGTATTTCCTGGATTATTCAATAATTCCGGTAATTCGGTATTCCGCATTCCGAAATCAGTTGGGTCCCTTTTTTTATTTTTCGATGGTCTTATTTTGATGGTCTTTAAAGTTCTTATTTTTGGACACTCAATCGCTACGATCCATAGAATTCCAAAACTTATCCCGCTTCAATAATCTCAATATTACTCAACAGATTTTTGAACCAAAAGAAAACAAAGAGGACTCGAAGGCCAAGAAGGAGATTCCGAAGACGTTGATCAAAGCCTGCCAGCAGATCGTGGACGGCTTGGTGGACGCAACCATGAAACTGGAGAGCTCGGAAAACAAGAAACTGGTTGGCTGTATAACGGCGCTGCATCTCTTCTCGAAAATTCAACCGCAACTGCTGGTGAACCACGCGATGACACTGGAACCATATCTGAACATACGGTGTCAGAATGCCATCAACTACAAGTTCATCAGTAGTGTGGCGGAGATTTTGGAACAGGTGAGTGATGTTTTTCGTTGTCAGAGATGGAAGATTTCAAGAAATGTCCTATTTTGCAGGTGGTGCCGTTGATGGAGCATCCCAGTGAGATTTTCCTTGCTGATCTCGAATCGCATCTGATGATGCTTATCGTGACGCAAAGTCAAGCAGTGGTGCTGAGTTGTGTGTCGTGTCTGTCGGCGGTTGTAAATAAAATTACCAAGAATTACACATTAATACGAGACTGTTTTTCTAAGTAAGTTTAAAATAACGGGAAGCACTTGTCGAACTGTCAATAATTATGATTCCAATTACAGATTTTACTATAAGGGATTAGTATCTAGTAAAGAGAAGTTAATCTCCGATCCGTCGATCCCCATAGAACAACTGTATAGGCCCCAGTTTAGGCGAAGTATTTATACGGTAGGATTAATCATGCGGTATTTTGACTTCAAGCAGCCAGAAGTTTACGGCGGCGAAGATGATGCACAAGGTAATTGAATAACTTCCAATTTGCTCGAAAAACACTAACATTTAAACTTTTTCATAAACTAGGAGCGTTACCGGCCAATATCTGCGAGGACGTGTACAGCACGCTGGCATTTTTTCTATCGTGTAGTCATAGTGAGATTTGCAAGGAGACGCTGCTTTCGATGGGCAACTTCTGCGTGAAAAACTACGAATATCTGACGAAGCAGGAACTGCGGGACTATTACAACTATCTGCTAACGCAGGACACCGTACTGACAGAGATGAAAATTGTCGTCCTGAAGAACATTTTAATGTATCTAACCGAGGAGGAGAACAAAATGGTTCGAAACGACAAAGAATGTAGGTTTGATGATGCTGTAAACTGGATTCTTTTACTAAACTCTTTTTGCATTATTTTCCACAGGGGCTAAGCAAGCACAAACCGAAGATTTGAAAGAGATGGGCGATGTATCGTCCGGCATGGCGAGTAGGGTGATTCAGATATACCTGAAGGAGATCCTGCGGAGTTTTCTGCACCGGGACACCGGTGTACGAATGTGGGCAATGCGTGTGGTTGAGATTGTGCTGCGGCAGGGTCTGGTACATCCAGTACAAATAGTTCCTTTCCTAATATGTTTAAGTACGGACCCAGAAAGAGAGGTAAGTGGAATAGAAAGCGCTTAGAGGAGATAAAAACCTTTAAATTTGTGTCTGTCGTGTTTTCATCCGTAGGTTGCACATAGTGCAGACCGTCATCTCCAGGAGATTGACAAGCAGTACCCAGGCTTTGTAAATATGAAATCTCACGCCGGTTTGCAGTACTCGTACGAATTGCAAGTCTTGTTACAAAAACTTGACGACAGTAGTATAGTGAGAGGATACAGGTAATACACACCTAATAGAATTTTTAAATTTTCCCTTTGTAACACTAATATATGTATACTTTTTCATGACAGAATCAAAGATCCTCAAGAGCCACCGAGTGCGCTGAACGGTTTCTTGTATACTTTGTTGCGCAATACCAAACCGCAGCGACGAGCGCTCGTTCAATCAATTACAAAACAGTTCGACGACGGTAAGATCTCACTGCAGCAGATGCTCTACCTAGCGGACAATCTGGCCTACTTTCCGTACATGGTGCAGGACGAGCCACTGTATATAATCCATCATATTGATGTACTGATATCCGTTACCGGTACCAACCTTTTGGCGACGTTTCGAGAGGGGTTGAAACCTCCGCCTGGAGCGGAGAATAACCCGGACCAGCGTAAGTTTTTCTAACGATTCGAAGATGTATTGAACCTCCTGACATTTGAATTCTTCCCGTAGAACCGAATCCACTGGAAGATGATGATGACGATGACCAGGATGTAATTCTCAGTCGGCTACCAGAGGACACTACAGAACTACAGAACTGCATAACTTCGGCACAAGGCTGCATGCTTTTACTCATACTCAAGCAGCATTTGAAAGACATCTACGGCATCACAGATTGGTAAGTGTTGAATTTAAATAATAGGGTTTTTAACTTTTGAAGGCTGCCTTAAAGTCAATTGTTGCGGCGCCCGAGGGCCGCTAGAGTTGGGAATCAAAGTAGGTATTCGACAGTGCAAATGGAATTATCAAATTAACGAAAAAGTTGGAACTAGGAATCATTGACTGTGCAGCAAGGTGTTGAGGTGCGTTAAAATCAGCCCTGGCCTTTCGTTTCGAGATGTGGCCAGAAGGTACAACGCTAGCTTTCAAACGGCGCCAAGTTGGATCGCAAAAAATCGGCAGAGCGAACCGGGATCCGCCCAAGGTTCGACCCGATCCAATAAAAAAAAACGTTTTGACAGCTGTTAGAGCGGATCCAGGGCGAAACTAGGTTCGCCCCAGGAATGAACGAAAACGCCATAAGTTGTGTCAAACTGAAGTGTTTTCCTTCACAGGCAACGCGAATATATATGATCATATTATTTGATACGCGATGCGAAAGAGGGGATCTTCCGAGGATGAATAGGTACGTGGCGAAAAGACGTATGGTTGCTAAGGGAAAAGTGACCTACGCGGCCGTCCTCCAGAACGGAAAAGCTGACACAAGTCAAGCTCCGCGATCAAGAGGACATGAAGTGGAGAGGCCAACACCAAGTCTAAGGCTAAGGAAGCCAAGAAAAAAGAGCCACGAGATAGCCCGAACCAGGCAGTGCATCCACAGGAACCACGGGCGCAAGGCAACAGCAACCCGTAGATACGAGTCGGAAAAAAGAAAGAAAGAATAAAACTGAAAACGGAGCCCAAGGAGCATGCTGAACCGAAAACAGCGAAACGTAGGAATTTAGGCGAGGCCTTCGTTATCAAAACGGAGGAAGTGGAATACGCCCAGGTTCTGCAGGCGATGCGAAGCACGGAGAAGTTATCAAAATTGGGCGCAGATGTGCGGCAGACTAGGAATGGTGAAATGATCCTAGTCTTAAAGAAGGACGCGAAGCAAAAGGGTGAAGTCTATAAGCAATTGGCACAAGGAGTACTTGGCGATGAGGTTGATGTAGGATCCCTGACTGTAGAAGCGACTGTCCAGTGTAAAAATCTGGATGAGGTCCCCGATGCAGCGGAGGCCTCGGCTTGCCTCAAAGAGCATTGTGACATCGACGTAGCCAGTAAGGCTATCCACCTTAGAAAGGGCCCGCAGGACACCCAGGTGGCGGTGATCAGGCTGCCGGTTGCAGAGGCTAACAAAGCGAAGAACTAGGGCATACTCAAGGTAGGCTGGTCGGTTTGCCGGTTGAGCATACAGCAGCCTCCTGAAGTTTGCTTCAAGTGTTTCGGGAAGGGTCAAAAGTCGTGGAATTGCAATGGTCCCGACAGCAGTAAGATGTGAAGGAAATGCGGCATCGGAGGCCATAGGGCAAGCGACTTTAAGCAAATAGCTAAGTCCCTGATATGTGTCGACAGAGCAGCAGACAACGGACACTTAACGGGCGGACCTTAATGTCCGGGCACAAGCGGAGTATCAAAGCAGCCAAAACGGAAGTAACACAGTTAAATTTAAACCACTGTGATGCAGCCCAGAAGCTGCTTTAGCAGTCAGTCTCGGAAACGAAGACCGACGTGGTGTTACTATCGGACCTATACAGCATACTAGCCAACAACGGGAACTGGGTAGCGGATAGGTCTCAACAGCTAGCAGCTATAGGGACTACAGGACGATACCCAATCCAAGAAGTAGTCTCTATTTCAAATGACGGTTTTGCGATGGAAATTATCAACGGCGTATTCTGTTGCAGTTGTTACGCGCCCCAAGGTACAGCTAATGCTCGATAACTGGGTGCTATTTAACTGGGCTGCTTTTTAACTGGGTGCTCGCTAACTGGGCTGTAGCCCAGTTAAAAAACAGTTAAACGTCAAAAACTTTCACCATCCCGTAACTGACGAGGGGCGTGCAAATGCAAAATAAGGTTTCGGCATTATTTTTTTAATTGTAAATTTGTCTTTTTTCATTAAGATTTTAAATTTTTTTTTTCAATTCAATGTGCAATATGTCGCAAAGCATCCGACGTGACGATGTTATTTTCTTCCCGCTGCTGGAGGACCCACACATAGAGTGCTTTCTCCACTAAAGGAAACGACTGTTCCTTCATGGTTTTCCTGTTTTCCACGCCATGTTCTCTATAGTGATCCAGTTTTTGTCGTAATTCTTTTCGGTGTTTTAGGAAGCGAGTCACCGAGGAAGATCCTACGCCATATTTTCTGGCGAGCGACTCGTGCGATCCACCTCCTCTTTCGAAATCGTGGATAATTTTAACTTATTCCACCAACGTAAGGGTTTTTTGTTTCCGTTTGCGGTTGGTGCCCAGTGGGATGTCCATTGCAGGAACGAAAACTGTTTAATTCACCTCAAAATTTACAAGACGGTGCGATTAAAACGCGAATTCAATGACGGAATGACACGAACACGACGCGATTCCAAAACCGAATGACGCCAACCAAAACTTTGCATCTAAGTCCCCCTCGATTTTTATTTGAATGTGTGTGTGCGTTGGAATGGCAGTCCAGTTATCGAGCACTGCTCGCTAACTGGAAGGTTCTCTCAGCCCAGTTATCGAGCATAAGCTGTAATCGACTGACGAATTTTCCCACGTGGTCGAAAGCATGATAGCCGAATTAGATAATCGGTAGCCAGTAGTGATAGCTAGTGACGTGACGTTTTGTAACTAGTCCTAACCTTATAGGTACCATGAACTGGCGCGTTCATGACGGTTATACTCAAAGCGATCATCAATCGATTCGCTATAGTATAATACCAGGCGGGCGGAGGGCTGTGCGATGTAACTCGATCCAAGTCCGAGGTTGGAAACCAGCGCGCTTTGACGGCGAAGTATTCATTAAAGCCCTGAGGCGCGAACGGAGCACTCTGGACATAAACGGTGAAGAGCTAGTGGCTGTGATATCACGAGCGTGTGATGCTTCCAAAAGCCTCTCCTAGAGAGAACAGGCCGCCGGTGCAATTGCAAAGCTTCGTGCAATCTGCTCTCGGGCTAAACGAAAATGCAACGCGCACGCATAGAAGCACAAAGAGAAGAACGCGGTGCAGCATTCAGAGAGGCAAAGCTAGCTCTCAAAAAGGAAATCAAGAGTCAAAAACGGTGCCATAGCGCACTAAGAGAAGTCGGGTTTCTGCAATCGAAAATCGATGGCCCATGACCCCCAGCGTTTCATGCGACAGATGAAGGAGAAGTGACGAGGGTGACAAACGAAGAGCTGGCGGAAGTCGTGAAATCATTCTCGTCAAATAAGGCACCGGGAACCAATGGTATCCCGAATGTTGCCCTAATAGCGGCAGTGAGTGCGGTTCCGAACATGTTCAGAACCATGGTGCAACGCTGCATAGATCAAGTAATCTTCCCGGATGTATGGAAGCAACCGAAATTGGTGCTACTACTAAAGGCGGAGAAACCACCAGGTGACCCGTCGGCGTATCTTCTTCTTCTTGGCATCACGTCCTCACTGGGTGTGTTCTTATGAGCACTTCTACAGTTATTAACTGAGAGCTTTCTATGCCAATGTTGCCATTTTCGCATTCGTATATCGTGTGGCAGGTACGATGATACTCTATGCCCAGGGAAGTCAAGGAAATTTCCATTACGAAAAGATCCTGGACCGACCGGGATTCGAACCCAGACACCTTCAGCATGGCTTTGCTTTGCAGCCGCGAACTCTAACCACTCGGCTAAGGAAGGCCCTATAGACCTATCTAATAGCGGAAGTTGGAGAGGTTGATCCTCAACAGACTAGTACCGTACACAGAAGGTGCGGACGGCCTGTCCAACAACCAGTTTGGTTTCAGGAAAGGTAAATCTAGGAAAGGTAAGTATTCGACTTACTGCGGGAGTACCACAAGGGTAAATCTTGGGTCCGATGTTATGGAATGCGATGTACGATGACGTACTGAGGCTGTACCTTCTGGCGGGTGTTAAGATTGTTCGCTTTGCTGACGACATCACCCTAGTGATCTATAGCGAATCGATGGAGGAAGTAGAGTTGACAGCAGCGCACTCTATCTCCATAGTTGAGGAATGGATGGAGTCTAGGAAACTAGGACTGGCCCGTCACAAGACTGAGGTGGTGGTGATCAACAACCGCAAGTCCGAGCAACGGGCGCTGATTTCGGTTTGTGATTGCACCATAGAGTCCAAGTCCTTTAGACATCTTGGGGTAATGATCGATGACAAGCTCAGCTTCGCTATCCACGTTGAATATGCCTGTAAAAGGGCATCTATGGCTACAGTGACACTTTCGAGAATGATGTCTAACAGCTCTGTTGTGACATGGGCTTAAGAGCACCAAGTGCATACCGAACGGTTTCTAAAGAGGCCATGTGCATCTTAGTCGAGATGACGCCCATCGGGCTCATCATCAAGGAAACTTCAATGCTTCAACCAAAGAGGTATCAGAGGAGTCCACAACAAATGTAAAGAGGCAACGCTCAGAGGTTAGCAGCAGGAATGGGATAACTTCACTAAAGGTAGATGGACCCATCGGCTTATACCAAATGTGACAGACTGGTATACAAGAAACCATAGGGAAGCGATCTTCCACCTGACGCTGTTTTTGTCAGGACATGGTAGGCAGTACCTGCATAGATTCGGGCACTCAGAATCTCCCGCGTGCCCAATTGTGCTGGTGTGGAGGAAACAGCGGAGCATGTCGTGTTCAATTGTCCGCGTTTCATTGTCGAGAGATCGTATGCTCGCTACGAGCGTTTCCCGACAATATAATCCAGAGAATGTGTGCGGATGCCGAGTGCTGGAATGCAGCGCCGACCAAGAGTCCGCTACAGAGGATTAGACCTGTCGAGGCTGGTCCCCTGTAACATTGTTTAAGTCGGTTAGAAGAAGTAGTTTGCCTAGGCTACTTCTGCTACATGTGTGAAGTGCTATATGCGCTGCCCCCTTCCCGAAGAAATACCGTAAGTTGGTTCCGGAGAGATAAGGGTCTAAGGTCAAGGGTAATGTCGGTGCACTCTGTACACCACTTGAGCAATTCAACAAGAATTGCTTAAGTACAGTGCATGGGCTTGTCTGTTTGCAGATTTCCCCCTTGTAAAAAAAGAACAAAAACAAAAAGAGGGATGCATATCTCGATATCGAGTTATAGAACTATGGCTACCTCGATGGAAAATTAAACCCAAGGGGCTGGACATTTTTGTGATATTGAATATCATTGCACTGATTTTGTCTTCTAACTCTTTAGTCTCTTCAATATACAGTTGACTGTAGTACAGAAGATTTCCTAAACAAAACGTTTTTGAACATTTTCTGTTCTGCATAAAAAGTTGATTGCATGTTTAACGAATCCGATATTTTTCTATTCTAGCAAAATTTCTCGATACTCACCATCGGAAGCGGGGAAAATCTACGACAAAACAATGCAGAGGAGATCGAACTCATTGTTCGATCCCAAGGCTACCATTACGTTGCTGAAAGAGAACCGCCACATAATGGCAGTCCAGTCAGATGATGACCGAGCAGAGCTTGTGCAACGATATCTGGATGTAAGTTTTACCTAGAACCGTCTTAGAACGATTGGGATGATTGATAACAACTTTTCTTTTTTTTTTCTCGAAGTTCAAACAGTTAATGCTGCGGCTCGATCCGGACGATCCAGACCTCCTGGATGAGGATGATCGTGCCGCCCCGCCAAAGAATTCTGAACCGAACTCAACTGTTACCACCCCGGTGAAGCAAGGTGATGCCAATAGTGCGAATCCCGGTGGAGACAGCGCAGCTGCAACCCCCGTTAGCAACAACGTTGGCAGTAGCGGTGCGCACGTGAACAATGTCAACAGTACTGCTACTTCTGCCAGCAGTAATACGACGGCAGCTGTCGGCACACGGACACCGAAATCTTCCTCGAGGCCATCGGCAACGAACAACGCTGCCTCCAGTCGGAAAACTCTCCCATCGCGAAGTGCTCGGAAAAAACGACGGAAACTATCCAGTTCAGAGGAAGAGGAAAGTGAACCAAGCGATATGGATTACGACTAGACACAAACAAAAAACAAAAACTTCTGCCAGAGACATTATTAATCGTTGAATCAGAGATGTAAAAATTACGTAGGATCGAGATACACGTTTAATATAATTATTTGTGGTGTAAGAAACAATATCAGTGGAGAATGCCAGGAAAGATGATTCGTCATCACTTTACAAAACAAAATAAAAGCGTCTGTGAATGCACATTTAAGTAGATGGTTTAAAAGTGCGCCAATCTTAGCAGTAGCAATAGTGGTAGAACTTGATCAACTCGTAGTATTTTTCTTTTCCTCCATAAACACGCACGAACACTGTTTCAAGCGTACACCGAACCAAACACCGTCACTAGGAATGAAACTTGCGCTTTATTCATACCATTAGGTACGGTCACCCAACCTTCGATTCAGATTTGGAAATGATACGCATTTGAATTAAAAGAGAAACTTTGTTTTAATAATTCCGTATCGGATAGATTGTCCGCAGTACTATCTGTGTTCTACGGTTTCGGACGGAAAACTCCTCCCACAGAAGTGTGCAATAAAAAGGCATGAGGGAGCGAATCGTTTGTGCTGACGGTAAGTCCTGGCAAAACATGCATGTTTCTCAACGTGGAAAACGTGTTTTGAAGTAGGAAGATGTTTTAATTGAAAATATTTAAAGCTAACTGTGAATAGGAAGGATGAGCGGAACAAAATTGATACCGCAGAAAAATTGCGGATAGTTTACCAAGAGGGCAAGGAAAAAATCGCCAGATTCACTGATTAGAGAACTTTGAATTAAAAAATAATATTTAATTTATTGAACCAGATTAGAACAGCAACGAGCATGGCGAGAGAGAGTTATAAAGAGTGCAAGCGCGTAACGATTAACTTAAATTTTGGCAAATAATCTGCAAAAGAGACTGGCGAAAAAATATTATTACTAATAAGAAGGTGAAGCAATTCTTTGCTTGAGAATAATCGAACATTCAAGTTCTGTTACTTTGTGCGTGTGCGAGCGTGCTGGACCCGTGTATGTAATTGTATGTATCGAGTCAACCAATTGTAAATAGTTTGTAAATATAGAGAAAATATGTTCATTTTTCCCTTTCCGAATGTGAAAAGAAAGATAAGACAAACACAGTAGAAACAAAATCGTTTCAAGAAAAAGAAAACCCACTGCAAAATTTCTGCGTGTTTCGGATAAAATAAAGAGACAAAAAAGAACAAAAAATATGCAACCGACAACAAGGAAGAGACTTTATTTAAAGTGTTTTTAGATAAATTATTTATACGAAAAAAGAAGCTGAAAACGATATAGAGAACACAACACACACAAAAAAGTCGAGGAAACTGGAATCCAGATGAATTTGTAATTTAATGTAGCGTCGTAAGGGAAATAAAACAACACAAAAAGATAAGAGGAAAAAATGTATAATCGAAAGATCTTTTTTGTTTTTTTTTTAATAATTTAAATCAAAGTCAAAAAATAATGAAAATACAAAGTGAAACTTGTAGATAATTCAAATCTTTGTTTGTTTGCGTTATGTTGAATCCGAAATTCATACTAAAACAAATGAACTTGAATTTTGAAGAGCACTACGCGAGTCATTTGGGTTTATTCTACGACTGGTGTGAGGTGACAATGGTCGGTCTCGTATAGCGAGGTGACAATTCTCGACTCGAGTGATGTGACTCTCCATTTGATTTACACGGCGAGTCACTTCACTCGAGTCGAGAATTGTCACCTCGCTATACGAGACCGACCATTGTCACCTCACGCCAGTCGTAGAATAAACTCAATTGAATATTCAAGACACTCTTCTTCTTCGCATCACGCCCTTACTGGGACAGATAGCATCTCTCAGCTTAATGTTCTTATAAGCACTACCAATGTCGCTGAAACCAGGCCTATCGGCACACATCATTAGATTTCCAATTTCATGTCACTGATCGCTAGCATATGCTGAAACTAAGGGGTCTATTTTGTAAATCGAGCAGATTCATGTGACTCGTTTGTAGTCACTGTCGATCAAAGTGAGCATGGATATTTCAGATGTCATCGGTCGACTCCCATAGTAATCCAATCACATAGAGCGATAACTGTCGCTAAACTCGAGTAACAGAGCTGAGTCGAATTTTTTTGGTCGACGACAGTGACTCCAGTCGAGTCATTTTGGTCGAATCGACTTATAAAATAGGGCCCTATAAAGGGTGGTCGTTTCGGTTTTCTCAAATTGGTGGACTCCTCGTACGCCAGCTAGCTAAACAATTTGTGAAAAAGCCCAATTTTTGATAAATCTTAGGTGTTTCTTTACGTCATATGTGTTCTATTTCCTTTGGAACACATAGCATCGTATAGAGAAGGATGTAGCTTTCATTTGAAGCAAAAAAAAAATGGCGGATGTTTTAAATTTGGCCGCTACAGTTGACTCTCCACATCTCGGTCGTTCGTTTGGCACCCCTGTAAAAAGTTGGATTTTTGTAGAAATTTCTAAGCGTGTACCAGACGAGCTTGTTGCACGTTGCATATTGATGCAACCTATTGAGGTTGCGTTACAACATTTGGTGCGACACGTGATTTCTACGCAGTTTTGATGTAATTAATTTTCACGTGTAGTTGTTATCAGTGCCCCTTTGTTTAGGTTGCATTTTACAAAACGTTATGTAAATTTTTCAGTTTTAAGGAGAGTTCAAAATTTGCAAACCATTGTAAAATGCATCGAAACTCGCGGTTATATGTTTTCTCAAGTAATTTCCTATCCAAACACAAGTTTTCAACTACCAGCCAGCTAAGAACCGTAGCTCCCGTGGAACTCTCCTATAATGTCTACGACACGGTTCAAAGCAGTTCTCAAGCTGCACCGGTACTAGTCCTGCATGGATTGTTCGGTTCCAAATTTAACTGGAACAGCCTCTCGAAGGCTTTCCACCAGAAAACGAAACCCACGCGGAAGGTGAGTATCGTATGAATTATCCTAGAGTCCAAAAATGTACAAACTTTTCCCAAACTTGTAGATCTTCTCAATCGATGCGCGTAATCATGGAGAAAGTCCTCATTCGGAGGTGCATTCCTACGAGCACATGGTAGCGGATCTGGTGGCGCTCTACAAGAAGCTCAACATTGAAAAGGCCTCCGTGATTGGGCACAGCATGGGTGGACGTGCCATGATGTTGCTAGCGTTGCAATACGTAAGAATACTCATAGCTAGCATTATATTTTATTCCCAATTTGTCTTCACTTGTAACGATTTCAGCCCCATCTTATAGATCGAGCCGTCATCGTGGACATATCTCCTGCGCCCGGTATCGGCACCAACAACACCAACATCCCACTGTTTCTCCACTCGATGAAGTCCATCCGAATCTCGGCGGATCAGACGATCCACCAGGCGCGGAAAGTCGCCGACGAACAGCTGGCCAAGATCATTGCCGAGAAGCCGTTGCGAGATTTTCTCATCACCAATCTGGCCAAGTCGCCGGAAGATGGCTCGTTCCGGTGGAGGATCAACCTGGATGCACTGGAACGGAATTTCAACTCCGGAGTGGCGCAGTTTCCAGCTGTCGGAGGGTTACGCTTTGACGGCCCAACGTTATTCATCGCTGGAGGACGTTCGGATTATATCCAGTAAGTTTTGATAAAACTTATATTGCATATGTCAAACATTAAGTTACAAGTAGATAAAAAACCGAATGTAGTACTACACCATTTAATTCATCTATGGTGGTAAGCTCCATCGAAGTTAATACGCCAATCGCGTATTAACTTCGATGGAGCTTACCACCACTAGAGTTTATATCCTTCGACAGATACGCGTATTTCGACCTCAACTGTAAGACCGTCTTTAGTGTCGTGTACTAGACTCGACTAGTACACGGCACTGAAGACGGACTTACAGTTGAGGTCAAAATACGCGTATATCTGTCAAAAAGGATACAAATCACTTATTCCACTGGAAGATTTATTATCATTAAGTTACACTTTTTTTCTTCTTGCAGACAAAAAGATATTCCTGTGATCAAACAGCTTTTCCCAAATTCGGAAATAAAATTTGTAGAAGGTGCTGGACATTGGGTGCACAGTGAAAAATCGGCGGAATTCGCAAAGGTAGTTCTGAACTTTTTGAACGACAGTAACTTGCACTAAAAGTGCATAGAATAAACCCAATTGTTTATTGAACCGTATTGTTGAGTTTATTACAATGTTGAAGAAAGACCAGACATAAATAAACAAAATTAGTCATTATGTTTTGATTTTATTTGTTTGTGATTTTTTGTGTATCGCTGCACTTCAGTAACGTTTGTAAATTTCAATTTTTACTACGGAATATATTATAAAAAAAGTTCAAGCAGTTGTTCCTTAACAATGAGTTTAGGATTTTCTGGAACTACTGAAGATTTTTTCAAGAAATAGTAAAGAAATTCTAGGAGTCTCACGAACATCGTCTTCAAAATCACCAAGCAAGGATTCTTTCCATAAATTCTTCAGAGACTTTTCCAATTTAGCCGTTAAGATTTTTATTAAAGTTCCTATTCAGTTTCCTTTAAACGGAGATGAACCAGCCATAGGGCTAAAAATCTCCTTAATAAAGATTGTAATAATAATATTAATAATAATAATAATAATAATAATAATAATAATAAGATTCCTTTAACCATTTTTTTACAATTTCTCTCGGAACTTTTTCAAAGACTGCTTGAAAAAATCGCAGCAAAAATTATCTAGGACTTCCTACAAAAACCATAAAATGATTTTTCTAGGTGTTACACTAAGGGTTCCTAATATTCCTCACGTTTTTTTATAAGCAATTGAACAGGATTCAATTGGGATGCTGTTGATAGCAATTTATCAGAGAAATTTTTCGCATCTCTATATAATTTTTTACAGAAAATTATTCATTTATGTTTTTATTAGAAACAATGATGATGCAACACGCATGCATTTAAAACTCTCGTTTTTTTATGCCTGCCTAAGAAAATTTCAAAAATTCTAACATTCCTATAATGTTTTTACGGAAATACGTTCAAGTTACTCTCAAAAACTAGTCACCATGCAGCATGCCCACCGGAGTATAAAAGAATGTTCAGGTTCCTAAACGTATATGTATTTCATAACACTTCGCAACGGAACCACAGAACCTATTGTCGAGATCGGTTGTCGAAAACCTTCAATCAATTGGTGATGTACGAGTGTCCAAGCACACAAATGGATCGCCTATGTGGTGACATCACTCGCATGATAACCATTAGGCCGGTCTCTCAAATTTGACCACCAGCACTCAAGCTTACGAGTAGCGAAGTGTACCAAAACGATCGGATTTGCACTATGGGAGATATTCACTGACCGAACCCTATACTGGTGAGTGATGATCGGTATGAGAGCCCAAGGATTAACCCAAGCAACCACCCGAGATCCAATCAGTTCCGATTGACCCGTCTTGCATGTAACAACCAACAAAAATTCCACAAGTGCAAGTGCATGTACGTTAGAAGAAATCCAATATTAAGATTAATTGTTCATCGGAACATGTGGAGTAGAGTGATGCGAATTTCGAAATTTTGGCTCCCCTATGCTTAAGGCCGCACGGGACGTCATCATAATCACCCTATCCATTTCAAGAAGCAAATCCCAAGAACCACTCCACATATCGATGCGAAAATGTATCACTATGATTCTGTATATGTAGTGCACAGCCCGATAAATTTTCAGCTTCATCGGTTCACTAAAACTCGAGATTTGCTTCCACAAAGTTTTGATGATTATTGTTAGAGTGAGACGAAAGATAGGGAAAATAACACGGTCTCCCGTGTCCCCTTCGATTTCTTTTATGGTAAACAGAATTCTACCAAAGTTTGAAATGATTTGGAAGCAATTTGACTGTGCACAAGCCATTTGAAGTTTACATGGAGATTGTGAGTATGTGAAACGCCAACATTTTGTGTTCAGCCCTCTAGGGTAACCAATATATTTTTGACCCCCATATATTTTGGACCCCCTGGGACGTTTTCCTGCAAATTTCCCAATTTAAATTGAAAAGCCAACTCAATTCGCATGCCATTTGGAAAGATAGGACTATTCCGCACTTGCATCAAGCGTTTGTACATAGCAAATGTGTTTATTCTATCTGAAATTAATTAAATTTAATCGGTTCAACCATGCAACCATGTAACGTGTTGTAACACGTTACACACAGAAATCGAAGCCGTCAGAAATTTTTCAAATGTAAACAAAAACTTTTTTCAAATTTCTGAACTAAAAGCGTAGAATTTCTTCGGTATTCCATTGTCAATCGATTGATTAGACTATGGGCAAGCATATTATACAACCAGTGTCGTGGACTTTGTCGCCAAACGATAAAAAATGCCAGGGGTCCAAAATATATACTTTGAGGGTCCAAAATGTATTGGTGTGTCCAAAAGAATGACAGACAGTGCTTCACAATTCAACTATTTTCGACGTTTTCCGGATCCTACATGACTGTATGGGCATTTTTATCTTGTAAAGGAAGTTTTTCGCTACATTTTGGCATGTTCTTTGACTTAGTTACGCTGTGCAATTAATTAATTGGAACAAAAAACTAAAATCACTTCCTTAGGGGGTCCAAAATACGACCGTTACCCTATCTCTTTATCATAATATTTTACGGAAAAGTAAACAAACTCTTCCTATATGAAATCCTTTTAGCTACAACTTTGCCGAAGGCCACTTTTTGGTTGGACCTCAGGAATCCTGAGTCAGGATAATTTTATTGTTATTTATAATCATAAAGTTGGTTTGCATGTAGTATGCTTCACCAACAACAGTTCGGCAGGCAACAGTGGGGCTCCTGGCGGGAAGAATAGATCAAAGTAATCCAGGCTACTATGTTCTACAGCAAAAAAAGCAGTGTTGTTCTGGAAGTAATTCTCGCATAACTTGTGATCTCGCTCTAAAAGCCATTGGTAACCGAGTGTGTAGCTCCTTGTTTCTAAGCAAATGAATTGCTCAGGATGGATACTATCACCACTGGGAGATAGAGGAGGATCTTCTCTTCATCGTAGCATTGTTGAATACCTTGTAAATCTATTCGTTTGCTCGGTAACAACAAGCTACACAGTCGATTACCAATGGCTTTTAAGACGAGATCACAGGTGATGCGAGAATTGAATGATCATCTAAGCATGATTTAGACTTTGTTATCAATAATAACAAATTATCCTTACGTCCCATCGAAATGTGGTCTTCGGCCTTGTCTTCGGCAAAGTTGTAGCTGGGAAGTTTTCACATTAGATGAGTGTGTTCACTTTTCCATAGATTCTTATGACGATCAGTTAGAGGACTGAACACAAAAGGTTTGCCTTTTCCATAGTAATTTCCATATAAACTTTAAATAGCGTGTGCACAACCAAATTTCTTCCGAATCACTTCAAATTTTGGGAGGATCATTTTCATCATAATTAACATCGCTTAAACATAGGGGAGAAAAACTTCAAAATTTGCATCAGTCTAATGTGGAGCATGTGGTGCATGGAGTAGAGTGAGCCTGAAATGAGATCGGTGAGGATCTGGATTAAGGGGGCTCCGTCAATGATTTCGGAATTTTCAAAAGCAGTTTTTTTTTCGATCAAAATGAAGAAAATTTACAGGAAAATGTGTTCACTGTATTCTATTCTCCAATCGCAATAAAGTGAACATTTTTTCGTCGAATAATTTTCAGTTATGAACAGAAAAACTGCTTTTGAAATTTCGATGATGACGATGATTACGATGACGGAGCGTTGACCGTTAACTGGTGAGCTTTATTTGTGCCTGAAACCATCCTTGATCCCACCCTAATTAGGCCTATTAGTTTACACCAACAATTGTGTCTTCGCGGGAGATGCAGTGTCGTCAACAGACAATTCGCTGCATGTTCGCCCCGCTGTAGAGCCAGGTTGTGCCGCACATTTGAAAAATCATGGCTAAAATTGCGCATTCTCAATATTTCACAATTTTAAGTCTTAACAGGTGTTTTGGAATTTAGGGTGGATGACTCTATTTTGGGCATAGTCACAATTTTTTGGTTGTCATAGGGCAAAATTCTAACAAAAATGCTGTTTTTCAAACGATTTTTGGCTCTCAACTTTTTCAAACAACTATCGTTTAGGCAAGAAGAATCTTCTTCAATCGATTCCTTAGTCTTAAACGCACGTTTGAGCAAGATATCTCCACGGGGAGCGGCGGGGAGCGATTTTTACGGTATAAACAAGCTCTTCTTTAAATATTTGAAGTACCTACGACAATAAGTATTAACTTAATAGGGTTAACGACACTTGAATATAAATTTGCATTCGAAGATGTTGAATTATGAGAATGAGTTATCGACCAGAAAAAAGTATGCTGAAACCAAAATTTGCACGGGTTTTTGTGAAAATTGATTACTTGAGTTTTCAAGCAAAAATATAAGTTTTTCGACATGTGCAGCTATTTAACGACTGAACATGTAGATAAACATGTTTATTTTTGACTTCTCGTACGTATTCTCAACTATCTGAAATAGTAGATGAATGTTTGATTTTGTTTTTCAGCTAAAAACTAAGTTTGGAAATGGGGTTTTTGCCAGCTATTTGAAAATCTGAACCAATGTGTGCCGGCTGCGGCTAACGCTTGTCATCCGGATGGCCGCCGATTGGATACCCCTAAACACATACACCCAGATAGCCGTAGCACACTGGGGCAGAATCGAAAAAACGCGGAAACAACCTGTAGTTCTTCGGAATGAAGAGATAGACATTTGATGTCTTCTGCGAAAATGATCCTACCAATAAGGCCGATGTTTTGACATGAAGTCATATTTTATAGTGTTATTCGCATAAATGACTCAAACGCCATTTCGGTCAAATGGCAGTTTAGGTGTATGGTTTCTTCGGCAAAGTTAATCGTTATTTTATGTTGAATAAAATTGCTGAAGACGTCAAATTTGCAACGCCTACTATTTTTGAAATAATGACATTTCAAAAAAAATGTACCTTAAACCGAAATATTTGTTTTTTGTTTGTATTTTTGTAATTAAAATACCATATATCGCCTATGACTATGTGATTAATTAACATAAAGCAGGTCTGGTAAAAATTTGATGGTAAAAATAAAATTTTGTTTGATTTTTTTAGTAAAATTTCCAAAAAACGGGGATATTGCGTATAGGCCATTATTGCGATCGGGCAAGTTCGGGCAGGTGTTTTCATTGGCATCCACTTACGAAAGGTCAGAACATTCATGTCTAATTTTTTCAATGATATGATATTTGATATATTTGTCCTATGCGATCTGAAAGTATGCTAAGCTTATAAAAAGGTTCAAAATTATTTTACATGACAATGTTACAGTTTTACAGTAAAATCAAAAGTTGAACATAATCATGAACATTCTTGCGGTTTACTAATAGCTAAATGTACTTAACCATTTGATTTTTGAATTGCTTGTATGTTTGCTATTAGCAAACCTCCACTAAGGGACCGTTTGCCCTAATAACCGTAACATACATAAGACCAGTTTAAATACCATTTATCGCCTATGGTCATGTCATTCATTGGCATAAGGCAGAGCTGGTAAGAATTTGATGGTAAAAAACAGAAAAAAAAACTTATTAAAAATAACAATGATATTGCCCATGGGCTATTTTTGCAGCAACCAAACATTTTTTTTTATTTTTACCATCAAATTCTCACCAACATAGCCAATAAATGACATCATCATAGGCGGTAAATGGTACTTAACATGAAAAAACACAATATGTATGTATATTACGGTTTTAGCACAACTTATCAAAACTTTGTTTGTTCTTCAAAAAAAGTAGGCTTTGATAATTTGACATCTTCAGCAATTTTTTCAGCTTAAAATAACGATCGACTTTGTCGAAGAAACTATATACCTAAGTTTCCACTTGACCAAAATGGTTTGATATAATGAGTCTTGCGCATAGGGCGTTTTTGCGAATATCAAACATACAAGCAATGTAAAAATCAAATGGTTAAATACATCTAGCTTTTAGTAAACCGCAAGAATGTTCATGATTATGTTCAACTTTTGTTTTTACTGTAAAACTGTAACATTGCCATGTAAAATAATTTTGATTTTTTATAAGCTTAGCATACTTTCAGATCGCATAGAAAAAATATATTAAATATCATATCATTGAAAAAATTACACATGAATGTTTTGACCTTTCGTAAGCGGATAGCAATGAAAACACCTGCCCGAACTTGCCCGATCGCAATAATGGCCTATACGCAATATCCCCGTTTTTTGGAAATTTTACTAAAAAAATCAAACAAAATTTTATTTTTACCATCAAATTTTTACCAGACCTGCTCTATGGTTATTAATCACATAGTCATGGCGATATATGGTATTTTAATTACAAAAATACAAACAAAAAAAATATTTCGGTTTTAGATACATTTAAAAAAAATGTCATTATTTTAAAAATAGTAGGCGTTGCAAATTTGACGTCTTCAGCAATTATTTTCAGCATAAAATAATGATTAAATTTTGCCAAAGAAACCATACACCTAAACTGCCATTTGACCGAAATGGCGTTTGAGTGATTTATGCGAATAACACTATAAAATATGACTCCATGTCAAAACATCGGCCTTATTGGAAGGATCATTTTCGCAGAAGACATCAAACGTCTATTTCTTCATTCCCAAGAACTACAGGTTGTTTCCGCGTTTTTTCGATTCTGCCCCAGTGTGCGTAGCGGTAAACGCGCAGCTATTCAGCAAGACCAAGCTGAGGGTCGTGGGTTCAAATTCCACCGGTCGAGATCTTTTCGGTTGGAAATTTTCTCGACTTCCCAGGGCATAGAGTATCTTCGTACCTGCCACGCGATATATACACATGCAAAAATGGTCATTGGCATAGTTAGCTCTCAGTTAATAACTGTGAAAGTGCTCATAAGCACACTGCTGAGAAGCAGGCTCTATCCCAGTGGGGACGTAACGCCAAAAAAAAAAACAAACACATACACACATTTACAACAGTAGCAGCTAAGTACAAAATTTAGATTTAACCCGTAGGCTACGGGACTGACATACAAAATTCAAATTACTCGTATTTGAGCATAGCTCAATATTTTTTAAATTAAATTTTGAGGATTGCTGCACTATTAGTTGTAGTTTCATGAGTAATGAGAAAGTATACATTGGGAGTATTGTTGACAAAGTTATTCCAGAACATCTCTGGGTCAGGTTGGGTAAAAATCACATAAACTTCCTTTTAGAACTCATCCATCATTTATTTATAATTATTTAGCAAACTCAGTCTAAAGAATAATAGTTCAAGCGTTTTTGGATGACTTGGCCACATACTGGGTTGTTCCGAATACCCGGTTCCTTGGTGGAAATGACCATTATATAGGCGATTCTGAAACCTAGCTTGCGACATATCAATCTTCATAAATTTGCAAATCAAGTCTAAAGATGGTTCATGGATGACTTGACCGCATGTAGGGTTGTTCCGGATAGCCGGTTTCCTGAGGGAAATGGCCACTAAATTGGCGGTTCTGAAACCAAGAACCAAGCTGGCGAATTATCAAACCTCATGAATTTCCAAATCAAGGCTAAAGAAGAATGATATGTTTTTGGATGACTTGATCACATGCCATGTTTTTTTTTTTTGATATCCTGTTCCCCGGGGGGAAATGGCCATTATATTGGTGGTTTTGAGGCTTATCTTGTGACAAATCCAACTACATGAATTTTCAAATCAAGGATCAAGCTTAGCTTAGACTGTCTACGCATATCAATAGTTGCTATTCCGTGATTGACCGATGTCAGTGAAAATGCACAAAGAATCAACTAGAAGTTCGGCTGGGATTGGCCATAATCTTTTTCAGAGTGCATCATTCAGTGCCTCTATTTATACAGGGTCAATAACGGCGCCGGCCACTTCCTTGCAGTCAGGTGGGATTGAAGCAGACCATGTTTGCCTCTGCATCTCTACAAAGGTTACTGGGAAGGATTTTTGTTGAAGGGGAGGATCGTTGGATCACAGGATTCACTTTGATAAGCAATTAGACCATGATAAGCAATTATTTGTGAGATATAAACATGCTCATATGTGAATATAATATTTTGATTTGATATGAACAATTTATATGTAGAGGAAAATAATGTCGACACTTGAAGTGACGAACCTTTCAAAGTTTGTTGAACAAATACCTAAATGTAACATTCCTACAGCTGTCAGGACGAAAGCATGTATTATTATGTTTTACTTATGTGAAAAGAAAAAAAAACTCGATTGGCTGGAACATCATAGAACACTCTTATGCCGACACTTACAGTGGCGAACCATTCAAAGTTTGTTGAATGAAGTGAACCTTCCGCAAGTCTACATTTGTGGTGTCGAACCATTCAATTTTTTTTTAATTACAAAAAAAGGTAAAAAGAAAGGGGTGTTTTGAAAAAAATGTAAGAAATAAATAATTATCAGAATCAGAGTTTATGCCGACACTCACAGTGGCGAACCATGCAGTCCTACATAGTTTAAATATTAAAAATAAAAGCATGAAAAGCATTCAAAATAAATAAGCGCACGCGACCCGAGGAAACACAACCTGACATTGCTCGGAATTTCTCCACGCGCTGCTCAGCAGAAAAGAACGCGCAACCTGAGAAGGAAAAAAGTGACGATTGATCGGGCTTTTTCCACGCACTGCCCGGTGGAAAAGAACGCGCAACCCGAGAGGGAAAAAACAAACTGACGATTGCACGGGATTTCTCGACGCACTGCCTATGAATTTTCAAATCAAGTATAAAGAAAAATAATTCAAAAGATTTAGGATGACCTGGCCACATTCTGGATTAATCCGGATAACTGGTTTGCGATCAAATCCAAGGAAAGGTCAGATCATGCGAAGACATGTGTCGAAAATTTGGCGTTACATATTTACTCCGCGGAACAACCTTGAAATAGCAGATGAGCCTGCAGCTGGAGATGTCGATATACCAATTAATCACGTTTACTAAATCTTATTGACTCTCTAACTTACTAATCTACTCTTTCTTTCACTAAACCATTCATGTTCTCATTATCTCACATACAGAAAATTTAGCTTTCCTTCCCAAAGTATAAAATTATATTTTCTTACTTCTCCACATGTCGCTCCATCTGATTTATGTCGCTTGAGCCTTCATTAAGTGCCTCAACATAGTCTTGAGGATATTCATCCTCTATATTGGTTACTATACATACGTAATAACGGTCTGATGCTTAGCACATAATAGATCACTACTATCAGTGGGAAAGTTATGCGTAGAAATTCATCCAAAACCCCGTATTTCTTGGCACAACAGTGCCATGACGCATTTTTCTTGATTGCATATTTTGAAACATGGGACAATTATGCGTTTAACGTCGGTACACTTTCCGAGTCATGTCAAGCTTTATGGATAGGAATAAGAATGTTTCACGAGAATTGGGCGATTATATACTGTATAGATTTGGTAGATCAAAAGGACGATTTGGATGACTTCCAATATCCAATATCTTGTCAAAATTTGTCAACACGTCTGTTAAGGCTTAATGAGTTCTGTAAACCACTAAACGTAAACATCACTTGCATAAATAGTTTATAAACCTATGTAGATTATGGTCAAACATTCAGAATGTTCTGGAGGCCTTGGCGCATCGTAACTTATTACAAATAACTGGTCTGTACACTTTTTGTTTGAAAACATTTCGTTTCCAAATTATGGATGAGTTCTAAAAAGAAGTTTATGTGATTTTTACCCCTACTTGACCCAGAGATGTTCTGGAATAACTTTGTCAACAATACTCCGAATGTACACTTTCTCATTACTCATGAAACTACAACTAATAATGCAGCAATCCTCAAAATTTCATTAAAAAATATTAAGTTATGCTCAAATACGAGCAATTTGAATTTTGTATGTCAGCCCCGTAGCGTACGGGTTAAGTTGATTTGGGGTTGGGGAAATAGATGGGTTTTTGCATGAACATTTTCAACATTCTTTTTTATATCTGGTGAATCCGTGGACTTGTATCGCAAAGTGATTTTTATGCTGAGCCCCGAACCTGTTCAAGCTGTCTTCAATTTTTTGTCTCATGCCAGTAGGATGCAATCCCCGTGTGACAAACTCTTCCGCAAAAATTCTGAAAATTTTCACAAGCAATGTGTTTAGGGATTTCTGGGATGTCGTCCTATGGTTCTTCCGAAAAATTCAGAAGAGAATTATTCGAGTATTTTCCAGAGATTTTTTACTTTAAAGCAAACACAAGCGATTTTTTTGAGGATTTTTTAAATAAATTTTTCAACAGATTTACTGAGAAGATTTTGAAATTCATTGTTTTTTTAGCGACATACTTTTCCTTGCTTGCAATCAAAAAAGGAACTTTGCTGACAACCGTGGAGAAAATCTAACACATCCTTTGTAGTACAATAGAAAATAAAGCCAGAATGTTTGTATCGTCCACCGTTTGTTTTCTTCACGGTCGTTTTAACGAAAATTTTCACGTTCTACAGACCATTTATTCGCGAGCTTGTTCAGGAACTGTAGATTAACGGGGAAATATAGGTATAATACATTGCCAAAATTAGTAATGTTAAAGTCTTACTTTATTTAAAACTTGGAAGACATTTTTGCATCATTTTGAAAATTAGTTGAGGAATTCTTGATGGAATTTCAGAAATCAGGAGCGATACGTATAAGAATCCTGTAATTTTTCAAAACTCCTAGAATTTACTTTTTTTTAGATTCTTTAAGGTGTTTGGAGCATGAAAAGCTTTCAAGCGTGTGCTAGAATACGGGCGTAGGTAACATGATACAATACTCTTAATCGATTCTCTCTTCACTGAATATTGTGCATTCAGATTAACTTTAGACCGAAGTTCATAAGAGAAATGAAATATCACCGAAAGTTCGCCGAAGTTCGGCGTCGGCATTCTACCGAAGTGCTACGCCGACAAAGGCAATCCTTATGCGTCGGCGAAGCACTAAATTAGAATGCCGACGCCGAACTTCGCCGAAGTTTTGACTGCCGAACTTCTAATTGTCACTCGAATTGTCAATAAATGTGACAAGTTGCAAATCGCTTGGTAGCGATGCAATATTGCTTCCTGAAGTAAAAAAAGTTCCAACAAACCTTGTCACCCTTTTTCACTAAAAGGCTGGTTTGCTACTGACAAGAAAAGGAATCGCCTATCTCGATGCGTGGAAAATTTCGTCCCAGAAATGATCCAGAAACTATCATTTTTCTGATCGCAGTACGCAGTTGAGAAGAAATGTCATTTCAAAGGGGCCTCTCTGTAGGAAATTTCTTGACCCATTCAGTCAAGGAATATCTTTACTTTTCTTGAGCGGAACAGCATACTTAGCTAAAGAGAGGAACGATGAAGAGAAATCGATCATGTTACTTACGCCCTTATTCTAGCACAACCTTGATTTTTGTATAAAGTTTCTCAATAAAGTGTGGAAATAATGTGACATAAGTGATTATTTATAATCTTTTCTCTAAATGTGAATGATTGTAGGATAATTAAAACCTTCACTGAAAAACAAATCCAGAAGTTCCTTAAGAATCTTAATTTCATTTAGAGTGTCCATTTCCCGGCCATTTCGCTCGTCCCGGGATTCGAGACAAAAACCTATGCTTGTCCCGGGATCCCGGGATTTATAAAATTTTCAATAAAACTAGCATTTCGGTTGAAATGGAAGTACAAATTTAACAATACATTTCTTTTCAATGAAATTAACAGATAATGAAACTTTTCAAAATAATATGTCAAATAAAGCAAATCACATTTCACATAAGACTTTCTTATTCTGATAAAGTAACCTAACAAAAATCAAAACTTAGCTTGATTTATTACGGGTTTGCTATGATTTTTTTCAAATTCTCTATAACACTTATGAATAGAAGTATGGTAAAAACTTAAGTCAATTTGTTTGATTTTGAAAAGTCATAAAAACTTTAGAACAAAAGAAACGATTAAAGATCAATGAAAAAATTGTAGACAATGTTAAAAGTTAATTTCTGAAAATTATTGACTGAAGTTTATTGCCGTGAAATTGAGTTGATATCAGTTTTCATTATGTCTTCTAATGATCTTTCAGCTGCACTAACCAAAAATCATTTTTGTTCAGCTAAATGAGAAAAAAAAAACACCAAGATGAATTGTCCTATAATGAAAAGTAAACGCATTTCAGTTCCACTGCAGATTTTTGCATCGTGTAACATATAAATTAATCGTTATTTGGTCATCTTAATATTTTGTTGGAAAGGCAACGAAGTGAAAAGCAAATTATTAAAGTTTCATTAAGACCGAAACATGTTCCAATCTCCTGGAATTTTTGAATATGTGTATGGAAAACAAGATTGAGAACTTCTCAGTCATTTTTTTCAATACCTACTTTTTTTAGATGGTACTGACTTGCGATTTGCGGCAGTTTACTTTCAAATTTGTTATCTCTGCATATGATTATAAAATCGGCTAATGTTGAAAAAAAAGCATTAAAATTTTGCAACTAGACAAATAAATATGCGTTTCTTACTTGGTAAATTGATCTTTTCATGAAAATAATTACACGATTATTCTCCTTTTCATTATGCTCTTCTACTTTATCAAATAAGGTTGATAATGAGGAAAAATGTCATTGTGTTTCATTGAAATTTAGTGATTATCATCAAATTCTACGTAAGTTTCGGGAATCCCGGGAATCTCGGGATTCCCGGGATGTCAGAAATAAAATCCCGGAAAACGGGAAATCCCGAAATTTGTCAAATCCCGGGATTTTTTGTCCCGGGATGTCCCGGGATGGACACTCTAATTTCATTCCTTGACTTCTGGATTGCCCAGAACTCTGCCTCAAGGGATTGTGCCATGGAATTGCACAAGAATTGAATCCCAGTATATGGATTCTGCCAATAATCAATAAAACTATTTCCTTCTAAATTCCCTTATATATCTATCTTCTTCTATATAAATAAAAATGGAATGGTGTTTGTATGTCACGAAATGGCTTGAGAACGGGTCAAACGATTTGAATGATTATTTTTCCGTTTATTTCGTCAAGTGTTCCGACGTGTTTGTGTGTATAAAAATCCCAGGATATTCACCGGGAAAGTCGAAAAAACGAGCGTGAACGGAGCTGTCATTTTGTATGGGACGATCCATAGCGTTTTTCAACAGCCTACTTGATGGCAAGACGAAGTTTGCCGGGCCCACCTGGGAGGGAGGCACCGATACTACACACGAAATATAGAACAACGTTTGTTTGAACTGCAAGATAATTCCAGCTTGCCAACAACTATCAAGGCAGGCTTGAGGAAAACCGCTAGTTTTCTTTTGTTGTGTACTTTCGATCTTTCCTGACAAACATGGAAAAAGGGCCACAGTTTTCTATGCACCAAATACTAATTTTCATTGGAAAAAGTAAAACGATGCGTTTTTCAATGCTTTATATTCAATCAGTTGAAAGGTGCTCACGTGACATTACTTGCATTATGTGCATGAATTGATTTTCATTCAATTTTTGTCACTTTTGATGAAATGCGAAAATGTGTTTTGATCAGTTACGCGCTTTTTCCATGTTAGTCCAATGTTTGAGATCTGGGCTCACAGTGACAGTTCGTGACAGCGGAATCCCGGCTCACTATGACGTACAGAAATTTTGTATTGGTTTCTCCCTCCCAGGGGCCCACTAGTATTTTCATAAATTTCTTCTCCTTCCCAGTTATTTTTCTTAATGTTCCTCCACAGTGTAAAAGAAACTGTCATGCAAATTTGAAAAGCAAAAGTGTTTCTGGGGTTTTTGAACAAATTTTCTTCTGCAGATTCGGAGGCAAGATACCGCGGATTAGATGCAGAATTGCCAGAAAAAAACAGAAGAAAATCTGACGCAATTTGTGATGTAAATATGTTGGATATATTTACGATATTACGGATTCTTGAACGTTAACCAATGATGCATTAGGAATGTGGGACCTAATATTCGCGAAGATTCTTGATAATTTATCGTTAGAACGCTATAGTTTCATCTGCTACAGTTGTCGGAAGATGAACTGCGATAACCTTTCGAAGTCACGTGTCCATGTTGACCACAATGTTCTATTGGAACCCCGTCGATCACAGTAGTCATTGCTACTCTTCATAAAGTTGACAAATCGATTTCTGAATCAATTTTAACCGAAAGTCCAACGAGTCCGCCATCTTTGAAAGAACATGGCCGAACCCGATACGGACCGGCATCTGAATGCCCTCTACAAAACGGTGGCCATAACGTCGGTGGTTGGCAATGTTGCTAATCTGGTAAAGCGCCGTCGCGGGAGTCCCCCCAAGATCACCAAGGAACAAGAACTCCAGCAACACCTAGACAAAGCCAGGGATGCTCGGGCTGGTCGATTGAACGTCATTGGTCCGAAGCATCGGTTCATTTTGGAAGGAGCGGCCCACATACTGAATTTGGAACCGGAAGTGCTGATTGACTGCGCGGCGGATAAGGATGAATCGGTGCAGAAGATGGAGCGGATGTTCGAAGCGGATGGTATCAAGGGGCTGCTGGTGTACCACGGAATGTACCCGGCACCGGGTTTGGACTCTGGGCGATACAACCCGAAGCAGAAACGGCAGAAGCTTATGCAGACGTTGATCACCGACGGTATAGACGAGAAAGTTACCGAGGTTTCCGTCGGCGCTTACCGACATAATGAGACCAGGGCCGTGGAAGTGAAGAACTTGGGAGAGGTTGGGTATGAATTGGGTTCAAAAGGGTTTCTAAACTGATAAATGGTTTTATTTCAGGACATGTTTCTGATAGCGATTTCTATTCCGGAAGGATGTTCGATAATTTTTACACTGACATCGATGATGGAAAACGTGAGCAAACCAGCGCTAGAATGTCTGAAGGATTATGGGTTATGCACGGATCTACAGAAAAGTTACTTCTTTCACGGCGTCGATACGTTCATCAAGTTTCTGAAAAGTAGGTATCCTTTGAAAGTGATCGATAACAGGGCTTGTCGTAGAAAGTGGCGCCAATTTTTTTTTTTTAATTTCTTATCGTGAAATTAAGTTTGTCATCGCGCCAATCTCTCATGAAACGGTCTATATTGCTGCACAGAATTATGCAGTTTTGTAATAGTCATTACGGAACTGAAGTCAATTTTAATATACTCATACCTTTCTTTTTTCGTCATTACTAAAACTAACTACAGTCGACTCTCTACAACTCGATATTCTATAACTCGATATACTCTATAACTCGATGGATTTTTCGGTCCCTTCAAATTTCCATACATCGTGCTCTCCATAAGTCGATATTTCTATAACTCGATATCTTTACTAGTCGATGACACGTGAGAGGTTATTTTCCCTCCATAACTGATATCAATTTTTAAATCCTTCTTATTCGGGGAACATAAGATCACTTTTTGTTTGAATGTGAATAGATACTTGCAAGTTGTAATAAAAGTTGAAAACATTAAGGTGATTATAAAACGAAGCCAAACTTTGAATTTTCAAGTGCACAAGACGAGAGTATCTGACATCAGTTCGCCTTGAAAACCAATCAAATTGCTTGCTTGCTGGTAGTGACCAATGGGATAGATTTTCTACGCGGAGCGCTATTTGGTTCTCAAGTCTTGTGCTCTTGAAAATTTGAGGTGTGGCTTCGTTCTATAATCACCTTAAAATAATAAAAATAATGTCAGTAAAAATACCGTGATTTTTCGAGCATTTCGAAAAAAGGTACTAAATAATAGTTAATAAGAAACTATCAACAAAATAATATTGCTTTCTTAGAGAAATGATCATATATGTATTGGAAATACAAAAATTTGTTGTTTCGATTTTTTGCGTCGGTATATTCTATAACTCGATAATTCTATAAGTCGATGGTCCCTTGAATATCGAGTTATGGAGAGTCGACTGTATTGAATAGTTCGACATTATAAATGTCGACGTTCTTTTTTAATCTTCTACCAATTACTACCAATATATTTTTACAGCGAGGCAAAAATGCAAAACTAGTTTTAAGTAAGAGTCTTAATTTACCTCCTTATTCATGAATCGCATCACCCACCAAAGCAGACTCTTAGATCTTTTTCTTCCCTCACTAATAATTACCCTTCTAGTGGTGATTGTGGAGATGTAGAAATATTCTTGGTCTCTAGAAGCAACAATAATTACATTCCTTTCTCATCCCAACTGACTGTAAGGACTTGGCTGGCGCCCTTGGTTGATCAATAATATGAGAGCTGCTAGAATGTGCACTTCGAGAGTAAGCGGAAGTTCCATCCCTTATTCATTTGGATTCAAGTGCAATTCTTAACAGTTCCGACCAATCACGGAGTGGCAACCACTGACCTGTACAGTCAGTCTATGCTATGCTATGCTGCTATGAAATAGAACGTCAATTATGGTCCACCTTTTGCGATATCATTTCAAACTCATATTAAGTTCTCATTGGAGATTTTGAGAAATTTTGAACAGATCTGATATGCTTCATATGCATGTACTAGGAAATGTTAGTATTGATATTTTATGAGGATATTGTTCGAAAAAAGAAGATAAATGCATTATATCCAAATTCATATCGAATAAGAATACCATGAGATATTTAAAAAGGATACTAAAGATTCCTTCCTTAGCGGAGTGTTTAGAGTCCGTGGTTACAAAGCAAAGCCATAATGAAGGTGTCTGGGTTCGATTCACAGTCGGTCCAAGATATTGTCGTAATGGAAACCCTTGACTTCCCTGGACATAGAGTATCATCGTACCTGCCACACGATAAACGAATGCGAAAATGGCAACTTAGGCAAAGAAACCTCTCAGTTAATAACTGTGGAAGTGCTCATTGCATGTAACGACGTAATGTCAAGAAGAAGAATTAAAGCAGGATGTCTACTCATTTACCGAAATGAAATTCCTTGATATTTCCAGGTTTTAAAACATAATACCAGGTCAAAGAAGTTTCCCTCAATGCAAGAATAGTTAATTTTAGACGACTAAAAAAGACTCAATTATGCGAAATATGTTTTTTGATATTCTTGTTTTTCAGTTTTTATGCATACGTATGAGATAATTTAGTATTGCAATATAGGGTCGGTGTTCCCTTAGTGGACAGACCCCTATAGTCGCACTAGTGACTTTTCACGACCGTTTTGCTATAAATCTTTTCAAAACATTTTTTGACATGAAGGTTAGGACCTATTTATCTAAGTACCATTGATTTACATCTTGATTTTGCTCAAAAAATGACCGAAAAAAATATTTTTGCTTAAAATTTGAGCTCCCTTGCGCCTATAGTAAACCTATTGTTCCTATAGTAGCACTACTGAGAGAAACTATTTTTTATTATACGAAATAATTGATGAATTAATAACTTTTTTTACATCAAACGAAAGCTTAAGATCCACACTTTGTAGGAAAAATATGAAAGTTTTGTAAAAATACGGTTTTGATAAGTATTTTGCCGACGCCGTGATACTAGTGCTACTATAGGAACAGAAATTAGAAATAGTGCTACTATAGGCACATGTATTCCTATAGTGGCACACGCGATAATAAATACAAACATTTGAGTTTTCGTAGGTTTTATATTTTTCCCACAAAACCAAGATAAAAAGCTATCAGATGATGTAAAAATAATGACGCTAGCATTATTTTTCGATTTTATACGAATTTTTGTTCTTAGCTATGCGGCTATTGGTACATCGACCCTACAGTATGAATAATTTAGCAGTTTTAGACTTTCCAACGTCTACTGTTTTTTTTGTGTATGCAAAATTTTCTTCTCGAGACCCCTAATGTTCCTAGAAATAATTTCTGGCTACGCCACTGCATCATATACATAAAACAACAAAAAAAAAGGTAAATATTTAAGTTGTTTTATCGCAGAGTTTAATTTTTCTTTTAGTGATTCGATTATCCGGAGAGAAAAAAAAATCGATACTCCGGATAATCGAGTCCGACCTGTATTTGTTTACGTGTGAACATAGCAAAAAAAAAAAAAAACAAAAAATTGTGGTTTTTATTTCCTTGTCACGAAAATCAAAAATGTTTTAATTAATGATCTGAAAGTACTTTTAATCATCAAAGTCAGATATGAAAAAATAGTCTCTTCAATTTTAAGAAAAAATATCCTTCCCCTTAAAATGGTATTTAAATTTATGGATATCAGCGACGTGCCACAATTTTTTTGTGAAGAGTGTTTTGTATTTGTTTTACCTATAGGTATTATAATATCTTTGAGGAATCAGGGCTGGTAGCGAATGGTCGAAACCTAACAGCAACCACAAGATGAGAAATTGATTTCTAAGATGGACAGACATTTTTCTAAGTATTTTTGACCGGTCAGACCGAACCAAGTGGAAAACGTCCCCAAACCCAAAAAGGATAAAAATTGGCATATTTGCTGTTATATTGGAACTTATCTGTTTGATAAAACTTCTCTATCGAAATTGCATCTGAAAAAGAAGAATTGGTGGAGCCGTTGACCTATATTTAAAAGGCCAAAGTATCATCTAGTTCGGTCTGTCTGAACACTGACCATTTCTAAGACTGTATAACAGCTCGTTTAGCTGTAGATTTCTTTCACATATTACTCCGAAGTTTGTTTTTAGATCATTACTCAGAGGTTTACTCAGGAGTTTGTTTTGAAATTTTTCACAAATTTTCTAAGTAATTCTCCCAAGAATTTAATTTTTCAACAACTTAACTGCCGTTATACGCATAATTGTCCCATGTTACTTTTTGTCATTTTTTAGTTTTTGTAGCCAAAAAGTCTGTTTTAACCTATATTATTATAAAACAATTCAAAAACATATACTTTGTTCGAACACTCTATGAAAAGCATACCAAGTCAATTTGTCCCACTGTTGAATTTCTACGCACAACTGTCTCGCTACTGAATTTCTACGCATATCTGTCCCACTATGTATTTTCCAAAATCAGTTGCAAATAAAATACTTATTTTATAGGATTCATTGAGCTGTGTCAAATCGTTTTATATCATCTTTTTTCTTTGGCTTCTTATCCCATGTGGAACACTGCCTGTCTCACAATAGAGTTCTAAGACTGTTGTACAGGGGATAGACTGAATAATTGAGTTAGGCGAAATTTTTCTTAAATACAAATGCTTGAAACTTTTTGAAAATTGAATATAATTGGATGCATCCAGAAGCATTCGACGGAAAATTTTATCTAGTTTCAGCAACTTGCTTGACCATGTATATTGGTTTGATGTTGCTGGTTTTCTGAGTTCATGTCTTAATCACATTTTTTCTGTTGCTTGTATTTTTGTGCGGTGTGAAGTTGTATTCATGTTAACGATTTTTTAAGAAACTACAACGAATTGAAAATTGAATGCCACATTATGGTTCGTTTGGGTGGTAAATACTGGCATGGCGTACCATTGTCAGGGGCTGATCATCGTCCGAGTGCCAGAGTAAAACTCTAAGCTAAACTGTGCTCTATGGCCCTCCAAACATTAGGGGGAATGGTCCTCCTGAAATCTAGGGGGTTTGTGTCAGGCTCTGCAAGTCTCAGCACAGGAACATTTACAATTGGAGGCTATGAACCACTCAAAGGGATCTATTTTGTCCCTTCAGGTACACATGGTACGCCATGCCCAGCATTTACCAACCTGTATAACCACATTGATTCACATACCCATATACGGCTCCACTTTGCTACATGCCACACGAGCATTCGTCTGGACCCTCAATATAGGCTTTACAATACACATTTTCCATTTTCGGTATTAAACTCTCGTCAAACTAACCATCAAGAGCAATGTGATTGATCAAAATCGGTCTGCTACAATTAGTGGGATTCTTATGCGTAGAAATTCCCCCAAAACGCGGTATTTCTAGGCATAACCGTCCCACTTTGAATTTCATAGCAAAATTCAAATTCTTTCGCAAAAACCAATTCTTGACTATGAAAAACACCCATTGCCTCATATTATTATGAAGAAATTATTCAAATTTGTCATAACCTTCACCAATACGGAGCATAAATGTGCGAAAATCTTTAATCGCGTTTTTCTCGGTTTCATATTTTGGAACATGGGACATTTATGCGTATAACGGCAGTTAATCTAGATTTCTTCTAAGGATAACCACATCAGAAATCATCCATCCAAAAATTATTCCATTGATTCCCCTAGAACTTCCACCAGCATTCCCGTTTAGAGCATCTTCAAGAATTCAAAATTCGTGCAGGAATTCATCCAACTTTTTTTTTTAAATTTCTCAATGAAATTTACAACGGGATGGTACACAAATTATGTTACGCTAAATTTCAACTTTTTCGACCCCCTCCCTCCTTTGAGTGTGACGTAATTTGTGCATGACCCAAACATATTTTTCCAGTAATTATTCCAGGGAAATTTCAAGGACATTTTTCAGATTGTTTTGGAGATTTTTTTTAACAATTTGTGTAGACTTTCGGAAGAAATTCCTAGGGTAACCTCTGATGAAACTTGTGTGGATTCTAAGTACTGCCCATACACGCATAACAGTCCCATTTGAATTTTCATCACTTTTGAGATTTCTTCGTGAATCATGTTTATTATTAGTGTACTTCTAGGTATCATACCTAAAATCGTATTTTTGTATGGACGAAATGCGAAAAAAATATCAAATCAGGTGCGTCCCATATTGAAAGTACCCGCATAACAGTCCCACTAGTAGTTTACGATGAAATTC
This sequence comes from Aedes aegypti, assembly GCF_002204515.2. Lineage (NCBI taxonomy): Eukaryota > Metazoa > Arthropoda > Insecta > Diptera > Culicidae > Aedes > Aedes aegypti. Next base: position 422,363,052 of record NC_035108.1, on the reverse strand, counting down.
AAGCAAACCTCTTCCTGTTATGATTTCTATAATCTTGGCTCGTACTTTTCATCCCAAAAGAGAAATAAATACTACAAATTACAGTATTTTTAACCATCTTTATTCCATAACAAATATTGTTATTGCTTGAAATAACTTATGGTGCGCTAAGTGATAGAAAGAATATCTAAATATGATAATAAATCTTCGAGCTGTTTAGTAGAATACCTATAAGTAGATGAAAAAACCGAATTTAGTACTATACCATTTAATTCCACTAGAGTTTGTATCCTTTGACAGATACGCGTATTTCGACCTCAACTGTAAGGCCGTCTTCAGTGTCGTGTACTACTCGACTAGTAGTCGAGTCTAGTACACGACACTGAAGACGGCCTTACAGTTGAGGTCGAAATACGCGTATCTGTCAAAGGATACAAATGGGTTTATTCTACGACTGGCGTGAGGTGACGATTGTCGGTGTCGTATAGCGAGGTGACAATTGTCGACTCGAGTGAAGTGACTCTCCATTTGATTTACACGGCGAGTCACTTCACTCGAGTCGAGAATTGTCACCTCGCTATACGAGACCGACAATTGTCACCTCACGCCAGTCGTAGAATAAACCCGAAACTCTAGTGGAATTAAATGGTATAGTACTAAATTCGGGTTTTTCATCTACTAATATCTAAATGTTAAACCTTATAAGAGTCTAAACTAAAAATAAGATAAATAGCTGCCCTCCAAGTCAAACTTACTGCTGTGATTGCCCTCGTCTTCTGACCAATTATCACAAAATCTTTGGTAGGTTCATCTTCCAACGACGAGGGAAAGGCTTTTTGGGCCAACATGGGTATACGCAAATTACCACTGCAGCGCACTGGTATCGTCAACTGGTCAAACTATGCATGAGCCTTATCCAATGATGAAAATGAATAGATCCTATGGTCTGTTCAAATATTACGTAACGCAACAGGGGGAGGGAGGGGGTCTTACATAGTGTTACGGTCCATACAAAAATTTGAAATTTTCCATACAAAAGCTGTTACGTGGGGGAGGGAGGGGGTCTAAAAATGACAAATTTTGCGTTACGTAATATTTGAATGAACCCCTATAAGAAGGCAGCATTATGGGTTTCTAAGAACTGTCGAATAGCTCTGCCGAAATCAAGCTTAATAATACTTGCCTGCCTGAGTACTGTGTTTCAAATCCAATATAAACGTGCTGCAGGTGAATCCAGATTACCTTTCCTATCGGCCCGTCGCAACGCTTTCATCAAATCCAGGAATGTCTTCAGGACTGTCACTGTCACCCTTAAGTCTAATATTTTACAAGAAGTATTGTAACTAGAAGATGGGGATTTTTTTTTATTATCGTACAAATTGGGCCGAAGGGTCTCAGATTTTCATGAAACTTTTTCCACAGGCAGGGCTCATGGATATATGAATAAAAAAAAATTGAGAAAAATTCAGGGTCGCCTATTTTTCCGGAAAACTCAGGTGGAAATTTTTTGTTTTCCCTTGACACTACATACTTTGAAAAATCATAACTCAAGAACAAAGCATCGTAGAAACAAAGTTTTTATATGAAAATTTAAGCAAATTTTCTCAAGAATCCAAAAAAAATATGAACTGGAAAAAGTTTTCCACAAAATTTTCCACCGTTGGGAAAATTCGTAAAGAAAAGCCGGATAAACGATGCCCGAACTCGTGGAAAATTTTCAAAAAAATATTTTCGAGAAGGTAATTTTATAAGCTTTAATCACTGAAATTTTTGGAATGCACTTTTTTTTCGTTTTTGAGTTATGGCCAATTTTGTGAAAAATGTCCAGATGTGCCATATAAGACTTTTCTTTGAAAAATCATAACTCAAGAACGAAACATTGTAGAAACAAAGTTTTTTATGAAAATTTAAGCAAATTTTCTCAGAAATAAAAAAAAAATATGAACTGGAAAAAATTTTCCACAAATTTTTCCACCGTTGGGAAAATTCGTAAAGTAAAGCCGGCAAAACTATGCCCGAACTCGTGGAAAATTTTCAAAAAAATATTTTCGAGAAGGTAATTTTATAAGCTTTAATCACTGAAATTTTTGGAATGCATTTTTTTTCGTTTTTGAGTTATGGCCAATTTTGTGAAAAATGTCCAGATGTGCCATATAAAACTTTTCTCTGAAAAATCATAACTCAAGAACGAAACATTGTAGAAACAAAGTTTTTTATGAAAATTTAAGCATGTACTTTTTTTTTGTTTCTGAGTTATAGTCAATTTTGTAAAAAATGCAAAGATTTGCCATACATGCCTTTTTGTTTAAAAATCATGACTCAAGACTCATCATGACTCGTCGAACCGGTAATGGAGCACTTCACGCAAATTTTCATCGTTTCCGTAATCCACCGAACTCCATTCGAATGAAGCTTACTGATGAGGCCTTGGCTGATCGATCGTAGATTTGTCCTTACTGATTTGTGGCCGTCCAGTCCGAAGGGGTTACAGCATAAAGAATTGTATTCGTAATATTGAACTTTGTCCATTTCAACAGCTTCGGGAAAACTTTTTTCACTTTCCAAAAGTTAATAACGAGGAATATACAGCTGATAGACAACACTTGCACTTTCTCACTGCTCTTTGTTAGTTTTTGGTAAACTTATGATTTTCAAGCCATTTCAACGCTTTAAACTTGAATTGGTAAATACTTATTTGTCATATTGTCTACCCATTTATTTAACTGTCAATTTTGTAGTTACCTAACAGGAAAAAAATGCCTACATTCTGATTGAAAAAAACTTTGTTTCTATGTAGTTTCGTTCTTAGGAATTTTGTTTATGAACTTATAAATTTGTAAATATATGGTTCAAACAGCTCATCCTAGCAATATTTGATCATGTTTTAGGAACGAAAAATGAGCGTATTGAAAAATATTGTAGAATTGGATCTTATTGGTCGCTCTTTTCAAATATACTTTGTTTGAAAGCTGGAATAGCTAATCGGGTTTTCATTATTTGTTTTCATAAACAGTGAAAAATGTCCTGGAAAACTGATTTCATTTCAAAAATTTCATATTTTTGAGATAATTTGAATCCGGTTCGACAAGTCATGATGAGTCTTGAGTCATGATTTTGAACGAAAAGGCATGTATGACAAATCTTTGCATTTTTTACAAAATTGACCATAGATCAGGAACTAAAGAAAAGTACATCCTAAAATTTACTAGAATTGAAGTTTATAAAGTTTCTTTCTTAAAAATATATTATTAAAAAAATTCCGCGAGTTCGGGCATAGATTTTCCAGCTTTTCTTTATGAATTTCAGCAACGGTGGAAAATTTTGTGGAAAACTTTTTCCAGTTCATATTTTTTTTTTTGATTTCTGAGAAAATTTGCTTAAATTTTCATAAAAAACTTTGTTTCTACAATGTTTCGTTCTTGAGTTATGATTTTTCAAAGAAAAGTCTTATATGGCACATCTGGACATTTTTCACAAAAATGGCCATAACTCAAAAACGAAAAAAAAGTGCATTCCAAAAATTTCAGTGATTAAAGCTTATAAAATTACCTTCTCGAAAATATTTTTTTGAAAATTTTCCACGAGTTCGGACATAGTTTTTCCGGCTTTTCTTTACGAATTTTCCCAACGGTGGAAAATTTTGTGGAAAACTTTTTCCAGTTCATATTTTTTTTGGATTCTTGAGAAAATTTGCTTAAATTTTCATATAAAAACTTTGTTTCTACGATGCTTCGTTCTTGAGTTATGATTTTTCAAAGTAAGTAGTGTCAAGGGAAAACAAAAAATTTCCACCTGAGTTTTCCGGAAAAATAGGCGACCCTAAATTTTTCTCAATTTTTTTTTATTCATATATCCATGAGCCCTGCCTGCGGAAAAAGTTTCATGAAAATCTGAGACCCTTCGGCCCAAACCCGTACGGTAATAAAAAAAAAATCCCCAGATGAGAACTCTAATAGTAGCAAAAGTAAAAGTGCCACGGAATCTACAGTAAACTTGGCTTTAAATGTGTCAAGGTGCGCGATAACAAAGTAAGCGAGTCCCAAGCAATGGGACTGGTTTGCGGGTATATTTGAATATGATGAGAAAAGTACTCGGATAACGAGTCCCACTTGCAAGTATCTTGGATTTGTACATAAAAAACAAATGTATTAACAATATTTTGGTTACTGGTCATTTTCTTATACTCTAATGATAATGTTTTGATGGATGGTACTAAAATTTTCTGCTGCGGGCAGCGGCGTTATGATTTTTTTTTTGCAATAATGTTCAGTTGCGTTTTTCTCGACATGATGATTTTCCTAATGGGACTGTATTGCGAGTATGGGCAGAGTACGCCTTGATAAATTCCTACGAGTATCTCTGAAAGAGCTCCTAAATTTTTGATGAAGTATATTCTTTCTAGGAAGATCGAATCCCTAAACCTTGAATAAAGTATTAAACAATCCATGGAGATTATGTATGTAGTTTTGAAAATATATTAGAGAAATGTTTGAACTGCAGCAACTATATTTCCCAGACAACCAGAAGTCACATAACAGTTCACGTAATAAGGGGTCGTTCATAAACCACATAAACATTTATGGGGGGAGGGTGGTTCTGGTCAATGATCACGGCCCATAATTTTTTTAAAATTTTTGTATGGATAATTGATAACGAGGGGGAGGAGAGGGGTCTGAGAATTCAAAAAAAAAAATGACCACTTGGTAAATGGTCAGACCCTAACTCGTTAATTCATACAAATTACATCAAACCCGCAAAGCACGGTCCATGAAATCGTCAGATTTATGAATTTTCTGGCATAAAGCGATATTTACTGGGTTCATTTATACATGTTGTTTCGTTCCGTACACTCGTACAAAGTAAACCGAATCAATCCGTAGCAGCTATCAAATCAACGTTTTTATCATAAGTTGAGTCGAATAAGATCACAATATAGTTCGGTAGAAAATTCATACACTCGCATTATATGCCGTTTTTTATCACATAATATATACACGTATATCGCTTCCACTCTTGTACGTTGAAGGCCTTTTCACAACATCTTATACTTGAAATTTTGCACATGTAAGTCTCGCATAACACAAAAGGTGATTTTATTATACGTACATTTTGGTTGTCTGGGTTGATGAAATTCTGGAGAAATTCCAAGAGAACTTAATTGTAATTTTTGCTCTATTTCTACAAAGTTAATTATTTTTGTAAAAAACATTTTTGTAAAAAAAATGAATGTTTTGAACTTATCAACTGCTCATGAACGACACTCAACTAGAACACTACTTGACTTTACCAATTTGGTAATCTAAATTCTGATTCCTTGTCTAAACATGTTAATGTTGATTCATTAGAAATCTTCAAAAGGACTGAACATGTCAACTAGCGTTTTGATAGCGGCGTAGCCGAATAATTTTCTGATTGAGGAGATATCGGGCACAAAAACGACATATTCTTCCATTACCTCTGTTTTAGAATAATTTCCCTGAGTGTAACCGGAATTCCCTGAGAATTACAGGTTGACAATACTATACAATAATTTCATTAAAAACCGTCTTAAGTTGGGGGAACTTTATTTTTACAAAAACACTTTGAACCTTGCCATGAAATTGTTGTGGGATGACCTAACTTGAAACTTGGCCCAAGAAAAAATAACTGATTCATAGTTGAAAACAGTGACGTATTGTTGAAAAAACGTGACTTTAATTAAAATGACATCAAAAACAGATTTTAAGGCTCAAGAATCCATCATTCATTAATCAGCAATAGCATAGCATTAACGACTGAACAAAACGTGGGTGGCTTTACAATGGTCAACTCTATTTGTTTTTATAAATCTATACACTCCCGTGCAAAAGTTTGGGTTCACCCCCTCAAAAACATACAAAAGTGTTCTGTCCATATCTTTGTGATTACACGTCCAATTGAAACTCTTTAAGCCGCATTCGAAAGGCAAAGAGTTATTCTTACTTCGTATGTATTTTTCAAAAAACATTTTTTGAATTTTGTATACTAATTTTTTACTTAATGTTGTGACATTTTTCAAAAAACACACTGAAAAATCATATTGAATTTCCTCAGCATTGGGTCGACCAAAATTTTAAATCAAAGTGTTATTAGAATCGTAATCTTATATTCTTTGAAGAGACCCCACGAAATTTTGGCGGAAAAATCTGGAAAGTATTCAAAATCAATGAAACAGTCAGTCAAATCATCGTGCAAAAGTTTGGGTTCACCCCTCAGTATGATGCAAATCGTGCAAAAGTTTGGGTTCACCTGAGCCGCACGCACATCATTTTTGTCAATATCTCTGCCATTTTTCAACCGATTTTAATAGTTTAAAGCTTTATTGAGCGCAAACAATGGCGTGTACATGATTGGTTTGAGATTTCACAGATTTAAGTCAGTTAAGGTGAACCCAAACTTTTGCACGATACACCATACTGAGGGGTGAACCCAAACTTTTGCACGATGACTTGACTGACTGTTTCATTGATTTTGAATACTTTTCAGATTTTTCCGCCAAGATTTCGTAGCGTTTCTTAAAATAATATAAGTTTACGATTCTAATGACACTTTGATTGAAAATTTTGGTCGACCCAATCCTGAGGAAATTAAATATGATTTTTCAGTGTGTTTTTTTGAAAAATGTCACAACTTTAAGTAAAAATGTAGTATACAAAGTTCAAATATGTTTTTGGAAAAATACATACGAAGTAAGAATAACTCTTTGCCTTTCGAATGCGACTTAGAGAGTTTCAATTGGACGTGTAATCACAGAGATATGGACAGAACACTTTTGCATGTTTTTTAGGGGGTGAACCCAAATTTATGCACGGGAGTGTATGTAGTGTCGCAAAAAAACGTTTGGGATGAACATCTAAAAACAAATGACTAAGTCACAAACAAGTTTTTCGCAATTAGCTTAACGGTAATGTGATAAACAATTCATAAAGCCAATATCCTCCTTTTTTTCTAAGGTACTGAGAAAGACATTTCCGAACGGATCATGTTTGAGGTGGATCACAATCTCTACAAGGGTTTCCTGTTGACTGCGCCTCAGGTTGAAGAAACATCTCGCGACCGGGAAAAGGTTTACATGGCGGAGCGTGCGTTTGCCTGGTGGATGCGTCAAATACAGTTTGCGTTGACCCAGGGTGACCAGATTCGACGTGACCCGTATGATGTGGGTCCGTTGCATGAGCTAGAATACTGGCGAAGCATGTTGACCAAATACACGTCCATAGCGGAGTTTATCGAGTCGCGACCTTTCGTGGGATATTACACTTGTTTGAAGCTATCGCGATCGAAGCTTTTGAAGAAATGGCGAGAGATGGACAATGAAGTAACGAGCAAACTCAATGAGTCAAGGGATAATGTGCGGTACATTAGTTCAATTGAACGATTCTGGGACCCTCTGTACCGATGTGAACCGGATGAAGTTGCCGGTACAATTTCGAGTTTATTGACGATCATTAGACAAGTTTACAAAACATCAAGCTTCTACAATACGTCAGACAGGATAACTGGGCTGTTGTCCAAGGTGACCAATCAAATAATTATGAATTGTCAGCAATACATGACGTGTCGCAGGAAAAGTACCATATATGAACAGAAGATGGAGGACATTTTGGCGAAAATCCAGGTTTGCAAAAATTTGGATTCAATCTATCGCTTCCATTACTATAAGACGGTAAACGACATGGAAGAGAGCCCAGATGAGACTCCATGGGAGTGTTCCGATATGTACATTTTTGGAAAGATGGATACCTTTAACATTCGATTGGACAAAATCAAGAACATTATGGAGCTCTACCTCAAATATAAGGTTATTGATCGCATAGGGATCGCGGGAACCAGCGCCTTTTCAAACCGTATCAAAAAGGCATACGATGTGATTGCGTCCAAAACCTATGACCCTCTGGTGCATCGTCAGCATGAATTCGATGATGACTACGAAGTTTTTCTCAAGGAGATCAAAGAAGCGGAAACTGGACTGCAACGATTCACGAAAGAAATGCTCTCCGTAGTGCCGACCATCGAGAGCCGTTTGCTGATGCTGAATCGCTTTGAGAAGCTCCAGCTGGAATGTCTATGCCTGGATAGGCGTTATCTGGAAGTCGCCGTCATGCTTG